>NC_086303.1:7377261-8718761 GCF_963924245.1 Chroicocephalus ridibundus | reverse complement strand
CGAGGCTGACGGCCGCCGCAAAGCCCGCAGCCCCACAGGCTGTTTCGCCAGGCGAGCGGCTGCCAAAGAGCTTTCCAACGAGGCACGGCTTTCCCTCCTGGCTCTTCGGGCGTGGGAGCTGTCGCCAGAGAAACGGCCCTACCGGAAAATGCTTCGCAGGCTGGCGCGGCTGCACCTGGTGGGTGCCGGTGGCTCCGAGGCTGACGGCCGCCGCAAAGCCCGCAGCACCACAGGCTGTTTCGCCAGGCGAGCGGCCGCCAAAGAGCTTTCCAACGAGACACGGCTTTCCCTCCTGGCTCTTCGGGCTTGGGAGCTGTCGTCAGAGCCGCAGCCCTACCGGAAAACGCTTCGCAGGCTGGCGCAGCGGCGCCACGTGGGCGCCGGTGGCGGCGAGGCTGACGGCCGCCGCAGAGCCCGCAGCCCCATGGGCTGTGGGGCCACGCGAGCGGCTGCCAAAGAGCTTTCCAACGAGGCATGGCTTTCCCTCCTGGCTCTTCGGGCTTGGGAGTTGTCGTCAGAGCCGCAGCCCTACCGGAAAATGCTTCGCAAGCTGGCACGGCAGCGCCACGTGGGCACCGTTGGCGGCGAGGCTGACGGCCGCCGCAAAGCCCGCAGCCACACGGGCTGTGGGGCCACACGAGCGGCTGCCAAAGAGCTTTCCAACGAAGCACGACTTTCCCTCCTGGCTTTTCGGGCGTGGGAGCTATCGCCAGAGACGCGGCCCTACCGGAAAATGCTTCGCAGGCTGGCGCAGCGGCGCCACGTGGGCGCCGGTGGCAGGGAGGCTGACGGCCGCCACAAAGCCCGCAGCCCCACGGGCTGTGGGGCCACGCGAGCGGCCGCCAAAGAGCTTTCCAACGAGGCACGGCTTTCCCTCCTGGCTCTTCGGGCGTGGGAGCTGTCGCCAGAGCTGCGGCCCTACCGGAAAATGCTTCGCAGGCTGGCGCGGCTGCACCTGGTGGGTGCCGGTGGCTCCGAGGCTGACGGCCGCCGCAAAGCCCGCAGCCGCACGGGCTGTTTCGCCAGGCGAGCGGCTGCCAAAGAGCTTTCCAACGAGGCATGGCTTTCCCTCCTGGCTCTTCGGGCTTGGGAGCTGTCGCCAGAGTTGCGGCCCTACCGGAAAATGCTTCGCAGGCTGGTGGGGCGGCGCCACGTGGGCGCCGGTGGCTCCGAGGCTGACAACCGCCGCAAAGCCCGCAGCCCCACGGGCTGTGGGGCCACGCGAGCGGCTGCCAAAGAGCTTTCCAACGAGGCACGGCTTTCCCTCCTGGTTCTTCGGGCTTGGGAGTTGTCGTCAGAGCCGCAGCCCTACCGGAAAATGCTTCGCAGCCTGGTGAGGCGGCGACACATGGGCGCCGGTGGCAGCGAGGCTGACGGCCGCCGCAAAGCCCGCAGCCCCACAGGCTGTTTCGCCAGGCGAGCGGCTGCCAAAGAGCTTTCCAACGAGGCACGGCTTTCCCTCCTCGCTCTTCGGGCGTGGGAGCTGTCGCCAGAGCCGCGGCCCTACAGGAAAATGCTTCGCAGGCTGGCGCGGCTGCACCTGGTGGGCGCCGGTGGCTCCGAGGCTGACGGCCGCCACAAAGCCCGCAGCCCCACGGGCTGTGGGGCCACGCGATCGGCTGCCAAAGAGCTTTCCAACGAGGCACGGCTTTCCCTCCTGGCTCTTCGGGCGTGGGAGCTATCGCCAGAGTTGCGGCCCTACCGGAAAATGCTTCGCAGGCTGGTGGGGCGGCGCCACGTGGGCGCCGGTGGCTCCGAGGCTGACGGCCGCCGCAAAGCCCGCAGCCCCACGGGCTGTTTCGCCAGGCGAGCGGCTGCCAAAGAGCTTTCCAACGAGGCACGGCTTTCCCTCCTGGCTCTTCGGGCGTGGGAGCTGTCGCCAGAGCCGCAGCCCTACAGGAAAATGCTTCGCAGGCTGGCGCGGCGGCGCCACGTGGGCGCCGGTGTCGCTGAGGCTGACGTCCGCCGGAAAGACCGCAGCCCCACGGGCTGTGGGGCCACGCGAGCGGCTGCCAAAGAGCTTTCCAACGAGGCACGGCTTTCCCTCCTGGCTCTTCGGGCGTGGGAGCTGTCGTCAGAGCCGCAGCCCTACCGGAAAATGCTTCGCAGGCTGGCGCGGCTGCACCTGGTGGGCGCCAGTGGCGGGGAGGCTGACGGCCGCCACAAAGCCCGCAGCCCCATGGGCTGTGGGGCCACGCAAGAGGCTGCCAAAGAGCTTTCCAACGAGGCATGGCTTTCCCTCCTGGCTCTTCGGGCGTGGGAGCTGTCGCCAGAGCCGCGGCCCTACCGGAAAATGCTTCGCAGGCTGGCGCGGCTGCACCTGGTGGGCGCCGGTGGCGGGGAGGCTGACGGTCGCCGCAAAGCCCGCAGCCGCACGGGCTGTTTCGCCAGGCGAGCGGCTGCCAAAGAGCTTTCCAGCGAGGCATGGCTTTCCCTCCTGGCTCTTCGGGCTTGGGAGCTGTCGCCAGAGTTGCGGCCCTACCGGAAAATGCTTCGCAGGCTGGTGGGGCGGCGCCACGTGGGCGCCGGTGGCTCCGAGGCTGACAACCGCCGCAAAGCCCGCAGCCCCACAGGCTGTGGGGCCACGCGAGCGGCTGCCAAAGAGCTTTCCAACGAGGCACGGCTTTCCCTCCTGGCTCTTCGGGCTTGGGAGTTGTCGTCAGAGCCGCAGCCCTACCGGAAAATGCTTCACAGGCTGGTTGGGCGGCGGCACGTGGGCGCCGGTGGCTCCGAGGCTGACGGCCGCGGCAAAGCCCGCAGCCCCACGGGCTGTTTCGCCAGGCGAGCGGCTGCCAAAGAGCTTTCCAACGAGGCACGGCTTTCCCTCCTGGGTCTTCGGGCGTGGGAGCTGTCGCCAGAGCCGCGGCCCTACCGGAAAACGCTTCGCAGGCTGGCGCAGCGGCGCCACGTGGGCGCCGGTGGCGGCGAGGCTGACGGCCGCCGCAGAGCCCGCAGCCCCACGGGCTGTGGGGCCACGCGAGCGGCTGCCAAAGAGCTTTCCAACGAGGCATGGCTTTCCCTCCTGGCTCTTCGGGCTTGGGAGTTGTCGTCAGAGCCGCAGCCCTACCGGAAAATGCTTCGCAAGCTGGCACGGCAGCGCCACGTGGGCACCGTTGGCGGCGAGGCTGACGGCCGCCGCAAAGCCCGCAGCCCCACAGGCTGTTTCGCCAGGCGAGCGGCTGCCAAAGAGCTTTCCAACGAGGCACGGCTTTCCCTCCTCGCTCTTCGGGCGTGGGAGCTGTCGCCAGAGCCGCGGCCCTACCGGAAAATGCTTCGCAGCCTGGTGAGGCGGTGACACATGGGCGCCGGTGGCAGCGAGGCTGACGGCCGCCGCAAAGCCCGCAGCCCCACAGGCTGTTTCGCCAGGCGAGCGGCTGCCAAAGAGCTTTCCAACGAGGCACGGCTTTCCCTCCTCGCTCTTCGGGCGTGGGAGCTGTCGCCAGAGCCGCGGCCCTACAGGAAAATGCTTCGCAGGCTGGCGCGGCTGCCCCTGGTGGGCGCCGGTGGCGGGGAGGCTGACGGCCGCCACAAAGCCCGCAGCCCCACGGGCTGTGGGGCCACGCGATCGGCTGCCAAAGAGCTTTCCAACGAGGCACGGCTTTCCCTCCTGGCTCTTCGTGCTTGGGAGCTGTCGCCAGAGTTGCGGCCCTACCGGAAAATGCTTCACAGGCTGGTGGGGCGGCGCCACCTGGGCGCCGGTGGCTCCGAGGCTGACGGCCGCGGCAAAGCCCGCAGCCCCACGGGCTGTTTCGCCAGGCGAGCGGCTGCCAAAGAGCTTTCCAACGAGGCATGGCTTTCCCTCCTGGCTCTTCGTGCTTGGGAGCTGTCGCCAGAGTTGCGGCCCTACCGGAAAATGCTTCGCAAGCTGGCGCGGCGGCACCATGTGGGCGCCGGTGGCGCCGAGGCTGACGGCCGCCACAAAGCCCGCAGCCCCACGGGCTGTGGGGCCACGCGAGAGGCTGCCAAAGAGCTTTCCAACGAGGCATGGCTTTCCCTCCTGGCTCTTCGGGCGTGGGAGCTGTCGCCAGAGACGCGGCCCTACCGGAAAATGCTTCGCAGGCTGGCGCAGCGGCGCCACGTGGGCGCCGGTGGCAGCGAGGCTGACGGCCACCACAAAGCCCGCAGCGCACGGGCTGTTTCGCCAGGCGAGCGGCTGCCAAAGAGCTTTCCAACGAGGCATGGCTTTCCCTCCTGGCTCTTCGGGCTTGGGAGCTGTCGCCAGAGTTGCGGCCCTACCGGAAAATGCTTCGCAGGCTGGTGGGGCGGCGCCACGTGGGCGCCGGTGGCTCCGAGGCTGACAACCGCCGCAAAGCCCGCAGCCCCACGGGCTGTGGGGCCACGCGAGCGGCTGCCAAAGAGCTTTCCAACGAGGCACGGCTTTCCCTCCTGGCTCTTCGGGCTTGGGAGTTGTCGTCAGAGCCGCAGCCCTACCGGAAAATGCTTCGCAGCCTGGTGAGGCGGCGACACATGGGCGCCGGTGGCAGCGAGGCTGACGGCCGCCGCAAAGCCCGCAGCCCCACAGGCTGTTTCGCCAGGCGAGCGGCTGCCAAAGAGCTTTCCAACGAGGCACGGCTTTCCCTCCTGGCTCTTCGGGCGTGGGAGCTGTCGCCAGAGCCGCAGCCCTACAGGAAAATGCTTCGCAGGCTGGCGCGGCGGCGCCACGTGGGCGCCGGTGTCGCTGAGGCTGACGTCCGCCGGAAAGCCCGCAGCCCCACGGGCTGTGGGGCCACGCGAGCGGCTGCCAAAGAGCTTTCCAACGAGGCACGGCTTTCCCTCCTGGCTCTTCGGGCGTGGGAGCTGTCGTCAGAGCCGCAGCCCTACCGGAAAATGCTTCGCAGGCTGGCGCGGCTGCACCTGGTGGGCGCCAGTGGCGGGGAGGCTGACGGCCGCCACAAAGCCCGCAGCCCCACGGGCTGTGGGGCCACGCAAGAGGCTGCCAAAGAGCTTTCCAACGAGGCATGGCTTTTCCTCCTGGCTCTTCGGGCTTGGGAGCTGTCGCCAGAGCCGCGGCCCTACCGGAAAATGCTTCGCAGGCTGGCGCGGCTGCACCTGGTGGGGGCCGGTGGCGGGGAGGCTGACGGCCGCCACAAAGCCCGCAGCCCCACGGGCTGTGGGGCCACGCGAGCGGCTTCCAAAGAGCTTTCCAACGAGGCACGGCTTTCCCTCCTGGCTCTTCGGGCGTGGGAGCTGTCGCCAGAGCCACGGCCCTACAGGAAAATGCTTCGCAGGCTGGTGGGGCGGCACCACGTGGGCGCCGGTGGCTCCGAGGCTGACGGCCGCCGCAAAGCCCGCAGCCCCACAGGCTGTTTCGCCAGGCGAGCGGCTGCCAAAGAGCTTTCCAACGAGGCACGGCTTTCCCTCCTCGCTCTTCGGGCGTGGGAGCTGTCGCCAGAGCCGCGGCCCTACAGGAAAATGCTTCGCAGGCTGGCGCGGCTGCACCTGGTGGGCGCCGGTGGCTCCGAGGCTGACGGCCGCCACAAAGCCCGCAGCCCCATGGGCTGTGGGGCCACGCGATCGGCTGCCAAAGAGCTTTCCAACGAGGCACGGCTTTCCCTCCTGGCTCTTCGGGCGTGGGAGCTGTCGCCAGAGTTGCGGCCCTACCGGAAAATGCTTCGCAGGCTGGTGGGGCGGTGCCACGTGGGCGCCGGTGGCTCCGAGGCTGACGGCCGCCGCAAAGCCCGCAGCGCACGGGCTGTTTCGCCAGGCGAGCGGCTGCCAAAGAGCTTTCCAACGAGGCATGGCTTTCCCTCCTGGCTCTTCGGGCTTGGGAGCTGTCGCCAGAGTTGCGGCCCTACCGGAAAATGCTTCGCAGGCTGGTGGGGCGGCGCCACGTGGGCGCCGGTGGCTCCGAGGCTGACAACCGCCGCAAAGCCCGCAGCCCCACGGGCTGTGGGGCCACGCGATCGGCTGCCAAAGAGCTTTCCAACGAGGCACGGCTTTCCCTCCTGGCTCTTCGGGCTTGGGAGTTGTCGTCAGAGCCGCAGCCCTACCGGAAAATGCTTCGCAGCCTGGTGAGGCGGCGACACATGCGCGCCGGTGGCAGCGAGGCTGACGGCCGCCGCAAAGCCCGCAGCCCCACAGGCTGTTTCGCCAGGCGAGCGGCTGCCAAAGAGCTTTCCAACGAGGCACGGCTTTCCCTCCTGGCTCTTCGGGCGTGGGAGCTGTCGCCAGAGCCGCAGCCCTACAGGAAAATGCTTCGCAGGCTGGCGCGGCGGCGCCACGTGGGCGCCGGTGTCGCTGAGGCTGACGTCCGCCGGAAAGCCCGCAGCCCCACGGGCTGTGGGGCCACGCGAGCGGCTGCCAAAGAGCTTTCCAACGAGGCACGGCTTTCCCTCCTGGCTCTTCGGGCGTGGGAGCTGTCGTCAGAGCCGCAGCCCTACCGGAAAATGCTTCGCAGGCTGGCGCGGCTGCACCTGGTGGGCGCCAGTGGCGGGGAGGCTGACGGCCGCCACAAAGCCCGCAGCCCCACGGGCTGTGGGGCCACGCAAGAGGCTGCCAAAGAGCTTTCCAACGAGGCATGGCTTTCCCTCCTGGCTCTTCGGGCTTGGGAGCTGTCGCCAGAGCCGCGGCCCTACCGGAAAATGCTTCGCAGGCTGGCGCGGCTGCACCTGGTGGGGGCCGGTGGCGGGGAGGCTGACGGCCGCCACAAAGCCCGCAGCCCCACGGGCTGTGGGGCCACGCGAGCGGCTGCCAAAGAGCTTTCCAACGAGGCACGGCTTTCCCTCCTGGCTCTTCGGGCGTGGGAGCTGTCGCCAGAGCCACGGCCCTACAGGAAAATGCTTCGCAGGCTGGCGCGGCTGCACCTGGTGGGTGCCGGTGGCTCCGAGGCTGACGGCCGCCGCAAAGCCCGCAGCCCCACAGGCTGTTTCGCCAGGCGAGCGGCTGCCAAAGAGCTTTCCAACGAGGCACGGCTTTCCCTCCTCGCTCTTCGGGCGTGGGAGCTGTCGCCAGAGTTGCGGCCCTACCGGAAAATGCTTCGCAGGCTGGTGGGGCGGCGCCACGTGGGCGCCGGTGGCTCCGAGGCTGACAACCGCCGCAAAGCCCGCAGCCCCACGGGCTGTGGGGCCACGCGAGCGGCTGCCAAAGAGCTTTCCAACGAGGCACGGCTTTCCCTCCTGGCTCTTCGGGCGTGGGAGCTGTCGCCAGAGCCGCGGCCCTACCGGAAAACGCTTCGCAGGCTGGCGCAGCGGCGCCAAGTGGGCGCCGGTGGCGGCGAGGCTGACGGCCGCCGCAGAGCCCGCAGCCCCATGGGCTGTGGGGCCACGCGAGCGGCTGCCAAAGAGCTTTCCAACGAGGCACGGCTTTCCCTCCTCGCTCTTCGGGCGTGGGAGCTGTCGCCAGAGCCGCGGCCCTACCAGAAAATGCTTCGCAGCCTGGTGAGGCGGTGACACATGGGCGCCGGTGGCAGCGAGGCTGACGGCCGCCGCAAAGCCCGCAGCCCCACAGGCTGTTTCGCCAGGCGAGCGGCTGCCAAAGAGCTTTCCAACGAGGCACGGCTTTCCCTCCTCGCTCTTCGGGCGTGGGAGCTGTCGCCAGAGACGCGGCCCTACAGGAAAATGCTTCGCAGGCTGGCGCGGCTGCACCTGGTGGGCGCCGGTGGCGGGGAGGCTGACGGCCGCCACAAAGCCCGCAGCCCCACGGGCTGTGGGGCCACGCGATCGGCTGCCAAAGACCTTTCCAACGAGGCACGGCTTTCCCTCCTGGCTCTTCGTGCTTGGGAGCTGTCGCCAGAGTTGCGGCCCTACCGGAAAATGCTTCACAGGCTGGTGGGGCGGCGCCACGTGGGCGCCGGTGGCTCCGAGGCTGACGGCCGCGGCAAAGCCCGCAGCCCCACGGGCTGTTTCGCCAGGCGAGCGGCTGCCAAAGAGCTTTCCAACGAGGCATGGCTTTCCCTCCTGGCTCTTCGTGCTTGGGAGCTGTCGCCAGAGTTGCGGCCCTACCGGAAAATGCTTCGCAAGCTGGCGCGGCGGCGCCATGTGGGCGCCGGTGGCGCCGAGGCTGACGGCCGCCACAAAGCCCGCAGCCCCACGGGCTGTGGGGCCACGCGAGAGGCTGCCAAAGAGCTTTCCAACGAGGCATGGCTTTCCCTCCTGGCTCTTCGGGCGTGGGAGCTGTCGCCAGAGACGCGGCCCTACCGGAAAATGCTTCGCAGGCTGGCGCAGCGGCGCCACGTGGGCGCCGGTGGCAGCGAGGCTGACGGCCGCCGCAAAGCCCGCAGCCCCACAGGCTGTTTCGCCAGGCGAGCGGCCGCCAAAGAGCTTTCCAACGAGGCACGGCTTTCCCTCCTGGCTCTTCGGGCGTGGGAGCTGTCGCCAGAGTTGCGGCCCTACCGGAAAATGCTTCGCAGGCTGGTGGGGCGGTGCCACGTGGGCGCCGGTGGCTCCGAGGCTGACGGCCGCTGCAAAGCCCGCAGCCGCACGGGCTGTTTCGCCAGGCGAGCGGCTGCCAAAGAGCTTTCCAACGAGGCATGGCTTTCCCTCCTGGCTCTTCGGGCTTGGGAGCTGTCGCCAGAGTTGCGGCCCTACCGGAAAATGCTTCGCAGGCTGGTGGGGCGGCACCACGTGGGCGCCGGTGGCTCCGAGGCTGACAACCGCCGCAAAGCCCGCAGCCCCACGGGCTGTGGGGCCACGCGAGCGCCTGCCAAAGAGCTTTCCAACGAGGCACGGCTTTCCCTCCTGGCTCTTCGGGCTTGGCAGTTGTCGTCAGAGCCGCAGCCCTACCGGAAAATGCTTCGCAGCCTGGTGAGGCGGCGACACATGGGCGACGGTGGCAGCGAGGCTGACAACCGCCGCAAAGCCCGCAGCCCCACAGGCTGTTTCGCCAGGCGAGCGGCCGCCAAAGAGCTTTCCAACGAGGCACGGCTTTCCCTCCTGGCTCTTCGGGCTTGGGAGCTGTCGTCAGAGCCGCAGCCCTACCGGAAAATGCTTCGCAAGCTGGCACGGCAGCGCCACGTGGGCACCGTTGGCGGCGAGGCTGACGGCCGCCGCAAAGCCCACAGCCCCACAGGCTGTTTCGCCAGGCGAGCGGCTGCCAAAGAGCTTTCCAACGAGGCACGGCTTTCCCTCCTCGCTCTTCGGGCGTGGGAGCTGTCGCCAGAGCCGCGGCCCTACCGGAAAATGCTTCGCAGCCTGGTGAGGCGGTGACACATGGGCGCCGGTGGCAGCGAGGCTGACGGCCGCCGCAAAGCCCGCAGCCCCACAGGCTGTTTCGCCAGGCGAGCGGCTGCCAAAGAGCTTTCCAACGAGGCACGGCTTTCCCTCCTCGCTCTTCGGGCGTGGGAGCTGTCGCCAGAGCCGCGGCCCTACAGGAAAATGCTTCGCAGGCTGGCGCGGCTGCACCTGGTGGCGCCGGTGGCGGGGAGGCTGACGGCCGCCGCAAAGCCCGCAGCCCCACGGGCTGTGGGGCCACGCGATCGGCTGCCAAAGAGCTTTCCAACGAGGCACGGCTTTCCCTCCTGGCTCTTCGTGCTTGGGAGCTGTCGCCAGAGTTGCGGCCCTACCGGAAAATGCTTCACAGGCTGGTGGGGCGGCGCCACGTGGGCGCCGGTGGCTCCGAGGCTGACGGCCGCGGCAAAGCCCGTAGCCCCACGGGCTGTTTCGCCAGGCGAGCGGCTGCCAAAGAGCTTTCCAACGAGGCACGGCTTTCCCTCCTGGCTCTTCGTGCTTGGGAGCTGTCGCCAGAGTTGCGGCCCTACCGGAAAATGCTTCGCAAGCTGGCGCGGCGGCGCCATGTGGGCGCCGGTGGCGCCGAGGCTGACGGCCGCCACAAAGCCCGCAGCCCCACGGGCTGTGGGGCCACGCGAGAGGCTGCCAAAGAGCTTTCCAACGAGGCATGGCTTTCCCTCCTGGCTCTTCGGGCGTGGGAGCTGTCGCCAGAGATGCGGCCCTACCGGAAAATGCTTCGCAGGCTGGCGCAGCGGCGCCACGTGGGCGCCGGTGGCAGCGAGGCTGACGGCCGCCGCAAAGCCCGCAGCCCCACAGGCTGTTTCGCCAGGCGAGCGGCTGCCAAAGAGCTTTCCAACGAGGCACGGCTTTCTCTCCTCGCTCTTAGGGCGTGGGAGCTGTCGCCAGAGCCGCGGCCCTACAGGAAAATGCTTCGCAGGCTGGCGCGTCTGCACCTGGTGGGGGCCGGTGGCGGGGAGGCTGACGGCCGCCGCAAAGCCCGCAGCCACACGGGCTGTGGGGCCACGCGATCGGCTGCCAAAGAGCTTTCCAACGAGGCACGGCTTTCCCTCCTGGCTCTTCGGGCGTGGGAGCTGTCGCCAGAGCCGCGGCCCTACAGGAAAATGCTTCGCAGGCTGGTGGGGCGGCGCCACGTGGGCGCCGGTGGCTCCGAGGCTGACGGCCGCCGCAAAGCCCGCAGCCACACGGGCTGTGGGGCCACGCGATCGGCTGCCAAAGAGCTTTCCAACGAGGCATGGCTTTTCCTCCTGGCTCTTCGGGCGTGGGAGCTGTCGCCAGAGCCGCAGCCCTACCGGAAAACGCTTCGCAGGCTGGCGCAGCGGCGCCACGTGGGCGCCGGTGGCGGCGAGGCTGACGGCCGCCGCAGAGCCCGCAGCCCCATGGGCTGTGGGGCCACGCGAGCGGCTGCCAAAGAGCTTTCCAACGAGGCATGGCTTTCCCTCCTGGCTCTTCGGGCTTGGGAGTTGTCGTCAGAGCCGCAGCCCTACCGGAAAATGCTTCGCAAGCTGGCACGGCAGCGCCACGTGGGCACCGTTGGCAGCGAGGCTGACGGCCGCCGCAAAGCCCGCAGCCCCACAGGCTGTTTCGCCAGGCGAGCGGCTGCCAAAGAGCTTTCCAACGAGGCACGGCTTTCCCTCCTCGCTCTTCGGGCGTGGGAGCTGTCGCCAGAGCCGCGGCCCTACAGGAAAATGCTTCGCAGGCTGGCGCGGCTGCACCTGGTGGGCGCCGGTGGCTCCGAGGCTGACAACCGCCGCAAAGCCCGCAGCCCCACGGGCTGTGGGGCCACGCGATCGGCTGCCAAAGAGCTTTCCAACGAGGCACGGCTTTCCCTCCTGGCTCTTCGGGCGTGGGAGCTGTCGCCAGAGTTGCGGCCCCACCGGAAAATGCTTCGCAGGCTGGTGGGGTGGCGCCACGTGGGCGCCGGTGGCTCCGAGGCTGACGGACGCCGCAAAGCCCGCAGCCCCACGGGCTGTTTCGCCAGGCGAGCGTCTGCCAAAGAGCTTTCCAACGAGGCACGGCTTTCCCTCCTGGCTCTTCGGGCGTGGGAGCTGTCGCCAGAGCCGCAGCCCTACAGGAAAATGCTTCGCAGGCTGGCGCGGTGGCGCCACGTGGGCGCCGGTGTCGCTGAGGCTGACGTCCGCCGGAAAGCCCGCAGCCCCACGGGCTGTGGGGCCACGCGAGCGGCTGCCAAAGAGGTTTCCAACGAGGCACGGCTTTCCCTCCTGGCTCTTCGGGCGTGGGAGCTGTCGTCAGAGCCGCAGCCCTACCGGAAAATGCTTCCCAGGCTGGCGCGGCTGCACCTGGTGGGCGCCAGTGCCGGGGAGGCTGACGGCCGCCACAAAGCCCGCAGCCCCACGGGCTGTGGGGCCACGCAAGAGGTTGCCAAAGAGCTTTCCAACGAGGCATGGCTTTCCCTCCTGGCTCTTCGGGCGTGGGAGCTGTCGCCAGAGTTGCGGCCCTACCGGAAAATGCTTCGCAGGCTGGCGCGGCTGCACCTGGTGGGCGCCGGTGGCGGGGAGGCTGACGGTCGCCGCAAAGCCCGCAGCCGCACGGGCTGTTTCGCCAGGCGAGCGGCTGCCAAAGAGCTTTCCAACGAGGCACGGCTTTCCCACCTGGCTCTTCGGGCTTGGGAGCTGTCGCCAGAGTTGCGGCCCTACCGGAAAATGCTTCGTAGGCTGGTGGGGCGGCGCCACGTGGGCGCCGGTGGCTCCGAGGCTGACAACCGCCGCAAAGCCCGCAGCCCCACGGGCTGTGGGGCCACGCGAGCGGCTGCCAAAGAGCTTTCCAACGAGGCATGGCTTTCCCTCCTGGCTCTTCGGGCTTGGGAGTTGTCGTCAGAGCCGCAGCCCTACCGGAAAATGCTTCGCAGCCTGGTGAGGCGGCGACACATGGGCGCCGGTGGCAGCGAGGCTGACGGCCGCCGCAAAGCCCGCAGCCCCACAGGCTGTTTCGCCAGGCGAGCGGCTGCCAAAGAGCTTTCCAACGAGGCACGGCTTTCCCTCCTGGCTCTTCGGGCGTGGGAGCTGTCGCCAGAGCCGCGGCCCTACAGGAAAATGCTTCGCAGGCTGGCGCGGCTGCACCTGGTGGGCGCCGGTGGCTCCGAGGCTGACGGCCGCCACAAAGCCCGCAGCCCCACGGGCTGTGGGGCCACGCGAGCGGCTGCCAAAGAGCTTTCCAACGAGGCACGGCTTTCCCTCCTGGCTCTTCGGGCGTGGGAGCTGTCGCCAGAGACGCGGCCCTACCAGAAAATGCTTCGCAGGCTGGTGGGGCGGCGCCACGTGGGCGCCGGTGGCTCCGAGGCTGACGGCCGCCGCAAAGCCCGCAGCCCCACGGGCTGTTTCGCCAGGCGAGCGGCTGCCAAAGAGCTTTCCAACGAGGCACGGCTTTCCCTCCTGGCTCTTCGGGCGTGGGAGCTGTCGCCAGAGCCGCAGCCCTACAGGAAAATGCTTCGCAGGCTGGCGCGGCGGCGCCATGTGGGCGCCGGTGTCGCTGCGGCTGACGTCCGCCGGAAAGCCCGCAGCCCCACGGGCTGTGGGGCCACGCGAGCGGCTGCCAAAGAGGTTTCCAACGAGGCACGGCTTTCCCTCCTGGCTCTTCGGGCGTGGGAGCTGTCGTCAGAGCAGCAGCCCTACCGGAAAATGCTTCGCAGGCTGGTGGGGCGGCGCCACGTAGGCGCTGGTGGCTCCGAGGCTGACGGCCGCCGCAAAGCCCGCAGCCCCACGGGCTGTGGGGCCACGCGAGCGGCTGCCAAAGAGCTTTCCAACGAGACATGGCTTTCCCTCCCTGCTCTTCGGGCGTGGGAGCTGTCGCCAGAGCCGCAGCCCTACCGGAAAATGCTTCGCAGGCTGGTGCGGCGGTACCACGTGGGCGCCGGTGGCGCCGAGGCTGATGGCCGCCGCAAAGCCCGCAGCTCCATGGGCTGTGTGGCCACGCGAGCGGCTGCCAAAGAGCTTTCCAACGAGGCACGGCTTTCCCTCCTGGCTCTTCGGGCTTGGGAGTTGTCGTCAGAGCCGTGGCCCTACTGGAAAATGCTTCGCAAGCTGGCGCGGCGGCGCCACGTAGGCGCCGGTGGCTCCGAGGCTGATGGCCGCCGCAAAGCCCGCAGCCCCACGGGCTGTTTCGCCAGGCGAGCGGCTGCCAAAGAGCTTTCCAACGAGGCACGGCTTTCCCTCCTGGCTCTTCGGGCGTGGGAGCTGTCGCCAGAGTCGCAGCCCTACAGGAAAATGCTTCGCAGGCTGGCGCGGCTGCACCTGGTGGGCGCCGGTGGCTCCAAGGCTGACGGCCCCCACAAAGCCCGCAGCCCCACGGGCTGTGGGGCCACGCGAGTGGCTGCCAAAGAGCTTTCCAACGAGGCACAGCTTTCCCTCCTCGCTCTTAGGGCGTGGGAGCTGTCGCCAGAGCTGCGGCCCTACCGGAAAATGCTTCGCAGGCTGGCGCGGCTGTAGCTGGTGGGCGCCGGTGGCGGTGAGGCTGACGGCCGCCGGAAAGCCCGCAGCCCCACGGGCTGTGGGGCCACGCGAGCGGCTGCCAAAGAGCTTTCCAACGAGGCACGGCTTTCCCTCCTGGCTCTTCGTGCTTGGGAGCTGTCGCCAGAGTTGCGGCCCTACCGGAAAATGCTTCGCAGGCTGGTGGGGCGGCGCCACGTGGGCGCCGGTGGCTCCGAGGCTGACGGCCGCCGCAAAGCCCGCAGCCGCACGGGCTGTGAGGCCACGCGAGCGGCTGCCAAAGAGCTTTCCAACGAGGCATGGCTTTCCCTCCTGGCTCTTCGGGCTTGGGAGCTGTCGCCAGAGTTGCGGCCCTACCGGAAAATGCTTCGCAGGCTGGTGGGGCGGCGCCACGTGGGCGCCAGTGGCTCCGAGGCTGACAACCGCCGCAAAGCCCGCAGCCCCACGGGCTGTGGGGCCACGCGAGCGGCTGCCAAAGAGCTTTCCAACGAGGCACGGCTTTCCCTCCTGGCTCTTCGTGCTTGGGAGCTGTCGCCAGAGCCGCAGCCCTACCGGAAAATGCTTCGCAGCCTGGTGAGGCGGCGCCACGTGGGCGCCGGTGGCAGCAAGGCTGACGGCCGCCGCAAACCCCGCAGCCCCACGGGCTGTTTCGCCAGGCGAGCGGCTGCCAAAGAGCTTTCCAACGAGGCACGGCTTTCCCTCCTGGCTCTTCGGGCGTGGGAGCTGTCGCCAGAGCCGCAACCCTACAGGAAAATGCTTCGCAGGCTGGCGCGGCGGCGCCACGTGGGCGCCGGTGTCGCTGAGGCTGACATCCGCCGGAAAGCCTGCAGCCCCACGGGCTGTGGGGCCACGCGAGCGGCCGCCAAAGAGCTTTCCAACGAGGCACGGCTTTCCCTCCTGGCTCTTCGGGCTTGGGAGCTGTCGTCAGAGCCGCAGCCCTACCGGAAAATGCTTCGCAGGCTGGCGCGGCAGCGCCACGTGGGCGCCGGTGGCGCCGAGGCTGACGGCCGCCGCAAAGCCCGCAGCCCCACGGGCTGTGGGGCCACGCAAGAGGCTGCCAAAGAGCTTTCCAACGAGGCATGGCTTTCCCTCCCTGCTCTTCGGGCGTGGGAGCTGTCGCCAAAGCCGCGGCCCTACCGGAAAATGCTTCGCAGGCTGGCGCGGCTGCACCTGGTGGGCGCCGGTGGCGGGGAGGCTGACGGTCGCCGCAAAGCCCGCAGCCCCACGGGCTGTGGGGCCACGCGAGCGGCTGCCAAAGAGCTTTCCAACGAGGCATGGCTTTCCCTCCTGGCTCTTCGGGCGTGGGAGCTGTCGCCAGAGCCGCGGCCCTACCGGAAAATGCTTCGCAGGCTCGTGCGGCGGCGCCACGTGGGCGCCGGTGGCGGAAAGGCTGACGGCCGCCGCAAAGCCCGCAGCCACACGGGCTGTGGGGCCACACGAGCGGCTGCCAAAGAGCTTTCCAACGAGGCACGGCTTTCCCTCCTGGCTCTTCGTGCTTGGGAGCTGTCGCCAGAGCCGCGGCCCTACCGGAAAATGCTTCGCAGGCTGGTGGGGCGGCGCCACGTGGGCGCCAGTGGCTCCGAGGCTGACGGCCGCCGCAAAGCCCGCAGCCCCACGGGCTGTTTCGCCAGGCGAGCGGCTGCCAAAGAGCTTTCCAACGAGGCACGGCTTTCCCTCCTGGCTCTTCGGGCGTGGGAGCTGTCGCCAGAGCCGCAGCCCTACAGGAAAATGCTTCGCAGGCTGGCGCGGCGGCGCCACGTGGGCGCAGGTGTCGCTGAGGCTGACGTCCGCCGGAAAGCCCGCAGCCCCACGGGCTGTGGGGCCACGCGAGCGGCTGCCAAAGAGCTTTCCAACGAGGCACGGCTTTCCCTCCTAGGTCTTCGGGCGTGGGAGCTGTCGCCAGAGCCGCGGCCCTACCGGAAAATGCTTCGCAGGCTGGCGCAGCGGCGCCACGTGGGCGCCGGTGGCAGCGAGGCTGACGGCCGCCGCAAAGCCCGCAGCCCCACAGGCTGTTTCGCCAGGCGAGCGGCTGCCAAAGAGCTTTCCAACGAGGCACGGCTTTCCCTCCTAGGTCTTCGGGCGTGGGAGCTGTCGCCAGAGCCGCGGCCCTACAGGAAAATGCTTCGCAGGCTGGCGCGGCTGCACCTGGTGGGCGCCGGTGGCGCCGAGGCTGACGGCCGCCACAAAGCCCGCAGCCACACGGGCTGTGGGGCCACGCGAGCGGCTGCCAAAGAGCTTTCCAACGAGGCACGGCTTTCCCTCCAGGCTCTTCGGGCTTGGGTGCTGTCGTCAGAGCCGCAGCCCTACCGGAAAAAGCTTCGCAGGCTGGTGCGGCGGTACCACGTGGGCGCCGGTGGCGCCGAGGCTGACGGCCGCCGCAAAGCCCGCAGCCCCATGGGCTGTAGGGCCACGCGAGCGGCTGCCAAAGAGCTTTCCAACGAGGCACGGCTTTCCCTCCTGGCTCTTCGGGCTTGGGAGTTGTCGTCAGAGCCGTGGCCCTACTGGAAAATGCTTCGCAAGCTGGCGCGGCGGCGCCACGTGGGCGCCGGTGGCTCCGAGGCTGACGGCCGCCGCAAAGCCCGCAGCCCCACGGGCTGTTTCGCCAGGCGAGCGGCTGCCAAAGAGCTTTCCAACGAGGCACGGCTTTCCCTCCTGGCTCTTCGGGCGTGGGAGCTGTCGCCAGAGCCGCGGCCCTACCGGAAAATGCTTCGCAGGCTGGCGAGGCTGTAGCTAGTAGGCGCCGGTGTCGCTGAGGCTGACGGCCGCCGCAAAGCCCGCAGCCCCACGGGCTGTGGGGCCACGCGAGCGGCTGCCAAAGAGCTTTCCAACGAGGCACAGCTTTCCCTCCTGGCTCTTCGTGCTTGGGAGCTGTCGCCAGAGTTGCGGCCCTACCGGAAAATGCTTCGCAGACTGGTGGGGCGGCGCCACGTGGGCGCCGGTGGCTCCGAGGCTGACGGCCGCCGCAAAGCCCGCAGCCGCACGGGCTGTTTCGCCAAGCGAGCGGCTGCCAAAGAGCTTTCCAACGAGGCACGGCTTTCCCTCCTGGCTCTTCGGGCTTGGGAGCTGTCGCCAGAGTTGCGGCCCTACCGGAAAATGCTTCGCAGGCTGGTGGGGCGGCGCCACGTGGGTGCCGGTGGCTCCGAGGCTGACAACCGCCGCAAAGCCCGCAGCCCCACGGGCTGTGGGGCCACGCGAGCGGCTGCCAAAGAGCTTTCCAACGAGGCACGGCTTTCCCTCCTGGCTCTTCGGGCGTGGGAGCTGTCGTCAGAGCCGCGGCCCTACCGGAAAATGCTTCGCAGGCTTGTGCGGCGGCGCCACGTGGGCGACGGTGGCGCGGAGGCTGACCGCCGCCGCAAAGCCCGCAGCCCCACGGGCTGTGGGGCCACGCGAGCGGCTGCCAAAGAGCTTTCCAACGAGGCACGGCTTTCCCTCCTGGCTCTTCGGGCGTGGGAGCTGTCGCCAGAGCCGCGGCCCTACCGGAAAATGCTTCGCAGGCTGGTGGGGCGGCGCCACGTGGGCGCTGGTGGCTCCGAGGCTGACGGCCGCCACAAAGCCCGCAGCCCCACGGGCTGTGGGGCCACGCGAGCGGCTGCCAAAGAGCTTTCCAACGAGGCACGGCTTTCCCTCCTGGCTCTTCGGGCGTGGGAGCTGTCGCCAGAGCCGCGGCCCTACCGGAAAAAGCTTCGCAGGCTGGTGCGGCGGTACCACGTGGGCGCCGGTGGCGCCGAGGCTGACGGCCGCCGCAAAGCCCGCAGCCCCATGGGCTGTAGGGCCACGCGAGCGGCTGCCAAAGAGCTTTCCAACGAGGCACGGCTTTCCCTCCTGGCTCTTCGGGCTTGGGAGTTGTCGTCAGAGCCGTGGCCCTACAGGAAAATGCTTCGCAAGCTGGCGCGGCGGCGCCACGTGGGCGCCGGTGGCTCCGAGGCTGACGGCCGCCGCAAAGCCCGCAGCCCCACGGGCTGTTTCGCCAGGCGAGCGGCTGCCAAAGAGCTTTCCAACGAGGCACGGCTTTCCCTCCTGGCTCTTCGGGCGTGGGAGCTGTCGCCAGAGCCGCGGCCCTACCGGAAAATGCTTCGCAGGCTGGCGCGGCTGTAGCTAGTAGGCGCCGGTGTCGCTGAGGCTGACGGCCGCCGCAAAGCCCGCAGCCCCACGGGCTGTGGGGCCACGCGAGCGGCTGCCAAAGAGCTTTCCAACGAGGCACAGCTTTCCCTCCTGGCTCTTCGTGCTTGGGAGCTGTCGCCAGAGTTGCGGCCCTACCGGAAAATGCTTCGCAGGCTGGTGGGGCGGCGCCACGTGGGCGCCGGTGGCTCCGAGGCTGACGGCCGCCGCAAAGCCCGCAGCCGCACGGGCTGTTTCGCCAAGCGAGCGGCTGCCAAAGAGCTTTCCAACGAGGCACGGCTTTCCCTCCTGGCTCTTCGGGCTTGGGAGCTGTCGCCAGAGTTGCGGCCCTACCGGAAAATGCTTCGCAGGCTGGTGGGGCGGCGCCACGTGGGTGCCGGTGGCTCCGAGGCTGACAACCGCCGCAAAGCCCGCAGCCCCACGGGCTGTGGGGCCACGCGAGCGGCTGCCAAAGAGCTTTCCAACGAGGCATGGCTTTCCCTCCTGGCTCTTCGGGCGTGGGAGCTGTCGTCAGAACTACAGCCCTACCGGAAAATGCTTCGCAAGCTGGCGCGGCAGCGCCACGTGGGCGCCGGTGGCGCCGAGGCTGACGGCCACCGCAAAGCCCGCAGCCCGAAGGGCTGTGGGGCCACGCGAGCGGCTGCCAAAGAGCTTTCCAACGAGGCACGGCTTTCCCTCCTGGCTCTTCGGGCGTGGGAGCTGTCGCCAGAGCCGCGGCCCTACCGGAAAATGCTTCGCAGGCTTGTGCGGCGGCGCCACGTGGGCGCCGGTGGCGCGGAGGCTGACCGCCGCCGCAAAGCCCGCAGCCCCACGGGCTGTGGGGCCACGCGAGCGGCTGCCAAAGAGCTTTCCAACGAGGCACGGCTTTCCCTCCTGGCTCTTCGGGCGTGGGAGCTGTCGCCAGAGCCGCGGCCCTACCGGAAAATGCTTCGCAGGCTGGTGGGGCGGCGCCACGTGGGCGCTGGTGGCTCCGAGGCTGACGGCCGCCACAAAGCCCGCAGCCCCACGGGCTGTGGGGCCACGCGAGCGGCTGCCAAAGAGCTTTCCAACGAGGCACGGCTTTCCCTCCTGGCTCTTCGGGCGTGGGAGCTGTCGCCAGAGCCGCGGCCCTACCGGAAAATGCTTCGCAGGCTGGCGCGGCTGTAGCTGGTGGGCGCCGGTGGCGCTGAGGCTGACGGCCGCCGCAAAGCCCGCAGCCCCACGGGCTGTGGGGCCACGCGAGCGGCTGCCAAAGAGCTTTCCAACGAGGCATGGCTTTCCCTCCTGGCTCTTCGGGCGTGGGAGCTGTCGCCAGAGTTGCGGCCCTACCAGAAAATGCTTCGTAGGCTGGCGCAGCGGCGCCACGTGGGCGCCGGTGGCAGCGAGGATGACGGCCGCCGCAAAGCCCGCAGCCCCACAGGCTGTTTCGCCAGGCGAGCGGCTGCCAAAGAGCTTTCCAACGAGGCACGGCTTTCCCTCCTAGGTCTTCGGGCGTGGGAGCTGTCGCCAGAGCCGCGGCCCTACAGGAAAATGCTTCGCAGGCTGGCGCGGCTGCACCTGGTGGGCGCCGGTGGCGGGGAGGCTGACGGCCGCCACCAAGCCCGCAGCCCCACGGGCTGTGGGGCCACGCGAGCGGCTGCCAAAGAGCTTTCCAACGAGGCACGGCTTTCCCTCCTAGGTCTTCGGGCATGGGAGCTGTCGCCAGAGCCGCGGACCTACAGGAAAATGCTTCGCAGGCTGGCGCGGCTGAACCTGGTGGGCGCTGGTGGCTCCGAGGCTGACGGCCGCCGCAAAGCCCGCAGCCCCACGGGCTGTTTAGCCAGGCGAGCGGGTGCCAAAGAGCTTTCCAACGAGGCATGGCTTTCCCTCCTGGCTCTTCGGGCTTGGGAGCTGTCGCCAGAGTTGCAGCCCTACCGGAAAATGCTTCGCAAGCTGGCGCGGCAGCGCCACGTAGGCGCCGGTGGCGCCGAGGCTGACGGCCGCCGCAAAGCCCGCAGCCCCACGGGCTGTGGGGCCACGCGAGCAGCTGCCAAAGAGCTTTCCAACGAGGCACGGCTTTCCCTCCTGGCTCTTCGGGCGTGGGAGCTGTCGCCAGAGTCGCGGCCCTACCGGAAAATGCTTCGCAGGCTGGCGCGGCTGTAGCTGGTAGGCGCCGGTGGCGCTGAGGCTGACGGCCGCCGCAAAGCCCGCAGCCCCACGGGCTGTGGGGCCACGCGAGCGGCTGCCAAAGAGCTTTCCAACGAGGCATGGCTTTCCCTCCTGGCTCTTCGGGCTTGGGAGCTGTCGCCAGAGTTGCGGCCCTACCAGAAAATGCTTCGCAGGCTGGTGGGGCGGCGCCACGTGGGCGCCGGTGGCTCCGAGGCTGACGGCCGCCACAAAGCCCGCAGCCCCACGGGCTGTGGGGCCACGCAAGCGGCTGCCAAAGAGCTTTCCAACGAGGCACGGCTTTCCGTCCTGGCTCTTCGGGCTTGGGAGTTGTCGTCAGAGCCGTGGCCCTACTGGAAAATGCTTCGCAAGCTGGCGCGGTGGCGCCACGTGGGCGTCGGTGGCGCCGAGGCTGACGGCCGCCGCAAAGCCCGCAGCCCCACGGGCTGTTTCGCCAGGCGAGCGGCTGCCAAAGAGCTTTCCAACGAGGCACGGCTTTCCCTCCTGGCTCTTCGGGTGTGGGAGCTGTCACCAGAGCCGCGGCCCTACCGGAAAATGCTTCGCAGGCTGGCGCGGCTGCACCTGGTGGGCGCCAGTGGCGGGGAGGATGACGGCCACCACAAAGCCCGCAGCCCCACGGGCTGTGGGGCCACGCGAGCGGCTGCCAAAGAGCTTTCCAACGAGGCACGGCTTTCCCTCCTGGCTCTTCGGGCGTGGGAGCTGTCGCCAGAGCCGCGGCCCTACCGGAAAATGGTTTGGAGGCTGGCGCGGCGGCACCACCTCGGGCTGCGGGCTTTCCTGCTGCCTTCAGAGTCTCGCAGCCACCCTTTCCCACTTGGCACCACGCCAGCCTCTAGCATTTCTATTATTAAGTCAAGACAGTGTACGACTTAACATCATACAGAGCGCTACACATCAATACATGCTCAAATTAAGCATAGCCACTGGAAAAATTGGCAATACAGTGCCATCGTATGTTACCCAGTGTCACATCTCATTGAAGACAATGACAGAGCGATGCAACGTCAAGCGTAACACAGTACTGGGCCGTGCGAGGCAATACGCCGTCACAGAATCACCAATAGAGAAATTCACAACGGAGTGCGGTCTTACGATAGAATCTCTAAAGCCACCGTTAAGCCAGTGACAGGCGGTACAATGCCACACGTTACAGTATACAGGGCAGTACAACCCGATTCGCAGACAAATAAATTAGAGCAAATTACAAGACTCCCAATACAGTACAGTACAATGCCAGACCGTCTCAGATGTCGGTCAAGACAATGCCAGGGCAATGCAGTGCAAGACATAACGTTATACAGGTCAGTACAAGGCAATACGCAGTCAAATGAAGAACAGTAAACTACAATACCCAAACCACACTGGCAAACACTGGCAAACAATCCCACACGTCGGTCGAGACAATGACAACGCGAGACAGAACACCGTGCAGGGCAGCGCAAGGCCGTACACAGTCAAATAGAGAACAGCTGACCAGAAAACCCGCACTACGCTGCCGTACGATCTCAAAACATCTCGGATGGCAGTCAAGGCAATTACAGGGCAAGACAAAGCACTACGTCGCAGTACACAAGGCAGTACAAGGCAATACTCAGTCAAATAAATAACAGACAGTCACAAAATTCACAGTGCAGTGAATTCACATGGGTCAGATGGCAACCAAAAGAAGGACAGGGCAATACAAGGCGAGAGGTAACCCAATACGGGGCCGGACAAGGCAATATGCAGTTGTGGCGGGTGGAGCGATTCACTTCAGTCCTGAGAGAAGTAGAGAAACATTTAGAAACATCAACACAGTGTTTCGACAAAGGCAGCAGTGAACGTAACATCCCTTTACCAGGTTCCGTGGCCACGTACCCCAGATCATTTATTGCACAGGGGCCAGGGTCAGACGAGCTGTTAGGGAGACCCTCCCGTCGAGCCACAACCCCCTTGCTTTCTAAACTCCTTCTTGAAGAGCAGTCTAAGTGCGGCTGGATCCAATTCCTAGCCCTGGACTTGGGCACCGGTTCACCTCTAAAGGATTGTATCCGCGCCATCAACCCTTTATATCACTGAGCTAAGGCTACGAGGTTTAGCGTGGTATTAGTCACTTACCGAGACTCTGTTGCGGCAAGGGATCTCTCAGCCTTGAGGAGCAGAACCTGAAGCAAGCGTCCCCGCTCAAGGGCACATCCTGGTGCTATGACAGACTATGACAGGCAATACTATGACAGGGCAATACAATGCGAGACGTAACTTTACACAGGGCAGTACAAGGCCAATACACAGTCAAATAGGGAATGACCGATCACAAAATTGATGCACGGTCAAATAGAGTACAACAGCCTAAGAAGCCCTCAATACAGTGCCTGTCAACGCCAGAATACATCAGATGGCTCGCAGCACGGTGAGAGGGCAATACGACGCAAGACTCAGGAAAATACAGGGCAGTACAAAGCAATACGTAGTCAAATATAGAACAGCCGATCAAAAACACCCTCAGTTCGGTGCGGTACAACCCCAGAGAGTGTAAAAGGACAGTTAAGACTATTTCATGGCAACACAACGCACAATGTAACACAATACAGGTTGCTACAACACGATACAGAATAATATAGGAAACAACCCATCAAAACGCCACAATACGGTGCAGTACGATCCCACACGGTCTCGGGTGGCAGTCAAAACAACTATAGGGCGACACGATCCAAGATGCAACATTACACGACAGAGCAGAACTGAAGACGCAGTCAACTAAATACCAACCAATTAGAAGAACCGCAATACAGTGCGGGAGAAAACAAAAATAAATGGAGATGCCAGTCAAGACAATGACAGAGCAATACAAGGCAAGAAATAACGCAATACAGGGCAGTACAGTGAAATACACGGTCAAATAAATAACTGATTAAGTATCCCGCAATACCGTGCGATGCAATGCCAAAACGCGTGAGACAGCAGTCGAGGCAGTGACAGAGCTATACAATGGAAGACGTAACAATGCAGGGCTGTACAACACCAAAATGTATCAGATGGCACTCAGAACAATAACATGGCGATACAATGCAAGCCGCAACACAATACAAGGTGGTAACAAGGCAATACACGGTCAAACACAGACTAACGAATAAAACCTGCACAATACGGATCGCTGCAATCCCAGAACATCTAAAGTGACAGTGAACGGAATGACGGGGAAGTACAATGCAAGATACAACACTAGACAGGGCAATACGCATTCAAATAACGCACAACCGATTAAAAAACCCACAATACACACCAGTACAATGCCGGAACAGATCAGATGGCAGTCCGGGCAAATAGAGGACAATACAATGCCAAACGTGATGCCATACAGGGCCGGACAAGGCAATACGCAGTTGTGGCAGGCCGAGCGGCTAACTTCGCTTCTAAGAGAGAAGCGGTGAAACATTCAGAAACATCAACACAGTGATTCTCCAAAGGCAGCAGCGCATGTGACGGCGCTTTACCAGATTCCATATGGCTACGCACCCCGGATTATTTACTGCCTAGGGGCCAGGGTCAGACAAGCTGTCAGGGAGACCCTCCCGTTGAGTCACGAGGCTCGGAAAGGACCCCCTTGCTTTCTAAACTCCTTCTCGGAGAGGAGTCTAGGTGCGGCTGGATCCAATTCCTAGCCCCGGACTTAGGCAACGGTTCACCTCTAAAGGATTGTATCTGCGCCATCGACCCTTTATATCACTGAGCTAAGGCTACAAGGTTTTGTATGCTATTAGTCACTTACTGAGAATCTGTTGCGGCAAGGCATCTCTATCTCGAGGAGCAGAACCTTAATTGAGCGTCCCTGCTCAAGGGGAGATCCTGGCACGGAGGCCCCTGCCATGCAGAAGTCAAAAGGCTCTTGGGCTGTCCACTATTTATGGGGTAAGCTAATTGACTTATAGTCACATCAGCACAGGAACAAAATATCTAGGTCCCCACTGTGTTGCCAACCATCCCCCAACTTCAAGTACCACTCAGAACAACTCCATGGATGACTGGGGCGCCAAAACGAAGGGGCGCCCGCACCACCCCAGCAGTCAAATAAGGAACAACCAATGGAACTTTCACAATAAATAAGTACAATCCCAGACAGTCCAAAGTAACAGCCAAGACAACGACAGACCAATACAGTGCAAGACCTAACATCACACAGAGCAGTAAAAGGCAACGCGCAGCCAAGTCAAGAACAGTTAAAATACCCATAATCCAGTGCAGCACTATGACACTGTCCCAAAACGCAGTCAAAACAACGACAGAGTAATGCAACACGAGCTGTAACACAATACAGGGCAGCACAAAGCAATACACAGTCACACAAAGAACAGCCAATTACAAAACCCACAACAGAACGCCCTACGATCTCAGGAAGTCTCAGAGGGCAGTCACGGCAAATACAGGGCAATACGGTGCAAGATAACACAATACAGGCCACTGCCAGCCAATACTCAGTCAAATAAATAACAGACAGTCAAAAAATTCACAATGCAGTGCACTACTATGACACCATGGGTCAGGTGGCAATCATGACAACGATAGGGCAATACAAGGCAAGACGTAACCCAACACGGGGCCGGACAAGGCAATATGCAGTTGTGGCAGGTGGAGCCATTCACTTCACTCCTAAGAGAAAAGTAGAGAAACATTCAGAAACATCAACACAGTGATTCTCCAAAGGCAGCAGTGCGCATGACGGCGCTTTATCAGGTTCCGTGGCCACGGACCCTGGATTATTTCCTGCCTAGGGGCCAGGGTCAGACGAGCTGTCAGGGAGACCCTCCCGTTGAGTCACGAGGCTCGGAAAGGACCCCCTTGCTTTCTAAACTCCTTCTCGGAGAGGAGTCTAGGTGCGGCTGGATCCAATTCCTAGCTCGGAGAGGACCCCCTTGCTTTCTAAACTCCTTCTCGGAGAGGAGTCTAGGTGCGGCTGGATCCAATTCCTAGCCCCGGACTTGGGCAACGGTTCACCTCTAAAGGATTATGTCTGTGCCGTCAACCCTTTACATGGCTCATAAAAAACAGCTGATGAAGGAAGTGACAATATGGTGGCCTACAACGGCAGAATAGATCAGATGACAATCAAGACAACAACAGAGCAATACAATGGAAGACGTAACACCACACGGGGCCGGACAAGGCAATACACAGCCACATCAGAACCCATGAGAGACATCAAACTACAGTCCAGACCTAGGACAGATTCTCTAACGTGACCGTCAAGACGACAGGGCAATGCAATGCAAGATGTAACACAGGCCATATGCAGTTGTGGCGGGCGCAATGATAAAATTCACTCCTAAGAGAGAGGTAGAGAAACATTAACAAACATAACAGTGATTCACTAAAGGTAGCAGCGCACGTGATGGCACTTTACCAGGTTCCATATGGCCACGCACCCCGGGTCATTTACTGCCTCAGGGCCAGGGTCTGACACGCTGTCTGGGAGACCCTCCTGTTGAGTCACGAGGCTCGGAAAGGACCCCCTTGCTTTCTAAACTCCTTCTCCGAGAGGAGTCTAGGTGCGGCTGGATCCCATCCTCGCCCCGGACTTGGGCAACGGTTCACCTCTAAAGGATCATATCTGCGTGATCAAACCCTTCGTATCGCTCAGCTAAGATGGCAAAGTCTGGCATGCTGTTAGTCACTTACCCAGAATCTGTTGCGGCAAGGCTTCTCTCAACCTAGAGGAGCAGAACCTTAAGTGAGTGTCCCCGGGAAACGCTGGCAAACAGGCCGCTGCCTTGCAAGAAAGCTCAAAGGGCTCTTGGTCTGTCCGCTAGGTCTATAGCAAGCTAACTGACTCACAGTGTCTTGACTCTGGTGCCAGCCACCCCACAAAGTTCAAGTGCCACTCGTAGCGACTCCTGCTGGTCGTTATAGCTCGAGCAGCAGCCTGGAGGAAAAAGGGGGGTGACATCGCAACAGCGGTCAAATACACAACAACCGGTTAAAAATTGCACAATACTGTGCCAGAGACTCTAAAATAACTGGCAAGACAACGACAGGGCAACACCATGCAAGATCTAACCTTACACAGGGCAGTACAAGGCAACATACAATCAAATGCAGAGCAGACAATGAAAGAATTGACGGTACGGTGCCATACAACGGTAGAATATATCAGATGTCGGTCACCACAATGACAGAGCAATACAAGGCAAGACGTAACGCGATACGGGGCCCTACCAGGCGACACAGTCAAGGAAACAACAACCCATGAAAGAATTCACAATACAGCGCGGTCCTAGGACGGAACGTGTAAAATGACCGTCGAGACAGTGACAGGGCAATACAATGCAAGACACAACACCATACCAGGTGGTAACAAGGCAACATGCAGCCAAACGAAGAACAACCGATTAAGAAACCCAGCATACGTTCAACTGTAATACCAGAAAACATCAGAAGGCAGTCAAGACAACGACAGCACACTATAACATGAGAAGTAACACAATACACAGCAGTACAAGGCATTACACAGTCAAATAAAGAAGAACCGATTAAAAACCACACAATACAGTGCGGTGCGATGCCAGAGTGGATCAGAAGGCAGTCGAGACTATGACGGGGCAATATAATGCAAGATGTTACACAATACAGGGCGGTACAAGGCATTAGAAAGCCAGATGAAGAACAACCGATTAAAAAACCCGCAATACAGCGTGGTACGAGGCCCGAACAGATCAGAAGGCAGTCAAGGCTACGACGGGGCAATATAACACGAGACATAACGCAATAGAGGGCGGTACAAGGCATTACACAGTCAAAGAACAACCGATTAAAAAAAAAAAACCACGCAACACGGTGTGGTACGATGCCAGAATAGATCACAGAGCAATCAAGAGCGTGACGGGGCAACACGATGCGAAACCGATACTGAGTGAGGCGGAGCAATACTATTTCAAATATACAAGAACATAGTACGGAACCAAATTCTTAAGCGTACGACACAAGACCATCTCAAATGGCAGTCAAGGAAGTTACCGAGCAACGTAATCCCGATTTGCACAAAATGGTGCCATCAGGCACCATCACGTCCGTCAACACTAAGTTGTACTGCAATATCCCCCGCATCACACGCGCCGTACCCTTCTGCTCACCTGCTCCGCATGGATTCTGGGTTTGGACTTTGTGGCACACTCTGGTTCTGGCACCTAAAACACCTAAGACACACAATATTACTCTTGAGCTTACGGGAAACCACCACCCCCATGCGCTACCTCTCTGCTACCCAGCTCACCTCCAACGCTCGTCCGGCTCCGGATGCCTGCGGCGCCTGCAAAACCAAAGACAAACACTCCCCTGAGCCGCAATGTAGCACTGGGCTATTAGACGCCAACGTGTCCACAACCGCCTCACTTGCTGGGACTACTCAGTGGGTGCGCAGCATCGCCCCTCTGACCCTGCATGTCACACCAACCGAAAAAACACACGCCGAGATACTGCCCAAAACCCTACCAAATTCCCCATCTCCCACTCCCTCACCTTGCCCTCCCATCCTCCCCCTCCTGGCTCTTCGGGCGTGGGAGCTGTCGCCAGAGCTGCAGCCCTACCGGAAAATGCTTCGCAGCCTGGTGAGGCGGTGACACATGGGCGCCGGTGGCAGCGAGGCTGACGGCCGCCGCAAAGCCCGCAGCCCCACAGGCTGTTTCGCCAGGCGAGCGGCTGCCAAAGAGCTTTCCAACGAGGCACGGCTTTCCCTCCTGGCTCTTCGGGCGTGGGAGCTGTCGCCAGAGCCGCGGCCCTACCGGAAAATGCTTCGCAGGCTTGTGCGGCGGCGCCACGTGGGCGCCGGTGGCGCGGAGGCTGACGGCCGCCGGAAAGCCCGCAGCCCCACGGGCTGTGGGGCCACGCGAGCGGCTGCCAAAGAGCTTTCCAACGAGGCACGGCTTTCCCTCCTGGCTCTTCGGGCGTGGGAGCTGTCGCCAGAGCCGCGGCCCTACCGGAAAATGCTTCGCAGGCTGGTGGGGCGGCGCCACGTGGGCGCTGGTGGCTCCGAGGCTGACGGCCGCCGCAAAGCCCGCAGCCCCACGGGCTGTGGGGCCACGCAAGCGGCTGCCAAAGAGCTTTCCAACGAGGCACGGCTTTCCCTCCTGGATCTTCGGGCTTTGGAGTTATCGTCAGAGCCGTGGCCCTACTGGAAAATGCTTCGCAAGCTGGCTCGGCAGCGCCACGTGGGCGCCGGTGGCGCCGAGGCTGACGGCCGCCGCAAAGCCCGCAGCCCCACGGGCTGTGAGGCCACGCGAGCGGCTGCCAAAGAGCTTTCCAACGAGGCACGGCTTTCCCTCCTGGCTCTTCGGGCGTGGGAGCTGTCGCCAGAGCCGCGGCCCTACAGGAAAATGCTTCGCAGGCTGGCGCGGCTGCACCTGGTGGGCGCCGGTGGCGGGGAGGCTGACGGCCGCCACAAAGCCCGCAGCCCCATGGGCTGTGGGGCCACGCGAGCGGCTGCCAAAGAGCTTTCCAACAAGGCACGGCTTTCCCTCCTGGCTCTTCGGGCGTGGGAGCTGTCGCCAGAGCCGCGGCCCTACCGGAAAATGCTTCGCAGGCTGGCGCGGCTGTAGCTGGTGGGCGCCGGTGGCGCTGAGGCTGACGGCCGCCGCAAAGCCCGCAGCCCTACGGGCTGTGGGGCCACGCGAGCGGCTGCCGAAGAGCTTTCCAACGAGGCATGGCTTTCCCTCCTGGCTCTTCGGGCGTGGGAGCTGTCGCCAGAGACGCGGCCCTACCGGAAAATGCTTCGTAGGCTGGCGCAGCGGCGCCACGTGGGCGCCGGTGGCAGCGAGGATGACGGCCGCCGCAAAGCCCGCAGCCCCACAGGCTGTTTCGCCAGGCGAGCGGCTGCCAAAGAGCTTTCCAACGAGGCACGGCTTTCCCTCCTAGGTCTTCGGGCGTGGGAGCTGTCGCCAGAGTCGCGGCCCTACCGGAAAATGCTTCGCAGGCTGGCGCGGCTGCACCTGGTGGGCGCCGGTGGCGGGGAGGCTGACGGCCGCCACAAAGCCCGCAGCCCCACGGGCTGTGGGGCCACGCGATCGGCTGCCAAAGAGCTTTCCAACGAGGCACGGCTTTCCCTCCTGGCTCTTCAGGCGAGGGAGCTGTCGCCAGAGTTGCGGCCCTACCGGAAAATGCTTCGCAGGCTGGCGCGGCGGCGCCACGTGGGCGCCGGTGGCTCCGAGGCTGACGGCCGCCGCAAAGCCCGCAGCCCCACGGGCTGTTTCGCCAGGCGAGCGGCTGCCAAAGAGCTTTCCAACGAGGCACGGCTTTCCCTCCTGGCTCTTCGGGCGTGGGAGCTGTCGTCAGAGCCGCGGCCCTACCGGAAAATGCTTCGCAGGCTGGCGCGGCTGCACCTGGTGGGCGCCGGTGGCGGGGAGGCTGACGGTCGCCGCAAAGCCCGCAGCCCCACGGGCTGTGGGGCCACGCGAGCGGCTGCCAAAGAGCTTTCCAACGAGGCACGGCTTTCCCTCCTGGGTCTTCGGGCGTGGGAGCTGTCGCCAGAGCCGTGGCCCTACCGGAAAATGCTTCGCAGGCTGGCGCGGCGGCGCCACGTGGGCGCCGGTGGCAGCGAGGCTGACGGCCGCCGCAAAGCCCGCAGCCCCACAGGCTGTTTCGCCAGGCGAGCGTCTGCCAAAGAGCTTTCCAACGAGGCACGGCTTTCCCTCCTGGCTCTTCGGGCTTGGGAGCTGTCGTCAGAGCCGCGGCCCTACCGGACAATGCTTCGCAGGCTGGCGCAGCGGCGCCACGTGGGCGCTGGTGGCGCCGAGGCTGACGGCCGCCGGAAAGCCCGCAGCCCCACGGGCTGTGGGGCCACGCGAGCGGCTGCCAAAGAGCTTTCCAACGAGGCATGGCTTTCCTTCCTGGCTCTTCGGGCTTGGGAGTTGTCGTCAGAGCCGCAGCCCTACCGGAAAATGCTTCGCAAGCTGGCGCGGCAGCGCCACGTGGGCACCGTTGGCGGCGAGGCTGACGGCCGCCGCAAAGCCCGCAGCCACACGGGCTGTTTTGCCAGGCGAGCGGCTGCCAAAGAGCTTTCCAACGAGGCATGGCTTTCCCTCCTGGCTCTTCAGGCGTGGGAGCTGTCGCCAGAGTCGCGGCCCTACCGGAAAATGCTTCGCAGGCTGGCGCGGCTGTAGCTGGTGGGCGCCGGTGGCGCTGAGGCTGACGGCCGCCGCAAAGCCCGCAGCCCCACGGGCTGTGGGGCCACGCGAGCGGCTGCCAAAGAGCTTTCCAACGAGGCACGGCTTTCCCTCCTGGCTCTTCGGGCGTGGGAGCTGTCGCCAGAGCCGCGGCCCTACCGGAAAATGGTTTGGAGGCTGGCGCGGCGGCACCACCTCGGGCTGCGGGCTTTCCTGCTGCCTTCAGAGTCTCGCAGCCACCCTTTCCCACTTGGCACCACGCCAGCCTCTAGCATTTCTATTATTAAGTCAAGACAGTGTACGACTTAACATCATACAGAGCGCTACACATCAATACATGCTCAAATTAAGCATAGCCACTGGAAAAATTGGCAATACAGTGCCATCGTATGTTACCAAGTGTCACATCTCATTGAAGACAATGACAGAGCGATGCAACGTCAAGCGTAACACAGTACTGGGCCGTGCGAGGCAATACGCCGTCACAGAATCACCAGTAGAGAAATTCACAACGGAGTGCGGTCTTACGATAGAATCTCTAAAGCCACCGTTAAGCCAGTGACAGGCGGTACAATGCCACACGTTACAGTATACAGGGCAGTACAACCCGATTCGCAGACAAATAAATTAGAGCAAATTACAAGACTCCCAATACAGTACAGTACAATGCCAGACCGTCTCAGATGTCGGTCAAGACAATGCCAGGGCAATGCAGTGCAAGACATAACGTTATACAGGTCAGTACAAGGCAATACGCAGTCAAATGAAGAACAGTAAACTACAATACCCAAACCACACTGGCAAACACTGGCAAACAATCCCACACGTCGGTCGAGACAATGACAACGCGAGACAGAACACCGTGCAGGGCAGCGCAAGGCCGTACACAGTCAAATAGAGAACAGCTGACCAGAAAACCCGCACTACGCTGCCGTACGATCTCAAAACATCTCGGATGGCAGTCAAGGCAATTACAGGGCAAGACAAAGCACTACGTCGCAGTACACAAGGCAGTACAAGGCAATACTCAGTCAAATAAATAACAGACAGTCACAAAATTCACAGTGCAGTGAATTCACATGGGTCAGATGGCAACCAAAAGAAGGACAGGGCAATACAAGGCGAGAGGTAACCCAATACGGGGCCGGACAAGGCAATATGCAGTTGTGGCGGGTGGAGCGATTCACTTCAGTCCTGAGAGAAGTAGAGAAACATTTAGAAACATCAACACAGTGTTTCGACAAAGGCAGCAGTGAACGTAACATCCCTTTACCAGGTTCCGTGGCCACGTACCCCAGATCATTTATTGCACAGGGGCCAGGGTCAGACGAGCTGTTAGGGAGACCCTCCCGTCGAGCCACAACCCCCTTGCTTTCTAAACTCCTTCTTGAAGAGCAGTCTAAGTGCGGCTGGATCCAATTCCTAGCCCTGGACTTGGGCACCGGTTCACCTCTAAAGGATTGTATCCGCGCCATCAACCCTTTATATCACTGAGCTAAGGCTACGAGGTTTAGCGTGGTATTAGTCACTTACCGAGACTCTGTTGCGGCAAGGGATCTCTCAGCCTTGAGGAGCAGAACCTGAAGCAAGCGTCCCCGCTCAAGGGCACATCCTGGTGCTATGACAGACTATGACAGGCAATACTATGACAGGGCAATACAATGCGAGACGTAACTTTACACAGGGCAGTACAAGGCCAATACACAGTCAAATAGGGAATGACCGATCACAAAATTGATGCACGGTCAAATAGAGTACAACAGCCTAAGAAGCCCTCAATACAGTGCCTGTCAACGCCAGAATACATCAGATGGCTCGCAGCACGGTGAGAGGGCAATACGACGCAAGACTCAGGAAAATACAGGGCAGTACAAAGCAATACGTAGTCAAATATAGAACAGCCGATCAAAAACACCCTCAGTTCGGTGCGGTACAACCCCAGAGAGTGTAAAAGGACAGTTAAGACTATTTCATGGCAACACAACGCACAATGTAACACAATACAGGTTGCTACAACACGATACAGAATAATATAGGAAACAACCCATCAAAACGCCACAATACGGTGCAGTACGATCCCACACGGTCTCGGGTGGCAGTCAAAACAACTATAGGGCGACACGATCCAAGATGCAACATTACACGACAGAGCAGAACTGAAGACGCAGTCAACTAAATACCAACCAATTAGAAGAACCGCAATACAGTGCGGGAGAAAACAAAAATAAATGGAGATGCCAGTCAAGACAATGACAGAGCAATACAAGGCAAGAAATAACGCAATACAGGGCAGTACAGTGAAATACACGGTCAAATAAATAACTGATTAAGTATCCCGCAATACCGTGCGATGCAATGCCAAAACGCGTGAGACAGCAGTCGAGGCAGTGACAGAGCTATACAATGGAAGACGTAACAATGCAGGGCTGTACAACACCAAAATGTATCAGATGGCACTCAGAACAATAACATGGCGATACAATGCAAGCCGCAACACAATACAAGGTGGTAACAAGGCAATACACGGTCAAACACAGACTAACGAATAAAACCTGCACAATACGGATCGCTGCAATCCCAGAACATCTAAAGTGACAGTGAACGGAATGACGGGGAAGTACAATGCAAGATACAACACTAGACAGGGCAATACGCATTCAAATAACGCACAACCGATTAAAAAACCCACAATACACACCAGTACAATGCCGGAACAGATCAGATGGCAGTCCGGGCAAATAGAGGACAATACAATGCCAAACGTGATGCCATACAGGGCCGGACAAGGCAATACGCAGTTGTGGCAGGCCGAGCGGCTAACTTCGCTTCTAAGAGAGAAGCGGTGAAACATTCAGAAACATCAACACAGTGATTCTCCAAAGGCAGCAGCGCATGTGACGGCGCTTTACCAGATTCCATATGGCTACGCACCCCGGATTATTTACTGCCTAGGGGCCAGGGTCAGACAAGCTGTCAGGGAGACCCTCCCGTTGAGTCACGAGGCTCGGAAAGGACCCCCTTGCTTTCTAAACTCCTTCTCGGAGAGGAGTCTAGGTGCGGCTGGATCCAATTCCTAGCCCCGGACTTAGGCAACGGTTCACCTCTAAAGGATTGTATCTGCGCCATCGACCCTTTATATCACTGAGCTAAGGCTACAAGGTTTTGTATGCTATTAGTCACTTACTGAGAATCTGTTGCGGCAAGGCATCTCTATCTCGAGGAGCAGAACCTTAATTGAGCGTCCCTGCTCAAGGGGAGATCCTGGCACGGAGGCCCCTGCCATGCAGAAGTCAAAAGGCTCTTGGGCTGTCCACTATTTATGGGGTAAGCTAATTGACTTATAGTCACATCAGCACAGGAACAAAATATCTAGGTCCCCACTGTGTTGCCAACCATCCCCCAACTTCAAGTACCACTCAGAACAACTCCATGGATGACTGGGGCGCCAAAACGAAGGGGCGCCCGCACCACCCCAGCAGTCAAATAAGGAACAACCAATGGAACTTTCACAATAAATAAGTACAATCCCAGACAGTCCAAAGTAACAGCCAAGACAACGACAGACCAATACAGTGCAAGACCTAACATCACACAGAGCAGTAAAAGGCAACGCGCAGCCAAGTCAAGAACAGTTAAAATACCCATAATCCAGTGCAGCACTATGACACTGTCCCAAAACGCAGTCAAAACAATGACAGAGTAATGCAACACGAGCTGTAACACAATACAGGGCAGCACAAAGCAATACACAGTCACACAAAGAACAGCCAATTACAAAACCCACAACAGAACGCCCTACGATCTCAGGAAGTCTCAGAGGGCAGTCACGGCAAATACAGGGCAATACGGTGCAAGATAACACAATACAGGCCACTGCCAGCCAATACTCAGTCAAATAAATAACAGACAGTCAAAAAATTCACAATGCAGTGCACTACTATGACACCATGGGTCAGGTGGCAATCATGACAACGATAGGGCAATACAAGGCAAGACGTAACCCAACACGGGGCCGGACAAGGCAATATGCAGTTGTGGCAGGTGGAGCCATTCACTTCACTCCTAAGAGAAAAGTAGAGAAACATTCAGAAACATCAACACAGTGATTCTCCAAAGGCAGCAGTGCGCATGACGGCGCTTTATCAGGTTCCGTGGCCACGGACCCTGGATTATTTCCTGCCTAGGGGCCAGGGTCAGACGAGCTGTCAGGGAGACCCTCCCGTTGAGTCACGAGGCTCGGAAAGGACCCCCTTGCTTTCTAAACTCCTTCTCGGAGAGGAGTCTAGGTGCGGCTGGATCCAATTCCTAGCTCGGAGAGGACCCCCTTGCTTTCTAAACTCCTTCTCGGAGAGGAGTCTAGGTGCGGCTGGATCCAATTCCTAGCCCCGGACTTGGGCAACGGTTCACCTCTAAAGGATTATGTCTGTGCCGTCAACCCTTTACATGGCTCATAAAAAACAGCTGATGAAGGAAGTGACAATATGGTGGCCTACAACGGCAGAATAGATCAGATGACAATCAAGACAACAACAGAGCAATACAATGGAAGACGTAACACCACACGGGGCCGGACAAGGCAATACACAGCCACATCAGAACCCATGAGAGACATCAAACTACAGTCCAGACCTAGGACAGATTCTCTAACGTGACCGTCAAGACGACAGGGCAATGCAATGCAAGATGTAACACAGGCCATATGCAGTTGTGGCGGGCGCAATGATAAAATTCACTCCTAAGAGAGAGGTAGAGAAACATTAACAAACATAACAGTGATTCACTAAAGGTAGCAGCGCACGTGATGGCACTTTACCAGGTTCCATATGGCCACGCACCCCGGGTCATTTACTGCCTCAGGGCCAGGGTCTGACACGCTGTCTGGGAGACCCTCCTGTTGAGTCACGAGGCTCGGAAAGGACCCCCTTGCTTTCTAAACTCCTTCTCCGAGAGGAGTCTAGGTGCGGCTGGATCCCATCCTCGCCCCGGACTTGGGCAACGGTTCACCTCTAAAGGATCATATCTGCGTGATCAAACCCTTCGTATCGCTCAGCTAAGATGGCAAAGTCTGGCATGCTGTTAGTCACTTACCCAGAATCTGTTGCGGCAAGGCTTCTCTCAACCTAGAGGAGCAGAACCTTAAGTGAGTGTCCCCGGGAAACGCTGGCAAACAGGCCGCTGCCTTGCAAGAAAGCTCAAAGGGCTCTTGGTCTGTCCGCTAGGTCTATAGCAAGCTAACTGACTCACAGTGTCTTGACTCTGGTGCCAGCCACCCCACAAAGTTCAAGTGCCACTCGTAGCGACTCCTGCTGGTCGTTATAGCTCGAGCAGCAGCCTGGAGGAAAAAGGGGGGTGACATCGCAACAGCGGTCAAATACACAACAACCGGTTAAAAATTGCACAATACTGTGCCAGAGACTCTAAAATAACTGGCAAGACAACGACAGGGCAACACCATGCAAGATCTAACCTTACACAGGGCAGTACAAGGCAACATACAATCAAATGCAGAGCAGACAATGAAAGAATTGACGGTACGGTGCCATACAACGGTAGAATATATCAGATGTCGGTCACCACAATGACAGAGCAATACAAGGCAAGACGTAACGCGATACGGGGCCCTACCAGGCGACACAGTCAAGGAAACAACAACCCATGAAAGAATTCACAATACAGCGCGGTCCTAGGACGGAACGTGTAAAATGACCGTCGAGACAGTGACAGGGCAATACAATGCAAGACACAACACCATACCAGGTGGTAACAAGGCAACATGCAGCCAAACGAAGAACAACCGATTAAGAAACCCAGCATACGTTCAACTGTAATACCAGAAAACATCAGAAGGCAGTCAAGACAACGACAGCACACTATAACATGAGAAGTAACACAATACACAGCAGTACAAGGCATTACACAGTCAAATAAAGAAGAACCGATTAAAAACCACACAATACAGTGCGGTGCGATGCCAGAGTGGATCAGAAGGCAGTCGAGACTATGACGGGGCAATATAATGCAAGATGTTACACAATACAGGGCGGTACAAGGCATTAGAAAGCCAGATGAAGAACAACCGATTAAAAAACCCGCAATACAGCGTGGTACGAGGCCCGAACAGATCAGAAGGCAGTCAAGGCTACGACGGGGCAATATAACACGAGACATAACGCAATAGAGGGCGGTACAAGGCATTACACAGTCAAAGAACAACCGATTAAAAAAAAAAAACCACGCAACACGGTGTGGTACGATGCCAGAATAGATCACAGAGCAATCAAGAGCGTGACGGGGCAACACGATGCGAAACCGATACTGAGTGAGGCGGAGCAATACTATTTCAAATATACAAGAACATAGTACGGAACCAAATTCTTAAGCGTACGACACAAGACCATCTCAAATGGCAGTCAAGGAAGTTACCGAGCAACGTAATCCCGATTTGCACAAAATGGTGCCATCAGGCACCATCACGTCCGTCAACACTAAGTTGTACTGCAATATCCCCCGCATCACACGCGCCGTACCCTTCTGCTCACCTGCTCCGCATGGATTCTGGGTTTGGACTTTGTGGCACACTCTGGTTCTGGCACCTAAAACACCTAAGACACACAATATTACTCTTGAGCTTACGGGAAACCACCACCCCCATGCGCTACCTCTCTGCTACCCAGCTCACCTCCAACGCTCGTCCGGCTCCGGATGCCTGCGGCGCCTGCAAAACCAAAGACAAACACTCCCCTGAGCCGCAATGTAGCACTGGGCTATTAGACGCCAACGTGTCCACAACCGCCTCACTTGCTGGGACTACTCAGTGGGTGCGCAGCATCGCCCCTCTGACCCTGCATGTCACACCAACCGAAAAAACACACGCCGAGATACTGCCCAAAACCCTACCAAATTCCCCATCTCCCACTCCCTCACCTTGCCCGCCCATCCTCCCCCTCCTGGCTCTTAGGGCGTGGGAGCTGTCGCCAGAGCCGCAGCCCTACCGGAAAATGCTTCGCAGCCTGGTGAGGCGGTGACACATGGGCGCCGGTGGCAGCGAGGCTGACGGCCGCCGCAAAGCCCGCAGCCCCACAGGCTGTTTCGCCAGGCGAGCGGCTGCCAAAGAGCTTTCCAACGAGGCACGGCTTTCCCTCCTGGCTCTTCGGGCGTGGGAGCTGTCGCCAGAGCCGCGGCCCTACCGGAAAATGCTTCGCAGGCTTGTGCGGCGGCGCCACGTGGGCGCCGGTGGCGCGGAGGCTGACGGCCGCCGCAAAGCCCGCAGCCCCACGGGCTGTGGGGCCACGCGAGCGGCTGCCAAAGAGCTTTCCAACGAGGCACGGCTTTCCCTCCTGGCTCTTCGGGCGTGGGAGCTGTCGCCAGAGCCGCGGCCCTACCGGAAAATGCTTCGCAGGCTGGTGGGGCGGCGCCACGTGGGCGCTGGTGGCTCCGAGGCTGACGGCCGCCGCAAAGCCCGCAGCCCCACGGGCTGTGGGGCCACGCAAGCGGCTGCCAAAGAGCTTTCCAACGAGGCACGGCTTTCCCTCCTGGGTCTTCGGGCTTTGGAGTTGTCGTCAGAGCCGTGGCCCTACTGGAAAATGCTTCGCAAGCTGGCTCGGCAGCGCCACGTGGGCGCCGGTGGCGCCGAGGCTGACGGCCGCCGCAAAGCCCGCAGCCCCACGGGCTGTGAGGCCACGCGAGCGGCTGCCAAAGAGCTTTCCAACGAGGCACGGCTTTCCCTCCTGGCTCTTCGGGCGTGGGAGCTGTCGCCAGAGCCGCGGCCCTACAGGAAAATGCTTCGCAGGCTGGCGCGGCTGCACCTGGTGGGCGCCGGTGGCGGGGAGGCTGACGGCCGCCACAAAGCCCGCAGCCCCATGGGCTGTGGGGCCACGCGAGCGGCTGCCAAAGAGCTTTCCAACAAGGCACGGCTTTCCCTCCTGGCTCTTCGGGCGTGGGAGCTGTCGCCAGAGCCGCGGCCCTACCGGAAAATGCTTCGCAGGCTGGCGCGGCTGTAGCTGGTGGGCGCCGGTGGCGCTGAGGCTGACGGCCGCCGCAAAGCCCGCAGCCCTACGGGCTGTGGGGCCACGCGAGCGGCTGCCGAAGAGCTTTCCAACGAGGCATGGCTTTCCCTCCTGGCTCTTCGGGCGTGGGAGCTGTCGCCAGAGACGCGGCCCTACCGGAAAATGCTTCGTAGGCTGGCGCAGCGGCGCCACGTGGGCGCCGGTGGCAGCGAGGATGACGGCCGCCGCAAAGCCCGCAGCCCCACAGGCTGTTTCGCCAGGCGAGCGGCTGCCAAAGAGCTTTCCAACGAGGCACGGCTTTCCCTCCTGGCTCTTCAGGCGAGGGAGCTGTCGCCAGAGTTGCGGCCCTACCGGAAAATGCTTCGCAGGCTGGCGCGGCGGCGCCACGTGGGCGCCGGTGGCTCCGAGGCTGACGGCCGCCGCAAAGCCCGCAGCCCCACGGGCTGTTTCGCCAGGCGAGCGGCTGCCAAAGAGCTTTCCAACGAGGCATGGCTTTCCCTCCCTGCTCTTCGGGCGTGGGAGCTGTCGCCAGAGCCGCGGCCCTACAGGAAAATGCTTCGCAGGCTGGCGCGGCTGCACCTGGTGGGCGCCGGTGGCGGGGAGGCTGACGGTCGCCGCAAAGCCCGCAGCCCCACGGGCTGTGGGGCCACGCGAGCGGCTGCCAAAGAGCTTTCCAACGAGGCACGGCTTTCCCTCCTGGGTCTTCGGGCGTGGGAGCTGTCGCCAGAGTCGCGGCCCTACCGCAAAAAGCTCTGCATACTTGCGCGGCGGCGCCACATGGGCACCGTTGGCGGAGAGGCTGACGGCCGCCGCAAAGCCCGCAGCCCCACGGGCTGTGGGGCCACGGAAGAGGCTGCCAAAGAGCTTTCCAACGAGGCACGGCTTTCCCTCCTGGCTCTTCGGGCGTGGGAGCTGTCGCCAGAGCCGTGGCCCTACCGGAAAATGCTTCGCAGGCTGGCGCGGCGGCGCCACGTGGGCGCCGGTGGCAGCGAGGCTGACGGCCGCCGCAAAGCCCGCAGCCCCACAGGCTGTTTCGCCAGGCGAGCGTCTGCCAAAGAGCTTTCCAACGAGGCACGGCTTTCCCTCCTGGCTCTTCGGGCTTGGGAGCTGTCGTCAGAGCCGCGGCCCTACCGGACAATGCTTCGCAGGCTGGCGCAGCGGCGCCACGTGGGCGCTGGTGGCGCCGAGGCTGACGGCCGCCGGAAAGCCCGCAGCCCCACGGGCTGTGGGGCCACGCGAGCGGCTGCCAAAGAGCTTTCCAACGAGGCATGGCTTTCCTTCCTGGCTCTTCGGGCTTGGGAGTTGTCGTCAGAGCCGCAGCCCTACCGGAAAATGCTTCGCAAGCTGGCGCGGCAGCGCCACGTGGGCACCGTTGGCGGCGAGGCTGACGGCCGCCGCAAAGCCCGCAGCCACACGGGCTGTTTTGCCAGGCGAGCGGCTGCCAAAGAGCTTTCCAACGAGGCATGGCTTTCCCTCCTGGCTCTTCAGGCGTGGGAGCTGTCGCCAGAGTCGCGGCCCTACCGGAAAATGCTTCGCAGGCTGGCGCGGCTGTAGCTGGTGGGCGCCGGTGGCGCTGAGGCTGACGGCCGCCGCAAAGCCCGCAGCCCCACGGGCTGTGGGGCCACGCGAGCGGCTGCCAAAGAGCTTTCCAACGAGGCACGGCTTTCCCTCCTGGCTCTTCGGGCGTGGGAGCTGTCGCCAGAGCCGCGGCCCTACCGGAAAATGCTTCGCAGGCTGGCGCGGCTGCACCTGGTGGGCGCCAGTGGCGGGGAGGATGACGGCCACCACAAAGCCCGCAGCCCCACGGGCTGTGGGGCCACGCGAGCGGCTGCCAAAGAGCTTTCCAACGAGGCACGGCTTTCCCTCCTGGCTCTTCGGGCGTGGGAGCTGTCGCCAGAGCCGCGGCCCTACCGGAAAATGGTTTGGAGGCTGGCGCGGCGGCACCACCTCGGGCTGCGGGCTTTCCTGCTGCCTTCAGAGTCTCGCAGCCACCCTTTCCCACTTGGCACCACGCCAGCCTCTAGCATTTCTATTATTAAGTCAAGACAGTGTACGACTTAACATCATACAGAGCGCTACACATCAATACATGCTCAAATTAAGCATAGCCACTGGAAAAATTGGCAATACAGTGCCATCGTATGTTACCCAGTGTCACATCTCATTGAAGACAATGACAGAGCGATGCAACGTCAAGCGTAACACAGTACTGGGCCGTGCGAGGCAATACGCCGTCACAGAATCACCAGTAGAGAAATTCACAACGGAGTGCGGTCTTACGATAGAATCTCTAAAGCCACCGTTAAGCCAGTGACAGGCGGTACAATGCCACACGTTACAGTATACAGGGCAGTACAACCCGATTCGCAGACAAATAAATTAGAGCAAATTACAAGACTCCCAATACAGTACAGTACAATGCCAGACCGTCTCAGATGTCGGTCAAGACAATGCCAGGGCAATGCAGTGCAAGACATAACGTTATACAGGTCAGTACAAGGCAATACGCAGTCAAATGAAGAACAGTAAACTACAATACCCAAACCACACTGGCAAACAATGGCAAACAATCCCACATGTCGGTCGAGACAATGACAACGCGAGACAGAACACCGTGCAGGGCAGCGCAAGGCAGTACACAGTCAAATAGAGAACAGCTGACCAGAAAACCCGCACTACGCTGCCGTACGATCTCAAAACATCTCGGATGGCAGTCAAGGCAATTACAGGGCAAGACAAAGCACTACGTCGCAGTACACAAGGCAGTACAAGGCAATACTCAGTCAAATAAATAACAGACAGTCACAAAATTCACAGTGCAGTGAATTCACATGGGTCAGATGGCAACCAAAAGAAGGACAGGGCAATACAAGGCGAGAGGTAACCCAATACGGGGCCGGACAAGGCAATATGCAGTTGTGGCGGGTGGAGCGATTCACTTCAGTCCTGAGAGAAGTAGAGAAACATTTAGAAACATCAACACAGTGTTTCGACAAAGGCAGCAGTGAACGTAACATCCCTTTACCAGGTTCCGTGGCCACGTACCCCAGATCATTTATTGCACAGGGGCCAGGGTCAGACGAGCTGTTAGGGAGACCCTCCCGTCGAGCCACAACCCCCTTGCTTTCTAAACTCCTTCTTGAAGAGCAGTCTAAGTGCGGCTGGATCCAATTCCTAGCCCTGGACTTGGGCACCGGTTCACCTCTAAAGGATTGTATCCGCGCCATCAACCCTTTATATCACTGAGCTAAGGCTACGAGGTTTAGCGTGGTATTAGTCACTTACCGAGACTCTGTTGCGGCAAGGGATCTCTCAGCCTTGAGGAGCAGAACCTGAAGCAAGCGTCCCCGCTCAAGGGCACATCCTGGTGCTATGACAGACTATGACAGGCAATACTATGACAGGGCAATACAATGCGAGACGTAACTTTACACAGGGCAGTACAAGGCCAATACACAGTCAAATAGGGAATGACCGATCACAAAATTGATGCACGGTCAAATAGAGTACAACAGCCTAAGAAGCCCTCAATACAGTGCCTGTCAACGCCAGAATACATCAGATGGCTCGCAGCACGGTGAGAGGGCAATACGACGCAAGACTCAGGAAAATACAGGGCAGTACAAAGCAATACGTAGTCAAATATAGAACAGCCGATCAAAAACACCCTCAGTTCGGTGCGGTACAACCCCAGAGAGTGTAAAAGGACAGTTAAGACTATTTCATGGCAACACAACGCACAATGTAACACAATACAGGTTGCTACAACACGATACAGAATAATATAGGAAACAACCCATCAAAACGCCACAATACGGTGCAGTACGATCCCACACGGTCTCGGGTGGCAGTCAAAACAACTATAGGGCGACACGATCCAAGATGCAACATTACACGACAGAGCAGAACTGAAGACGCAGTCAACTAAATACCAACCAATTAGAAGAACCGCAATACAGTGCGGGAGAAAACAAAAATAAATGGAGATGCCAGTCAAGACAATGACAGAGCAATACAAGGCAAGAAATAACGCAATACAGGGCAGTACAGTGAAATACACGGTCAAATAAATAACTGATTAAGTATCCCGCAATACCGTGCGATGCAATGCCAAAACGCGTGAGACAGCAGTCGAGGCAGTGACAGAGCTATACAATGGAAGACGTAACAATGCAGGGCTGTACAACACCAAAATGTATCAGATGGCACTCAGAACAATAACATGGCGATACAATGCAAGCCGCAACACAATACAAGGTGGTAACAAGGCAATACACGGTCAAACACAGACTAACGAATAAAACCTGCACAATACGGATCGCTGCAATCCCAGAACATCTAAAGTGACAGTGAACGGAATGACGGGGAAGTACAATGCAAGATACAACACTAGACAGGGCAATACGCATTCAAATAACGCACAACCGATTAAAAAACCCACAATACACACCAGTACAATGCCGGAACAGATCAGATGGCAGTCCGGGCAAATAGAGGACAATACAATGCCAAACGTGATGCCATACAGGGCCGGACAAGGCAATACGCAGTTGTGGCAGGCCGAGCGGCTAACTTCGCTTCTAAGAGAGAAGCGGTGAAACATTCAGAAACATCAACACAGTGATTCTCCAAAGGCAGCAGCGCATGTGACGGCGCTTTACCAGATTCCATATGGCTACGCACCCCGGATTATTTACTGCCTAGGGGCCAGGGTCAGACAAGCTGTCAGGGAGACCCTCCCGTTGAGTCACGAGGCTCGGAAAGGACCCCCTTGCTTTCTAAACTCCTTCTCGGAGAGGAGTCTAGGTGCGGCTGGATCCAATTCCTAGCCCCGGACTTAGGCAACGGTTCACCTCTAAAGGATTGTATCTGCGCCATCGACCCTTTATATCACTGAGCTAAGGCTACAAGGTTTTGTATGCTATTAGTCACTTACTGAGAATCTGTTGCGGCAAGGCATCTCTATCTCGAGGAGCAGAACCTTAATTGAGCGTCCCTGCTCAAGGGGAGATCCTGGCACGGAGGCCCCTGCCATGCAGAAGTCAAAAGGCTCTTGGGCTGTCCACTATTTATGGGGTAAGCTAATTGACTTATAGTCACATCAGCACAGGAACAAAATATCTAGGTCCCCACTGTGTTGCCAACCATCCCCCAACTTCAAGTACCACTCAGAACAACTCCATGGATGACTGGGGCGCCAAAACGAAGGGGCGCCCGCACCACCCCAGCAGTCAAATAAGGAACAACCAATGGAACTTTCACAATAAATAAGTACAATCCCAGACAGTCCAAAGTAACAGCCAAGACAACGACAGACCAATACAGTGCAAGACCTAACATCACACAGAGCAGTAAAAGGCAACGCGCAGCCAAGTCAAGAACAGTTAAAATACCCATAATCCAGTGCAGCACTATGACACTGTCCCAAAACGCAGTCAAAACAACGACAGAGTAATGCAACACGAGCTGTAACACAATACAGGGCAGCACAAAGCAATACACAGTCACACAGAGAACAGCCAATTACAAAACCCACAACAGAACGCCCTACGATCTCAGGAAGTCTCAGAGGGCAGTCACGGCAAATACAGGGCAATACGGTGCAAGATAACACAATACAGGCCACTGCCAGCCAATACTCAGTCAAATAAATAACAGACAGTCAAAAAATTCACAATGCAGTGCACTACTATGACACCATGGGTCAGGTGGCAATCATGACAACGATAGGGCAATACAAGGCAAGACGTAACCCAACACGGGGCCGGACAAGGCAATATGCAGTTGTGGCAGGTGGAGCCATTCACTTCACTCCTAAGAGAAAAGTAGAGAAACATTCAGAAACATCAACACAGTGATTCTCCAAAGGCAGCAGTGCGCATGACGGCGCTTTATCAGGTTCCGTGGCCACGGACCCTGGATTATTTCCTGCCTAGGGGCCAGGGTCAGACGAGCTGTCAGGGAGACCCTCCCGTTGAGTCACGAGGCTCGGAAAGGACCCCCTTGCTTTCTAAACTCCTTCTCGGAGAGGAGTCTAGGTGCGGCTGGATCCAATTCCTAGCTCGGAGAGGACCCCCTTGCTTTCTAAACTCCTTCTCGGAGAGGAGTCTAGGTGCGGCTGGATCCAATTCCTAGCCCCGGACTTGGGCAACGGTTCACCTCTAAAGGATTATGTCTGTGCCGTCAACCCTTTACATGGCTCATAAAAAACAGCTGATGAAGGAAGTGACAATATGGTGGCCTACAACGGCAGAATAGATCAGATGACAATCAAGACAACAACAGAGCAATACAATGGAAGACGTAACACCACACGGGGCCGGACAAGGCAATACACAGCCACATCAGAACCCATGAGAGACATCAAACTACAGTCCAGACCTAGGACAGATTCTCTAACGTGACCGTCAAGACGACAGGGCAATGCAATGCAAGATGTAACACAGGCCATATGCAGTTGTGGCGGGCGCAATGATAAAATTCACTCCTAAGAGAGAGGTAGAGAAACATTAACAAACATAACAGTGATTCACTAAAGGTAGCAGCGCACGTGATGGCACTTTACCAGGTTCCATATGGCCACGCACCCCGGGTCATTTACTGCCTCAGGGCCAGGGTCTGACACGCTGTCTGGGAGACCCTCCTGTTGAGTCACGAGGCTCGGAAAGGACCCCCTTGCTTTCTAAACTCCTTCTCCGAGAGGAGTCTAGGTGCGGCTGGATCCCATCCTCGCCCCGGACTTGGGCAACGGTTCACCTCTAAAGGATCATATCTGCGTGATCAAACCCTTCGTATCGCTCAGCTAAGATGGCAAAGTCTGGCATGCTGTTAGTCACTTACCCAGAATCTGTTGCGGCAAGGCTTCTCTCAACCTAGAGGAGCAGAACCTTAAGTGAGTGTCCCCGGGAAACGCTGGCAAACAGGCCGCTGCCTTGCAAGAAAGCTCAAAGGGCTCTTGGTCTGTCCGCTAGGTCTATAGCAAGCTAACTGACTCACAGTGTCTTGACTCTGGTGCCAGCCACCCCACAAAGTTCAAGTGCCACTCGTAGCGACTCCTGCTGGTCGTTATAGCTCGAGCAGCAGCCTGGAGGAAAAAGGGGGGTGACATCGCAACAGCGGTCAAATACACAACAACCGGTTAAAAATTGCACAATACTGTGCCAGAGACTCTAAAATAACTGGCAAGACAACGACAGGGCAACACCATGCAAGATCTAACCTTACACAGGGCAGTACAAGGCAACATACAATCAAATGCAGAGCAGACAATGAAAGAATTGACGGTACGGTGCCATACAACGGTAGAATATATCAGATGTCGGTCACCACAATGACAGAGCAATACAAGGCAAGACGTAACGCGATACGGGGCCCTACCAGGCGACACAGTCAAGGAAACAACAACCCATGAAAGAATTCACAATACAGCGCGGTCCTAGGACGGAACGTGTAAAATGACCGTCGAGACAGTGACAGGGCAATACAATGCAAGACACAACACCATACCAGGTGGTAACAAGGCAACATGCAGCCAAACGAAGAACAACCGATTAAGAAACCCAGCATACGTTCAACTGTAATACCAGAAAACATCAGAAGGCAGTCAAGACAACGACAGCACACTATAACATGAGAAGTAACACAATACACAGCAGTACAAGGCATTACACAGTCAAATAAAGAAGAACCGATTAAAAACCACACAATACAGTGCGGTGCGATGCCAGAGTGGATCAGAAGGCAGTCGAGACTATGACGGGGCAATATAATGCAAGATGTTACACAATACAGGGCGGTACAAGGCATTAGAAAGCCAGATGAAGAACAACCGATTAAAAAACCCGCAATACAGCGTGGTACGAGGCCCGAACAGATCAGAAGGCAGTCAAGGCTACGACGGGGCAATATAACACGAGACATAACGCAATAGAGGGCGGTACAAGGCATTACACAGTCAAAGAACAACCGATTAAAAAAAAAAAAACCACGCAACACGGTGTGGTACGATGCCAGAATAGAACACAGAGCAATCAAGAGCGTGACGGGGCAACACGATGCGAAACCGATACTGAGTGAGGCGGAGCAATACTATTTCAAATATACAAGAACATAGTACGGAACCAAATTCTTAAGCGTACGACACAAGACCATCTCAAATGGCAGTCAAGGAAGTTACTGAGCAACGTAATCCCGATTTGCACAAAATGGTGCCATCAGGCACCATCACGTCCGTCAACACTAAGTTGTACTGCAACTGTACCCCGCATCACACGCGCCGTACCCTTCTGCTCACCTGCTCCGCATGGATTCTGGGTTTGGACTTTGTGGCACACTCTGGTTCTGGCACCTAAAACACCTAAGACACACAATATTACTCTTGAGCTTACGGGAAACCACCACCCCCATGCGCTACCTCTCTGCTACCCAGCTCACCTCCAACGCTCGTCCGGCTCCGGATGCCTGCGGTGCCTGCAAAACCAAAGACAAACACTCCCCTGAGCCGCAATGTAGCACTGGGCTATTAGACGCCAACGTGTCCACAACCGCCTCACTTGCTGGGACTACTCAGTGGGTGCGCAGCATCGCCCCTCTGACCCTGCATGTCACACCAACCGAAAAAACACACGCCGAGATACTGCCCAAAACCCTACCAAATTCCCCATCTCCCACTCCCTCACCTTGCCCGCCCATCCTCCCCCTCCTGGCTCTTCGGGCGTGGGAGCTGTCGCCAGAGCCGCAGCCCTACCGGAAAATGCTTCGCAGCCTGGTGAGGCGGTGACACATGGGCGCCGGTGGCAGCGAGGCTGACGGCCGCCGCAAAGCCCGCAGCCCCACAGGCTGTTTCGCCAGGCGAGCGGCTGCCAAAGAGCTTTCCAACGAGGCACGGCTTTCCCTCCTGGCTCTTCGGGCGTGGGAGCTGTCGCCAGAGCCGCGGCCCTACCGGAAAATGCTTCGCAGGCTTGTGCGGCGGCGCCACGTGGGCGCCGGTGGCGCGGAGGCTGACGGCCGCCGCAAAGCCCGCAGCCCCACGGGCTGTGGGGCCACGCGAGCGGCTGCCAAAGAGCTTTCCAACGAGGCACGGCTTTCCCTCCTGGCTCTTCGGGCGTGGGAGCTGTCGCCAGAGCCGCGGCCCTACCGGAAAATGCTTCGCAGGCTGGTGGGGCGGCGCCACGTGGGCGCTGGTGGCTCCGAGGCTGACGGCCGCCGCAAAGCCCGCAGCCCCACGGGCTGTGGGGCCACGCAAGCGGCTGCCAAAGAGCTTTCCAACGAGGCACGGCTTTCCCTCCTGGGTCTTCGGGCTTTGGAGTTGTCGTCAGAGCCGTGGCCCTACTGGAAAATGCTTCGCAAGCTGGCTCGGCAGCGCCACGTGGGCGCCGGTGGCGCCGAGGCTGACGGCCGCCGCAAAGCCCGCAGCCCCACGGGCTGTGAGGCCACGCGAGCGGCTGCCAAAGAGCTTTCCAACGAGGCACGGCTTTCCCTCCTGGCTCTTCGGGCGTGGGAGCTGTCGCCAGAGCCGCGGCCCTACAGGAAAATGCTTCGCAGGCTGGCGCGGCTGCACCTGGTGGGCGCCGGTGGCGGGGAGGCTGACGGCCGCCACAAAGCCCGCAGCCCCATGGGCTGTGGGGCCACGCGAGCGGCTGCCAAAGAGCTTTCCAACAAGGCACGGCTTTCCCTCCTGGCTCTTCGGGCGTGGGAGCTGTCGCCAGAGCCGCGGCCCTACCGGAAAATGCTTCGCAGGCTGGCGCGGCTGTAGCTGGTGGGCGCCGGTGGCGCTGAGGCTGACGGCCGCCGCAAAGCCCGCAGCCCTACGGGCTGTGGGGCCACGCGAGCGGCTGCCGAAGAGCTTTCCAACGAGGCATGGCTTTCCCTCCTGGCTCTTCGGGCGTGGGAGCTGTCGCCAGAGACGCGGCCCTACCGGAAAATGCTTCGTAGGCTGGCGCAGCGGCGCCACGTGGGCGCCGGTGGCAGCGAGGATGACGGCCGCCGCAAAGCCCGCAGGCCCACGGGCTGTTTCGCCAGGCGAGCGGCTGCCAAAGAGCTTTCCAACGAGGCACGGCTTTCCCTCCTAGGTCTTCGGGCGTGGGAGCTGTCGCCAGAGTCGCGGCCCTACCGGAAAATGCTTCGCAGGCTGGCGCGGCTGCACCTGGTGGGCGCCGGTGGCGGGGAGGCTGACGGCCGCCACAAAGCCCGCAGCCCCACGGGCTGTGGGGCCACGCGATCGGCTGCCAAAGAGCTTTCCAACGAGGCACGGCTTTCCCTCCTGGCTCTTCGGGCGAGGGAGCTGTCGCCAGAGTTGCGGCCCTACCGGAAAATGCTTCGCAGGCTGGCGCGGCGGCGCCACGTGGGCGCCGGTGGCTCCGAGGCTGACGGCCGCCGCAAAGCCCGCAGCCCCACGGGCTGTTTCGCCAGGCGAGCGGCTGCCAAAGAGCTTTCCAACGAGGCATGGCTTTCCCTCCCTGCTCTTCGGGCGTGGGAGCTGTCGCCAGAGCCGCGGCCCTACAGGAAAATGCTTCGCAGGCTGGCGCGGCTGCACCTGGTGGGCGCCGGTGGCGGGGAGGCTGACGGTCGCCGCAAAGCCCGCAGCCCCACGGGCTGTGGGGCCACGCGAGCGGCTGCCAAAGAGCTTTCCAACGAGGCACGGCTTTCCCTCCTGGGTCTTCGGGCTTGGGAGCTGTCGCCAGAGTCGCGGCCCTACCGCAAAAAGCTCTGCATACTTGCGCGGCGGCGCCACATGGGCACCGTTGGCGGAGAGGCTGACGGCCGCCGCAAAGCCCGCAGCCCCACGGGCTGTGGGGCCACGGAAGAGGCTGCCAAAGAGCTTTCCAACGAGGCACGGCTTTTCCTCCTGGCTCTTCGGGCGTGGGAGCTGTCGCCAGAGCCGTGGCCCTACCGGAAAATGCTTCGCAGGCTGGCGCGGCGGCGCCACGTGGGCGCCGGTGGCAGCGAGGCTGACGGCCGCCGCAAAGCCCGCAGCCCCACAGGCTGTTTCGCCAGGCGAGCGTCTGCCAAAGAGCTTTCCAACGAGGCACGGCTTTCCCTCCTGGCTCTTCGGGCTTGGGAGCTGTCGTCAGAGCCGCGGCCCTACCGGACAATGCTTCGCAGGCTGGCGCAGCGGCGCCACGTGGGCGCTGGTGGCGCCGAGGCTGACGGCCGCCGGAAAGCCCGCAGCCCCACGGGCTGTGGGGCCACGCGAGCGGCTGCCAAAGAGCTTTCCAACGAGGCATGGCTTTCCTTCCTGGCTCTTCGGGCTTGGGAGTTGTCGTCAGAGCCGCAGCCCTACCGGAAAATGCTTCGCAAGCTGGCGCGGCAGCGCCACGTGGGCACCGTTGGCGGCGAGGCTGACGGCCGCCGCAAAGCCCGCAGCCACACGGGCTGTTTTGCCAGGCGAGCGGCTGCCAAAGAGCTTTCCAACGAGGCATGGCTTTCCCTCCTGGCTCTTCAGGCGTGGGAGCTGTCGCCAGAGTCGCGGCCCTACCGGAAAATGCTTCGCAGGCTGGCGCGGCTGTAGCTGGTGGGCGCCGGTGGCGCTGAGGCTGACGGCCGCCGCAAAGCCCGCAGCCCCACGGGCTGTGGGGCCACGCGAGCGGCTGCCAAAGAGCTTTCCAACAAGGCATGGCTTTCCCTCCTGGCTCTTCCGGCGTGGGAGCTGTCGCCAGAGCCGCGGCCCTACCGGAAAATGGTTTGGAGGCTGGCGCGGCGGCACCACCTCGGGCTGCGGGCTTTCCTGCTGCCTTCAGAGTCTCACAGCCACCCTTTCCCACTTGGCACCACGCCAGCCTCTAGCATTTCTATTATTAAGTCAAGACAGTGTACGACTTAACATCATACAGAGCGCTACACATCAATACATGCTCAAATTAAGCATAGCCACTGGAAAAATTGGCAATACAGTGCCATCGTATGTTACCAAGTGTCACATCTCATTGAAGACAATGACAGAGCGATGCAACGTCAAGCGTAACACAGTACTGGGCCGTGCGAGGCAATACGCCGTCACAGAATCACCAGTAGAGAAATTCACAACGGAGTGCGGTCTTACGATAGAATCTCTAAAGCCACCGTTAAGCCAGTGACAGGCGGTACAATGCCACACGTTACAGTATACAGGGCAGTACAACCCGATTCGCAGACAAATAAATTAGAGCAAATTACAAGACTCCCAATACAGTACAGTACAATGCCAGACCGTCTCAGATGTCGGTCAAGACAATGCCAGGGCAATGCAGTGCAAGACATAACGTTATACAGGTCAGTACAAGGCAATACGCAGTCAAATGAAGAACAGTAAACTACAATACCCAAACCACACTGGCAAACACTGGCAAACAATCCCACACGTCGGTCGAGACAATGACAACGCGAGACAGAACACCGTGCAGGGCAGCGCAAGGCCGTACACAGTCAAATAGAGAACAGCTGACCAGAAAACCCGCACTACGCTGCCGTACGATCTCAAAACATCTCGGATGGCAGTCAAGGCAATTACAGGGCAAGACAAAGCACTACGTCGCAGTACACAAGGCAGTACAAGGCAATACTCAGTCAAATAAATAACAGACAGTCACAAAATTCACAGTGCAGTGAATTCACATGGGTCAGATGGCAACCAAAAGAAGGACAGGGCAATACAAGGCGAGAGGTAACCCAATACGGGGCCGGACAAGGCAATATGCAGTTGTGGCGGGTGGAGCGATTCACTTCAGTCCTGAGAGAAGTAGAGAAACATTTAGAAACATCAACACAGTGTTTCGACAAAGGCAGCAGTGAACGTAACATCCCTTTACCAGGTTCCGTGGCCACGTACCCCAGATCATTTATTGCACAGGGGCCAGGGTCAGACGAGCTGTTAGGGAGACCCTCCCGTCGAGCCACAACCCCCTTGCTTTCTAAACTCCTTCTTGAAGAGCAGTCTAAGTGCGGCTGGATCCAATTCCTAGCCCTGGACTTGGGCACCGGTTCACCTCTAAAGGATTGTATCCGCGCCATCAACCCTTTATATCACTGAGCTAAGGCTACGAGGTTTAGCGTGGTATTAGTCACTTACCGAGACTCTGTTGCGGCAAGGGATCTCTCAGCCTTGAGGAGCAGAACCTGAAGCAAGCGTCCCCGCTCAAGGGCACATCCTGGTGCTATGACAGACTATGACAGGCAATACTATGACAGGGCAATACAATGCGAGACGTAACTTTACACAGGGCAGTACAAGGCCAATACACAGTCAAATAGGGAATGACCGATCACAAAATTGATGCACGGTCAAATAGAGTACAACAGCCTAAGAAGCCCTCAATACAGTGCCTGTCAACGCCAGAATACATCAGATGGCTCGCAGCACGGTGAGAGGGCAATACGACGCAAGACTCAGGAAAATACAGGGCAGTACAAAGCAATACGTAGTCAAATATAGAACAGCCGATCAAAAACACCCTCAGTTCGGTGCGGTACAACCCCAGAGAGTGTAAAAGGACAGTTAAGACTATTTCATGGCAACACAACGCACAATGTAACACAATACAGGTTGCTACAACACGATACAGAATAATATAGGAAACAACCCATCAAAACGCCACAATACGGTGCAGTACGATCCCACACGGTCTCGGGTGGCAGTCAAAACAACTATAGGGCGACACGATCCAAGATGCAACATTACACGACAGAGCAGAACTGAAGACGCAGTCAACTAAATACCAACCAATTAGAAGAACCGCAATACAGTGCGGGAGAAAACAAAAATAAATGGAGATGCCAGTCAAGACAATGACAGAGCAATACAAGGCAAGAAATAACGCAATACAGGGCAGTACAGTGAAATACACGGTCAAATAAATAACTGATTAAGTATCCCGCAATACCGTGCGATGCAATGCCAAAACGCGTGAGACAGCAGTCGAGGCAGTGACAGAGCTATACAATGGAAGACGTAACAATGCAGGGCTGTACAACACCAAAATGTATCAGATGGCACTCAGAACAATAACATGGCGATACAATGCAAGCCGCAACACAATACAAGGTGGTAACAAGGCAATACACGGTCAAACACAGACTAACGAATAAAACCTGCACAATACGGATCGCTGCAATCCCAGAACATCTAAAGTGACAGTGAACGGAATGACGGGGCAGTACAATGCAAGATACAACACTAGACAGGGCAATACGCATTCAAATAACGCACAACCGATTAAAAAACCCACAATACACACCAGTACAATGCCGGAACAGATCAGATGGCAGTCCGGGCAAATAGAGGACAATACAATGCCAAACGTGATGCCATACAGGGCCGGACAAGGCAATACGCAGTTGTGGCAGGCCGAGCGGCTAACTTCGCTTCTAAGAGAGAAGCGGTGAAACATTCAGAAACATCAACACAGTGATTCTCCAAAGGCAGCAGCGCATGTGACGGCGCTTTACCAGATTCCATATGGCCACGCACCCCGGATTATTTACTGCCTAGGGGCCAGGGTCAGACAAGCTGTCAGGGAGACCCTCCCGTTGAGTCACGAGGCTCGGAAAGGACCCCCTTGCTTTCTAAACTCCTTCTCGGAGAGGAGTCTAGGTGCGGCTGGATCCAATTCCTAGCCCCGGACTTAGGCAACAGTTCACCTCTAAAGGATTGTATCTGCGCCATCGACCCTTTATATCACTGAGCTAAGGCTACAAGGTTTTGTATGCTATTAGTCACTTACTGAGAATCTGTTGCGGCAAGGCATCTCTATCTCGAGGAGCAGAACCTTAATTGAGCGTCCCTGCTCAAGGGGAGATCCTGGCACGGAGGCCCCTGCCATGCAGAAGTCAAAAGGCTCTTGGGCTGTCCACTATTTATGGGGTAAGCTAATTGACTTATAGTCACATCAGCACAGGAACAAAATATCTAGGTCCCCACTGTGTTGCCAACCATCCCCCAACTTCAAGTACCACTCAGAACAACTCCATGGATGATTGGGGCGCCAAAACGAAGGGGCGCCCGCACCACCCCAGCAGTCAAATAAGGAACAACCAATGGAACTTTCACAATAAATAAGTACAATCCCAGACAGTCCAAAGTAACAGCCAAGACAACGACAGACCAATACAGTGCAAGACCTAACATCATACAGAGCAGTAAAAGGCAACGCGCAGCCAAGTCAAGAACAGTTAAAATACCCATAATCCAGTGCAGCACTATGACACTGTCCCAAAACGCAGTCAAAACAATGACAGAGTAATGCAACACGAGCTGTAACACAATACAGGGCAGCACAAAGCAATACACAGTCACACAAAGAACAGCCAATTACAAAACCCACAACAGAACGCCCTACGATCTCAGGAAGTCTCAGAGGGCAGTCACGGCAAATACAGGGCAATACGGTGCAAGATAACACAATACAGGCCACTGCCAGCCAATACTCAGTCAAATAAATAACAGACAGTCAAAAAATTCACAATGCAGTGCACTACTATGACACCATGGGTCAGGTGGCAATCATGACAACGATAGGGCAATACAAGGCAAGACGTAACCCAACACGGGGCCGGACAAGGCAATATGCAGTTGTGGCAGGTGGAGCCATTCACTTCACTCCTAAGAGAAAAGTAGAGAAACATTCAGAAACATCAACACAGTGATTCTCCAAAGGCAGCAGTGCGCATGACGGCGCTTTATCAGGTTCCGTGGCCACGGACCCTGGATTATTTCCTGCCTAGGGGCCAGGGTCAGACGAGCTGTCAGGGAGACCCTCCCGTTGAGTCACGAGGCTCGGAAAGGACCCCCTTGCTTTCTAAACTCCTTCTCGGAGAGGAGTCTAGGTGCGGCTGGATCCAATTCCTAGCTCGGAGAGGACCCCCTTGCTTTCTAAACTCCTTCTCGGAGAGGAGTCTAGGTGCGGCTGGATCCAATTCCTAGCCCCGGACTTGGGCAACGGTTCACCTCTAAAGGATTATGTCTGTGCCGTCAACCCTTTACATGGCTCATAAAAAACAGCTGATGAAGGAAGTGACAATATGGTGGCCTACAACGGCAGAATAGATCAGATGACAATCAAGACAACAACAGAGCAATACAATGGAAGACGTAACACCACACGGGGCCGGACAAGGCAATACACAGCCACATCAGAACCCATGAGAGACATCAAACTACAGTCCAGACCTAGGACAGATTCTCTAACGTGACCGTCAAGACGACAGGGCAATGCAATGCAAGATGTAACACAGGCCATATGCAGTTGTGGCGGGCGCAATGATAAAATTCACTCCTAAGAGAGAGGTAGAGAAACATTAACAAACATAACAGTGATTCACTAAAGGTAGCAGCGCACGTGATGGCACTTTACCAGGTTCCATATGGCCACGCACCCCGGGTCATTTACTGCCTCAGGGCCAGGGTCTGACACGCTGTCTGGGAGACCCTCCTGTTGAGTCACGAGGCTCGGAAAGGACCCCCTTGCTTTCTAAACTCCTTCTCCGAGAGGAGTCTAGGTGCGGCTGGATCCCATCCTCGCCCCGGACTTGGGCAACGGTTCACCTCTAAAGGATCATATCTGCGTGATCAAACCCTTCGTATCGCTCAGCTAAGATGGCAAAGTCTGGCATGCTGTTAGTCACTTACCCAGAATCTGTTGCGGCAAGGCTTCTCTCAACCTAGAGGAGCAGAACCTTAAGTGAGTGTCCCCGGGAAACGCTGGCAAACAGGCCGCTGCCTTGCAAGAAAGCTCAAAGGGCTCTTGGTCTGTCCGCTAGGTCTACAGCAAGCTAACTGACTCACAGTGTCTTGACTCTGGTGCCAGCCACCCCACAAAGTTCAAGTGCCACTCGTAGCGACTCCTGCTGGTCGTTATAGCTCGAGCAGCAGCCTGGAGGAAAAAGGGGGGTGACATCGCAACAGCGGTCAAATACAGACCAACCGGTTCAAAATTGCACAATACTGTGCCAGAGACTCTAAAATAACTGGCAAGACAACGACAGGGCAACACCATGCAAGATCTAACCTTACACAGGGCAGTACAAGGCAACATACAATCAAATGCAGAGCAGACAATGAAAGAATTGACGGTACGGTGCCATACAACGGTAGAATATATCAGATGTCGGTCACCACAATGACAGAGCAATACAAGGCAAGACGTAACGCGATACGGGGCCCTACCAGGCGACACAGTCAAGGAAACAACAACCCATGAAAGAATTCACAATACAGCGCGGTCCTAGGACGGAACGTGTAAAATGACCGTCGAGACAGTGACAGGGCAATACAATGCAAGACACAACACCATACCAGGTGGTAACAAGGCAACATGCAGCCAAACGAAGAACAACCGATTAAGAAACCCAGCATACGTTCAACTGTAATACCAGAAAACATCAGAAGGCAGTCAAGACAACGACAGCACACTATAACATGAGAAGTAACACAATACACAGCAGTACAAGGCATTACACAGTCAAATAAAGAAGAACCGATTAAAAACCACACAATACAGTGCGGTGCGATGCCAGAGTGGATCAGAAGGCAGTCGAGACTATGACGGGGCAATATAATGCAAGATGTTACACAATACAGGGCGGTACAAGGCATTAGAAAGCCAGATGAAGAACAACCGATTAAAAAACCCGCAATACAGCGTGGTACGAGGCCCGAACAGATCAGAAGGCAGTCAAGGCTACGACGGGGCAATATAACACGAGACATAACGCAATAGAGGGCGGTACAAGGCATTACACAGTCAAAGAACAACCGATTAAAAAAAAAAAACCACGCAACACGGTGTGGTACGATGCCAGAATAGAACACAGAGCAATCAAGAGCGTGACGGGGCAACACGATGCGAAACCGATACTGAGTGAGGCGGAGCAATACTATTTCAAATATACAAGAACATAGTACGGAACCAAATTCTTAAGCGTACGACACAAGACCATCTCAAATGGCAGTCAAGGAAGTTACTGAGCAACGTAATCCCAATTTGCACAAAATGGTGCCATCAGGCACCATCACGTCCGTCAACACTAAGTTGTACTGCAACTGTACCCCGCATCACACGCGCCGTACCCTTCTGCTCACCTGCTCCGCATGGATTCTGGGTTTGGACTTTGTGGCACACTCTGGTTCTGGCACCTAAAACACCTAAGACACACAATATTACTGTTGAGCTTACGGGAAACCACCACCCCCATGCGCTACCTCTCTGCTACCCAGCTCACCTCCAACGCTCGTCCGGCTCCGGATGCCTGCGGCGCCTGCAAAACCAAAGACAAACACTCCCCTGAGCCGCAATGTAGCACTGGGCTATTAGACGCCAACGTGTCCACAACCGCCTCACTTGCTGGGACTACTCAGTGGGTGTGCAGCATCGCCCCTCTGACCCTGCATGTCACACCAACCGAAGAAACACACGCCGAGATACTGCCCAGAACCCTACCAAATTCCCCATCTCCCACTCCCTCACCTTGCCCGCCCATCCTCCCCCGAGGCGTGCAACCTGAAGGCTCGCAAACCACCCATAAAACCCAACAGACATGGGTTGCTTTAAAACTTGAAAGTTGCTCCCTCTGAGGCAGATGTGATAAGGTCAGCAGCGGCGGGTGGGCTGAAGTGACTGACTCATCCCCATCCCCACATCCCATGTCATTCATTGCTTCAAAACTTCAAATTGGAAAGAACCAATACATACAGTACTCAGAGCCACATCTTCTCTCTAATACCACGTGCTGACTCACCTTCTTACATTGCTCTCCTCTCCTACGCTGCCCCGCCAAGCTTGTCCTGTTGCATCTGCAAGAACGACATCAGAGAAATCACCCTGAGGCAGAGCAATAGAGTCATAACAACAAAAAGCCTTGCACCTTTTTACAAATACCATCTAAGGTCCAAATACAACCGTACACAAAGAAAATTACAAAAAAAAAAATCCGCACCAAAACCAGCTGTACCCTCTTCCACATGAACTCTTCTTCACTGCTGCTGTATTGCCTTTCCAACATGCCTCTGCTCTTCCCAAACAAAACAGAAGAGGTGTCTACACAGCCTCCCAAAGGCTACCCTGAGACAACTCTAACACCTTTGCCCCGATCTACTGGGATTCATGTACTACATATAGACTCTCCACAGGATTCCGCCCACCCTGGACACTACGTGCCCAGGCAGGGCAGCCCCGAGCCAAACACTCACGGTTACGGACAGACACTACACGGAACGCTACGAACGACACGCCTCAAAGATGAGAGAAAACTCTCAGCAAGAAAGATGACACGGGGACCAAAGTCACCGTCGTGCAAGAAAATCTGTGGGATCGTGATGATGTCAACATGAAGACGCTCTACGGAACCCCCTGAAGCAAACTGTAGAACGTGATGGTACGTAATAAGAATGGACTGTTGAGCCCGCTAAGATGGACGTGCAGGAAGTCTGGCTTCAAGACCTAAGAACGTAACGACGCAGGGAAGAACTCCCAGACGTGGAAGTGGGCCGTCCAGAAACTTCCGAGAGGCAAGATTGATGCACGCTTTAAGATGCTAACGCAAGAAGAGCATCAGATGAATGGTGCTACGCCCACAGGCCCAAGCATTCGAGACCCTAAGGATGACGCCCAGGGCCCCACGTCGTGCTCCTGGAGCTCAAAGATGACCTCGAGACCCAAGAAGGGGCGAAGATACACAACACAGACCACATGAACGACATGACAACACGCACGGGCTGGAACTGCCCTGCCCGGGACACGCTAGCGTCACACTGAGCAGTAAGCAACATCCTTTACCTTCCTAAATATGACTGTGCCCCGGGACAGCCCTCGCCACTACGCTAACGTCAAAGACCCCATTTTGCAATTGTCCACCTCGGCCCCTCTCCGGCGCCTGACTGTCAACTTAGCTTTTGGAGGGCCAGCCATCTGAATCCTTCTTCGATGCGGTCCGCAAAAACCAGCCATCCGATACATTTCCGCAGTCACCAGGTTCCTCCTCTTCCTCTGCAAAAGGAAAATAAAACATAATCCCAGAGGCCGCCACAGCACCAGCAATAAGCATCCTGAGAGGAGATGCCAACCTCTTCGACGACACGCTCAGCCTCCCGAATGCCGTGGCGTTCTGCTTGCCCGCTCTGCGCCGATTCCGGAGTCCGAGGCTGCAATGATAGTTATTCACAGCACCTAAGAGACCAAGAAACACAACATTACCACTGCGCTTCTGCCAAACCGCCACACCATCAACTCCTATCTTCTGTCTTCATTCACATGAAAAAAAAAGTACCCAATTGTATTCATAGAGGCGCCAGTCACATCTTCCCTCTAATGCCACATGCCGAGCCACCTCCGTACAGCGCTCCTCTCGGCTCCCCTACGTCACCCTGCACATCTCATCTCTCGGCATCTAAAAAGAGAAAAAAAAAAAAATCCAACATTACGCCGATGCAGAGCGATAGCTTAATTCCAAAGGTCTTGTTTCTACTTCGGAACACTGTTCAATTAGATCCAACTACAGCCTGCCATCAAAAAAAAAAAAAACACAGAAAAAGCCCACAAACATTACACCCCACACAAAGCAGCCTGAACATCTTTGAGATACTGTGTCCTTCACTGACTGTGAACAGCCTCTCCGACTTGGCTCTGCTTATGCCAACACCCACTAATAAAACACCCACGCACCCAACCTACTGAGAGCAAATTAATTCCAGATGACTACCCAACCTTTGCCTCGGTCGCCACAGATCCACATATTAACTGTAGACTCTCGTCACTATTCTGCCTGCCCTGGACTCTACACACCCGGGCAGGGGGGCTCCGAGCCAGACACACACACAAGCACAGACCAACACTACACAAAACGCTAAAAACAACGCATCTCAAGGATGAGAGAAAACTCTCAGCAAGAAGGATGACACCCAGACGGAAGTCACCGTCGGGCAAGACGACCTGGAGACCGTGGTGGTGATGTGAAGAGGCTCTATGGAAGCCCCTGAAACAGAGTGTAGGACATCATCATCTGTGAATAAGAAGGGACTGTCAAGACTGATAAGATGTATGCGGGGGAAGCCTGGCTTCAAGACCTAAGAACATAATGACATAGGGAAGAAGTCCCAGTTGTAGACGCGGGCCATCCGGAAACTTCCAAGACGCAAGACCAATGCAAGCTTTAAGCTTCTAACGCAAGACGACCAGCAGCCGAATGGTGCTATGCCCATGGGTGCAGGCGTTCGAGACCCTAGGGATGGCGCCTGAGGCGCCATGCCGTGCTCCTGGAGCTTAAAGACGACCTCGAGACCCAAGAAAGGTCTAAGACACAGAACACGGACCACACGAAAGACAACAACACACACAGGCTGGAACCACCCTGCCCGGGAATGCCGAACAGTAAGCCGCATCCCTTACGTGCCTAAAGGAGACTGCCCTCCAGGACAAACCTCTCCCCTACGCCAACTTCAAAGACACCTTTTTGCAATTCTCAACCTCGTCCCCTCTCGAGCGCCAGTCTCTCAACTTAGCTTTTGGAGGGCCAGGGGTCCGAATCCATCCTTGAGGCAGTCCACAGAAAACAGCCATCCAGTACGTTCCTGTGGTCACCAGCTTCCTCCTCTTCCTCTGCAAAAGGAAAAGAAAAAAAAAAGTTATCCCAAAAGCAGCCACAGCACCAGCAATAAGCATCCTGAGAGGAGATGCCGACCTCTTCCACAACACCCTCAGCCTCATGAACACCGAGGCATTCTGCTCGCCCGCTCAGCGCCAATTCCAGAGTCTGACGCTGCGGCAACAGTTATTCACGGCACCTAAGATACCAAGAAACACAGCATTACCACTGCGCTACTGCCAAACCACCAGTCCCGTGCTCCTCCTCGATACTATCTGGCTCGCCTCAAATGCGAGAGCCTAGAGCACACCAGGCTCCGACGACACCCGAACCCATCTGCAAAACCTGTCCAAGAAGGACTCATGAACCCGGCTACCTTTTCTAGCCCTCCCCCAGTGCCAAAACTTTAGAAACCCCTTCTCTTCTCCCTGAGCTGCCAGGGAAGGAGCCCCACTTCTTCCCCATAGATCCCACCCTTTATTTGCCAGCCCGAACACCCGGCGTTGGACACTTCTTGAGAGCCACTCTTCCCAGCCTCTCCCTGCGTCCCACCACCACCTCCTATCTTCTGTCTTCCCACGGACTCTGGGCTCTGCTGCAGACCCACAGAGTCAGTGAAGCCCTGATCTGACCTATACCAGGGGCCTGCCACAAGCCGCAAAGGCTCCAGGGACACGGCAAAACCCTGAGCACGGTGGGGGAAGGTGACAAGGCACCCCACATCCTGAAATACGTTATGCTTTATGGCCCTGCTGCTTTCCTGAGAAATGTGGAAACTCCATCTACAGCTGCAGACAAGGTGCTCACCCAGTCCCTGCAAAGTAATCTCATCATCTGCCCGATTGAGACAAATTCTATTGGCATCTTATCTGGGATACAGCAAAGCTAGTGGGGGAAAAAAAAAAAACACAAACAAGAAAGTTCCGTCTTCAATACAGTCAGGGATTCCAGGAAAATGCGCCACGCCTGGAAGAGAGAAAACCATACCCTTAAACTATCTCACCGCCCCCTAAGACTCATTACCACGCGACTCACCTGAAAAACCACAAGGAAGAGAACCGGCACATGAGGCCGCTCTCTACTATACACGCTGCCAAACCTCACCTGGTCCTGAAGGTCTTGCCACCTCCAGCTTCTTACCTGCTATTCTCTAAATGGGATAACATCTCCACCCAAGGAGCTGAGCCGCCTCCAAAGCTGCAATCGACTGAAGGACAGGCAGAGCTCTGACCCTGGAGACACCTGGCAGCAGAACGAGCTGCCCCAGCAGAGGCTGTGGGTTATATACCCCGGGCCCCGCCCAACGCCCTTCCCACCAGCACCTGGGAAAGGGCCTGGCTGACCTCCACAAGGCATAGAGCCTGCCAGAGGAAAAGCTGCTCCTTTCCTCACAGGCCTGAGAAGTACAGCATGCAAAACACCAAAACGGAGAAAGCGACCCTTAGAGGAACGGACAATATGTGCTCTTTTATTACAACTACATCAACTGTGTCAGCAACAGGGCCCGGTAGGTAAGTAAACTTAATTAAACTTCTGCAGGGCGTAGACATAAAGAGAAAGACATCATCCTAACCTAAATAGGCCAGAAGATCATGAAGCACAGTAACAATATTTTTATCAAGACTCAATGTGCTTTAGTTTCCTTGTAAAAGAAACCCCACAACGAGTCATACAGCATTTCTAGCAAGACGACGCATATTATCCGACTTCTGCCAGAACTGTGTTCTGGATCGGACCGACAGACAGAGTGCAAGCAGAGGCTTGTGTGCCGCCTGTAATGCAGTGGCTGAGAAAGAACCAAGGCTTGGGGCCGCCGCTCTCCTCGGCCGAGTCTGCTCCGGTGCCCTGTCTGTCATCATTGCTGTTGTGCCTTAGGCCATGCAGTAAAACAAGTGACACATGCTCCCTTTTAACTTCTCTCCTGAGGCAGAAAAGAACAAGAGAGAGAGACTTAGGGACTGAAAGATAAACTGAACTGTAATGAAATCTTAACAGCAAAATAATACCAAGAAAAGACAACAGTAACAAGAAAACAATTAAATATATACAGGACATACACAACCCGATACAGAGCTCCCAGGATGACCGCTGCTTCACTGGCAAAGTCCGGAACCAGACTCCGTGACAGTCCGGAACCAGACTCCGGACCTGGTTGCATAAATGCACGGATCGAGGTCAAAGGACAATGAACAGACAGAGGAGTCTTCAGAGGCCAGACAACAGGTACCGACCCCTTTGATCCCTCCGCTTTTATACTGAGCGTGATGAGGATGGGATGGAATACCCTATCAGTCAGATTCGGGTCACCGGTCCCGTCTACTCTTCACTATGGGTACAACCCCTCTACGCTTTTCTGCTTCCAACCCTCCAACAGGGCATATATAAAAGTTAGCTGGGCTGTGCTGTTGTAGGAATAAGTATAAGCAAGAGCCTCTCCGCACGGCATCCCTTCGCATTAAGTGTAAATATAAGTTCTTGGTGCTCTGAAGGCAGATACTACCTGAAAAATACGTCATTATTTTCAGAGAGTTCACTTCATTGGAAGAGACTTACCTGAAAAGTAAAGTGACTGCAAACAACACCAGTTCTGTTGTACCTCAGACCAGCACTTCCACACATGGCTACGTAACCTCACATTCACATGAAAAAAAGAAGAAGTGGCCAAATGTATTCATGGAGCCGCCGGTCACATCTTCCCTTTAAGACCTCGGGCTCAGCCACCTTTGTCCTGCACCCCCATCAGCTCCCCTGTGTATCCCTGGCCACCTCATCTCTCTGCATCTGAAAAAAAAGCAACACACCAACATCAAACATTACCCTAATGCAGAGCAGTAGCTTAATTCCAAAGGTCTTGTTTCTACTTAGGAACCCTGTTCACATAAGTCCAACTACAGCCTGTCATCCAAAGAAGAGACGCCTGCAAACATTACACCCCACACAATGCAGGTTTACCATCTTTGAGATACTGTCCCCTCCACTAGCCATGAACACCCTCTCCAACTTGTCTCCACTTATGCCCGCGCCCACTAATGAAACACCCATCCACACAGCCTCTCGAAAGCTAATCAATTCGAGACGACTGAGCAACCTTTGCCTGGGTCTAGACAGATCCTCATATTCAGTACAGACTGCTGTCGTGATTCTGCCTACCCTGGACGCTACACACCCAGGCAGGGCAGCCCCAAGCCAAACACACACAGACTGACGCTACACAGAACACAACAAACGACGCGCCTCAAGGATGAGAGAAAACTCTCAGCAAGAAGGATGACACCGGGACCAAAGTCATCGTCGGGCAAGACAGCCTGCAGGACCGTGATGGTGACGATGTGAAGAGGCTCCACAGAACCCCCTGAAACAAAGTGTAGAACTTCACAGTTCCTGAGAAGGGACTGTTGAGCCTGACAAGATGGACACACAGGAAGCCTAGCTTCAAGACCTAAGAACTTAACGACACAGGGAAGAAGCCCCAGTCGCTGACGCGGGCCATCCAGAAAGTTCCAAGATGCAAGACCGATGCACGCTTTAAGATGCTAATGCAAGAAGAGAGGCAGACGGTTGGTGCTACGCCCACGGGTGCAGGTGTTCGACACCATAAGGATGGCACCCAATGCACATTCCGTGCTCCTGGAGCTTAAAGATGATCTCAAGACCCAAAAAAAGGGTCTAGGATGCAAAACACAGACCACACGAACGACACGACAACACACACAGGCTGCAACTGCCCTGCCTAGGATGCGCTAACATCACACTGGACAGTAAGCTACATTGTTTACCTGCCCAAAGGAGACTGTGCCCCAGAACAGCCCTCCCCCCTACACTAACGTCAAAGACCCCATTACACAATTGTCAGCCTCCACCCCTCTCCAGTGCTGGTCTCTCAACTTAGCTTTTGGAGGGCTAGCATCTGATTCCATCCTCGACGTAGTCCACAAAACACAACCATCCGATACGTTCCTGCAGTCACCGGCTTACTCTTCCTCTGCAAAAGGAAAAGGAAAAGAGAAAGTCATCACAAAAGCAGCCACAACACCAGCAATAAGCATCCTGAGAGGAGATGACGACCTCCTCCACAAAACCCCTCAAGCCTCCTGAATGCTGATGCAGTCTGATTGCCTGCTCCACACAGATTCTAGAGTTGGATGCTGTAGCGACAGTTATTCACGGCACCTAAGATACCAAGAAACACAGCATTTGCACTGCGCTTCTGCCAAACCACCAGTCCTGTGCTCCTCCTCAATACTATCTGTCTTGCCTCAAATGCGAGAGCCTAGAGCAGACTAGATACCATCAACAACCAAACCCAATTACAAAACTGGTTTGAGAAAGACACATGAACCCGCCTCCCTTTCCTAGCCATCCCCCTCCTGAACCATCAGGGAAGGAGGCCCACTGCTTCCCCACAACTCCTGCCCCTTATTTTCCAACTGCTCCTCAGGACCTGCTGTTCTGAGCCCTGCCCTGTGTTTGGCAGGCACCTCCTGTCTTCCGCCTTCATAGAGACTCCGGGCTCTGCTACAGACCTGGAAAGCCGGGAAAACAGTTACAGAACCTACTGGTAGCCTCCCGCAAGAGCTTTAGGGCCACCGTGATACCCTGCATGCTCTGGGGCAAAATGATGAGCCATCCCTGCTGCTTCCTCAAAACAAACAAACTCAATATATAGATACGTACAAAACACTCACCCTAAATCCTACTCCAGTATCTCATAACACACACAATTAAGACTAATAAAAACACCAACTAACATAGTGTACATCAAAATTGGAAAAAAACACAAGATTTTATCCTCAATGAAGTCAGAAATTATAGTAAAACACACCACCTGCCATAAGCAAAAAAAAAAAAGATACATACTATTAAGCCATTTAAACAAACCAAATGCTCCCTACAAAACTAAAGATATGGGGGGAAAAAAAAAAAAGATAACATACAACTCCACTTTCTATGGCAACCACCCTTACATTGAGAAGCCTTACCTCTGATGTCTTACCTATGCTAGTTTAAACGCTAAAACAAGCCTTCCCAAACAGCTGCACAAGCTCCAAAACAACTCTTAAGAAGCTCCAGAGCTCCGACCCTGGAAAAGACCAGCAGAAGAACAAGGTCCTGCCCTGAAGCTGTGGCTCATATACCCCGGGCCCCACCTGAGGCCCTCAGGCCCCACCCACCACCTTTCCCACAATCCCCTGGGTAAAGGGTGGGGCCAACCCCCAGAAGCATAAAAGCACCTGAAGGTGCAGCAGGTGTTGTTATTTGCTTTAAGTTTACTATTTACAAAGTAGTGAAGAGTGACCCTTGATAGAAAAAGCATTATCTGCTCCTCCCTTGCAGCTACACCTATTGCATCAATGACATGTCCAGGTGAGCAATTAAGTTATTTTTTTATGGAATGTAAATAGAAAAAAAATAAACATCAGACTTATCTCTATAGAAAAGTAGCTTATTCAATGCAATGATAACAGTATTATTAAAATTTATGTACTTGAGTGTCCTTCAAAAAAAAAAATACAAACCCAAACACAATCTATTACTATGGGGTCATTCCTTATTTCTAGCAAGACCGTGTGTACTAACGAACTTCTGCCAGAACCCCTTTTTGGATGGGAGTGAATAACAAAACAGAATCAGATTCTATGAGAAAACTTTCTCAAAAACATTTTCCTCTGTGAAATAAGTTATTTATTGTAAATTGCTAGCAATTTAAAGTCATATTGATAATCTCATTTTGACTTGTTACTCAACAGCACTACTTGAGTCCCAAAATACAGAAAGCAACAAAAAAGCATGGAATTACAAGTCATGTATTTCCTGAACCTGCATAAAGCACCCTAATTAACATCTAAGTAGCTAGAACAAAAACAAATTTATATACATAAACTCATATTTTACAATAGGTATAAAAATGAGAAATTCTTCTTTATTTCAATGCCTCATGCCCATATAGACAGGTTTTATTCCATTTTTAAACACACATTCCCCCCATGAATTTTCAGGCATTTTTAGGTTGTGAACTGCCTCTTTTGGGGGGGACCCAGTGTGACAACCCACACCCCCCCGGAAAAGGTCTTCTTTTGACTTAGAAATACCATCTGGAGTACAATTACAGCCTGACATTAAAAAAAAAAAAAAAAACAAACTACACAAACATCACACCCCACACAAAGCAGCTTTAACATCTTTGAGATGCAGTCTGCTTCACTACTGCTGAACAGCCCCTCCCACATAGCTCTGCTCATCCCAAAAAAACCCTTAATTAAAGAGCTGCCCAGACCACCTGCTGATGGCTAACTTGATGGGAGTTGACTGTACCACCTTGGCCTCAACAGTCTCATTAGATCAATGTATTAACCATATACTCTTACTGCTGTTCCCCCTACCCCTGACTCTACAGCCCCAGGCAGCGCAGCTCCAAGCCAAACACACCCACGTGCAGCCCAACACCACACAGCACTAGAGACAACGTGACTCCAAGATGAGAGAAAACTCTCCACAAGAAGAGCGACTTTCAGACAAGAGACGCTGTCGGGCAAGAAGAGCGACTTTCAGACAAGAGACGCTGTCGGGCAAGAAGAGCGACAGGGCTGCAGCGCTGACACGACCAGGCTCTACAGCCAAGCCATAAAAGAGTCAAATGTAACGGACCATTCCAAGAAGTTCCTGTCAAAACGGAGATGACGTATGTGCAGGAAGCATGGCTTCAAGACCCGAGAACGTAAGGATGCAGGGAAGAAATCCCAGTGCGTAACAGCAGGTGGCTAGAACGGCTAGGGCTCAGAGAAGAGAGCTGCTCAGGCAGCCGGGAACGACGCTGCAGAAGAGGACCATTCAGAAACTCCTGAGAGGCAAGTCCTATCTGCACTTTAAAATTGTTATGCAAGAAAAGAAGTGCCCATTGGGCACTCTGCCAATTAGCACAGGCATTTGAGACCCTACAGGTGGTGCCCGAGGCACATGCTGTGCTCCTTGAGTGCAAAGAGAAATAAGGACACCAAAACTTAAGGAAAGTCCAAGACACAGAAGACAGAGCACACAAACTACACAACCAAAGACACAGGCCAGAACTGCCCTGCCCAGCACACACTAGCTTTGTGCTGAAAAGTAACCCACTCCCTTTACCTACTCAGAGGAGACTGCTCCCGCATAGCCCTCTGCTCTAGCCTGACTTTAAAACTCCTCCCTGAAACTGTCAACCTTGGCCCCCCTCCAGCACCTGTCCCTCTACTTCGCTTTCAGAGGGCCAGTGGTCTGAATTCATCCTTGACAAAAAAAACCACAACAAACAGCTAACTGATGTGTTCCTGCAGTCACCATGTTCCTCTTCATCAGCAAAACAAAAAGAAATCACAGCTCCAGCAGTGACCACCATGACAGTAGATGCCAACCTCTTCCACAACACCCTCATCCTCAGAGGTGCCATGGCAATCCACTCACCTGCTTCACGTCGATTCCAGTCAGAGGCTGCAGCAACAATTATTTATGGCACCTAAGATACCAACAAACACAAAATTACCATTGCATTTCTGCAAAATCATCAGTCCCGTGCTCCTCCTCCACACTGTCCAGCTCACCTCAAATGCAAGAGACTAGAACAGACCAGACCCTGTCGACACCCAAATCCAAATGCAAAACCGATATGACAGAGACTGATGAACCCACCTCCTTTTCCTAGCCAGCCCCCAGCGCCAAAACTTTAGAAACCCCTTCTCTTCTCCTCAACCGTCAGGGAAGGAGCCTCACTTCTTCCTGACAGCTCCCATCCTGTATTTGCAACCCTGAACCCCCTACGCCGGCTGCTTCTCAGGAGCAGCTCTTCTGAGCTGTGCCCTGCGTTTGGCAGGCACCTCCTATCTTCTGTCTTCCCACAGACTCTGGGCTCTGCATCAGACCCACAAAACAAATAATGTCCTGACACAATCTATGAGGGGCCTGCTGCCCGCTGCAAAAACTCTAGGGACACCGTGGCACTCCATGGGCAACGGGGAAAGGTGATGAGCCATGCCATACCCTGAACGACGCTATGCCTTACGTCCCTGCTGCTTTCTTGAGAAATGCTGGTGCCATATATGCAGATGCATACAAAACGCTCACCCTAACCCCCATAAGATAATCTCATCATCAACCCAATTAAGAGAAACAATATCAGCAATTTACACAGCATACTGCAAAACTGGTGAAAAACCCACAGTTCTATCTTCAATAAAGTCAGAAATTCTAGGAAAACGCAGTGCTCCTAGAACAAAGAAAAGCATACTATTAAACCATCTGGGCACCCCTTAAACACTCATCACAAAGTTATGACCCGAAAAAAAAAGGAGCATACCAGTCAACTTTCTACCATACAGGCAGCTGGATGTTTACTGCTCCCGAAGGTCTCAGCTCAGCCTTCTCACCTCTGCCTCCCTAAATGCCGAAACACGCCTGCCCAAACAGCTGAGCCTGTCCCAAAGCTGCAGCAAAGCGAGGGACCAGCAGAGCACCCACCCCACGGGGCCCAGCAGCAGAATGAGCTCCTGAGCCCGGGCTGGGGCTCGTGTACCCCGGGCCCCGCCCACCGCCCTTCCCACAATCCCCTGGGAAAGGGGCAGGGCCAACCCCCAGAAGACGTGAAGGCGGGTGGCAGCGGGAGCAGCAGCTTTGCTTCTCCTGCCTTAAGTTCCCAGCAGGCGAAGCGCCTCCCCTTTTTATTTCCATTTGGGACTAACCTCTGGTGATTCTCTTACCGCTTTTGTGTGATTTCTGTCCAGTTGTTGCTGTGGAGAAGAGAGCTCTGCAGGGGTTGCATTATTTTTGCGATCTTCAGATATTTTTGTGGTTAACTGATAATCGTGTTTTATCGTTTTGGAAGAGTGTTGGAAGCATATGATTTCCAGAAGACTTATGAGCATTTACGGACGGGCTCCTGGAGGACTAAAGTGCCATAGAGACGCGCGTCGGAGGACTGAGGGGGCACTTCCGGGGTCGTGGAGGACCGAAGTGCCACGGAGACGCGCGTCAGAGGACTGAGGGGGCACTTCCGGGGTCGTGGAGGACCGAAGTGCCACGGAGACGCGCGTCGGAGGGCTGAGGGGGCACTTCCGGGGTCGTGGAGGACCGAAGTGCCACGGAGACGCGCGTCGGAGGACTGAGGGGGCACTTCCGGGGTCCTGGAGGACCGAAGTGCCACGGAGACGCGCGTCGGAGGACTGAGGGGGCACTTCCGGGGTCCTGGAGGACCGCGAGGTCACGTAGATGGAAACCCGGAAAACTGCCGGGCACTGACGGGGCCGTGGTAACGTGTAAGAGCCGATGCGGAGGGGCCGATGGCCGCTCTGGAGGCCGGGCGGGCGGCACCGATGCCGCTCCAGGTGGCGCGGAGCTCGCCAGAGTCCCGGCGGTCCTGGTTCGCCCTCCGGCCGCCGCTCTCTTGAGACTGCGGCCGGACGGGCCTCCGCGAAGCCGCGCCTGCGCACGAGCTGCGGAACCCACGCGGCGGCGGGGGCCGAGGGGGGCCGGGAGGCGCGGGCACTGCGCATGCGCCGCCCCCCACCTGCAGGACGCGCCTTCAGCCGCCAGGCGGCAGCACCCGCTCCGGTATTGACACACATCTGTACGTTTAGGGAATTTACGTTGCCCATTTCCTACGTTAACGCTTTTGATACCGAATATCTATTTAGGCTGTCTGCCTACACACCTAGTTTGACACTAATATCTTTTTATAAACGCATCTAAGTATTTTTATATTCTAGGATCTTTCATATAACACAGAATCACAGAATCCTTAGAGACAGAGGTTTTTATTTTGAACTTTTACATACATAATTTATATATATGTATGTTTCTCATTCCCTATTTCAATGCATCCTGCCCATAGTTACAGGTTTTCACATTTTTTAATGCATCCCAAGAATTTTCAGACATTCTGGGGCCGCGACCCACTTCTTTTGGGGGGGCAACTCCACGTAACCCCCCCCCCCCATCTCCCACTCACCTGCTCCTCTGCTGCATCATCGCTGCCCCAGTGACATCGGGGTGCCCCAAATGACACCATCACCCCCCAAGACACACACACACAGACACCCTTCTATTCACCCCAAAAAAAGGCTTAAAACGCCCAGACCCAGGGCTGGCCCCTTCTCCTCAGGGGGGCTCCGCCACCGGCTGCAAACCTGGGCTGGGGCATCTCTCGAGCAGCACGAGACGCCTACGACGAGGCACCTGGAAAACAAAAATCCCCAATTATAGCTCAGCATCCCAAAAAAACAGCACAGAAGAGAGCAGAGGAATTCCGTCAGACGGAGGGACGGGACAGGAGCTGGGGAAACAGCTCAGCTCGAAATACAGCACAGCCTTCAAAAGCCAGCGCCATTTGAACTCTTAAAAGTCAGGATTAAGACTAATCAGTGCCATTTTGAACACGTTCTTAGCATAAGGGCGAACCCTCCGGCTGGTGCTGGGAAACACCTGGCCCTTTCCCTTTCACTGAGAAGGTGTGCATGAAGTTTACATCCACCCAGTGAAAATACTTACCCTGTGAAAGTACTTGGCTTTCCTTCGGCGCTAATTTAACTTGCACAGCTGTGAACGGATACTATTAAACTATCCGTCTCCAAAATACACAGCTATGATTTGACCACGGGGGGTTTTTTGTGTGCTACACGAGGAGGAGGAGGGACATCGGGGCAGCGGCGCTGCCCGAGAGAGACACTACTGGCTGCCGGGAAAAGGCGGCACTGAAAGCCAGACAGAAGTACTTCAGAGCACTCTGCCAAAAAAACGGGGGGGAAAACCGCGTAACATTCAGTTGTCTCTCCTTTTAAACATTTCAAACAAATACCTAACTGCCCAGGTACACCTCATAAATTGTACACTACAGCCGTTTAGGCGGCTGCAGTTTAAACTACGCAAGTCAGTTTGTCGATTATACAACTCTCACTTTTTTTTTTTTAGCTTCATTTAACATAGAAAAATCAGTGAGAGAAAAAACTCCTCCAAATGGTTTTACTTTTGGGGGCGGGGAATCAAATCGCCGGCGCCGCGATCCGTAGGGCTACCAAAAAGGACCGGCAGATTCGCGAATGCTTTTGGCTGTGCTGAAGGCGCAGAGGAACGCGTTTTTATGGTATCTCGACTGTTCCAACCGAGAACCCAAAGGCCGGCGATGCCAGCAACTGGGGGGAGACGCGCGGCACTTGGGCCTGCGGAAGGAAATGAACTTCCTCCCGAGGTTACAGAAAAAGGACATTGTTGAAGCCGTAACTCACCAAAACCACAACCAAAACCACAGGATTCGCCGTCACGAGTTAAACGCTGCTGCTGCTTCACGGCAAAGCCTGGAGAACACAGAGAGGCGATGCCCGTTTGTCCCGTTTTGTCCATGTCTCCTCTTTGACCTCAATCGCCTTTAGGACAGATGCCAGTATCTCAGTGAGGTTTTCGAGTACCGCTGTGAAATATTTTAAAGACTTATTGACTGAGAAAGCATAAAGTTTTTATCGTGAAAGCAAAGCCTGCTTCTTCTGGACATGTGAACTCTTACAAACAGTTCCTTCCCTCTTCTAGTACAGAATTATTTTCACAGTATCGTTTGACAGTGAGCACCCAGAAAGAGAAGAATATGCTTTCAGGAAGAGAAAAATAAATGGAGGGAAGTAAGCTTTGCAGAGGCGTAACGTGCTCCAGGACAGACTTTATTTTGTTTTTAGGATTGTGAGGGACGGACTGTAAATTCCCTGCCGAGGGGCAGGAGCCCCTCCAAGCCTTCAGTGGAACGCCTCAAACACTCGCAAGGAAATAAATAACGCAGGCCTGGCCTTCAAACAGCTGATGAGGCTCACACTTCTGGCGGCTGAAAGTGTGGGAGAACTGTCTTGTGAAGACAGGTCGGTTCTGCCACTCGTGCCCTGAGCTCGCTCGTTCTCAGTTCTCGAGGCCGTTGTGTCCCATGAGTGACCTTTGCTTCATTATCCGCGAAACGCACATGAAAGCGCACGCCCTGCATGTGCTAATGAAGATTACAGAGATCACGCTAAACATGTGTGACCATGGCACTCGTCTCTCCACCCAAATCATGGCACACGTCACCGGGGAGAAGGGAGAAACCTGAGCTGAGCCCGTCCTCAGCAAGGAGGGCGGACCGTGCTGATTCAGCAAACGTAAAAGGGGAAAATAAGTGCCCCGAGGGAACAAAAAAGAAACAAAAGAAATAGATAGTGCCTGGGAAGATTCTTCCCAAGAAAGAAGAAGATTATGCCTGGGAAGAATCCCTGAAAAAGACGCTGGAACCAGGACCCGCGATCTCTTTATCTCTGTCTTTTTCTCTGTCTTTTCCTCTCTCTGTCCCTCAGTTTCTCTTTTCTCTTGGAATTGTTAAGTAACAGTTAGAGCTGTGAAGTGATGACCTTAAGATGACCTTAAGTACGACCTTAAGCACCGCTTGCCATAAGTTCTCCTACACCTGGTGTTAACTAACACAATGTACACCCCAACACCTGCCATAATTTTTTATATACCTAACCAATTATCGTGGGCTTGTTAAGATCTATACTAACCATTTTGGTAAGCTAATAAATGTTTCTGTATGGACCTTGAGATTTATCTCACCTTAGTCCGTGCCGCTGAGAATTTACAAATCTGAAGTCACTTACCCTCCCCTCTTTCCTGACAGCGGGAAGCGATAAGGATTTTGTTAAAATATTTCACAGAAAAACTATAGGAGGAGCGCTGGCACATCCTTCCCGTTAACTTCAGAGTCCACACTACAAGTACCTCAGGAAAAAAGCAGACGCGCATCGCAGACGCACCTCGTACTCGCAGAGCACTCCGGATTCTTTCCGTCTGTCCTGTACCATCACGGCAGAAGGAAGGGCGACCACGGAGAAACGCTGGCAGCTGGAATTCTGCCAAGACAGGAAAAAAACTTCTGGCGTAAAGCTAGGTGGCAATCTAAAGCGTCCTTCTTTCGTGAAGGTCTGTGAAGACTGCAGCCAACGGAGGCTCCTGACGAGTGGGACACGGCCCCAAAGCCTGGGACTCACCGCAGCTCCTGCTTTCAGCGCTGCCCACAGAATTTTCCAGTTCAGGTGCCTCTCTCTTTCTCTGTCCCTTCCTCTTCTGCAGCGCTGGTCACTTGACCATCCTCCACCTAAGAGAACACAGCGGTGTCTTACAGCTCTTGCGATATGAAGCTTCCCAGATGTGCAGCCTTGCACGCACACAACCCTTCCCCATGGCCATACCGTGATTTTGGATACGCGTACGGACCCTGCGGTACATATCAGCAATCTGGTCTGCTGAGGACAACTCAGAGGGGACCCTTCCTCACCCAGAAATGCTTGGCTGTCTCTTCCCTGCCGCAGGAAGCACCTTCTGGCTCAATCACCTTGATGTTGTTCTCTGGCTGTTTCACGTTTTTCAAGCATCTTAAGCTTCACCCACAGCAGCTCCTGTTCAAAGCCAGTAAACGTCCACCAGTCCCAGGTCGCCCACACCAGGAGGGAGAACGGGGCTGAACGGAGACAGCCCAGGCAAGTCTGTGGCAAAGGCAGCCCACGACAACCCCGGGGAGGAGCGGACAACCGCGGCCTCCGGGAGAGAAAGAGAAGGGGCAGCAGTTCCCCGACCACTCGCCCCAGCGGGAGCCCCCCCTGCAGCAGGAGCTCCTGGAGACGCTGCTTTCCCCACCCGGATGCTCCTGGCACCTGCATCGAGAGGCGACCAAGCGCAGCCAGGGGCGGCCGCCGCTGTCGGGAACAGGACGGGGGGAGGACATCTGCCGGCAGTGCCTCGGCTGGGGAGGAGGGCCGGGGCCCGTCTCCTCGCAAAGGAACAGAGAGCGGGGGTGCTGCGGGCCCGGGAGCGGGGGGACGCCGGCCCGGGAGCAGGGGGGGGCCGGCCCGGGAGCCCGGGGACGCGGGGGGAGAACCGTCCCGATGGGGGGGGTACGCGAGGGAGGGAGGGAGGGGGGGTCCGAGCCGGAGGACGCGGCGGGGGGGGCCGGGGCCGGGGCCGGCCTGGGAGCCAGGGGACGGGACGCGGGGGGGGAACCGTCCCGGGAGCGGGGGGGTCCGAGCCAGAGGACGCAGGGGGGGTCCGAGCCGGAGGACGGGGGGGGTGGGGCCGGGTCCGGGCTGGGAGCCCGGGGACGCGGGGGGGGGACGCGGGGACGGGGGGAACCGTCCCGGGAGCGGGGGGGGGTCCGTCCCGGGAGCGGGGACCGCCTACCATCCTCCCGCCCGACGGAAACGCGACCGGCAGACGCCGCTCCCCACGTGACCACCCGGAAGTAACGTACCGGAAAATACTTCGCAGGCTGGCGTGGCGGCGCGACGTGGGCGCCGGTGGCGCCGAGGCTGACGGCCGCCGCAAAGCCCGCAGCCCCACGGGCTGTGGGGCCACGCGAGCGGCTGCCAAAGAGCTTTCCAACGAGGCACGGCTTTCCCTCCTGGCTCTTCGGGCGTGGGAGCTGTCGCCAGAGCCGCGGCCCTACAGGAAAATGCTTCGCAGGCTGGCGCAGCGGCGCCACGTGGGCGCCGGTGGCGGCGAGGCTGACGGCCGCCGCAGAGCCCGCAGCCCCACGGGCTGTGGGGCCACGCGAGCGGCTGCCAAAGAGCTTTCCAACGAGGCATGGCTTTCCCTCCTGGCTCTTCGGGCGTGGGAGCTGTCGCCAGAGCCGCGGCCCTACCGGAAAATGCTTCGCAGGCTGGCGCGGCTGCACCTGGTGGGCGCCGATGGAACCGAGGCTGACGGCCGCCGGAAAGCCCGCAGCCTCACGGACTGTGGGGCCACGCGAGCGGCCGCCAAAGAGCTTTCCAACGAGGCACGGCTTTCCCTCCTGGCTCTTCGGGCGTGGGAGCTGTCGCCAGAGCCGCGGGCCTACCGGAAAATGCTTCGCAGGCTGGCGCGGCGGCGCCACGTGGGCGCCGGTGGCAGCGAGGCTGACGGCCGCCGCAAAGCCCGCAGCCCCACAGGCTGTTTCGCGAGGCGAGCGGCTGCCAAAGAGCTTTCCAACGAGGCACGGCTTTCCCTCCCTGCTCTTGGGCGTGGGAGCTGTCGCCAGAGCCGCGGCCCTACCGGATAATGCTTCGCAGGCTGGCGCGGCTGCACCTGGTGGGTGCCGGTGGCTCCGAGACTGACGGCCGCCGCAAAGCCCGCAGCCCCACAGGCTGTTTCGCCAGGCGAGCGGCTGCCAAAGAGCTTTCCAACGAGGCACGGCTTTCCCTCCTGGCTCTTCGGGCGTGGGAGCTGTCGCCAGAGCCGCGGCCCTACCGGAAAACGCTTCGCAGGCTGGCGCAGCGGCGCCACGTGGGCGCCGGTGGCAGCGAGGCTGACGGCCGCCGCAGAGCCCGCAGCCCCATGGGCTGTGGGGCCACGCGAGCGGCTGCCAAAGAGCTTTCCAACGAGGCATGGCTTTCCCTCCTGGCTCTTCGGGCTTGGGAGTTGTCGTCAGAGCCGCAGCCCTACCGGAAAATGCTTCGCAAGCTGGCACGGCAGCGCCACGTGGGCACTGTTGGCGGAGAGGCTGACAGCCGCCGCAAAGCCCGCAGCCACACAGGCTGTGGGGCCACACGAGTGGCTGCCAAAGAGCTTTCCAGCGAGGCACGACTTTCCCTCCTGGCTCTTCGGGCGTGGGAGCTGTCGCCAGAGCCGCGGCCCTACCGGAAAATGCTTCGCAGCCTGGTGAGGCGGTGACACATGGGCGCCAGTGGCAGCGAGGCTGACGGCCGCCGCAAAGCCCGCAGCCCCACAGGCTGTTTCGCCAGGCGAGCGGCTGCCAAAGAGCTTTCCAACGAGGCACGGCTTTCCCTCCTCGCTCTTCGGGCGTGGGAGCTGTCGCCAGAGCCGCGGCCCTACAGGAAAATGCTTCGCAGGCTGGCGCGGCTGCACCTGGTGGGCGCCGGTGGCGGGGAGGCTGACGGCCGCCACAAAGCCCGCAGCCCCACGGGCTGTGGGGCCACGCGATCGGCTGCCAAAGAGCTTTCCAACGAGGCACGGCTTTCCCTCCTGGCTCTTCGTGCTTGGGAGCTGTCGCCAGAGCCGCGGCCCTACCGGAAAATGCTTCGCAGGCTGGTGGGGCGGCGCCACGTGGGCGCCGGTGGCTCCGAGGCTGACGGCCGCGGCAAAGCCCGCAGCCCCACGGGCTGTTTCGCCAGGCGAGCGGCTGCCAAAGAGCTTTCCAACGAGGCACGGCTTTCCCTCCCTGCTCTTGGGCGTGGGAGCTGTCGCCAGAGCCGCGGCCCTACCGGAAAATGCTTCGCAGGCTGGCGCAGCGGCGCCACGTGGGCGCCGGTGGCAGCGAGGCTGACGGCCGCCGCAAAGCCCGCAGCCCCACAGGCTGTTTCGCCAGGCGAGCGGCTGCCAAAGAGCTTTCCAACGAGGCACGGCTTTCCCTCCTGGCTCTTCGTGCTTGGGAGCTGTCGCCAGAGCCGCGGCCCTACAGGAAAATGCTTCGCAGGCTGGTGGGGCGGCGCCACGTGGGCGCCGGTGGCGCCGAGGCTGACGGCCGCCGCAAAGCCCGCAGCCCCACAGGCTGTGGGGCCACGCGAGCGGCTGCCAAAGAGCTTTCCAACGAGGCACGGCTTTCCCTCCTGGCTCTTCGGGCGTGGGAGCTGTCGCCAGAGCCGCGGCCCTACAGGAAAATGCTTCGCAGTCTGGTGGGGCGGCGCCACGTGGGCGCCGGTGGCTCCGAGGCTGACGGCCGCCGCAAAGCCCGCAGCCCCACAGGCTGTTTCGCCAGGCGAGCGGCTGCCAAAGAGCTTTCCAACGAGGCACGGCTTTCCCTCCTGGCTCTTCGGGCGTGGGAGCTGTCGCCAGAGCCGCGGCCCTACAGGAAAATGCTTCGCAGGCTGGCGCAGCGGCGCCACGTGGGCGCCGGTGGCAGGGAGGCTGACGGTCGCCGCATAGCCCGCAGCCCCACAGGCTGTTTCGCCAGGCGAGCGGCTGCCAAAGAGCTTTCCAACGAGGCACGGCTTTCCCTCCTCGCTCTTCGGGCGTGGGAGCTGTCGCCAGAGCCACGGCCCTACCGGAAAACGCTTCGCAGGCTGGCGCGGCTGCACCTGGTGGGCGCCGGTGGCGGCGAGGCTGACGGCCGCCGCAAAGCCCGCAGCCCCACGGGCTGTGGGGCCACGCGAGCGGCTGCCAAAGAGCTTTCCAACGAGGCATGGCTTTCCCTCCTGGCTCTTCGGGCGTGGGAGCTGTCGCCAGAGCCGCAGCCCTACAGGAAAATGCTTCGCAGGCTGGCGCGGCGGCGCCACATGGGCGCCGGTGTCGCTGAGGCTGACGTCCGCCGGAAAGCCCGCAGCCCCACGGGCTGTGGGGCCACGCGAGCGGCTGCCAAAGAGCTTTCCAACGAGGCATGGCTTTCCCTCCTGGCTCTTCGGACGTGGGAGCTGTCGCCAGAGCCGCGGCCCTACCGGAAAATGCTTCGCAGGCTGGCGCGGCGGCGCCACGTGGGCGCCGGTGGCACCGAGGCTGACGGCCGCTGCAAAGCCCGCAGCCCCACGGGCTGTGGGGCCACGCGATCGGCTGCCAAAGAGCTTTCCAGCAGGCACGAATTTCCCTCCTGGCTCTTCGGGCGTGGGAGCTGTCGCCAGAGCCGCGGGCCTACCGGAAAATGCTTCGCAGGCTGGTGCGGCGGCGCCACGTGGGCGCCGGTGGCAGCGAGGCTGACGGCCGCCGCAAAGCCTGCAGCCCCACAGGCTGTTTCGCCAGGCGAGCGGCCGCCAAAGAGCTTTCCAACGAGGCACGGCTTTCCCTCCTGGCTCTTTGGGCTTGGGAGTTGTCGTCAGAGCCGCAGCCCTACCGGAAAATGCTTCGCAAGCTGGCGCGGCAGCACCACGTGGGCGCCGGTGGCGCCGAGGCTGACGGCCGCCGCAAAGCCCGCAGCCCCACGGGCTGTGGGGCCACGCGAGCGGCTGCCAAAGAGCTTTCCAACGAGGCATGGCTTTTCCTCCTGGCTCTTCGGGCGTGGGAGCTGTCGTCAGAGCCGCGGCCCTACCGGAAAACGCTTCGCAGGCTGGCGCAGCGGCGCCACGTGGGCGCCGGTGGCGGCGAGGCTGACGGCCGCCGCAGAGCCCGCAGCCCCATGGGCTGTGGGGCCACGCGAGCGGATGCCAAAGAGCTTTCCAACGAGGCATGGCTTTCCCTCCTGGCTCTTCGGGCTTGGGAGTTGTCGTCAGAGCCGCAGCCCTACCGGAAAATGCTTCGCAAGCTGGCACGGCAGCGCCACGTGGGCACCGTTGGCGGCGAGGCTGACGGCCGCCGCAAAGCCCGCAGCCACACGGGCTGTGGGGCCACACGAGCGGCAGCCAAAGTGCTTTCCAGCGAGGCACGACTTTCCCTCCTGGCTCTTCGGGCGTGGGAGCTGTCGCCAGAGACACGGCCCTACCGGAAAATGCTTCGCAGGCTGGCGCAGCGGCGCCACGTGGGCGCCGGTGGCAGCGAGGCTGACGGCCGCCGCAAAGCCCGCAGCCCCACAGGCTGTTTCGCCAGGCGAGCGGCTGCCAAAGAGCTTTCCAACGAGGCACGGCTTTCTCTCCTCGCTCTTCGGGCGTGGGAGCTGTCGCCAGAGCCGCGGCCCTACAGGAAAATGCTTCGCAGGCTGGCGCGGCTGCACCTGGTGGGCGCCGGTGGCTCCGAGGCTGACGGCCGCCACAAAGCCCGCAGCCCCACGGGCTGTGGGGCCACGCGATCGGCTGCCAAAGAGCTTTCCAACGAGGCACGGCTTTCCCTCCTGGCTCTTCGGGCGTGGGAGCTGTCGCCAGAGCCGCGGCCCTACAGGAAAATGCTTCGCAGGCTGGCGCAGCGGCGCCACATGGGCGCCGGTGGCAGGGAGGCTGACGGCCGCCACAAACCCCGCAGCCCCACGGGCTGTGGGGCCACGCGAGCGGCCGCCAAAGAGCTTTCCAACGAGGCACGGCTTTCCCTCCTGGCTCTTCGGGCGTGGGAGCTGTCGCCAGAGCCACGGCCCTACCGGAAAATGCTTCGCAGGCTGGCGCGGCTGCACCTGGTGGGTGCCGGTGGCTCCGAGGCTGACGGCCGCCGCAAAGCCCGCAGCCCCACAGGCTGTTTCGCCAGGCGAGCGGCTGCCAAAGAGCTTTCCAACGAGGCACGGCTTTCCCTCCTGGCTCTTCGGGCGTGGGAGCTGTCGCCAGAGCCACGGCCCTACCGGAAAATGCTTCGCAGGCTGGTGGGGCGGTGCCACGTGGGCGCCGGTGGCTCCGAGGCTGACGGCCGCCGCAAAGCCCGCAGCCGCACGGGCTGTTTCGCCAGGCGAGCGGCTGCCAAAGAGCTTTCCAACGAGGCATGGCTTTCCCTCCTGGCTCTTCGGGCTTGGGAGCTGTCGCCAGAGTTGCGGCCCTACCGGAAAATGCTTCGCAGGCTGGTGGGGCGGCGCCACGTGGGCGCCGGTGGCTCCGAGGCTGACAACCGCCGCAAAGCCCGCAGCCCCACGGGCTGTGGGGCCACGCGAGCGGCTGCCAAAGAGCTTTCCAACGAGGCACGGCTTTCCCTCCTGGCTCTTCGGGCTTGGGAGTTGTCGTCAGAGCCGCAGCCCTACCGGAAAATGCTTCGCAGCCTGGTGAGGCGGCGACACATAGGCGCCGGTGGCAGCGAGGCTGACGGCCGCCGCAAAGCCCGCAGCCCCACAGGCTGTTTCGCCAGGCGAGCGGCTGCCAAAGAGCTTTCCAACGAGGCACGGCTTTCCCTCCTCGCTCTTCGGGCGTGGGAGCTGTCGCCAGAGCCGCGGCCCTACAGAAAAATGCTTCGCAGGCTGGCGCGGCTGCACCTGGTGGGCGCCGGTGGCTCCGAGGCTGACGGCCGCCACAAAGCCCGCAGCCCCACGGGCTGTGGGGCCACGCAAGAGGCTGCCAAAGAGCTTTCCAACGAGGCATGGCTTTCCCTCCTGGCTCTTCGGGCGTGGGAGCTGTCGCCAGAGCCGCAGCCCTACAGGAAAATGCTTCGCAGGCTGGCGCGGCGGCGCCACGTGGGCGCCGGTGTCGCCGAGGCTGACGGCCGCCGGAAAGCCCGCAGCCCCAAGGGCTGTGGGGCCACGCGAGCGGCTGCCAAAGACGTTTCCAACGAGGCATGGCTTTCCCTCCTGGCTCTTCGGGCGTGGGAGCTGTCGCCAGAGCCGCGGCCCTACCGGAAAATGCTTCGCAGGCTGGCGCGGCTGCACCTGGTGGGCGCCGGTGGCGGGGAGGCTGACGGTCGCCGCAAAGCCCGCAGCCCCACGGGCTGTGGGGCCACGCGATCGGCTGCCAAAGAGCTTTCCAACGAGGCACGGCTTTCCCTCCTGGCTCTTCGGGCGTGGGAGCTGTCGCCAGAGCCGCGGCCCTACCGGAAAATGCTTCGCAGGCTCGTGCGGCGGCGCCACGTGGGCGCCGGTGGCGCAAAGGCTGACGGCCGCCGCAAAGCCCGCAGCCCCACGGGCTGTGGGGCCACACGAGCGGCTGCCAAAGAGCTTTCCAACGAGGCACGGCTTTCCCTCCTGGCTCTTCGTGCTTGGGAGCTGTCGCCAGAGCCGCGGCCCTACAGGAAAATGCTTCGCAGGCTGGTGGGGCGGCGCCACGTAGGCGCTGGTGGCTCCGAGGCTGACAACCGCCGCAAAGCCCGCAGCCCCACGGGCTGTGGGGCCACGCGAGCGGCTGCCAAAGAGCTTTCCAACGAGGCATGGCTTTCCCTCCCTGCTCTTTGGGCGTGGGAGCTGTCGCCAGAGCCGCAGCCCTACCGGAAAATGCTTCGCAGGCTGGTGCGGCGGTACCACGTGGGCGCCGGTGGCGCCGAGGCTGACGGCCGCCGCAAAGCCCGCAGCTCCATGGGCTGTGTGGCCACGCGAGCGGCTGCCAAAGAGCTTTCCAACGAGGCACGGCTTTCCCTCCTGGCTCTTCGGGCGTGGGAGCTGTCGCCAGAGCCGCGGCCCTACCGGAAAATGCTTCGCAGGCTGGCGCGGCTGCACCTTGTGGGCGCCGGTGGCTCCGAGGCTGACGGCCGCCGCAAAGCCCGCAGCCACACGGGCTGTGGGGCCACGCGAGCGGCCGCCAAAGAGCTTTCCAACGAGGCACGGCTTTCCCTCCTGGCTCTTCGGGCTTGGGAGCTGTCGTCAGAGCCGCAGCCCTACCGGAAAATGCTTCGCAAGCAGGCGCGGCAGCGCCACGTGGGCGCCGGTGGCGGCGAGGCTCACGGCCGCCGCAAAGCCCGCAGCCCCACGGGCTGTGGGGCCACGCAAGAGGCTGCCAAAGAGCTTTCCAACGAGGCATGGCTTTCCCTCCCTGCTCTTCGGGCGTGGGAGCTGTCGCCAGAGCCGCGGCCCTACCGGAAAATGCTTCGCAGGCTGGCGCAGCTGCACCTGGTGGGCGCCGGTGGCGGGGAGGCTGACGGCCGCCGCAAAGCCCGCAGCCCCACCGGCTGTGGGGCCACGCAAGCGGCTGCCAAAGAGCTTTCCAACGAGGCACGGCTTTCCCTCCTGGCTCTTCGGGCGTGGGAGCTGTCGCCAGAGCCGCGGCCCTACCGGAAAATGCTTCGCAGGCTCGTGCGGCGGCGCCACGTGGGCGCTGGTGGCTCCGAGGCTGACGGCCGCCGCAAAGCCCGCAGCCACACGGGCTGTGGGGCCACGCGAGCGGCTGCCAAAGAGCTTTCCAACGAGGCATGGCTTTCCCTCCCTGCTCTTCGGGCGTGGGAGCTGTCGCCAGAGCCGCAGCCCTACCGGAAAAAGCTTCGCAGGCTGTTGCGGCGGTACCACGTGGGCGCAGGTGGCGCCGAGGCTGACGGCCGCCACAAAGCCCGCAGCCCCACGGGCTGTGGGGCCACGCGAGCGGCTGCCAAAGAGCTTTCCAACGAGGCACGGCTTTCCCTCCTCGCTCTTCGGGCTTGGGAGTTGTCGTCAGAGCCGTGGCCCTACTGGAAAATGCTTCGCAAGCTGGCGCGGCGGCGCCACGTGGGCGCCGGTGGCGGGGAGGCTGACGGTCGCCGCAAAGCCCGCAGCCCCACGGGCTGTGGGGCCACGCGAGCGGCTGCCAAAGAGCTTTCCAACGAGGCACGGCTTTCCCTCCTGGCTCTTCGGGCGTGGGAGCTGTCGCCAGAGCCGCGGCCCTACTGGAAAATGGTTTGGAGGCTGGCGCGGCGGCACCACCTCGGGCTGCGGGCTTTCCTGCTGCCTTCAGAGTCTCACAGCCACCCTTTCCCACTTGGCACCACGCCAGCCTCTAGCATTTCTATTATTAAGTCAAGACAGTGTACGACTTAACATCATACAGAGCGCTACACATCAATACATGCTCAAATTAAGCATAGCCACTGGAAAAATTGGCAATACAGTGCCATCGTATGTTACCAAGTGTCACATCTCATTGAAGAGAATGACAGAGCGATGCAACGTCAAGCGTAACACAGTACTGGGCCGTGCGAGGCAATACGCCGTCACAGAATCAGCAATAGAGAAATTCACAACGGAGTGCGGTCTTACGATAGAATCTCTAAAGCCACCGTTAAGCCAGTGACAGGCGGTACAATGCCACACGTTACAGTATACAGGGCAGTACAACCCGATTCGCAGACAAATAAATTAGAGCAAATTACAAGACTCCCAATACAGTACAGTACAATGCCAGACCGTCTCAGATGTCGGTCAAGACAATGCCAGGGCAATGCAGTGCAAGACATAACGTTATACAGGTCAGTACAAGGCAATACGCAGTCAAATGAAGAACAGTAAACTACAATACCCAAACCACACTGGCAAACAATGGCAAACAATCCCACACGTCGGTCGAGACAATGACAACGCGAGACAGAACACCGTGCAGGGCAGCGCAAGGCAGTACACAGTCAAATAGAGAACAGCTGACCAGAAAACCCGCACTACGCTGCCGTACGATCTCAAAACATCTCGGATGGCAGTCAAGGCAATTACAGGGCAAGACAAAGCACTACGTCGCAGTACACAAGGCAGTACAAGGCAATACTCAGTCAAATAAATAACAGACAGTCACAAAATTCACAGTGCAGTGAATTCACATGGGTCAGATGGCAACCAAAAGAAGGACAGGGCAATACAAGGCGAGAGGTAACCCAATACGGGGCCGGACAAGGCAATATGCAGTTGTGGCGGGTGGAGCGATTCACTTCAGTCCTGAGAGAAGTAGAGAAACATTTAGAAACATCAACACAGTGTTTCGACAAAGGCAGCAGTGAACGTAACATCCCTTTACCAGGTTCCGTGGCCACGTACCCCAGATCATTTATTGCACAGGGGCCAGGGTCAGACGAGCTGTTAGGGAGACCCTCCCGTCGAGCCACAACCCCCTTGCTTTCTAAACTCCTTCTTGAAGAGCAGTCTAAGTGCGGCTGGATCCAATTCCTAGCCCTGGACTTGGGCACCGGTTCACCTCTAAAGGATTGTATCCGCGCCATCAACCCTTTATATCACTGAGCTAAGGCTACGAGGTTTAGCGTGGTATTAGTCACTTACCGAGACTCTGTTGCGGCAAGGGATCTCTCAGCCTTGAGGAGCAGAACCTGAAGCAAGCGTCCCCGCTCAAGGGCACATCCTGGTGCTATGACAGACTATGACAGGCAATACTATGACAGGGCAATACAATGCGAGACGTAACTTTACACAGGGCAGTACAAGGCCAATACACAGTCAAATAGGGAATGACCGATCACAAAATTGATGCACGGTCAAATAGAGTACAACAGCCTAAGAAGCCCTCAATACAGTGCCTGTCAACGCCAGAATACATCAGATGGCTCGCAGCACGGTGAGAGGGCAATACGACGCAAGACTCAGGAAAATACAGGGCAGTACAAAGCAATACGTAGTCAAATATAGAACAGCCGATCAAAAACACCCTCAGTTCGGTGCGGTACAACCCCAGAGAGTGTAAAAGGACAGTTAAGACTATTTCATGGCAACACAACGCACAATGTAACACAATACAGGTTGCTACAACACGATACAGAATAATATAGGAAACAACCCATCAAAACGCCACAATACGGTGCAGTACGATCCCACACGGTCTCGGGTGGCAGTCAAAACAACTATAGGGCGACACGATCCAAGATGCAACATTACACGACAGAGCAGAACTGAAGACGCAGTCAACTAAATACCAACCAATTAGAAGAACCGCAATACAGTGCGGGAGAAAACAAAAATAAATGGAGATGCCAGTCAAGACAATGACAGAGCAATACAAGGCAAGAAATAACGCAATACAGGGCAGTACAGTGAAATACACGGTCAAATAAATAACTGATTAAGTATCCCGCAATACCGTGCGATGCAATGCCAAAACGCGTGAGACAGCAGTCGAGGCAGTGACAGAGCTATACAATGGAAGACGTAACAATGCAGGGCTGTACAACACCAAAATGTATCAGATGGCACTCAGAACAATAACATGGCGATACAATGCAAGCCGCAACACAATACGAGGTGGTAACAAGGCAATACACGGTCAAACACAGACTAACGAATAAAACCTGCACAATACGGATCGCTGCAATCCCAGAACATCTAAAGTGACAGTGAACGGAATGACGGGGCAGTACAATGCAAGATACAACACTAGACAGGGCAATACGCATTCAAATAACGCACAACCGATTAAAAAACCCACAATACACACCAGTACAATGCCGGAACAGATCAGATGGCAGTCCGGGCAAATAGAGGACAATACAATGCCAAACGTGATGCCATACAGGGCCGGACAAGGCAATACGCAGTTGTGGCAGGCCGAGCGGCTAACTTCGCTTCTAAGAGAGAAGCGGTGAAACATTCAGAAACATCAACACAGTGATTCTCCAAAGGCAGCAGCGCATGTGACGGCGCTTTACCAGATTCCATATGGCCACGCACCCCGGATTATTTGCTGCCTAGGGGCCAGGGTCAGACAAGCTGTCAGGGAGACCCTCCCGTTGAGTCACGAGGCTCGGAAAGGACCCCCTTGCTTTCTAAACTCCTTCTCGGAGAGGAGTCTAGGTGCGGCTGGATCCAATTCCTAGCCCCGGACTTAGGCAACGGTTCACCTCTAAAGGATTGTATCTGCGCCATCGACCCTTTATATCACTGAGCTAAGGCTACAAGGTTTTGTATGCTATTAGTCACTTACTGAGAATCTGTTGCGGCAAGGCATCTCTATCTCGAGGAGCAGAACCTTAATTGAGCGTCCCTGCTCAAGGGGAGATCCTGGCACGGAGGCCCCTGCCATGCAGAAGTCAAAAGGCTCTTGGGCTGTCCACTATTTATGGGGTAAGCTAATTGACTTATAGTCACATCAGCACAGGAACAAAATATCTAGGTCCCCACTGTGTTGCCAACCATCCCCCAACTTCAAGTACCACTCAGAACAACTCCATGGATGATTGGGGCGCCAAAACGAAGGGGCGCCCGCACCACCCCAGCAGTCAAATAAGGAACAACCAATGGAACTTTCACAATAAATAAGTACAATCCCAGACAGTCCAAAGTAACAGCCAAGACAACGACAGACCAATACAGTGCAAGACCTAACATCATACAGAGCAGTAAAAGGCAACGCGCAGCCAAGTCAAGAACAGTTAAAATACCCATAATCCAGTGCAGCACTATGACACTGTCCCAAAACGCAGTCAAAACAATGACAGAGTAATGCAACACGAGCTGTAACACAATACAGGGCAGCACAAAGCAATACACAGTCACACAAAGAACAGCCAATTACAAAACCCACAACAGAACGCCCTACGATCTCAGGAAGTCTCAGAGGGCAGTCACGGCAAATACAGGGCAATACGGTGCAAGATAACACAATACAGGCCACTGCCAGCCAATACTCAGTCAAATAAATAACAGACAGTCAAAAAATTCACAATGCAGTGCACTACTATGACACCATGGGTCAGGTGGCAATCATGACAACGATAGGGCAATACAAGGCAAGACGTAACCCAACACGGGGCCGGACAAGGCAATATGCAGTTGTGGCAGGTGGAGCCATTCACTTCACTCCTAAGAGAAAAGTAGAGAAACATTCAGAAACATCAACACAGTGATTCTCCAAAGGCAGCAGTGCGCATGACGGCGCTTTATCAGGTTCCGTGGCCACGGACCCTGGATTATTTCCTGCCTAGGAGCCAGGGTCAGACGAGCTGTCAGGGAGACCCTCCCGTTGAGTCACGAGGCTCGGAAAGGACCCCCTTGCTTTCTAAACTCCTTCTCGGAGAGGAGTCTAGGTGCGGCTGGATCCAATTCCTAGCTCGGAGAGGACCCCCTTGCTTTCTAAACTCCTTCTCGGAGAGGAGTCTAGGTGCGGCTGGATCCAATTCCTAGACCCGGACTTGGGCAACGGTTCACCTCTAAAGGATTATGTCTGTGCCGTCAACCCTTTACATGGCTCATAAAAAACAGCTGATGAAGGAAGTGACAATATGGTGGCCTACAACGGCAGAATAGATCAGATGACAATCAAGACAACAACAGAGCAATACAATGGAAGACGTAACACCACACGGGGCCGGACAAGGCAATACACAGCCACATCAGAACCCATGAGAGACATCAAACTACAGTCCAGACCTAGGACAGATTCTCTAACGTGACCGTCAAGACGACAGGGCAATGCAATGCAAGATGTAACACAGGCCATATGCAGTTGTGGCGGGCGCAATGATAAAATTCACTCCTAAGAGAGAGGTAGAGAAACATTAACAAACATAACAGTGATTCACTAAAGGTAGCAGCGCACGTGATGGCACTTTACCAGGTTCCATATGGCCACGCACCCCGGGTCATTTACTGCCTCAGGGCCAGGGTCTGACACGCTGTCTGGGAGACCCTCCTGTTGAGTCACGAGGCTCGGAAAGGACCCCCTTGCTTTCTAAACTCCTTCTCCGAGAGGAGTCTAGGTGCGGCTGGATCCCATCCTCGCCCCGGACTTGGGCAACGGTTCACCTCTAAAGGATCATATCTGCGTGATCAAACCCTTCGTATCGCTCAGCTAAGATGGCAAAGTCTGGCATGCTGTTAGTCACTTACCCAGAATCTGTTGCGGCAAGGCTTCTCTCAACCTAGAGGAGCAGAACCTTAAGTGAGTGTCCCCGGGAAACGCTGGCAAACAGGCCGCTGCCTTGCAAGAAAGCTCAAAGGGCTCTTGGTCTGTCCGCTAGGTCTACAGCAAGCTAACTGACTCACAGTGTCTTGACTCTGGTGCCAGCCACCCCACAAAGTTCAAGTGCCACTCGTAGCGACTCCTGCTGGTCGTTATAGCTCGAGCAGCAGCCTGGAGGAAAAAGGGGGGTGACATCGCAACAGCGGTCAAATACAGACCAACCGGTTAAAAATTGCACAATACTGTGCCAGAGACTCTAAAATAACTGGCAAGACAACGACAGGGCAACACCATGCAAGATCTAACCTTACACAGGGCAGTACAAGGCAACATACAATCAAATGCAGAGCAGACAATGAAAGAATTGACGGTACGGTGCCATACAACGGTAGAATATATCAGATGTCGGTCACCACAATGACAGAGCAATACAAGGCAAGACGTAACGCGATACGGGGCCCTACCAGGCGACACAGTCAAGGAAACAACAACCCATGAAAGAATTCACAATACAGCGCGGTCCTAGGACGGAACGTGTAAAATGACCGTCGAGACAGTGACAGGGCAATACAATGCAAGACACAACACCATACCAGGTGGTAACAAGGCAACATGCAGCCAAACGAAGAACAACCGATTAAGAAACCCAGCATACGTTCAACTGTAATACCAGAAAACATCAGAAGGCAGTCAAGACAACGACAGCACACTATAACATGAGAAGTAACACAATACACAGCAGTACAAGGCATTACACAGTCAAATAAAGAAGAACCGATTAAAAACCACACAATACAGTGCGGTGCGATGCCAGAGTGGATCAGAAGGCAGTCGAGACTATGACGGGGCAATATAATGCAAGATGTTACACAATACAGGGCGGTACAAGGCATTAGAAAGCCAGATGAAGAACAACCGATTAAAAAACCCGCAATACAGCGTGGTACGAGGCCCGAACAGATCAGAAGGCAGTCAAGGCTACGACGGGGCAATATAACACGAGACATAACGCAATAGAGGGCGGTACAAGGCATTACACAGTCAAAGAACAACCGATTAAAAAAAAAAAACCACGCAACACGGTGTGGTACGATGCCAGAATAGAACACAGAGCAATCAAGAGCGTGACGGGGCAACACGATGCGAAACCGATACTGAGTGAGGCGGAGCAATACTATTTCAAATATACAAGAACATAGTACGGAACCAAATTCTTAAGCGTACGACACAAGACCATCTCAAATGGCAGTCAAGGAAGTTACTGAGCAACGTAATCCCGATTTGCACAAAATGGTGCCATCAGGCACCATCACGTCCGTCAACACTAAGTTGTACTGCAACTGTACCCCGCATCACACGCGCCGTACCCTTCTGCTCACCTGCTCCGCATGGATTCTGGGTTTGGACTTTGTGGCACACTCTGGTTCTGGCACCTAAAACACCTAAGACACACAATATTACTCTTGAGCTTACGGGAAACCACCACCCCCATGCGCTACCTCTCTGCTACCCAGCTCACCTCCAACGCTCGTCCGGCTCCGGATGCCTGCGGCGCCTGCAAAACCAAAGACAAACACTCCCCTGAGCCGCAATGTAGCACTGGGCTATTAGACGCCAACGTGTCCACAACCGCCTCACTTGCTGGGACTACTCAGTGGGTGTGCAGCATCGCCCCTCTGACCCTGCATGTCACACCAACCGAAGAAACACACGCCGAGATACTGCCCAAAACCCTACCAAATTCCCCATCTCCCACTCCCTCACCTTGCCCGCCCATCCTCCCCCGAGGCGTGCAACCTGAAGGCTCGCAAACCACCCATAAAACCCAACAGACATGGGTTGCTTTAAAACTTGAAAGTTGCTCCCTCTGAGGCAGATGTGATAAGGTCAGCAGCGGCGGGTGGGCTGAAGTGACTGACTCATCCCCATCCCCACATCCCATGTCATTCATTGCTTCAAAACTTCAAATTGGAAAGAACCAATACATACAGTACTCAGAGCCACATCTTCTCTCTAATACCACGTGCTGACTCACCTTCTTACATTGCTCTCCTCTCCTACGCTGCCCCGCCAAGCTTGTCCTGTTGCATCTGCAAGAACGACATCAGAGAAATCACCCTGAGGCAGAGCAATAGAGTCATAACAACAAAAAGCCTTGCACCTTTTTACAAATACCATCTAAGGTCCAAATACAACCGTACACAAAGAAAATTACAAAAAAAAAAATCTGCACCAAAACCAGCTGTACCCTCTTCCACATGAACTCTTCTTCACTGCTGCTGTATTGCCTTTCCAACATGCCTCTGCTCTTCCCAAACAAAACAGAAGAGGTGTCTACACAGCCTCCCAAAGGCTACCCTGAGACAACTCTAACACCTTTGCCCCGATCTACTGGGATTCATGTACTACATATAGACTCTCCACAGGATTCCGCCCACCCTGGACACTACGTGCCCAGGCAGGGCAGCCCCGAGCCAAACACTCACGGTTACGGACAGACACTACACGGAACGCTACGAACGACACGCCTCAAAGATGAGAGAAAACTCTCAGCAAGAAAGATGACACGGGGACCAAAGTCACCGTCGTGCAAGAAAATCTGTGGGATCGTGATGATGTCAACATGAAGACGCTCTACGGAACCCCCTGAAGCAAACTGTAGAACGTGATGGTACGTAATAAGAATGGACTGTTGAGCCCGCTAAGATGGACGTGCAGGAAGTCTGGCTTCAAGACCTAAGAACGTAACGACGCAGGGAAGAACTCCCAGACGTGGAAGTGGGCCGTCCAGAAACTTCCGAGAGGCAAGATTGATGCACGCTTTAAGATGCTAACGCAAGAAGAGCATCAGATGAATGGTGCTACGCCCACAGGCCCAAGCATTCGAGACCCTAAGGATGACGCCCAGGGCCCCACGTCGTGCTCCTGGAGCTCAAAGATGACCTCGAGACCCAAGAAGGGGCGAAGATACACAACACAGACCACATGAACGACATGACAACACGCACGGGCTGGAACTGCCCTGCCCGGGACACGCTAGCGTCACACTGAGCAGTAAGCAACATCCTTTACCTTCCTAAATATGACTGTGCCCCGGGACAGCCCTCGCCACTACGCTAACGTCAAAGACCCCATTTTGCAATTGTCCACCTCGGCCCCTCTCCGGCGCCTGACTGTCAACTTAGCTTTTGGAGGGCCAGCCATCTGAATCCTTCTTCGATGCGGTCCGCAAAAACCAGCCATCCGATACATTTCCGCAGTCACCAGGTTCCTCCTCTTCCTCTGCAAAAGGAAAATAAAACATAATCCCAGAGGCCGCCACAGCACCAGCAATAAGCATCCTGAGAGGAGATGCCAACCTCTTCGACGACACGCTCAGCCTCCCGAATGCCGTGGCGTTCTGCTTGCCCGCTCTGCGCCGATTCCGGAGTCCGAGGCTGCAATGATAGTTATTCACAGCACCTAAGAGACCAAGAAACACAACATTACCACTGCGCTTCTGCCAAACCGCCACACCATCAACTCCTATCTTCTGTCTTCATTCACATGAAAAAAAAAGTACCCAATTGTATTCATAGAGGCGCCAGTCACATCTTCCCTCTAATGCCACATGCCGAGCCACCTCCGTACAGCGCTCCTCTCGGCTCCCCTACGTCACCCTGCACATCTCATCTCTCGGCATCTAAAAAGAGAAAAAAAAAAAAATCCAACATTACGCCGATGCAGAGCGATAGCTTAATTCCAAAGGTCTTGTTTCTACTTCGGAACACTGTTCAATTAGATCCAACTACAGCCTGCCATCAAAAAAAAAAAAAACACAGAAAAAGCCCACAAACATTACACCCCACACAAAGCAGCCTGAACATCTTTGAGATACTGTGTCCTTCACTGACTGTGAACAGCCTCTCCGACTTGGCTCTGCTTATGCCAACACCCACTAATAAAACACCCACGCACCCAACCTACTGAGAGCAAATTAATTCCAGATGACTACCCAACCTTTGCCTCGGTCGCCACAGATCCACATATTAACTGTAGACTCTCGTCACTATTCTGCCTGCCCTGGACTCTACACACCCGGGCAGGGGGGCTCCGAGCCAGACACACACACAAGCACAGACCAACACTACACAAAACGCTAAAAACAACGCATCTCAAGGATGAGAGAAAACTCTCAGCAAGAAGGATGACACCCAGACGGAAGTCACCGTCGGGCAAGACGACCTGGAGACCGTGGTGGTGATGTGAAGAGGCTCTATGGAAGCCCCTGAAACAGAGTGTAGGACATCATCATCTGTGATAAGAAGGGACTGTCAAGACTGATAAGATGTATGCGGGGGAAGCCTGGCTTCAAGACCTAAGAACATAATGACATAGGGAAGAAGTCCCAGTTGTAGACGCGGGCCATCCGGAAACTTCCAAGACGCAAGACCAATGCAAGCTTTAAGCTTCTAACGCAAGACGACCAGCAGCCGAATGGTGCTATGCCCATGGGTGCAGGCGTTCGAGACCCTAGGGATGGCGCCTGAGGCGCCATGCCGTGCTCCTGGAGCTTAAAGACGACCTCGAGACCCAAGAAAGGTCTAAGACACAGAACACGGACCACACGAAAGACAACAACACACACAGGCTGGAACCACCCTGCCCGGGAATGCCGAACAGTAAGCCGCATCCCTTACGTGCCTAAAGGAGACTGCCCTCCAGGACAAACCTCTCCCCTACGCCAACTTCAAAGACACCTTTTTGCAATTCTCAACCTCGTCCCCTCTCGAGCGCCAGTCTCTCAACTTAGCTTTTGGAGGGCCAGGGGTCCGAATCCATCCTTGAGGCAGTCCACAGAAAACAGCCATCCAGTACGTTCCTGTGGTCACCAGCTTCCTCCTCTTCCTCTGCAAAAGGAAAAGAAAAAAAAAAGTTATCCCAAAAGCAGCCACAGCACCAGCAATAAGCATCCTGAGAGGAGATGCCGACCTCTTCCACAACACCCTCAGCCTCATGAACACCGAGGCATTCTGCTCGCCCGCTCAGCGCCAATTCCAGAGTCTGACGCTGCGGCAACAGTTATTCACGGCACCTAAGATACCAAGAAACACAGCATTACCACTGCGCTACTGCCAAACCACCAGTCCCGTGCTCCTCCTCGATACTATCTGGCTCGCCTCAAATGCGAGAGCCTAGAGCACACCAGGCTCCGACGACACCCGAACCCATCTGCAAAACCTGTCCAAGAAGGACTCATGAACCCGGCTACCTTTTCTAGCCCTCCCCCAGTGCCAAAACTTTAGAAACCCCTTCTCTTCTCCCTGAGCTGCCAGGGAAGGAGCCCCACTTCTTCCCCATAGATCCCACCCTTTATTTGCCAGCCCAAACACCCGGCGTTGGACACTTCTTGAGAGCCACTCTTCCCAGCCTCTCCCTGCGTCCCACCACCACCTCCTATCTTCTGTCTTCCCACGGACTCTGGGCTCTGCTGCAGACCCACAGAGTCAGTGAAGCCCTGATCTGACCTATACCAGGGGCCTGCCACAAGCCGCAAAGGCTCCAGGGACACGGCAAAACCCTGAGCACGGTGGGGGAAGGTGACAAGGCACCCCACATCCTGAAATACGTTATGCTTTATGGCCCTGCTGCTTTCCTGAGAAATGTGGAAACTCCATCTACAGCTGCAGACAAGGTGCTCACCCAGTCCCTGCAAAGTAATCTCATCATCTGCCCGATTGAGACAAATTCTATTGGCATCTTATCTGGGATACAGCAAAGCTAGTGGGGGAAAAAAAAAAAAACACAAACAAGAAAGTTCCGTCTTCAATACAGTCAGGGATTCCAGGAAAATGCGCCACGCCTGGAAGAGAGAAAACCATACCCTTAAACTATCTCACCGCCCCCTAAGACTCATTACCACGCGACTCACCTGAAAAACCACAAGGAAGAGAACCGGCACATGAGGCCGCTCTCTACTATACACGCTGCCAAACCTCACCTGGTCCTGAAGGTCTTGCCACCTCCAGCTTCTTACCTGCTATTCTCTAAATGGGATAACATCTCCACCCAAGGAGCTGAGCCGCCTCCAAAGCTGCAATCGACTGAAGGACAGGCAGAGCTCTGACCCTGGAGACACCTGGCAGCAGAACGAGCTGCCCCAGCAGAGGCTGTGGGTTATATACCCCGGGCCCCGCCCAACGCCCTTCCCACCAGCACCTGGGAAAGGGCCTGGCTGACCTCCACAAGGCATAGAGCCTGCCAGAGGAAAAGCTGCTCCTTTCCTCACAGGCCTGAGAAGTACAGCATGCAAAACACCAAAACGGAGAAAGCGACCCTTAGAGGAACGGACAATATGTGCTCTTTTATTACAACTACATCAACTGTGTCAGCAACAGGGCCCGGTAGGTAAGTAAACTTAATTAAACTTCTGCAGGGCGTAGACATAAAGAGAAAGACATCATCCTAACCTAAATAGGCCAGAAGATCATGAAGCACAGTAACAATATTTTTATCAAGACTCAATGTGCTTTAGTTTCCTTGTAAAAGAAACCCCACAACGAGTCATACAGCATTTCTAGCAAGACGACGCATATTATCCGACTTCTGCCAGAACTGTGTTCTGGATCGGACCGACAGACAGAGTGCAAGCAGAGGCTTGTGTGCCGCCTGTAATGCAGTGGCTGAGAAAGAACCAAGGCTTGGGGCCGCCGCTCTCCTCGGCCGAGTCTGCTCCGGTGCCCTGTCTGTCATCATTGCTGTTGTGCCTTAGGCCATGCAGTAAAACAAGTGACACATGCTCCCTTTTAACTTCTCTCCTGAGGCAGAAAAGAACAAGAGAGAGAGACTTAGGGACTGAAAGATAAACTGAACTGTAATGAAATCTTAACAGCAAAATAATACCAAGAAAAGACAACAGTAACAAGAAAACAATTAAATATATACAGGACATACACAACCCGATACAGAGCTCCCAGGATGACCGCTGCTTCACTGGCAAAGTCCGGAACCAGACTCCGTGACAGTCCGGAACCAGACTCCGGACCTGGTTGCATAAATGCACGGATCGAGGTCAAAGGACAATGAACAGACAGAGGAGTCTTCAGAGGCCAGACAACAGGTACCGACCCCTTTGATCCCTCCGCTTTTATACTGAGCGTGATGAGGATGGGATGGAATACCCTATCAGTCAGATTCGGGTCACCAGTCCCGTCTACTCTTCACTATGGGTACAACCCCTCTACGCTTTTCTGCTTCCAACCCTCCAACAGGGCATATATAAAAGTTAGCTGGGCTGTGCTGTTGTAGGAATAAGTATAAGCAAGAGCCTCTCCGCACGGCATCCCTTCGCATTAAGTGTAAATATAAGTTCTTGGTGCTCTGAAGGCAGATACTACCTGAAAAATACGTCATTATTTTCAGAGAGTTCACTTCATTGGAAGAGACTTACCTGAAAAGTAAAGTGACTGCAAACAACACCAGTTCTGTTGTACCTCAGACCAGCACTTCCACACATGGCTACGTAACCTCACATTCACATGAAAAAAAGAAGAAGTGGCCAAATGTATTCATGGAGCCGCCGGTCACATCTTCCCTTTAAGACCTCGGGCTCAGCCACCTTTGTCCTGCACCCCCATCAGCTCCCCTGTGTATCCCTGGCCACCTCATCTCTCTGCATCTGAAGAAAAAGCAACACACCAACATCAAACATTACCCTAATGCAGAGCAGTAGCTTAATTCCAAAGGTCTTGTTTCTACTTAGGAACCCTGTTCACATAAGTCCAACTACAGCCTGTCATCCAAAGAAGAGACGCCTGCAAACATTACACCCCACACAATGCAGGTTTACCATCTTTGAGATACTGTCCCCTCCACTAGCCATGAACACCCTCTCCAACTTGTCTCCACTTATGCCCGCGCCCACTAATGAAACACCCATCCACACAGCCTCTCGAAAGCTAATAAATTCGAGACAACTGAGCAACCTTTGCCTGGGTCTAGACAGATCCTCATATTCAGTACAGACTGCTGTCGTGATTCTGCCTACCCTGGACGCTACACACCCAGGCAGGGCAGCCCCAAGCCAAACACACACAGACTGACGCTACACAGAACACAACAAACGACGCGCCTCAAGGATGAGAGAAAACTCTCAGCAAGAAGGATGACACCGGGACCAAAGTCATCGTCGGGCAAGACAGCCTGCAGGACCGTGATGGTGACGATGTGAAGAGGCTCCACAGAACCCCCTGAAACAAAGTGTAGAACTTCACAGTTCCTGAGAAGGGACTGTTGAGCCTGACAGGATGGACACACAGGAAGCCTAGCTTCAAGACCTAAGAACTTAACGACACAGGGAAGAAGCCCCAGTCGCTGACGCGGGCCATCCAGAAAGTTCCAAGATGCAAGACCGATGCACGCTTTAAGATGCTAATGCAAGAAGAGAGGCAGACGGTTGGTGCTACGCCCACGGGTGCAGGTGTTCGACACCATAAGGATGGCACCCAATGCACATTCCGTGCTCCTGGAGCTTAAAGATGATCTCAAGACCCAAAAAAAGGGTCTAGGATGCAAAACACAGACCACACGAACGACACGACAACACACACAGGCTGCAACTGCCCTGCCTAGGATGCGCTAACATCACACTGGACAGTAAGCTACATTGTTTACCTGCCCAAAGGAGACTGTGCCCCAGAACAGCCCTCCCCCCTACACTAACGTCAAAGACCCCATTACACAATTGTCAGCCTCCACCCCTCTCCAGTGCTGGTCTCTCAACTTAGCTTTTGGAGGGCTAGCATCTGATTCCATCCTCGACGTAGTCCACAAAACACAACCATCCGATACGTTCCTGCAGTCACCGGCTTACTCTTCCTCTGCAAAAGGAAAAGGAAAAGAGAAAGTCATCACAAAAGCAGCCACAACACCAGCAATAAGCATCCTGAGAGGAGATGACGACCTCCTCCACAAAACCCCTCAAGCCTCCTGAATGCTGATGCAGTCTGATTGCCTGCTCCACACAGATTCTAGAGTCGGATGCTGTAGCGACAGTTATTCACGGCACCTAAGATACCAAGAAACACAGCATTTGCACTGCGCTTCTGCCAAACCACCAGTCCTGTGCTCCTCCTCAATACTATCTGTCTTGCCTCAAATGCGAGAGCCTAGAGCAGACTAGATACCATCAACAACCAAACCCAATTACAAAACTGGTTTGAGAAAGACACATGAACCCGCCTCCCTTTCCTAGCCATCCCCCTCCTGAACCATCAGGGAAGGAGGCCCACTGCTTCCCCACAACTCCTGCCCCTTATTTTCCAACTGCTCCTCAGGACCTGCTGTTCTGAGCCCTGCCCTGTGTTTGGCAGGCGCCTCCTGTCTTCCGCCTTCATAGAGACTCCGGGCTCTGCTACAGACCTGGAAAGCCGGGAAAACAGTTACAGAACCTACTGGTAGCCTCCCGCAAGAGCTTTAGGGCCACCGTGATACCCTGCATGCTCTGGGGCAAAATGATGAGCCATCCCTGCTGCTTCCTCAAAACAAACAAACTCAATATATAGATACGTACAAAACACTCACCCTAAATCCTACTCCAGTATCTCATAACACACACAATTAAGACTAATAAAAACACCAACTAACATAGTGTACATCAAAATTGGAAAAAAACACAAGATTTTATCTTCAATGAAGTCAGAAATTATAGTAAAACACACCACCTGCCATAAGCAAAAAAAAAAGATACATACTATTAAGCCATTTAAACAAACCAAATGCTCCCTACAAAACTAAAGATATGGGGGGAAAAAAAAAAAAGATAACATACAACTCCACTTTCTATGGCAACCACCCTTACATTGAGAAGCCTTACCTCTGATGTCTTACCTATGCTAGTTTAAACGCTAAAACAAGCCTTCCCAAACAGCTGCACAAGCTCCAAAACAACTCTTAAGAAGCTCCAGAGCTCCGACCCTGGAAAAGACCAGCAGCAGAACAAGGTCCTGCCCTGAAGCTGTGGCTCATATACCCCGGGCCCCACCTGAGGCCCTCAGGCCCCACCCACCACCTTTCCCACAATCCCCTGGGTAAAGGGTGGGGCCAACCCCCAGAAGCATAAAAGCACCTGAAGGTGCAGCAGGTGTTGTTATTCGCTTTAAGTTTACTATTTACAAAGTAGTGAAGAGTGACCCTTGATAGAAAAAGCATTATCTGCTCCTCCCTTGCAGCTACACCTATTGCATCAATGACATGTCCAGGTGAGCAATTAAGTTATTTTTTTATGGAATGTAAATAGAAAAAAAATAAACATCAGACTTATCTCTATAGAAAAGTAGCTTATTCAATGCAATGATAACAGTATTATTAAAATTTATGTACTTGAGTGTCCTTCAAAAAAAAAATACAAACCCAAACACAATCTATTACTATGGGGTCATTCCTTATTTCTAGCAAGACCGTGTGTACTAACGAACTTCTGCCAGAACCCCTTTTTGGATGGGAGTGAATAACAAAACAGAATCAGATTCTATGAGAAAACTTTCTCAAAAACATTTTCCTCTGTGAAATAAGTTATTTATTGTAAATTGCTAGCAATTTAAAGTCATATTGATAATCTCATTTTGACTTGTTACTCAACAGCACTACTTGAGTCCCAAAATACAGAAAGCAACAAAAAAGCATGGAATTACAAGTCATGTATTTCCTGAACCTGCATAAAGCACCCTAATTAACATCTAAGTAGCTAGAACAAAAACAAATTTATATACATAAACTCATATTTTACAATAGGTATAAAAATGAGAAATTCTTCTTTATTTCAATGCCTCATGCCCATATAGACAGGTTTTATTCCATTTTTAAACACACATTCCCCCCATGAATTTTCAGGCATTTTTAGGTTGTGAACTGCCTCTTTTGGGGGGGGACCCAGTGTGACAACCCACACCCCCCCGGAAAAGGTCTTCTTTTGACTTAGAAATACCATCTGGAGTACAATTACAGCCTGACATTAAAAAAAAAAAAAAAACAAACTACACAAACATCACACCCCACACAAAGCAGCTTTAACATCTTTGAGATGCAGTCTGCTTCACTACTGCTGAACAGCCCCTCCCACATAGCTCTGCTCATCCCAAAAAAACCCTTAATTAAAGAGCTGCCCACACCACCTGCTGATGGCTAACTTGATGGGAGTTGACTGTACCACCTTGGCCTCAACAGTCTCATTAGATCAATGTATTAACCATATACTCTTACTGCTGTTCCCCCTACCCCTGACTCTACAGCCCCAGGCAGCGCAGCTCCAAGCCAAACACACCCACGTGCAGCCCAACACCACACAGCACTAGAGACAACGTGACTCCAAGATGAGAGAAAACTCTCCACAAGAAGAGCGACTTTCAGACAAGAGACGCTGTCGGGCAAGAAGAGCGACTTTCAGACAAGAGACGCTGTCGGGCAAGAAGAGCGACAGGGCTGCAGCGCTGACACGACCAGGCTCTACAGCCAAGCCATAAAAGAGTCAAATGTAACGGACCATTCCAAGAAGTTCCTGTCAAAACGGAGATGACGTATGTGCAGGAAGCATGGCTTCAAGACCCGAGAACGTAAGGATGCAGGGAAGAAATCCCAGTGCGTAACAGCAGGTGGCTAGAACGGCTAGGGCTCAGAGAAGAGAGCTGCTCAGGCAGCCGGGAACGACGCTGCAGAAGAGGACCATTCAGAAACTCCTGAGAGGCAAGTCCTATCTGCACTTTAAAATTGTTATGCAAGAAAAGAAGTGCCCATTGGGCACTCTGCCAATTAGCACAGGCATTTGAGACCCTACAGGTGGTGCCCGAGGCACATGCTGTGCTCCTTGAGTGCAAAGAGAAATAAGGACACCAAAACTTAAGGAAAGTCCAAGACACAGAAGACAGAGCACACAAACTACACAACCAAAGACACAGGCCAGAACTGCCCTGCCCAGCACACACTAGCTTTGTGCTGAAAAGTAACCCACTCCCTTTACCTACTCAGAGGAGACTGCTCCCGCATAGCCCTCTGCTCTAGCCTGACTTTAAAACTCCTCCCTGAAACTGTCAACCTTGGCCCCCCTCCAGCACCTGTCCCTCTACTTCGCTTTCAGAGGGCCAGTGGTCTGAATTCATCCTTGACAAAAAAAACCACAACAAACAGCTAACTGATGTGTTCCTGCAGTCACCATGTTCCTCTTCATCAGCAAAACAAAAAGAAATCACAGCTCCAGCAGTGACCACCATGACAGTAGATGCCAACCTCTTCCACAACACCCTCATCCTCAGAGGTGCCATGGCAATCCACTCACCTGCTTCACGTCGATTCCAGTCAGAGGCTGCAGCAACAATTATTTATGGCACCTAAGATACCAACAAACACAAAATTACCATTGCATTTCTGCAAAATCATCAGTCCCGTGCTCCTCCTCCACACTGTCCAGCTCACCTCAAATGCAAGAGACTAGAACAGACCAGACCCTGTCGACACCCAAATCCAAATGCAAAACCGATATGACAGAGACTGATGAACCCACCTCCTTTTCCTAGCCAGCCCCCAGCGCCAAAACTTTAGAAACCCCTTCTCTTCTCCTCAACCGTCAGGGAAGGAGCCTCACTTCTTCCTGACAGCTCCCATCCTGTATTTGCAACCCTGAACCCCCTACGCCGGCTGCTTCTCAGGAGCAGCTCTTCTGAGCTGTGCCCTGCGTTTGGCAGGCACCTCCTATCTTCTGTCTTCCCACAGACTCTGGGCTCTGCATCAGACCCACAAAACAAATAATGTCCTGACACAATCTATGAGGGGCCTGCTGCCCGCTGCAAAAACTCTAGGGACACCGTGGCACTCCATGGGCAACGGGGAAAGGTGATGAGCCATGCCATACCCTGAACGACGCTATGCCTTACGTCCCTGCTGCTTTCTTGAGAAATGCTGGTGCCATATATGCAGATGCATACAAAACGCTCACCCTAACCCCCATAAGATAATCTCATCATCAACCCAATTAAGAGAAACAATATCAGCAATTTACACAGCATACTGCAAAACTGGTGAAAAACCCACAGTTCTATCTTCAATAAAGTCAGAAATTCTAGGAAAACGCAGTGCTCCTAGAACAAAGAAAAGCATACTATTAAACCATCTGGGCACCCCTTAAACACTCATCACAAAGTTATGACCCGAAAAAAAAAGGAGCATACCAGTCAACTTTCTACCATACAGGCAGCTGGATGTTTACTGCTCCCGAAGGTCTCAGCTCAGCCTTCTCACCTCTGCCTCCCTAAATGCCGAAACACGCCTGCCCAAACAGCTGAGCCTGTCCCAAAGCTGCAGCAAAGCGAGGGACCAGCAGAGCACCCACCCCACGGGGCCCAGCAGCAGAATGAGCTCCTGAGCCCGGGCTGGGGCTCGTGTACCCCGGGCCCCGCCCACTGCCCTCAGGCCCCGCCCACCGCCCTTCCCACAATCCCCTGGGAAAGGGGCAGGGCCAACCCCCAGAAGACGTGAAGGCGGGTGGCAGCGGGAGCAGCAGCTTTCCTTCTCCTGCCTTAAGTTCCCAGCAGGCGAAGCGCCTCCCCTTTTTATTTCCATTTGGGACTAACCTCTGGTGATTCTCTTACCGCTTTTGTGTGATTTCTGTCCAGTTGTTGCTGTGGAGAAGAGAGCTCTGCAGGGGTTGCATTATTTTTGCGATCTTCAGATATTTTTGTGGTTAACTGATAATCGTGTTTTATCGTTTTGGAAGAGTGTTGGAAGCATATGATTTCCAGAAGACTTATGAGCATTTACGGACGGGCTCCTGGAGGACTAAAGTGCCATAGAGACGCGCGTCGGAGGACTGAGGGGGCACTTCCGGGGTCGTGGAGGACCGAAGTGCCACGGAGACGCGCGTCAGAGGACTGAGGGGGCACTTCCGGGGTCGTGGAGGACCGAAGTGCCACGGAGACGCGCGTCGGAGGGCTGAGGGGGCACTTCCGGGGTCGTGGAGGACCGAAGTGCCACGGAGACGCGCGTCGGAGGACTGAGGGGGCACTTCCGGGGTCCTGGAGGACCGCGAGGTCACGTAGATGGAAACCCGGAAAACTGCCGGGCACTGACGGGGCCGTGGTAACGTGTAAGAGCCGATGCGGAGGGGCCGATGGCCGCTCTGGAGGCCGGGCGGGCGGCACCGATGCCGCTCCAGGTGGCGCGGAGCTCGCCAGAGTCCCGGCGGTCCTGGTTCGCCCTCCGGCCGCCGCTCTCTTGAGACTGCGGCCGGACGGGCCTCCGCGAAGCCGCGCCTGCGCACGAGCTGCGGAACCCACGCGGCGCCGGCGGCGGGGGCCGAGGGGGGCCGGGAGGCGCGGGCACTGCGCATGCGCCGCCCCCCACCTGCAGGACGCGCCTTCAGCCGCCAGGCGGCAGCACCCGCTCCGGTATTGACACACATCTGTACGTTTAGGGAATTTACGTTGCCCATTTCCTACGTTAACGCTTTTGATACCGAATATCTATTTAGGCTGTCTGCCTACACACCTAGTTTGACACTAATATCTTTTTATAAACGCATCTAAGTATTTTTATATTCTAGGATCTTTCATATAACACAGAATCACAGAATCCTTAGAGACAGAGGTTTTTATTTTGAACTTTTACATACATAATTTATATATATGTATGTTTCTCATTCCCTATTTCAATGCATCCTGCCCATAGTTACAGGTTTTCACATTTTTTAATGCATCCCAAGAATTTTCAGACATTCTGGGGCCGCGACCCACTTCTTTTGGGGGGGCAACTCCACGTAACCCCCCCCCCCCCATCTCCCACTCACCTGCTCCTCTGCTGCATCATCGCTGCCCCAGTGACATCGGGGTGCCCCAAATGACACCATCACCCCCCAAGACACACACACACAGACACCCTTCTATTCACCCCAAAAAAAGGCTTAAAACGCCCAGACCCAGGGCTGGCCCCTTCTCCTCAGGGGGGCTCCACCACCGGCTGCAAACCTGGGCTGGGGCATCTCTCGAGCAGCACGAGACGCCTACGACGAGGCACCTGGAAAACAAAAATCCCCAATTATAGCTCAGCATCCCAAAAAAACAGCACAGAAGAGAGCAGAGGAATTCCGTCAGACGGAGGGACGGGACAGGAGCTGGGGAAACAGCTCAGCTCGAAATACAGCACAGCCTTCAAAAGCCAGCGCCATTTGAACTCTTAAAAGTCAGGATTAAGACTAATCAGTGCCATTTTGAACACGTTCTTAGCATAAGGGCGAACCCTCCGGCTGGTGCTGGGAAACACCTGGCCCTTTCCCTTTCACTGAGAAGGTGTGCATGAAGTTTACATCCACCCAGTGAAAATACTTACCCTGTGAAAGTACTTGGCTTTCCTTCGGCGCTAATTTAACTTGCACGGCTGTGAACGGATACTATTAAACTATCCGTCTCCAAAATACACAGCTATGATTTGACCACGGGGGGTTTTTTGTGTGCTACACGAGGAGGAGGAGGGACATCGGGGCAGCGGCGCTGCCCGAGAGAGACACTACTGGCTGCCGGGAAAAGGCGGCACTGAAAGCCAGACAGAAGTACTTCAGAGCACTCTGCCAAAAAAACGGGGGGGAAAACCGCGTAACATTCAGTTGTCTCTCCTTTTAAACATTTCAAACAAATACCTAACTGCCCAGGTACACCTCATAAATTGTACACTACAGCCGTTTAGGCGGCTGCAGTTTAAACTACGCAAGTCAGTTTGTCGATTATACAACTCTCACTTTTTTTTTTTTAGCTTCATTTAACATAGAAAAATCAGTGAGAGAAAAAACTCCTCCAAATGGTTTTACTTTTGGGGGCGGGGAATCAAATCGCCGGCGCCGCGATCCGTAGGGCTACCAAAAAGGACCGGCAGATTCGCGAATGCTTTTGGCTGTGCTGAAGGCGCAGAGGAACGCGTTTTTATGGTATCTCGACTGTTCCAACCGAGAACCCAAAGGCCGGCGATGCCAGCAACTGGGGGGAGACGCGCGGCACTTGGGCCTGCGGAAGGAAATGAACTTCCTCCCGAGGTTACAGAAAAAGGACATTGTTGAAGCCGTAACTCACCAAAACCACAACCAAAACCACAGGATTCGCCGTCACGAGTTAAACGCTGCTGCTGCTTCACGGCAAAGCCTGGAGAACACAGAGAGGCGATGCCCGTTTGTCCCGTTTTGTCCATGTCTCCTCTTTGACCTCAATCGCCTTTAGGACAGATGCCAGTATCTCAGTGAGGTTTTCGAGTACCGCTGTGAAATATTTTAAAGACTTATTGACTGAGAAAGCATAAAGTTTTTATCGTGAAAGCAAAGCCTGCTTCTTCTGGACATGTGAACTCTTACAAACAGTTCCTTCCCTCTTCTAGTACAGAATTATTTTCACAGTATCGTTTGACAGTGAGCACCCAGAAAGAGAAGAATATGCTTTCAGGAAGAGAAAAATAAATGGAGGGAAGTAAGCTTTGCAGAGGCGTAACGTGCTCCAGGACAGACTTTATTTTGTTTTTAGGATTGTGAGGGACGGACTGTAAATTCCCTGCCGAGGGGCAGGAGCCCCTCCAAGCCTTCAGTGGAACGCCTCAAACACTCGCAAGGAAATAAATAACGCAGGCCTGGCCTTCAAACAGCTGATGAGGCTCACACTTCTGGCGGCTGAAAGTGTGGGAGAACTGTCTTGTGAAGACAGGTCGGTTCTGCCACTCGTGCCCTGAGCTCGCTCGTTCTCAGTTCTCGAGGCCGTTGTGTCCCATGAGTGACCTTTGCTTCATTATCCGCGAAACGCACATGAAAGCGCACGCCCTGCATGTGCTAATGAAGATTACAGAGATCACGCTAAACATGTGTGACCATGGCACTCGTCTCTCCACCCAAATCATGGCACACGTCACCGGGGAGAAGGGAGAAACCTGAGCTGAGCCCGTCCTCAGCAAGGAGGGCGGACCGTGCTGATTCAGCAAACGTAAAAGGGGAAAATAAGTGCCCCGAGGGAACAAAAAAGAAACAAAAGAAATAGATAGTGCCTGGGAAGATTCTTCCCAAGAAAGAAGAAGATTATGCCTGGGAAGAATCCCTGAAAAAGACGCTGGAACCAGGACCCGCGATCTCTTTATCTCTGTCTTTTTCTCTGTCTTTTCCTCTCTCTGTCCCTCAGTTTCTCTTTTCTCTTGGAATTGTTAAGTAACAGTTAGAGCTGTGAAGTGATGACCTTAAGATGACCTTAAGTACGACCTTAAGCACCGCTTGCCATAAGTTGTCCTACACCTGGTGTTAACTAACACAATGTACACCCCAACACCTGCCATAATTTTTTATATACCTAACCAATTATCGTGGGCTTGTTAAGATCTATACTAACCATTTTGGTAAGCTAATAAATGTTTCTGTATGGACCTTGAGATTTATCTCACCTTAGTCCGTGCCGCTGAGAATTTACAAATCTGAAGTCACTTACCCTCCCCTCTTTCCTGACAGCGGGAAGCGATAAGGATTTTGTTAAAATATTTCACAGAAAAACTATAGGAGGAGCGCTGGCACATCCTTCCCGTTAACTTCAGAGTCCACACTACAAGTACCTCAGGAAAAAAGCAGACGCGCATCGCAGACGCACCTCGTACTCGCAGAGCACTCCGGATTCTTTCCGTCTGTCCTGTACCATCACGGCAGAAGGAAGGGCGACCACGGAGAAACGCTGGCAGCTGGAATTCTGCCAAGACAGGAAAAAAACTTCTGGCGTAAAGCTAGGTGGCAATCTAAAGCGTCCTTCTTTCGTGAAGGTCTGTGAAGACTGCAGCCAACGGAGGCTCCTGACGAGTGGGACACGGCCCCAAAGCCTGGGACTCACCGCAGCTCCTGCTTTCAGCGCTGCCCACAGAATTTTCCAGTTCAGGTGCCTCTCTCTTTCTCTGTCCCTTCCTCTTCTGCAGCGCTGGTCACTTGACCATCCTCCACCTAAGAGAACACAGCGGTGTCTTACAGCTCTTGCGATATGAAGCTTCCCAGATGTGCAGCCTTGCACGCACACAACCCTTCCCCATGGCCATACCGTGATTTTGGATACGCGTACGGACCCTGCGGTACATATCAGCAATCTGGTCTGCTGAGGACAACTCAGAGGGGACCCTTCCTCACCCAGAAATGCTTGGCTGTCTCTTCCCTGCCGCAGGAAGCACCTTCTGGCTCAATCACCTTGATGTTGTTCTCTGGCTGTTTCACGTTTTTCAAGCATCTTAAGCTTCACCCGCAGCAGCTCCTGTTCAAAGCCAGTAAACGTCCACCAGTCCCAGGTCGCCCACACCAGGAGGGAGAACGGGGCTGAACGGAGACAGCCCAGGCAAGTCTGTGGCAAAGGCAGCCCACGACAACCCCGGGGAGGAGCGGACAACCGCGGCCTCCGGGAGAGAAAGAGAAGGGGCAGCAGTTCCCCGACCACTCGCCCCAGCGGGAGCCCCCCCTGCAGCAGGAGCTCCTGGAGACGCTGCTTTCCCCACCCGGATGCTCCTGGCACCTGCATCGAGAGGCGACCAAGCGCAGCCAGGGGCGGCCGCCGCTGTCGGGAACAGGACGGGGGGAGGACATCTGCCGGCAGTGCCTCGGCTGGGGAGGAGGGCCGGGGCCCGTCTCCTCGCAAAGGAACAGGGAGCGGGGGTGCTGCGGGCCCGGGAGCGGGGGGACGCCGGCCCGGGAGCAGGGGGGGGCCGGCCCGGGAGCCCGGGGACGCGGGGGGAGAACCGTCCCGATGGGGGGGTACGCGAGGGAGGGAGGGAGGGGGGGTCCGAGCCGGAGGACGCGGCGGGGGGGGCCGGGGCCGGGGCCGGCCTGGGAGCCAGGGGACAGGACGCGGGGGGGGAACCGTCCCGGGAGCGGGGGGGTCCGAGCCGGAGGACGCAGGGGGGGTCCGAGCCGGAGGACGGGGGGGGTGGGGCCGGGGCCGGGCTGGGAGCCCGGGGACGCGGGGGGGGGAGGCGGGGAGGGGGGGAACCGTCCCGGGAGCGGGGGGGGGTCCGTCCCGGGAGCGGGGACCGCCTACCATCCTCCCGCCCGACGGAAACGCGACCGGCAGACGCCGCTCCCCACGAGACCACCCGGAAGTAACGTACCGGAAAATACTTCGCAGGCTGGCGTGGCGGCGCGACGTGGGCGCCGGTGGCGCCGAGGCTGACGGCCGCCGCAAAGCCCGCAGCCCCACGGGCTGTGGGGCCACGCGAGCGGCTGCCAAAGAGCTTTCCAAAGAGGCACGGCTTTCCCTCCTGGCTCTTCGGGCGTGGGAGCTGTCGCCAGAGCCGCGGCCCTACCGGAAAATGCTTCGCAGGCTGGCGCGGCTGCACCTGGTGGGCGCCGATGGAACCGAGGCTGACGGCCGCCGGAAAGCCCGCAGCCTCACGGACTGTGGGGCCACGCGAGCGGCCGCCAAAGAGCTTTCCAACGAGGCACGGCTTTCCCTCCTGGCTCTTCGGGCGTGGGAGCTGTCGCCAGAGCCGCGGGCCTACCGGAAAATGCTTCGCAGGCTGGCGCGGCGGCGCCACGTGGGCGCCGGTGGCAGCGAGGCTGACGGCCGCCGCAAAGCCCGCAGCCCCACAGGCTGTTTCGCCAGGCGAGCGGCTGCCAAAGAGCTTTCCAACGAGGCACGGCTTTCCCTCCCTGCTCTTGGGCGTGGGAGCTGTCGCCAGAGCCGCGGCCCTACCGGAAAATGCTTCGCAGGCTGGTGGGGCGGCGCCACGTGGGCGCCGGTGGCAGCGAGGCTGACGGCCGCCGCAAAGCCCGCAGCCCCACAGGCTGTTTCGCCAGGCGAGCGGCTGCCAAAGAGCTTTCCAACGAGGCACGGCTTTCCCTCCTGGCTCTTCGTGCTTGGGAGCTGTCGCCAGAGCCGCGGCCCTACAGGAAAATGCTTCGCAGGCTGGTGGGGCGGCGCCACGTGGGCGCCGGTGGCGCCGAGGCTGACGGCCGCCGCAAAGCTAGCAGCCCCACAGGCTGTGGGGCCACGCGAGCGGCTGCCAAAGAGCTTTCCAACGAGGCACGGCTTTCCCTCCTGGCTCTTCGGGCGTGGGAGCTGTCGCCAGAGCCGCGGCCCTACAGGAAAATGCTTCGCAGGCTGGTGGGGCGGCGCCACGTGGGCGCCGGTGGCTCCGAGGCTGACGGCCGCTGCAAAGCCCGCAGCCCCACAGGCTGTTTCGCCAGGCGAGCGGCTGCCAAAGAGCTTTCCAACGAGGCACGGCTTTCCCTCCTGGCTCTTCGGGCGTGGGAGCTGTCGCTAGAGCCGCGGCCCTACAGGAAAATGCTTCGCAGGCTGGCGCAGCGGCGCCACGTGGGCGCCGGTGGCAGGGAGGCTGACGGCCGCCGGATAGCCCGCAGCCCCATGGGCTGTGGGGCCACGCGAGCGGCCGCCAAAGAGCTTTCCAACGAGGCACGGCTTTCCCTCCTGGCTCTTCGGGCGTGGGAGCTGTCGCCAGAGCCACGGCCCTACCGGAAAATGCTTCGCAGGCTGGCGCGGCTGCACCTGGTGGGTGCCGGTGGCTCCGAGACTGACGGCCGCCGCAAAGCCCGCAGCCCCACAGGCTGTTTCGCCAGGCGAGCGGCTGCCAAAGAGCTTTCCAACGAGGCACGGCTTTCCCTCCTGGCTCTTCGGGCGTGGGAGCTGTCGCCAGAGCCGCGGCCCTACCTGAAAACGCTTCGCAGGCTGGCGCAGCGGCGCCACGTGGGCGCCGGTGGCGGCGAGGCTGACGGCCGCCGCAGAGCCCGCAGCCCCATGGGCTGTGGGGCCACGCGAGCGGCTGCCAAAGAGCTTTCCAACGAGGCATGGCTTTCCCTCCTGGCTCTTCGGGCTTGGGAGTTGTCGTCAGAGCCGCAGCCCTACCGGAAAATGCTTCGCAAGCTGGCACGGCAGCGCCACGTGGGCACTGTTGGCGGAGAGGCTGACGGCCGCCGCAAAGCCCGCAGCCACACGGGCTGTGGGGCCACACGAGCGGCTGCCAAAGAGCTTTCCAGCGAGGCACGACTTTCCCTCCTGGCTCTTCGGGCGTGGGAGCTGTCGCCAGAGCCGTGGCCCTACCGGAAAATGCTTCGCAGCCTGGTGAGGCGGTGACACATGGGCGCCGGTGGCAGCGAGGCTGACGGCCGCCGGAAAGCCCGCAGCCCCACAGGCTGTTTCGCCAGGCGAGCGGCTGCCAAAGAGCTTTCCAACGAGGCACGGCTTTCCCTCCTGGCTTTTCGTGCTTGGGAGCTGTCGCGAGAGCCGCGGCCCTACAGGAAAATGCTTCGCAGGCTGGTGGGGCGGCGCCACGTGGGCGCCGGTGGCGCCAAGGCTGACGGCCGCCGCAAAGCCCGCAGCCCCACAGGCTGTGGGGCCACGCGAGCGGCTGCCAAAGAGCTTTCCAACGAGGCACGGCTTTCCCTCCTGGCTCTTCGGGCGTGGGAGCTGTCGCCAGAGCCGCGGCCCTACCGGAAAATGCTTCGCAGGCTGGTGCGGCGGCGCCACGTGGGCGCCGGTGGCAGGGAGGCTGACGGTCGCCGCATACCCGCAGCCCCACAGGCTGTTTCGCCAGGCGAGCGGCCGCCAAAGAGCTTTCCAACGAGGCACGGCTTTCCCTCCTGGCTCTTCGGGCGTGGGAGCTGTCGCCAGAGCCACGGCCCTACCGGAAAATGCTTCGCAGTCTGGCCCGGCTGCACCTGGTGGGTGCCGTTGGCTCCGAGGCTGACGGCCGCCGCAAAGCCCGCAGCCCCACAGGCTGTTTCGGCAGGCGAGCGGCTGCCAAAGAGCTTTCCAACGAGGCACGGCTTTCCCTCCTGGCTCTTCGGGCGTGGGAGCTGTCGCCAGAGCCACGGCCCTACCGGAAAACGCTTCGCAGGCTGGCGCAGCGGCGCCACGTGGGCGCCGGTGGCGGCGAGGCTGACGGCCGCCGCAGAGCCCGCAGCCCCATGGGCTGTGGGGCCACACGAGCGGCTGCCAAAGAGCTTTCCAACGAGGCATGGCTTTCCCTCCTGGCTCTTCGGGCTTGGGAGTTGTCGTCAGAGCCGCAGCCCTACCGGAAAATGCTTCGCAAGCTGGCACGGCAGCGCCACGTGGGCACCGTTGGCGGCGAGGCTGACGGCCGCCGCAAAGCCCGCAGCCACACGGGCTGTGGGGCCACACGAGCGGCTGCCAAAGAGCTTTGCAGCGAGGCACGACTTTCCCTCCTCGCTCTTCGGGCGTGGGAGCTGTCGCCAGAGCCGCGGCCCTACCGGAAAATGCTTCGCAGCCTGGTGAGGCGGTGACACATGGGCGCCGGTGGCAGCGAGGCTGACGGCCGCCGCAAAGCCCGCAGCCCCACAGGCTGTTTCGCCAGGCGAGCGGCTGCCAAAGAGCTTTCCAACGAGGCACGGCTTTCCCTCCTCGCTCTTCGGGCGTGGGAGCTGTCGCCAGAGCCGCGGCCCTACAGGAAAATGCTTCGCAGGCTGGCGCGGCTGCACCTGGTGGGCGCCGGTGGCGCTGAGGCTGACGGCCGCCGCAAAGCCCGCAGCCCCACGGGCTGTGGGGCCACGCGATCGGCTGCCAAAGAGCTTTCCAACGAGGCACGGCTTTCCCTCCTGGCTCTTCGTGCTTGGGAGCTGTCGCCAGACTTGCGGCCCTACCGGAAAATGCTTCACAGGCTGGTGGGGCGGCGCCACGTGGGCGCCGGTGGCTCCGAGGCTGACGGCCGCGGCAAAGCCCGCAGCCCCACGGGCTGTTTCGCCAGGCGAGCGGCTGCCAAAGAGCTTTCCAACGAGGCATGGCTTTCCCTCCTGGCTCTTCGGGCTTGGGAGCTGACGCCAGAGTTGCGGCCCTACCGGAAAATGCTTCGCAAGCTGGCGCGGCGGCGCCATGTGGGCGCCGGTGGCGCCGAGGCTGACGGCCGCCACAAAGCCCGCAGCCCCACAGGCTGTGGGGCCACGCGAGCGGCTGACAAAGAGCTTTCCAAAGAGGCACGGCTTTCCCTCCTGGCTCTTCGGGCGTGGGAGCTGTCGCCAGAGCCGCAGCCCTACAGGAAAATGCTTCGCAGGCTGGCGCGGCGGCGCCACGTGGGCGCCGGTGTCGCTGAGGCTGACGTCCGCCGGAAAGCCCGCAGCCCCACGGGCTGTGGGGCCACGCGAGCGGCTGCCAAAGAGCTTTCCAACGAGGCATGGCTTTCCCTCCTGGCTCTTCGGACGTGGGAGCTGTCGCCAGAGCCGCGGCCCTACCGGAAAATGCTTCGCAGGCTGGCGCGGCGGCGCCACATGGGCGCCGGTGGCACCGAGGCTGACGGCCGCCGCAAAGCCCGCAGCCCCACGGGCTGTGGGGCCACGCGATCGGCTGCCAAAGAGCTTTCCAGCAGGCACGAATTTCCCTCCTGGCTCTTCGGGCGTGGGAGCTGTCGTCAGAGCCGCGGGCCTACCGGAAAATGCTTCGCAGGCTGGTGCGGCGGCGCCACGTGGGCGCCGGTGGCAGCGAGGCTGACGGCCGCCGCAAAGCCCGCAGCCCCACAGGCTGTTTCGCCAGGCGAGCGGCTGCCAAAGAGCTTTCCAACGAGGCACGGCTTTCCCTCCTGGCTCTTCGTGCTTGGGAGCTGTCGCCAGAGCCGCGGCCCTACCGGAAAATGCTTCGCAGGCTGGTGGGGCGGCGCCACGTGGGCGCCGGTGGCTCCGAGGCTGACGGCCGCCGCAAAGCCCGCAGCCCCACAGGCTGTGGGGCCACGCGATCGGCTGCCAAAGAGCTTTCCAACGAGGCACGGCTTTTCCTCCTGGCTCTTCGGGCGTGGGAGCTGTCGCCAGAGCCGCGGCCCTACAGGAAAATGCTTCGCAGGCTGGTGGGGCGGCGCCACGTGGGCGCCGGTGGCTCCGAGGCTGACGGCCGCCGCAAAGCCCGCAGCCCCACAGGCTGTTTCGCCAGGCGAGCGGCTGCCAAAGAGCTTTCCAACGAGGCACGGCTTTCCCTCCTGGCTCTTCGGGTGTGGGAGCTGTCGCCAGAGCCGCGGCCCTACAGGAAAATGCTTCGCAGGCTGGCGCAGCGGCGCCACGTGGGCGCCGGTGGCAGGGAGGCTGACGGTCGCCGCATAGCCCGCAGCCCCATGGGCTGTGGGGCCACGCGAGCGGCCGCCAAAGAGCTTTCCAACGAGGCATGGCTTTCCCTCCTGGCTCTTCGGGCGTGGGAGCTGTCGCCAGAGCCACGGCCCTACCGGAAAATGCTTCGCAGGCTGGCGCGGCTGCACCTGGTGGGTGCCGTTGGCTCCGAGGCTGACGGCCGCTGCAAAGCCCGCAGCCCCACAGGCTGTTTCGCCAGGCGAGCGGCTGCCAAAGATCTTTCCAACGAGGCACGGCTTTCCCTCCTCGCTCTTCGGGCGTGGGAGCTGTCGCCAGAGCCGCGGCCCTACAGAAAAATGCTTCGCAGGCTGGCGCGGCTGCACCTGGTGGGCGCCGGTGGCTCCGAGGCTGACGGCCGCCACAAAGCCCGCAGCCCCACGGGCTGTGGGGCCACGCAAGAGGCTGCCAAAGAGCTTTCCAACGAGGCATGGCTTTCCCTCCTGGCTCTTCGGGCGTGGGAGCTGTCGCCAGAGCCGCAGCCCTACAGGAAAATGCTTCGCAGGCTGGCGCGGCGGCGCCATGTGGGCGCCGGTGTCGCTGAGGCTGACGTCCGGCGGAAAGCCCGCAGCCCCACGGGCTGTGGGGCCACGCGAGCGGCTGCCAAAGACGTTTCCAACGAGGCACGGCTTTCCCTCCTGGCTCTTCGGGCGTGGGAGCTGTCGTCAGAGCCGCAGCCCTACCGGAAAATGCTTCGCAGGCTGGCGCGGCTACACCTGGTGGGCGCCAGTGGCGGGGAGGCTGACGGCCGCCACAAAGCCCGCAGCCCCACGGGCTGTGGGGCCACGCAAGAGGCTGCCAAAGAGCTTTCCAACGAGGCATGGCTTTCCCTCCTGGCTCTTCGGGCGTGGGAGCTGTCGCCAGAGCCGCGGCCCTACCGGAAAATGATTCGCAGGCTGGCGCGGCTGCACCTGGTGGGCGCCGGTGGCGGGGAGGCTGACGGTCGCCGCAAAGCCCGCAGCCCCACGGGCTGTGGGGCCACGCGATCGGCTGCCAAAGAGCTTTCCAACGAGGCACGGCTTTCCCTCCTGGCTCTTCGGGCGTGGGAGCTGTCGCCAGAGCCGCGGCCCTACCGGAAAATGCTTCGCAGGCTCGTGCGGCGGCGACACGTGGGCGCCGGTGGCGCAAAGGCTGACGGCCGCCGCAAAGCCCGCAGCCCCACGGGCTGTGGGGCCACACGAGCGGCTGCCAAAGAGCTTTCCAACGAGGCACGGCTTTCCCTCCTGGCTCTTCGTGCTTGGGAGCTGTCGCCAGAGCCGCGGCCCTACCGGAAAATGCTTCACAGGGTGGCGCGGCAGCGCCACGTGGGCGCCGGTGGCGCCGAGGCTGACAGCCGCCGCAAAGCCCGCAGCCCCACGGGCTGTGGGGCCACGCAAGAGGCTGCCAAAGAGCTTTCCAACGAGGCATGGCTTTCCCTCCCTGCTCTTCGGGCGTGGGAGCTGTCGCCAGAGCCGCAGCCCTACCGGAAAATGCTTCGCAGGCTGGCGCGGCTGCACCTGGTGGGCGCCGGTGGCGGGGAGGCTGACGGTCGCCGCAAAGCCCGCAGCCACACGGGCTGTGGGGCCACGCGAGCGGCTGCCAAAGAGCTTTCCAACGAGGCATGGCTTTCCCTCCCTGCTCTTCGGGCGCGGGAGCTGTCCCCAGAGCCGCGGCCCTACCGGAAAATGCTTCGCAAGCTGGCGCGGCGGTGCCACGTGGGCGCCGGTGGCGCCGAGGCTGACGGCCGCCGCAAAGCCCGCAGCCCCACGGGCTGTGGGGCCACGCGAGCGGCTGCCAAAGAGCTTTCCAACGAGGCACGGCTTTCCCTCCTGGCTCTTCGGGCGTGGGAGCTGTCGCCAGAGCCGCGGCCCTACCGGAAAATGCTTCGCAGGGTGGCGCGGCTGTAGCTGGTAGGCGCCGGTGGCGCTGAGGCTGACGGCCGCCGCAAAGCCCGCAGCCGCACGGGCTGTGGGGCCACACGAGCGGCTGCCAAAGAGCTTTCCAACGAGGCATGGCTTTCCCTCCTGGCTCTTCGGGCTTCGGAGCTGTCGCCAGAGTTGCGGCCCTACCGGAAAATGCTTCGCAGGCTGGTGGGGCGGCGCCACGTGGGCGCCGGTGGCTCCGAGGCTGACAACCGCCGCAAAGCCCGCAGCCCCACGGGCTGTGGGGCCACGCGAGCGGCTGCCAAAGAGCTTTCCAACCAGGCACGGCTTTCCCTCCTAGGTCTTCGGGCGTGGGAGCTGTCGCCAGAGCCGCGGCCCTACTGGAAAATGCTTCGCAGGCTGGCGCGGCTGCACCTGGTGGGCGCCGGTGGCGGGGAGGCTGACGGTCGCCGCAAAGCCCGCAGCCCCACGGGCTGTGGGGCCACGCGAGCGGCTGCCAAAGAGCTTTCCAACGAGGCACGGCTTTCCCTCCTGGCTCTTCGGGCGTGGGAGCTGTCGCCAGAGCCGCGGCCCTACAGGAAAATGCTTCGCAGGCTGGCGCAGCGGCGCCACGTGGGCGCCGGTGGCAGGGAGGCTGACGGCCGCCACAAAGCCCGCAGCCCCATGGGCTGTGGGGCCACGCGAGCGGCCGCCAAAGAGCTTTCCAACGAGGCACGGCTTTCCCTCCTGGCTCTTCGGGCGTGGGAGCTGTCGCCAGAGCCACGGCCCTACCGGAAAATGCTTCGCAGGCTGGCGCGGCTGCACCTGGTGGGTGCCGGTGGCTCCGAGGCTGACGGCCGCCGCAAAGCCCGCAGCCCCACAGGCTGTTTCGCCAGGCAAGCGGCTGCCAAAGAGCTTTCCAACGAGGCACGGCTTTCCCTCCTGGCTCTTCGGGCGTGGGAGCTGTCGCCAGAGCCACGGCCCTACCGGAAAATGCTTCGCAGGCTGGCGCGGCTGCACCTGGTGGGTGCCGGTGGCTCCGAGGCTGACGGCCGCCGCAAAGCCCGCAGCCCCACAGGCTGTTTCGCCAGGCGAGCGGCCGCCAAAGAGCTTTCCAACGAGTCACGGCTTTCCCTCCTGGCTCTTCGGGCGTGGGAGCTGTCGCCAGAGTTGCGGCCCTAACGGAAAATGCTTCGCAGCCTAGTGGGGCGGTGCCACGTGGGCGCCGGTGGCTCCGAGGCTGACGGCCGCCGCAAAGCCCGCAGGCGCACGGGCTGTTTCGCCAGGCGAGCGGCTGCCAAAGAGCTTTCCAACGAGGCATGGCTTTCCCTCCTGGCTCTTCGGGCTTGGGAGCTGTCGCCAGAGTTGCGGCCCTACCGGAAAATGCTTCGCAGGCTGGTGGGGCGGCGCCACGTGGGCGCCGGTGGCTCCGAGGCTGACAACCGCCGCAAAGCCCGCAGCCCCACGGGCTGTGGGGCCACGCGAGCGGCTGCCAAAGAGCTTTCCAACGAGGCACGGCTTTCCCTCCTGGCTCTTCGGGCTTGGGAGTTGTCGTCAGAGCCGCAGCCCTACCGGAAAATGCTTCGCAGCCTGGTGAGGCGGCGACACATGGGCGCCGGTGGCAGCGAGGCTGACGGCCGCAGCAAAGCCCGCAGCCCCACAGGCTGTTTCGCCAGGCGAGCGGCTGCCAAAGAGCTTTCCAACGAGGCACGGCTTTCCCTCCTCGCTCTTCGGGCGTGGGAGCTGTCGCCAGAGCCGCGGCCCTACAGGAAAATGCTTCGCAGGCTGGCGCGGCTGCACCTGGTGGGCGCCGGTGGCTCCGAGGCTGACGGCCGCCACAAAGCCCGCAGCCCCACGGGCTGTGGGGCCACGCGAGCGGCTGCCAAAGAGGTTTCCAACGAGGCACGGCTTTCCCTCCTGGCTCTTCGGGCGTGGGAGCTGTCGCCAGAGCCGCAGCCCTACCGGAAAATGCTTCGCAGGCTGGCGCGGCTGCACCTGGTGGGCGCCAGTGGCGGGGAGGCTGACGGCCGCCACAAAGCCCGCAGCCCCACGGGCTGTGGGGCCACGCAAGAGGCTGCCAAAGAGCTTTCCAACGAGGCACGGCTTTCCCTCCTGGCTCTTCGGGCGTGGGAGCTGTCGCCAGAGCCGCGGCCGTACCCAAAAATGCTTCGCAGGCTGGCGCGGCGGCGCCACATGGGCGCCGGTGGCGGCAACGCTGACGGTCGCCGCAAAGCCCGCAGCCCCACGGGCTGTGGGGCCACGCGAGCGGCTGCCAAAGAGCTTTCCAACGAGGCACGGCTTTCCCTCCTGGCTCTTCGGGCGTGGGAGCTGTCGCCAGAGTTGCGGCCCTACCGGAAAATGCTTCGTAGGCTGGTGGGGCGGCGCCACGTGGGCACCGGTGGCTCCGAGGCTGACGGCCGCCGCAAAGCCCGCAGCCCCACGGGCTGTTTCGCCAGGCGAACGGCTGCCAAAGAGCTTTCCAACGAGGCATGGCTTTCCCTCCTGGCTCTTCGGGCTTAGGAGCTGTCGTCAGAGCCGCAGCCCTACCGGAAAATGCTTCGCACGCTGTCGCGGCGGCGCCACGTGGTCGCCGGTGTCGCTGAGGCTGACGTCCGCCGGAAAGCCCGCAGCCCCACGGGCTGTGAGGCCACGCGAGCGGCTGCCAAAGACCTTTCCAACGAGGCACAGCTTTCCCTCCTAGGTCTTCGGGCGTGGGAGCTGTCGCCAGAGCCGCGGCCCTACCGGAAAATGCTTCGCAGGCTGGCGCGTCTGCACCTGGTGGGCGCCAGTGGCGGGGAGGCTGACGGCCGCCGCAAAGCCCGCAGCCCCACGGGCTGTTTCGCCACGCGATCGGCTGCCAAAGAGCTTTCCAACGAGGCACGGCTTTCCCTCCTGGCTCTTCAGGCGTGGGAGCTGTCGCCAGAGCCGCGGCCCTACCGGAAAATGCTTCGCAGGCTAGCGCGGCGGCGCCATGTGGGTGCCGGTTGCGCCGAGGCTGACGGCCGCCGCAAAGCCCGCAGCCCCACGGGCTGTGGGGCCACGCAAGAGGCTGCCAAAGAGCTTTCCAACGAGGCACGGCTTTCCCTCCTGGCTCTTCGGGCGTGGGAGCTGTCGCCAGAGCCGCGGCCGTACCCAAAAATGCTTCGCAGGCTGGCGCGGCGGCGCCACATGGGCGCCGGTGGCGGCAACGCTGACGGTCGCCGCAAAGCCCGCAGCCCCACGGGCTGTGGGGCCACGCGAGCGGCTGCCAAAGAGCTTTCCAACGAGGCACGGCTTTCCCTCCTGGCTCTTCGGGCTTCGGAGCTGTCGCCAGAGCCGCGGCCCTACTGGAAAATGCTTCGCAGGCTGGTGGGGCGGCGCCAGGTGGGCGCTGGTGGCTCCGAGGCTGACGGCCGCCGCAAAGCCCGCAGCCCCACGGGCTGTGGGGCCACGCGAGCGGCTGCCAAAGAGCTTTCCAACGAGGCACGGCTTTCCCTCCTGGCTCTTCGGGCGTGGGAGCTGTCGCCAGAGCCACGGCCCTACCAGAAAATGCTTCACAGCGTGGCGCGGCGGCGCCACATGGGCGCCGGTGGCGTGGAGGCTGACGGCCGCCGCAAAGCCCGCAGCCCCACGGGCTGTGGGGCCACGCGAGCGGCTGCCAAAGAGCTTTCCAGCGAGGCATGGCTTTCCCTCCTGGCTCTTCCGGCGTGGGAGCTGTCGCCATAGCCGCGGCCCTACCGGAAAATGGTTTGGAGGCTGGCGCGGCGGCACCACCTCGGGCTGCGGGCTTTCCTGCTGCCTTCAGAGTCTCGCAGCCACCCTTTCCCACTTGGCACCACGCCAGCCTCTAGGATTTCTATTATTAAGTCAAGACAGTGTACGACTTAACATCATACAGAGCGCTACACATCAATACATGCTCAAATTAAGCATAGCCACTGGAACAATTGGCAATACAGTGCCATCGTATGTTACCCAGTGTCACGTCTCATTGAAGACAATGACAGAGCGATGCAACGTCAAGCGTAACACAGTACTGGGCCGTGCGAGGCAATACGCCGTCACAGAATCACCAATAGAGAAATTCACAACGGAGTGCGGTCTTACGATAGAATCTCTAAAGCCACCGTTAAGCCAGTGACAGGCGGTACAATGCCACACGTTACAGTATACAGGGCAGTACAACCCGATTCGCAGACAAATAAATTAGAGCAAATTACAAGACTCCCAATACAGTACAGTACAATGCCAGACCGTCTCAGATGTCGGTCAAGACAATGCCAGGGCAATGCAGTGCAAGACATAACGTTATACAGGTCAGTACAAGGCAATACGCAGTCAAATGAAGAACAGTAAACTACAATACCCAAACCACACTGGCAAACACTGGCAAACAATCCCACACGTCGGTCGAGACAATGACAACGCGAGACAGAACACCGTGCAGGGCAGCGCAAGGCCGTACACAGTCAAATAGAGAACAGCTGACCAGAAAACCCGCACTACGCTGCCGTACGATCTCAAAACATCTCGGATGGCAGTCAAGGCAATTACAGGGCAAGACAAAGCACTACGTCGCAGTACACAAGGCAGTACAAGGCAATACTCAGTCAAATAAATAACAGACAGTCACAAAATTCACAGTGCAGTGAATTCACATGGGTCAGATGGCAACCAAAAGAAGGACAGGGCAATACAAGGCGAGAGGTAACCCAATACGGGGCCGGACAAGGCAATATGCAGTTGTGGCGGGTGGAGCGATTCACTTCAGTCCTGAGAGAAGTAGAGAAACATTTAGAAACATCAACACAGTGTTTCGACAAAGGCAGCAGTGAACGTAACATCCCTTTACCAGGTTCCGTGGCCACGTACCCCAGATCATTTATTGCACAGGGGCCAGGGTCAGACGAGCTGTTAGGGAGACCCTCCCGTCGAGCCACAACCCCCTTGCTTTCTAAACTCCTTCTTGAAGAGCAGTCTAAGTGCGGCTGGATCCAATTCCTAGCCCTGGACTTGGGCACCGGTTCACCTCTAAAGGATTGTATCCGCGCCATCAACCCTTTATATCACTGAGCTAAGGCTACGAGGTTTAGCGTGGTATTAGTCACTTACCGAGACTCTGTTGCGACAAGGGATCTCTCAGCCTTGAGGAGCAGAACCTGAAGCAAGCGTCCCCGCTCAAGGGCACATCCTGGTGCTATGACAGACTATGACAGGCAATACTATGACAGGGCAATACAATGCGAGACGTAACTTTACACAGGGCAGTACAAGGCCAATACACAGTCAAATAGGGAATGACCGATCACAAAATTGATGCACGGTCAAATAGAGTACAACAGCCTAAGAAGCCCTCAATACAGTGCCTGTCAACGCCAGAATACATCAGATGGCTCGCAGCACGGTGAGAGGGCAATACGACGTAAGACTCAGGAAAATACAGGGCAGTACAAAGCAATACGTAGTCAAATATAGAACAGCCGATCAAAAACACCCTCAGTTCGGTGCGGTACAACCCCAGAGAGTGTAAAAGGACAGTTAAGACTATTTCATGGCAACACAACGCACAATGTAACACAATACAGGTTGCTACAACACGATACAGAATAATATAGGAAACAACCCATCAAAACGCCACAATACGGTGCAGTACGATCCGACACGGTCTCGGGTGGCAGTCAAAACAACTATAGGGCGACACGATCCAAGATGCAACATTACACGACAGAGCAGAACTGAAGACGCAGTCAACTAAATACCAACCAATTAGAAGAACCGCAATACAGTGCGGGAGAAAACAAAAATAAATGGAGATGCCAGTCAAGACAATGACAGAGCAATACAAGGCAAGAAATAACGCAATACAGGGCAGTACAGTGAAATACACGGTCAAATAAATAACTGATTAAGTATCCCGCAATACCGTGCGATGCAATGCCAAAACGCGTGAGACAGCAGTCGAGGCAGTGACAGAGCTATACAATGGAAGACGTAACAATGCAGGGCTGTACAACACCAAAATGTATCAGATGGCACTCAGAACAATAACATGGCGATACAATGCAAGCCGCAACACAATACGAGGTGGTAACAAGGCAATACACGGTCAAACACAGACTAACGAATAAAACCTGCACAATACGGATCGCTGCAATCCCAGAACATCTAAAGTGACAGTGAACGGAATGACGGGGCAGTACAATGCAAGATACAACACTAGACAGGGCAATACGCATTCAAATAACGCACAACCGATTAAAAAACCCACAATACACACCAGTACAATGCCGGAACAGATCAGATGGCAGTCCGGGCAAATAGAGGACAATACAATGCCAAACGTGATGCCATACAGGGCCGGACAAGGCAATACGCAGTTGTGGCAGGCCGAGCGGCTAACTTCGCTTCTAAGAGAGAAGCGGTGAAACATTCAGAAACATCAACACAGTGATTCTCCAAAGGCAGCAGCGCATGTGACGGCGCTTTACCAGATTCCATATGGCCACGCACCCCGGATTATTTGCTGCCTAGGGGCCAGGGTCAGACAAGCTGTCAGGGAGACCCTCCCGTTGAGTCACGAGGCTCGGAAAGGACCCCCTTGCTTTCTAAACTCCTTCTCGGAGAGGAGTCTAGGTGCGGCTGGATCCAATTCCTAGCCCCAGACTTAGGCAACGGTTCACCTCTAAAGGATTGTATCTGCGCCATCGACCCTTTATATCACTGAGCTAAGGCTACAAGGTTTTGTATGCTATTAGTCACTTACTGAGAATCTGTTGCGGCAAGGCATCTCTATCTCGAGGAGCAGAACCTTAATTGAGCGTCCCTGCTCAAGGGGAGATCCTGGCACGGAGGCCCCTGCCATGCAGAAGTCAAAAGGCTCTTGGGCTGTCCACTATTTATGGGGTAAGCTAATTGACTTATAGTCACATCAGCACAGGAACAAAATATCTAGGTCCCCACTGTGTTGCCAACCATCCCCCAACTTCAAGTACCACTCAGAGCAACTCCATGGATGACTGGGGCGCCAAAACGAAGGGGCGCCCGCACCACCCCAGCAGTCAAATAAGGAACAACCAATGGAACTTTCACAATAAATAAGTACAATCCCAGACAGTCCAAAGTAACAGCCAAGACAACGACAGACCAATACAGTGCAAGACCTAACATCATACAGAGCAGTAAAAGGCAACGCGCAGCCAAGTCAAGAACAGTTAAAATACCCATAATCCAGTGCAGCACTATGACACTGTCCCAAAACGCAGTCAAAACAACGACAGAGTAATGCAACACGAGCTGTAACACAATACAGGGCAGCACAAAGCAATACACAGTCACACAAAGAACAGCCAATTACAAAACCCACAACAGAACGCCCTACGATCTCAGGAAGTCTCAGAGGGCAGTCACGGCAAATACAGGGCAATACGGTGCAAGATAACACAATACAGGCCACTGCCAGCCAATACTCAGTCAAATAAATAACAGACAGTCAAAAAATTCACAATGCAGTGCACTACTATGACACCATGGGTCAGGTGGCAATCATGACAACGATAGGGCAATACAAGGCAAGACGTAACCCAACACGGGGCCGGACAAGGCAATATGCAGTTGTGGCAGGTGGAGCCATTCACTTCACTCCTAAGAGAAAAGTAGAGAAACATTCAGAAACATCAACACAGTGATTCTCCAAAGGCAGCAGTGCGCATGACGGCGCTTTATCAGGTTCCGTGGCCACGGACCCTGGATTATTTCCTGCCTAGGGGCCAGGGTCAGACGAGCTGTCAGGGAGACCCTCCCGTTGAGTCACGAGGCTCGGAAAGGACCCCCTTGCTTTCCAAACTCCTTCTCGGAGAGGAGTCTAGGTGCGGCTGGATCCAATTCCTAGCTCGGAGAGGACCCCCTTGCTTTCTAAACTCCTTCTCGGAGAGGAGTCTAGGTGCGGCTGGATCCAATTCCTAGCCCCGGACTTGGGCAACGGTTCACCTCTAAAGGATTATGTCTGTGCCGTCAACCCTTTACATGGCTCATAAAAAACAGCTGATGAAGGAAGTGACAATATGGTGGCCTACAACGGCAGAATAGATCAGATGACAATCAAGACAACAACAGAGCAATACAATGGAAGACGTAACACCACACGGGGCTGGACAAGGCAATACACAGCCACATCAGAACCCATGAGAGACATCAAACTACAGTCCAGACCTAGGACAGATTCTCTAACGTGACCGTCAAGACGACAGGGCAATGCAATGCAAGATGTAACACAGGCCATATGCAGTTGTGGCGGGCGCAATGATAAAATTCACTCCTAAGAGAGAGGTAGAGAAACATTAACAAACATAACAGTGATTCACTAAAGGTAGCAGCGCACGTGATGGCACTTTACCAGGTTCCATATGGCCACGCACCCCGGGTCATTTACTGCCTCAGGGCCAGGGTCTGACACGCTGTCTGGGAGACCCTCCTGTTGAGTCACGAGGCTCGGAAAGGACCCCCTTGCTTTCTAAACTCCTTCTCCGAGAGGAGTCTAGGTGCGGCTGGATCCCATCCTCGCCCCGGACTTGGGCAACGGTTCACCTCTAAAGGATCATATCTGCGTGATCAAACCCTTCGTATCGCTCAGCTAAGATGGCAAAGTCTGGCATGCTGTTAGTCACTTACCCAGAATCTGTTGCGGCAAGGCTTCTCTCAACCTAGAGGAGCAGAACCTTAAGTGAGTGTCCCCGGGAAACGCTGGCAAACAGGCCGCTGCCTTGCAAGGAAGCTCAAAGGGCTCTTGGTCTGTCCGCTAGGTCTATAGCAAGCTAACTGACTCACAGTGTCTTGACTCTGGTGCCAGCCACCCCACAAAGTTCAAGTGCCACTCGTAGCGACTCCTGCTGGTCGTTATAGCTCGAGCAGCAGCCTGGAGGAAAAAGGGGGGTGACATCGCAACAGCGGTCAAATACAGACCAACCGGTTAAAAATTGCACAATACTGTGCCAGAGACTCTAAAATAACTGGCAAGACAACGACAGGGCAACACCATGCAAGATCTAACCTTACACAGGGCAGTACAAGGCAACATACAATCAAATGCAGAGCAGACAATGAAAGAATTGACGGTACGGTGCCATACAACGGTAGAATATATCAGATGTCGGTCACCACAATGACAGAGCAATACAAGGCAAGACGTAACGCGATACGGGGCCCTACCAGGCGACACAGTCAAGGAAACAACAACCCATGAAAGAATTCACAATACAGCGCGGTCCTAGGACGGAACGTGTAAAATGACCGTCGAGACAGTGACAGGGCAATACAATGCAAGACACAACACCATACCAGGTGGTAACAAGGCAACATGCAGCCAAACGAAGAACAACCGATTAAGAAACCCAGCATACGTTCAACTGTAATACCAGAAAACATCAGAAGGCAGTCAAGACAACGACAGCACACTATAACATGAGAAGTAACACAATACACAGCAGTACAAGGCATTACACAGTCAAATAAAGAAGAACCGATTAAAAACCACACAATACAGTGCGGTGCGATGCCAGAGTGGATCAGAAGGCAGTCGAGACTATGACGGGGCAATATAATGCAAGATGTTACACAATACAGGGCGGTACAAGGCATTAGAAAGCCAGATGAAGAACAACCGATTAAAAAACCCGCAATACAGCGTGGTACGAGGCCCGAACAGATCAGAAGGCAGTCAAGGCTACGACGGGGCAATATAACACGAGACATAACGCAATAGAGGGCGGTACAAGGCATTACACAGTCAAAGAACAACCGATTAAAAAAAAAAAACCACGCAACACGGTGTGGTACGATGCCAGAATAGAACACAGAGCAATCAAGAGCGTGACGGGGCAACACGATGCGAAACCGATACTGAGTGAGGCGGAGCAATACTATTTCAAATATACAAGAACATAGTACGGAACCAAATTCTTAAGCGTACGACACAAGACCATCTCAAATGGCAGTCAAGGAAGTTACTGAGCAACGTAATCCCGATTTGCACAAAATGGTGCCATCAGGCACCATCACGTCCGTCAACACTAAGTTGTACTGCAACTGTACCCCGCATCACACGCGCCGTACCCTTCTGCTCACCTGCTCCGCATGGATTCTGGGTTTGGACTTTGTGGCACACTCTGGTTCTGGCACCTAAAACACCTAAGACACACAATATTACTCTTGAGCTTACGGGAAACCACCACCCCCATGCGCTACCTCTCTGCTACCCAGCTCACCTCCAACGCTCGTCCGGCTCCGGATGCCTGCGGCGCCTGCAAAACCAAAGACAAACACTCCCCTGAGCCGCAATGTAGCACTGGGCTATTAGACGCCAACGTGTCCACAACCGCCTCACTTGCTGGGACTACTCAGTGGGTGTGCAGCATCGCCCCTCTGACCCTGCATGTCACACCAACCGAAGAAACACACGCCGAGATACTGCCCAAAACCCTACCAAATTCCCCATCTCCCACTCCCTCACCTTGCCCGCCCATCCTCCCCCGAGGCGTGCAACCTGAAGGCTCGCAAACCACCCATAAAACCCAACAGACATGGGTTGCTTTAAAACTTGAAAGTTGCTCCCTCTGAGGCAGATGTGATAAGGTCAGCAGCGGCGGGTGGGCTGAAGTGACTGACTCATCCCCATCCCCACATCCCATGTCATTCATTGCTTCAAAACTTCAAATTGGAAAGAACCAATACATACAGTACTCAGAGCCACATCTTCTCTCTAATACCACGTGCTGACTCACCTTCTTACATTGCTCTCCTCTCCTACGCTGCCCCGCCAAGCTTGTCCTGTTGCATCTGCAAGAACGACATCAGAGAAATCACCCTGAGGCAGAGCAATAGAGTCATAACAACAAAAAGCCTTGCACCTTTTTACAAATACCATCTAAGGTCCAAATACAACCGTACACAAAGAAAATTACAAAAAAAAAAATCCGCACCAAAACCAGCTGTACCCTCTTCCACATGAACTCTTCTTCACTGCTGCTGTATTGCCTTTCCAACATGCCTCTGCTCTTCCCAAACAAAACAGAAGAGGTGTCTACACAGCCTCCCAATGGCTACCCTGAGACAACTCTAACACCTTTGCCCCGATCTACTGGGATTCATGTACTACATATAGACTCTCCACAGGATTCCGCCCACCCTGGACACTACGTGCCCAGGCAGGGCAGCCCCGAGCCAAACACTCACGGTTACGGACAGACACTACACGGAACGCTACGAACGACACGCCTCAAAGATGAGAGAAAACTCTCAGCAAGAAAGATGACACGGGGACCAAAGTCACCGTCGTGCAAGAAAATCTGTGGGATCGTGATGATGTCAACATGAAGACGCTCTACGGAACCCCCTGAAGCAAACTGTAGAACGTGATGGTACGTAATAAGAATGGACTGTTGAGCCCGCTAAGATGGACGTGCAGGAAGTCTGGCTTCAAGACCTAAGAACGTAACGACGCAGGGAAGAACTCCCAGACGTGGAAGTGGGCCGTCCAGAAACTTCCGAGAGGCAAGATTGATGCACGCTTTAAGATGCTAACGCAAGAAGAGCATCAGATGAATGGTGCTACGCCCACAGGCCCAAGCATTCGAGACCCTAAGGATGACGCCCAGGGCCCCACGTCGTGCTCCTGGAGCTCAAAGATGACCTCGAGACCCAAGAAGGGGCGAAGATACACAACACAGACCACATGAACGACATGACAACACGCACGGGCTGGAACTGCCCTGCCCGGGACACGCTAGCGTCACACTGAGCAGTAAGCAACATCCTTTACCTTCCTAAATATGACTGTGCCCCGGGACAGCCCTCGCCACTACGCTAACGTCAAAGACCCCATTTTGCAATTGTCCACCTCGGCCCCTCTCCGGCGCCTGACTGTCAACTTAGCTTTTGGAGGGCCAGCCATCTGAATCCTTCTTCGATGCGGTCCGCAAAAACCAGCCATCCGATACATTTCCGCAGTCACCAGGTTCCTCCTCTTCCTCTGCAAAAGGAAAATAAAACATAATCCCAGAGGCCGCCACAGCACCAGCAATAAGCATCCTGAGAGGAGATGCCAACCTCTTCGACGACACGCTCAGCCTCCCGAATGCCGTGGCGTTCTGCTTGCCCGCTCTGCGCCGATTCCGGAGTCCGAGGCTGCAATGATAGTTATTCACAGCACCTAAGAGACCAAGAAACACAACATTACCACTGCGCTTCTGCCAAACCGCCACACCATCAACTCCTATCTTCTGTCTTCATTCACATGAAAAAAAAAGTACCCAATTGTATTCATAGAGGCGCCAGTCACATCTTCCCTCTAATGCCACATGCCGAGCCACCTCCGTACAGCGCTCCTCTCGGCTCCCCTACGTCACCCTGCACATCTCATCTCTCGGCATCTAAAAAGAGAAAAAAAAAAAAAATCCAACATTACGCCGATGCAGAGCGATAGCTTAATTCCAAAGGTCTTGTTTCTACTTCGGAACACTGTTCAATTAGATCCAACTACAGCCTGCCATCAAAAAAAAAAAAAACCACAGAAAAAGCCCACAAACATTACACCCCACACAAAGCAGCCTGAACATCTTTGAGATACTGTGTCCTTCACTGACTGTGAACAGCCTCTCCGACTTGGCTCTGCTTATGCCAACACCCACTAATAAAACACCCACGCACCCAACCTACTGAGAGCAAATTAATTCCAGATGACTACCCAACCTTTGCCTCGGTCGCCACAGATCCACATATTAACTGTAGACTCTCGTCACTATTCTGCCTGCCCTGGACTCTACACACCCGGGCAGGGGGGCTCCGAGCCAGACACACACACAAGCACAGACCAACACTACACAAAACGCTAAAAACAACGCATCTCAAGGATGAGAGAAAACTCTCAGCAAGAAGGATGACACCCAGACGGAAGTCACCGTCGGGCAAGACGACCTGGAGACCGTGGTGGTGATGTGAAGAGGCTCTATGGAAGCCCCTGAAACAGAGTGTAGGACATCATCATCTGTGATAAGAAGGGACTGTCAAGACTGATAAGATGTATGCGGGGGAAGCCTGGCTTCAAGACCTAAGAACATAATGACATAGGGAAGAAGTCCCAGTTGTAGACGCGGGCCATCCGGAAACTTCCAAGACGCAAGACCAATGCAAGCTTTAAGCTTCTAACGCAAGACGACCAGCAGCCGAATGGTGCTATGCCCATGGGTGCAGGCGTTCGAGACCCTAGGGATGGCGCCTGAGGCGCCATGCCGTGCTCCTGGAGCTTAAAGACGACCTCGAGACCCGAGAAAGGTCTAAGACACAGAACACGGACCACACGAAAGACAACAACACACACAGGCTGGAACCACCCTGCCCGGGAATGCCGAACAGTAAGCCGCATCCCTTACGTGCCTAAAGGAGACTGCCCTCCAGGACAAACCTCTCCCCTACGCCAACTTCAAAGACACCTTTTTGCAATTCTCAACCTCGTCCCCTCTCGAGCGCCAGTCTCTCAACTTAGCTTTTGGAGGGCCAGGGGTCCGAATCCATCCTTGAGGCAGTCCACAGAAAACAGCCATCCAGTACGTTCCTGTGGTCACCAGCTTCCTCCTCTTCCTCTGCAAAAGGAAAAGAAAAAAAAAAGTTATCCCAAAAGCAGCCACAGCACCAGCAATAAGCATCCTGAGAGGAGATGCCGACCTCTTCCACAACACCCTCAGCCTCATGAACACCGAGGCATTCTGCTCGCCCGCTCAGCGCCAATTCCAGAGTCTGACGCTGCGGCAACAGTTATTCACGGCACCTAAGATACCAAGAAACACAGCATTACCACTGCGCTACTGCCAAACCACCAGTCCCATGCTCCTCCTCGATACTATCTGGCTCGCCTCAAATGCGAGAGCCTAGAGCACACCAGGCTCCGACGACACCCGAACCCATCTGCAAAACCTGTCCAAGAAGGACTCATGAACCCGGCTACCTTTTCTAGCCCTCCCCCAGTGCCAAAACTTTAGAAACCCCTTCTCTTCTCCCTGAGCTGCCAGGGAAGGAGCCCCACTTCTTCCCCATAGATCCCACCCTTTATTTGCCAGCCCGAACACCCGGCGTTGGACACTTCTTGAGAGCCACTCTTCCCAGCCTCTCCCTGCGTCCCACCACCACCTCCTATCTTCTGTCTTCCCACGGACTCTGGGCTCTGCTGCAGACCCACAGAGTCAGTGAAGCCCTGATCTGACCTATACCAGGGGCCTGCCACAAGCCGCAAAGGCTCCAGGGACACGGCAAAACCCTGAGCACGGTGGGGGAAGGTGACAAGGCACCCCACATCCTGAAATACGTTATGCTTTATGGCCCTGCTGCTTTCCTGAGAAATGTGGAAACTCCATCTACAGCTGCAGACAAGGTGCTCACCCAGTCCCTGCAAAGTAATCTCATCATCTGCCCGATTGAGACAAATTCTATTGGCATCTTATCTGGGATACAGCAAAGCTAGTGGGGGAAAAAAAAAAAAACACAAACAAGAAAGTTCCGTCTTCAATACAGTCAGGGATTCCAGGAAAATGCGCCATGCCTGGAAGAGAGAAAACCATACCCTTAAACTATCTCACCGCCCCCTAAGACTCATTACCACGCGACTCACCTCAAAAACCACAAGGAAGAGAACCGGCACATGAGGCCGCTCTCTACTATACACGCTGCCAAACCTCACCTGGTCCTGAAGGTCTTGCCACCTCCAGCTTCTTACCTGCTATTCTCTAAATGGGATAACATCTCCACCCAAGGAGCTGAGCCGCCTCCAAAGCTGCAATCGACTGAAGGACAGGCAGAGCTCTGACCCTGGAGACACCTGGCAGCAGAACGAGCTGCCCCAGCAGAGGCTGTGGGTTATATACCCCGGGCCCCGCCCAACGCCCTTCCCACCAGCACCTGGGAAAGGGCCTGGCTGACCTCCACAAGGCATAGAGCCTGCCAGAGGAAAAGCTGCTCCTTTCCTCACAGGCCTGAGAAGTGCAGCATGCAAAACACCAAAACGGAGAAAGCGACCCTTAGAGGAACGGACAATATGTGCTCTTTTATTACAACTACATCAACTGTGTCAGCAACAGGGCCCGGTAGGTAAGTAAACTTAATTAAACTTCTGCAGGGCGTAGACATAAAGAGAAAGACATCATCCTAACCTAAATAGGCCAGAAGATCATGAAGCACAGTAACAATATTTTTATCAAGACTCAATGTGCTTTAGTTTCCTTGTAAAAGAAACCCCACAACGAGTCATACAGCATTTCTAGCAAGACGACGCATATTATCCGACTTCTGCCAGAACTGTGTTCTGGATCGGACCGACAGACAGAGTGCAAGCAGAGGCTTGTGTGCCGCCTGTAATGCAGTGGCTGAGAAAGAACCAAGGCTTGGGGCCGCCGCTCTCCTCGGCCGAGTCTGCTCCGGTGCCCTGTCTGTCATCATTGCTGTTGTGCCTTAGGCCATGCAGTAAAACAAGTGACACGTGCTCCCTTTTAACTTCTCTCCTGAGGCAGAAAAGAACAAGAGAGAGAGACTTAGGGACTGAAAGATAAACTGAACTGTAATGAAATCTTAACAGCAAAATAATACCAAGAAAAGACAACAGTAACAAGAAAACAATTAAATATATACAGGACATACACAACCCGATACAGAGCTCCCAGGATGACCGCTGCTTCACTGGCAAAGTCCGGAACCAGACTCCGTGACAGTCCGGAACCAGACTCCGGACCTGGTTGCATAAATGCACGGATCGAGGTCAAAGGACAATGAACAGACAGAGGAGTCTTCAGAGGCCAGACAACAGGTACCGACCCCTTTGATCCCTCCGCTTTTATACTGAGCGTGATGAGGATGGGATGGAATACCCTATCAGTCAGATTCGGGTCACCGGTCCCGTCTACTCTTCACTATGGGTACAACCCCTCTACGCTTTTCTGCTTCCAACCCTCCAACAGGGCATATATAAAAGTTAGCTGGGCTGTGCTGTTGTAGGAATAAGTATAAGCAAGAGCCTCTCCGCACGGCATCCCTTCGCATTAAGTGTAAATATAAGTTCTTGGTGCTCTGAAGGCAGATACTACCTGAAAAATACGTCATTATTTTCAGAGAGTTCACTTCATTGGAAGAGACTTACCTGAAAAGTAAAGTGACTGCAAACAACACCAGTTCTGTTGTACCTCAGACCAGCACTTCCACACATGGCTACGTAACCTCACACTCACATGAAAAAAAGAAGAAGTGGCCAAATGTATTCATGGAGCCGCCGGTCACATCTTCCCTTTAAGACCTCGGGCTCAGCCACCTTTGTCCTGCACCCCCATCAGCTCCCCTGTGTATCCCTGGCCACCTCATCTCTCTGCATCTGAAAAAAAAGCAACACACCAACATCAAACATTACCCTAATGCAGAGCAGTAGCTTAATTCCAAAGGTCTTGTTTCTACTTAGGAACCCTGTTCACATAAGTCCAACTACAGCCTGTCATCCAAAGAAGAGACGCCTGCAAACATTACACCCCACACAATGCAGGTTTACCATCTTTGAGATACTGTCCCCTCCACTAGCCATGAACACCCTCTCCAACTTGTCTCCGCTTATGCCAGCGCCCACTAATGAAACACCCGTCCACACAGCCTCTCGAAAGCTAATCAATTCGAGACGACTGAGCAACCTTTGCCTGGGTCTAGACAGATCCTCATATTCAGTACAGACTGCTGTCGTGATTCTGCCTACCCTGGACGCTACACACCCAGGCAGGGCAGCCCCAAGCCAAACACACACAGACTGACGCTACACAGAACACAACAAACGACGCGCCTCAAGGATGAGAGAAAACTCTCAGCAAGAAGGATGACACCGGGACCAAAGTCATCGTCGGGCAAGACAGCCTGCAGGACCGTGATGGTGACGATGTGAAGAGGCTCCACAGAACCCCCTGAAACAAAGTGTAGAACTTCACAGTTCCTGAGAAGGGACTGTTGAGCCTGACAAGATGGACACACAGGAAGCCTAGCTTCAAGACCTAAGAACTTAACGACACAGGGAAGAAGCCCCAGTCGCTGACGCGGGCCATCCAGAAAGTTCCAAGATGCAAGACCGATGCACGCTTTAAGATGCTAATGCAAGAAGAGAGGCAGACGGTTGGTGCTACGCCCACGGGTGCAGGTGTTCGACACCGTAAGGATGGCACCCAATGCACATTCCGTGCTCCTGGAGCTTAAAGATGATCTCAAGACCCAAAAAAAGGGTCTAGGATGCAAAACACAGACCACACGAACGACACGACAACACACACAGGCTGCAACTGCCCTGCCTAGGATGCGCTAACATCACACTGGACAGTAAGCTACATTGTTTACCTGCCCAAAGGAGACTGTGCCCCAGAACAGCCCTCCCCCCTACACTAACGTCAAAGACCCCATTACACAATTGTCAGCCTCCACCCCTCTCCAGTGCTGGTCTCTCAACTTAGCTTTTGGAGGGCTAGCATCTGATTCCATCCTCGACGTAGTCCACAAAACACAACCATCCGATACGTTCCTGCAGTCACCGGCTTACTCTTCCTCTGCAAAAGGAAAAGGAAAAGAGAAAGTCATCACAAAAGCAGCCACAACACCAGCAATAAGCATCCTGAGAGGAGATGACGACCTCCTCCACAAAACCCCTCAAGCCTCCTGAATGCTGATGCAGTCTGATTGCCTGCTCCACACAGATTCTAGAGTCGGATGCTGTAGCGACAGTTATTCACGGCACCTAAGATACCAAGAAACACAGCATTTGCACTGCGCTTCTGCCAAACCACCAGTCCTGTGCTCCTCCTCAATACTATCTGTCTTGCCTCAAATGCGAGAGCCTAGAGCAGACTAGATACCATCAACAACCAAACCCAATTACAAAACTGGTTTGAGAAAGACACATGAACCCGCCTCCCTTTCCTAGCCATCCCCCTCCTGAACCATCAGGGAAGGAGGCCCACTGCTTCCCCACAACTCCTGCCCCTTATTTTCCAACTGCTCCTCAGGACCTGCTGTTCTGAGCCCTGCCCTGTGTTTGGCAGGCGCCTCCTGTCTTCCGCCTTCATAGAGACTCCGGGCTCTGCTACAGACCTGGAAAGCCGGGAAAACAGTTACAGAACCTACTGGTAGCCTCCCGCAAGAGCTTTAGGGCCACCGTGATACCCTGCATGCTCTGGGGCAAAATGATGAGCCATCCCTGCTGCTTCCTCAAAACAAACAAACTCAATATATAGATACGTACAAAACACTCACCCTAAATCCTACTCCAGTATCTCATAACACACACAATTAAGACTAATAAAAACACCAACTAACATAGTGTACATCAAAATTGGAAAAAAACACAAGATTTTATCTTCAATGAAGTCAGAAATTATAGTAAAACACACCACCTGCCATAAGCAAAAAAAAAAAGATACATACTATTAAGCCATTTAAACAAACCAAATGCTCCCTACAAAACTAAAGATATGGGGGGAAAAAAAAAAAAGATAACATACAACTCCACTTTCTATGGCAACCACCCTTACATTGAGAAGCCTTACCTCTGATGTCTTACCTATGCTAGTTTAAACGCTAAAACAAGCCTTCCCAAACAGCTGCACAAGCTCCAAAACAACTCTTAAGAAGCTCCAGAGCTCCGACCCTGGAAAAGACCAGCAGCAGAACAAGGTCCTGCCCTGAAGCTGTGGCTCATATACCCCGGGCCCCACCTGAGGCCCTCAGGCCCCGCCCACCACCTTTCCCACAATCCCCTGGGTAAAGGGTGGGGCCAACCCCCAGAAGCATAAAAGCACCTGAAGGTGCAGCAGGTGTTGTTATTCGCTTTAAGTTTACTATTTACAAAGTAGTGAAGAGTGACCCTTGATAGAAAAAGCATTATCTGCTCCTCCCTTGCAGCTACACCTATTGCATCAATGACATGTCCAGGTGAGCAATTAAGTTATTTTTTTATGGAATGTAAATAGAAAAAAAATAAACATCAGACTTATCTCTATAGAAAAGTAGCTTATTCAATGCAATGATAACAGTATTATTAAAATTTATGTACTTGAGTGTCCTTCAAAAAAAAAATACAAACCCAAACACAATCTATTACTATGGGGTCATTCCTTATTTCTAGCAAGACCGTGTGTACTAACGAACTTCTGCCAGAACCCCTTTTTGGATGGGAGTGAATAACAAAACAGAATCAGATTCTATGAGAAAACTTTCTCAAAAACATTTTCCTCTGTGAAATAAGTTATTTATTGTAAATTGCTAGCAATTTAAAGTCATATTGATAATCTCATTTTGACTTGTTACTCAACAGCACTACTTGAGTCCCAAAATACAGAAAGCAACAAAAAAGCATGGAATTACAAGTCATGTATTTCCTGAACCTGCATAAAGCACCCTAATTAACATCTAAGTAGCTAGAACAAAAACAAATTTATATACATAAACTCATATTTTACAATAGGTATAAAAATGAGAAATTCTTCTTTATTTCAATGCCTCATGCCCATATAGACAGGTTTTATTCCATTTTTAAACACACATTCCCCCCATGAATTTTCAGGCATTTTTAGGTTGTGAACTGCCTCTTTTGGGGGGGACCCAGTGTGACAACCCACACCCCCCCGGAAAAGGTCTTCTTTTGACTTAGAAATACCATCTGGAGTACAATTACAGCCTGACATTAAAAAAAAAAAAAAAACAAACTACACAAACATCACACCCCACACAAAGCAGCTTTAACATCTTTGAGATGCAGTCTGCTTCACTACTGCTGAACAGCCCCTCCCACATAGCTCTGCTCATCCCAAAAAAACCCTTAATTAAAGAGCTGCCCACACCACCTGCTGATGGCTAACTTGATGGGAGTTGACTGTACCACCTTGGCCTCAACAGTCTCATTAGATCAATGTATTAACCATATACTCTTACTGCTGTTCCCCCTACCCCTGACTCTACAGCCCCAGGCAGCGCAGCTCCAAGCCAAACACACCCACGTGCAGCCCAACACCACACAGCACTAGAGACAACGTGACTCCAAGATGAGAGAAAACTCTCCACAAGAAGAGCGACTTTCAGACAAGAGACGCTGTCGGGCAAGAAGAGCGACTTTCAGACAAGAGACGCTGTCGGGCAAGAAGAGCGACAGGGCTGCAGCGCTGACACGACCAGGCTCTACAGCCAAGCCATAAAAGAGTCAAATGTAACGGACCATTCCAAGAAGTTCCTGTCAAAACGGAGATGACGTATGTGCAGGAAGCATGGCTTCAAGACCCGAGAACGTAAGGATGCAGGGAAGAAATCCCAGTGCGTAACAGCAGGTGGCTAGAACGGCTAGGGCTCAGAGAAGAGAGCTGCTCAGGCAGCCGGGAACGACGCTGCAGAAGAGGACCATTCAGAAACTCCTGAGAGGCAAGTCCTATCTGCACTTTAAAATTGTTATGCAAGAAAAGAAGTGCCCATTGGGCACTCTGCCAATTAGCACAGGCATTTGAGACCCTACAGGTGGTGCCCGAGGCACATGCTGTGCTCCTTGAGTGCAAAGAGAAATAAGGACACCAAAACTTAAGGAAAGTCCAAGACACAGAAGACAGAGCACACAAACTACACAACCAAAGACACAGGCCAGAACTGCCCTGCCCAGCACACACTAGCTTTGTGCTGAAAAGTAACCCACTCCCTTTACCTACTCAGAGGAGACTGCTCCCGCATAGCCCTCTGCTCTAGCCTGACTTTAAAACTCCTCCCTGAAACTGTCAACCTTGGCCCCCCTCCAGCACCTGTCCCTCTACTTCGCTTTCAGAGGGCCAGTGGTCTGAATTCATCCTTGACAAAAAAAACCACAACAAACAGCTAACTGATGTGTTCCTGCAGTCACCATGTTCCTCTTCATCAGCAAAACAAAAAGAAATCACAGCTCCAGCAGTGACCACCATGACAGTAGATGCCAACCTCTTCCACAACACCCTCATCCTCAGAGGTGCCATGGCAATCCACTCACCTGCTTCACGTCGATTCCAGTCAGAGGCTGCAGCAACAATTATTTATGGCACCTAAGATACCAACAAACACAAAATTACCATTGCATTTCTGCAAAATCATCAGTCCCGTGCTCCTCCTCCACACTGTCCAGCTCACCTCAAATGCAAGAGACTAGAACAGACCAGACCCTGTCGACACCCAAATCCAAATGCAAAACCGATATGACAGAGACTGATGAACCCACCTCCTTTTCCTAGCCAGCCCCCAGCGCCAAAACTTTAGAAACCCCTTCTCTTCTCCTCAACCGTCAGGGAAGGAGCCTCACTTCTTCCTGACAGCTCCCATCCTGTATTTGCAACCCTGAACCCCCTACGCCGGCTGCTTCTCAGGAGCAGCTCTTCTGAGCTGTGCCCTGCGTTTGGCAGGCACCTCCTATCTTCTGTCTTCCCACAGACTCTGGGCTCTGCATCAGACCCACAAAACAAATAATGTCCTGACACAATCTATGAGGGGCCTGCTGCCCGCTGCAAAAACTCTAGGGACACCGTGGCACTCCATGGGCAACGGGGAAAGGTGATGAGCCATGCCATACCCTGAACGACGCTATGCCTTACGTCCCTGCTGCTTTCTTGAGAAATGCTGGTGCCATATATGCAGATGCATACAAAACGCTCACCCTAACCCCCATAAGATAATCTCATCATCAACCCAATTAAGAGAAACAATATCAGCAATTTACACAGCATACTGCAAAACTGGTGAAAAACCCACAGTTCTATCTTCAATAAAGTCAGAAATTCTAGGAAAACGCAGTGCTCCTAGAACAAAGAAAAGCATACTATTAAACCATCTGGGCACCCCTTAAACACTCATCACAAAGTTATGACCCGAAAAAAAAAGGAGCATACCAGTCAACTTTCTACCATACAGGCAGCTGGATGTTTACTGCTCCCGAAGGTCTCAGCTCAGCCTTCTCACCTCTGCCTCCCTAAATGCTGAAACACGCCTGCCCAAACAGCTGAGCCTGTCCCAAAGCTGCAGCAAAGCGAGGGACCAGCAGAGCACCCACCCCACGGGGCCCAGCAGCAGAATGAGCTCCTGAGCCCGGGCTGGGGCTCGTGTACCCCGGGCCCCGCCCACCGCCCTCAGGCCCCGCCCACCGCCCTTCCCACAATCCCCTGGGAAAGGGGCAGGGCCAACCCCCAGAAGACGTGAAGGCGGGTGGCAGCGGGAGCAGCAGCTTTGCTTCTCCTGCCTTAAGTTCCCAGCAGGCGAAGCGCCTCCCCTTTTTATTTCCATTTGGGACTAACCTCTGGTGATTCTCTTACCGCTTTTGTGTGATTTCTGTCCAGTTGTTGCTGTGGAGAAGAGAGCTCTGCAGGGGTTGCATTATTTTTGCGATCTTCAGATATTTTTGTGGTTAACTGATAATCGTGTTTTATCGTTTTGGAAGAGTGTTGGAAGCATATGATTTCCAGAAGACTTATGAGCATTTACGGACGGGCTCCTGGAGGACTAAAGTGCCATAGAGACGCGCGTCGGAGGACTGAGGGGGCACTTCCGGGGTCGTGGAGGACCGAAGTGCCACGGAGACGCGCGTCGGAGGACTGAGGGGGCACTTCCGGGGTCGTGGAGGACCGAAGTGCCACGGAGACGCGCGTCAGAGGACTGAGGGGGCACTTCCGGGGTCCTGGAGGAACGAAGTGCCACGGAGACGCGCGTCGGAGGACTGAGGGGGCACTTCCGGGGTCCTGGAGGACCGCGAGGTCACGTAGATGGAAACCCGGAAAACTGCCGGGCACTGACGGGGCCGTGGTAACGTGTAAGAGCCGATGCGGAGGGGCCGATGGCCGCTCTGGAGGCCGGGCGGGCGGCACCGATGCCGCTCCAGGTGGCGCGGAGCTCGCCAGAGTCCCGGCGGTCCTGGTTCGCCCTCCGGCCGCCGCTCTCTTGAGACTGCGGCCGGACGGGCCTCCGCGAAGCCGCGCCTGCGCACGAGCTGCGGAACCCACGCGGCGCCGGCGGCGGGGGCCGAGGGGGGCCGGGAGGCGCGGGCACTGCGCATGCGCCGCCCCCCACCTGCAGGACGCGCCTTCAGCCGCCAGGCGGCAGCACCCGCTCCGGTATTGACACACATCTGTACGTTTAGGGAATTTACGTTGCCCATTTCCTACGTTAACGCTTTTGATACCGAATATCTATTTAGGCTGTCTGCCTACACACCTAGTTTGACACTAATATCTTTTTATAAACGCATCTAAGTATTTTTATATTCTAGGATCTTTCATATAACACAGAATCACAGAATCCTTAGAGACAGAGGTTTTTATTTTGAACTTTTACATACATAATTTATATATATGTATGTTTCTCATTCCCTATTTCAATGCATCCTGCCCATAGTTACAGGTTTTCACATTTTTTAATGCATCCCAAGAATTTTCAGACATTCTGGGGCCGCGACCCACTTCTTTTGGGGGGGCAACTCCACGTAACCCCCCCCCCCCATCTCCCACTCACCTGCTCCTCTGCTGCATCATCGCTGCCCCAGTGACATCGGGGTGCCCCAAATGACACCATCACCCCCCAAGACACACACACACAGACACCCTTCTATTCACCCCAAAAAAAGGCTTAAAACGCCCAGACCCAGGGCTGGCCCCTTCTCCTCAGGGGGGCTCCGCCACCGGCTGCAAACCTGGGCTGGGGCATCTCTCGAGCAGCACGAGACGCCTACGACGAGGCACCTGGAAAACAAAAATCCCCAATTATAGCTCAGCATCCCAAAAAAACAGCACAGAAGAGAGCAGAGGAATTCCGTCAGACGGAGGGACGGGACAGGAGCTGGGGAAACAGCTCAGCTCGAAATACAGCACAGCCTTCAAAAGCCAGCGCCATTTGAACTCTTAAAAGTCAGGATTAAGACTAATCAGTGCCATTTTGAACACGTTCTTAGCATAAGGGCGAACCCTCCGGCTGGTGCTGGGAAACACCTGGCCCTTTCCCTTTCACTGAGAAGGTGTGCATGAAGTTTACATCCACCCAGTGAAAATACTTACCCTGTGAAAGTACTTGGCTTTCCTTCGGCGCTAATTTAACTTGCACAGCTGTGAACGGATACTATTAAACTATCCGTCTCCAAAATACACAGCTATGATTTGACCACGGGGGGTTTTTTGTGTGCTACACGAGGAGGAGGAGGGACATCGGGGCAGCGGCGCTGCCCGAGAGAGACACTACTGGCTGCCGGGAAAAGGCGGCACTGAAAGCCAGACAGAAGTACTTCAGAGCACTCTGCCAAAAAAACGGGGGGGAAAACCGCGTAACATTCAGTTGTCTCTCCTTTTAAACATTTCGAACAAATACCTAACTGCCCAGGTACACCTCATAAATTGTACACTACAGCCGTTTAGGCGGCTGCAGTTTAAACTACGCAAGTCAGTTTGTCGATTATACAACTCTCACTTTTTTTTTTTTAGCTTCATTTAACATAGAAAAATCAGTGAGAGAAAAAACTCCTCCAAATGGTTTTACTTTTGGGGGCGGGGAATCAAATCGCCGGCGCCGCGATCCGTAGGGCTACCAAAAAGGACCGGCAGATTCGCGAATGCTTTTGGCTGTGCTGAAGGCGCAGAGGAACGCGTTTTTATGGTATCTCGACTGTTCCAACCGAGAACCCAAAGGCCGGCGATGCCAGCAACTGGGGGGAGACGCGCGGCACTTGGGCCTGCGGAAGGAAATGAACTTCCTCCCGAGGTTACAGAAAAAGGACATTGTTGAAGCCGTAACTCACCAAAACCACAACCAAAACCACAGGATTCGCCGTCACGAGTTAAACGCTGCTGCTGCTTCACGGCAAAGCCTGGAGAACACAGAGAGGCGATGCCCGTTTGTCCCGTTTTGTCCATGTCTCCTCTTTGACCTCAATCGCCTTTAGGACAGATGCCAGTATCTCAGTGAGGTTTTCGAGTACCGCTGTGAAATATTTTAAAGACTTATTGACTGAGAAAGCATAAAGTTTTTATCGTGAAAGCAAAGCCTGCTTCTTCTGGACATGTGAACTCTTACAAACAGTTCCTTCCCTCTTCTAGTACAGAATTATTTTCACAGTATCGTTTGACAGTGAGCACCCAGAAAGAGAAGAATATGCTTTCAGGAAGAGAAAAATAAATGGAGGGAAGTAAGCTTTGCAGAGGCGTAACGTGCTCCAGGACAGACTTTATTTTGTTTTTAGGATTGTGAGGGACGGACTGTAAATTCCCTGCCGAGGGGCAGGAGCCCCTCCAAGCCTTCAGTGGAACGCCTCAAACACTCGCAAGGAAATAAATAACGCAGGCCTGGCCTTCAAACAGCTGATGAGGCTCACACTTCTGGCGGCTGAAAGTGTGGGAGAACTGTCTTGTGAAGACAGGTCGGTTCTGCCACTCGTGCCCTGAGCTCGCTCGTTCTCAGTTCTCGAGGCCGTTGTGTCCCATGAGTGACCTTTGCTTCATTATCCGCGAAACGCACGTGAAAGCGCACGCCCTGCATGTGCTAATGAAGATTACAGAGATCACGCTAAACATGTGTGACCATGGCACTCGTCTCTCCACCCAAATCATGGCACACGTCACCGGGGAGAAGGGAGAAACCTGAGCTGAGCCCGTCCTCAGCAAGGAGGGCGGACCGTGCTGATTCAGCAAACGTAAAAGGGGAAAATAAGTGCCCCGAGGGAACAAAAAAGAAACAAAAGAAATAGATAGTGCCTGGGAAGATTCTTCCCAAGAAAGAAGAAGATTATGCCTGGGAAGAATCCCTGAAAAAGACGCTGGAACCAGGACCCGCGATCTCTTTATCTCTGTCTTTTTCTCTGTCTTTTCCTCTCTCTGTCCCTCAGTTTCTCTTTTCTCTTGGAATTGTTAAGTAACAGTTAGAGCTGTGAAGTGATGACCTTAAGATGACCTTAAGTACGACCTTAAGCACCGCTTGCCATAAGTTGTCCTACACCTGGTGTTAACTAACACAATGTACACCCCAACACCTGCCATAATTTTTTATATACCTAACCAATTATCGTGGGCTTGTTAAGATCTATACTAACCATTTTGGTAAGCTAATAAATGTTTCTGTATGGACCTTGAGATTTATCTCACCTTAGTCCGTGCCGCTGAGAATTTACAAATCTGAAGTCACTTACCCTCCCCTCTTTCCTGACAGCGGGAAGCGATAAGGATTTTGTTAAAATATTTCACAGAAAAACTATAGGAGGAGCGCTGGCACATCCTTCCCGTTAACTTCAGAGTCCACACTACAAGTACCTCAGGAAAAAAGCAGACGCGCATCGCAGACGCACCTCGTACTCGCAGAGCACTCCGGATTCTTTCCGTCTGTCCTGTACCATCACGGCAGAAGGAAGGGCGACCACGGAGAAACGCTGGCAGCTGGAATTCTGCCAAGACAGGAAAAAAACTTCTGGCGTAAAGCTAGGTGGCAATCTAAAGCGTCCTTCTTTCGTGAAGGTCTGTGAAGACTGCAGCCAACGGAGGCTCCTGACGAGTGGGACACGGCCCCAAAGCCTGGGACTCACCGCAGCTCCTGCTTTCAGCGCTGCCCACAGAATTTTCCAGTTCAGGTGCCTCTCTCTTTCTCTGTCCCTTCCTCTTCTGCAGCGCTGGTCACTTGACCATCCTCCACCTAAGAGAACACAGCGGTGTCTTACAGCTCTTGCGATATGAAGCTTCCCAGATGTGCAGCCTTGCACGCACACAACCCTTCCCCATGGCCATACCGTGATTTTGGATACGCGTACGGACCCTGCGGTACATATCAGCAATCTGGTCTGCTGAGGACAACTCAGAGGGGACCCTTCCTCACCCAGAAATGCTTGGCTGTCTCTTCCCTGCCGCAGGAAGCACCTTCTGGCTCAATCACCTTGATGTTGTTCTCTGGCTGTTTCACGTTTTTCAAGCATCTTAAGCTTCACCCGCAGCAGCTCCTGTTCAAAGCCAGTAAACGTCCACCAGTCCCAGGTCGCCCACACCAGGAGGGAGAACGGGGCTGAACGGAGACAGCCCAGGCAAGTCTGTGGCAAAGGCAGCCCACGACAACCCCGGGGAGGAGCGGACAACCGCGGCCTCCGGGAGAGAAAGAGAAGGGGCAGCAGTTCCCCGACCACTCGCCCCAGCGGGAGCCCCCCCTGCAGCAGGAGCTCCTGGAGACGCTGCTTTCCCCACCCGGATGCTCCTGGCACCTGCATCGAGAGGCGACCAAGCGCAGCCAGGGGCGGCCGCCGCTGTCGGGAACAGGACGGGGGGAGGACATCTGCCGGCAGTGCCTCGGCTGGGGAGGAGGGCCGGGGCCCGTCTCCTCGCAAAGGAACAGGGAGCGGGGGTGCTGCGGGCCCGGGAGCGGGGGGACGCCGGCCCGGGAGCAGGGGGGGGCCGGCCCGGGAGCCCGGGGACGCGGGGGGAGAACCGTCCCGATGGGGGGGTACGCGAGGGAGGGAGGGAGGGGGGGTCCGAGCCGGAGGACGCGGCGGGGGGGGCCGGGGCCGGGGCCGGCCTGGGAGTCAGGGGACGGGACGCGGGGGGGGAACCGTCCCGGGAGCGGGGGGGTCCGAGCCGGAGGACGCAGGGGGGGTCCGAGCCGGAGGACGGGGTGGGTGGGGCCGGGGCCGGGCTGGGAGCCCGGGGACGCGGGGGGGGGACGCGGGGAGGGGGGGAACCGTCCCGGGAGCGGGGGGGGGGTCCGTCCCGGGAGCGGGGACCGCCTACCATCCTCCCGCCCGACGGAAACGCGACCGGCAGACGCCGCTCCCCACGTGACCACCCGGAAGTAACGTACCGGAAAATACTTCGCAGGCTGGCGTGGCGGCGCGACGTGGGCGCCGGTGGCGCCGAGGCTGACGGCCGCCGCAAAGCCCGCAGCCCCACGGGCTGTGGGGCCACGCGAGCGGCTGCCAAAGAGCTTTCCAACGAGGCACGGCTTTCCCTCCTGGCTCTTCGGGCGTGGGAGCTGTCGCCAGAGCCGCGGCCCTACCGGAAAATGCTTCGCAGGCTGGCGCGGCTGCACCTGGTGGGCGCCGATGGAACCGAGGCTGACGGCCGCCGGAAGGCCCGCAGCCTCACGGACTGTGGGGCCACGCGAGCGGCCGCCAAAGAGCTTTCCAACGAGGCACGGCTTTCCCTCCTGGCTCTTCGGGCGTGGGAGCTGTCGCCAGAGCCGCGGGCCTACCGGAAAATGCTTCGCAGGCTGGCGCGGCGGCGCCACGTGGGCGCCGGTGGCAGCGAGGCTGACGGCCGCCGCAAAGCCCGCAGCCCCACAGGCTGTTTCGCGAGGTGAGCGGCTGCCAAAGAGCTTTCCAACGAGGCACGGCTTTCCCTCCCTGCTCTTGGGCGTGGGAGCTGTCGCCAGAGCCGCGGCCCTACCGGAAAATGCTTCGCAGGCTGGTGGGGCGGCGCCACGTGGGCGCCGGTGGCTCCGAGGCTGACGGCCGCCGCAAAGCCCGCAGCCCCACAGGCTGTGGGGCCACGCGAGCGGCTGCCAAAGAGCTTTCCAACGAGGCACGGCTTTCCCTCCTGGCTCTTCGGGCGTGGGAGCTGTTGCCAGAGCCGCGGCCCTACCGGAAAACGCTTCGCAGGCTGGCGCAGCGGCGCCACGTGGGCGCCGGTGGCTCCGAGGCTGACGGCCGCCGCAAAGCCCGCAGCCCCACAGGCTGTTTCGCCAGGCGAGCGGCTGCCAAAGAGCTTTCCAACGAGGCACGGCTTTCCCTCCTGGCTCTTCGGGCGTGGGAGCTGTCGCCAGAGCCGCGGCCCTACAGGAAAATGCTTCGCAGGCTGGTGGGGCGGCGCCACGTGGGCGCCGGTGGCTCCGAGGCTGACGGCCGCCGCAAAGCCCGCAGCCCCACAGGCTGTTTCGCCAGGCGAGCGGCTGCCAAAGAGCTTTCCAACGAGGCACGGCTTTCCCTCCTGGCTCTTCGGGTGTGGGAGCTGTCGCCAGAGCCGCGGCCCTACAGGAAAATGCTTCGCAGGCTGGCGCAGCGGCGCCACGTGGGCGCCGGTGGCAGGGAGGCTGACGGTCGCCGCATAGCCCGCAGCCCCATGGGCTGTGGGGCCACGCGAGCGGCCGCCAAAGAGCTTTCCAACGAGGCACGGCTTTCCCTCCTGGCTCTTCGGGCGTGGGAGCTGTCGCCAGAGCCACGGCCCTACCGGAAAATGCTTCGCAGGCTGGCGCGGCTGCACCTGGTGGGTGCCGTTGGCTCCGAGGCTGACGGCCGCTGCAAAGCCCGCAGCCCCACAGGCTGTTTCGCCAGGCGAGCGGCTGCCAAAGAGCTTTCCAACGAGGCAGGGCTTTCCCTCCTGGCTCTTCGGGCGTGGGAGCTGTCGCCAGAGCCACGGCCCTACCGGAAAATGCTTCGCAGGCTGGCGCGGCTGCACCTGGTGGGTGCCGGTGGCAGCGAGGCTGACGGCCGCCGCAAAGCCCGCAGCCCCACAGGCTGTTTCGCCAGGCGAGCGGCTGCCAAAGAGCTTTCCAACGAGGCACGGCTTTCCCTCCTGGCTCTTCGGGCGTGGGAGCTGTCGCCAGAGCCGCGGCCCTACAGGAAAATGCTTCGCAGGCTGGCGCGGCTGCACCTGGTGGGCGCCGGTGGCCGGGAGGCTGACGGCCGCCACAAAGCCCGCAGCCCCACGGGCTGTGGGGCCATGCGATCGGCTGCCAAAGAGCTTTCCAACAAGGCACGGCTTTCCCTCCTGGCTCTTCGTGCTTGCGAGCTGTCGCCAGAGTTGCGGCCCTACCGGAAAATGCTTCACAGGCTGGTGGGGCGGCGCCACGTGGGCGCCGGTGGCTCCGAGGCTGACGGCCGCGGCAAAGCCCGCAGCCCCACGGGCTGTTTCGCCAGGCGAGCGGCTGCCAAAGAGCTTTCCAACGAGGCATGGCTTTCCCTCCTGGCTCTTCGGGCGTGGGAGCTGTCGCCAGAGTTGCGGCCCTACCGGAAAATGCTTCGCAAGCTGGCGCGGCGGCGCCATGTGGGCGCCGGTGGCTCCGAGGCTGACGGCCGCCACAAAGCCCGCAGCCCCACGGGCTGTGGGGCCACGCGAGAGGCTGCCAAAGAGCTTTCCAACGAGGCATGACTTTCCCTCCTGGCTCTTCGGGCGTGGGAGCTGTCGCCAGAGACGCGGCCCTACCGGAAAATGCTTCGCAGGCTGGCGCAGCGGCACCATGTGGGCGCCGGTGGCAGCGAGGCTGACGGCCGCCGCAAAGCCCGCAGCCCCACAGGCTGTTTCGCCAGGCGAGCGGCTGCCAAAGGGCTTTCCAACGAGGCACGGCTTTCTCTCCTCGCTCTTAGGGCGTGGGAGCTGTCGCCAGAGCCGCGGCCCTACAGGAAAATGCTTCGCAGGCTGGCGCGGCTGCACCTGGTGGGCGCCGGTGGCGGGGAGGCTGACGGCCGCCACAAAGCCCGCAGCCCCACGGGCTGTGGGGCCACGCGAGCGGCTGCCAAAGAGCTTTCCAACGAGGCACGGCTTTCCCTCCTGGCTCTTCGGGCGTGGGAGCTGTCGCCAGAGCCACGGCCCTACCGGAAAATGCTTCGCAGGCTGGCGCGGCTGCACCTGGTGGGTGCCGTTGGCTCCGAGGCTGACGGCCGCTGCAAAGCCCGCAGCCCCACAGGCTGTTTCGCCAGGCGAGCGGCTGCCAAAGAGCTTTCCAACGAGGCACGGCTTTCCCTCCTGGCTCTTCGGGCGTGGGAGCTGTCGCCAGAGCCACGGCCCTACCGGAAAATGCTTCACAGGCTGGCGCGGCTGCACCTGGTGGGTGCCGGTGGCTCCGAGGCTGACGGCCGCCGCAAAGCCCGCAGCCCCACAGGCTGTTTCGCCAGGCGAGCGGCCGCCAAAGAGCTTTCCAACGAGGCACGGCTTTCCCTCCTGGCTCTTCGGGCTTGGGAGCTGTCGCCAGAGACGCGGCCCTACCGGAAAACGCTTCGCAGGCTGGCGCAGCGGCGCCACGTGGGCGCCGGTGGCGGCGAGGCTGACGGCCGCCGCAGAGCCCGCAGCCCCATGGGCTGTGGGGCCACGCGAGCGGCTGCCAAAGAGCTTTCCAACGAGGCATGGCTTTCCCTCCTGGCTCTTCGGGCTTGGGAGTTGTCGTCAGAGCCGCAGCCCTACCGGAAAATGCTTCGCAAGCTGGCACGGCAGCGCCACGTGGGCACCGTTGGCGGCGAGGCTGACGGCCGCCGCAAAGCCCGCAGCCACACGGGCTGTGGGACCACATGAGCGGCTGCCAAAGAGCTTTCCAGCGAGGCATGACTTTCCCTCCTGGCTCTTCGGGCGTGGGAGCTGTCGCCAGAGCCGCGGCCCTACCGGAAAATGCTTCGCAGCCTGGTGAGGCGGTGACACATGGGCGCCGGTGGCAGCGAGGCTGACGGCCGCCGCAAAGCCCGCAGCCCCACAGGCTGTTTCGCCAGGCGAGCGGCTGCCAAAGAGCTTTCCAACGAGGCACGGCTTTCCCTCCTGGCTCTTCGGGCGTGGGAGCTGTCGCCAGAGCCGCGGCCCTACAGGAAAATGCTTCGCAGGCTGGCGCGGCTGCACCTGGTGGGCGCCGGTGGCTCCGAGGCTGACGGCCGCCACAAAGCCCGCAGCCCCACGGGCTGTGGGGCCATGCGATCGGCTGCCAAAGAGCTTTCCAACGAGGCACGGCTTTCCCTCCTGGCTCTTCGTGCTTGGGAGCTGTCGCCAGAGTTGCGGCCCTACCGGAAAATGCTTCACAGGCTGGTGGGGCGGCGCCACGTGGGCGCCGGTGGCTCCGAGGCTGACGGCCGCGGCAAAGCCCGCAGCCCCACGGGCTGTTTTGCCAGGCGAGCGGCTGCCAAAGAGCTTTCCAACGAGGCATGGCTTTCCCTCCTGGCTCTTCGTGCTTGGGAGCTGTCGCCAGAGTTGCGGCCCTACCGGAAAATGCTTCGCAAGCTGGCGCGGCGGCGCCATGTGGGCGCCGGTGGCAGCGAGGCTGACGGCCGCCGCAAAGCCCGCAGCCCCACAGGCTGTTTCGCCAGGCGAGCGGCTGCCAAAGGGCTTTCCAACGAGGCACGGCTTTCCCTCCTGGCTCTTCGGGCGTGGGAGCTGTCGCCAGAGCCACGGCCCTACCGGAAAATGCTTCGCAGGCTGGCGCGGCTGCACCTGGTGGGTGCCGGTGGCTCCGAGGCTGACGGCCGCCGCAAAGCCCGCAGCCCCACAGGCTGTTTCGCCAGGCGAGCGGCTGCCAAAGAGCTTTCCAACGAGGCACGGCTTTCCCTCCTGGCTCTTCGGGCGTGGGAGCTGTCGCCAGAGAAACGGCCCTACCGGAAAATGCTTCGCAGGCTGGCGCGGCTGCACCTGGTGGGTGCCGGTGGCTCCGAGGCTGACGGCCGCCGCAAAGCCCGCAGCCCCACAGGCTGTTTCGCCAGGCGAGCGGCCGCCAAAGAGCTTTCCAACGAGGCACGGCTTTCCCTCCTGGCTCTTCGGGCTTGGGAGCTGTCGTCAGAGCCGCAGCCCTACCGGAAAATGCTTCGCAAGCTGGCGCGGCTGCACCTGGTGGGCGCCGGTGGCGGGGAGGCTGACGGCCGCCACAAAGCCCGCAGCCCCACGGGCTGTGGGGCCATGCGATCGGCTGCCAAAGAGCTTTCCAACGAGGCACGGCTTTCCCTCCTGGCTCTTCGTGCTTGGGAGCTGTCGCCAGAGTTGCGGCCCTACCGGAAAATGCTTCACAGGCTGGTGGGGCGGCGCCACGTGGGCGCCGGTGGCTCCGAGGCTGACGGCCGCGGCAAAGCCCGCAGCCCCACGGGCTGTTTCGCCAGGCGAGCGGCTGCCAAAGAGCTTTCCAACGAGGCATGGCTTTCCCTCCTGGCTCTTCGTGCTTGGGAGCTGCCGCCAGAGTTGCGGCCCTACCGGAAAATGCTTCGCAAGCTGGCGCGGCGGCGCCATGTGGGCGCCGGTGGCGCCGAGGCTGACGGCCGCCACAAAGCCCGCAGCCCCACGGGCTGTGGGGCCACGCGAGAGGCTGCCAAAGAGCTTTCCAATGAGGCATGGCTTTCCCTCCTGGCTCTTCGGGCGTGGGAGCTGTCGCCAGAGACGCGGCCCTACCGGAAAATGCTTCGCAGGCTGGCGCAGCGGCGCCATGTGGGCGCCGGTGGCAGCGAGGCTGACGGCCGCCGCAAAGCCCGCAGCCCCACAGGCTGTTTCGCCAGGCGAGCGGCTGCCAAAGGGCTTTCCAACGAGGCACGGCTTTCTCTCCTCGCTCTTAGGGCGTGGGAGCTGTCGCCAGAGCCGCGGCCCTACTGGAAAATGCTTCGCAGGCTGGCGCGGCTGCACCTGGTGGGCGCCGGTGGCAGGGAGGCTGACGGCCGCCACAAAGCCCGCAGCCCCACGGGCTGTGGGGCCACGCGATCGGCTGCCAAAGAGCTTTCCAACGAGGCACGGCTTTCCCTCCTCGCTCTTCGGGCGTGGGAGCTGTCGCCAGAGCCGCGGCCCTACAGGAAAATGCTTCGCAGGCTGGTGGGGCGGCGCCACGTGGGCGCCGGTGGCTCCGAGGCTGACGGCCGCCGCAAAGCCCGCAGCCCCACAGGCTGTTTTGCCAGGCGAGCGGCTGCCAAAGAGCTTTCCAACGAGGCACGGCTTTCCCTCCTGGCTCTTCGGGCGTGGGAGCTGTCGCCAGAGCCGCGGCCCTACAGGAAAATGCTTCGCAGGCTGGCGCAGCGGCGCCACGTGGGCGCCGGTGGCAGGGAGGCTGACGGCCGCCACAAAGCCCGCAGCCCCACGGGCTGTGGGGCCACGCGAGCGGCCGCCAAAGAGCTTTCCAACGAGGCACGGCTTTCCCTCCTGGCTCTTCGGGCGTGGGAGCTGTCGCCAGAGCCACGGCCCTACCGGAAAATGCTTCGCAGGCTGGCGCAACTGCACCTGGTGGGTGCCGGTGGCTCCGAGGCTGACGGCCGCCGCAAAGCCCGCAGCCCCACAGGCTGTTTCGCCAGGCGAGCGGCTGCCAAAGAGCTTTCCAACGAGGCACGGCTTTCCCTCCTGGCTCTTCGGGCGTGGGAGCTGTCGCCAGAGCCACGGCCCTACCGGAAAATGCTTCGCAGGCTGGCGCGGCTGCACCTGGTGGGTGCCGGTGGCTCCGAGGCTGACGGCCGCCGCAAAGCCCGCAGCCCCACGGGCTGTGGGGCCACGCGAGCGGCTGCCAAAGAGCTTTCCAACGAGGCATGGCTTTCCCTCCTGGCTCTTCGTGCTTGGGAGCTGTCGCCAGAGTTGCGGCCCTACCGGAAAATGCTTCGCAGGCTGGTGGGGCGGCGCCACGTGGGCGCCGGTGGCTCCGAGGCTGACAACCGCCGCAAAGCCCGCAGCCCCACGGGCTGTGGGGCCACGCGAGCGGCTGCCAAAGAGCTTTCCAACGAGGCACGGCTTTCCCTCCTGGCTCTTCGGGCTTGGGAGTTGTCGTCAGAGCCGCAGCCCTACCGGAAAATGCTTCGCAGCCTGGTGAGGCGGCGACACATGGGCGCCGGTGGCAGCGAGGCTGACGGCCGCCGCAAAGCCCGCAGCCCCACAGGCTGTTTCGCCAGGCGAGCGGCTGCCAAAGAGCTTTCCAACGAGGCACGGCTTTCCCTCCTCGCTCTTCGGGCGTGGGAGCTGTCGCCAGAGCCGCGGCCCTACAGGAAAATGCTTCGCAGGCTGGCGCGGCTGCACCTGGTGGGCGCCGGTGGCGGGGAGGCTGACGGCCGCCACAAAGCCCGCAGCCCCACGGGCTGTGGGGCCATGCGATCGGCTGCCAAAGAGCTTTCCAACGAGGCACGGCTTTCCCTCCTGGCTCTTCGTGCTTGGGAGCTGTCGCCAGAGTTGCGGCCCTACCGGAAAATGCTTCACAGGCTGGTGGGGCGGCGCCACGTGGGCACCGGTGGCTCCGAGGCTGACGGCCGCGGCAAAGCCCGCAGCCCCACGGGCTGTTTTGCCAGGCGAGCGGCTGCCAAAGAGCTTTCCAACGAGGCATGGCTTTCCCTCCTGGCTCTTCGTGCTTGGGAGCTGTCGCCAGAGTTGCGGCCCTACCGGAAAATGCTTCGCAAGCTGGCGCGGCGGCGCCATGTGGGCGCCGGTGGCGCCGAGGCTGACGGCCGCCACAAAGCCCGCAGCCCCACGGGCTGTGGGGACACGCGAGAGGCTGCCAAAGAGCTTTCCAACGAGGCACGGCTTTCTCTCCTCGCTCTTCGGGCGTGGGAGCTGTCATCAGAGCCGCAGCCCTACCGGAAAATGCTTCGCAGGCTGGCGCGGCTGCACCTGGTGGGCGCCGGTGGCGGGGAGGCTGACGGTCGCCGCAAAGCCCGCAGCCCCACGGGCTGTGGGGCCACGCGAGCGGCTGCCAAAGAGCTTTCCAACGAGGCACGGCTTTCCCTCCTGGCTCTTCGGGCGTGGGAGCTGTCGCCAGAGCCGCGGCCCTACCGGAAAATGCTTCGCAGGCTCGTGCGGCGGCGCCACGTGGGCGCCGGTGGCTCCGAGGCTGACAACCGCCGCAAAGCCCGCAGCCCCACGGGCTGTGGGGCCACGCGAGCGGCTGCCAAAGAGCTTTCCAACGAGGCACGGCTTTCCCTCCTGGCTCTTCGGGCTTGGGAGTTGTCGTCAGAGCCGCGGCCCTACCGGAAAATGCTTCGCAGCCTGGTGAGGCGGCGACACATGGGCGCCGGTGGCAGCGAGGCTGACGGCCGCGGCAAAGCCCGCAGCCCCACAGGCTGTTTCGCCAGGCGAGCGGCTGCCAAAGAGCTTTCCAACGAGGCACGGCTTTCCCTCCTCGCTCTTCGGGCGTGGGAGCTGTCGCCAGAGCCGCGGCCCTACAGGAAAATGCTTCGCAGGCTGGCGCGGCTGCACCTGGTGGGCGCCGGTGGCGGGGAGGCTGACGGCCGCCACAAAGCCCGCAGCCCCACGGGCTGTGGGGCCATGCGATCGGCTGCCAAAGAGCTTTCCAACGAGGCACGGCTTTCCCTCCTGGCTCTTCGTGCTTGGGAGCTGTCGCCAGAGTTGCGGCCCTACCGGAAAATGCTTCGCAGCCTGGTGAGGCGGCGACACATGGGCGCCGGTGGCAGCGAGGCTGACGGCCGCCGCAAAGCCCGCAGCCCCACAGGCTGTTTCGCCAGGCGAGCGGCTGCCAAAGAGCTTTCCAACGAGGCACGGCTTTCCCTCCTGGCTCTTCGGGCGTGGGAGCTGTCGCCAGAGCCGCGGCCCTACAGGAAAATGCTTCGCAGGCTGGCGCGGCTGCACCTGGTGGGCGCCGGTGGCTCCGAGGCTGACGGCCGCCACAAAGCCCGCAGCCCCACGGGCTGTGGGGCCACGCGAGCGGCTGCCAAAGAGGTTTCCAACGAGGCACGGCTTTCCCTCCTCGCTCTTCGGGCGTGGGAGCTGTCATCAGAGCCGCAGCCCTACCGGAAAATGCTTCGCAGGCTGGCGCGGCTGCACCTGGTGGGCGCCGGTGGCGGGGAGGCTGACGGTCGCCGCAAAGCCCGCAGCCCCACGGGCTGTGGGGCCACGCGAGCGGCTGCCAAAGAGCTTTCCAACGAGGCACGGCTTTCCCTCCTGGCTCTTCGGGCGTGGGAGCTGTCGCCAGAGCCGCGGCCCTACCGGAAAATGCTTCGCAGGCTCGTGCGGCGGCGCCACGTGGGCGCCGGTGGCGCAAAGGCTGACGGCCGCCGCAAAGCCCGCAGCCCCACGGGCTGTGGGGCCACACGAGCGGCTGCCAAAGAGCTTTCCAACGAGGCACGGCTTTCCCTCCTGGCTCTTCATGCTTGGGAGCTGTCGCCAGAGCCGCGGCCCTACCGGAAAATGCTTCGCAGGCTGGTGGGGCGGCGCCACGTAGGCGCTGGTGGCTCCGAGGCTGACGGCCGCCGCAAAGCCCGCAGCCCCACGGGCTGTGGGGCCACGCGAGCGGCTGCCAAAGAGCTTTCCAACGAGGCATGGCTTTCCCTCCCTGCTCTTCGGGCGTGGGAGCTGTCGCCAGAGCCGCAGCCCTACCGGAAAATGCTTCGCAGGCTGGTGCGGCGGTACCACGTGGGCGCCGGTGGCGCCGAGGCTGACGGCCGCCGCAAAGCCCGCAGCTCCATGGGCTGTGTGGCCACGCGAGCGGCTGCCAAAGAGCTTTCCAACAAGGCACGGCTTTCCCTCCTGGCTCTTCGGGCGTGGGAGCTGTCGCCAGAGCCGCGGCCCTACCGGAAAATGCTTCGCAGGCTGGCGCGGCTGTAGCTGGTGGGCGCCGGTGGCGGTGAGGCTGACGGCCGCCACAAAGCCCGCAGCCCCACGGGCTGTGGGGCCACGCGAGCGGCTGCCAAAGAGCTTTCCAACGAGGCACGGCTTTCCCTCCTGGCTCTTCGTGCTTGGGAGCTGTCGCCAGAGTTGCAGCCCTACCGGAAAATGCTTCGCAAGCTGGCACGGCAGCGCCACGTGGGCACCGTTGGCGGCGAGGCTGACGGCCGCCGCAAAGCCCGCAGCCACACGGGCTGTGGGGCCACACGAGCGGCTGCCAAAGAGCTTTCCAACGAGGCACGACTTTCCCTCCTGGCTCTTCGGGCGTGGGAGCTATCGCCAGAGACGCGGCCCTACCGGAAAATGCTTCGCAGGCTGGCGCAGCGGCGCGACGTAGGCGCCGGTGGCAGCGAGGATGACGGCCGCCGCAAAGCCCGCAGCCCCACAGGCTGTTTCGCCAGGCGAGCGGCTGCCAAAGAGCTTTCCAACGAGGCACGGCTTTCCCTCCTGGCTCTTCGGGCGTGGGAGCTGTCGCCAGAGCCACGGCCCTACCGGAAAATGCTTCGCAGGCTGGCGCGGCTGCACCTGGTGGGTGCCGGTGGCTCCGAGGCTGACGGCCGCCGCAAAGCCCGCAGCCCCACAGGCTGTTTCGCCAGGCGAGCGGCTGCCAAAGAGCTTTCCAACGAGGCACGGCTTTCCCTCCTGGCTCTTCGGGCGTGGGAGCTGTCGCCAGAGCCACGGCCCTACCGGAAAATGCTTCGCAGGCTGGCGCGGCTGCACCTGGTGGGTGCCGGTGGCTCCGAGGCTGACGGCCGCCGCAAAGCCCGCAGCCCCACAGGCTGTTTCGCCAGGCGAGCGGCCGCCAAAGAGCTTTCCAACGAGGCACGGCTTTCCCTCCTGGCTCTTCGGGCGTGGGAGCTGTCGCCAGAGTTGCGGCCCTACCGGAAAATGCTTCGCAGGCTGGTGGGGCGGTGCCACGTGGGCGCCGGTGGCTCCGAGGCTGACGGCCGCCGCAAAGCCCGCAGCCGCACGGGCTGTTTCGCCAGGCGAGCGGTTGCCAAAGAGCTTTCCAACGAGGCATGGCTTTCCCTCCTGGCTCTTCGGGCTTGGGAGCTGTCGCCAGAGTTGCGGCCCTACCGGAAAATGCTTCGCAGGCTGGTGGGGCGGCGCCACGTGGGCGCCGGTGGCTCCGAGGCTGACAACCGCCGCAAAGCCCGCAGCCCCACGGGCTGTGGGGCCACGCGAGCGGCTGCCAAAGAGCTTTCCAACGAGGCACGGCTTTCCCTCCTGGCTCTTCGGGCTTGGGAGTTGTCAGAGCCGCAGCCCTACCGGAAAATGCTTCGCAGCCTGGTGAGGCGGCGACACATGGGCGCCGGTGGCAGCGAGGCTGACGGCCGCCGCAAAGCCCGCAGCCCCACAGGCTGTTTCGCCAGGCGAGCGGCTGCCAAAGAGCTTTCCAACGAGGCACGGCTTTCCCTCCTCGCTCTTCGGGCGTGGGAGCTGTCGCCAGAGCCGCGGCCCTACAGGAAAATGCTTCGCAGGCTGGCGCGGCTGCACCTGGTGGGCGCCGGTGGCGGGGAGGCTGACGGCCGCCACAAAGCCCGCAGCCCCACGGGCTGTGGGGCCATGCGATCGGCTGCCAAAGAGCTTTCCAACGAGGCACGGCTTTCCCTCCTGGCTCTTCGTGCTTGGGAGCTGTCGCCAGAGTTGCGGCCCTACCGGAAAATGCTTCACAGGCTGGTGGGGCGGCGCCACGTGGGCGCCGGTGGCTCCGAGGCTGACGGCCGCGGCAAAGCCCGCAGCCCCACGGGCTGTTTTGGCAGGCGAGCGGCTGCCAAAGAGCTTTCCAACGAGGCATGGCTTTCCCTCCTGGCTCTTCGTGCTTGGGAGCTGTCGCCAGAGTTGCGGCCCTACCGGAAAATGCTTCGCAAGCTGGCGCGGCGGCGCCATGTGGGCGCCGGTGGCGGGGAGGCTGACGGCCGCCACAAAGCCCGCAGCCCCACGGGCTGTGGGGCCACGCGAGCGGCTGCCAAAGAGCTTTCCAACGAGGCATGGCTTTCCCTCCTGGCTCTTCGGGCTTGGGACCTGTCGCCAGAGACGCGGCCCTACCGGAAAATGCTTCGCAGGCTGGCGCAGCGGCGCCATGTGGGCGCCGGTGGCAGCGAGGCTGACGGCCGCCGCAAAGCCCGCAGCCCCACAGGCTGTTTCGCCAGGCGAGCGGCTGCCAAAGAGCTTTCCAACGAGGCACGGCTTTCTCTCCTCGCTCTTCGGGCGTGGGAGCTGTCGCCAGAGCCGCGGCCCTACAGGAAAATGCTTCGCAGGCTGGCGCAGCGGCGCCACGTGGGCGCCGGTGGCAGGGAGGCTGACGGTCGCCGCATAGCCCGCAGCCCCATGGGCTGTGGGGCCACGCGAGCGGCCGCCAAAGAGCTTTCCAACGAGGCACGGCTTTCCCTCCTGGCTCTTCGGGCGTGGGAGCTGTCGCCAGAGAAACGGCCCTACCGGAAAATGCTTCGCAGGCTGGCGCGGCTGCACCTGGTGGGTGCCGGTGGCTCCGAGGCTGACGGCCGCCGCAAAGCCCGCAGCCCCACAGGCTGTTTCGCCAGGCGAGCGGCCGCCAAAGAGCTTTCCAACGAGGCACGGCTTTCCCTCCTGGCTCTTCGGGCTTGGGAGCTGTCGTCAGAGCCGCAGCCCTACCGGAAAATGCTTCGCAGGCTGGTGCGGCTGCACCTGGTGGGTGCCGGTGGCTCCGAGGCTGACGGCCGCCGCAAAGCCCGCAGCCCCACAGGCTGTTTCGCCAGGCGAGCGGCTGCCAAAGAGCTTTCCAACGAGGCACGGCTTTCCCTCCTGGCTCTTCGGGCGTGGGAGCTGTCGCCAGAGCCGCGGCCCTACCGGAAAACGCTTCGCAGGCTGGCGCAGCGGCGCCACGTGGGCGCCGGTGGCGGCGAGGCTGACGGCCGCCGCAGAGCCCGCAGCCCCATGGGCTGTGGGGCCACGCGAGCGGCTGCCAAAGAGCTTTCCAACGAGGCATGGCTTTCCCTCCTGGCTCTTCGGGCTTGGGAGTTGTCGTCAGAGCCGCAGCCCTACCGGAAAATGCTTCGCAAGCTGGCACGGCAGCGCCACGTGGGCACCGTTGGCGGTGAGGCTGACGGCCGCCGCAAAGCCCGCAGCCACACGGGCTGTGGGGCCACACGAGCGGCTGCCAAAGAGCTTTCCAGCGAGGCACGACTTTCCCTCCTGGCTCTTCGGGCGTGGGAGCTGTCGCCAGAGCCGCGGCCCTACCGGAAAATGCTGCGCAGCCTGGTGAGGCGGTGACACATGGGCGCCGGTGGCAGCGAGGCTGATGGCCGCCGCAAAGCCCGCAGCCCCACAAGCTGTTTCGCCAGGCGAGCGGCTGCCAAAGAGCTTTCCAACGAGGCACGGCTTTCCCTCCTCGCTCTTCGGGCGTGGGAGCTGTCGCCAGAGCCGCGGCCCTACAGGAAAATGCTTCGCAGGCTGGCGCGGCTGCACCTGGTGGGCGCCGGTGCCGGGGAGGCTGACGGCCGCCACAAAGCCCGCAGCCCCACGGGCTGTGGGGCCACGCGATCGGCTGCCAAAGAGCTTTCCAACGAGGCACGGCTTTCCCTCCTGGCTCTTCGTGCTTGGGAGCTGTCGCCAGAGTTGCGGCCCTACCGGAAAATGCTTCACAGGCTGGCGCGGCGGCGCCATGTGGGCGCCGGTGGCGCCGAGGCTGACGGCCGCGGCAAAGCCCGCAGCCCCACAGGCTGTGGGGCCACGCGAGCGGCTGCCAAAGAGCTTTCCAGCAGGCATGGGTTTCCCTCCTGGCTCTTCGGGCGTGGGAGCTGTCGCCAGAGCCGCAGCCCTACAGGAAAATGCTTCGCAGGCTGGCGCGGCAGCGCCACGTGGGCGCCGGTGTCGCTGAGGCTGACGTCCGCCGGAAAGCCCGCAGCCCCATGGGCTGTGGGGCCACGCGAGCGGCCGCCAAAGAGCTTTCCAACGAGGCACGGCTTTCCCTCCTGGCTCTTCGGGCTTGGGAGCTGTCGTCAGAGCCGCAGCCCTACCGGAAAATGCTTCGCAAGCTGGCGCGGCAGCACCACGTGGGCGCCGGTGGCGCCGAGGCTGACGGCCGCCGCAAAGCCCGCAGCCACACGGGCTGTGGGGCCACGCGATCGGCTGCCAAAGAGCTTTCCAACGAGGCATGCCTTTTCCTCCTGGCTCTTCGGGCGTGGGAGCTGTCGCCAGAGCCGCGGCCCTACCGGAAAACGCTTCGCAGGCTGGCGCAGCGGCGCCACGTGGGCGCCGGTGGCGGCGAGGCTGACGGCCGCCGCAGAGCCCGCAGCCCCACGGGCTGTGGGGCCACGCGAGCGGCTGCCAAAGAGCTTTCCAACGAGGCATGGCTTTCCCTCCTGGCTCTTCGGGCTTGGGAGTTGTCGTCAGAGCCGCAGCCCTACCGGAAAATGCTTCGCAAGCTGGCACGGCAGCGCCACGTGGGCACCGTTGGCGGCGAGGCTGACGGCCGCCGCAAAGCCCGCAGCCACACGGGCTGTGGGGCCACACGAGCGGCTGCCAAAGAGCTTTCCAACGAGGCACGACTTTCCCTCCTGGCTCTTCGGGTGTGGGAGCTGTCGCCAGAGACGCGGCCCTACCGGAAAATGCTTCGCAGGCTGGCGCAGCGGCGCCACGTGGGCGCCGGTGGCAGGGAGGCTGACGGCCGCCACAAAGCCCGCAGCCCCACGGGCTGTGGGGCCACGCGAGCGGCCGCCAAAGAGCTTTCCAACGAGGCACGGCTTTCCCTCCTGGCTCTTCGGGCGTGGGAGCTGTCGCCAGAGCCACGGCCCTACCGGAAAATGCTTCGCAGGCTGGCGCGGCTGCACCTGGTGGGTGCCGGTGGCTCCGAGGCTGACGGCCGCCGCAAAGCCCGCAGCCCCACAGGCTGTGAGGCCATGCGAGCGGCTGCCAAAGAGCTTTCCAACGAGGCACGGCTTTCCCTCCTGGCTCTTCGGGCGTGGGAGCTGTCGCCAGAGCCACGGCCCTACCGGAAAATGCTTCGCAGGCTGGCGCGGCTGCACCTGGTGGGTGCCGGTGGCTCCGAGGCTGACGGCCGCCGCAAAGCCCGCAGCCCCACAGGCTGTTTCGCCAGGCGAGCGGCCGCCAAAGAGCTTTCCAACGAGGCACGGCTTTCCCTCCTGGCTCTTCGGGCGTGGGAGCTGTCGCCAGAGTTGCGGCCCTACCGGAAAATGCTTCGCAGGCTGGTGGGGCGGTGCCACGTGGGCGCCGGTGGCGCCGAGGCTGACGGCCGCCGCAAAGCCCGTAGCCGCACGGGCTGTTTCGCCAGGCGAGCGGCTGCCAAAGAGCTTTCCAACGAGGCATGGCTTTCCCTCCTGGCTCTTCGGGCTTGGGAGCTGTCGCCAGAGTTGCGGCCCTACCGGAAAATGCTTCACAGGCTGGTGAGGCGGCGCCACGTGGGCGCCGGTGGCTCCGAGGCTGACGGCCGCGGCAAAGCCCGCAGCCGCACGGGCTGTTTCGCCAGGCGAGCGGCTGCCAAAGAGCTTTCCAACGAGGCACGGCTTTCCCTCCTGGCTCTTCGGGCTTGGGAGTTGTCGTCAGAGCCGCAGCCCTACCGGAAAACGCTTCGCAGGCTGGCGCAGCGGCGCCACGTGGGCGCCGGTGGCGGCGAGGCTGACGGCCGCCGCAGAGCCCGCAGCCCCATGGGCTGTGGGGCCACGCGAGCGGCTGCCAAAGAGCTTTCCAACGAGGCATGGTTTTCCCTCCTGGCTCTTCGGGCTTGGGACCTGTCGCCAGAGACGCGGCCCTACCGGAAAATGCTTCGCAGGCTGGCGCAGCGGCGCCATGTGGGCGCCGGTGGCAGCGAGGCTGACGGCCGCCGCAAAGCCCGCAGCCCCACAGGCTGTTTCGCCAGGCGAGCGGCTGCCAAAGAGCTTTCCAACGAGGCACGGCTTTCTCTCCTCGCTCTTCGGGCGTGGGAGCTGTCGCCAGAGCCGCGGCCCTACAGGAAAATGCTTCGCAGGCTGGCGCAGCGGCGCCACGTGGGCGCCGGTGGCAGGGAGGCTGACGGTCGCCGCATAGCCCGCAGCCCCATGGGCTGTGGGGCCACGCGAGCGGCCGCCAAAGAGCTTTCCAACGAGGCACGGCTTTCCCTCCTGGCTCTTCGGGCGTGGGAGCTGTCGCCAGAGAAACGGCCCTACCGGAAAATGCTTCGCAGGCTGGCGCGGCTGCACCTGGTGGGTGCCGGTGGCTCCGAGGCTGACGGCCGCCGCAAAGCCCGCAGCCCCACAGGCTGTTTCGCCAGGCGAGCGGCCGCCAAAGAGCTTTCCAACGAGGCACGGCTTTCCCTCCTGGCTCTTCGGGCTTGGGAGCTGTCGTCAGAGCCGCAGCCCTACCGGAAAATGCTTCGCAGGCTGGTGCGGCTGCACCTGGTGGGTGCCGGTGGCTCCGAGGCTGACGGCCGCCGCAAAGCCCGCAGCCCCACAGGCTGTTTCGCCAGGCGAGCGGCTGCCAAAGAGCTTTCCAACGAGGCACGGCTTTCCCTCCTGGCTCTTCGGGCGTGGGAGCTGTCGCCAGAGCCGCGGCCCTACCGGAAAACGCTTCGCAGGCTGGCGCAGCGGCGCCACGTGGGCGCCGGTGGCGGCGAGGCTGACGGCCGCCGCAGAGCCCGCAGCCCCATGGGCTGTGGGGCCATGCGAGCGGCTGCCAAAGAGCTTTCCAACGAGGCATGGCTTTCCCTCCTGGCTCTTCGGGCTTGGGAGTTGTCGTCAGAGCCGCAGCCCTACCGGAAAATGCTTCGCAAGCTGGCACGGCAGCGCCACGTGGGCACCGTTGGCGGTGAGGCTGACGGCCGCCGCAAAGCCCGCAGCCACACGGGCTGTGGGGCCACACGAGCGGCTGCCAAAGAGCTTTCCAGCGAGGCACGACTTTCCCTCCTGGCTCTTCGGGCGTGGGAGCTGTCGCCAGAGCCGCGGCCCTACCGGAAAATGCTGCGCAGCCTGGTGAGGCGGTGACACATGGGCGCCGGTGGCAGCGAGGCTGACGGCCGCCGCAAAGCCCGCAGCCCCACAAGCTGTTTCGCCAGGCGAGCGGCTGCCAAAGAGCTTTCCAACGAGGCACGGCTTTCCCTCCTCGCTCTTCGGGCGTGGGAGCTGTCGCCAGAGCCGCGGCCCTACAGGAAAATGCTTCGCAGGCTGGCGCGGCTGCACCTGGTGGGCGCCGGTGCCGGGGAGGCTGACGGACGCCACAAAGCCCGCAGCCCCACGGGCTGTGGGGCCACGCGATCGGCTGCCAAAGAGCTTTCCAACGAGGCACGGCTTTCCCTCCTGGCTCTTCGTGCTTGGGAGCTGTCGCCAGAGTTGCGGCCCTACCGGAAAATGCTTCACAGGCTGGCGCGGCGGCGCCATGTGGGCGCCGGTGGCGCCGAGGCTGACGGCCGCGGCAAAGCCCGCAGCCCCACAGGCTGTGGGGCCACGCGAGCGGCTGCCAAAGAGCTTTCCAGCAGGCACGGGTTTCCCTCCTGGCTCTTCGGGCGTGGGAGCTGTCGCCAGAGCCGCAGCCCTACAGGAAAATGCTTCGCAGGCTGGCGCGGCAGCGCCACGTGGGCGCCGGTGTCGCTGAGGCTGACGTCCGCCGGAAAGCCCGCAGCCCCATGGGCTGTGGGGCCACGCGAGCGGCCGCCAAAGAGCTTTCCAACGAGGCACGGCTTTCCCTCCTGGCTCTTCGGGCTTGGGAGCTGTCGTCAGAGCCGCAGCCCTACCGCAAAATGCTTCGCAAGCTGGCGCGGCAGCACCACGTGGGCGCCGGTGGCGCCGAGGCTGACGGCCGCCGCAAAGCCCGCAGCCACACGGGCTGTGGGGCCACGCGATCGGCTGCCAAAGAGCTTTCCAACGAGGCATGCCTTTCCCTCCTGGCTTTTCGGGCGTGGGAGCTGTCGCCAGAGCCGCGGCCCTACCGGAAAACGCTTCGCAGGCTGGCGCAGCGGCGCCACGTGGGCGCCGGTGGCGGCGAGGCTGACGGCCGCCGCAGAGCCCGCAGCCCCACGGGCTGTGGGGCCACGCGAGCGGCTGCCAAAGAGCTTTCCAACGAGGCATGGCTTTCCCTCCTGGCTCTTCGGGCTTGGGAGTTGTCGTCAGAGCCGCAGCCCTACCGGAAAATGCTTCGCAAGCTGGCACGGCAGCGCCACGTGGGCACCGTTGGCGGCGAGGCTGACGGCCGCCGCAAAGCCCGCAGCCACACGGGCTGTGGGGCCACACGAGCGGCTGCCAAAGAGCTTTCCAACGAGGCACGACTTTCCCTCCTGGCTCTTCGGGTGTGGGAGCTGTCGCCAGAGACGCGGCCCTACCGGAAAATGCTTCGCAGGCTGGCGCAGCGGCGCCACGTGGGCGCCGGTGGCAGGGAGGCTGACGGCCGCCACAAAGCCCGCAGCCCCACGGGCTGTGGGGCCACGCGAGCGGCCGCCAAAGAGCTTTCCAACGAGGCACGGCTTTCCCTCCTGGCTCTTCGGGCGTGGGAGCTGTCGCCAGAGCCACGGCCCTACCGGAAAATGCTTCGCAGGCTGGCGCGGCTGCACCTGGTGGGTGCCGGTGGCTCCGAGGCTGACGGCCGCCGCAAAGCCCGCAGCCCCACAGGCTGTGAGGCCATGCGAGCGGCTGCCAAAGAGCTTTCCAACGAGGCACGGCTTTCCCTCCTGGCTCTTCGGGCGTGGGAGCTGTCGCCAGAGCCACGGCCCTACCGGAAAATGCTTCGCAGGCTGGCGCGGCTGCACCTGGTGGGTGCCGGTGGCTCCGAGGCTGACGGCCGCCGCAAAGCCCGCAGCCCCACAGGCTGTTTCGCCAGGCGAGCGGCCGCCAAAGAGCTTTCCAACGAGGCACGGCTTTCCCTCCTGGCTCTTCGGGCGTGGGAGCTGTCGCCAGAGTTGCGGCCCTACCGGAAAATGCTTCGCAGGCTGGTGGGGCGGTGCCACGTGGGCGCCGGTGGCGCCGAGGCTGACGGCCGCCGCAAAGCCCGTAGCCGCACGGGCTGTTTCGCCAGGCGAGCGGCTGCCAAAGAGCTTTCCAACGAGGCATGGCTTTCCCTCCTGGCTCTTCGGGCTTGGGAGCTGTCGCCAGAGTTGCGGCCCTACCGGAAAATGCTTCACAGGCTGGTGAGGCGGCGCCACGTGGGCGCCGGTGGCTCCGAGGCTGACGGCCGCGGCAAAGCCCGCAGCCGCACGGGCTGTTTCGCCAGGCGAGCGGCTGCCAAAGAGCTTTCCAACGAGGCACGGCTTTCCCTCCTGGCTCTTCGGGCTTGGGAGTTGTCGTCAGAGCCGCAGCCCTACCGGAAAACGCTTCGCAGGCTGGCGCAGCGGCGCCACGTGGGCGCCGGTGGCGGCGAGGCTGACGGCCGCCGCAGAGCCCGCAGCCCCATGGGCTGTGGGGCCACGCGAGCGGCTGCCAAAGAGCTTTCCAACGAGGCATGGTTTTCCCTCCTGGCTCTTCGGGCTTGGGAGTTGTCGTCAGAGCCGCAGCCCTACCGGAAAATGCTTCGCAAGCTGGCACGGCAGCGCCACGTGGGCACCGTTGGCGGCGAGGCTGACGGCCGCCGCAAAGCCCGCAGCCCCACAGGCTGTTTCGCCAGGCGAGCGGCTGCCAAAGAGCTTTCCAACGAGGCACGGCTTTCCCTCCTGGCTCTTCGGGCGTGGGAGCTGTCGCCAGAGCCGCGGCCCTACCGGAAAATGCTTCGCAGCCTGGTGAGGCGGTGACACATGGGCGCCGGTGGCAGCGAGGCTGACGGCCGCCGCAAAGCCCGCAGCCCCACGGGCTGTTTCGCCAGGCGAGCGGCTGCCAAAGAGCTTTCCAACGAGGCACGGCTTTCCCTCCTCGCTCTTCGGGCGTGGGAGCTGTCGCCAGAGCCGCGGCCCTACTGGAAAATGCTTCGCAGGCTGGCGCGGCTGCACCTGGTGGGCGCCGGTGGCTCCGAGGCTGACGGCCGCCACAAAGCCCGCAGCCCCACGGGCTGTGGGGCCACGCGATCGGCTGCCAAAGAGCTTTCCAACGAGGCACGGCTTTCCCTCCTGGCTCTTCGGGCGTGGGAGCTGTCGCCAGAGTTGCGGCCCTACCGGAAAATGCTTCGCAGGCTGGTGGGGCGGCGCCACGTGGGCGCCGGTGGCTCCGAGGCTGACGGCCGCCGCAAAGCCCGCAGCCCCACGGGCTGTTTCGCCAGGCGAGTGGCTGCCAAAGAGCTTTCCAACGAGGCACGGCTTTCCCTCCTGGCTCTTCGGGCGTGGGAGCTGTCGTCAGAGCCGCAGCCCTACCGGAAAATGCTTCGCAGGCTATCGCGGCTGCACCTGGTGGGCGCCAGTGGCGGGGAGGCTGACGGCCGCCACAAAGCCCGCAGCCCCACGGGCTGTGGGGCCACGCAAGAGCCTGCCAAAGAGCTTTCCAACGAGGCATGGCTTTCCCTCCTGGCTTTTCGGGCGTGGGAGCTGTCGCCAGAGCCGCCTCCCTACCGGAAAATGCTTCGCAGGCTGGCGCGGCTGCACCTGGTGGGCGCCGGTGGCGGGGAGGCTGACGGTCGCCGCAAAGCCCGCAGCCGCACGGGCTGTTTCGCCAGGCGAGCGGCTGCCAAAGAGCTTTCCAACGAGGCACGGCTTTCCCTCCTGGCTCTTCGGGCTTGGGAGTTGTCGTCAGAGCCGCAGCCCTACCGGAAAACGCTTCGCAGGCTGGCGCAGCGGCGCCACGTGGGCGCCGGTGGCGGCGAGGCTGACGGCCGCCGCAGAGCCCGCAGCCCCATGGGCTGTGGGGCCACGCGAGCGGCTGCCAAAGAGCTTTCCAACGAGGCATGGTTTTCCCTCCTGGCTCTTCGGGCTTGGGAGTTGTCGTCAGAGCCGCAGCCCTACCGGAAAATGCTTCGCAAGCTGGCACGGCAGCGCCACGTGGGCACCGTTGGCGGCGAGGCTGACGGCCGCCGCAAAGCCCGCAGCCCCACAGGCTGTTTCGCCAGGCGAGCGGCTGCCAAAGAGCTTTCCAACGAGGCACGGCTTTCCCTCCTGGCTCTTCGGGCGTGGGAGCTGTCGCCAGAGCCGCGGCCCTACCGGAAAATGCTTCGCAGCCTGGTGAGGCGGTGACACATGGGCGCCGGTGGCAGCGAGGCTGACGGCCGCCGCAAAGCCCGCAGCCCCACGGGCTGTTTCGCCAGGCGAGCGGCTGCCAAAGACCTTTCCAACGAGGCACGGCTTTCCCTCCTGGCTCTTCGGGCGTGGGAGCTGTCGCCAGAGCCGCGGCCCTACAGGAAAATGCTTCGCAGGCTGGCGCGGCTGCACCTGGTGGGCGCCGGTGGCTCCGAGGCTGACGGCCGCCACAAAGCCCGCAGCCGCACGGGCTGTGGGGCCACGCGATCGGCTGCCAAAGAGCTTTCCAACGAGGCACGGCTTTCCCTCCTGGCTCTTCGGGCGTGGGAGCTGTCGCCAGAGTTGCGGCCCTACCGGAAAATGCTTCGCAGGCTGGTGGGGCGGCGCCACGTGGGCGCCGGTGGCTCCGAGGCTGACGGCCGCCGCAAAGCCCGCAGCCCCACGGGCTGTTTCGCCAGGCGAGTGGCTGCCAAAGAGCTTTCCAACGAGGCACGGCTTTCCCTCCTGGCTCTTCGGGCGTGGGAGCTGTCGCCAGAGCCGCAGCCCTACAGGAAAATGCTTCGCAGGCTGGCGCGGCGGCGCCACGTGGGCGCCGGTGTCGCTGAGGCTGACGTCCGCCGGAAAGCCCGCAGCCCCACGGGCTGTGGGGCCACGCGAGCGGCTGCCAAAGAGCTTTCCAACGAGGCACGGCTTTCCCTCCTGGCTCTTCGGGCGTGGGAGCTGTCGTCAGAGCCGCAGCCCTACCGGAAAATGCTTCGCAGGCTATCGCGGCTGCACCTGGTGGGCGCCAGTGGCGGGGAGGCTGACGGCCGCCACAAAGCCCGCAGCCCCACGGGCTGTGGGGCCACGCAAGAGCCTGCCAAAGAGCTTTCCAACGAGGCATGGCTTTCCCTCCTGGCTCTTCGGGCGTGGGAGCTGTCGCCAGAGCCGCCTCCCTACCGGAAAATGCTTCGCAGGCTGGCGCGGCTGCACCTGGTGGGCGCCGGTGGCGGGGAGGCTGACGGTCGCCGCAAAGCCCGCAGCCGCACGGGCTGTTTCGCCAGGCGAGCGGCTGCCAAAGAGCTTTCCAACGAGGCATGGCTTTCCCTCCTGGCTCTTCGGGCTTGGGAGCTGTCGCCAGAGTTGCGGCCCTACCGGAAAATGCTTCGCAGGCTGGTGGGGCGGCGCCACGTGGGCGCCGGTGGCTCCGAGGCTGACAACCGCCGCAAAGCCCGCAGCCCCACGGGCTGTGGGGCCACGCGAGCGGCTGCCAAAGAGCTTTCCAACGAGGCACGGCTTTCCCTCCTGGCTCTTCGGGCTTGGGAGTTGTCGTCAGAGCCGCAGCCCTACCGGAAAACGCTTCGCAGGCTGGCGCAGCGGCGCCACGTGGGCGCCAGTGGCGGCGAGGCTGACGGCCGCCGCAGAGCCCGCAGCCCCATGGGCTGTGGGGCCACGCGAGCGGCTGCCAAAGAGCTTTCCAACGAGGCATGGCTTTCCCTCCTGGCTCTTCGGGCTTGGGAGTTGTCGTCAGAGCCGCAGCCCTACCGGAAAATGCTTCGCAAGCTGGCACGGCAGCGCCACGTGGGCACCGTTGGCGGCGAGGCTGACGGCCGCCGCAAAGCCCGCAGCCCCACAGGCTGTTTCGCCAGGCGAGCGGCTGCCAAAGAGCTTTCCAACGAGGCACGGCTTTCCCTCCTCGCTCTTCGGGCGTGGGAGCTGTCGCCAGAGCCACGGCCCTACCGGAAAATGTTTCGCAGGCTGGCGCGGCTGCACCTGGTGGGCGCCGGTGGCAGGGAGGCTGACGGCCGCCACAAAGCCCGCAGCCCCACGGGCTGTGGGGCCACGCGATCGGCTGCCAAAGAGCTTTCCAACGAGGCACGGCTTTCCCTCCTGGCTCTTCGTGCTTGGGAGCTGTCGCCAGAGTTGCGGCCCTACCGGAAAATGCTTCACAGGCTGGTGGGGCGGCACCACGTGGGCACCGGTGGCTCCGAGGCTGACGGCCGCGGCAAAGCCCGCAGCCCCACGGGCTGTTTCGCCAGGCGAGCGGCTGCCAAAGAGCTTTCCAACGAGGCATGGCTTTCCCTCCTGGCTCTTCGTGCTTGGGAGCTCTCGCCAGAGTTGCGGCCCTACCGGAAAATGCTTCGCAAGCTGGCGCGGCGGCACCATGTGGGCGCCGGTGGCGCCGAGGCTGACGGCCGCCACAAAGCCCGCAGCCCCACGGGCTGTGGGGCCACGCGAGAGGCTGCCAAAGAGCTTTCCAACGAGGCATGGCTTTCCCTCCTGGCTCTTCGGGCGTGGGAGCTGTCGCCAGACACGCGGCCCTACCGGAAAATGCTTCGCAGGCTGGCGCAGCGGCGCCACGTGGGGTCCGGTGGCAGCGAGGCTGACGGCCGCCGCAAAGCCCGCAGCCCCACAGGCTGTTTCGCCAGGCGAGCGGCTGCCAAAGAGCTTTCCAACGAGGCACGGCTTTCTCTCCTGGCTCTTCGGGCGTGGGAGCTGTCGCCAGAGCCGCGGCCCTACAGGAAAATGCTTCGCAGGCTGGCGCAGCGGCGCCACGCGGGCGCCGGTGGCAGGGAGGCTGACGGTCGCCGCATAGCCCGCAGCCCCATGGGCTGTGGGGCCACGCGAGCGGCCGCCAAAGAGCTTTCAAACGAGGCACGGCTTTCCGTCCTGGCTCTTCGGGCATGGGAGCTGTCGCCAGAGCCACGGCCCTACCGGAAAATGCTTCGCAGGCTGGCGCGGCTGCACCTGGTGGGTGCCGGTGGCTCCGAGGCTGACGGCCGCCGCAAAGCCCGCAGCCCCACAGGCTGTTTCGCCAGGCGAGCGGCTGCCAAAGAGCTTTCCAACGAGGCACGGCTTTCCCTCCTGGCTCTTCGGGCGTGGGAGCTGTCGCCAGATAAACGGCCCTACCGGAAAATGCTTCGCAGGCTGGCGCGGCTGCACCTGGTGGGTGCCGGTGGCTCCGAGGCTGACGGCCGCCGCAAAGCCCGCAGCCCCACAGGCTGTTTCGCCAGGCGAGCGGCCGCCAAAGAGCTTTCCAACGAGGCACGGCTTTCCCTCCTGGCTCTTCGGGCGTGGGAGTTGTCGTCAGAGCCGCAGCCCTACCGGAAAATGCTTCGCAAGCTGGCACGGCAGCGCCACGTGGGCACCGTTGGCGGCGAGGCTGATGGCCGCCGCAAAGCCCGCAGCCACACGGGCTGTGGGGCCACACGAGCGGCTGCCAAAGAGCTTTCCAACGAGGCACGGCTTTCCCTCCTGGCTCTTCGTGCTTGGGAGCTGTCGCCAGAGTTGCGGCCCTACCGGAAAATGCTTCGCAGGCTGGCGCGGCGGCACCACGTGGGCGCCGGTGGCTCCGAGGCTGACGGCCGCCGCAAAGCCCGCAGCCCCACGGGCTGTTTCGCTAGGCGAGCGGCTGCCAAAGAGCTTTCCAACGAGGCACGGCTTTCCCTCCTGGCTCTTCGGGCGTGGGAGCTGTCGTCAGAGCCGCGGCCCTACTGGAAAATGCTTCGCAGGCTGGTGGGGCGGCGCCACGTAGGCGCCGGTGGCTCCGAGGCTGACGGCCGCCGCAAAGCCCGCAGCCCCCCGGGCTGTGAGGCCACGCGAGCGGCTGCCAAAGAGCTTTCCAACGAGGCACGGCTTTCCCTCCTGGCTCTTCAGGCGTGGGAGCTGTCGCCAGAGTCGCGGCCCTACCGGAAAATGCTTCGCAGGCTGGCGCGGCTGTAGCTGGTGGGCGCCGGTGGCGCTGAGGCTGACGGCCGCCGCAAAGCCCGCAGCCCCACGGGCTGTGGGGCCACGCGAGCGGCTGCCAAAGAGCTTTCCAGCGAGGCATGGCTTTCCCTCCTGGCTCTTCCGGCGTGGGAGCTGTCGCCAGAGCCGCGGCCCTACCGGAAAATGGTTTGGAGGCTGGCGCGGCGGCACCACCTCGGGCTGCGGGCTTTCCTGCTGCCTTCAGAGTCTCACAGCCACCCTTTCCCACTTGGCACCACGCCAGCCTCTAGCATTTCTATTATTAAGTCAAGACAGTGTACGACTTAACATCATACAGAGCGCTACACATCAATACATGCTCAAATTAAGCATAGCCACTGGAAAAATTGGCAATACAGTGCCATCGTATGTTACCCAGTGTCACATCTCATTGAAGACAATGACAGAGCGATGCAACGTCAAGCGTAACACAGTACTGGGCCGTGCGAGGCAATACGCCGTCACAGAATCACCAATAGAGAAATTCACAACGGAGTGCGGTCTTACGATAGAATCTCTAAAGCCACCGTTAAGCCAGTGACAGGCGGTACAATGCCACACGTTACAGTATACAGGGCAGTACAACCCGATTCGCAGACAAATAAATTAGAGCAAATTACAAGACTCCCAATACAGTACAGTACAATGCCAGACCGTCTCAGATGTCGGTCAAGACAATGCCAGGGCAATGCAGTGCAAGACATAACGTTATACAGGTCAGTACAAGGCAATACGCAGTCAAATGAAGAACAGTAAACTACAATACCCAAACCACACTGGCAAACACTGGCAAACAATCCCACACGTCGGTCGAGACAATGACAACGCGAGACAGAACACCGTGCAGGGCAGCGCAAGGCAGTACACAGTCAAATAGAGAACAGCTGACCAGAAAACCCGCACTACGCTGCCGTACGATCTCAAAACATCTCGGATGGCAGTCAAGGCAATTACAGGGCAAGACAAAGCACTACGTCGCAGTACACAAGGCAGTACAAGGCAATACTCAGTCAAATAAATAACAGACAGTCACAAAATTCACAGTGCAGTGAATTCACATGGGTCAGATGGCAACCAAAAGAAGGACAGGGCAATACAAGGCGAGAGGTAACCCAATACGGGGCCGGACAAGGCAATATGCAGTTGTGGCGGGTGGAGCGATTCACTTCAGTCCTGAGAGAAGTAGAGAAACATTTAGAAACATCAACACAGTGTTTCGACAAAGGCAGCAGTGAACGTAACATCCCTTTACCAGGTTCCGTGGCCACGTACCCCAGATCATTTATTGCACAGGGGCCAGGGTCAGACGAGCTGTTAGGGAGACCCTCCCGTCGAGCCACAACCCCCTTGCTTTCTAAACTCCTTCTTGAAGAGCAGTCTAAGTGCGGCTGGATCCAATTCCTAGCCCTGGACTTGGGCACCGGTTCACCTCTAAAGGATTGTATCCGCGCCATCAACCCTTTATATCACTGAGCTAAGGCTACGAGGTTTAGCGTGGTATTAGTCACTTACCGAGACTCTGTTGCGGCAAGGGATCTCTCAGCCTTGAGGAGCAGAACCTGAAGCAAGCGTCCCCGCTCAAGGGCACATCCTGGTGCTATGACAGACTATGACAGGCAATACTATGACAGGGCAATACAATGCGAGACGTAACTTTACACAGGGCAGTACAAGGCCAATACACAGTCAAATAGGGAATGACCGATCACAAAATTGATGCACGGTCAAATAGAGTACAACAGCCTAAGAAGCCCTCAATACAGTGCCTGTCAACGCCAGAATACATCAGATGGCTCGCAGCACGGTGAGAGGGCAATACGACGCAAGACTCAGGAAAATACAGGGCAGTACAAAGCAATACGTAGTCAAATATAGAACAGCCGATCAAAAACACCCTCAGTTCGGTGCGGTACAACCCCAGAGAGTGTAAAAGGACAGTTAAGACTATTTCATGGCAACACAACGCACAATGTAACACAATACAGGTTGCTACAACACGATACAGAATAATATAGGAAACAACCCATCAAAACGCCACAATACGGTGCAGTACGATCCCACACGGTCTCGGGTGGCAGTCAAAACAACTATAGGGCGACACGATCCAAGATGCAACATTACACGACAGAGCAGAACTGAAGACGCAGTCAACTAAATACCAACCAATTAGAAGAACCGCAATACAGTGCGGGAGAAAACAAAAATAAATGGAGATGCCAGTCAAGACAATGACAGAGCAATACAAGGCAAGAAATAACGCAATACAGGGCAGTACAGTGAAATACACGGTCAAATAAATAACTGATTAAGTATCCCGCAATACCGTGCGATGCAATGCCAAAACGCGTGAGACAGCAGTCGAGGCAGTGACAGAGCTATACAATGGAAGACGTAACAATGCAGGGCTGTACAACACCAAAATGTATCAGATGGCACTCAGAACAATAACATGGCGATACAATGCAAGCCGCAACACAATACAAGGTGGTAACAAGGCAATACACGGTCAAACACAGACTAACGAATAAAACCTGCACAATACGGATCGCTGCAATCCCAGAACATCTAAAGTGACAGTGAACGGAATGACGGGGCAGTACAATGCAAGATACAACACTAGACAGGGCAATACGCATTCAAATAACGCACAACCGATTAAAAAACCCACAATACACACCAGTACAATGCCGGAACAGATCAGATGGCAGTCCGGGCAAATAGAGGACAATACAATGCCAAACGTGATGCCATACAGGGCCGGACAAGGCAATACGCAGTTGTGGCAGGCCGAGCGGCTAACTTCGCTTCTAAGAGAGAAGCGGTGAAACATTCAGAAACATCAACACAGTGATTCTCCAAAGGCAGCAGCGCATGTGACGGCGCTTTACCAGATTCCATATGGCCACGCACCCCGGATTATTTACTGCCTAGGGGCCAGGGTCAGACAAGCTGTCAGGGAGACCCTCCCGTTGAGTCACGAGGCTCGGAAAGGACCCCCTTGCTTTCTAAACTCCTTCTCGGAGAGGAGTCTAGGTGCGGCTGGATCCAATTCCTAGCCCCGGACTTAGGCAACGGTTCACCTCTAAAGGATTGTATCTGCGCCATCGACCCTTTATATCACTGAGCTAAGGCTACAAGGTTTTGTATGCTATTAGTCACTTACTGAGAATCTGTTGCGGCAAGGCATCTCTATCTCGAGGAGCAGAACCTTAATTGAGCGTCCCTGCTCAAGGGGAGATCCTGGCACGGAGGCCCCTGCCATGCAGAAGTCAAAAGGCTCTTGGGCTGTCCACTATTTATGGGGTAAGCTAATTGACTTATAGTCACATCAGCACAGGAACAAAATATCTAGGTCCCCACTGTGTTGCCAACCATCCCCCAACTTCAAGTACCACTCAGAACAACTCCATGGATGATTGGGGCGCCAAAACGAAGGGGCGCCCGCACCACCCCAGCAGTCAAATAAGGAACAACCAATGGAACTTTCACAATAAATAAGTACAATCCCAGACAGTCCAAAGTAACAGCCAAGACAACGACAGACCAATACAGTGCAAGACCTAACATCACACAGAGCAGTAAAAGGCAACGCGCAGCCAAGTCAAGAACAGTTAAAATACCCATAATCCAGTGCAGCACTATGACACTGTCCCAAAACGCAGTCAAAACAATGACAGAGTAATGCAACACGAGCTGTAACACAATACAGGGCAGCACAAAGCAATACACAGTCACACAAAGAACAGCCAATTACAAAACCCACAACAGAACGCCCTACGATCTCAGGAAGTCTCAGAGGGCAGTCACGGCAAATACAGGGCAATACGGTGCAAGATAACACAATACAGGCCACTGCCAGCCAATACTCAGTCAAATAAATAACAGACAGTCAAAAAATTCACAATGCAGTGCACTACTATGACACCATGGGTCAGGTGGCAATCATGACAACGATAGGGCAATACAAGGCAAGACGTAACCCAACACGGGGCCGGACAAGGCAATATGCAGTTGTGGCAGGTGGAGCCATTCACTTCACTCCTAAGAGAAAAGTAGAGAAACATTCAGAAACATCAACACAGTGATTCTCCAAAGGCAGCAGTGCGCATGACGGCGCTTTATCAGGTTCCGTGGCCACGGACCCTGGATTATTTCCTGCCTAGGGGCCAGGGTCAGACGAGCTGTCAGGGAGACCCTCCCGTTGAGTCACGAGGCTCGGAAAGGACCCCCTTGCTTTCTAAACTCCTTCTCGGAGAGGAGTCTAGGTGCGGCTGGATCCAATTCCTAGCTCGGAGAGGACCCCCTTGCTTTCTAAACTCCTTCTCGGAGAGGAGTCTAGGTGCGGCTGGATCCAATTCCTAGCCCCGGACTTGGGCAACGGTTCACCTCTAAAGGATTATGTCTGTGCCGTCAACCCTTTACATGGCTCATAAAAAACAGCTGATGAAGGAAGTGACAATATGGTGGCCTACAACGGCAGAATAGATCAGATGACAATCAAGACAACAACAGAGCAATACAATGGAAGACGTAACACCACACGGGGCCGGACAAGGCAATACACAGCCACATCAGAACCCATGAGAGACATCAAACTACAGTCCAGACCTAGGACAGATTCTCTAACGTGACCGTCAAGACGACAGGGCAATGCAATGCAAGATGTAACACAGGCCATATGCAGTTGTGGCGGGCGCAATGATAAAATTCACTCCTAAGAGAGAGGTAGAGAAACATTAACAAACATAACAGTGATTCACTAAAGGTAGCAGCGCACGTGATGGCACTTTACCAGGTTCCATATGGCCACGCACCCCGGGTCATTTACTGCCTCAGGGCCAGGGTCTGACACGCTGTCTGGGAGACCCTCCTGTTGAGTCACGAGGCTCGGAAAGGACCCCCTTGCTTTCTAAACTCCTTCTCCGAGAGGAGTCTAGGTGCGGCTGGATCCCATCCTCGCCCCGGACTTGGGCAACGGTTCACCTCTAAAGGATCATATCTGCGTGATCAAACCCTTCGTATCGCTCAGCTAAGATGGCAAAGTCTGGCATGCTGTTAGTCACTTACCCAGAATCTGTTGCGGCAAGGCTTCTCTCAACCTAGAGGAGCAGAACCTTAAGTGAGTGTCCCCGGGAAACGCTGGCAAACAGGCCGCTGCCTTGCAAGGAAGCTCAAAGGGCTCTTGGTCTGTCCGCTAGGTCTATAGCAAGCTAACTGACTCACAGTGTCTTGACTCTGGTGCCAGCCACCCCACAAAGTTCAAGTGCCACTCGTAGCGACTCCTGCTGGTCGTTATAGCTCGAGCAGCAGCCTGGAGGAAAAAGGGGGGTGACATCGCAACAGCGGTCAAATACAGAACAACCGGTTAAAAATTGCACAATACTGTGCCAGAGACTCTAAAATAACTGGCAAGACAACGACAGGGCAACACCATGCAAGATCTAACCTTACACAGGGCAGTACAAGGCAACATACAATCAAATGCAGAGCAGACAATGAAAGAATTGACGGTACGGTGCCATACAACGGTAGAATATATCAGATGTCGGTCACCACAATGACAGAGCAATACAAGGCAAGACGTAACGCGATACGGGGCCCTACCAGGCGACACAGTCAAGGAAACAACAACCCATGAAAGAATTCACAATACAGCGCGGTCCTAGGACGGAACGTGTAAAATGACCGTCGAGACAGTGACAGGGCAATACAATGCAAGACACAACACCATACCAGGTGGTAACAAGGCAACATGCAGCCAAACGAAGAACAACCGATTAAGAAACCCAGCATACGTTCAACTGTAATACCAGAAAACATCAGAAGGCAGTCAAGACAACGACAGCACACTATAACATGAGAAGTAACACAATACACAGCAGTACAAGGCATTACACAGTCAAATAAAGAAGAACCGATTAAAAACCACACAATACAGTGCGGTGCGATGCCAGAGCGGATCAGAAGGCAGTCGAGACTATGACGGGGCAATATAATGCAAGATGTTACACAATACAGGGCGGTACAAGGCATTAGAAAGCCAGATGAAGAACAACCGATTAAAAAACCCGCAATACAGCGTGGTACGAGGCCCGAACAGATCAGAAGGCAGTCAAGGCTACGACGGGGCAATATAACACGAGACATAACGCAATAGAGGGCGGTACAAGGCATTACACAGTCAAAGAACAACCGATTAAAAAAAAAAAACCACGCAACACGGTGTGGTACGATGCCAGAATAGAACACAGAGCAATCAAGAGCGTGACGGGGCAACACGATGCGAAACCGATACTGAGTGAGGCGGAGCAATACTATTTCAAATATACAAGAACATAGTACGGAACCAAATTCTTAAGCGTACGACACAAGACCATCTCAAATGGCAGTCAAGGAAGTTACTGAGCAACGTAATCCCGATTTGCACAAAATGGTGCCATCAGGCACCATCACGTCCGTCAACACTAAGTTGTACTGCAACTGTACCCCGCATCACACGCGCCGTACCCTTCTGCTCACCTGCTCCGCATGGATTCTGGGTTTGGACTTTGTGGCACACTCTGGTTCTGGCACCTAAAACACCTAAGACACACAATATTACTCTTGAGCTTACGGGAAACCACCACCCCCATGCGCTACCTCTCTGCTACCCAGCTCACCTCCAACGCTCGTCCGGCTCCGGATGCCTGCGGCGCCTGCAAAACCAAAGACAAACACTCCCCTGAGCCGCAATGTAGCACTGGGCTATTAGACGCCAACGTGTCCACAACCGCCTCACTTGCTGGGACTACTCAGTGGGTGTGCAGCATCGCCCCTCTGACCCTGCATGTCACACCAACCGAAGAAACACACGCCGAGATACTGCCCAAAACCCTACCAAATTCCCCATCTCCCACTCCCTCACCTTGCCCGCCCATCCTCCCCCGAGGCGTGCAACCTGAAGGCTCGCAAACCACCCATAAAACCCAACAGACATGGGTTGCTTTAAAACTTGAAAGTTGCTCCCTCTGAGGCAGATGTGATAAGGTCAGCAGCGGCGGGTGGGCTGAAGTGACTGACTCATCCCCATCCCCACATCCCATGTCATTCATTGCTTCAAAACTTCAAATTGGAAAGAACCAATACATACAGTACTCAGAGCCACATCTTCTCTCTAATACCACGTGCTGACTCACCTTCTTACATTGCTCTCCTCTCCTACGCTGCCCCGCCAAGCTTGTCCTGTTGCATCTGCAAGAACGACATCAGAGAAATCACCCTGAGGCAGAGCAATAGAGTCATAACAACAAAAAGCCTTGCACCTTTTTACAAATACCATCTAAGGTCCAAATACAACCGTACACAAAGAAAATTACAAAAAAAAAAAATCCGCACCAAAACCAGCTGTACCCTCTTCCACATGAACTCTTCTTCACTGCTGCTGTATTGCCTTTCCAACATGCCTCTGCTCTTCCCAAACAAAACAGAAGAGGTGTCTACACAGCCTCCCAATGGCTACCCTGAGACAACTCTAACACCTTTGCCCCGATCTACTGGGATTCATGTACTACATATAGACTCTCCACAGGATTCCGCCCACCCTGGACACTACGTGCCCAGGCAGGGCAGCCCCGAGCCAAACACTCACGGTTACGGACAGACACTACACGGAACGCTACGAACGACACGCCTCAAAGATGAGAGAAAACTCTCAGCAAGAAAGATGACACGGGGACCAAAGTCACCGTCGTGCAAGAAAATCTGTGGGATCGTGATGATGTCAACATGAAGACGCTCTACGGAACCCCCTGAAGCAAACTGTAGAACGTGATGGTACGTAATAAGAATGGACTGTTGAGCCCGCTAAGATGGACGTGCAGGAAGTCTGGCTTCAAGACCTAAGAACGTAACGACGCAGGGAAGAACTCCCAGACGTGGAAGTGGGCCGTCCAGAAACTTCCGAGAGGCAAGATTGATGCACGCTTTAAGATGCTAACGCAAGAAGAGCATCAGATGAATGGTGCTACGCCCACAGGCCCAAGCATTCGAGACCCTAAGGATGACGCCCAGGGCCCCACGTCGTGCTCCTGGAGCTCAAAGATGACCTCGAGACCCAAGAAGGGGCGAAGATACACAACACAGACCACATGAACGACATGACAACACGCACGGGCTGGAACTGCCCTGCCCGGGACACGCTAGCGTCACACTGAGCAGTAAGCAACATCCTTTACCTTCCTAAATATGACTGTGCCCCGGGACAGCCCTCGCCACTACGCTAACGTCAAAGACCCCATTTTGCAATTGTCCACCTCGGCCCCTCTCCGGCGCCTGACTGTCAACTTAGCTTTTGGAGGGCCAGCCATCTGAATCCTTCTTCGATGCGGTCCGCAAAAACCAGCCATCCGATACATTTCCGCAGTCACCAGGTTCCTCCTCTTCCTCTGCAAAAGGAAAATAAAACATAATCCCAGAGGCCGCCACAGCACCAGCAATAAGCATCCTGAGAGGAGATGCCAACCTCTTCGACGACACGCTCAGCCTCCCGAATGCCGTGGCGTTCTGCTTGCCCGCTCTGCGCCGATTCCGGAGTCCGAGGCTGCAATGATAGTTATTCACAGCACCTAAGAGACCAAGAAACACAACATTACCACTGCGCTTCTGCCAAACCGCCACACCATCAACTCCTATCTTCTGTCTTCATTCACATGAAAAAAAAAGTACCCAATTGTATTCATAGAGGCGCCAGTCACATCTTCCCTCTAATGCCACATGCCGAGCCACCTCCGTACAGCGCTCCTCTCGGCTCCCCTACGTCACCCTGCACATCTCATCTCTCGGCATCTAAAAAGAGAAAAAAAAAAAAATCCAACATTACGCCGATGCAGAGCGATAGCTTAATTCCAAAGGTCTTGTTTCTACTTCGGAACACTGTTCAATTAGATCCAACTACAGCCTGCCATCAAAAAAAAAAAAAAACACAGAAAAAGCCCACAAACATTACACCCCACACAAAGCAGCCTGAACATCTTTGAGATACTGTGTCCTTCACTGACTGTGAACAGCCTCTCCGACTTGGCTCTGCTTATGCCAACACCCACTAATAAAACACCCACGCACCCAACCTACTGAGAGCAAATTAATTCCAGATGACTACCCAACCTTTGCCTCGGTCGCCACAGATCCACATATTAACTGTAGACTCTCGTCACTATTCTGCCTGCCCTGGACTCTACACACCCGGGCAGGGGGGCTCCGAGCCAGACACACACACAAGCACAGACCAACACTACACAAAACGCTAAAAACAACGCATCTCAAGGATGAGAGAAAACTCTCAGCAAGAAGGATGACACCCAGACGGAAGTCACCGTCGGGCAAGACGACCTGGAGACCGTGGTGGTGATGTGAAGAGGCTCTATGGAAGCCCCTGAAACAGAGTGTAGGACATCATCATCTGTGATAAGAAGGGACTGTCAAGACTGATAAGATGTATGCGGGGGAAGCCTGGCTTCAAGACCTAAGAACATAATGACATAGGGAAGAAGTCCCAGTTGTAGACGCGGGCCATCCGGAAACTTCCAAGACGCAAGACCAATGCAAGCTTTAAGCTTCTAACGCAAGACGACCAGCAGCCGAATGGTGCTATGCCCATGGGTGCAGGCGTTCGAGACCCTAGGGATGGCGCCTGAGGCGCCATGCCGTGCTCCTGGAGCTTAAAGACGACCTCGAGACCCGAGAAAGGTCTAAGACACAGAACACGGACCACACGAAAGACAACAACACACACAGGCTGGAACCACCCTGCCCGGGAATGCCGAACAGTAAGCCGCATCCCTTACGTGCCTAAAGGAGACTGCCCTCCAGGACAAACCTCTCCCCTACGCCAACTTCAAAGACACCTTTTTGCAATTCTCAACCTCGTCCCCTCTCGAGCGCCAGTCTCTCAACTTAGCTTTTGGAGGGCCAGGGGTCCGAATCCATCCTTGAGGCAGTCCACAGAAAACAGCCATCCAGTACGTTCCTGTGGTCACCAGCTTCCTCCTCTTCCTCTGCAAAAGGAAAAGAAAAAAAAAAGTTATCCCAAAAGCAGCCACAGCACCAGCAATAAGCATCCTGAGAGGAGATGCCAACCTCTTCCACAACACCCTCAGCCTCATGAACACCGAGGCATTCTGCTCGCCCGCTCAGCGCCAATTCCAGAGTCTGACGCTGCGGCAACAGTTATTCACGGCACCTAAGATACCAAGAAACACAGCATTACCACTGCGCTACTGCCAAACCACCAGTCCCGTGCTCCTCCTCGATACTATCTGGCTCGCCTCAAATGCGAGAGCCTAGAGCACACCAGGCTCCGACGACACCCGAACCCATCTGCAAAACCTGTCCAAGAAGGACTCATGAACCCGGCTACCTTTTCTAGCCCTCCCCCAGTGCCAAAACTTTAGAAACCCCTTCTCTTCTCCCTGAGCTGCCAGGGAAGGAGCCCCACTTCTTCCCCATAGATCCCACCCTTTATTTGCCAGCCCGAACACCCGGCGTTGGACACTTCTTGAGAGCCACTCTTCCCAGCCTCTCCCTGCGTCCCACCACCACCTCCTATCTTCTGTCTTCCCACGGACTCTGGGCTCTGCTGCAGACCCACAGAGTCAGTGAAGCCCTGATCTGACCTATACCAGGGGCCTGCCACAAGCCGCAAAGGCTCCAGGGACACGGCAAAACCCTGAGCACGGTGGGGGAAGGTGACAAGGCACCCCACATCCTGAAATACGTTATGCTTTATGGCCCTGCTGCTTTCCTGAGAAATGTGGAAACTCCATCTACAGCTGCAGACAAGGTGCTCACCCAGTCCCTGCAAAGTAATCTCATCATCTGCCCGATTGAGACAAATTCTATTGGCATCTTATCTGGGATACAGCAAAGCTAGTGGGGGAAAAAAAAAAAAACACAAACAAGAAAGTTCCGTCTTCAATACAGTCAGGGATTCCAGGAAAATGCGCCATGCCTGGAAGAGAGAAAACCATACCCTTAAACTATCTCACCGCCCCCTAAGACTCATTACCACGCGACTCACCTGAAAAACCACAAGGAAGAGAACCGGCACATGAGGCCGCTCTCTACTATACACGCTGCCAAACCTCACCTGGTCCTGAAGGTCTTGCCACCTCCAGCTTCTTACCTGCTATTCTCTAAATGGGATAACATCTCCACCCAAGGAGCTGAGCCGCCTCCAAAGCTGCAATCGACTGAAGGACAGGCAGAGCTCTGACCCTGGAGACACCTGGCAGCAGAACGAGCTGCCCCAGCAGAGGCTGTGGGTTATATACCCCGGGCCCCGCCCAACGCCCTTCCCACCAGCACCTGGGAAAGGGCCTGGCTGACCTCCACAAGGCATAGAGCCTGCCAGAGGAAAAGCTGCTCCTTTCCTCACAGGCCTGAGAAGTACAGCATGCAAAACACCAAAACGGAGAAAGCGACCCTTAGAGGAACGGACAATATGTGCTCTTTTATTACAACTACATCAACTGTGTCAGCAACAGGGCCCGGTAGGTAAGTAAACTTAATTAAACTTCTGCAGGGCGTAGACATAAAGAGAAAGACATCATCCTAACCTAAATAGGCCAGAAGATCATGAAGCACAGTAACAATATTTTTATCAAGACTCAATGTGCTTTAGTTTCCTTGTAAAAGAAACCCCACAACGAGTCATACAGCATTTCTAGCAAGACGACGCATATTATCCGACTTCTGCCAGAACTGTGTTCTGGATCGGACCGACAGACAGAGTGCAAGCAGAGGCTTGTGTGCCGCCTGTAATGCAGTGGCTGAGAAAGAACCAAGGCTTGGGGCCGCCGCTCTCCTCGGCCGAGTCTGCTCCGGTGCCCTGTCTGTCATCATTGCTGTTGTGCCTTAGGCCATGCAGTAAAACAAGTGACACATGCTCCCTTTTAACTTCTCTCCTGAGGCAGAAAAGAACAAGAGAGAGAGACTTAGGGACTGAAAGATAAACTGAACTGTAATGAAATCTTAACAGCAAAATAATACCAAGAAAAGACAACAGTAACAAGAAAACAATTAAATATATACAGGACATACACAACCCGATACAGAGCTCCCAGGATGACCGCTGCTTCACTGGCAAAGTCCGGAACCAGACTCCGTGACAGTCCGGAACCAGACTCCGGACCTGGTTGCATAAATGCACGGATCGAGGTCAAAGGACAATGAACAGACAGAGGAGTCTTCAGAGGCCAGACAACAGGTACCGACCCCTTTGATCCCTCCGCTTTTATACTGAGCGTGATGAGGATGGGATGGAATACCCTATCAGTCAGATTCGGGTCACCGGTCCCGTCTACTCTTCACTATGGGTACAACCCCTCTACGCTTTTCTGCTTCCAACCCTCCAACAGGGCATATATAAAAGTTAGCTGGGCTGTGCTGTTGTAGGAATAAGTATAAGCAAGAGCCTCTCCGCACGGCATCCCTTCGCATTAAGTGTAAATATAAGTTCTTGGTGCTCTGAAGGCAGATACTACCTGAAAAATACGTCATTATTTTCAGAGAGTTCACTTCATTGGAAGAGACTTACTTGAAAAGTAAAGTGACTGCAAACAACACCAGTTCTGTTGTACCTCAGACCAGCACTTCCACACATGGCTACGTAACCTCACATTCACATGAAAAAAAGAAGAAGTGGCCAAATGTATTCATGGAGCCGCCGGTCACATCTTCCCTTTAAGACCTCGGGCTCAGCCACCTTTGTCCTGCACCCCCATCAGCTCCCCTGTGTATCCCTGGCCACCTCATCTCTCTGCATCTGAAAAAAAAGCAACACACCAACATCAAACATTACCCTAATGCAGAGCAGTAGCTTAATTCCAAAGGTCTTGTTTCTACTTAGGAACCCTGTTCACATAAGTCCAACTACAGCCTGTCATCCAAAGAAGAGACGCCTGCAAACATTACACCCCACACAATGCAGGTTTACCATCTTTGAGATACTGTCCCCTCCACTAGCCATGAACACCCTCTCCAACTTGTCTCCGCTTATGCCAGCGCCCACTAATGAAACACCCGTCCACACAGCCTCTCGAAAGCTAATCAATTCGAGACGACTGAGCAACCTTTGCCTGGGTCTAGACAGATCCTCATATTCAGTACAGACTGCTGTCGTGATTCTGCCTACCCTGGACGCTACACACCCAGGCAGGGCAGCCCCAAGCCAAACACACACAGACTGACGCTACACAGAACACAACAAACGACGCGCCTCAAGGATGAGAGAAAACTCTCAGCAAGAAGGATGACACCGGGACCAAAGTCATCGTCGGGCAAGACAGCCTGCAGGACCGTGATGGTGACTATGTGAAGAGGCTCCACAGAACCCCCTGAAACAAAGTGTAGAACTTCACAGTTCCTGAGAAGGGACTGTTGAGCCTGACAAGATGGACACACAGGAAGCCTAGCTTCAAGACCTAAGAACTTAACGACACAGGGAAGAAGCCCCAGTCGCTGACGCGGGCCATCCAGAAAGTTCCAAGATGCAAGACCGATGCACGCTTTAAGATGCTAATGCAAGAAGAGAGGCAGACGGTTGGTGCTACGCCCACGGGTGCAGGTGTTCGACACCGTAAGGATGGCACCCAATGCACATTCCGTGCTCCTGGAGCTTAAAGATGATCTCAAGACCCAAAAAAAGGGTCTAGGATGCAAAACACAGACCACACGAACGACACGACAACACACACAGGCTGCAACTGCCCTGCCTAGGATGCGCTAACATCACACTGGACAGTAAGCTACATTGTTTACCTGCCCAAAGGAGACTGTGCCCCAGAACAGCCCTCCCCCCTACACTAACGTCAAAGACCCCATTACACAATTGTCAGCCTCCACCCCTCTCCAGTGCTGGTCTCTCAACTTAGCTTTTGGAGGGCTAGCATCTGATTCCATCCTCGACGTAGTCCACAAAACACAACCATCCGATACGTTCCTGCAGTCACCGGCTTACTCTTCCTCTGCAAAAGGAAAAGGAAAAGAGAAAGTCATCACAAAAGCAGCCACAACACCAGCAATAAGCATCCTGAGAGGAGATGACGACCTCCTCCACAAAACCCCTCAAGCCTCCTGAATGCTGATGCAGTCTGATTGCCTGCTCCACACAGATTCTAGAGTCGGATGCTGTAGCGACAGTTATTCACGGCACCTAAGATACCAAGAAACACAGCATTTGCACTGCGCTTCTGCCAAACCACCAGTCCTGTGCTCCTCCTCAATACTATCTGTCTTGCCTCAAATGCGAGAGCCTAGAGCAGACTAGATACCATCAACAACCAAACCCAATTACAAAACTGGTTTGAGAAAGACACATGAACCCGCGTCCCTTTCCTAGCCATCCCCCTCCTGAACCATCAGGGAAGGAGGCCCACTGCTTCCCCACAACTCCTGCCCCTTATTTTCCAACTGCTCCTCAGGACCTGCTGTTCTGAGCCCTGCCCTGTGTTTGGCAGGCGCCTCCTGTCTTCCGCCTTCATAGAGACTCCGGGCTCTGCTACAGACCTGGAAAGCCGGGAAAACAGTTACAGAACCTACTGGTAGCCTCCCGCAAGAGCTTTAGGGCCACCGTGATACCCTGCATGCTCTGGGGCAAAATGATGAGCCATCCCTGCTGCTTCCTCAAAACAAACAAACTCAATATATAGATACGTACAAAACACTCACCCTAAATCCTACTCCAGTATCTCATAACACACACAATTAAGACTAATAAAAACACCAACTAACATAGTGTACATCAAAATTGGAAAAAAACACAAGATTTTATCTTCAATGAAGTCAGAAATTATAGTAAAACACACCACCTGCCATAAGCAAAAAAAAAAGATACATACTATTAAGCCATTTAAACAAACCAAATGCTCCCTACAAAACTAAAGATATGGGGGGAAAAAAAAAAAGATAACATACAACTCCACTTTCTATGGCAACCACCCTTACATTGAGAAGCCTTACCTCTGATGTCTTACCTATGCTAGTTTAAACGCTAAAACAAGCCTTCCCAAACAGCTGCACAAGCTCCAAAACAACTCTTAAGAAGCTCCAGAGCTCCGACCCTGGAAAAGACCAGCAGCAGAACAAGGTCCTGCCCTGAAGCTGTGGCTCATATACCCCGGGCCCCACCTGAGGCCCTCAGGCCCCACCCACCACCTTTCCCACAATCCCCTGGGTAAAGGGTGGGGCCAACCCCCAGAAGCATAAAAGCACCTGAAGGTGCAGCAGGTGTTGTTATTTGCTTTAAGTTTACTATTTACAAAGTAGTGAAGAGTGACCCTTGATAGAAAAAGCATTATCTGCTCCTCCCTTGCAGCTACACCTATTCCATCAATGACATGTCCAGGTGAGCAATTAAGTTATTTTTTTATGGAATGTAAATAGAAAAAAAATAAACATCAGACTTATCTCTATAGAAAAGTAGCTTATTCAATGCAATGATAACAGTATTATTAAATTTTATGTACTTGAGTGTCCTTCAAAAAAAAAATACAAACCCAAACACAATCTATTACTATGGGGTCATTCCTTATTTCTAGCAAGACCGTGTGTACTAACGAACTTCTGCCAGAACCCCTTTTTGGATGGGAGTGAATAACAAAACAGAATCAGATTCTATGAGAAAACTTTCTCAAAAACATTTTCCTCTGTGAAATAAGTTATTTATTGTAAATTGCTAGCAATTTAAAGTCATATTGATAATCTCATTTTGACTTGTTACTCAACAGCACTACTTGAGTCCCAAAATACAGAAAGCAACAAAAAAGCATGGAATTACAAGTCATGTATTTCCTGAACCTGCATAAAGCACCCTAATTAACATCTAAGTAGCTAGAACAAAAACAAATTTATATACATAAACTCATATTTTACAATAGGTATAAAAATGAGAAATTCTTCTTTATTTCAATGCCTCATGCCCATATAGACAGGTTTTATTCCATTTTTAAACACACATTCCCCCCATGAATTTTCAGGCATTTTTAGGTTGTGAACTGCCTCTTTTGGGGGGGACCCAGTGTGACAACCCACACCCCCCCGGAAAAGGTCTTCTTTTGACTTAGAAATACCATCTGGAGTACAATTACAGCCTGACATTAAAAAAAAAAAAAAACAAACTACACAAACATCACACCCCACACAAAGCAGCTTTAACATCTTTGAGATGCAGTCTGCTTCACTACTGCTGAACAGCCCCTCCCACATAGCTCTGCTCATCCCAAAAAAACCCTTAATTAAAGAGCTGCCCACACCACCTGCTGATGGCTAACTTGATGGGAGTTGACTGTACCACCTTGGCCTCAACAGTCTCATTAGATCAATGTATTAACCATATACTCTTACTGCTGTTCCCCCTACCCCTGACTCTACAGCCCCAGGCAGCGCAGCTCCAAGCCAAACACACCCACGTGCAGCCCAACACCACACAGCACTAGAGACAACGTGACTCCAAGATGAGAGAAAACTCTCCACAAGAAGAGCGACTTTCAGACAAGAGACGCTGTCGGGCAAGAAGAGCGACTTTCAGACAAGAGACGCTGTCGGGCAAGAAGAGCGACAGGGCTGCAGCGCTGACACGACCAGGCTCTACAGCCAAGCCATAAAAGAGTCAAATGTAACGGACCATTCCAAGAAGTTCCTGTCAAAACGGAGATGACGTATGTGCAGGAAGCATGGCTTCAAGACCCGAGAACGTAAGGATGCAGGGAAGAAATCCCAGTGCGTAACAGCAGGTGGCTAGAACGGCTAGGGCTCAGAGAAGAGAGCTGCTCAGGCAGCCGGGAACGACGCTGCAGAAGAGGACCATTCAGAAACTCCTGAGAGGCAAGTCCTATCTGCACTTTAAAATTGTTATGCAAGAAAAGAAGTGCCCATTGGGCACTCTGCCAATTAGCACAGGCATTTGAGACCCTACAGGTGGTGCCCGAGGCACATGCTGTGCTCCTTGAGTGCAAAGAGAAATAAGGACACCAAAACTTAAGGAAAGTCCAAGACACAGAAGACAGAGCACACAAACTACACAACCAAAGACACAGGCCAGAACTGCCCTGCCCAGCACACACTAGCTTTGTGCTGAAAAGTAACCCACTCCCTTTACCTACTCAGAGGAGACTGCTCCCGCATAGCCCTCTGCTCTAGCCTGACTTTAAAACTCCTCCCTGAAACTGTCAACCTTGGCCCCCCTCCAGCACCTGTCCCTCTACTTCGCTTTCAGAGGGCCAGTGGTCTGAATTCATCCTTGACAAAAAAAAACACAACAAACAGCTAACTGATGTGTTCCTGCAGTCACCATGTTCCTCTTCATCAGCAAAACAAAAAGAAATCACAGCTCCAGCAGTGACCACCATGACAGTAGATGCCAACCTCTTCCACAACACCCTCATCCTCAGAGGTGCCATGGCAATCCACTCACCTGCTTCACGTCGATTCCAGTCGGAGGCTGCAGCAACAATTATTTATGGCACCTAAGATACCAACAAACACAAAATTACCATTGCATTTCTGCAAAATCATCAGTCCCGTGCTCCTCCTCCACACTGTCCAGCTCACCTCAAATGCAAGAGACTAGAACAGACCAGACCCTGTCGACACCCAAATCCAAATGCAAAACCGATATGACAGAGACTGATGAACCCACCTCCTTTTCCTAGCCAGCCCCCAGCGCCAAAACTTTAGAAACCCCTTCTCTTCTCCTCAACCGTCAGGGAAGGAGCCTCACTTCTTCCTGACAGCTCCCATCCTGTATTTGCAACCCTGAACCCCCTACGCCGGCTGCTTCTCAGGAGCAGCTCTTCTGAGCTGTGCCCTGCGTTTGGCAGGCACCTCCTATCTTCTGTCTTCCCACAGACTCTGGGCTCTGCATCAGACCCACAAAACAAATAATGTCCTGACACAATCTATGAGGGGCCTGCTGCCCGCTGCAAAAACTCTAGGGACACCGTGGCACTCCATGGGCAACGGGGAAAGGTGATGAGCCATGCCATACCCTGAACGACGCTATGCCTTACGTCCCTGCTGCTTTCTTGAGAAATGCTGGTGCCATATATGCAGATGCATACAAAACGCTCACCCTAACCCCCATAAGATAATCTCATCATCAACCCAATTAAGAGAAACAATATCAGCAATTTACACAGCATACTGCAAAACTGGTGAAAAACCCACAGTTCTATCTTCAATAAAGTCAGAAATTCTAGGAAAACGCAGTGCTCCTAGAACAAAGAAAAGCATACTATTAAACCATCTGGGCACCCCTTAAACACTCATCACAAAGTTATGACCCGAAAAAAAAAGGAGCATACCAGTCAACTTTCTACCATACAGGCAGCTGGATGTTTACTGCTCCCGAAGGTCTCAGCTCAGCCTTCTCACCTCTGCCTCCCTAAATGCTGAAACACGCCTGCCCAAACAGCTGAGCCTGTCCCAAAGCTGCAGCAAAGCGAGGGACCAGCAGAGCACCCACCCCACGGGGCCCAGCAGCAGAATGAGCTCCTGAGCCCGGGCTGGGGCTCGTGTACCCCGGGCCCCGCCCACCGCCCTCAGGCCCCGCCCACCGCCCTTCCCACAATCCCCTGGGAAAGGGGCAGGGCCAACCCCCAGAAGACGTGAAGGCGGGTGGCAGCGGGAGCAGCAGCTTTGCTTCTCCTGCCTTAAGTTCCCAGCAGGCGAAGTGCCTCCCCTTTTTATTTCCATTTGGGACTAACCTCTGGTGATTCTCTTACCGCTTTTGTGTGATTTCTGTCCAGTTGTTGCTGTGGAGAAGAGAGCTCTGCAGGGGTTGCATTATTTTTGCGATCTTCAGATATTTTTGTGGTTAACTGATAATCGTGTTTTATCGTTTTGGAAGAGTGTTGGAAGCATATGATTTCCAGAAGACTTATGAGCATTTACGGACGGGCTCCTGGAGGACTAAAGTGCCATAGAGACGTGCGTCGGAGGACTGAGGGGGCACTTCCGGGGTCGTGGAGGACCGAAGTGCCACGGAGACGCGCGTCGGAGGACTGAGGGGGCACTTCCGGGGTCGTGGAGGACCGAAGTGCCACGGAGACGCGCGTCAGAGGACTGAGGGGGCACTTCCGGGGTCCTGGAGGAACGAAGTGCCACGGAGACGCGCGTCGGAGGACTGAGGGGGCACTTCCGGGGTCCTGGAGGACCGCGAGGTCACGTAGATGGAAACCCGGAAAACTGCCGGGCACTGACGGGGCCGTGGTAACGTGTAAGAGCTGATGCGGAGGGGCCGATGGCCGCTCTGCAGGCCGGGCGGGCGGCACCGATGCCGCTCCAGGTGGCGCGGAGCTCGCCAGAGTCCCGGCGGTCCTGGTTCGCCCTCCGGCCGCCGCTCTCTTGAGACTGCGGCCGGACGGGCCTCCGCGAAGCCGCGCCTGCGCACGAGCTGCGGAACCCACGCGGCGCCGGCGGCGGGGGCCGAGGGGGGCCGGGAGGCGCGGGCACTGCGCATGCGCCGCCCCCCACCTGCAGGACGCGCCTTCAGCCGCCAGGCGGCAGCACCCGCTCCGGTATTGACACACATCTGTACGTTTAGGGAATTTACGTTGCCCATTTCCTACGTTAACGCTTTTGATACCGAATATCTATTTAGGCTGTCTGCCTACACACCTAGTTTGACACTAATATCTTTTTATAAACGCATCTAAGTATTTTTATATTCTAGGATCTTTCATATAACACAGAATCACAGAATCCTTAGAGACAGAGGTTTTTATTTTGAACTTTTACATACATAATTTATATATATGTATGTTTCTCATTCCCTATTTCAATGCATCCTGCCCATAGTTACAGGTTTTCACATTTTTTAATGCATCCCAAGAATTTTCAGACATTCTGGGGCCGCGACCCACTTCTTTTGGGGGGGCAACTCCACGTAACCCCCCCCCCCATCTCCCACTCACCTGCTCCTCTGCTGCATCATCGCTGCCCCAGTGACATCGGGGTGCCCCAAATGACACCATCACCCCCCAAGACACACACACACAGACACCCTTCTATTCACCCCAAAAAAAGGCTTAAAACGCCCAGACCCAGGGCTGGCCCCTTCTCCTCAGGGGGGCTCCGCCACCGGCTGCAAACCTGGGCTGGGGCATCTCTCGAGCAGCACGAGACGCCTACGACGAGGCACCTGGAAAACAAAAATCCCCAATTATAGCTCAGCATCCCAAAAAAACAGCACAGAAGAGAGCAGAGGAATTCCGTCAGACGGAGGGACGGGACAGGAGCTGGGGAAACAGCTCAGCTCGAAATACAGCACAGCCTTCAAAAGCCAGCGCCATTTGAACTCTTAAAAGTCAGGATTAAGACTAATCAGTGCCATTTTGAACACGTTCTTAGCATAAGGGCGAACCCTCCGGCTGGTGCTGGGAAACACCTGGCCCTTTCCCTTTCACTGAGAAGGTGTGCATGAAGTTTACATCCACCCAGTGAAAATACTTACCCTGTGAAAGTACTTGGCTTTCCTTCGGCGCTAATTTAACTTGCACAGCTGTGAACGGATACTATTAAACTATCCGTCTCCAAAATACACAGCTATGATTTGACCACGGGGGGTTTTTTGTGTGCTACACGAGGAGGAGGAGGGACATCGGGGCAGCAGCGCTGCCCGAGAGAGACACTACTGGCTGCCGGGAAAAGGCGGCACTGAAAGCCAGACAGAAGTACTTCAGAGCACTCTGCCAAAAAAACGGGGGGGAAAACCGCGTAACATTCAGTTGTCTCTCCTTTTAAACATTTCGAACAAATACCTAACTGCCCAGGTACACCTCATAAATTGTACACTACAGCCGTTTAGGCGGCTGCAGTTTAAACTACGCAAGTCAGTTTGTCGATTATACAACTCTCACTTTTTTTTTTTTAGCTTCATTTAACATAGAAAAATCAGTGAGAGAAAAAACTCCTCCAAATGGTTTTACTTTTGGGGGCGGGGAATCAAATCGCCGGCGCCGCGATCCGTAGGGCTACCAAAAAGGACCGGCAGATTCGCGAATGCTTTTGGCTGTGCTGAAGGCGCAGAGGAACGCGTTTTTATGGTATCTCGACTGTTCCAACCGAGAACCCAAAGGCCGGCGATGCCAGCAACTGGGGGGAGACGCGCGGCACTTGGGCCTGCGGAAGGAAATGAACTTCCTCCCGAGGTTACAGAAAAAGGACATTGTTGAAGCCGTAACTCACCAAAACCACAACCAAAACCACAGGATTCGCCGTCACGAGTTAAACGCTGCTGCTGCTTCACGGCAAAGCCTGGAGAACACAGAGAGGCGATGCCCGTTTGTCCCGTTTTGTCCATGTCTCCTCTTTGACCTCAATCGCCTTTAGGACAGATGCCAGTATCTCAGTGAGGTTTTCGAGTACCGCTGTGAAATATTTTAAAGACTTATTGACTGAGAAAGCATAAAGTTTTTATCGTGAAAGCAAAGCCTGCTTCTTCTGGACATGTGAACTCTTACAAACAGTTCCTTCCCTCTTCTAGTACAGAATTATTTTCACAGTATCGTTTGACAGTGAGCACCCAGAAAGAGAAGAATATGCTTTCAGGAAGAGAAAAATAAATGGAGGGAAGTAAGCTTTGCAGAGGCGTAACGTGCTCCAGGACAGACTTTATTTTGTTTTTAGGATTGTGAGGGACGGACTGTAAATTCCCTGCCGAGGGGCAGGAGCCCCTCCAAGCCTTCAGTGGAACGCCTCAAACACTCGCAAGGAAATAAATAACGCAGGCCTGGCCTTCAAACAGCTGATGAGGCTCACACTTCTGGCGGCTGAAAGTGTGGGAGAACTGTCTTGTGAAGACAGGTCGGTTCTGCCACTCGTGCCCTGAGCTCGCTCGTTCTCAGTTCTCGAGGCCGTTGTGTCCCATGAGTGACCTTTGCTTCATTATCCGCGAAACGCACGTGAAAGCGCACGCCCTGCATGTGCTAATGAAGATTACAGAGATCACGCTAAACATGTGTGACCATGGCACTCGTCTCTCCACCCAAATCATGGCACACGTCACCGGGGAGAAGGGAGAAACCTGAGCTGAGCCCGTCCTCAGCAAGGAGGGCGGACCGTGCTGATTCAGCAAACGTAAAAGGGGAAAATAAGTGCCCCGAGGGAACAAAAAAGAAACAAAAGAAATAGATAGTGCCTGGGAAGATTCTTCCCAAGAAAGAAGAAGATTATGCCTGGGAAGAATCCCTGAAAAAGACGCTGGAACCAGGACCCGCGATCTCTTTATCTCTGTCTTTTTCTCTGTCTTTTCCTCTCTCTGTCCCTCAGTTTCTCTTTTCTCTTGGAATTGTTAAGTAACAGTTAGAGCTGTGAAGTGATGACCTTAAGATGACCTTAAGTACGACCTTAAGCACCGCTTGCCATAAGTTGTCCTACACCTGGTGTTAACTAACACAATGTACACCCCAACACCTGCCATAATTTTTTATATACCTAACCAATTATCGTGGGCTTGTTAAGATCTATACTAACCATTTTGGTAAGCTAATAAATGTTTCTGTATGGACCTTGAGATTTATCTCACCTTAGTCCGTGCCGCTGAGAATTTACAAATCTGAAGTCACTTACCCTCCCCTCTTTCCTGACAGCGGGAAGCGATAAGGATTTTGTTAAAATATTTCACAGAAAAACTATAGGAGGAGCGCTGGCACATCCTTCCCGTTAACTTCAGAGTCCACACTACAAGTACCTCAGGAAAAAAGCAGACGCGCATCGCAGACGCACCTCGTACTCGCAGAGCACTCCGGATTCTTTCCGTCTGTCCTGTACCATCACGGCAGAAGGAAGGGCGACCACGGAGAAACGCTGGCAGCTGGAATTCTGCCAAGACAGGAAAAAAACTTCTGGCGTAAAGCTAGGTGGCAATCTAAAGCGTCCTTCTTTCGTGAAGGTCTGTGAAGACTGCAGCCAACGGAGGCTCCTGACGAGTGGGACACGGCCCCAAAGCCTGGGACTCACCGCAGCTCCTGCTTTCAGCGCTGCCCACAGAATTTTCCAGTTCAGGTGCCTCTCTCTTTCTCTGTCCCTTCCTCTTCTGCAGCGCTGGTCACTTGACCATCCTCCACCTAAGAGAACACAGCGGTGTCTTACAGCTCTTGCGATATGAAGCTTCCCAGATGTGCAGCCTTGCACGCACACAACCCTTCCCCATGGCCATACCGTGATTTTGGATACGCGTACGGACCCTGCGGTACATATCAGCAATCTGGTCTGCTGAGGACAACTCAGAGGGGACCCTTCCTCACCCAGAAATGCTTGGCTGTCTCTTCCCTGCCGCAGGAAGCACCTTCTGGCTCAATCACCTTGATGTTGTTCTCTGGCTGTTTCACGTTTTTCAAGCATCTTAAGCTTCACCCACAGCAGCTCCTGTTCAAAGCCAGTAAACGTCCACCAGTCCCAGGTCGCCCACACCAGGAGGGAGAACGGGGCTGAACGGAGACAGCCCAGGCAAGTCTGTGGCAAAGGCAGCCCACGACAACCCCGGGGAGGAGCGGACAACCGCGGCCTCCGGGAGAGAAAGAGAAGGGGCAGCAGTTCCCCGACCACTCGCCCCAGCGGGAGCCCCCCCTGCAGCAGGAGCTCCTGGAGACGCTGCTTTCCCCACCCGGATGCTCCTGGCACCTGCATCGAGAGGCGACCAAGCGCAGCCAGGGGCGGCCGCCGCTGTCGGGAACAGGACGGGGGGAGGACATCTGCCGGCAGTGCCTCGGCTGGGGAGGAGGGCCGGGGCCCGTCTCCTCGCAAAGGAACAGGGAGCGGGGGTGCTGCGGGCCCGGGAGCGGGGGGACGCCGGCCCGGGAGCAGGGGGGGGCCGGCCCGGGAGCCCGGGGACGCGGGGGGAGAACCGTCCCGATGGGGGGGTACGCGAGGGAGGGAGGGAGGGGGGGTCCGAGCCGGAGGACGCGGGGGGGGGGGCCGGGGCCAGGGCCGGCCTGGGAGTCAGGGGACGGGACGCGGGGGGGGAACCGTCCCGGGAGCGGGGGGGGGTCCGTCCCGGGAGCGGGGACCGCCTACCATCCTCCCGCCCGACGGAAACGCGACCGGCAGACGCCGCTCCCCACGTGACCACCCGGAAGTAACGTACCGGAAAATGCTTCGCAGGCTGGCGCGGCTGCACCTGGTGGGCGCCGATGGAACCGAGGCTGACGGCCGCCGGAAAGCCCGCAGCCCCACGGGCTGTGGGGCCACGCGAGCGGCCGCCAAAGAGCTTTCCAACGAGGCACGGCTTTCCCTCCTGGCTCTTCGGGCGTGGGAGCTGTCGCCAGAGCCGCGGGCCTACCGGAAAATGCTTCGCAGGCTGGCGCGGCGGCGCCACGTGGGCGCCGGTGGCAGCGAGGCTGACGGCCGCCGCAAAGCCCGCAGCCCCACAGGCTGTTTCGCGAGGCGAGCGGCTGCCAAAGAGCTTTCCAACGAGGCACGGCTTTCCCTCCCTGCTCTTGGGCGTGGGAGCTGTCGCCAGAGCCGCGGCCCTACCGGAAAATGCTTCGCAGGCTGGTGGGGCGGCGCCACGTGGGCGCCGGTGGCTCGGAGGCTGACGGCCGCCACAAAGCCCGCAGCCCCACAGGCTGTGGGGCCACGCGAGCGGCTGCCAAAGAGCTTTCCAACGAGGCACGGCTTTCCCTCCTGGCTCTTCGGGCGTGGGAGCTGTTGCCAGAGCTGCGGCCCTACAGGAAAATGCTTTGCAGGCTGGTGGGGCGGCGCCACGTGGGCGCCGGTAGCTCCGAGGCTGACGGCCGCCGCAAAGCCCGCAGCCCCACAGGCTGTTTCGCCAGGCGAGCGGTTGCCAAAGAGCTTTCCAACGAGGCACGGCTTTCCCTCCTGGCTCTTCGGGCGTGGGAGCTGTCGCCAGAGCCGCGGCCCTACAGGAAAATGCTTCGCAGGCTGGTGGGGCGGCGCCACGTGGGCGCCGGTGGCTCCGAGGCTGACGGCCGCCGCAAAGCCCGCAGCCCCACAGGCTGTTTCGCCAGGCGAGCGGCTGCCAAAGAGCTTTCCAACGAGGCACGGCTTTCCCTCCTGGCTCTTCGGGCGTGGGAGCTGTCGCCAGAGCCGCGGCCCTACAGGAAAATGCTTCGCAGGCTGGCGCAGCGGCGCCACGTGGGCGCCGGTGGCAGGGAGGCTGACGGTCGCCGCATAGCCCGCAGCCCCATGGGCTGTGGGGCCACGCGAGCGGCCGCCAAAGAGCTTTCCAACGAGGCACGGCTTTCCCTCCTGGCTCTTCGGGCGTGGGAGCTGTCGCCAGAGCCACGGCCCTACCGGAAAATGCTTCGCAGGCTGGCGCGGCTGCACCTGGTGGGTGCCGTTGGCTCCGAGGCTGACGGCCGCCGCAAAGCCCGCAGCCCCACAGGCTGTTTCGCCAGGCGAGCGGCTGCCAAAGAGCTTTCCAACGAGGCACGGCTTTCCCTCCTGGCTCTTCGGGCGTGGGAGCTGTCGCCAGAGCCACGGCCCTACCGGAAAATGCTTCGCAGGCTGGCGCGGCTGTAGCTAGTAGGCGCCGGTGGCTCCGAGGCTGACGGCCGCCGCAAAGCCCGCAGCCCCACAGGCTGTTTCGCCAGGCGAGCGGCCGCCAAAGAGCTTTCCAACGAGGCACGGCTTTCCCTCCTGGCTCTTCGGGCTTGGGAGCTGTCGTCAGAGCCGCGGCCCTACCGGAAAATGCTTCGCAGGCTGGTGGGGCGGCGCCACGTGGGCGCCGGTGGCTCCGAGGCTGACGGCCGCCGCAAAGCCCGCAGCCCCACAGGCTGTGGGGCCACGCGAGCGGCTGCCAAAGAGCTTTCCAACGAGGCACGGCTTTCCCTCCTGGCTCTTCGGGCGTGGGAGCTGTTGCCAGAGCTGCGGCCCTACAGGAAAATGCTTTGCAGGCTGGTGGGGCGGCGCCACGTGGGCGCCGGTGGCTCCGAGGCTGACGGCCGCCGCAAAGCCCGCAGCCCCACAGGCTGTTTCGCCAGGCGAGCGGCTGCCAAAGAGCTTTCCAACGAGGCACGGCTTTCCCTCCTGGCTCTTCGGGCGTGGGAGCTGTCGCCAGAGCCGCGGCCCTACAGGAAAATGCTTCGCAGGCTGGCGCAGCGGCGCCACGTGGGCGCCGGTGGCAGGGAGGCTGACGGTCGCCGCATAGCCCGCAGCCCGATGGGCTGTGGGGCCACGCGAGCGGCCGCCAAAGAGCTTTCCAACGAGGCACGGCTTTCCCTCCTGGCTCTTCGGGCGTGGGAGCTGTCGCCAGAGCCACGGCCCTACCGGAAAATGCTTCGCAGGCTGGCGCGGCTGCACCTGGTGGGTGCCGTTGGCTCCGAGGCTGACGGCCGCCGCAAAGCCCGCAGCCCCACAGGCTGTTTCGCCAGGCGAGCGGCTGCCAAAGAGCTTTCCAACGAGGCACGGCTTTCCCTCCTGGCTCTTCGGGCGTGGGAGCTGTCGCCAGAACCACGGCCCTACCGGAAAATGCTTCGCAGGCTGGCGCGGCTGCACCTGGTGGGTGCCGGTGGCTCCGAGGCTGACGGCCGCCGCAAAGCCCGCAGCCCCACAGGCTGTTTCGCCAGGCGAGCGGCCGCCAAAGAGCTTTCCAACGAGGCACGTCTTTCCCTCCTGGCTCTTCGGGCTTGGGAGCTGTCGTCAGAGCCGCAGCCCTACCGGAAAATGCTTCGCAAGCTGGCGCGGCAGCGCCACGTGGGCGCCGGTGGCGCCGAGGCTGATGGCCGCCGCAAAGCCCGCAGCCCCACGGGCTGTGGAACCACGCGAGCGGCTGCCAAAGAGCTTTCCAACGAGGCATGGCTTTTCCTCCTGGCTCTTCGGGCGTGGGAGCTGTCGCCAGAGCCGCGGCCCTACCGGAAAACGCTTCGCAGGCTGGCGCAGCGGCGCCACGTGGGCGCCGGTGGCGGCGAGGCTGACGGCCGCCGCAGAGCCCGCAGCCACACGGGCTGTGGGGCCACACGAGCGGCTGCCAAAGAGCTTTCCAACGAGGCACGGCTTTCCCTCCTGGCTCTTCGGGCGTGGGAGCTGTCGCCAGAGCTGCGGCCCTACAGGAAAATGCTTCGCAGGCTGGTGGGGCGGCGCCACGTGGGCGCCGGTGGCTCCGAGGCTGACGGCCGCCGCAAAGCCCGCAGCCCCACAGGCTGTTTCGCCAGGCGAGCGGCTGCCAAAGAGCTTTCCAACAAGGCACGGCTTTCCCTCCTGGCTCTTCGGGCGTGGGAGCTGTCGCCAGAGCCGCGGCCCTACAGGAAAATGCTTCGCAGGCTGGCGCAGCGGCGCCACGTGGGCGCCGGTGGCAGGGAGGCTGACGGTCGCCGCATAGCCCGCAGCCCCATGGGCTGTGGGGCCACGCGAGCGGCCGCCAAAGAGCTTTCCAACGAGGCACGGCTTTCCCTCCTGGCTCTTCGGGCGTGGGAGCTGTCGCCAGAGCCACGGCCCTACCGGAAAATGCTTCGCAGGCTGGCGCGGCTGCACCTGGTGGGTGCCGTTGGCTCCGAGGCTGACGGCCGCCGCAAAGCCCGCAGCCCCACAGGCTGTTTCGCCAGGCGAGCGGCTGCCAAAGAGCTTTCCAACGAGGCACGGCTTTCCCTCCTGGCTCTTCGGGCGTGGGAGCTGTCGCCAGAGCCACGGCCCTACCGGAAAATGCTTCGCAGGCTGGCGCGGCTGCACCTGGTGGGTGCCGGTGGCTCCGAGGCTGACGGCCGCCGCAAAGCCCGCAGCCCCACAGGCTGTTTCGCCAGGCGAGCGGCCGCCAAAGAGCTTTCCAACGAGGCACGGCTTTCCCTCCTGGCTCTTCGGGCTTGGGAGCTGTCGTCAGAGCCGCGGCCCTACCGGAAAATGCTTCGCAGGCTGGTGGGGCGGCGCCACGTGGGCGCCGGTGGCTCCGAGGCTGACGGCCGCCGCAAAGCCCGCAGCCCCACAGGCTGTGGGGCCACGCGAGCGGCTGCCAAAGAGCTTTCCAACGAGGCACGGCTTTCCCTCCTGGCTCTTCGGGCGTGGGAGCTGTTGCCAGAGCTGCGGCCCTACAGGAAAATGCTTTGCAGGCTGGTGGGGCGGCGCCACGTGGGCGCCGGTGGCTCCGAGGCTGACGGCCGCCGCAAAGCCCGCAGCCCCACAGGCTGTTTCGCCAGGCGAGCGGCTGCCAAAGAGCTTTCCAACGAGGCACGGCTTTCCCTCCTGGCTCTTCGGGCGTGGGAGCTGTCGCCAGAGCCGCGGCCCTACAGGAAAATGCTTCGCAGGCTGGCGCAGCGGCGCCACGTGGGCGCCGGTGGCAGGGAGGCTGACGGTCGCCGCATAGCCCGCAGCCCGATGGGCTGTGGGGCCACGCGAGCGGCCGCCAAAGAGCTTTCCAACGAGGCACGGCTTTCCCTCCTGGCTCTTCGGGCGTGGGAGCTGTCGCCAGAGCCACGGCCCTACCGGAAAATGCTTCGCAGGCTGGCGCGGCTGCACCTGGTGGGTGCCGTTGGCTCCGAGGCTGACGGCCGCCGCAAAGCCCGCAGCCCCACAGGCTGTTTCGCCAGGCGAGCGGCTGCCAAAGAGCTTTCCAACGAGGCACGGCTTTCCCTCCTGGCTCTTCGGGCGTGGGAGCTGTCGCCAGAACCACGGCCCTACCGGAAAATGCTTCGCAGGCTGGCGCGGCTGCACCTGGTGGGTGCCGGTGGCTCCGAGGCTGACGGCCGCCGCAAAGCCCGCAGCCCCACAGGCTGTTTCGCCAGGCGAGCGGCCGCCAAAGAGCTTTCCAACGAGGCACGTCTTTCCCTCCTGGCTCTTCGGGTGTGGGAGCTGTCGCCAGAGCCGCGGCCCTACAGGAAAATGCTTCGCAAGCTGGCGCGGCAGCGCCACGTGGGCGCCGGTGGCGCCGAGGCTGATGGCCGCCGCAAAGCCCGCAGCCCCACGGGCTGTGGAACCACGCGAGCGGCTGCCAAAGAGCTTTCCAGCGAGGCACGACTTTCCCTCCTGGCTCTTCGGGCGTGGGAGCTGTCGCCAGAGCCGCGGCCCTACCGGAAAATGCTTCGCAGGCTGGTGGGGCGGCGCCACGTGGGCGCCGGTGGCTCCGAGGCTGACGGCCGCCGCAAAGCCCGCAGCCCCACAGGCTGTTTCGCCAGGCGAGCGGCTGCCAAAGAGCTTTCCAACGAGGCACGGCTTTCCCTCCTGGCTCTTCGGGTGTGGGAGCTGTCGCCAGAGCCGCGGCCCTACAGGAAAATGCTTCACAGGCTGGTGGGGCGGCGCCACGTGGGCGCCGGTGGCTCCGAGGCTGACGGCCGCGGCAAAGCCCGCAGCCCCACGGGCTGTTTCGCCAGGCGAGCGGCTGCCAAAGAGCTTTCCAACGAGGCATGGCTTTCCCTCCTGGCTCTTCGTGCTTGGGAGCTGTCGCCAGAGTTGCGGCCCTACCGGAAAATGCTTCGCAAGCTGGCGCGGCGGCGCCATGTGGGCGCCGGTGGCGCCGAGGCTGACGGCCGCCACAAAGCCCGCAGCCCCACAGGCTGTGGGGCCACGCGAGCGGCTGCCAAAGAGCTTTCCAAAGAGGCACGGCTTTCCCTCCTGGCTCTTCGGGCGTGGGAGCTGTCGCCAGAGCCGCAGCCCTACAGGAAAATGCTTCGCAGGCTGGCGCAGCGGCGCCACGTGGGCGCCGGTGGCAGCGAGGCTGACGGCCGCCGCAAAGCCTGCAGCCCCACAGGCTGTTTCGCCAGGCGAGCGGCTGCCAAAGAGCTTTCCAACGAGGCACGGCTTTCCCTCCTGGCTCTTCGTGCTTGGGAGCTGTCGCCAGAGCCGCGGCCCTACCGGAAAATGCTTCGCAGGCTGGTGGGGCGGCGCCACGTGGGCGCCGGTGGCTCCGAGGCTGACAACCGCCGCAAAGCCCGCAGCCCCACGGGCTGTGGGGCCACGCGAGCGGCTGCCAAAGAGCTTTCCAACGAGGCACGGCTTTCCCTCCTGGCTCTTCGGGCGTGGGAGCTGTCGCCAGAGCCGCGGCCCTACAGGAAAATGCTTCGCAGGCTGGTGGGGCGGCGCCACGTGGGCGCCGGTGGCTCCGAGGCTGACGGCCGCCGCAAAGCCCGCAGCCCCACAGGCTGTTTCGCCAGGCGAGCGTCTGCCAAAGAGCTTTCCAACGAGGCACGGCTTTCCCTCCTGGCTCTTCGGGTGTGGGAGCTGTCGCCAGAGCCGCGGCCCTACAGGAAAATGCTTCGCAGGCTGGCGCAGCGGCGCCACGTGGGCGCCGGTGGCAGGGAGGCTGACGGTCGCCGCATAGCCCGCAGCCCCATGGGCTGTGGGGCCACGCGAGCGGCTGCCAAAGAGCTTTCCAACGAGGCACGGCTTTCTCTCCTCGCTCTTAGGGCGTGGGAGCTGTCGCCAGAGCCGCGGCCCTACAGGAAAATGCTTCGCAGGCTGGCGCGGCTGCACCTGGTGGGCGCCGGTGGCGGGGAGGCTGACGGCCGCCACAAAGCCCGCAGCCCCACGGGCTGTGGGGCCACGCGATCGGCTGCTAAAGAGCTTTCCAACGAGGCACGGCTTTCCCTCCTGGCTCTTCGGGCGTGGGAGCTGTCGCCAGAGCCGCAGCCCTACAGGAAAATGCTTCGCAGGCAGGCGCAGCGGCGCCACGTGGGCGCCGGTGGCTCCGAGGCTGACGGTCGCCGCATAGCCCGCAGCCCCATGGGCTGTGGGGCCACGCGAGCGGCCGCCAAAGAGCTTTCCAACGAGGCACGGCTTTCCCTCCTGGCTCTTCGGGCATGGGAGCTGTCGCCAGAGCCACGGCCCTACCAGAAAATGCTTCGCAGGCTGGCGCGGCTGCACCTGGTGGGTGCCGTTGGCTCCGAGGCTGACGGCCGCCGCAAAGCCCGCAGCCCCACAGGCTGTTTCGCCAGGCGAGCGGCTGCCAAAGAGCTTTCCAACGAGGCACGGCTTTCCCTCCTGGCTCTTCGGGCGTGGGAGCTGTCGCCAGAGCCATGGCCCTACCGGAAAATGCTTCGCAGGCTGGCGCGGCTGCACCTGGTGGGTGCCGGTGGCTCCGAGGCTGACGGCCGCCGCAAAGCCCGCAGCCCCACAGGCTGTTTCGCCAGGCGAGCGGCCGCCAAAGAGCTTTCCAACGAGGCACGGCTTTCCCTCCTGGCTCTTCGGGCGTGGGAGCTGTCGCCAGAGTTGCGGCCCTACCGGAAAATGCTTCGCAGGCTGGTGGGGCGGTGCCACGTGGGCGCCGGTGGCTCTGAGGCTGACGGCCGCCGCAAAGCCCGCAGCCGCACGGGCTGTTTCGCCAGGCGAGCGGCTGCCAAAGAGCTTTCCAACGAGGCATGGCTTTCCCTCCTGGCTCTTCGGGCGTGGGAGCTGTCGCCAGAGTTGCGGCCCTACCGGAAAATGCTTCGCAGGCTGGTGGGGCGGCGCCACGTGGGCGCCGGTGGCTCCGAGGCTGACAACCGCCGCAAAGCCCGCAGCCCCACGGGCTGTGGGGCCACGCGAGCGGCTGCCAAAGAGCTTTCCAACGAGGCACGGCTTTCCCTCCTGGCTCTTCGGGCTTGGGAGTTGTCGTCAGAGCCGCAGCCCTACCGGAAAATGCTTCGCAGCCTGGTGAGGCGGCGACACATGGGCGCCGGTGGCAGCAAGGCTGACGGCCGCCGCAAAGCCCGCAGCCCCACAGGCTGTTTCGCCAGGCGAGCGGCTGCCAAAGAGCTTTCCAACGAGGCACGGCTTTCCCTCCTCGCTCTTCAGGCGTGGGAGCTGTCGCCAGAGCCGCGGCCCTACCGGAAAATGCTTCGCAGGCTGGCGCGGCTGCACCTGGTGGGCGCCGGTGGCGGGGAGGCTGACGGCCGCCACAAAGCCCGCAGCCCCACGGGCTGTGGGGCCATGCGATCGGCTGCCAAAGAGCTTTCCAACGAGGCACGGCTTTCCCTCCTGGCTCTTCGTGCTTGGGAGCTGTCGCCAGAGCCGCGGCCCTACCGGAAAATGCTTCACAGGCTGGTGGGGCGGCGCCACGTGGGCGCCGGTGGCTCCGAGGCTGACGGCCGCGGCAAAGCCCGCAGCCCCACGGGCTGTTTTGCCAGGCGAGCGGCTGCCAAAGAGCTTTCCAACGAGGCATGGCTTTCCCTCCTGGCTCTTCGTGCTTAGGAGCTGTCGCCAGAGTTGCGGCCCTACCGGAAAATGCTTCGCAAGCTGGCGCGGCGGCGCCATGTGGGCGCCGGTGGCGCCGAGGCTGACGGCCGCCACAAAGCCCGCAGCCCCACGGGCTGTGGGGCCACGCGAGAGGCTGCCAAAGAGCTTTCCAACGAGGCACGGCTTTCTCTCCTCGCTCTTCGGGCGTGGGAGCTGTCGCCAGAGCCGCGGCCCTACAGGAAAATGCTTCGCAGGCTGGCGCGGCTGCACCTGGTGGGCGCCGGTGGCGGGGAGGCTGACGGCCGCCGCAAAGCCCGCAGCCCCACGGGCTGTGGGGCCACGCGATCGGCTGCCAAAGAGCTTTCCAACGAGGCACGGCTTTCCCTCCTGGCTCTTCGGGCGTGGGAGCTGTCGCCAGAGCCGCGGCCCTACAGGAAAATGCTTCGCAGGCTGGCGCAGCGGCGCCACGTGGGCGCCGGTGGCAGGGAGGCTGACGGTCGCCGCATAGCCCGCAGCCCCATGGGCTGTGGGGCCACGCGAGCGGCCGCCAAAGAGCTTTCCAACGAGGCACGGCTTTCCCTCCTGGCTCTTCGGGCATGGGAGCTGTCGCCAGAGCCACGGCCCTACCGGAAAATGCTTCGCAGGCTGGCGCGGCTGCACCTGGTGGGTGCCGGTGGCTCCGAGGCTGACGGCCGCCGCAAAGCCCGCAGCCCCACAGGCTGTTTCGCCAGGCGAGCGGCTGCCAAAGAGCTTTCCAACGAGGCACGGCTTTCCCTCCTGGCTCTTCGGGCGTGGGAGCTGTCGCCAGAGAAACGGCCCTACCGGAAAATGCTTCGCAGGCTGGCGCGGCTGCACCTGGTGGGTGCCGGTGGCTCCGAGGCTGACGGCCGCCGCAAAGCCCGCAGCCCCACAGGCTGTTTCGCCAGGCGAGCGGCCGCCAAAGAGCTTTCCAACGAGGCACGGCTTTCCCTCCTGGCTCTTCGGGCTTGGGAGCTGTCGTCAGAGCCGCAGCCCTACCGGAAAATGCTTCGCAAGCTGGCGCGGCAGCACCACGTGGGCGCCGGTGGCGCCGAGGCTGACAGCCGCCGCAAAGCCCGCAGCCCCACGGGCTGTGGGGCCACGCGAGAGGCTGCCAAAGAGCTTTCCAACGAGGCATGGCTTTCCCTCCTGGCTCTTCGTGCTTGGGAGCTGTCGCCAGAGCCGCGGCCCTACCGGAAAACGCTTCGCAGGCTGGCGCAGCGGCGCCACGTGGGCGCCGGTGGCGGCGAGGCTGACGGCCGCCGCAGAGCCCGCAGCCCCATGGGCTGTGGGGCCACGCGAGCGGCTGCCAAATAGCTTTCCAACGAGGCATGGCTTTCCCTCCTGGCTCTTCGGGCTTGGGAGTTGTCGTCAGAGCCGCAGCCCTACCGGAAAATGCTTCGCAAGCTGGCACGGCAGCGCCACGTGGGCACCGTTGGCGGCGAGGCTGACGGCCGCCGCAAAGCCCGCAGCCACACGGGCTGTGGGGCCACACGAGCGGCAGCCAAAGAGCTTTCCAGCGAGGCACGACTTTCCCTCCTGGCTCTTCGGGCGTGGGAGCTGTCGCCAGAGACGCGGCCCTACCGGAAAATGCTTCGCAGGCTGGCGCAGCGGCGCCACGTGGGCGCAGATGGCAGCGAGGCTGACGGCCGCCGCAAAGCCCGCAGCCCCACAGGCTGTTTCGCCAGGCGAGCGGCTGCCAAAGAGCTTTCCAACGAGGCACGGCTTTCTCTCCTCGCTCTTAGGGCGTGGGAGCTGTCGCCAAAGCCGCGGCCCTACTGGAAAATGCTTCGCAGGCTGGCGCGGCTGCACCTGGTGGGCGCCGGTGGCGGGGAGGCTGACGGCCGCCACAAAGCCCGCAGCCCCACGGGCTGTGGGGCCACGCGATCAGCTGCCAAAGAGTTTTCCAACGAGGCACGGCTTTCCCTCCTCGCTCTTCGGGCGTGGGAGCTGTCGCCAGAGCCGCGGCCCTACAGGAAAATGCTTCGCAGGCTGGTGGGGCGGCGCCACGTGGGCGCCGGTGGCGGGGAGGCTGACGGCCGCCGCAAAGCCCGCAGCCCCACAGGCTGTTTCGCCAGGCGAGCGGCTGCCAAAGAGCTTTCCAACGAGGCACGGCTTTCCCTCCTGGCTCTTCGGGCGTGGGAGCTGTCGCCAGAGCCGCGGCCCTACAGGAAAATGCTTCGCAGGCTGGCGCAGCGGCGCCACGTGGGCGCCGGTGGCAGGGAGGCTGACGGCCGCCACAAAGCCCGCAGCCCCACGGGCTGTGGGGCCACGCGAGCGGCCGCCAAAGAGCTTTCCAACGAGGCACGGCTTTCCCTCCTGGCTCTTCGTGCTTGGGAGCTGTCGCCAGAGCCACGGCCCTACCGGAAAATGCTTCGCAGGCTGGCGCGGCTGCACCTGGTGGGTGCCGGTGGCTCCGAGGCTGACGGCCGCCGCAAAGCCCGCAGCCCCACAGGCTGTTTCGCCAGGCGAGCGGCTGCCAAAGAGCTTTCCAACGAGGCACGGCTTTCCCTCCTGGCTCTTCGGGCGTGGGAGCTGTCGCCAGAGTTGCGGCCCTACCGGAAAATGCTTCGCAGGCTGGTGGGGCGGTGCGACGTGGGCGCCGGTGGCTCCGAGGCTGACGGCCGCCGCAAAGCCCGCAGCCCCACGGGCTGTTTCGCCAGGCGAGCGGCTGCCAAAGAGCTTTCCAACGAGGCATGGCTTTCCCTCCTGGCTCTTCGGGCTTGGGAGCTGTCGCCAGAGTTGCGGCCCTACCGGAAAATGCTTCGCAGGCTGGTGGGGCGGCGCCACGTGGGCGCCGGTGGCTCCGAGGCTGACGGCCGCCGCAAAGCCCGCAGCCCCACGGGCTGTGGGGCCACGCGAGCGGCTGCCAAAGAGCTTTCCAACGAGGCACGGCTTTCCCTCCTGGCTCTTCAGGCGTGGGAGCTGTCGCCAGAGTCGCGGCCCTACCGGAAAATGCTTCGCAGCCTGGTGAGGCGGCGACACATGGGCGCCGGTGGCAGCGAGGCTGACGGCCGCCGCAAAGCCCGCAGCCCCACAGGCTGTTTCGCCAGGCGAGCGGCTGCCAAAGAGCTTTCCAACGAGGCACGGCTTTCCCTCCTCGCTCTTCGGGCGTGGGAGCTGTCGCCAGAGCCGCGGCCCTACAGGAAAATGCTTCGCAGGCTGGCGCGGCTGCACCTGGTGGGCGCCGGTGGCGGGGAGGCTGACGGCCGCCACAAAGCCCGCAGCCCCACGGGCTGTGGGGCCATGCGATCGGCTGCCAAAGAGCTTTCCAACGAGGCACGGCTTTCCCTCCTGGCTCTTCGTGCTTGGGAGCTGTCGCCAGAGTTGCGGCCCTACCGGAAAATGCTTCACAGGCTGGTGGGGCGGCGCCACGTGGGCGCCGGTGGCTCCGAGGCTGACGGCCGCGGCAAAGCCCGCAGCCCCACGGGCTGTTTTGCCAGGCGAGCGGCTGCCAAAGAGCTTTCCAACGAGGCATGGCTTTCCCTCCTGGCTCTTCGTGCTTGGGAGCTGTCGCCAGAGTTGCGGCCCTACCGGAAAATGCTTCGCAGGCTGGCGCGGCGGCGCCATGTGGGCGCCGGTGGCGCCGAGGCTGACGGCCGCCACAAAGCCCGCAGCCCCACGGGCTGTGGGGCCACGCGAGAGGCTGCCAAAGAGCTTTCCAACGAGGCACGGCTTTCCCTCCTGGCTCTTCGGGCGTGGGAGCTGTCGCCAGAGACGCGGCCCTACCGGAAAATGCTTCGCAGGCTGGCGCAGCGGCGCCATGTGGGCGCCGGTGGCAGCGAGGCTGACGGCCGCCGCAAAGCCCGCAGCCCCACAGGCTGTTTCGCCAGGCGAGCGGCTGCCAAAGAGCTTTCCAACGAGGCACGGCTTTCTCTCCTCGCTCTTCGGGCGTGGGAGCTGTCGCCAGAGCCGCGGCCCTACAGGAAAATGCTTCGCAGGCTGGCGCGGCTGCACCTGGTGGGCGCCGGTGGCGGGGAGGCTGACGGCCGCCGCAAAGCCCGCAGCCCCACGGGCTGTGGGGCCACGCGATCGGCTGCCAAAGAGCTTTCCAACGAGGCACGGCTTTCCCTCCTGGCTCTTCGGGCGTGGGAGCTGTCGCCAGAGCCGCGGCCCTACAGGAAAATGCTTCGCAGGCTGGCGCAGCGGCGCCACGTGGGCGCCGGTGGCAGGGAGGCTGACGGTCGCCGCATAGCCCGCAGCCCCATGGGCTGTGGGGCCACGCGAGCGGCCGCCAAAGAGCTTTCCAACGAGGCACGGCTTTCCCTCCTGGCTCTTCGGGCATGGGAGCTGTCGCCAGAGCCACGGCCCTACCAGAAAATGCTTCGCAGGCTGGCGCGGCTGCACCTGGTGGGTGCCGGTGGCTCCGAGGCTGACGGCCGCCGCAAAGCCCGCAGCCCCACAGGCTGTTTCGCCAGGCGAGCGGCCGCCAAAGAGCTTTCCAACGAGGCACGGCTTTCCCTCCTGGCTCTTCGGGCTTGGGAGCTGTCGTCAGAGCCGCAGCCCTACCGGAAAATGCTTCGCAAGCTGGCGCGGCAGCACCACGTGGGCGCCGGTGGCGGGGAGGCTGACGGCCGCCGCAAAGCCCGCAGCCCCACGGGCTGTGGGGCCACGCGAGCGGCTGCCAAAGAGCTTTCCAACGAGGCATGGCTTTTCCTCCTGGCTCTTCGGGCATGGGAGCTGTCGCCAGAGCCGCGGCCCTACCGGAAAACGCTTCGCAGGCTGGCGCAGCGGCGCCACGTGGGCGCCGGTGGCGGCGAGGCTGACGGCCGCCGCAGAGCCCGCAGCCCCATGGGCTGTGGGGCCACGCGAGCGGCTGCCAAAGAGCTTTCCAACGAGGCATGGCTTTCCCTCCTGGCTCTTCGGGCTTGGGAGTTGTCGTCAGAGCCGCAGCCCTACCGGAAAATGCTTCGCAAGCTGGCACGGCAGCGCCACGTGGGCACCGTTGGCGGCGAGGCTGACGGCCGCCGCAAAGCCCGCAGCCACACGGGCTGTGGGGCCACGCGAGCGGCAGCCAAAGAGCTTTCCAGCGAGGCACGACTTTCCCTCCTGGCTCTTCGGGCGTGGGAGCTGTCGCCAGAGCCGCGGCCCTACCGGAAAACGCTTCGCAGGCTGGCGCAGCGGCGCCACGTGGGCGCCGGTGTCAGCGAGGCTGACGGCCGCCGCAAAGCCCGCAGCCCCACAGGCTGTTTCGCCAGGCGAGCGGCTGCCAAAGAGCTTTCCAACGAGGCACGGCTTTCTCTCCTCGCTCTTAGGGCGTGGGAGCTGTCGCCAGAGCCGCGGCCCTACTGGAAAATGCTTCGCAGGCTGGCGCGGCTGCACCTGGTGGGCGCCGGTGGCGGGGAGGCTGACGGCCGCCACAAAGCCCGCAGCCCCACGGGCTGTGGGGCCACGCGATCGGCTGCCAAAGAGCTTTCCAACGAGGCACGGCTTTCCCTCCTCGCTCTTCGGGCGTGGGAGCTGTCGCCAGAGCCGCGGCCCTACAGGAAAATGCTTCGCAGGCTGGTGGGGCGGCGCCACGTGGGCGCCGGTGGCTCCGAGGCTGACGGCCGCCGCAAAGCCCGCAGCCCCACAGGCTGTTTCGCCAGGCGAGCGGCTGCCAAAGAGCTTTCCAACGAGGCACGGCTTTCCCTCCTGGCTCTTCGGGCGTGGGAGCTGTCGCCAGAGCCGCGGCCCTACAGGAAAATGCTTCGCAGGCTGGCGCAGCGGCGCCACGTGGGCGCCGGTGGCAGGGAGGCTGACGGCCGCCACAAAGCCCGCAGCCCCACGGGCTGTGGGGCCACGCGAGCGGCCGCCAAAGAGCTTTCCAACAAGGCACGGCTTTCCCTCCTGGCTCTTCGGGCGTGGGAGCTGTCGCCAGAGCCACGGCCCTACCGGAAAATGCTTCGCAGGCTGGCGCGACTGCACCTGGTGGGTGCCGGTGGCTCCGAGGCTGACGGCCGCCGCAAAGCCCGCAGCCCCACAGGCTGTTTTGCCAGGCGAGCGGCTGCCAAAGAGCTTTCCAACGAGGCACGGCTTTCCCTCCTGGCTCTTCGGGCGTGGGAGCTGTCGCCAGAGCCACGGCCCTACCGGAAAATGCTTCGCAGGCTGGCACGGCTGCACCTGGTGGGTGCCGGTGGCTCCGAGGCTGACGGCCGCCGCAAAGCCCGCAGCCCCACAGGCTGTTTCGCCAGGCGAGCGGCCGCCAAAGAGCTTTCCAACGAGGCACGGCTTTCCCTCCTGGCTCTTCGGGCGTGGGAGCTGTCGCCAGAGTTGCGGCCCTACCGGAAAATGCTTCGCAGGCTGGTGGGGCGGTGCCACGTGGGCGCCGGTGGCTCCGAGGCTGACGGCCGCCGCAAAGCCCGCAGCCGCACGGGCTGTTTCGCCAGGCGAGCGGCTGCCAAAGAGCTTTCCAACGAGGCACGGCTTTCCCTCCTGGCTCTTCGGGCTTGGGAGTTGTCGTCAGAGCCGCAGCCCTACCGGAAAATGCTTCGCAGCCTGGTGAGGCGGCGACACATGGGCGCCGGTGGCAGCGAGGCTGACGGCCGCCGCAAAGCCCGCAGCCCCACAGGCTGTTTCGCCAGGCGAGCGGCTGCCAAAGAGCTTTCCAACGAGGCACGGCTTTCTCTCCTCGCTCTTCGGGCGTGGGAGCTGTCGCAAGAGCCGCGGCCCTACCGGAAAATGCTTTGCAGGCTGGCGCGGCTGCACCTGGTGGGCGCCGGTGGCGGGGAGGCTGACGGCCGCCGCAAAGCCCGCAGCCCCACGGGCTGTGGGGCCACGCGATCGGCTGCCAAAGAGCTTTCCAACGAGGCACGGCTTTCCCTCCTGGCTCTTCGGGCGTGGGAGCTGTCGCCAGAGCCGCGGCCCTACAGGAAAATGCTTCGCAGGCTGGCGCAGCAGCGCCACGTGGGCGCCGGTGGCAGGGAGGCTGACGGTTGCCGCATAGCCCGCAGCCCCATGGGCTGTGGGGCCACGCGAGCGGCCGCCAAAGTGCTTTCCAACGAGGCACGGCTTTCCCTCCTGGCTCTTCGGGCATGGGAGCTGTCGCCAGAGCCACGGCCCTACCAGAAAATGCTTCGCAGGCTGGCGCGGCTGCACCTGGTGGGTGCCGGTGGCTCCGAGGCTGACGGCCGCCGCAAAGCCCGCAGCCCCACAGGCTGTTTCGCCAGGCGAGCGGCTGCCAAAGAGCTTTCCAACGAGGCACGGCTTTCCCTCCTGGCTCTTCGGGCGTGGGAGCTGTCGCCAGAGAAACGGCCCTACCGGAAAATGCTTCGCAGGCTGGCGCGGCTGCACCTGGTGGGTGCCGGTGGCTCCGAGGCTGACGGCCGCCGCAAAGCCCGCAGCCCCACAGGCTGTTTCGCCAGGCGAGCGGCCGCCAAAGAGCTTTCCAACGAGGCACGGCTTTCCCTCCTGGCTCTTCGGGCTTGGGAGCTGTCGCCAGAGCCGCGGCCCTACTGGAAAATGCTTCGCAGGCTGGCGCGGCTGCACCTGGTGGGCGCCGGTGGCGGGGAGGCTGACGGCCGCCACAAAGCCCGCAGCCCCACGGGCTGTGGGGCCACGCGATCGGCTGCCAAAGAGCTTTCCAACGAGGCACGGCTTTCCCTCCTCGCTCTTCGGGCGTGGGAGCTGTCGCCAGAGCCGCGGCCCTACAGGAAAATGCTTCGCAGGCTGGTGGGGCGGCGCCACGTGGGCGCCGGTGGCTCCGAGGCTGACGGCCGCCGCAAAGCCCGCAGCCCCACAGGCTGTTTCGCCAGGCGAGCGGCTGCCAAAGAGCTTTCCAACGAGGCACGGCTTTCCCTCCTGGCTCTTCGGGCGTGGGAGCTGTCGCCAGAGCCGCGGCCCTACAGGAAAATGCTTCGCAGGCTGGCGCGGCTGCACCTGGTGGGCGCCGGTGGCGGGGAGGCTGACGGCCGCCACAAAGCCCGCAGCCCCACAGGCTGTTTCGCCAGGCGAGCGGCTGCCAAAGAGCTTTCCAACGAGGCACGGCTTTCCCTCCTGGGTCTTCGGGCGTGGGAGCTGTCGTCAGAGCCGCGGCCCTACCGGAAAATGCTTCGTAGGCTGGCGCAGCGGCGCCACGTGGGCGCCGGTGGCAGCGAGGATGACGGCCGCCGCAAAGCCCGCAGCCCCACAGGCTGTTTCGCCAGGCGAGCGGCTGCCAAAGAGCTTTCCAACGAGGTACAGCTTTCCCTCCTAGGTCTTCGGGCGTGGGAGCTGTCGCCAGAGCCGCGGCCCTACAGGAAAATGCTTTGCAGGCTGGCGCGGCTGCACCTGGTGGGCGCCGGTGGCGGGGAGGCTGACGGCCGCCACAAAGCCCGCAGCCCCACGGGCTGTGGGGCCACGCGATCGGCTGCCAAAGAGCTTTCCAACGAGGCACGGCTTTCCCTCCTGGCTCTTCGGGCGTGGGAGCTGTCGCCAGAGTCGCGGCCCTACCGCAAAAAGCTCTGCATACTTGCGCGGCGGCGCCACATGGGCACCGTTGGCGGAGAGGCTGACGGCCGCCGCAAAGCCCGCAGCCCCACAGGCTGTGGGGCCACGGAAGAGGCTGCCAAAGAGCTTTCCAACGAGGCACGGCTTTCCCTCCTGGCTCTTCGGGCTTGGGAGCTGTCGCCAGAGCCGCGGCCCTACCGGACAATGCTTCGCAGGCTGGCGCAGCGGCGCCACGTGGGCGCCGGTGGCGCCGAGGCTGACGGCCGCCGCAAAGCCCGCAGCCCCACGGGCTGTGGGGCCACGCGAGCGGCTGCCAAAGAGCTTTCCAACGAGGCATGGCTTTCCTTCCTGGCTCTTCGGGCTTGGGAGTTGTCGTCAGAGCCGCAGCCCTACCGGAAAATGCTTCGCAAGCTGGCGCGGCAGCGCCACGTGGGCACCGTTGGCGGCGAGGCTGACGGCCGCCGCAAAGCCCGCAGCCACACGGGCTGTTTTGCCAGGCGAGCGGCTGCCAAAGAGCTTTCCAACGAGGCACGGCTTTCCCTCCTGGCTCTTTGGGCGTGGGAGCTGTCGCCAGAGTCGCGGCCCTACAGGAAAATGCTTCGCAGGCTGGCGCGGCTGCACCTGGTAAGCGCCGGTGGCGGGGAGGCTGATGGCCGCCGCAAAGCCCGCAGCCCCACGGGCTGTGGGGCCACGCGAGCGGCTGCCAAAGAGCTTTCCAACGAGGCATGGCTTTCCCTCCTGGCTCTTCGTGCTTGGGAGCTGTCGCCAGAGTTGCGGCCCTACCGGAAAATGCTTCGCAGGCTAGTGGGGCGGCGCCACGTGGGCGCCGGTGGCTCCGAGGCTGACAACCGCCGCAAAGCCCGCAGCCCACGGGCTGTGGGGCCACGCAAGAGGCTGCCAAAGAGCTTTCCAACGAGGCATGGCTTTCCCTCCTGGCTCTTCGGGCGTGGGAGCTGTCGCCAGAGCTGCAGCCCTACCGGAAAATGCTTCGAAAGCTGGCGCGGCAGCGCCACTTAGGCGCCGGTGGCGCCGAGGCTGACGGCCGCCGCAAAGCCCGCAGCCCCACGGGCTGTGGGGCCACGCGAGCGGCTGCCAAAGAGCTTTCCAACGAGGCACGGCTTTCCCTCCTGGCTCTTCAGGCGTGGGAGCTGTCGCCAGAGTCGCGGCCCTACCGGAAAATGCTTCGCAGGCTGGCGCGGCTGTAGCTGGTAGGCGCCGGTGGCGCTGAGGCTGACGGCCGCCGCAAAGCCCGCAGCCCCACGGGCTGTGGGGCCACGCGAGCGGCTGCCAAAGAGCTTTCCAACGAGGCACAGCTTTCCCTCCTGGCTCTTCGTGCTTGGGAGCTGTCGCCAGAGTTGCAGCCCTACCGGAAAATGCTTCGCAGGCTGGTGGGGCAGCGCCACGTGGGCGCCGGTGGCTCCGACGCTGACAACCGCCGCAAAGCCCGCAGCCCCACGGGCTGTGGGGCCACACGAGCGGCTGCCAAAGAGCTTTCCAACGAGGCACGGCTTTCCCTCCTGGCTCTTCGGGCTTGGGAGTTGTCGTCAGAGCCGTGGCCCTACAGGAAAATGCTTCGCAAGCTGGCGCGGCGGCGCCACGTGGGCGCCGGTGGTGCCGAGGCTGACGGCCGCCGCAAAGCCCGCAGCCCCACGGGCTGTGGGGCCACGCGAGCGGCTGCCAAAGAGCTTTCCAACGAGGCATGGCTTTCCCTCCTGGCTCTTCGGGCGTGGGAGCTGTCGCCAGAGCCGCGGCCCTACCGGAAAATGCTTCGTAGGCTGGCGCAGCGGCGCCACGTGGGCGCCGGTGGCAGCGAGGATGACGGCCGCTGCAAAGCCCGCAGCCCCACAGGCTGTTTCGCCAGGCGAGCGGCTGCCAAAGAGCTTTCCAACGAGGCACGGCTTTCCCTCCTGGCTCTTCGGGCGTGGGAGCTGTCGCCAGAGCCGCGGCCCTACAGGAAAATGCTTCGCAGGCTGGCGCGGCTGCACCTGGTGGGCGCCAGTGGCGGGGAGGCTGACGGCCCCCACAAAGCCCGCAGCCCCACGGGCTGTGGGGCCACGCGATCAGCTGCCAAAGAGCTTTCCAACGAGGCACGGCTTTCCCTTCTGGCTCTTCGGGCGTGGGAGCTGTCTCCAGAGCCGCGGCCCTACCGGAAAATGCTTCGCAGGCTGGCGCAGCGGCGCCAGCCTGGGCGCCGGTGGCTCCGAGGCTGACGGCCGCCGCAAAGCCCGCAGCCCCAGGGGCTGTTTCGCCAGGCGAGCGGCTGCCAAAGAGCTTTCCAACGAGGCATGGCTTTCCCTCCCTGCTCTTCGGGCGTGGGAGCTGTCACCAGAGCCGCGGCCCTACAGGAAAATGCTTCGCAGGCTGGCGCGGCTGCACCTGGTGGGCGCCGGTGGCGGGGAGACTGACGGTCACCGCAAAGCCCGCAGCCCCACGGGCTGTGGGGCCACGCGAGCGGCTGCCAAAGAGCTTTCCAACGAGGCACGGCTTTCCCTCCTGGCTCTTCGGGCGTGGGAGCTGTCGCCAGAGCCGCGGCCCTACCGGAAAATGCTTCGCAGGCTGGTGGGGCGGCGCCACGTGGGCGCCGGTGGCTCCGAGGCTGACGGCCGCCGCAAAGCCCGCAGCCCCACAGGCTGTTTCGCCAGGCGAGCGGCTGCCAAAGAGCTTTCCAACGAGGCACGGGTTTCCCTCCTGGCTCTTCGGGCGTGGGAGCTGTCGCCAGAGCCGCGGCCCTACAGGAAAATGCTTCGCAGGCTGGCACAGCGGCGCCACGTGGGCGCCGGTGGCGCGGAGGCTGACGGCCGCCGCAAAGCCCGCAGCCCCACGGGTAGTTTCGCCAGGCGAGCGGCTGCCAAAGAGCTTTCCAACGAGGCACGGCTTTCCTTCCTGGCTCTTCGGGCTTGGGAGTTGTCGTCAGAGCCGCAGCCCTACCGGAAAATGCTTCGCAAGCTGGCGCGACAGCGCCACGTGGGCACCGTTGGCGGCGAGGCTGACGGCCGCCGCAAAGCCCGAAGCCACACGGGCTGTTTCGCCAGGCGAGCGGCTGCCAAAGAGCTTTCCAACGAGGCACGGCTTTCCCTCCTGGCTCTTCGGGCGTGGGAGATGTCGCCAGAGCCGCAGCCCTACCGGATAATGCTTCGCAGACTGGTGCGGCGGCACCACGTGGGCGCCGGTGTCGCCGAGGCTGACGGCCGCCGCAAAGCCCGCAGCCCCACGGGCTGTGGGGCCACGCGAGCGGCTGCCAAAGAGCTTTCCAACGAGGCACGGCTTTCCCTCCTAGGTCTTCGGGCGTGGGAGCTGTCGCCAGAGCCGCGGCCCTACAGGAAAATGCTTCGCAAGCTGGCGCGGCAGCGCCACGTGGGCACCGTTGGCGGCAAGGCTGACGGCCGCCGCAAAGCCCGCAGCCCCACGGGCTGTGGGGCCACGCGATCGGCTGCCAAAGAGCTTTCCAACGAGGCACGGCTTTCCCTCCTGGCTCTTCGTGCTTGGGAGCTGTCGCCAGAGTTGCGGCCCTACCGGATAATGCTTCGCAGGCTGGTGGGGCGGCGCCACGTGGGCGCCGGTGGCTCTGAGGCTGACGGCCGCCGCAAAGCCCGCAGCCCCACGGGCTGTTTCGCCAGGCGAGCGGCTGCCAAAGAGCTTTCCAACGAGGCACGGCTTTCCCTCCTGGCTCTTCGGGCGTGGGAGCTGTCGCCAGAGCCGCGGCCCTACCGCAAAATGGTTTGGAGGCTGGCGCGGCGGCACCACCTCGGGCTGCGGGCTTTCCTGCTGCCTTCAGAGTCTCACAGCCACCCTTTCCCACTTGGCACCACGCCAGCCTCTAGCATTTCTATTATTAAGTCAAGACAGTGTACGACTTAACATCATACAGAGCGCTACACATCAATACATGCTCAAATTAAGCATAGCCACTGGAACAATTGGCAATACAGTGCCATCGTATGTTACCCAGTGTCACATCTCATTGAAGACAATGACAGAGCGATGCAACGTCAAGCGTAACACAGTACTGGGCCGTGCGAGGCAATACGCCGTCACAGAATCACCAATAGAGAAATTCACAACGGAGTGCGGTCTTACGATAGAATCTCTAAAGCCACCGTTAAGCCAGTGACAGGCGGTACAATGCCACACGTTACAGTATACAGGGCAGTACAACCCGATTCGCAGACAAATAAATTAGAGCAAATTACAAGACTCCCAATACAGTACAGTACAATGCCAGACCGTCTCAGATGTCGGTCAAGACAATGCCAGGGCAATGCAGTGCAAGACATAACGTTATACAGGTCAGTACAAGGCAATACGCAGTCAAATGAAGAACAGTAAACTACAATACCCAAACCACACTGGCAAACAATGGCAAACAATCCCACACGTCGGTCGAGACAATGACAACGCGAGACAGAACACCGTGCAGGGCAGCGCAAGGCAGTACACAGTCAAATAGAGAACAGCTGACCAGAAAACCCGCACTACGCTGCCGTACGATCTCAAAACATCTCGGATGGCAGTCAAGGCAATTACAGGGCAAGACAAAGCACTACGTCGCAGTACACAAGGCAGTACAAGGCAATACTCAGTCAAATAAATAACAGACAGTCACAAAATTCACAGTGCAGTGAATTCACATGGGTCAGATGGCAACCAAAAGAAGGACAGGGCAATACAAGGCGAGAGGTAACCCAATACGGGGCCGGACAAGGCAATATGCAGTTGTGGCGGGTGGAGCGATTCACTTCAGTCCTGAGAGAAGTAGAGAAACATTTAGAAACATCAACACAGTGTTTCGACGAAGGCAGCAGTGAACGTAACATCCCTTTACCAGGTTCCGTGGCCACGTACCCCAGATCATTTATTGCACAGGGGCCAGGGTCAGACGAGCTGTTAGGGAGACCCTCCCGTCGAGCCACAACCCCCTTGCTTTCTAAACTCCTTCTTGAAGAGCAGTCTAAGTGCGGCTGGATCCAATTCCTAGCCCTGGACTTGGGCACCGGTTCACCTCTAAAGGATTGTATCCGCGCCATCAACCCTTTATATCACTGAGCTAAGGCTACGAGGTTTAGCGTGGTATTAGTCACTTACCGAGACTCTGTTGCGGCAAGGGATCTCTCAGCCTTGAGGAGCAGAACCTGAAGCAAGCGTCCCCGCTCAAGGGCACATCCTGGTGCTATGACAGACTATGACAGGCAATACTATGACAGGGCAATACAATGCGAGACGTAACTTTACACAGGGCAGTACAAGGCCAATACACAGTCAAATAGGGAATGACCGATCACAAAATTGATGCACGGTCAAATAGAGTACAACAGCCTAAGAAGCCCTCAATACAGTGCCTGTCAACGCCAGAATACATCAGATGGCTCGCAGCACGGTGAGAGGGCAATACGACGCAAGACTCAGGAAAATACAGGGCAGTACAAAGCAATACGTAGTCAAATATAGAACAGCCGATCAAAAACACCCTCAGTTCGGTGCGGTACAACCCCAGAGAGTGTAAAAGGACAGTTAAGACTATTTCATGGCAACACAACGCACAATGTAACACAATACAGGTTGCTACAACACGATACAGAATAATATAGGAAACAACCCATCAAAACGCCACAATACGGTGCAGTACGATCCCACACGGTCTCGGGTGGCAGTCAAAACAACTATAGGGCGACACGATCCAAGATGCAACATTACACGACAGAGCAGAACTGAAGACGCAGTCAACTAAATACCAACCAATTAGAAGAACCGCAATACAGTGCGGGAGAAAACAAAAATAAATGGAGATGCCAGTCAAGACAATGACAGAGCAATACAAGGCAAGAAATAACGCAATACAGGGCAGTACAGTGAAATACACGGTCAAATAAATAACTGATTAAGTATCCCGCAATACCGTGCGATGCAATGCCAAAACGCGTGAGACAGCAGTCGAGGCAGTGACAGAGCTATACAATGGAAGACGTAACAATGCAGGGCTGTACAACACCAAAATGTATCAGATGGCACTCAGAACAATAACATGGCGATACAATGCAAGCCGCAACACAATACAAGGTGGTAACAAGGCAATACACGGTCAAACACAGACTAACGAATAAAACCTGCACAATACGGATCGCTGCAATCCCAGAACATCTAAAGTGACAGTGAACGGAATGACGGGGCAGTACAATGCAAGATACAACACTAGACAGGGCAATACGCATTCAAATAACGCACAACCGATTAAAAAACCCACAATACACACCAGTACAATGCCGGAACAGATCAGATGGCAGTCCGGGCAAATAGAGGACAATACAATGCCAAACGTGATGCCATACAGGGCCGGACAAGGCAATACGCAGTTGTGGCAGGCCGAGCGGCTAACTTCGCTTCTAAGAGAGAAGCGGTGAAACATTCAGAAACATCAACACAGTGATTCTCCAAAGGCAGCAGCGCATGTGACGGCGCTTTACCAGATTCCATATGGCCACGCACCCCGGATTATTTACTGCCTAGGGGCCAGGGTCAGACAAGCTGTCAGGGAGACCCTCCCGTTGAGTCACGAGGCTCGGAAAGGACCCCCTTGCTTTCTAAACTCCTTCTCGGAGAGGAGTCTAGGTGCGGCTGGATCCAATTCCTAGCCCCGGACTTAGGCAACGGTTCACCTCTAAAGGATTGTATCTGCGCCATCGACCCTTTATATCACTGAGCTAAGGCTACAAGGTTTTGTATGCTATTAGTCACTTACTGAGAATCTGTTGCGGCAAGGCATCTCTATCTCGAGGAGCAGAACCTTAATTGAGCGTCCCTGCTCAAGGGGAGATCCTGGCACGGAGGCCCCTGCCATGCAGAAGTCAAAAGGCTCTTGGGCTGTCCACTATTTATGGGGTAAGCTAATTGACTTATAGTCACATCAGCACAGGAACAAAATATCTAGGTCCCCACTGTGTTGCCAACCATCCCCCAACTTCAAGTACCACTCAGAACAACTCCATGGATGATTGGGGCGCCAAAACGAAGGGGCGCCCGCACCACCCCAGCAGTCAAATAAGGAACAACCAATGGAACTTTCACAATAAATAAGTACAATCCCAGACAGTCCAAAGTAACAGCCAAGACAACGACAGACCAATACAGTGCAAGACCTAACATCACACAGAGCAGTAAAAGGCAACGCGCAGCCAAGTCAAGAACAGTTAAAATACCCATAATCCAGTGCAGCACTATGACACTGTCCCAAAACGCAGTCAAAACAACGACAGAGTAATGCAACACGAGCTGTAACACAATACAGGGCAGCACAAAGCAATACACAGTCACACAAAGAACAGCCAATTACAAAACCCACAACAGAACGCCCTACGATCTCAGGAAGTCTCAGAGGGCAGTCACGGCAAATACAGGGCAATACGGTGCAAGATAACACAATACAGGCCACTGCCAGCCAATACTCAGTCAAATAAATAACAGACAGTCAAAAAATTCACAATGCAGTGCACTACTATGACACCATGGGTCAGGTGGCAATCATGACAACGATAGGGCAATACAAGGCAAGACGTAACCCAACACGGGGCCGGACAAGGCAATATGCAGTTGTGGCAGGTGGAGCCATTCACTTCACTCCTAAGAGAAAAGTAGAGAAACATTCAGAAACATCAACACAGTGATTCTCCAAAGGCAGCAGTGCGCATGACGGCGCTTTATCAGGTTCCGTGGCCACGGACCCTGGATTATTTCCTGCCTAGGGGCCAGGGTCAGACGAGCTGTCAGGGAGACCCTCCCGTTGAGTCACGAGGCTCGGAAAGGACCCCCTTGCTTTCTAAACTCCTTCTCGGAGAGGAGTCTAGGTGCGGCTGGATCCAATTCCTAGCTCGGAGAGGACCCCCTTGCTTTCTAAACTCCTTCTCGGAGAGGAGTCTAGGTGCGGCTGGATCCAATTCCTAGCCCCGGACTTGGGCAACGGTTCACCTCTAAAGGATTATGTCTGTGCCGTCAACCCTTTACATGGCTCATAAAAAACAGCTGATGAAGGAAGTGACAATATGGTGGCCTACAACGGCAGAATAGATCAGATGACAATCAAGACAACAACAGAGCAATACAATGGAAGACGTAACACCACACGGGGCCGGACAAGGCAATACACAGCCACATCAGAACCCATGAGAGACATCAAACTACAGTCCAGACCTAGGACAGATTCTCTAACGTGACCGTCAAGACGACAGGGCAATGCAATGCAAGATGTAACACAGGCCATATGCAGTTGTGGCGGGCGCAATGATAAAATTCACTCCTAAGAGAGAGGTAGAGAAACATTAACAAACATAACAGTGATTCACTAAAGGTAGCAGCGCACGTGATGGCACTTTACCAGGTTCCATATGGCCACGCACCCCGGGTCATTTACTGCCTCAGGGCCAGGGTCTGACACGCTGTCTGGGAGACCCTCCTGTTGAGTCACGAGGCTCGGAAAGGACCCCCTTGCTTTCTAAACTCCTTCTCCGAGAGGAGTCTAGGTGCGGCTGGATCCCATCCTCGCCCCGGACTTGGGCAACGGTTCACCTCTAAAGGATCATATCTGCGTAATCAAACCCTTCGTATCGCTCAGCTAAGATGGCAAAGTCTGGCATGCTGTTAGTCACTTACCCAGAATCTGTTGCGGCAAGGCTTCTCTCAACCTAGAGGAGCAGAACCTTAAGTGAGTGTCCCCGGGAAACGCTGGCAAACAGGCCGCTGCCTTGCAAGAAAGCTCAAAGGGCTCTTGGTCTGTCCGCTAGGTCTATAGCAAGCTAACTGACTCACAGTGTCTTGACTCTGGTGCCAGCCACCCCACAAAGTTCAAGTGCCACTCGTAGCGACTCCTGCTGGTCGTTATAGCTCGAGCAGCAGCCTGGAGGAAAAAGGGGGGTGACATCGCAACAGCGGTCAAATACAGAACAACCGGTTAAAAATTGCACAATACTGTGCCAGAGACTCTAAAATAACTGGCAAGACAACGACAGGGCAACACCATGCAAGATCTAACCTTACACAGGGCAGTACAAGGCAACATACAATCAAATGCAGAGCAGACAATGAAAGAATTGACGGTACGGTGCCATACAACGGTAGAATATATCAGATGTCGGTCACCACAATGACAGAGCAATACAAGGCAAGACGTAACGCGATACGGGGCCCTACCAGGCGACACAGTCAAGGAAACAACAACCCATGAAAGAATTCACAATACAGCGCGGTCCTAGGACGGAACGTGTAAAATGACCGTCGAGACAGTGACAGGGCAATACAATGCAAGACACAACACCATACCAGGTGGTAACAAGGCAACATGCAGCCAAACGAAGAACAACCGATTAAGAAACCCAGCATACGTTCAACTGTAATACCAGAAAACATCAGAAGGCAGTCAAGACAACGACAGCACACTATAACATGAGAAGTAACACAATACACAGCAGTACAAGGCATTACACAGTCAAATAAAGAAGAACCGATTAAAAACCACACAATACAGTGCGGTGCGATGCCAGAGTGGATCAGAAGGCAGTCGAGACTATGACGGGGCAATATAATGCAAGATGTTACACAATACAGGGCGGTACAAGGCATTAGAAAGCCAGATGAAGAACAACCGATTAAAAAACCCGCAATACAGCGTGGTACGAGGCCCGAACAGATCAGAAGGCAGTCAAGGCTACGACGGGGCAATATAACACGAGACATAACGCAATAGAGGGCGGTACAAGGCATTACACAGTCAAAGAACAACCGATTAAAAAAAAAAAAACCACGCAACACGGTGTGGTACGATGCCAGAATAGATCACAGAGCAATCAAGAGCGTGACGGGGCAACACAATGCGAAACCGATACTGAGTGAGGCGGAGCAATACTATTTCAAATATACAAGAACATAGTACGGAACCAAATTCTTAAGCGTACGACACAAGACCATCTCAAATGGCAGTCAAGGAAGTTACCGAGCAACGTAATCCCGATTTGCACAAAATGGTGCCATCAGGCACCATCACGTCCGTCAACACTAAGTTGTACTGCAATATCCCCCGCATCACACGCGCCGTACCCTTCTGCTCACCTGCTCCGCATGGATTCTGGGTTTGGACTTTGTGGCACACTCTGGTTCTGGCACCTAAAACACCTAAGACACACAATATTACTGTTGAGCTTACGGGAAACCACCACCCCCATGCGCTACCTCTCTGCTACCCAGCTCACCTCCAACGCTCGTCCGGCTCCGGATGCCTGCGGCGCCTGCAAAACCAAAGACAAACACTCCCCTGAGCCGCAATGTAGCACTGGGCTATTAGACGCCAACGTGTCCACAACCGCCTCACTTGCTGGGACTACTCAGTGGGTGCGCAGCATCGCCCCTCTGACCCTGCATGTCACACCAACCGAAAAAACACACGCCGAGATACTGCCCAAAACCCTACCAAATTCCCCATCTCCCACTCCCTCACCTTGCCCGCCCATCCTCCCCCTCCTGGCTCTTCGGGCGTGGGAGCTGTCGCCAGAGCCGCAGCCCTACCGGAAAATGCTTCGCAGCCTGGTGAGGCGGTGACACATGGGCGCCGGTGGCAGCGAGGCTGACGGCCGCCGCAAAGCCCGCAGCCCCACAGGCTGTTTCGCCAGGCGAGCGGCTGCCAAAGAGCTTTCCAACGAGGCACGGCTTTCCCTCCTGGCTCTTCGGGCGTGGGAGCTGTCGCCAGAGCCGCGGCCCTACCGGAAAATGCTTCGCAGGCTTGTGCGGCGGCGCCACGTGGGCGCCGGTGGCGCGGAGGCTGACGGCCGCCGCAAAGCCCGCAGCCCCACGGGCTGTGGGGCCACGTGAGCGGCTGCCAAAGAGCTTTCCAACGAGGCACGGCTTTCCCTCCTGGCTCTTCGGGCGTGGGAGCTGTCGCCAGAGCCGCGGCCCTACCGGAAAATGCTTCGCAGGCTGGTGGGGCGGCGCCACGTGGGCGCTGGTGGCTCCGAGGCTGACGGCCGCCGCAAAGCCCGCAGCCCCACGGGCTGTGGGGCCACGCAAGCGGCTGCCAAAGAGCTTTCCAACGAGGCACGGCTTTCCCTCCTGGGTCTTCGGGCTTTGGAGTTGTCGTCAGAGCCGTGGCCCTACTGGAAAATGCTTCGCAAGCTGGCTCGGCAGCGCCACGTGGGCGCCGGTGGCGCCGAGGCTGACGGCCGCCGCAAAGCCCGCAGCCCCACGGGCTGTGAGGCCACGCGAGCGGCTGCCAAAGAGCTTTCCAACGAGGCACGGCTTTCCCTCCTGGCTCTTCGGGCGTGGGAGCTGTCGCCAGAGCCGCGGCCCTACAGGAAAATGCTTCGCAGGCTGGCGCGGCTGCACCTGGTGGGCGCCGGTGGCGGGGAGGCTGACGGCCGCCACAAAGCCCGCAGCCCCATGGGCTGTGGGGCCACGCGAGCGGCTGCCAAAGAGCTTTCCAACAAGGCACGGCTTTCCCTCCTGGCTCTTCGGGCGTGGGAGCTGTCGCCAGAGCCGCGGCCCTACCGGAAAATGCTTCGCAGGCTGGCGCGGCTGTAGCTGGTGGGCGCCGGTGGCGCTGAGGCTGACGGCCGCCGCAAAGCCCGCAGCCCTACGGGCTGTGGGGCCACGCGAGCGGCTGCCGAAGAGCTTTCCAACGAGGCATGGCTTTCCCTCCTGGCTCTTCGGGCGTGGGAGCTGTCGCCAGAGACGCGGCCCTACCGGAAAATGCTTCGTAGGCTGGCGCAGCGGCGCCACGTGGGCGCCGGTGGCAGCGAGGATGACGGCCGCCGCAAAGCCCGCAGCCCCACAGGCTGTTTCGCCAGGCGAGCGTCTGCCAAAGAGCTTTCCAACGAGGCACGGCTTTCCCTCCTGGCTCTTCGGGCTTGGGAGCTGTCGTCAGAGCCGCGGCCCTACCGGACAATGCTTCGCAGGCTGGCGCAGCGGCGCCACGTGGGCGCTGGTGGCGCCGAGGCTGACGGCCGCCGGAAAGCCCGCAGCCCCACGGGCTGTGGGGCCACGCGAGCGGCTGCCAAAGAGCTTTCCAACGAGGCATGGCTTTCCTTCCTGGCTCTTCGGGCTTGGGAGTTGTCGTCAGAGCCGCAGCCCTACCGGAAAATGCTTCGCAAGCTGGCGCGGCAGCGCCACGTGGGCACCGTTGGCGGCGAGGCTGACGGCCGCCGCAAAGCCCGCAGCCACACGGGCTGTTTTGCCAGGCGAGCGGCTGCCAAAGAGCTTTCCAACGAGGCATGGCTTTCCCTCCTGGCTCTTCAGGCGTGGGAGCTGTCGCCAGAGTCGCGGCCCTACCGGAAAATGCTTCGCAGGCTGGCGCGGCTGCACCTGGTGGGCGCCGGTGGCGGGGAGGCTGACGGCCGCCACAAAGCCCGCAGCCCCACGGGCTGTGGGGCCACGCGATCGGCTGCCAAAGAGCTTTCCAACGAGGCACGGCTTTCCCTCCTCGCTCTTCGGGCGTGGGAGCTGTCGCCAGAGCCGCGGCCCTACAGGAAAATGCTTCGCAGGCTGGTGGGGCGGCGCCACGTGGGCGCCGGTGGCTCCGAGGCTGACGGCCGCCGCAAAGCCCGCAGCCCCACAGGCTGTTTCGCCAGGCGAGCGGCTGCCAAAGAGCTTTCCAACGAGGCACGGCTTTCCCTCCTGGCTCTTCGGGCGTGGGAGCTGTCGCCAGAGCCGCGGCCCTACAGGAAAATGCTTCGCAGGCTGGCGCAGCGGCGCCACGTGGGCGCCGGTGGCAGGGAGGCTGACGGCCGCCACAAAGCCCGCAGCCCCACGGGCTGTGGGGCCACGCGAGCGGCCGCCAAAGAGCTTTCCAACAAGGCACGGCTTTCCCTCCTGGCTCTTCGGGCGTGGGAGCTGTCGCCAGAGCCACGGCCCTACCGGAAAATGCTTCGCAGGCTGGCGCGACTGCACCTGGTGGGTGCCGGTGGCTCCGAGGCTGACGGCCGCCGCAAAGCCCGCAGCCCCACAGGCTGTTTTGCCAGGCGAGCGGCTGCCAAAGAGCTTTCCAACGAGGCACGGCTTTCCCTCCTGGCTCTTCGGGCGTGGGAGCTGTCGCCAGAGCCACGGCCCTACCGGAAAATGCTTCGCAGGCTGGCACGGCTGCACCTGGTGGGTGCCGGTGGCTCCGAGGCTGACGGCCGCCGCAAAGCCCGCAGCCCCACAGGCTGTTTCGCCAGGCGAGCGGCCGCCAAAGAGCTTTCCAACGAGGCACGGCTTTCCCTCCTGGCTCTTCGGGCGTGGGAGCTGTCGCCAGAGTTGCGGCCCTACCGGAAAATGCTTCGCAGGCTGGTGGGGCGGTGCCACGTGGGCGCCGGTGGCTCCGAGGCTGACGGCCGCCGCAAAGCCCGCAGCCGCACGGGCTGTTTCGCCAGGCGAGCGGCTGCCAAAGAGCTTTCCAACGAGGCACGGCTTTCCCTCCTGGCTCTTCGGGCTTGGGAGTTGTCGTCAGAGCCGCAGCCCTACCGGAAAATGCTTCGCAGCCTGGTGAGGCGGCGACACATGGGCGCCGGTGGCAGCGAGGCTGACGGCCGCCGCAAAGCCCGCAGCCCCACAGGCTGTTTCGCCAGGCGAGCGGCTGCCAAAGAGCTTTCCAACGAGGCACGGCTTTCTCTCCTCGCTCTTCGGGCGTGGGAGCTGTCGCAAGAGCCGCGGCCCTACCGGAAAATGCTTTGCAGGCTGGCGCGGCTGCACCTGGTGGGCGCCGGTGGCGGGGAGGCTGACGGCCGCCGCAAAGCCCGCAGCCCCACGGGCTGTGGGGCCACGCGATCGGCTGCCAAAGAGCTTTCCAACGAGGCACGGCTTTCCCTCCTGGCTCTTCGGGCGTGGGAGCTGTCGCCAGAGCCGCGGCCCTACAGGAAAATGCTTCGCAGGCTGGCGCAGCAGCGCCACGTGGGCGCCGGTGGCAGGGAGGCTGACGGTTGCCGCATAGCCCGCAGCCCCATGGGCTGTGGGGCCACGCGAGCGGCCGCCAAAGTGCTTTCCAACGAGGCACGGCTTTCCCTCCTGGCTCTTCGGGCATGGGAGCTGTCGCCAGAGCCACGGCCCTACAGGAAAATGCTTCGCAGGCTGGCGCGGCTGCACCTGGTGGGTGCCGGTGGCTCCGAGGCTGACGGCCGCCGCAAAGCCCGCAGCCCCACAGGCTGTTTCGCCAGGCGAGCGGCTGCCAAAGAGCTTTCCAACGAGGCACGGCTTTCCCTCCTGGCTCTTCGGGCGTGGGAGCTGTCGCCAGAGAAACGGCCCTACCGGAAAATGCTTCGCAGGCTGGCGCGGCTGCACCTGGTGGGTGCCGGTGGCTCCGAGGCTGACGGCCGCCGCAAAGCCCGCAGCCCCACAGGCTGTTTCGCCAGGCGAGCGGCCGCCAAAGAGCTTTCCAACGAGGCACGGCTTTCCCTCCTGGCTCTTCGGGCTTGGGAGCTGTCGCCAGAGCCGCGGCCCTACTGGAAAATGCTTCGCAGGCTGGCGCGGCTGCACCTGGTGGGCGCCGGTGGCGGGGAGGCTGACGGCCGCCACAAAGCCCGCAGCCCCACGGGCTGTGGGGCCACGCGATCGGCTGCCAAAGAGCTTTCCAACGAGGCACGGCTTTCCCTCCTCGCTCTTCGGGCGTGGGAGCTGTCGCCAGAGCCGCGGCCCTACAGGAAAATGCTTCGCAGGCTGGTGGGGCGGCGCCACGTGGGCGCCGGTGGCTCCGAGGCTGACGGCCGCCGCAAAGCCCGCAGCCCCACAGGCTGTTTCGCCAGGCGAGCGGCTGCCAAAGAGCTTTCCAACGAGGCACGGCTTTCCCTCCTGGCTCTTCGGGCGTGGGAGCTGTCGCCAGAGCCGCGGCCCTACAGGAAAATGCTTCGCAGGCTGGCGCGGCTGCACCTGGTGGGCGCCGGTGGCGGGGAGGCTGACGGCCGCCACAAAGCCCGCAGCCCCACAGGCTGTTTCGCCAGGCGAGCGGCTGCCAAAGAGCTTTCCAACGAGGCACGGCTTTCCCTCCTGGGTCTTCGGGCGTGGGAGCTGTCGTCAGAGCCGCGGCCCTACCGGAAAATGCTTCGTAGGCTGGCGCAGCGGCGCCACGTGGGCGCCGGTGGCAGCGAGGATGACGGCCGCCGCAAAGCCCGCAGCCCCACAGGCTGTTTCGCCAGGCGAGCGGCTGCCAAAGAGCTTTCCAACGAGGTACAGCTTTCCCTCCTAGGTCTTCGGGCGTGGGAGCTGTCGCCAGAGCCGCGGCCCTACAGGAAAATGCTTTGCAGGCTGGCGCGGCTGCACCTGGTGGGCGCCGGTGGCGGGGAGGCTGACGGCCGCCACAAAGCCCGCAGCCCCACGGGCTGTGGGGCCACGCGATCGGCTGCCAAAGAGCTTTCCAACGAGGCACGGCTTTCCCTCCTGGCTCTTCGGGCGTGGGAGCTGTCGCCAGAGTCGCGGCCCTACCGCAAAAAGCTCTGCATACTTGCGCGGCGGCGCCACATGGGCACCGTTGGCGGAGAGGCTGACGGCCGCCGCAAAGCCCGCAGCCCCACAGGCTGTGGGGCCACGGAAGAGGCTGCCAAAGAGCTTTCCAACGAGGCACGGCTTTCCCTCCTGGCTCTTCGGGCTTGGGAGCTGTCGCCAGAGCCGCGGCCCTACCGGACAATGCTTCGCAGGCTGGCGCAGCGGCGCCACGTGGGCGCCGGTGGCGCCGAGGCTGACGGCCGCCGCAAAGCCCGCAGCCCCACGGGCTGTGGGGCCACGCGAGCGGCTGCCAAAGAGCTTTCCAACGAGGCATGGCTTTCCTTCCTGGCTCTTCGGGCTTGGGAGTTGTCGTCAGAGCCGCAGCCCTACCGGAAAATGCTTCGCAAGCTGGCGCGGCAGCGCCACGTGGGCACCGTTGGCGGCGAGGCTGACGGCCGCCGCAAAGCCCGCAGCCACACGGGCTGTTTTGCCAGGCGAGCGGCTGCCAAAGAGCTTTCCAACGAGGCACGGCTTTCCCTCCTGGCTCTTTGGGCGTGGGAGCTGTCGCCAGAGTCGCGGCCCTACAGGAAAATGCTTCGCAGGCTGGCGCGGCTGCACCTGGTAAGCGCCGGTGGCGGGGAGGCTGATGGCCGCCGCAAAGCCCGCAGCCCCACGGGCTGTGGGGCCACGCGAGCGGCTGCCAAAGAGCTTTCCAACGAGGCATGGCTTTCCCTCCTGGCTCTTCGTGCTTGGGAGCTGTCGCCAGAGTTGCGGCCCTACCGGAAAATGCTTCGCAGGCTAGTGGGGCGGCGCCACGTGGGCGCCGGTGGCTCCGAGGCTGACAACCGCCGCAAAGCCCGCAGCCCACGGGCTGTGGGGCCACGCAAGAGGCTGCCAAAGAGCTTTCCAACGAGGCATGGCTTTCCCTCCTGGCTCTTCGGGCGTGGGAGCTGTCGCCAGAGCTGCAGCCCTACCGGAAAATGCTTCGAAAGCTGGCGCGGCAGCGCCACTTAGGCGCCGGTGGCGCCGAGGCTGACGGCCGCCGCAAAGCCCGCAGCCCCACGGGCTGTGGGGCCACGCGAGCGGCTGCCAAAGAGCTTTCCAACGAGGCACGGCTTTCCCTCCTGGCTCTTCAGGCGTGGGAGCTGTCGCCAGAGTCGCGGCCCTACCGGAAAATGCTTCGCAGGCTGGCGCGGCTGTAGCTGGTAGGCGCCGGTGGCGCTGAGGCTGACGGCCGCCGCAAAGCCCGCAGCCCCACGGGCTGTGGGGCCACGCGAGCGGCTGCCAAAGAGCTTTCCAACGAGGCACAGCTTTCCCTCCTGGCTCTTCGTGCTTGGGAGCTGTCGCCAGAGTTGCAGCCCTACCGGAAAATGCTTCGCAGGCTGGTGGGGCAGCGCCACGTGGGCGCCGGTGGCTCCGACGCTGACAACCGCCGCAAAGCCCGCAGCCCCACGGGCTGTGGGGCCACACGAGCGGCTGCCAAAGAGCTTTCCAACGAGGCACGGCTTTCCCTCCTGGCTCTTCGGGCTTGGGAGTTGTCGTCAGAGCCGTGGCCCTACAGGAAAATGCTTCGCAAGCTGGCGCGGCGGCGCCACGTGGGCGCCGGTGGTGCCGAGGCTGACGGCCGCCGCAAAGCCCGCAGCCCCACGGGCTGTGGGGCCACGCGAGCGGCTGCCAAAGAGCTTTCCAACGAGGCATGGCTTTCCCTCCTGGCTCTTCGGGCGTGGGAGCTGTCGCCAGAGCCGCGGCCCTACCGGAAAATGCTTCGTAGGCTGGCGCAGCGGCGCCACGTGGGCGCCGGTGGCAGCGAGGATGACGGCCGCTGCAAAGCCCGCAGCCCCACAGGCTGTTTCGCCAGGCGAGCGGCTGCCAAAGAGCTTTCCAACGAGGCACGGCTTTCCCTCCTGGCTCTTCGGGCGTGGGAGCTGTCGCCAGAGCCGCGGCCCTACAGGAAAATGCTTCGCAGGCTGGCGCGGCTGCACCTGGTGGGCGCCAGTGGCGGGGAGGCTGACGGCCCCCACAAAGCCCGCAGCCCCACGGGCTGTGGGGCCACGCGATCAGCTGCCAAAGAGCTTTCCAACGAGGCACGGCTTTCCCTTCTGGCTCTTCGGGCGTGGGAGCTGTCTCCAGAGCCGCGGCCCTACCGGAAAATGCTTCGCAGGCTGGCGCAGCGGCGCCAGCCTGGGCGCCGGTGGCTCCGAGGCTGACGGCCGCCGCAAAGCCCGCAGCCCCAGGGGCTGTTTCGCCAGGCGAGCGGCTGCCAAAGAGCTTTCCAACGAGGCATGGCTTTCCCTCCCTGCTCTTCGGGCGTGGGAGCTGTCGCCAGAGCCGCGGCCCTACAGGAAAATGCTTCGCAGGCTGGCGCGGCTGCACCTGGTGGGCGCCGGTGGCGGGGAGACTGACGGTCACCGCAAAGCCCGCAGCCCCACGGGCTGTGGGGCCACGCGAGCGGCTGCCAAAGAGCTTTCCAACGAGGCACGGCTTTCCCTCCTGGCTCTTCGGGCGTGGGAGCTGTCGCCAGAGCCGCGGCCCTACCGGAAAATGCTTCGCAGGCTGGTGGGGCGGCGCCACGTGGGCGCCGGTGGCTCCGAGGCTGACGGCCGCCGCAAAGCCCGCAGCCCCACAGGCTGTTTCGCCAGGCGAGCGGCTGCCAAAGAGCTTTCCAACGAGGCACGGGTTTCCCTCCTGGCTCTTCGGGCGTGGGAGCTGTCGCCAGAGCCGCGGCCCTACAGGAAAATGCTTCGCAGGCTGGCACAGCGGCGCCACGTGGGCGCCGGTGGCGCGGAGGCTGACGGCCGCCGCAAAGCCCGCAGCCCCACGGGTAGTTTCGCCAGGCGAGCGGCTGCCAAAGAGCTTTCCAACGAGGCACGGCTTTCCTTCCTGGCTCTTCGGGCTTGGGAGTTGTCGTCAGAGCCGCAGCCCTACCGGAAAATGCTTCGCAAGCTGGCGCGACAGCGCCACGTGGGCACCGTTGGCGGCGAGGCTGACGGCCGCCGCAAAGCCCGAAGCCACACGGGCTGTTTCGCCAGGCGAGCGGCTGCCAAAGAGCTTTCCAACGAGGCACGGCTTTCCCTCCTGGCTCTTCGGGCGTGGGAGATGTCGCCAGAGCCGCAGCCCTACCGGATAATGCTTCGCAGACTGGTGCGGCGGCACCACGTGGGCGCCGGTGTCGCCGAGGCTGACGGCCGCCACAAAGCCCGCAGCCCCACGGGCTGTGGGGCCACGCGAGCGGCTGCCAAAGAGCTTTCCAACGAGGCACGGCTTTCCCTCCTAGGTCTTCGGGCGTGGGAGCTGTCGCCAGAGCCGCGGCCCTACAGGAAAATGCTTCGCAAGCTGGCGCGGCAGCGCCACGTGGGCACCGTTGGCGGCAAGGCTGACGGCCGCCGCAAAGCCCGCAGCCCCACGGGCTGTGGGGCCACGCGATCGGCTGCCAAAGAGCTTTCCAACGAGGCACGGCTTTCCCTCCTGGCTCTTCGTGCTTGGGAGCTGTCGCCAGAGTTGCGGCCCTACCGGATAATGCTTCGCAGGCTGGTGGGGCGGCGCCACGTGGGCGCCGGTGGCTCTGAGGCTGACGGCCGCCGCAAAGCCCGCAGCCCCACGGGCTGTTTCGCCAGGCGAGCGGCTGCCAAAGAGCTTTCCAACGAGGCACGGCTTTCCCTCCTGGCTCTTCGGGCGTGGGAGCTGTCGCCAGAGCCGCGGCCCTACCGCAAAATGGTTTGGAGGCTGGCGCGGCGGCACCACCTCGGGCTGCGGGCTTTCCTGCTGCCTTCAGAGTCTCACAGCCACCCTTTCCCACTTGGCACCACGCCAGCCTCTAGCATTTCTATTATTAAGTCAAGACAGTGTACGACTTAACATCATACAGAGCGCTACACATCAATACATGCTCAAATTAAGCATAGCCACTGGAACAATTGGCAATACAGTGCCATCGTATGTTACCCAGTGTCACATCTCATTGAAGACAATGACAGAGCGATGCAACGTCAAGCGTAACACAGTACTGGGCCGTGCGAGGCAATACGCCGTCACAGAATCACCAATAGAGAAATTCACAACGGAGTGCGGTCTTACGATAGAATCTCTAAAGCCACCGTTAAGCCAGTGACAGGCGGTACAATGCCACACGTTACAGTATACAGGGCAGTACAACCCGATTCGCAGACAAATAAATTAGAGCAAATTACAAGACTCCCAATACAGTACAGTACAATGCCAGACCGTCTCAGATGTCGGTCAAGACAATGCCAGGGCAATGCAGTGCAAGACATAACGTTATACAGGTCAGTACAAGGCAATACGCAGTCAAATGAAGAACAGTAAACTACAATACCCAAACCACACTGGCAAACAATGGCAAACAATCCCACACGTCGGTCGAGACAATGACAACGCGAGACAGAACACCGTGCAGGGCAGCGCAAGGCAGTACACAGTCAAATAGAGAACAGCTGACCAGAAAACCCGCACTACGCTGCCGTACGATCTCAAAACATCTCGGATGGCAGTCAAGGCAATTACAGGGCAAGACAAAGCACTACGTCGCAGTACACAAGGCAGTACAAGGCAATACTCAGTCAAATAAATAACAGACAGTCACAAAATTCACAGTGCAGTGAATTCACATGGGTCAGATGGCAACCAAAAGAAGGACAGGGCAATACAAGGCGAGAGGTAACCCAATACGGGGCCGGACAAGGCAATATGCAGTTGTGGCGGGTGGAGCGATTCACTTCAGTCCTGAGAGAAGTAGAGAAACATTTAGAAACATCAACACAGTGTTTCGACGAAGGCAGCAGTGAACGTAACATCCCTTTACCAGGTTCCGTGGCCACGTACCCCAGATCATTTATTGCACAGGGGCCAGGGTCAGACGAGCTGTTAGGGAGACCCTCCCGTCGAGCCACAACCCCCTTGCTTTCTAAACTCCTTCTTGAAGAGCAGTCTAAGTGCGGCTGGATCCAATTCCTAGCCCTGGACTTGGGCACCGGTTCACCTCTAAAGGATTGTATCCGCGCCATCAACCCTTTATATCACTGAGCTAAGGCTACGAGGTTTAGCGTGGTATTAGTCACTTACCGAGACTCTGTTGCGGCAAGGGATCTCTCAGCCTTGAGGAGCAGAACCTGAAGCAAGCGTCCCCGCTCAAGGGCACATCCTGGTGCTATGACAGACTATGACAGGCAATACTATGACAGGGCAATACAATGCGAGACGTAACTTTACACAGGGCAGTACAAGGCCAATACACAGTCAAATAGGGAATGACCGATCACAAAATTGATGCACGGTCAAATAGAGTACAACAGCCTAAGAAGCCCTCAATACAGTGCCTGTCAACGCCAGAATACATCAGATGGCTCGCAGCACGGTGAGAGGGCAATACGACGCAAGACTCAGGAAAATACAGGGCAGTACAAAGCAATACGTAGTCAAATATAGAACAGCCGATCAAAAACACCCTCAGTTCGGTGCGGTACAACCCCAGAGAGTGTAAAAGGACAGTTAAGACTATTTCATGGCAACACAACGCACAATGTAACACAATACAGGTTGCTACAACACGATACAGAATAATATAGGAAACAACCCATCAAAACGCCACAATACGGTGCAGTACGATCCCACACGGTCTCGGGTGGCAGTCAAAACAACTATAGGGCGACACGATCCAAGATGCAACATTACACGACAGAGCAGAACTGAAGACGCAGTCAACTAAATACCAACCAATTAGAAGAACCGCAATACAGTGCGGGAGAAAACAAAAATAAATGGAGATGCCAGTCAAGACAATGACAGAGCAATACAAGGCAAGAAATAACGCAATACAGGGCAGTACAGTGAAATACACGGTCAAATAAATAACTGATTAAGTATCCCGCAATACCGTGCGATGCAATGCCAAAACGCGTGAGACAGCAGTCGAGGCAGTGACAGAGCTATACAATGGAAGACGTAACAATGCAGGGCTGTACAACACCAAAATGTATCAGATGGCACTCAGAACAATAACATGGCGATACAATGCAAGCCGCAACACAATACAAGGTGGTAACAAGGCAATACACGGTCAAACACAGACTAACGAATAAAACCTGCACAATACGGATCGCTGCAATCCCAGAACATCTAAAGTGACAGTGAACGGAATGACGGGGCAGTACAATGCAAGATACAACACTAGACAGGGCAATACGCATTCAAATAACGCACAACCGATTAAAAAACCCACAATACACACCAGTACAATGCCGGAACAGATCAGATGGCAGTCCGGGCAAATAGAGGACAATACAATGCCAAACGTGATGCCATACAGGGCCGGACAAGGCAATACGCAGTTGTGGCAGGCCGAGCGGCTAACTTCGCTTCTAAGAGAGAAGCGGTGAAACATTCAGAAACATCAACACAGTGATTCTCCAAAGGCAGCAGCGCATGTGACGGCGCTTTACCAGATTCCATATGGCCACGCACCCCGGATTATTTACTGCCTAGGGGCCAGGGTCAGACAAGCTGTCAGGGAGACCCTCCCGTTGAGTCACGAGGCTCGGAAAGGACCCCCTTGCTTTCTAAACTCCTTCTCGGAGAGGAGTCTAGGTGCGGCTGGATCCAATTCCTAGCCCCGGACTTAGGCAACGGTTCACCTCTAAAGGATTGTATCTGCGCCATCGACCCTTTATATCACTGAGCTAAGGCTACAAGGTTTTGTATGCTATTAGTCACTTACTGAGAATCTGTTGCGGCAAGGCATCTCTATCTCGAGGAGCAGAACCTTAATTGAGCGTCCCTGCTCAAGGGGAGATCCTGGCACGGAGGCCCCTGCCATGCAGAAGTCAAAAGGCTCTTGGGCTGTCCACTATTTATGGGGTAAGCTAATTGACTTATAGTCACATCAGCACAGGAACAAAATATCTAGGTCCCCACTGTGTTGCCAACCATCCCCCAACTTCAAGTACCACTCAGAACAACTCCATGGATGATTGGGGCGCCAAAACGAAGGGGCGCCCGCACCACCCCAGCAGTCAAATAAGGAACAACCAATGGAACTTTCACAATAAATAAGTACAATCCCAGACAGTCCAAAGTAACAGCCAAGACAACGACAGACCAATACAGTGCAAGACCTAACATCATACAGAGCAGTAAAAGGCAACGCGCAGCCAAGTCAAGAACAGTTAAAATACCCATAATCCAGTGCAGCACTATGACACTGTCCCAAAACGCAGTCAAAACAATGACAGAGTAATGCAACACGAGCTGTAACACAATACAGGGCAGCACAAAGCAATACACAGTCACACAAAGAACAGCCAATTACAAAACCCACAACAGAACGCCCTACGATCTCAGGAAGTCTCAGAGGGCAGTCACGGCAAATACAGGGCAATACGGTGCAAGATAACACAATACAGGCCACTGCCAGCCAATACTCAGTCAAATAAATAACAAACAGTCAAAAAATTCACAATGCAGTGCACTACTATGACACCATGGGTCAGGTGGCAAACATGACAACGATAGGGCAATACAAGGCAAGACGTAACCCAACACGGGGCCGGACAAGGCAATATGCAGTTGTGGCAGGTGGAGCCATTCACTTCACTCCTAAGAGAAAAGTAGAGAAACATTCAGAAACATCAACACAGTGATTCTCCAAAGGCAGCAGTGCGCATGACGGCGCTTTATCAGGTTCCGTGGCCACGGACCCTGGATTATTTCCTGCCTAGGGGCCAGGGTCAGACGAGCTGTCAGGGAGACCCTCCCGTTGAGTCACGAGGCTCGGAAAGGACCCCCTTGCTTTCTAAACTCCTTCTCGGAGAGGAGTCTAGGTGCGGCTGGATCCAATTCCTAGCTCGGAGAGGACCCCCTTGCTTTCTAAACTCCTTCTCGGAGAGGAGTCTAGGTGCGGCTGGATCCAATTCCTAGCCCCGGACTTGGGCAACGGTTCACCTCTAAAGGATTATGTCTGTGCCGTCAACCCTTTACATGGCTCATAAAAAACAGCTGATGAAGGAAGTGACAATATGGTGGCCTACAACGGCAGAATAGATCAGATGACAATCAAGACAACAACAGAGCAATACAATGGAAGACGTAACACCACACGGGGCCGGACAAGGCAATACACAGCCACATCAGAACCCATGAGAGACATCAAACTACAGTCCAGACCTAGGACAGATTCTCTAACGTGACCGTCAAGATGACAGGGCAATGCAATGCAAGATGTAACACAGGCCATATGCAGTTGTGGCGGGCGCAATGATAAAATTCACTCCTAAGAGAGAGGTAGAGAAACATTAACAAACATAACAGTGATTCACTAAAGGTAGCAGCGCACGTGATGGCACTTTACCAGGTTCCATATGGCCACGCACCCCGGGTCATTTACTGCCTCAGGGCCAGGGTCTGACACGCTGTCTGGGAGACCCTCCTGTTGAGTCACGAGGCTCGGAAAGGACCCCCTTGCTTTCTAAACTCCTTCTCCGAGAGGAGTCTAGGTGCGGCTGGATCCCATCCTCGCCCCGGACTTGGGCAACGGTTCACCTCTAAAGGATCATATCTGCGTGATCAAACCCTTCGTATCGCTCAGCTAAGATGGCAAAGTCTGGCATGCTGTTAGTCACTTACCCAGAATCTGTTGCGGCAAGGCTTCTCTCAACCTAGAGGAGCAGAACCTTAAGTGAGTGTCCCCGGGAAACGCTGGCAAACAGGCCGCTGCCTTGCAAGGAAGCTCAAAGGGCTCTTGGTCTGTCCGCTAGGTCTATAGCAAGCTAACTGACTCACAGTGTCTTGACTCTGGTGCCAGCCACCCCACAAAGTTCAAGTGCCACTCGTAGCGACTCCTGCTGGTCGTTATAGCTCGAGCAGCAGCCTGGAGGAAAAAGGGGGGTGACATCGCAACAGCGGTCAAATACAGAACAACCGGTTAAAAATTGCACAATACTGTGCCAGAGACTCTAAAATAACTGGCAAGACAACGACAGGGCAACACCATGCAAGATCTAACCTTACACAGGGCAGTACAAGGCAACATACAATCAAATGCAGAGCAGACAATGAAAGAATTGACGGTACGGTGCCATACAACGGTAGAATATATCAGATGTCGGTCACCACAATGACAGAGCAATACAAGGCAAGACGTAACGCGATACGGGGCCCTACCAGGCGACACAGTCAAGGAAACAACAACCCATGAAAGAATTCACAATACAGCGCGGTCCTAGGACGGAACGTGTAAAATGACCGTCGAGACAGTGACAGGGCAATACAATGCAAGACACAACACCATACCAGGTGGTAACAAGGCAACATGCAGCCAAACGAAGAACAACCGATTAAGAAACCCAGCATACGTTCAACTGTAATACCAGAAAACATCAGAAGGCAGTCAAGACAACGACAGCACACTATAACATGAGAAGTAACACAATACACAGCAGTACAAGGCATTACACAGTCAAATAAAGAAGAACCGATTAAAAACCACACAATACAGTGCGGTGCGATGCCAGAGTGGATCAGAAGGCAGTCGAGACTATGACGGGGCAATATAATGCAAGATGTTACACAATACAGGGCGGTACAAGGCATTAGAAAGCCAGATGAAGAACAACCGATTAAAAAACCCGCAATACAGCGTGGTACGAGGCCCGAACAGATCAGAAGGCAGTCAAGGCTACGACGGGGCAATATAACACGAGACATAACGCAATAGAGGGCGGTACAAGGCATTACACAGTCAAAGAACAACCGATTAAAAAAAAAAAACCACGCAACACGGTGTGGTACGATGCCAGAATAGAACACAGAGCAATCAAGAGCGTGACGGGGCAACACGATGCGAAACCGATACTGAGTGAGGCGGAGCAATACTATTTCAAATATACAAGAACATAGTACGGAACCAAATTCTTAAGCGTACGACACAAGACCATCTCAAATGGCAGTCAAGGAAGTTACTGAGCAACGTAATCCCGATTTGCACAAAATGGTGCCATCAGGCACCATCACGTCCATCAACACTAAGTTGTACTGCAACTGTACCCCGCATCACACGCGCCGTACCCTTCTGCTCACCTGCTCCGCATGGATTCTGGGTTTGGACTTTGTGGCACACTCTGGTTCTGGCACCTAAAACACCTAAGACACACAATATTACTCTTGAGCTTACGGGAAACCACCACCCCCATGCGCTACCTCTCTGCTACCCAGCTCACCTCCAACGCTCGTCCGGCTCCGGATGCCTGCGGCGCCTGCAAAACCAAAGACAAACACTCCCCTGAGCCGCAATGTAGCACTGGGCTATTAGACGCCAACGTGTCCACAACCGCCTCACTTGCTGGGACTACTCAGTGGGTGTGCAGCATCGCCCCTCTGACCCTGCATGTCACACCAACCGAAGAAACACACGCCGAGATACTGCCCAAAACCCTACCAAATTCCCCATCTCCCACTCCCTCACCTTGCCCGCCCATCCTCCCCCGAGGCATGCAACCTGAAGGCTCGCAAACCACCCATAAAACCCAACAGACATGGGTTGCTTTAAAACTTGAAAGTTGCTCCCTCTGAGGCAGATGTGATAAGGTCAGCAGCGGCGGGTGGGCTGAAGTGACTGACTCATCCCCATCCCCACATCCCATGTCATTCATTGCTTCAAAACTTCAAATTGGAAAGAACCAATACATACAGTACTCAGAGCCACATCTTCTCTCTAATACCACGTGCTGACTCACCTTCTTACATTGCTCTCCTCTCCTACGCTGCCCCGCCAAGCTTGTCCTGTTGCATCTGCAAGAACGACATCAGAGAAATCACCCTGAGGCAGAGCAATAGAGTCATAACAACAAAAAGCCTTGCACCTTTTTACAAATACCATCTAAGGTCCAAATACAACCGTACACAAAGAAAATTACAAAAAAAAAAATCCGCACCAAAACCAGCTGTACCCTCTTCCACATGAACTCTTCTTCACTGCTGCTGTATTGCCTTTCCAACATGCCTCTGCTCTTCCCAAACAAAACAGAAGAGGTGTCTACACAGCCTCCCAAAGGCTACCCTGAGACAACTCTAACACCTTTGCCCCGATCTACTGGGATTCATGTACTACATATAGACTCTCCACAGGATTCCGCCCACCCTGGACACTACGTGCCCAGGCAGGGCAGCCCCGAGCCAAACACTCACGGTTACGGACAGACACTACACGGAACGCTACGAACGACACGCCTCAAAGATGAGAGAAAACTCTCAGCAAGAAAGATGACACGGGGACCAAAGTCACCGTCGTGCAAGAAAATCTGTGGGATCGTGATGATGTCAACATGAAGACGCTCTACGGAACCCCCTGAAGCAAACTGTAGAACGTGATGGTACGTAATAAGAATGGACTGTTGAGCCCGCTAAGATGGACGTGCAGGAAGTCTGGCTTCAAGACCTAAGAACGTAACGACGCAGGGAAGAACTCCCAGACGTGGAAGTGGGCCGTCCAGAAACTTCCGAGAGGCAAGATTGATGCACGCTTTAAGATGCTAACGCAAGAAGAGCATCAGATGAATGGTGCTACGCCCACAGGCCCAAGCATTCGAGACCCTAAGGATGACGCCCAGGGCCCCACGTCGTGCTCCTGGAGCTCAAAGATGACCTCGAGACCCAAGAAGGGGCGAAGATACACAACACAGACCACATGAACGACATGACAACACGCACGGGCTGGAACTGCCCTGCCCGGGACACGCTAGCGTCACACTGAGCAGTAAGCAACATCCTTTACCTTCCTAAATATGACTGTGCCCCGGGACAGCCCTCGCCACCACGCTAACGTCAAAGACCCCATTTTGCAATTGTCCACCTCGGCCCCTCTCCGGCGCCTGACTGTCAACTTAGCTTTTGGAGGGCCAGCCATCTGAATCCTTCTTCGATGCGGTCCGCAAAAACCAGCCATCCGATACATTTCCGCAGTCACCAGGTTCCTCCTCTTCCTCTGCAAAAGGAAAATAAAACATAATCCCAGAGGCCGCCACAGCACCAGCAATAAGCATCCTGAGAGGAGATGCCAACCTCTTCGACGACACGCTCAGCCTCCCGAATGCCGTGGCGTTCTGCTTGCCCGCTCTGCGCCGATTCCGGAGTCCGAGGCTGCAATGATAGTTATTCACAGCACCTAAGAGACCAAGAAACACAACATTACCACTGCGCTTCTGCCAAACCGCCACACCATCAACTCCTATCTTCTGTCTTCATTCACATGAAAAAAAAAGTACCCAATTGTATTCATAGAGGCGCCAGTCACATCTTCCCTCTAATGCCACATGCCGAGCCACCTCCGTACAGCGCTCCTCTCGGCTCCCCTACGTCACCCTGCACATCTCATCTCTCGGCATCTAAAAAGAGAAAAAAAAAAAAAATCCAACATTACGCCGATGCAGAGCGATAGCTTAATTCCAAAGGTCTTGTTTCTACTTCGGAACACTGTTCAATTAGATCCAACTACAGCCTGCCATCAAAAAAAAAAAAAACCACAGAAAAAGCCCACAAACATTACACCCCACACAAAGCAGCCTGAACATCTTTGAGATACTGTGTCCTTCACTGACTGTGAACAGCCTCTCCGACTTGGCTCTGCTTATGCCAACACCCACTAATAAAACACCCACGCACCCAACCTACTGAGAGCAAATTAATTCCAGATGACTACCCAACCTTTGCCTCGGTCGCCACAGATCCACATATTAACTGTAGACTCTCGTCACTATTCTGCCTGCCCTGGACTCTACACACCCGGGCAGGGGGGCTCCGAGCCAGACACACACACAAGCACAGACCAACACTACACAAAACGCTAAAAACAACGCATCTCAAGGATGAGAGAAAACTCTCAGCAAGAAGGATGACACCCAGACGGAAGTCACCGTCGGGCAAGACGACCTGGAGACCGTGGTGGTGATGTGAAGAGGCTCTATGGAAGCCCCTGAAACAGAGTGTAGGACATCATCATCTGTGATAAGAAGGGACTGTCAAGACTGATAAGATGTATGCGGGGGAAGCCTGGCTTCAAGACCTAAGAACATAATGACATAGGGAAGAAGTCCCAGTTGTAGACGCGGGCCATCCGGAAACTTCCAAGACGCAAGACCAATGCAAGCTTTAAGCTTCTAACGCAAGACGACCAGCAGCCGAATGGTGCTATGCCCATGGGTGCAGGCGTTCGAGACCCTAGGGATGGCGCCTGAGGCGCCATGCCGTGCTCCTGGAGCTTAAAGACGACCTCGAGACCCAAGAAAGGTCTAAGACACAGAACACGGACCACACGAAAGACAACAACACACACAGGCTGGAACCACCCTGCCCGGGAATGCCGAACAGTAAGCCGCATCCCTTACGTGCCTAAAGGAGACTGCCCTCCAGGACAAACCTCTCCCCTACGCCAACTTCAAAGACACCTTTTTGCAATTCTCAACCTCGTCCCCTCTCGAGCGCCAGTCTCTCAACTTAGCTTTTGGAGGGCCAGGGGTCCGAATCCATCCTTGAGGCAGTCCACAGAAAACAGCCATCCAGTACGTTCCTGTGGTCACCAGCTTCCTCCTCTTCCTCTGCAAAAGGAAAAGAAAAAAAAAAGTTATCCCAAAAGCAGCCACAGCACCAGCAATAAGCATCCTGAGAGGAGATGCCGACCTCTTCCACAACACCCTCAGCCTCGTGAACACCGAGGCATTCTGCTCGCCCGCTCAGCGCCAATTCCAGAGTCTGACGCTGCGGCAACAGTTATTCACGGCACCTAAGATACCAAGAAACACAGCATTACCACTGCGCTACTGCCAAACCACCAGTCCCGTGCTCCTCCTCGATACTATCTGGCTCGCCTCAAATGCGAGAGCCTAGAGCACACCAGGCTCCGACGACACCCGAACCCATCTGCAAAACCTGTCCAAGAAGGACTCATGAACCCGGCTACCTTTTCTAGCCCTCCCCCAGTGCCAAAACTTTAGAAACCCCTTCTCTTCTCCCTGAGCTGCCAGGGAAGGAGCCCCACTTCTTCCCCATAGATCCCACCCTTTATTTGCCAGCCCGAACACCCGGCGTTGGACACTTCTTGAGAGCCACTCTTCCCAGCCTCTCCCTGCGTCCCACCACCACCTCCTATCTTCTGTCTTCCCACGGACTCTGGGCTCTGCTGCAGACCCACAGAGTCAGTGAAGCCCTGATCTGACCTATACCAGGGGCCTGCCACAAGCCGCAAAGGCTCCAGGGACACGGCAAAACCCTGAGCACGGTGGGGGAAGGTGACAAGGCACCCCACATCCTGAAATACGTTATGCTTTATGGCCCTGCTGCTTTCCTGAGAAATGTGGAAACTCCATCTACAGCTGCAGACAAGGTGCTCACCCAGTCCCTGCAAAGTAATCTCATCATCTGCCCGATTGAGACAAATTCTATTGGCATCTTATCTGGGATACAGCAAAGCTAGTGGGGGAAAAAAAAAAAACACAAACAAGAAAGTTCCGTCTTCAATACAGTCAGGGATTCCAGGAAAATGCGCCATGCCTGGAAGAGAGAAAACCATACCCTTAAACTATCTCACCGCCCCCTAAGACTCATTACCACGCGACTCACCTCAAAAACCACAAGGAAGAGAACCGGCACATGAGGCCGCTCTCTACTATACACACTGCCAAACCTCACCTGGTCCTGAAGGTCTTGCCACCTCCAGCTTCTTACCTGCTATTCTCTAAATGGGATAACATCTCCACCCAAGGAGCTGAGCCGCCTCCAAAGCTGCAATCGACTGAAGGACAGGCAGAGCTCTGACCCTGGAGACACCTGGCAGCAGAACGAGCTGCCCCAGCAGAGGCTGTGGGTTATATACCCCGGGCCCCGCCCAACGCCCTTCCCACCATCCCCTGGGAAAGGGCCTGGCTGACCTCCACAAGGCATAGAGCCTGCCAGAGGAAAAGCTGCTCCTTTCCTCACAGGCCTGAGAAGTACAGCATGCAAAACACCAAAACGGAGAAAGCGACCCTTAGAGGAACGGACAATATGTGCTCTTTTATTACAACTACATCAACTGTGTCAGCAACAGGGCCCGGTAGGTAAGTAAACTTAATTAAACTTCTGCAGGGCGTAGACATAAAGAGAAAGACATCATCCTAACCTAAATAGGCCAGAAGATCATGAAGCACAGTAACAATATTTTTATCAAGACTCAATGTGCTTTAGTTTCCTTGTAAAAGAAACCCCACAACGAGTCATACAGCATTTCTAGCAAGACGACGCATATTATCCGACTTCTGCCAGAACTGTGTTCTGGATCGGACCGACAGACAGAGTGCAAGCAGAGGCTTGTGTGCCGCCTGTAATGCAGTGGCTGAGAAAGAACCAAGGCTTGGGGCCGCCGCTCTCCTCGGCCGAGTCTGCTCCGGTGCCCTGTCTGTCATCATTGCTGTTGTGCCTTAGGCCATGCAGTAAAACAAGTGACACATGCTCCCTTTTAACTTCTCTCCTGAGGCAGAAAAGAACAAGAGAGAGAGACTTAGGGACTGAAAGATAAACTGAACTGTAATGAAATCTTAACAGCAAAATAATACCAAGAAAAGACAACAGTAACAAGAAAACAATTAAATATATACAGGACATACACAACCCGATACAGAGCTCCCAGGATGACCGCTGCTTCACTGGCAAAGTCCGGAACCAGACTCCGTGACAGTCCGGAACCAGACTCCGGACCTGGTTGCATAAATGCACGGATCGAGGTCAAAGGACAATGAACAGACAGAGGAGTCTTCAGAGGCCAGACAACAGGTACCGACCCCTTTGATCCCTCCGCTTTTATACTGAGCGTGATGAGGATGGGATGGAATACCCTATCAGTCAGATTCGGGTCACCGGTCCCGTCTACTCTTCACTATGGGTACAACCCCTCTACGCTTTTCTGCTTCCAACCCTCCAACAGGGCATATATAAAAGTTAGCTGGGCTGTGCTGTTGTAGGAATAAGTATAAGCAAGAGCCTCTCCGCACGGCATCCCTTCGCATTAAGTGTAAATATAAGTTCTTGGTGCTCTGAAGGCAGATACTACCTGAAAAATACGTCATTATTTTCAGAGAGTTCACTTCATTGGAAGAGACTTACTTGAAAAGTAAAGTGACTGCAAACAACACCAGTTCTGTTGTACCTCAGACCAGCACTTCCACACATGGCTACGTAACCTCACATTCACATGAAAAAAAGAAGAAGTGGCCAAATGTATTCATGGAGCCGCCGGTCACATCTTCCCTTTAAGACCTCGGGCTCAGCCACCTTTGTCCTGCACCCCCATCAGCTCCCCTGTGTATCCCTGGCCACCTCATCTCTCTGCATCTGAAGAAAAAGCAACACACCAACATCAAACATTACCCTAATGCAGAGCAGTAGCTTAATTCCAAAGGTCTTGTTTCTACTTAGGAACCCTGTTCACATAAGTCCAACTACAGCCTGTCATCCAAAGAAGAGACGCCTGCAAACATTACACCCCACACAATGCAGGTTTACCATCTTTGAGATACTGTCCCCTTCACTAGCCATGAACACCCTCCCCAACTTGTCTCCGCTTATGCCAGCGCCCACTAATGAAACACCCGTCCACACAGCCTCTCGAAAGCTAATCAATTCGAGACGACTGAGCAACCTTTGCCTGGGTCTAGACAGATCCTCATATTCAGTACAGACTGCTGTCGTGATTCTGCCTACCCTGGACGCTACACACCCAGGCAGGGCAGCCCCAAGCCAAACACACACAGACTGACGCTACACAGAACACAACAAACGACGCGCCTCAAGGATGAGAGAAAACTCTCAGCAAGAAGGATGACACCGGGACCAAAGTCATCGTCGGGCAAGACAGCCTGCAGGACCGTGATGGTGACGATGTGAAGAGGCTCCACAGAACCCCCTGAAACAAAGTGTAGAACTTCACAGTTCCTGAGAAGGGACTGTTGAGCCTGACAAGATGGACACACAGGAAGCCTAGCTTCAAGACCTAAGAACTTAACGACACAGGGAAGAAGCCCCAGTCGCTGACGCGGGCCATCCAGAAAGTTCCAAGATGCAAGACCGATGCACGCTTTAAGATGCTAATGCAAGAAGAGAGGCAGACGGTTGGTGCTACGCCCACAGGTGCAGGTGTTCGACACCATAAGGATGGCACCCAATGCACATTCCGTGCTCCTGGAGCTTAAAGATGATCTCAAGACGCAAAAAAAGGGTCTAGGATGCAAAACACAGACCACACGAACGACACGACAACACACACAGGCTGCAACTGCCCTGCCTAGGATGCGCTAACATCACACTGGACAGTAAGCTACATTGTTTACCTGCCCAAAGGAGACTGTGCCCCAGAACAGCCCTCCCCCCTACACTAACGTCAAAGACCCCATTACACAATTGTCAGCCTCCACCCCTCTCCAGTGCTGGTCTCTCAACTTAGCTTTTGGAGGGCTAGCATCTGATTCCATCCTCGACGTAGTCCACAAAACACAACCATCCGATACGTTCCTGCAGTCACCGGCTTACTCTTCCTCTGCAAAAGGAAAAGGAAAAGAGAAAGTCATCACAAAAGCAGCCACAACACCAGCAATAAGCATCCTGAGAGGAGATGACGACCTCCTCCACAAAACCCCTCAAGCCTCCTGAATGCTGATGCAGTCTGATTGCCTGCTCCACACAGATTCTAGAGTCGGATGCTGTAGCGACAGTTATTCACGGCACCTAAGATACCAAGAAACACAGCATTTGCACTGCGCTTCTGCCAAACCACCAGTCCTGTGCTCCTCCTCAATACTATCCGTCTTGCCTCAAATGCGAGAGCCTAGAGCAGACTAGATACCATCAACAACCAAACCCAATTACAAAACTGGTTTGAGAAAGACACATGAACCCGCCTCCCTCTCCTAGCCATCCCCCTCCTGAACCATCAGGGAAGGAGGCCCACTGCTTCCCCACAACTCCTGCCCCTTATTTTCCAACTGCTCCTCAGGACCTGCTGTTCTGAGCCCTGCCCTGTGTTTGGCAGGCGCCTCCTGTCTTCCGCCTTCATAGAGACTCCGGGCTCTGCTACAGACCTGGAAAGCCGGGAAAACAGTTACAGAACCTACTGGTAGCCTCCCGCAAGAGCTTTAGGGCCACCGTGATACCCTGCATGCTCTGGGGCAAAATGATGAGCCATCCCTGCTGCTTCCTCAAAACAAACAAACTCAATATATAGATACGTACAAAACACTCACCCTAAATCCTACTCCAGTATCTCATAACACACACAATTAAGACTAATAAAAACACCAACTAACATAGTGTACATCAAAATTGGAAAAAAACACAAGATTTTATCTTCAATGAAGTCAGAAATTATAGTAAAACACACCACCTGCCATAAGCAAAAAAAAAAAAGATACATACTATTAAGCCATTTAAACAAACCAAATGCTCCCTACAAAACTAAAGATATGGGGGGAAAAAAAAAAAGATAACATACAACTCCACTTTCTATGGCAACCACCCTTACATTGAGAAGCCTTACCTCTGATGTCTTACCTATGCTAGTTTAAACGCTAAAACAAGCCTTCCCAAACAGCTGCACAAGCTCCAAAACAACACTTAAGAAGCTCCAGAGCTCCGACCCTGGAAAAGACCAGCAGCAGAACAAGGTCCTGCCCTGAAGCTGTGGCTCATATACCCCGGGCCCCACCTGAGGCCCTCAGGCCCCACCCACCACCTTTCCCACAATCCCCTGGGTAAAGGGTGGGGCCAACCCCCAGAAGCATAAAAGCACCTGAAGGTGCAGCAGGTGTTGTTATTTGCTTTAAGTTTACTATTTACAAAGTAGTGAAGAGTGACCCTTGATAGAAAAAGCATTATCTGCTCCTCCCTTGCAGCTACACCTATTCCATCAATGACATGTCCAGGTGAGCAATTAAGTTATTTTTTTATGGAATGTAAATAGAAAAAAAATAAACATCAGACTTATCTCTATAGAAAAGTAGCTTATTCAATGCAATGATAACAGTATTATTAAAATTTATGTACTTGAGTGTCCTTCAAAAAAAAAAAATACAAACCCAAACACAATCTATTACTATGGGGTCATTCCTTATTTCTAGCAAGACCGTGTGTACTAACGAACTTCTGCCAGAACCCCTTTTTGGATGGGAGTGAATAACAAAACAGAATCAGATTCTATGAGAAAACTTTCTCAAAAACATTTTCCTCTGTGAAATAAGTTATTTATTGTAAATTGCTAGCAATTTAAAGTCATATTGATAATCTCATTTTGACTTGTTACTCAACAGCACTACTTGAGTCCCAAAATACAGAAAGCAACAAAAAAGCATGGAATTACAAGTCATGTATTTCCTGAACCTGCATAAAGCACCCTAATTAACATCTAAGTAGCTAGAACAAAAACAAATTTATATACATAAACTCATATTTTACAATAGGTATAAAAATGAGAAATTCTTCTTTATTTCAATGCCTCATGCCCATATAGACAGGTTTTATTCCATTTTTAAACACACATTCCCCCCATGAATTTTCAGGCATTTTTAGGTTGTGAACTGCCTCTTTTGGGGGGGACCCAGTGTGACAACCCACACCCCCCCGGAAAAGGTCTTCTTTTGACTTAGAAATACCATCTGGAGTACAATTACAGCCTGACATTAAAAAAAAAAAACAAACTACACAAACATCACACCCCACACAAAGCAGCTTTAACATCTTTGAGATGCAGTCTGCTTCACTACTGCTGAACAGCCCCTCCCACATAGCTCTGCTCATCCCAAAAAAACCCTTAATTAAAGAGCTGCCCACACCACCTGCTGATGGCTAACTTGATGGGAGTTGACTGTACCACCTTGGCCTCAACAGTCTCATTAGATCAATGTATTAACCATATACTCTTACTGCTGTTCCCCCTACCCCTGACTCTACAGCCCCAGGCAGCGCAGCTCCAAGCCAAACACACCCACGTGCAGCCCAACACCACACAGCACTAGAGACAACGTGACTCCAAGATGAGAGAAAACTCTCCACAAGAAGAGCGACTTTCAGACAAGAGACGCTGTCGGGCAAGAAGAGCGACTTTCAGACAAGAGACGCTGTCGGGCAAGAAGAGCGACAGGGCTGCAGCGCTGACACGACCAGGCTCTACAGCCAAGCCATAAAAGAGTCAAATGTAACGGACCATTCCAAGAAGTTCCTGTCAAAACGGAGATGACGTATGTGCAGGAAGCATGGCTTCAAGACCCGAGAACGTAAGGATGCAGGGAAGAAATCCCAGTGCGTAACAGCAGGTGGCTAGAACGGCTAGGGCTCAGAGAAGAGAGCTGCTCAGGCAGCCGGGAACGACGCTGCAGAAGAGGACCATTCAGAAACTCCTGAGAGGCAAGTCCTATCTGCACTTTAAAATTGTTATGCAAGAAAAGAAGTGCCCATTGGGCACTCTGCCAATTAGCACAGGCATTTGAGACCCTACAGGTGGTGCCCGAGGCACATGCTGTGCTCCTTGAGTGCAAAGAGAAATAAGGACACCAAAACTTAAGGAAAGTCCAAGACACAGAAGACAGAGCACACAAACTACACAACCAAAGACACAGGCCAGAACTGCCCTGCCCAGCACACACTAGCTTTGTGCTGAAAAGTAACCCACTCCCTTTACCTACTCAGAGGAGACTGCTCCCGCATAGCCCTCTGCTCTAGCCTGACTTTAAAACTCCTCCCTGAAACTGTCAACCTTGGCCCCCCTCCAGCACCTGTCCCTCTACTTCGCTTTCAGAGGGCCAGTGGTCTGAATTCATCCTTGACAAAAAAAAACACAACAAACAGCTAACTGATGTGTTCCTGCAGTCACCATGTTCCTCTTCATCAGCAAAACAAAAAGAAATCACAGCTCCAGCAGTGACCACCATGACAGTAGATGCCAACCTCTTCCACAACACCCTCATCCTCAGAGGTGCCATGGCAATCCACTCACCTGCTTCACGTCGATTCCAGTCGGAGGCTGCAGCAACAATTATTTATGGCACCTAAGATACCAACAAACACAAAATTACCATTGCATTTCTGCAAAATCATCAGTCCCGTGCTCCTCCTCCACACTGTCCAGCTCACCTCAAATGCAAGAGACTAGAACAGACCAGACCCTGTCGACACCCAAATCCAAATGCAAAACCGATATGACAGAGACTGATGAACCCACCTCCTTTTCCTAGCCAGCCCCCAGCGCCAAAACTTTAGAAACCCCTTCTCTTCTCCTCAACCGTCAGGGAAGGAGCCTCACTTCTTCCTGACAGCTCCCATCCTGTATTTGCAACCCTGAACCCCCTACGCCGGCTGCTTCTCAGGAGGAGCTCTTCTGAGCTGTGCCCTGCGTTTGGCAGGCACCTCCTATCTTCTGTCTTCCCACAGACTCTGGGCTCTGCATCAGACCCACAAAACAAATAATGTCCTGACACAATCTATGAGGGGCCTGCTGCCCGCTGCAAAAACTCTAGGGACACCGTGGCACTCCATGGGCAACGGGGAAAGGTGATGAGCCATGCCATACCCTGAACGACGCTATGCCTTACGTCCCTGCTGCTTTCTTGAGAAATGCTGGTGCCATATATGCAGATGCATACAAAACGCTCACCCTAACCCCCATAAGATAATCTCATCATCAACCCAATTAAGAGAAACAATATCAGCAATTTACACAGCATACTGCAAAACTGGTGAAAAACCCACAGTTCTATCTTCAATAAAGTCAGAAATTCTAGGAAAACGCAGTGCTCCTAGAACAAAGAAAAGCATACTATTAAACCATCTGGGCACCCCTTAAACACTCATCACAAAGTTATGACCCGAAAAAAAAAGGAGCATACCAGTCAACTTTCTACCATACAGGCAGCTGGATGTTTACTGCTCCCGAAGGTCTCAGCTCAGCCTTCTCACCTCTGCCTCCCTAAATGCCGAAACACGCCTGCCCAAACAGCTGAGCCTGTCCCAAAGCTGCAGCAAAGCGAGGGACCAGCAGAGCACCCACCCCACGGGGCCCAGCAGCAGAATGAGCTCCTGAGCCCGGGCTGGGGCTCGTGTACCCCGGGCCCCGCCCACCGCCCTTCCCACAATCCCCTGGGAAAGGGGCAGGGCCAACCCCCAGAAGACGTGAAGGCGGGTGGCAGCGGGAGCAGCAGCTTTGCTTCTCCTGCCTTAAGTTCCCAGCAGGCGAAGCGCCTCCCCTTTTTATTTCCATTTGGGACTAACCTCTGGTGATTCTCTTACAGCTTTTGTGTGATTTCTGTCCAGTTGTTGCTGTGGAGAAGAGAGCTCTGCAGGGGTTGCATTATTTTTGCGATCTTCAGATATTTTTGTGGTTAACTGATAATCATGTTTTATCGTTTTGGAAGAGTGTTGGAAGCATATGATTTCCAGAAGACTTATGAGCATTTACGGACAGGCTCCTGGAGGACTAAAGTGCCATAGAGACGCGCGTCGGAGGACTGAGGGGGCACTTCCGGGGTCGTGGAGGACCGAAGTGCCACGGAGACGCGCGTCGGAGGACTGAGGGGGCACTTCCGGGGTCGTGGAGGACCGAAGTGCCACGGAGACGCGCGTCGGAGGGCTGAGGGGGCACTTCCGGGGTCGTGGAGGACCGAAGTGCCACGGAGACGCGCGTCGGAGGACTGAGGGGGCACTTCCGGGGTCCTGGAGGAACGAAGTGCCACGGAGACGCGCGTCGGAGGACTGAGGGGGCACTTCCGGGGTCCTGGAGGACCGCGAGGTCACGTAGATGGAAACCCGGAAAACTGCCGGGCACTGACGGGGCCGTGGTAACGTGTAAGAGCTGATGCGGAGGGGCCGATGGCCGCTCTGCAGGCCGGGCGGGCGGCACCGATGCCGCTCCAGGTGGCGCGGAGCTCGCCAGAGTCCCGGCGGTCCTGGTTCGCCCTCCGGCCGCCGCTCTCTTGAGACTGCGGCCGGACGGGCCTCCGCGAAGCCGCGCCTGCGCACGAGCTGCGGAACCCACGCGGCGCCGGCGGCGGGGGCCGAGGGGGGCCGGGAGGCGCGGGCACTGCGCATGCGCCGCCCCCCACCTGCAGGACGCGCCTTCAGCCGCCAGGCGGCAGCACCCGCTCCGGTATTGACACACATCTGTACGTTTAGGGAATTTACGTTGCCCATTTCCTACGTTAACGCTTTTGATACCGAATATCTATTTAGGCTGTCTGCCTACACACCTAGTTTGACACTAATATCTTTTTATAAACGCATCTAAGTATTTTTATATTCTAGGATCTTTCATATAACACAGAATCACAGAATCCTTAGAGACAGAGGTTTTTATTTTGAACTTTTACATACATAATTTATATATATGTATGTTTCTCATTCCCTATTTCAATGCATCCTGCCCATAGTTACAGGTTTTCACATTTTTTAATGCATCCCAAGAATTTTCAGACATTCTGGGGCCGCGACCCACTTCTTTTGGGGGGGCAACTCCACGTAACCCCCCCCCCCATCTCCCACTCACCTGCTCCTCTGCTGCATCATCGCTGCCCCAGTGACATCGGGGTGCCCCAAATGACACCATCACCCCCCAAGACACACACACACAGACACCCTTCTATTCACCCCAAAAAAAGGCTTAAAACGCCCAGACCCAGGGCTGGCCCCTTCTCCTCAGGGGGGCTCCGCCACCGGCTGCAAACCTGGGCTGGGGCATCTCTCGAGCAGCACGAGACGCCTACGACGAGGCACCTGGAAAACAAAAATCCCCAATTATAGCTCAGCATCCCAAAAAAACAGCACAGAAGAGAGCAGAGGAATTCCGTCAGACGGAGGGACGGGACAGGAGCTGGGGAAACAGCTCAGCTCGAAATACAGCACAGCCTTCAAAAGCCAGCGCCATTTGAACTCTTAAAAGTCAGGATTAAGACTAATCAGTGCCATTTTGAACACGTTCTTAGCATAAGGGCGAACCCTCCGGCTGGTGCTGGGAAACACCTGGCCCTTTCCCTTTCACTGAGAAGGTGTGCATGAAGTTTACATCCACCCAGTGAAAATACTTACCCTGTGAAAGTACTTGGCTTTCCTTCGGCGCTAATTTAACTTGCACAGCTGTGAACGGATACTATTAAACTATCCGTCTCCAAAATACACAGCTATGATTTGACCACGGGGGGTTTTTTGTGTGCTACACGAGGAGGAGGAGGGACATCGGGGCAGCGGCGCTGCCCGAGAGAGACACTACTGGCTGCCGGGAAAAGGCGGCACTGAAAGCCAGACAGAAGTACTTCAGAGCACTCTGCCAAAAAAACGGGGGGGAAAACCGCGTAACATTCAGTTGTCTCTCCTTTTAAACATTTCGAACAAATACCTAACTGCCCAGGTACACCTCATAAATTGTACACTACAGCCGTTTAGGCGGCTGCAGTTTAAACTACGCAAGTCAGTTTGTCGATTATACAACTCTCACTTTTTTTTTTTTAGCTTCATTTAACATAGAAAAATCAGTGAGAGAAAAAACTCCTCCAAATGGTTTTACTTTTGGGGGCGGGGAATCAAATCGCCGGCGCCGCGATCCGTAGGGCTACCAAAAAGGACCGGCAGATTCGCGAATGCTTTTGGCTGTGCTGAAGGCGCAGAGGAACGCGTTTTTATGGTATCTCGACTGTTCCAACCGAGAACCCAAAGGCCGGCGATGCCAGCAACTGGGGGGAGACGCGCGGCACTTGGGCCTGCGGAAGGAAATGAACTTCCTCCCGAGGTTACAGAAAAAGGACATTGTTGAAGCCGTAACTCACCAAAACCACAACCAAAACCACAGGATTCGCCGTCACGAGTTAAACGCTGCTGATGCTTCACGGCAAAGCCTGGAGAACACAGAGAGGCGATGCCCGTTTGTCCCGTTTTGTCCATGTCTCCTCTTTGACCTCAATCGCCTTTAGGACAGATGCCAGTATCTCAGTGAGGTTTTCGAGTACCGCTGTGAAATATTTTAAAGACTTATTGACTGAGAAAGCATAAAGTTTTTATCGTGAAAGCAAAGCCTGCTTCTTCTGGACATGTGAACTCTTACAAACAGTTCCTTCCCTCTTCTAGTACAGAATTATTTTCACAGTATCGTTTGACAGTGAGCACCCAGAAAGAGAAGAATATGCTTTCAGGAAGAGAAAAATAAATGGAGGGAAGTAAGCTTTGCAGAGGCGTAACGTGCTCCAGGACAGACTTTATTTTGTTTTTAGGATTGTGAGGGACGGACTGTAAATTCCCTGCCGAGGGGCAGGAGCCCCTCCAAGCCTTCAGTGGAACGCCTCAAACACTCGCAAGGAAATAAATAACGCAGGCCTGGCCTTCAAACAGCTGATGAGGCTCACACTTCTGGCGGCTGAAAGTGTGGGAGAACTGTCTTGTGAAGACAGGTCGGTTCTGCCACTCGTGCCCTGAGCTCGCTCGTTCTCAGTTCTCGAGGCCGTTGTGTCCCATGAGTGACCTTTGCTTCATTATCCGCGAAACGCACGTGAAAGCGCACGCCCTGCATGTGCTAATGAAGATTACAGAGATCACGCTAAACATGTGTGACCATGGCACTCGTCTCTCCACCCAAATCATGGCACACGTCACCGGGGAGAAGGGAGAAACCTGAGCTGAGCCCGTCCTCAGCAAGGAGGGCGGACCGTGCTGATTCAGCAAACGTAAAAGGGGAAAATAAGTGCCCCGAGGGAACAAAAAAGAAACAAAAGAAATAGATAGTGCCTGGGAAGATTCTTCCCAAGAAAGAAGAAGATTATGCCTGGGAAGAATCCCTGAAAAAGACGCTGGAACCAGGACCCGCGATCTCTTTATCTCTGTCTTTTTCTCTGTCTTTTCCTCTCTCTGTCCCTCAGTTTCTCTTTTCTCTTGGAATTGTTAAGTAACAGTTAGAGCTGTGAAGTGATGACCTTAAGATGACCTTAAGTACGACCTTAAGCACCGCTTGCCATAAGTTGTCCTACACCTGGTGTTAACTAACACAATGTACACCCCAACACCTGCCATAATTTTTTATATACCTAACCAATTATCGTGGGCTTGTTAAGATCTATACTAACCATTTTGGTAAGCTAATAAATGTTTCTGTATGGACCTTGAGATTTATCTCACCTTAGTCCGTGCCGCTGAGAATTTACAAATCTGAAGTCACTTACCCTCCCCTCTTTCCTGACAGCGGGAAGCGATAAGGATTTTGTTAAAATATTTCACAGAAAAACTATAGGAGGAGCGCTGGCACATCCTTCCCGTTAACTTCAGAGTCCACACTACAAGTACCTCAGGAAAAAAGCAGACGCGCATCGCAGACGCACCTCGTACTCGCAGAGCACTCCGGATTCTTTCCGTCTGTCCTGTACCATCACGGCAGAAGGAAGGGCGACCACGGAGAAACGCTGGCAGCTGGAATTCTGCCAAGACAGGAAAAAAACTTCTGGCGTAAAGCTAGGTGGCAATCTAAAGCGTCCTTCTTTCGTGAAGGTCTGTGAAGACTGCAGCCAACGGAGGCTCCTGACGAGTGGGACACGGCCCCAAAGCCTGGGACTCACCGCAGCTCCTGCTTTCAGCGCTGCCCACAGAATTTTCCAGTTCAGGTGCCTCTCTCTTTCTCTGTCCCTTCCTCTTCTGCAGCGCTGGTCACTTGACCATCCTCCACCTAAGAGAACACAGCGGTGTCTTACAGCTCTTGCGATATGAAGCTTCCCAGATGTGCAGCCTTGCACGCACACAACCCTTCCCCATGGCCATACCGTGATTTTGGATACGCGTACGGACCCTGCGGTACATATCAGCAATCTGGTCTGCTGAGGACAACTCAGAGGGGACCCTTCCTCACCCAGAAATGCTTGGCTGTCTCTTCCCTGCCGCAGGAAGCACCTTCTGGCTCAATCACCTTGATGTTGTTCTCTGGCTGTTTCACGTTTTTCAAGCATCTTAAGCTTCACCCACAGCAGCTCCTGTTCAAAGCCAGTAAACGTCCACCAGTCCCAGGTCGCCCACACCAGGAGGGAGAACGGGGCTGAACGGAGACAGCCCAGGCAAGTCTGTGGCAAAGGCAGCCCACGACAACCCCGGGGAGGAGCGGACAACCGCGGCCTCCGGGAGAGAAAGAGAAGGGGCAGCAGTTCCCCGACCACTCGCCCCAGCGGGAGCCCCCCCTGCAGCAGGAGCTCCTGGAGACGCTGCTTTCCCCACCCGGATGCTCCTGGCACCTGCATCGAGAGGCGACCAAGCGCAGCCAGGGGCGGCCGCCGCTGTCGGGAACAGGACGGGGGGAGGACATCTGCCGGCAGTGCCTCGGCTGGGGAGGAGGGCCGGGGCCCGTCTCCTTGCAAAGGAACAGGGAGCGGGGGTGCTGCAGGCCCGGGAGCGGGGGGACGCCGGCCCGGGAGCAGGGGGGGGCCGGCCCGGGAGCCCGGGGACGCGGGGGGAGAACCGTCCCGATGGGGGGGTACGCGAGGGAGGGAGGGAGGGGGGGTCCGAGCCGGAGGACGCGGCGGGGGGGGCCGGGGCCGGGGCCGGCCTGGGAGCCAGGGGACGGGACGCGGGGGGGGAACCGTCCCGGGAGCGGGGGGGTCCGAGCCGGAGGACGCAGGGGGGGTCCGAGCCGGAGGACGGGGGGGGTGGGGCCGGGGCCGGGCTGGGAGCCCGGGGACGCGGGGGGGGGGACGCGGGGAGGGGGGGAACCGTCCCGGGAGCGGGGGGGGGTCCGTCCCGGGAGCGGGGACCGCCTACCATCCTCCCGCCCGACGGAAACGCGACCGGCAGACGCCGCTCCCCACGTGACCACCCGGAAGTAACGTACCGGAAAATACTTCGCAGGCTGGCGTGGCGGCGCGACGTAGGCGCCGGTGGCGCCGAGGCTGACGGCCGCCGCAAAGCCCGCAGCCCCACGGGCTGTGGGGCCACGCGAGCGGCTGCCAAAGAGCTTTCCAACGAGGCACGGCTTTCCCTCCTGGCTCTTCGGGCGTGGGAGCTGTCGCCAGAGCCGCGGCCCTACCGGAAAATGCTTCGCAGGCTGGCGCGGCTGCACCTGGTGGGCGCCGATGGAACCGAGGCTGACGGCCGCCGGAAAGCCCGCAGCCTCACGGACTGTGGGGCCACGCGAGCGGCCGCCAAAGAGCTTTCCAACGAGGCACGGCTTTCCCTCCTGGCTCTTCGGGCGTGGGAGCTGTCGCCAGAGCCGCGGGCCTACCGGAAAATGCTTCGCAGGCTGGCGCGGCGGCGCCACGTGGGCGCCGGTGGCAGCGAGGCTGACGGCCGCCGCAAAGCCCGCAGCCCCACAGGCTGTTTCGCGAGGCGAGCGGCTGCCAAAGAGCTTTCCAACGAGGCACGGCTTTCCCTCCCTGCTCTTGGGCGTGGGAGCTGTCGCCAGACCCGCGGCCCTACCGGATAATGCTTCGCAGGCTGGCGCAGCGGCGCCACGTGGGCGCCGGTGGCAGCGAGGCTGACGGCCGCCGCAAAGCCCGCAGCCCCACAGGCTGTTTCGCCAGGCGAGCGGCTGCCAAAGAGCTTTCCAACGAGGCACGGCTTTCCCTCCTGGCTCTTCGTGCTTGGGAGCTGTCGCCAGAGTTGCGGCCCTACCGGAAAATGCTTCGCAGGCTGGTGGGGCGGCGCCACGTGGGCGCCGGTGGCTCCGAGGCTGACGGCCGCCGCAAAGCCCGCAGCCCCACAGGCTGTGGGGCCACGCGAGCGGCTGCCAAAGAGCTTTCCAACGAGGCACGGCTTTCCCTCCTGGCTCTTCCGGCGTGGGAGCTGTCGCCAGAGCCGCGGCCCTACAGGAAAATGCTTCGCAGGCTGGTGGGGCGGCGCCACGTGGGCGCCGGTGGCTCCGAGGCTGACGGCCGCCGCAAAGCCCGCAGCCCCACAGGCTGTTTCGCCAGGCGAGCGGCTGCCAAAGAGCTTTCCAACGAGGCACGGCTTTCCCTCCTGGCTCTTCGGGCGTGGGAGCTGTCGCCAGAGCCGCAGCCCTACAGGAAAATGCTTCGCAGGCTGGCGCAGCGGCGCCACGTGGGCGCCGGTGGCAGGGAGGCTGACGGCCGCCGCATAGCCCGCAGCCCCATGGGCTGTGGGGCCACGCGAGCGGCCGCCAAAGAGCTTTCCAACGAGGCACGGCTTTCCCTCCTGGCTCTTCGGGCGTGGGAGCTGTCGCCAGAGCCACGGCCCTACCGGAAAATGCTTCGCAGGCTGGCGCGGCTGCACCTGGTGGGTGCCGGTGGCTCCGAGGCTGACGGCCGCCGCAAAGCCCGCAGCCCCACAGGCTGTTTCGCCAGGCGAGCGGCCGCCAAAGAGCTTTCCAACGAGGCACGGCTTTCCCTCCTGGCTCTTCGGGCTTGGGAGCTGTCGCCACAGCCGCGGCCCTACCGGAAAACGCTTCGCAGGCTGGCGCAGCGGCGCCACGTGGGCGCCGGTGGCGGCGAGGCTGACGGCCGCCGCAGAGCCCGCAGCCCCACGGGCTGTGGGGCCACGCGAGCGGCTGCCAAAGAGCTTTCCAACGAGGCATGGCTTTTCCTCCTGGCTCTTCGGGCGTGGGAGCTGTCGCCAGAGCCGCGGCCCTACCGGAAAACGCTTCGCAGGCTGGCGCAGCGGCGCCACGTGGGCGCCGGTGGCGGCGAGGCTGACGGCCGCCGCAGAGCCCGCAGCCCCATGGGCTGTGGGGCCACGCGAGCGGCTGCCAAAGAGCTTTCCAACGAGGCATGGCTTTCCCTCCTGGCTCTTCGGGCTTGGGAGTTGTCGTCAGAGCCGCAGCCCTACCGGAAAATGCTTCGCAAGCTGGCACGGCAGCGCCACGTGGGCACCGTTGGCGGCGAGGCTGACGGCCGCCGCAAAACCCGCAGCCACACGGGCTGTGGGGCCACACGAGCGGCTGCCAAAGAGCTTTCCAGCGAGGCACGACTTTCCCTCCTGGCTCTTCGGGCGTGGGAGCTGTCGCCAGAGCCGCGGCCCTACCGGAAAATGCTTCGCAGGCTGGTGGGGCGGTGACACATGGGCGCCGGTGGCAGCGAGGCTGACGGCCGCCGCAAAGCCCGCAGCCCCACAGGCTGTTTCGCCAGGCGAGCGGCTGCCAAAGAGCTTTCCAACGAGGCACGGCTTTCCCTCCTCGCTCTTCGGGTGTGGGAGCTGTCGCCAGAGCCGCGGCCCTACAGGAAAATGCTTCGCAGGCTGGCGCGGCTGCACCTGGTGGGCGCCGGTGGCGGGGAGGCTGACGGCCGCCACAAAGCCCGCAGCCCCACGGGCTGTGGGGCCACGCGATCGGCTGCCAAAGAGCTTTCCAACGAGGCACGGCTTTCCCTCCTGGCTCTTTGTGCTTGGGAGCTGTCGCCAGAGTTGCGGCCCTACCGGAAAATGCTTCACAGGCTGGTGGGGCGGCGCCACGTGGGCGCCGGTGGCTCCGAGGCTGACGGCCGCGGCAAAGCCCGCAGCCCCACGGGCTGTTTCGCCAGGCGAGCGGCTGCCAAAGAGCTTTCCAACGAGGCATGGCTTTCCCTCCTGGCTCTTCGTGCTTGGGAGCTGTCGCCAGAGTTGCGGCCCTACCGGAAAATGCTTCGCAAGCTGGCGCGGCGGCGCCATGTGGGCGCCGGTGGCGCCGAGGCTGACGGCCGCCACAAAGCCCGCAGCCCCACAGGCTGTGGGGCCACGCGAGCGGCTGCCAAAGAGCTTTCCAACGAGGCACGGCTTTCCCTCCTGGCTCTTCGGGCGTGGGAGCTGTCGCCAGAGCCACGGCCCTACCGGAAAATGCTTCGCAGGCTGGCGCGGCTGCACCTGGTGGGTGCCGGTGGCTCCGAGGCTGACGGCCGCCGCAAAGCCCGCAGCCCCACAGGCTGTTTCGCCAGGCGAGCGGCCGCCAAAGAGCTTTCCAACGAGGCACGGCTTTCCCTCCTGGCTCTTCGGGCTTGGGAGCTGTCGCCACAGCCGCGGCCCTACCGGAAAACGCTTCGCAGGCTGGCGCAGCGGCGCCACGTGGGCGCCGGTGGCGGCGAGGCTGACGGCCGCCGCAGAGCCCGCAGCCCCACGGGCTGTGGGGCCACGCGAGCGGCTGCCAAAGAGCTTTCCAACGAGGCATGGCTTTTCCTCCTGGCTCTTCGGGCGTGGGAGCTGTCGCCAGAGACGCGGCCCTACCGGAAAACGCTTCGCAGGCTGGCGCAGCGGCGCCACGTGGGCGCCGGTGGCGGCGAGGCTGACGGCCGCCGCAGAGCCCGCAGCCCCATGGGCTGTGGGGCCACGCGAGCGGCTGCCAAAGAGCTTTCCAACGAGGCATGGCTTTCCCTCCTGGCTCTTCGGGCTTGGGAGTTGTCGTCAGAGCCGCAGCCCTACCGGAAAATGCTTCGCAAGCTGGCACGGCAGCGCCACGTGGGCACCGTTGGCGGCGAGGCTGACGGCCGCCGCAAAACCCGCAGCCACACGGGCTGTGGGGCCACACGAGCGGCTGCCAAAGAGCTTTCCAGCGAGGCACGACTTTCCCTCCTGGCTCTTCGGGCGTGGGAGCTGTCGCCAGAGCCGCGGCCCTACCGGAAAATGCTTCGCAGGCTGGTGGGGCGGTGACACATGGGCGCCGGTGGCAGCGAGGCTGACGGCCGCCGCAAAGCCCGCAGCCCCACAGGCTGTTTCGCCAGGCGAGCGGCTGCCAAAGAGCTTTCCAACGAGGCACGGCTTTCCCTCCTCGCTCTTCGGGTGTGGGAGCTGTCGCCAGAGCCGCGGCCCTACAGGAAAATGCTTCGCAGGCTGGCGCGGCTGCACCTGGTGGGCGCCGGTGGCGGGGAGGCTGACGGCCGCCACAAAGCCCGCAGCCCCACGGGCTGTGGGGCCACGCGATCGGCTGCCAAAGAGCTTTCCAACGAGGCACGGCTTTCCCTCCTGGCTCTTTGTGCTTGGGAGCTGTCGCCAGAGTTGCGGCCCTACCGGAAAATGCTTCACAGGCTGGTGGGGCGGCGCCACGTGGGCGCCGGTGGCTCCGAGGCTGACGGCCGCGGCAAAGCCCGCAGCCCCACAGGCTGTTTCGCCAGGCGAGCGGCTGCCAAAGAGCTTTCCAACGAGGCACGGCTTTCCCTCCTCGCTCTTCGGGTGTGGGAGCTGTCGCCAGAGCCGCGGCCCTACAGGAAAATGCTTCGCAGGCTGGCGCGGCTGCACCTGGTGGGCGCCGGTGGCGGGGAGGCTGACGGCCGCCACAAAGCCCGCAGCCCCACGTGCTGTGGGGCCACGCGATCGGCTGCCAAAGAGCTTTCCAACGAGGCATGGCTTTCCCTCCTGGCTCTTCGTGCTTGGGAGCTGTCGCCAGAGTTGCGGCCCTACCGGAAAATGCTTCGCAAGCTGGCGCGGCGGCGCCATGTGGGCGCCGGTGGCGCCGAGGCTGACGGCCGCCACAAAGCCCGCAGCCCCACAGGCTGTGGGGCCACGCGAGCGGCTGCCAAAGAGCTTTCCAACGAGGCACGGCTTTCCCTCCTGGCTCTTCGGGCGTGGGAGCTGTCGCCAGAGCCGCGGCCCTACAGGAAAATGCTTCGCAGGCTGGTGGGGCGGCGCCACGTGGGCGCCGGTGGCTCCGAGGCTGACGGCCGCCGCAAAGCCCGCAGCCCCACAGGCTGTTTCGCCAGGCGAGCGGCTGCCAAAGAGCTTTCCAACGAGGCACGGCTTTCCCTCCTGGCTCTTCGGGCGTGGGAGCTGTCGCCAGAGCCACGGCCCTACCGGAAAATGCTTCGCAGGCTGGCGCGGCTGCACCTGGCGGGTGCCGTTAACTCCGAGGCTGACGGCTGCCGCAAAGCCCGCAGCCCCACAGGCTGTTTCGCCAGGCGAGCGGCTGCCAAAGAGCTTTCCAACGAGGCACGGCTTTCCCTCCTGGCTCTTCGGGCGTGGGAGCTGTCGCCAGAGCCACGGCCCTACCGGAAAATGCTTCGCAGGCTGGCGCGGCTGCACCTGGTGGGTGCCGGTGGCTCCGAGGCTGACGGCCGCCGCAAAGCCCGCAGCCCCACAGGCTGTTTCGCCAGGCGAGCGGCCGCCAAAGAGCTTTCCAACGAGGCACGGCTTTCCCTCCTGGCTCTTCGGGCTTGGGAGCTGTCGCCACAGCCGCGGCCCTACCGGAAAACGCTTCGCAGGCTGGCGCAGCGGCGCCACGTGGGCGCCGGTGGCGGCGAGGCTGACGGCCGCCGCAGAGCCCGCAGCCCCACGGGCTGTGGGGCCACGCGAGCGGCTGCCAAAGAGCTTTCCAACGAGGCATGGCTTTTCCTCCTGGCTCTTCGGGCGTGGGAGCTGTCGCCAGAGCCGCGGCCCTACCGGAAAACGCTTCGCAGGCTGGCGCAGCGGCGCCACGTGGGCGCCGGTGGCGGCGAGGCTGACGGCCGCCGCAGAGCCCGCAGCCCCATGGGCTGTGGGGCCACGCGAGCGGCTGCCAAAGAGCTTTCCAACGAGGCATGGCTTTCCCTCCTGGCTCTTCGGGCTTGGGAGTTGTCGTCAGAGCCGCAGCCCTACCGGAAAATGCTTCGCAAGCTGGCACGGCAGCGCCACGTGGGCACCGTTGGCGGCGAGGCTGACGGCCGCCGCAAAACCCGCAGCCACACGGGCTGTGGGGCCACACGAGCGGCTGCCAAAGAGCTTTCCAGCGAGGCACGACTTTCCCTCCTGGCTCTTCGGGCGTGGGAGCTGTCGCCAGAGCCGCGGCCCTACCGGAAAATGCTTCGCAGGCTGGTGGGGCGGTGACACATGGGCGCCGGTGGCAGCGAGGCTGACGGCCGCCGCAAAGCCCGCAGCCCCACAGGCTGTTTCGCCAGGCGAGCGGCTGCCAAAGAGCTTTCCAACGAGGCACGGCTTTCCCTCCTCGCTCTTCGGGTGTGGGAGCTGTCGCCAGAGCCGCGGCCCTACAGGAAAATGCTTCGCAGGCTGGCGCGGCTGCACCTGGTGGGCGCCGGTGGCGGGGAGGCTGACGGCCGCCACAAAGCCCGCAGCCCCACGGGCTGTGGGGCCACGCGATCGGCTGCCAAAGAGCTTTCCAACGAGGCACGGCTTTCCCTCCTGGCTCTTTGTGCTTGGGAGCTGTCGCCAGAGTTGCGGCCCTACCGGAAAATGCTTCACAGGCTGGTGGGGCGGCGCCACGTGGGCGCCGGTGGCTCCGAGGCTGACGGCCGCGGCAAAGCCCGCAGCCCCACGGGCTGTTTCGCCAGGCGAGCGGCTGCCAAAGAGCTTTCCAACGAGGCATGGCTTTCCCTCCTGGCTCTTCGTGCTTGGGAGCTGTCGCCAGAGTTGCGGCCCTACCGGAAAATGCTTCGCAAGCTGGCGCGGCGGCGCCATGTGGGCGCCGGTGGCGCCGAGGCTGACGGCCGCCACAAAGCCCGCAGCCCCACAGGCTGTGGGGCCACGCGAGCGGCTGCCAAAGAGCTTTCCAACGAGGCACGGCTTTCCCTCCTGGCTCTTCGGGCGTGGGAGCTGTCGCCAGAGCCACGGCCCTACCGGAAAATGCTTCGCAGGCTGGCGCGGCTGCACCTGGTGGGTGCCGGTGGCTCCGAGGCTGACGGCCGCCGCAAAGCCCGCAGCCCCACAGGCTGTTTCGCCAGGCGAGCGGCCGCCAAAGAGCTTTCCAACGAGGCACGGCTTTCCCTCCTGGCTCTTCGGGCTTGGGAGCTGTCGCCACAGCCGCGGCCCTACCGGAAAACGCTTCGCAGGCTGGCGCAGCGGCGCCACGTGGGCGCCGGTGGCGGCGAGGCTGACGGCCGCCGCAGAGCCCGCAGCCCCACGGGCTGTGGGGCCACGCGAGCGGCTGCCAAAGAGCTTTCCAACGAGGCATGGCTTTTCCTCCTGGCTCTTCGGGCGTGGGAGCTGTCGCCAGAGACGCGGCCCTACCGGAAAACGCTTCGCAGGCTGGCGCAGCGGCGCCACGTGGGCGCCGGTGGCGGCGAGGCTGACGGCCGCCGCAGAGCCCGCAGCCCCATGGGCTGTGGGGCCACGCGAGCGGCTGCCAAAGAGCTTTCCAACGAGGCATGGCTTTCCCTCCTGGCTCTTCGGGCTTGGGAGTTGTCGTCAGAGCCGCAGCCCTACCGGAAAATGCTTCGCAAGCTGGCACGGCAGCGCCACGTGGGCACCGTTGGCGGCGAGGCTGACGGCCGCCGCAAAACCCGCAGCCACACGGGCTGTGGGGCCACACGAGCGGCTGCCAAAGAGCTTTCCAGCGAGGCACGACTTTCCCTCCTGGCTCTTCGGGCGTGGGAGCTGTCGCCAGAGCCGCGGCCCTACCGGAAAATGCTTCGCAGGCTGGTGGGGCGGTGACACATGGGCGCCGGTGGCAGCGAGGCTGACGGCCGCCGCAAAGCCCGCAGCCCCACAGGCTGTTTCGCCAGGCGAGCGGCTGCCAAAGAGCTTTCCAACGAGGCACGGCTTTCCCTCCTCGCTCTTCGGGTGTGGGAGCTGTCGCCAGAGCCGCGGCCCTACAGGAAAATGCTTCGCAGGCTGGCGCGGCTGCACCTGGTGGGCGCCGGTGGCGGGGAGGCTGACGGCCGCCACAAAGCCCGCAGCCCCACGGGCTGTGGGGCCACGCGATCGGCTGCCAAAGAGCTTTCCAACGAGGCACGGCTTTCCCTCCTGGCTCTTTGTGCTTGGGAGCTGTCGCCAGAGTTGCGGCCCTACCGGAAAATGCTTCACAGGCTGGTGGGGCGGCGCCACGTGGGCGCCGGTGGCTCCGAGGCTGACGGCCGCGGCAAAGCCCGCAGCCCCACAGGCTGTTTCGCCAGGCGAGCGGCTGCCAAAGAGCTTTCCAACGAGGCACGGCTTTCCCTCCTCGCTCTTCGGGTGTGGGAGCTGTCGCCAGAGCCGCGGCCCTACAGGAAAATGCTTCGCAGGCTGGCGCGGCTGCACCTGGTGGGCGCCGGTGGCGGGGAGGCTGACGGCCGCCACAAAGCCCGCAGCCCCACGGGCTGTGGGGCCACGCGATCGGCTGCCAAAGAGCTTTCCAACGAGGCATGGCTTTCCCTCCTGGCTCTTCGTGCTTGGGAGCTGTCGCCAGAGTTGCGGCCCTACCGGAAAATGCTTCGCAAGCTGGCGCGGCGGCGCCATGTGGGCGCCGGTGGCGCCGAGGCTGACGGCCGCCACAAAGCCCGCAGCCCCACAGGCTGTGGGGCCACGCGAGCGGCTGCCAAAGAGCTTTCCAACGAGGCACGGCTTTCCCTCCTGGCTCTTCGGGCGTGGGAGCTGTCGCCAGAGCCGCGGCCCTACAGGAAAATGCTTCGCAGGCTGGTGGGGCGGCGCCACGTGGGCGCCGGTGGCTCCGAGGCTGACGGCCGCCGCAAAGCCCGCAGCCCCACAGGCTGTTTCGCCAGGCGAGCGGCTGCCAAAGAGCTTTCCAACGAGGCACGGCTTTCCCTCCTGGCTCTTCGGGCGTGGGAGCTGTCGCCAGAGCCACGGCCCTACCGGAAAATGCTTCGCAGGCTGGCGCGGCTGCACCTGGCGGGTGCCGTTGACTCCGAGGCTGACGGCTGCCGCAAAGCCCGCAGCCCCACAGGCTGTTTCGCCAGGCGAGCGGCTGCCAAAGAGCTTTCCAACGAGGCACGGCTTTCCCTCCTGGCTCTTCGGGCGTGGGAGCTGTCGCCAGAGCCACGGCCCTACCGGAAAATGCTTCGCAGGCTGGCGCGGCTGCACCTGGTGGGTGCCGGTGGCTCCGAGGCTGACGGCCGCCGCAAAGCCCGCAGCCCCACAGGCTGTTTCGCCAGGCGAGCGGCCGCCAAAGAGCTTTCCAACGAGGCACGGCTTTCCCTCCTGGCTCTTCGGGCTTGGGAGCTGTCGCCAGAGCCGCGGCCCTACCGGAAAACGCTTCGCAGGCTGGCGCAGCGGCGCCACGTGGGCGCCGGTGGCGGCGAGGCTGACGGCCGCCGCAGAGCCCGCAGCCCCATGGGCTGTGGGGCCACGCGAGCGGCTGCCAAAGAGCTTTCCAACGAGGCATGGCTTTTCCTCCTGGCTCTTCGGGCGTGGGAGCTGTCGCCAGAGCCGCGGCCCTACCGGAAAACGCTTCGCAGGCTGGCGCAGCGGCGCCACGTGGGCGCCGGTGGCGGCGAGGCTGACGGCCGCCGCAGAGCCCGCAGCCCCATGGGCTGTGGGGCCACGCGAGCGGCTGCCAAAGAGCTTTCCAACGAGGCATGGCTTTCCCTCCTGGCTCTTCGGGCTTGGGAGTTGTCGTCAGAGCCGCAGCCCTACCGGAAAATGCTTCGCAAGCTGGCACGGCAGCGCCACGTGGGCACCGTTGGCGGCGAGGCTGACGGCCGCCGCAAAACCCGCAGCCACACGGGCTGTGGGGCCACACGAGCGGCTGCCAAAGAGCTTTCCAGCGAGGCACGACTTTCCCTCCTGGCTCTTCGGGCGTGGGAGCTGTCGCCAGAGCCGCGGCCCTACCGGAAAATGCTTCGCAGCCTGGTGAGGCGGTGACACATGGGCGCCGGTGGCAGCGAGGCTGACGGCCGCCGCAAAGCCCGCAGCCCCACAGGCTGTTTCGCCAGGCGAGCGGCTGCCAAAGAGCTTTCCAACGAGGCACGGCTTTCCCTCCTCGCTCTTCGGGTGTGGGAGCTGTCGCCAGAGCCGCGGCCCTACAGGAAAATGCTTCGCAGGCTGGCGCGGCTGCACCTGGTGGGCGCCGGTGGCGGGGAGGCTGACGGCCGCCACAAAGCCCGCAGCCCCACGGGCTGTGGGGCCACGCGATCGGCTGCCAAAGAGCTTTCCAACGAGGCACGGCTTTCCCTCCTGGCTCTTTGTGCTTGGGAGCTGTCGCCAGAGTTGCGGCCCTACCGGAAAATGCTTCACAGGCTGGTGGGGCGGCGCCACGTGGGCGCCGGTGGCTCCGAGGCTGACGGCCGCGGCAAAGCCCGCAGCCCCACGGGCTGTTTCGCCAGGCGAGCGGCTGCCAAAGAGCTTTCCAACGAGGCATGGCTTTCCCTCCTGGCTCTTCGTGCTTGGGAGCTGTCGCCAGAGTTGCGGCCCTACCGGAAAATGCTTCGCAAGCTGGCGCGGCGGCGCCATGTGGGCGCCGGTGGCGCCGAGGCTGACGGCCGCCACAAAGCCCGCAGCCCCACGGGCTGTGGGGCCACGCGAGAGGCTGCCAAAGAGCTTTCCAACGAGGCATGGCTTTCCCTCCTGGCTCTTCGGGCGTGGGAGCTGTCGCCAGAGACGCGGCCCTACAGGAAAATGCTTCGCAGGCTGGCGCAGCGGCGCCACGTGGGCGCCGGTGGCAGCGAGGCTGACGGCCGCCGCAAAGCCCGCAGCCCCACAGGCTGTTTCGCCAGGCGAGCGGCTGCCAAAGAGCTTTCCAACGAGGCACGGCTTTCTCTCCTCGCTCTTAGGGCGTGGGAGCTGTCGCCAGAGCCGCGGCCCTACAGGAAAATGCTTCGCAGGCTGGCGCGGCTGCACCTGGTGGGCGCCGGTGGCTCCGAGGCTGACGGCCGCCGCAAAGCCCGCAGCCCCACAGGCTGTTTCGCCAGGCGAGCGGCTGCCAAAGAGCTTTCCAACGAGGCACGGCTTTCCCTCCTGGCTCTTCGGGCGTGGGAGCTGTCGCCAGAGCCGCGGCCCTACAGGAAAATGCTTCGCAGGCTGGCGCAGCGGCGCCACGTGGGCGCCGGTGGCAGGGAGGCTGACGGTCGCCGCATAGCCCGCAGCCCCATGGGCTGTGGGGCCACGCGAGCGGCCGCCAAAGAGCTTTCCAACGAGGCACGGCTTTCCCTCCTGGCTCTTCGGGCATGGGAGCTGTCGCCAGAGCCACGGCCCTACCAGAAAATGCTTCGCAGGCTGGCGCGGCTGCACCTGGTGGGTGCCGGTGGCTCCGAGGCTGACAGCCGCCGCAAAGCCCGCAGCCCCACAGGCTGTTTCGCCAGGCGAGCGGCTGCCAAAGAGCTTTCCAACGAGGCACGGCTTTCCCTCCTGGCTCTTCGGGCGTGGGAGCTGTCGCCAGAGAAACGGCCCTACCGGAAAATGCTTCGCAAGCTGGCGCGGCAGCACCACGTGGGCGCCGGTGGCGCCGAGGCTGACGGCCGCCGCAAAGCCCGCAGCCCCACGGGCTGTGGGGCCACGCGAGCGGCTGCCAAAGAGCTTTCCAACGAGGCATGGCTTTTCCTCCTGGCTCTTCGGGCGTGGGAGCTGTTGCCAGAGCCGCGGCCCTACCGGAAAACGCTTCGCAGGCTGGCGCAGCGGCGCCACGTGGGCGCCGGTGGCGGCGAGGCTGACGGCCGCCGCAGAGCCCGCAGCCCCATGGGCTGTGGGGCCACGCGAGCGGCTGCCAAAGAGCTTTCCAACGAGGCATGGCTTTCCCTCCTGGCTCTTCGGGCTTGGGAGTTGTCGTCAGAGCCGCAGCCCTACCGGAAAATGCTTCGCAAGCTGGCACGGCAGCGCCACGTGGGCACCGTTGGCGGCGAGGCTGACGGCCGCCGCAAAGCCCGCAGCCACACGGGCTGTGGGGCCACACGAGCGGCAGCCAAAGAGCTTTCCAACGAGGCACGACTTTCCCTCCTGGCTCTTCGGGCGTGGGAGCTGTCGCCAGAGACGCGGCCCTACCGGAAAATGCTTCGCAGGCTGGCGCAGCGGCGCCACGTGGGCGCCGGTGGCAGCGAGGCTGACGGCCGCCGCAAAGCCCGCAGCCCCACAGGCTGTTTCGCCAGGCGAGCGGCTGCCAAAGAGCTTTCCAACGAGGCACGGCTTTCTCTCCTCGCTCTTAGGGCGTGGGAGCTGTCGCCAGAGCCGCGGCCCTACTGGAAAATGCTTCGCAGGCTGACGCGGCTGCACCTGGTGGGCGCCGGTGGCGGGGAGGCTGACGGCCGCCACAAAGCCCGCAGCCCCACGGGCTGTGGGGCCACGCGATCGGCTGCCAAAGAGCTTTCCAACGAGGCACGGGTTTCCCTCCTGGCTCTTCGGGCGTGGGAGCTGTCGCCAGAGCCGCGGCCCTACAGGAAAATGCTTCGCAGGCTGGCGCAGCGGCGCCACGTGGGCGCCGGTGGCAGGGAGGCTGACGGCCGCCACAAAGCCCGCAGCCCCACGGGCTGTGGGGCCACGCGATTGGCTGCCAAAGAGCTTTCCAACGAGGCACGGCTTTCCCTCCTGGCTCTTCGGGCGTGGGAGCTGTCGCCAGAGCCACGGCCCTACCGGAAAATGCTTCGCAGGCTGGCGCGGCTGCACCTGGTGGGTGCCGGTGGCTCCGAGGCTGACGGCCGCCGCAAAGCCCGCAGCCCCACAGGCTGTTTCGCCAGGCGAGCGGCTGCCAAAGAGCTTTCCAACGAGGCACGGCTTTCCCTCCTGGCTCTTCGGGCGTGGGAGCTGTCGCCAGAGCCACGGCCCTACCGGAAAATGCTTCGCAGGCTGGCGCGGCTGCACCTGGTGGGTGCCGGTGGCTCCGAGGCTGACGGCCGCCGCAAAGCCCGCAGCCCCACAGGCTGTTTCGCCAGGCGAGCGGCCGCCAAAGAGCTTTCCAACGAGGCACGGCTTTCCCTCCTGGCTCTTCGGGCGTGGGAGCTGTCGCCAGAGTTGCGGCCCTACCGGAAAATGCTTCGCAGGCTGGTGGGGCGGTGCCACATGGGCGCCGGTGGCTCCGAGGCTGACGGCCGCCGCAAAGCCCGCAGCCGCATGGGCTGTTTCGCCAGGCGAGCGGCTGCCAAAGAGCTTTCCAACGAGGCATGGCTTTCCCTCCTGGCTCTTCGGGCTTGGGAGCTGTCGCCAGAGTTGCGGCCCTACCGGAAAATGCTTCGCAGGCTGGTGGGGCGGCGCCACGTGGGCGCCGGTGGCTCCGAGGCTGACAACCGCCGCAAAGCCCGCAGCCCCACGGGCTGTGGGGCCACGCGAGCGGCTGCCAAAGAGCTTTCCAACGAGGCACGGCTTTCCCTCCTGGCTCTTCGGCCTTGGAGTTGTCGTCAGAGCCGCAGCCCTACCGGAAAATGCTTCGCAGCCTGGTGAGGCGGCGACACATGGGCGCCGGTGGCAGCGAGGCTGACGGCCGCCGGAAAGCCCGCAGCCCCACAGGCTGTTTCGCCAGGCGAGCGGCTGCCAAAGAGCTTTCCAACGAGGCACGGCTTTCCCTCCTCGCTCTTCGGGCGTCAGAGCTGTCGCCAGAGCCACGACCCTACCGGAAAATGCTTCGCAGGCTGGCGCGGCTGCACCTGGTGGGCGCCGGTGGCTCCGAGGCTGACGGCCGCCACAAAGCCCGCAGCCCCACGGGCTGTGGGGCCACGCAAGAGGCTGCCAAAGAGCTTTCCAACGAGGCATGGCTTTCCCTCCTGGCTCTTCGGGCGTGGGAGCTGTCGCCAGAGCCGCAGCCCTACAGGAAAATGCTTCGCAGGCTGGCGCGGCGGCGCCACGTGGGCGCCGGTGTCGCTGAGGCTGACGGCCCCCACAAAGCCCGCAGCCCCACGGGCTGTGGGGCCACGCAAGAGGCTGCCAAAGAGCTTTCCAACGAGGCACGGCTTTCCCTCCTGGCTCTTCGTGCTTGGGAGCTGTCGCCAGAGTTGCGGCCCTACCGGAAAATGCTTCGCAGGCTGGTGGGGCGGCGCCACGTGGGCGCCGGTGGCTCCGAGGCTGACGGCCGCCGCAAAGCCCGCAGCCCCACGGGCTGTGGGGCCACGCGAGCGGCCGCCAAAGAGCTTTCCAACGAGGCACGGCTTTCCCTCCTGGCTCTTCGGGCTTGGGAGCTGTCGTCAGAGCCGCAGCCCTACCAGAAAATGCTTCGCAGGCTGGCGCGGCAGCGCCACGTGGGCGCCGGTGGCGCCGAGGCTGACGGCCGCCGCAAAGCCCGCAGCCCCACGGGCTGTGGGGCCACGCAAGAGGCTGCCAAAGAGCTTTCCAACGAGGCATGGCTTTCCCTCCCTGCTCTTCGGGCGTGGGAGCTGTCGCCAGAGCCGCGGCCCTACCGGAAAATGCTTCGCAGGCTGGCGCGGCTGCACCTGGTGGGCGCCGGTGGCAGGGAGGCTGACGGTCGCCGCAAAGCCCGCAGCCACACGGGCTGTGGGGCCACGCGAGCGGCTGCCAAAGAGCTTTCCAACGAGGCATGGCTTTCCCTCCCTGCTCTTCGGGCGCGGGAGCTGTCGCCAGAGCCGCAGCTCTACCGGAAAATGCTTCGCAGGCTGGTGCGGCGGTACCACGTGGGCGCCGGTGGCGCCGAGGCTGACGGCCGCCGCAAAGCCCGCAGCCCCATGGGCTGTGGGGCCACGCGAGCGGCTGCCAAAGAGCTTTCCAACGAGGCACGGCTTTCCCTCCTGGCTCTTCGGGCTTGGGAGTTGTCGTCAGAGCCGTGGCCCTACTGGAAAATGCTTCGCAAGCTGGCGCGGCGGCGCCACGTGGGCGCCGGTGGCTTAGAGGCTGACGGCCGCCGCAAAGCCCGCAGCCCCACGGGCTGTGAGGCCACGCGAGCGGCTGCCAAAGAGCTTTCCAACGAGGCACGGCTTTCCCTCCTGGCTCTTCGGGCGTGGGAGCTGTCGCCAGAGCCGCGGCCCTACCGGAAAATGCTTCGCAGGGTGGCGCGGCTGTAGCTGGTAGGCGCCGGTGGCGCTGAGGCTGACGGCCGCCGCAAAGCCCGCAGCCCCACGGGCTGTGGGGCCACGCGAGCGGCTGCCAAAGAGCTTTCCAACGAGGCACAGCTTTCCCTCCTGGCTCTTCGGGCTTGGGAGCTGTCGCCAGAGTTGCGGCCCTACCGGAAAATGCTTCGCAGGCTGGTGGGGCGGCGCCACGTGGGCGCTGGTGGCGCTGAGGCTGACGGCCGCCGCAAAGCCCGCAGCCCCACGGGCTGTGGGGCCACGCAAGCGGCTGCCAAAGAGCTTTCCAACGAGGCACGGCTTTCCCTCCTGGGTCTTCAGGCTTGGGAGTTGTCGTCAGAGCCGTGGCCCAACTGGAAAATGCTTCGCAAGCTGGCGCGGCGGCGCCACGTGGGCGCCGGTGGCGCCGAGGCTGACGGCCGCCGCAAAGCCCGCAGCCCCACGGGCTGTGAGGCCACGCGAGCGGCTGCCAAAGAGCTTTCCAACGAGGCACGGCTTTCCCTCCTGGCTCTTCGGGCGTGGGAGCTGTCGCCAGAGCCGCGGCCCTACCGGAAAATGCTTCGCAGGCTGGCGCGGCTGCACCTGGTGGGCGCCGGTGCCGGGGAGGCTGACGGCCGCCACAAAGCCCGCAGCCCCACGGGCTGTGGGGCCACGCGAGCGGCTGCCAAAGAGCTTTCCAACGAGGCACGGCTTTCCCTCCTGGCTCTTCGGGCTTGGGAGCTGTCGCCAGAGCCGCGGCCCTACCGGAAAATGCTTCGCAGGCTGGCGCGGCTGTAGCTGGTGGGCTCCGGTGGCGCCGAGGCTGACGGCCGCCGCAAAGCCCGCAGCCCCACTAGCTGTGGGGCCACGCGAGCGGCTGCCAAAGAGCTTTCCAGCGAGGCACGACTTTCCCTCCTGGCTCTTCGGGCGTGGGAGCTGTCGCCAGAGACGCGGCCCTACCGCAAAAAGCTCTGCATACTTGCGCGGCGGCGCCACATGGGCACCGTTGGCGGTGAGGCTGACGGCCGCCGCAAAGCCCGCAGCCCCACGGGCTGTGGGGCCACGGAAGAGGCTGCCAAAGAGCTTTCCAACGAGGCACGGCTTTCCCTCCTGGCTCTTCGGGCGTGGGAGCTGTCGCCAGAGCCGCGGCCCTACCGGAAAATGCTTCGCAGGCTGGCGCGGCGGCGCCACGTGGGCGCCGGTGGCAGCGAGGCTGACGGCCGCCGCAAAGCCCGCAGCCCCACAGGCTGTTTCGCCAGACGAGCGGCTACCAAAGAGCTTTCCAACGAGGCACGGCTTTCCCTCCTGGCTCTTCGGGCTTGGGAGTTGTCGTCAGAGCCGTGGCCCTACTGGAAAATGCTTCGCAAGCTGGCGCGGCGGCGCCACGTGGGCGCCGGTGGCTTAGAGGCTGACGGCCGCCGCAAAGCCCGCAGCCCCACGGGCTGTGAGGCCACGCGAGCGGCTGCCAAAGAGCTTTCCAACGAGGCATGCCTTTCCCTCCTGGCTCTTTGGGCGTGGGAGCTGTCGCCAGAGCCGCGGCCCTACCGGAAAATGCTTCGCAGGGTGGCGCGGCTGTAGCTGGTAGGCGCCGGTGGCGCTGAGGCTGACGGCCGCCGCAAAGCCCGGAGCCCCACGGGCTGTGGGGCCACGCGAGCGGCTGCCAAAGAGCTTTCCAACGAGGCACAGCTTTCCCTCCTGGCTCTTCGTGCTTGGGAGCTGTCGCCAGAGTTGCGGCCCTACCGGAAAATGCTTCACAGGCTGGTGGGGCGGCGCCACGTGGGCGCCGGTGGCTCCGAGGCTGACGGCCGCCGCAAAGCCCGCAGCCGCACGGGCTGTTTCGCCAGGCGAGCGGCTGCCAAAGAGCTTTCCAACGAGGCATGGCTTTCCCTCCTGGCTCTTCGAGCTTGGGAGCTGTCGCCAGAGTTGCGGCCCTACCGGAAAATGCTTCGTAGGCTGGTGGGGCGGCGCCACGTGGGCACCGGTGGCTCCGAGGCTGACAACCGCCGCAAAGCCCGCAGCCCCACGGGCTGTGGGGCCACGCGAGCGGCTGCCAAAGAGCTTTCCAACGAGGCACGGCTTTCCCTCCTGGGTCTTCGGGCTTGGGAGTTGTCGTCAGAGCCGTGGCCCAACTGGAAAATGCTTCGCAAGCTGGCGCGGCGGCGCCACGTGGGCGCCGGTGGCGCCGAGGCTGACGGCCGCCGCAAAGCCCGCAGCCCCACGGGCTGTGAGGCCACGCGAGCGGCTGCCAAAGAGCTTTCCAACGAGGCACGGCTTTCCCTCCTGGCTCTTCGGGCGTGGGAGCTGTCGCCAGAGCCGCAGCCCTACCGGAAAATGCTTCGCAGGCTGGCGCGGCTGCACCTGGTGGGCGCCGGTGGCGGGGAGGCTGACGGCCGCCACAAAGCCCGCAGCCCCACGGGCTGTGGGGCCACGCGAGCGGCTGCCAAAGAGCTTTCCAACGAGGCACGGCTTTCCCTCCTGGCTCTTCGGGCGTGGGAGCTGTCGCCAGAGTCGCGGCCCTACCGCAAAAAGCTCTGCATACTTGCGCGGCGGCGCCACATGGGCACCGTTGGCGGTGAGGCTGACGGCCGCCGCAAAGCCCGCAGCCCCACGGGCTGTGGGGCCACGGAAGAAGCTGCCAAAGAGCTTTCCAACGAGGCACGGCTTTCCCTCCTGGCTCTTCGGGCGTGGGAGCTGTCGCCAGAGCCGCGGCCCTACCGGAAAATGCTTCGCAGGCTGGCGCGGCGGCGCCACGTGGGCGCCGGTGGCAGCGAGGCTGACGGCCGCCGCAAAGCCCGCAGCCCCACAGGCTGTTTCGCCAGACGAGCGGCTACCAAAGAGCTTTCCAACGAGGCACGGCTTTCCCTCCTGGCTCTTCGGGCTTGGGAGCTGTAGTCAGAGCCGCGGCCCTACAGGAAAATGCTTCGCAGGCTGGCGCGGCTGCACCTGGTGGGCGCCGGTGGCGGGGAGGCTGACGGCCGCCACAAAGCCCGCAGCCCCACGGGCTGTGGGGCCACGCGATTGGCTGCCAAAGAGCTTTCCAACGAGGCACGGCTTTCCCTCCTGGCTCTTCGGGCTTGGGAGCTGTCGCCAGAGTTGCGGCCCTACCGGAAAATGCTTTGCAGGCTGGTGGGGCGGCGCCACGTGGGCGCCGGTGGCTCCGAGGCTGACGGCCGCCGCAAAGCCCGCAGCCCCACAGGCTGTTTCGCCAGGCGAGCGGCTGCCAAAGAGCTTTCCAACGAGGCACGGCTTTCCCTCCTGGCTCTTCGGGCGTGGGAGCTGTCACCAGAGCCGCGGCCCTACAGGAAAATGCTTCGCAGGCTGGCGCAGCGGCGCCACGTGGGCGCCGGTGGCGCGGAGGCTGACGGCCGCCGCAAAGCCCGAAGCCCCACGGGCTGTGGGGCCACGTGAGCGGCTGCCAAAGAGCTTTCCAACGAGGCATGGCTTTCCTTCCTGGCTCTTCGGGCTTGGGAGTTGTCGTCAGAGCCGCAGCCCTACCGGAAAATGCTTCGCAAGCTGGCGCGGCAGCGCCACGTGGGCACTGTTGGCGGCGAGGCTGACGGCCGCCGCAAAGCCCGCAGCCCCACAGGCTGTTTCGCCAGGCGAGCGGCTGCCAAAGAGCTTTCCAACGAGGCATGGCTTTCCCTCCTGGCTCTTCGGGCGTGGGAGCTGTCACCAGAGCCGCGGCCCTACAGGAAAATGCTTCGCAGGCTGGCGCGGCTGCACCTGGTGGGCGCCGGTGGCGGGGAGGCTGACGGCCGCCACAAAGCCCGCAGCCCCACGGGCTGTGGGGCCACGCGATCGGCTGCCAAAGAGCTTTCCAACGAGGCACGGCTTTCCCTCCTGGCTCTTGGTGCTTGGGAACTGTCGCCAGAGTTGCGGCCCTACCGGAAAATGCTTCACAGGCTGGTGGGGCGGCGCCACGTGGGCGCCGGTGGCTCCGAGGCTGACGGCCGCGGCAAAGCCCGCAGCCCCACGGGCTGTTTCGCCAGGCGAGCGGCTGCCAAAGAGCTTTCCAACGAGGCATGGCTTTCCCTCCTGGCTCTTCGTGCTTGGGAGATGTCGCCAGAGTTGCGGCCCTACCGGAAAATGCTTCGCAAGCTGGCGCGGCGGCGCCATGTGGGCGCCGGTGGCGCCGAGGCTGACGGCCGCCACAAAGCCCGCAGCCCCACGGGCTGTGGGGCCACGCGAGAGGCTGCCAAAGAGCTTTCCAACGAGGCATGGCTTTCCCTCCTGGCTCTTCGGGCGTGGGAGCTGTCGCCAGAGACGCGGTCCTACCGGAAAATGCTTCGCAGGCTGGCGCAGCGGCGCCACGTGGGCGCCGGTGGCAGCGAGGCTGACGGCCGCCGCAAAGCCCGCAGCCCCACAGGCTGTTTCGCCAGGCGAGCGGCTGCCAAAGAGCTTTCCAACGAGGCACGGCTTTCCCTCCTGGCTCTTCGGGCGTGGGAGCTGTTGCCAGAGCCGCGGCCCTACAGGAAAATGCTTCGCAGGCTGGCGCGGCTGCACCTGGTGGGCGCCGGTGGCGGGGAGGCTGACGGCCGCCACAAAGCCCGCAGCCCCATGGGCTGTGGGGCCACGCGATCAGCTGCCAAACAGCTTTCCAACGAGGCACGGCTTTCCCTCCTGGCTCTTCGGGCATGGGAGCTGTCGCCAGAGCCACGGCCCTACCGGAACATGCTTCGCAGGCTGGCGCGGCTGCACCTGGTGGGTGCCGGTGGCTCCGAGGCTGACGGCCGCCGCAAAGCCCACAGCCCCACAGGCTGTTTCACCAGGCGAGCGGCTGCCAAAGAGCTTTCCAACGAGGCACGGCTTTCCCTCCTGGCTCTTTGGGCGTGGGAGCTGTCGCCAGAGCCACGGCCCTACCGGAAAATGCTTCGCAGGCTGGCGCGGCTGCACCTGGTGGGTGCCGGTGGCTCCGAGGCTGACGGCCGCCGCAAAGCCCGCAGCCCCACAGGCTGTTTCGCCAGGCGAGCGGCCGCCAAAGAGCTTTCCAACGAGGCACGGCTTTCCCTCCTGGCTCTTCGGGCTTGGGAGCTGTCGTCAGAGCCGCAGCCCTACCGGAAAATGCTTTGCAAGCTGGCGTGGCAGCGCCACGTGGGCGCCGGTGGCTCCGAGGCTGACGGCCGCCGCAAAGCCCGCAGCCCCACGGGCTGTGGGGCCACGCGAGCGGCTGCCAAAGAGCTTTCCAACGAGGCATGGCTTTTCCTCCTGGCTCTTCGGGCGTGGGAGCTGTCGCCAGAGCCGCGGCCCTACCGGAAAACGCTTCGCAGGCTGGCGCAGCGGCGCCACGTGGGCGCCCGTGGCGGCGAGGCTGACGGCCGCCGCAGAGCCCGCAGCCCCATGGGCTGTGGGGCCACGCGAGCGGCTGCCAAAGAGATTTCCAACGAGGCACGGCTTTCCCTCCTGGCTCTTCGGGCTTGGGAGTTGTCGTCAGAGCCGCAGCCCTACCGGAAAATGCTTCGCAAGCTGGCACGGCAGCGCCACGTGGGCACCGTTGGCGGCGAGGCTGACGGCCGCCGCAAAGCCCGCAGCCACACAGGCTGTGGGGCCACACGAGCGGCTGCCAAAGAGCTTTCCAGCGAGGCACGACTTTCCCTCCTGGCTCTTCGGGCGTGGGAGCTGTCGCCAGAGCCGCGGCCCTACCGGAAAATGCTTCGCAGCCTGGTGAGGCGGTGACACATGGGCGCCGGTGGCAGCGAGGCTGACGGCCGCCGCAAAGCCCGCAGCCCCACAGGCTGTTTCGCCAGGCGAGCGGCTGCCAAAGAGCTTTCCAACGAGGCATGGCTTTCCCTCCTCGCTCTTCGGGTGTGGGAGCTGTCGCCAGAGCCGCGGCCCTACAGGAAAATGCTTCGCAGGCTGGCGCGGCTGCACCTGGTGGGCGCCGGTGGCGGGGAGGCTGACGGCCGCCACAAAGCCCGCAGCCCCACGGGCTGTGGGGCCACGCGATCGGCTGCCAAAGAGCTTTCCAACGAGGCACGGCTTTCCCTCCTGGCTCTTCGTGCTTGGGAGCTGTCGCCAGAGTTGCGGCCCTACCGGAAAATGCTTCACAGGCTGGTGGGGCGGCGCCACGTGGGCGCCGGTGGCTCCGAGGCTGACGGCCGCGGCAAAGCCCGCAGCCCCACGGGCTGTTTCGCCAGGCGAGCGGCTGCCAAAGAGCTTTCCAACGAGGCATGGCTTTCCCTCCTGGCTCTTCGTGCTTGGGAGCTGTCGCCAGATTTGCGGCCCTACCGGAAAATGCTTCGCAAGCTTGCGCAGCGGCGCCATGTGGGCGCCGGTGGCGCCGAGGCTGACGGCCGCCACAAAGCCCGCAGCCCCACGGGCTGTGGGGCCACGCGATCGGCTGCCAAAGAGCTTTCCAACGAGGCACGGCTTTCCCTCCTGGCTCTTCGGGCGTGGGAGCTGTCGCCAGAGCCGCGGCCCTACAGGAAAATGCTTCGCAGGCTGGTGGGGCGGCACCTGGTGGGCGCCGTTGGCTCCGAGGCTGACGGCCGCCGCAAAGCCCGCAGCCCCACAGGCTGTTTCGCCAGGCGAGCGGCTGCCAAAGAGCTTTCCAACGAGGCACGGCTTTCCCTCCTGGCTCTTCGGGCGTGGGAGCTGTCGCCAGAGCCGCGGCCCTACAGGAAAATGCTTCGCAGGCTGGCGCAGCGGCGCCACGTGGGCGCCGGTGGCAGGGAGGCTGACGGTCGCCGCATAGCCCGCAGCCCCATGGGCTGTGGGGCCACGCGATCGGCTGCCAAAGAGCTTTCCAACGAGGCACGGCTTTCCCTCCTGGCTCTTCGGGCGTGGGAGCTGTCGCCAGAGCCACGGCCCTACCAGAAAATGCTTCGCAGGCTGGCGCGGCTGCACCTGGTGGGTGCCGGTGGCGCCGAGGCTGACGGCCGCCGCTAAGCCCGCAGCCCCACAGGCTGTTTCGCCAGGCGAGCGGCTGCCAAAGAGCTTTCCAACGAGGCACGGCTTTCCCTCCTGGCTCTTCGGGCGTGGGAGCTGTCGCCAGAGAAACGGCCCTACCGGAAAATGCTTCGCAGGCTGGCGCGGCTGCACCTGGTGGGTGCCGGTGGCTCCGAGGCTGACGGCCGCCGCAAAGCCTGCAGCCCCACAGGCTGTTTCGCCAGGCGAGCGGCCGCCAAAGAGCTTTCCAACGAGGCACGGCTTTCCCTCCTGGCTCTTCGGGCTTGGGAGCTGTCGTCAGAGCCGCAGCCCTACCGGAAAATGCTTCGCAAGCTGGCGCGGCAGCACCACGTGGGCGCCGGTGGCGCCGAGGCTGACGGCCGCCGCAGAGCCCGCAGCCCCATGGGCTGTGGGGCCACGCGAGCGGCTGCCAAAGAGCTTTCCAACGAGGCATGGCTTTCCCTCCTGGCTCTTCGGGCGTGGGAGCTGTCGCCAGAGACGCGGCCCTACCGGAAAATGCTTCGCAGGCTGGCGCAGCGGCGCCACGTGGGCGCCGGTGGCAGCGAGGCTGATGGCCGCCGCAAAGCCCGCAGCCCCACAGGCTGTTTCGCCAGGCGAGCGCCTGCCAAAGAGCTTTCCAACGAGGCACGGCTTTCCCTCCTGGCTCTTCGGGCGTGGGAGCTGTCGCCAGAGACGCGGCCCTACCGGAAAATGCTTCGCAGGCTGGCGCGGCTGCACCTGGTGGGCGCCGGTGGCGGGGAGGCTGACGGCCGCCACAAAGCCCGCAGACCCACGGGCTGTGGGGCCACGCGATCGGCTGCCAAAGAGCTTTCCAACGAGGCACGGCTTTCCCTCCTGGCTCTTCGGGCGTGGGAGCTGTCGCCAGAGCCACGGCCCTACCAGAACATGCTTCGCAGGCTGGCGCGGCTGCACCTGGTGGGTGCCGGTGGCTCCGAGGCTGACGGCCGCCGCAAAGCCCGCAGCCCCACAGGCTGTTTCGCCAGGCGAGCGGCTGCCAAAGAGCTTTCCAACGAGGCACGGCTTTCCCTCCTGGCTCTTCGGGCGTGGGAGCTGTCGCCAGAGACGCGGCCCTACCGGAAAATGCTTCGCAGGCTGGCGCAGCAGCGCCACGTGGGCGCCGGTGGCAGCGAGGCTGACGGCCGCCGCAAAGCCCGCAGCCCCACGGGCTGTGGGGTCACGAGAGCAACCGCCAAAGAGCTTTCCAACGAGGCACGGCTTTCCCTCCTGGCTCTTCGGGCGTGGGAGCTGTCGCCAGAGCCGCGGCCCTACCGGAAAATGCTTCGCAGGCTGGCGCGGCTGTAGCTGGTGGGCGCCGGTGGCGCTGAGGCTGACGGCCGCCGCAAAGCCCGCAGCCCCACAGGCTGTTTCGCCAGGCGAGCGGCTGCCAAAGAGCTTTCCAACGAGGCACGACTTTCCCTCCTGGCTCTTCGGGCGTGGGAGCTGTCGCCAGAGCCGCGGCACTACAGGAAAATGCTTCGCAGGCTGGCGCGGCTGCACCTGGTGGGCGCCAGTGGCGGGGAGGCTGACGGCCGCCACAAAGCCCGCAGCCCCACGGGCTGTGGGGCCACGCGATCGGCTGCCAAAGAGCTTTCCAACGAGGCACGGCTTTCCCTCCTGGCTCTTCGGGCTTGGGAGCTGTCGCCAGAGTTGCGGCCCTACCGGAAAATGCTTCGCAGGCTGGTGGGGCGGCGCCACGTGGGCGCCGGTGGCTCCGAGGCTGACGGCCGCCGCAAATCCCGCAGCCGCACGGGCTGTTTCGCCAGGCGAGCGGCTGCCAAAGTGCTTTCCAACGAGGCATGGCTTTCCCTCCTGGCTCTTCGGGCTTGGGAGCTGTCGCCAGAGTTGCGGCCCTACCGGAAAATGCTTCGCAGGCTGGTGGGGCGGCGCCACGTGGGCGCCGGTGGCTCCGAGGCTGACAACCGCCGCAAAGCCCGCAGCCCCACGGGCTGTGGGGCCACGCGAGCGGCTGCCAAAGAGCTTTCCAACGAGGCATGGCTTTTCCTCCTGGCTCTTCGGGCGTGGGAGCTGTCGCCAGAGCCGCGGCCCTACCGGAAAACGCTTCGCAGGCTGGCGCAGCGGCGCCACGTGGGCGCCGGTGGCGGCGAGGCTGACGGCCGCCGCAGAGCCCGCAGCCCCATGGGCTGTGGGGCCACGCGAGCGGCTGCCAAAGAGCTTTCCAACGAGGCACGGCTTTCCCTCCTGGCTCTTCGGGCTTGGGAGTTGTCGTCAGAGCCGCAGCCCTACCGGAAAATGCTTCGCAAGCTGGCACGGCAGCGCCACGTGGGCACCGTTGGCGGCGAGACTGACGTCCGCCGCAAAGCCTGCAGCCACACGGGCTGTGGGGCCACACGAGCGGCTGCCAAAGAGCTTTCCAGCGAGGCACGACTTTCCCTCCTGGCTCTTCGGGCGTGGGAGCTGTCGCCAGAGCCGCGGCCCTACCGGAAAATGCTTCGCAGCCTGGTGAGGCGGTGACACATGGGCGCCGGTGGCAGCGAGGCTGACGGCCGCCGCAAAGCCCGCAGCCCCACAGGCTGTTTCGCCAGGCGAGCGGCTGCCAAAGAGCTTTCCAACGAGGCACGGCTTTCCCTCCTCGCTCTTCGGGTGTGGGAGCTGTCGCCAGAGCCGCGGCCCTACAGGAAAATGCTTCGCAGGCTGGCGCGGCTGCACCTGGTGGGCGCCGGTGGCGGGGAGGCTGACGGCCGCCACAAAGCCCGCAGCCACACGGGCTGTGGGGCCACGCGATCGGCTGCCAAAGAGCTTTCCAACGAGGCATGGCTTTCCCTCCTGGCTCTTCGGGCGTGGGAGCTGTCGCCAGAGACGCGGCCCTACAGGAAAATGCTTCGCAGGCTGGCGCAGCGGCGCCACGTGGGCGCCGGTGGCAGCGAGGCTGACGGCCGCCGCAAAGCCCACAGCCCCACAGGCTGTTTCGCCAGGCGAGCGGCTGCCAAAGAGCTTTCCAACGAGGCACGGCTTTCTCTCCTCGCTCTTAGGGCGTGGGAGCTGTCGCCAGAGCCGCGGCCCTACAGGAAAATGCTTTGCACGCTGGCGCGGCTGCACCTGGTGGGCGCCGGTGGCGGGGAGGCTGACGGCCGCCACAAAGCCCGCAGCCCCACGGGCTGTGGGGCCACGCGATCGGCTGCCAAAGAGCTTTCCAACGAGGCACGGCTTTCCCTCCTGGCTCTTCGGGCGTGGGAGCTGTTGCCAGAGCCGCGGCCCTACAGGAAAATGCTTCGCAGGCTGGTGGGGCGGCGCCACGTGGGCGCCGTTGGCTCCGAGGCTGACGGCCGCCGCAAAGCCCGCAGCCCCACAGGCTGTTTCGCCAGGCGAGCGGCTGCCAAAGAGCTTTCCAACGAGGCACGGCTTTCCCTCCTGGCTCTTCGGGCGTGGGAGCTGTCGCCAGAGCCGCGGCCCTACAGGAAAATGCTTCGCAGGCTGGCGCAGCGGCGCCACGTGGGCGCCGGTGGCAGGGAGGCTGACGGTCGCCGCATAGCCCGCAGCCCCATGGGCTGTGGGGCCACGCGAGCGGCCGCCAAAGAGCTTTCCAACGAGGCACGGCTTTCCCTCCTGGCTCTTCGGGCATGGGAGCTGTCGCCAGAGCCACGGCCCTACCAGAAAATGCTTCGCAGGCTGGCGCGGCTGCACCTGGTGGGTGCCGGTGGCTCCGAGGCTGACGGCCGCCGCAAAGCCCGCAGCCCCACAGGCTGTTTCGCCAGGCGAGCGGCTGCCAAAGAGCTTTCCAACGAGGCACGGCTTTCCCTCCTGGCTCTTTGGGCGTGGGAGCTGTCGCCAGAGAAACGGCCCTACCGGAAAATGCTTCGCAGGCTGGCGCGGCTGCACCTGGTGGGTGCCGGTGGCTCCGAGGCTGACGGCCGCCGCAAAGCCCGCAGCCCCACAGGCTGTTTCGCCAGGCGAGCGGCCGCCAAAGAGCTTTCCAACGAGGCACGGCTTTCCCTCCTGGCTCTTCGGGCTTGGGAGCTGTCGTCAGAGCCGCAGCCCTACCAGAAAATGCTTCGCAAGCTGGCGCGGCAGCACCACGTGGGCGCCGGTGGCGCCGAGGCTGACGGCCGCCGCAAAGCCCGCAGCCCCACGGGCTGTGGGGCCACGCGAGCGGCTGCCAAAGGGCTTTCCAACGAGGCATGGCTTTTCCTCCTGGCTCTTCGGGCGTGGGAGCTGTCGCCAGAGCCGCAGCCCTACCGGAACATGCTTCGCAGGCTGGCGCAGCGGCGCCACGTGGGCACCGGTGGCGGCGAGGCTGACGGCCGCCGCAGAGCCCGCAGCCCCATGGGCTGTGGGGCCACGCGAGCGGCTGCCAAAGAGCTTTCCAACGAGGCATGGCTTTCCCTCCTGGCTCTTCGGGCTTGGGAGTTGTCGTCAGAGCCGCAGCCCTACCGGAAAATGCTTCGCAAGCTGGCACGGCAGCGCCACGTGGGCACCGTTGGCGGCGAGGCTGACGGCCGCCGCAAAGCCTGCAGCCACACGGGCTGTGGGGCCACACGAGCGGCTGCCAAAGAGCTTTCCAGCGAGGCACGACTTTCCCTCCTGGCTCTTCGGGCGTGGGAGCTGTCGCCAGAGCCGCGGCCCTACCGGAAAATGCTTCGCAGCCTGGTGAGGCGGTGACACATGGGCGCCGGTGGCAGCGAGGCTGACGGCCGCCGCAAAGCCCGCAGCCCCACAGGCTGTTTCGCCAGGCGAGCGGCTGCCAAAGAGCTTTCCAACGAGGCACGGCTTTCCCTCCTCGCTCTTCGGGTGTGGGAGCTGTCGCCAGAGCCGCGGCCCTACAGGAAAATGCTTCGCAGGCTGGCGCGGCTGCACCTGGTGGGCGCCGGTGGCGGGGAGGCTGACGGCCGCCACAAAGCCCGCAGCCCCACGGGCTGTGGGGCCACGCGATCGGCTGCCAAAGAGCTTTCCAACGAGGCACGGCTTTCCCTCCTGGCTCTTCGTGCTTGGGAGCTGTCGCCAGAGTTGCGGCCCTACCGGAAAATGCTTCACAGGCTGGTGGGGCGGCGCCACGTGGGCGCCGGTGGCTCCGAGGCTGACGGCCGCCGCAAAGCCCGCAGCCCCACAGGCTGTGGGGCCACGCGAGAGGCTGCCAAAGAGCTTTCCAACGAGGCACGGCTTTCCCTCCTGGCTCTTCGGGCGTGGGAGCTGTCGCCAGAGCCGCGGACCTACAGGAAAATGCTTCGCAGGCTGGCGCGGCTGCACCTGGTGGGTGCCGGTGGCTCCGAGGCTGCCGGCCGCCGCAAAGCCCGCAGCCCCACAGGCAGTTTCGCCAGGCGAGCGGCCGCCAAAGAGCTTTCCAACGAGGCACGGCTTTCCCTCCTGGCTCTTCGGGCTTGGGAGCTGTCGCCAGAGCCGCAGCCCTACAGGAAAATGCTTCGCAAGCTGGCGCGGCAGCACCACGTGGGCGCCGGTGGCGCCGAGGCTGACGGCCGCCGCAAAGCCCGCAGCCCCACGGGCTGTGGGGCCACGCGAGCGGCTGCCAAAGAGCTTTCCAACGAGGGATGGCTTTTCCTCCTGGCTCTTCGGGCGTGGGAGCTGTCGCCAGAGCCGCGGCCCTACCGGAAAACGCTTCGCAGGCTGGCGCAGCGGCGCCACGTGGGCGCCGGTGGCAGCGAGGCTGACGGCCGCCGCAAAGCCCGCAGCCCCACAGGCTGTTTCGCCAGGCGAGCGGCTGCCAAAGAGCTTTCCAACGAGGCACGGCTTTCCCTCCTGGCTCTTAGGGCGTGGGAGCTGTCGCCAGAGCCGCGGCCCTACAGGAAAATGCTTCGCAGGCTGGCGCGGCTGCACCTGGTGGGCGCCGGTGGCGGGGAGGCTGACGGCCGCCACAAAGCCCGCAGCCCCACGGGCTGTGGGGCCACGCGATCGGCTGCCAAAGAGCTTTCCAACGAGGCACGGCTTTCCCTCCTCGCTCTTCGGGCGTGGGAGCTGTCGCCAGAGACGCGGCCCTACAGGAAAATGCTTCGCAGGCTGGTGGGGCGGCGCCACGTGGGCGCCGGTGGCTCCGAGGCTGACGGCCGCCGCAAAGCCCGCAGCCCCACAGGCTGTTTCGCCAGGCGAGCGGCTGCCAAAGAGCTTTCCAACGAGGCACGGCTTTCCCTCCTGGCTCTTCGGGCGTGGGAGCTGTCGCCAGAGCCGCGGCCCTACAGGAAAATGCTTCGCAGGCTGGTGCAGCGGCGCCACGTGGGCGCCGGTGGCAGGGAGGCTGACGGCCGCCACAAAGCCCGCAGCCCCACGGGCTGTGGGGCCACGCGAGCGGCCGCCAAAGAGCTTTCCAACGAGGCACGGCTTTCCCTCCTGGCTCTTCGGGCGTGGGAGCTGTCGCCAGAGCCACGGCCCTACCGGAAAATGCTTCGCAGGCTGGCGCGGCTGCACCTGGTGGGTGCCGGTGGCTCCGAGGCTGACGGCCGCCGCAAAGCCCGCAGCCCCACAGGCTGTTTCGCCAGGCGAGCGGCTGCCAAAGAGGTTTCCAACGAGGCACGGCTTTCCCTCCTGGCTCTTCGGGCGTGGGAGCTGTCGCCAGAGCCACGGCCCTACCGGAAAATGCTTCGCAGGCTGGCGCGGCTGCACCTGGTGGGTGCCGGTGGCTCCGAGGCTGACGGCCGCCGCAAAGCCCGCAGCCCCACAGGCTGTTTCGCCAGGCGAGCGGCCGCCAAAGAGCTTTCCAACGAGGCACGGCTTTCCCTCCTGGCTCTTCGGGCGTGGGAGCTGTCGCCAGAGTTGCGGCCCTACCGGAAAATGCTTCGCAGGCTGGTGGGGCGGTGCCACGTGGGCGCCGGTGGCTCCGAGGCTGACGGCCGCCGCAAAGCCCGCAGCCGCACGGGCTGTTTCGCCAGGCGAGCGGCTGCCAAAGAGCTTTCCAACGAGGCATGGCTTTCCCTCCTGGCTCTTCGGGCTTGGGAGCTGTCGCCAGAGTTGCGGCCCTACCGGAAAATGCTTCGCAGGCTGGTGGGGCGGCGCCACGTGGGCGCCGGTGGCTCCGAGGCTGACAACCGCCGCAAAGCCCGCAGCCCCACGGGCTGTGGGGCCACGCGAGCGGCAGCCAAAGAGCTTTCCAACGAGGCACGGCTTTCCCTCCTGGCTCTTCGGGCTTGGGAGTTGTCGTCAGAGCCGCAGCCCTACCGGAAAATGCTTCGCAGCCTGGTGAGGCGGCGACACATGGGCGCCGGTGGCAGCGAGGCTGACGGCCGCCGCAAAGCCCGCAGCCCCACAGGCTGTTTCGCCAGGCGAGCGGCTGCCAAAGAGCTTTCCAACGAGGCACGGCTTTCCCTCCTCGCTCTTCGGGCGTGGGAGCTGTCGCCAGAGCCGCGGCCCTACAGGAAAATGCTTCGCAGGCTGGCGCGGCTGCACCTGGTGGGCGCCGGTGGCTCCGAGGCTGACGGCCGCCACAAAGCCCGCAGCCCCACGGGCTGTGGGGCCACGCAAGAGGCTGCCAAAGAGCTTTCCAACGAGGCATGGCTTTCCCTCCTGGCTCTTCGGGCTTGGGAGCTGTCGCTAGAGCCGCAGCTCTACAGGAAAATGCTTCGCAGGCTGGCGCGGCGGCGCCACGTGGGCGCCGGTGTCGCTGAGGCTGACGTCCGCCGGAAAGCCCGCAGCCCCACGGGCTGTGGGGCCACGCGAGCGGCTGCCAAAGAGGTTTCCAACGAGGCACGGCTTTCCCTCCTGGCTCTTCGGGCGTGGGAGCTGTCGTCAGAGCCGCAGCCCTACCGGAAAATGCTTCGCAGGCTGGCGCGGCTGCACCTGGTGGGCGCCATTGGCGGGGAGGCTGACGGCCGCCACAAAGCCCGCAGCCCCATGGGCTGTGGGGCCACGCAAGAGGCTGCCAAAGAGCTTTCCAACGAGGCATGGCTTTCCCTCCTGGCTCTTCGGGCGTGGGAGCTGTCGCCAGAGCCGCGGCCCTACCGGAAAATGCTTCGCAGGCTGGCGCGGCTGCACCTGGTGGGCGCCGGTGGCGGGGAGGCTGACGGTCGCCGCAAAGCCCGCAGCCCCACGGGCTGTGGGGCCACGCGAGCGGCTGCCAAAGAGCTTTCCAACGAGGCACGGCTTTCCCTCCTGGCTCTTCGGGCGTGGGAGCTGTCGCCAGAGCCGCGGCCCTACCGGAAAATGCTTCGCAGGCTCGTGCGGCGGCGCCACGTGGGCGCCGGTGGCGCAAAGGCTGACGGCCGCCGCAAAGCCCGCAGCCCCACGGGCTGTGGGGCCACACGAGCGGCTGCCAAAGAGCTTTCCAACGAGGCACGGCTTTCCCTCCTGGCTCTTCGTGCTTGGGAACTGTCGCCAGAGCCGCGGCCCTACCGGAAAATGCTTCGCAGGCTGGTGGGGCGGCGCCACGTAGGCGCTGGTGGCTCCGAGGCTGACGGCCGCCGCAAAGCCCGCAGCCCCACGGGCTGTGGGGCCACGCGAGCGGCTGCCAAAGAGCTTTCCAACGAGGCATGGCTTTCCCTCCCTGCTCTTCGGGCGTGGGAGCTGTCGCCAGAGCCGCAGCCCTACCGGAAAATGCTTCGCAGGCTGGTGGGGTGGTACCACGTGGGCGCCGGTGGCGCCGAGGCTGACGGCCGCCGCAAAGCCCGCAGCTCCATGGGCTGTGTGGCCACGCGAGCGGCTGCCAAAGAGCTTTCCAACGAGGCACGGCTTTCCCTCCTGGCTCTTCGGGCTTGGGAGTTGTCGTCAGAGCCGTGGCCCTACTGGAAAATGCTTCGCAAGCTGGCGCGGCGGCGCCACGTAGGCGCCGGTGGCTCCGAGGCTGACGGCCACCGCAAAGCCCGCAGCCCCACGGGCTGTGAGGCCACGCGAGCGGCTGCCAAAGAGCTTTCCAACGAGGCACGGCTTTCCCTCCTGGGTCTTCGGGCGTGGGAGCTGTCGCCAGAGCCGCGGCCCTACAGGAAAATGCTTCGCAGGCTGGCGCGGCTGCACCTGGTGGGCGCCGGTGGCGGGGAGGCTGACGGCCCCCACAAAGCCCGCAGCCCCACGGGCTGTGGGGCCACGCGAGCGGCTGCCAAAGAGCTTTCCAACGAGGCACGGCTTTCCCTCCTGGCTCTTCGGGCGTGGGAGCTGTCGCCAGAGCCGTAGCCCTACCGGAAAATGCTTCGCAGGCTGGCACGGCTGTAGCTGGTGGGCGCCGTTGGCGGTGAGGCTGACGGCCGCCGCAAAGCCCGCAGCCCCACGGGCTGTGGGGCCACGCGAGCGGCTGCCAAAGAGCTTTCCAACGAGGCACGGCTTTCCCTCCTGGCTCTTCGTGCTTGGGAGCTGTCGCCAGAGTTGCGGCCCTACCGGAAAATGCTTCGCAGGCTGGTGGGGCGGCGCCACGTGGGCGCCGGTGGCAGCGAGGCTGACGGCCGCCGCAAAGCCCGCAGCCCCACAGGCTGTTTCGCCAGGCGAGCGGCTGCCAAAGAGCTTTCCAACGAGGCACGGCTTTCCCTCCTCGCTTTTCGGGCGTGGGAGCTGTCGCCAGAGCCGCAGCCCTACAGGAAAATGCTTCGCAGGCTGGCGCGGCTGCACCTGGTGGGCGCCGGTGGCTCCGAGGCTGACGGCCGCCACAAAGCCCGCAGCCCCACGGGCTGTGGGGCCACGCGATCGGCTGCCAAAGAGCTTTCCAACGAGGCACGGCTTTCCCTCCTGGCTCTTCGTGCTTGGGAGCTGTCGCCAGAGTTGCGGCCCTACCGGAACATGCTTCGCAGGCTGGCGCAGCGGCGCCACGTGGGCGCCGGTGGCGGCGAGGCTGACGGCCGCCGCAAAGCCCGCAGCCCCACGGGCTGTTTCGCCAGGCGAGCGGCTGCCAAAGAGCTTTCCAACGAGGCACGGCTTTCCCTCCTGGCTCTTCGGGCGTGGGAGCTGTCGCCAGAGCCGCAGCCCTACAGGAAAATGCTTCGCAGGCTGGCGCGGCGGCGCCACGTGGGCGCCGGTGTCGCTGAGGCTGACGTCCGCCGGAAAGCCCGCAGCCCCACGGGCTGTGGGGCCATGCGAGCGGCTGCCAAAGAGCTTTCCAACGAGGCACGGCTTTCCCTCCTGGCTCTTCGGGCTTGGGAGCTGTCGTCAGAGCCGCAGCCCTACCGGAAAATGCTTCGCAAGCTGGCGCGGCAGCGCCACGTGGGCGCCGGTGGCGCCGAGGCTGACGGCCGCCGCAAAGCCCGCAGCCCCACGGGCTGTGCGGCCACGCAGGAGGCTGCCAAAGAGCTTTCCAACGAGGCATGGCTTTCCCTCCCTGCTTTTCGGGCGTGGGAGCTGTCGCCAGAGCCGCGGCCCTACCGGAAAATGCTTCGCAGGCTGGCGCGGCTGCACCTGGTGGGCGCCGGTGGCGGGGAGGCTGACGGTCGCCGCAAAGCCCGCAGCCACACGGGCTGTGGGGCCACGCGAGCGGCTGCCAAAGAGCTTTCCAACGAGGCATGGCTTTCCCTCCCTGCTCTTCGGGCGCGGGAGCTGTCGCCAGAGCCGCAGCCCTACCGGAAAATGCTTCACAGGCTGGTGCGGCGGTACCACGTGGGCGCCGGTGGCGCCGAGGCTGACGGCCGCCGCAAAGCCCGCAGCCCCATGGGCTGTGGGGCCACGCGAGCGGCTGCCAAAGAGCTTTCCAACGAGGCACGGCTTTCCCTCCTGGCTCTTCGGGCTTGGGAGTTGTCGTCAGAGCCGTGGCCCTACTGGAAAATGCTTCGCAAGCTGGCGCGGCGGCGCCACGTGGGCGCCGGTGGCTTAGAGGCTGACGGCCGCCGCAAAGCCCGCAGCCCCACGGGCTGTGAGGCCATGCGAGCGGCTGCCAAAGAGCTTTCCAACGAGGCACGGCTTTCCCTCCTGGCTCTTCGGGCGTGGGACCTGTCGCCAGAGCCGCGGCCCTACCGGAAAATGCTTCGCAGGGTGGCGCGGCTGTAGCTGGTAGGCGCCGGTGGCGCTGAGGCTGACGGCCGCCGCAAAGCCCGCAGCCGCACGGGCTGTTTCGCCAGGCGAGCGGCTGCCAAAGAGCTTTCCAACGAGGCACGGCTTTCCCTCCTGGCTCTTCGGGCTTGGGAGTTGTCGTCAGAGCCGCGGCCCTATCGGAAAATGCTTCGCAGGCTGGCGCGGCTGCACCTGGTGGGCGCCGGTGGCGGGGAGGCTGACGGCCGCCACAAAGCCCGCAGCCCCACGGGCTGTTTCGCCAGGCGAGCGGCTGCCAAAGAGCTTTCCAACGAGGCACGGCTTTCCCTCCTGGCTCTTCGGGCTTGGGAGCTGTCGCCAGAGCCGCGGCCCTACCGGAAAATGCTTCGCAGGCTGGCGCGGCTGTAGCTGGTGGGCTCCGGTGGCGCCGAGGCTGACGTCCGCCGCAAAGCCCGCAGCCCCACTAGCTGTGGGGCCACGCGAGCGGCTGCCAAAGAGCTTTCCAACGAGGCATGGCTTTCCCTCCTGGCTCTTCGGGCGTGGGAGCTGTCGCCAGAGACGCGGCCCTACCGGAAAATGCTTCGTAGGCTGGCGCAGCGGCGCCACGTGGGCGCCGGTGGCAGCGAGGATGACGGCCGCCGCAAAGCCCGCAGCCCCACAAGCTGTTTCGCCAGGCGAGCGGCTGCCAAAGAGCTTTCCAACGAGGCACGGCTTTCCCTCCTAGGTCTTCGGGCGTGGGAGCTGTCGCCAGAGCCGCGGCCCTACCGGAAAATGCTTCGCAGGCTGGTGGGGCGGCGCCACGTGGGCGCCGGTGGCTCCGAGGCTGACGGCCGCCGCAAAGCCCGCAGCCGCACGGGCTGTTTCGCCAGGCGAGCGGCTGCCAAAGAGCTTTCCAACGAGGCATGGCTTTTCCTCCTGGCTCTTCGGGCTTGGGAGCTGTCGCCAGAGTTGCGGCCCTACCGGAAAATGCTTCGCAGGCTGGTGGGGCGGCGCCACGTGGGCGCCGGTGGCTCCGAGGCTGACAACCGCCGCAAAGCCCGCAGCCCCACGGGCTGTGGGGCCACGCGAGCGGCTGCCAAAGAGCTTTCCAACGAGGCATGGCTTTCCCTCCTGGCTCTTCGGGCTTGGGAGCTGTCGTCAGAGCTCCAGCCCTACCGGAAAATGCTTCGCAGGCTGGCGCGGCTGTAGCTGGTGGGCGCCGGTGGCGGTGAGGCTGACGGCCGCCGCAAAGCCCGCAGCCGCACGGGCTGTTTCGCCAGGCGAGCGGCTGCCAAAGAGCTTTCCAACGAGGCATGGCTTTTCCTCCTGGCTCTTCGGGCTTGGGAGCTGTCGCCAGAGTTGCGGCCCTACCGGAAAATGCTTCGCAGGCTGGTGGGGCGGCGCCACGTGGGCGCCGGTGGCTCCGAGGCTGACAACCGCCGCAAAGCCCACAGCCCCACGGGCTGTGGGGCCACGCGAGCGGCTGCCAAAGAGCTTTCCAACGAGGCATGGCTTTCCCTCCTGGCTCTTCGGGCTTGGGAGCTGTCGTCAGAGCTCCAGCCCTACCGGAAAATGCTTCGCAGGCTGGCGCGGCTGTAGCTGGTGGGCGCCGGTGGCAGCGAGGCTGACGGCCGCCGCAAAGCCCGCAGCCCCACAGGCTGTTTCGCCAGGCGAGCGGCTGCCAAAGAGCTTTCCAACGAGGCACGGCTTTCCCTCCTCGCTTTTCGGGCGTGGGAGCTGTCGCCAGAGCCGCAGCCCTACAGGAAAATGCTTCGCAGGCTGGCGCGGCTGCACCTGGTGGGCGCCGGTGGCTCCGAGGCTGACGGCCGCCACAAAGCCCGCAGCCCCACGGGCTGTGGGGCCACGCGATCGGCTGCCAAAGAGCTTTCCAACGAGGCACGGCTTTCCCTCCTGGCTCTTCGTGCTTGGGAGCTGTCGCCAGAGTTGCGGCCCTACCGGAACATGCTTCGCAGGCTGGCGCAGCGGCGCCACGTGGGCGCCGGTGGCGGCGAGGCTGACGGCCGCCGCAAAGCCCGCAGCCCCACGGGCTGTTTCGCCAGGCGAGCGGCTGCCAAAGAGCTTTCCAACGAGGCACGGCTTTCCCTCCTGGCTCTTCGGGCGTGGGAGCTGTCGCCAGAGCCGCAGCCCTACAGGAAAATGCTTCGCAGGCTGGCGCGGCGGCGCCACGTGGGCGCCGGTGTCGCTGAGGCTGACGTCCGCCGGAAAGCCCGCAGCCCCACGGGCTGTGGGGCCACGCGAGCGGCTGCCAAAGAGCTTTCCAACGAGGCACGGCTTTCCCTCCTGGCTCTTCGGGCTTGGGAGCTGTCGTCAGAGCCGCAGCCCTACCGGAAAATGCTTCGCAAGCTGGCGCGGCAGCGCCACGTGGGCGCCGGTGGCGCCGAGGCTGACGGCCGCCGCAAAGCCCGCAGCCCCACGGGCTGTGCGGCCACGCAGGAGGCTGCCAAAGAGCTTTCCAACGAGGCATGGCTTTCCCTCCCTGCTCTTCGGGCGTGGGAGCTGTCGCCAGAGCCGCGGCCCTACCGGAAAATGCTTCGCAGGCTGGCGCGGCTGCACCTGGTGGGCGCCGGTGGCGGGGAGGCTGACGGTCGCCGCAAAGCCCGCAGCCACACGGGCTGTGGGGCCACGCGAGCGGCTGCCAAAGAGCTTTCAAACGAGGCATGGCTTTCCCTCCCTGCTCTTCGGGCGCGGGAGCTGTCGCCAGAGCCGCAGCCCTACCGGAAAATACTTCACAGGCTGGTGCGGCGGTACCACGTGGGCGCCGGTGGCGCCGAGGCTGACGGCCGCCGCAAAGCCCGCAGCCCCATGGGCTGTGGGGCCACGCGAGCGGCTGCCAAAGAGCTTTCCAACGAGGCACGGCTTTCCCTCCTGGCTCTTCGGGCTTGGGAGTTGTCGTCAGAGCCGTGGCCCTACTGGAAAATGCTTCGCAAGCTGGCGCGGCGGCGCCACGTGGGCGCCGGTGGCTTAGAGGCTGACGGCCGCCGCAAAGCCCGCAGCCCCACGGGCTGTGAGGCCACGCGAGCGGCTGCCAAAGAGCTTTCCAACGAGGCACGGCTTTCCCTCCTGGCTCTTCGGGCGTGGGACCTGTCGCCAGAGCCGCGGCCCTACCGGAAAATGCTTCGCAGGGTGGCGCGGCTGTAGCTGGTAGGCGCCGGTGGCGCTGAGGCTGACGGCCGCCGCAAAGCCCGCAGCCGCACGGGCTGTTTCGCCAGGCGAGCGGCTGCCAAAGAGCTTTCCAACGAGGCACGGCTTTCCCTCCTGGCTCTTCGGGCTTGGGAGTTGTCGTCAGAGCCGCGGCCCTATCGGAAAATGCTTCGCAGGCTGGCGCGGCTGCACCTGGTGGGCGCCGGTGGCGGGGAGGCTGACGGCCGCCACAAAGCCCGCAGCCCCACGGGCTGTTTCGCCAGGCGAGCGGCTGCCAAAGAGCTTTCCAACGAGGCACGGCTTTCCCTCCTGGCTCTTCGGGCTTGGGAGCTGTCGCCAGAGCCGCGGCCCTACCGGAAAATGCTTCGCAGGCTGGCGCGGCTGTAGCTGGTGGGCTCCGGTGGCGCCGAGGCTGACGTCCGCCGCAAAGCCCGCAGCCCCACTAGCTGTGGGGCCACGCGAGCGGCTGCCAAAGAGCTTTCCAACGAGGCATGGCTTTCCCTCCTGGCTCTTCGGGCGTGGGAGCTGTCGCCAGAGACGCGGCCCTACCGGAAAATGCTTCGTAGACTGGCGCAGCGGCGCCACGTGGGCGCCGGTGGCAGCGAGGATGACGGCCGCCGCAAAGCCCGCAGCCCCACAAGCTGTTTCGCCAGGCGAGCGGCTGCCAAAGAGCTTTCCAACGAGGCACGGCTTTCCCTCCTAGGTCTTCGGGCGTGGGAGCTGTCGCCAGAGCCGCGGCCCTACCGGAAAATGCTTCGCAGGCTGGTGGGGCGGCGCCACGTGGGCGCCGGTGGCTCCGAGGCTGACGGCCGCCGCAAAGCCCGCAGCCGCACGGGCTGTTTCGCCAGGCGATCGGCTGCCAAAGAGCTTTCCAACGAGGCATGGCTTTTCCTCCTGGCTCTTCGGGCTTGGGAGCTGTCGCCAGAGTTGCGGCCCTACCGGAAAATGCTTCGCAGGCTGGTGGGGCGGCGCCACGTGGGCGCCGGTGGCTCCGAGGCTGACAACCGCCGCAAAGCCCGCAGCCCCACGGGCTGTGGGGCCACGCGAGCGGCTGCCAAAGAGCTTTCCAACGAGGCATGGCTTTCCCTCCTGGCTCTTCGGGCTTGGGAGCTGTCGTCAGAGCTCCAGCCCTACCGGAAAATGCTTCGCAAGCTGGCGCGGCAGCGCCACGTGGGCGCCGGTGGCGCCGAGGCTGACGGCCGCCGCAAAGCCCACAGCCCCACGGGCTGTGGGGCCACGCGAGCGGCTGCCAAAGAGCTTTCCAACAAGGCACGGCTTTCCCTCCTGGCTCTTCGGGCGTGGGAGCTGTCGTCAGAGCCGCGGCCCTACCGGAAAATGCTTCGCAAGCTTGTGCGGCGGCGCCACGTGAACGCCAGTGGCGGTGAGGCTGACGGCCGCCGCAAAGCCCGCAGCCCCACGGGCTGTGGGGCCAGGCGAGCGGCTGCCAAAGAGCTTTCCAACGAGGCACGGCTTTCCCTCCTGGCTCTTCGGGCTTGGGAGCTGTCGTCAGAGCCGCAGCCCTACCGGAAAATGCTTCGCAAGCTGGCGCGGCAGCACCACGTGGGCGCCGGTGGCGCCGAGGCTGACGGCCGCCGCAAAGCCCGCAGACCCACGGGCTGTGGGGCCACGCGAGCGGCTGCCAAAGAGCTTTCCAACGAGGCATGGCTTTTCCTCCTGGCTCTTCGGGCGTGGGAGCTGTCGCCAGAGCCGCGGCCCTACCGGAAAACGCTTCGCAGGCTGGCGCAGCGGCGCGACGTGGGCGCCGGTGGCGGCGAGGCTGACGGCCGCCGCAGAGCCCGCAGCCCCATGGGCTGTGGGGCCACGCGAGCGGCTGCCAAAGAGCTTTCCAACGAGGCATGGCTTTCCCTCCTGGCTCTTCGGGCTTGGGAATTGTCGTCAGAGCCGCAGCCCTACAGGAAAATGCTTCGCAAGCTGGCACGGCAGCGCCACGTGGGCACCGTTGGCGGCGAGGCTGACGGCCGCCGCAAAGCCCGCAGCCCCACGGGCTGTGGGGCCACACGAGCGGCTGCCAAAGAGCTTTCCAGCGAGGCACGACTTTCCCTCCTGGCTCTTCGGGCGTGGGAGCTGTCGCCAGAGCCGCGGCCCTACCGGAAAATGCTTCGCAGCCTGGTGAGGCGGTGACACATGGGCGCCGGTGGCAGCCAGGCTGACGGCCGCCGCAAAGCCAGCAGCCCCACAGGCTGTTTCGCCAGGCGAGCGGCTGCCAAAGAGCTTTCCAACGAGGCACGGCTTTCCCTCCTCGCTCTTCGGGTGTGGGAGCTGTCGCCAGAGCCGCGGCCCTACAGGAAAATGCTTCGCAGGCTGGCGCGGCTGCACCTGGTGGGCGCCGGTGGCTCCGAGGCTGACGGCCGCCGCAAAGCCCGCAGCCCCACAGGCTGTTTCGCCAGGCGAGCGGCTGCCAAAGAGCTTTCCAACGAGGCACGGCTTTCCCTCCTGGCTCTTCGGGCGTGGGAGCTGTCGCCCGAGCCACGGCCCTACCGGAAAATGCTTCGCAGGCTGGCGCGGCTGCACCTGGTGGGTGCCGGTGGCTCCGAGGCTGACGGCCGCCGCAAAGCCCGCAGCCCCACAGGCTGTTTCGCCAGGCGAGCGGCCGCCAAAGAGCTTTCCAACGAGTCACGGCTTTCCCTCCTGGCTCTTCTGGCGTGGGAGCTGTCGCCAGAGTCGCGGCCCTACAGGAAAATGCTTCGCAGGCTGGCGCGGCTGCACCTGGTGGGCGCCGGTGGCGGGGAGGCTGACGGCCCCCACAAAGCCCGCAGCCCCACGGGCTGTGGGGCCACGCGAGCGGCTGCCAAAGAGCTTTCCAACGAGGCACGGCTTTCCCTCCTGGCTCTTCGTGCTTGGGAGCTGTCGCCAGAGTTGCGGCCCTACCGGAAAATGCTTCACAGGCTGGTGGGGCGGCGCCACGTGGGCGCCGGTGGCTCCGAGGCTGACGGCCGCGGCAAAGCCCGCAGCCCCACGAGCTGTTTCGCCAGGCGAGCGGCTGCCAAAGAGCTTTCCAACGAGGCATGGCTTTCCCTCCTGGCTCTTCGGGCGTGGGAGCTGTCGCCAGAGCCGCGGCCCTACAGGAAAATGCTTCGCAGGCTGGCGCAGCGGCGCCACGTGGGCGCCGGTGGCAGGGAGGCTGACGGTCGCCGCAGAGCCCGCAGCCCCATGGGCTGTGGGGCCACGCGAGCGGCCACCAAAGAGCTTTCCAACGAGGCACGGCTTTCCCTCCTGGCTCTTCGGGCATGGGAGCTGTCGCCAGAGCCACGGCCCTACCAGAAAATGCTTCGCAGGCTGGCGCGGCTGCACCTGGTGGGTGCCGGTGGCTCCGAGGCTGACGGCCGCCGCAAAGCCCGCAGCCCCACAGGCTGTTTCGCCAGGCGAGCGGCTGCCAAAGAGCTTTCCAACGAGGCACGGCTTTCCCTCCTGGCTCTTCGGGCGTGGGAGCTGTCGCCAGAGAAACGGCCCTACCGGATAATGCTTCGCAGGCTGGCGCGGCTGCACCTGGTGGGTGCCGGTGGCTCCGAGGCTGACGGCCGCCGCAAAGCCCGCAGCCCCACAGGCTGTTTCGCCAGGCGAGCGGCTGCCAAAGAGCTTTCCAATGAGGCACGGCTTTCCCTCCTGGCTCTTCGGGCTTGGGAGCTGTCGTCAGAGCCGCAGCCCTACCGGAAAATGCTTCGCAAGCTGGCGCGGCAGCACCACGTGGGCGCCGGTGGCGCCGAGGCTGACGGCCGCCGCAAAGCCCGCAGCCCCACGGGCTGTGGGGCCACGCGAGCGGCTGCCAAAGAGCTTTCCAACGAGGCATGGCTTTTCCTCCTGGCTCTTCGGGCGTGGGAGCTGTCGCCAGAGCCGCGGCCCTACCGGAAAACGCTTCGCAGGCTGGCGCAGCGGCGCCACGTGGGCGCCGGTGGCGGCGAGGCTGACGGCCGCCGCAGAGCCCGCAGCCCCATGGGCTGTGGGGCCACGCGAGCGGCTGCCAAAGAGCTTTCCAACGAGGCATGGCTTTCCCTCCTGGCTCTTCGGGCTTGGGAGTTGTCGTCAGAGCCGCAGCCCTACCGGAAAATGCTTCGCAAGCTGGCACGGCAGCGCCACGTGGGCACCGTTGGCGGCGAGGCAGACGGCCGCCGCAAAGCCCGCAGCCACACGGGCTGTGGGGCCACACGAGCGGCTGCCAAAGAGCTTTCCAGCGAGGCACGACTTTCCCTCCTGGCTCTTCGGGCGTGGGAGCTGTCGCCAGAGCCGCGGCCCTACAGGAAAATGCTTCGCAGCCTGGTGAGGCGGTGACACATGGGCGCCGGTGGCAGCGAGGCTGACGGCCGCCGCAAAGCCCGCAGCCCCACAGGCTGTTTCGCCAGGCGAGCGGCTGCCAAAGAGCTTTCCAACGAGGCACGGCTTTCCCTCCTCGCTCTTCGGGCGTGGGAGCTGTCGCCAGAGCCGCGGCCCTACAGGAAAATGCTTCGCAGGCTGGCGCGGCTGCACCTGGTGGGCGCCGGTGGCGGGGAGGCTGACGGCCGCCACAAAGCCTGCAGCCCCACGGGCTGTGGGGCCACGCGATCGGCTGCCAAAGAGCTTTCCAACGAGGCACGGCTTTCCCTCCTGGCTCTTCGTGCTTGGGAGCTGTCGCCAGAGTTGCGGCCCTACCGGAAAATGCTTCACAGGCTGGTGGGGCGGCGCCACGTGGGCGCCGGTGACTCCGAGGCTGACGGCCGCGGCAAAGCCCGCAGCCCCACGGGCTGTTTCGCCAGGCGAGCGGCTGCCAAAGAGCTTTCCAACGAGGCATGGCTTTCCCTCCTGGCTCTTCGTGCTTGGGAGCTGTCGCCAGAGTTGCGGCCCTACCGGAAAATGCTTCGCAAGCTGGCGCGGCGGCGCCATGTGGGCGCCGCTGGCGCCGAGGCTGACGGCCGCCACAAAGCCCGCAGCCCCACAGGCTGTTTCGCCAGGCGAGCGGCTGCCAAAGAGCTTTCCAACGAGGCACGGCTTTCTCTCCTCGCTCTTAGGGCGTGGGAGCTGTCGCCAGAGCCGCGGCCCTACAGGAAAATGCTTCGCAGGCTGGCGCGGCTGCACCTGGTGGGCGCCGGTGGCAGCGAGGCTGACGGCCGCCACAAAGCCCGCAGCCCCACGGGCTGTGGGGCCACGCGATCGGCTGCCAAAGAGCTTTCCAACGAGGCACGGCTTTCCCTCCTCGCTCTCCGGGCGTGAGAGCTGTCGCCAGAGCCGCGGCCCTACAGGAAAATGCTTCGCAGGCTGGCGCGGGTGCACCTGGTGGGTGCCGGTGGCTCCGAGGCTGACGGCCGCCGCAAAGCCCGCAGCCCCACAGGCTGTTTCGCCAGGCGAGCGGCTGCCAAAGAGCTTTCCAACGAGGCACGGCTTTCCCTCCTGGCTCTTCGGGCGTGGGAGCTGTCGCCAGAGCCACGGCCCTACTGGAAAATGCTTCGCAGGCTGGCGCGGCTGCACCTGGTGGGTGCCGGTGGCTCCGAGGCTGACGGCCGCCGCAAAGCCCGCAGCCCCACAGGCTGTTTCGCCAGGCGAGCGGCCGCCAAAGAGCTTTCCAACGAGTCACGGCTTTCCCTCCTGGCTCTTCGGGCGTGGGAGCTGTCGCCAGAGTCGCGGCCCTACAGGAAAATGCTTCGCAGGCTGGCGCGGCTGCACCTGGTGGGCGCCGGTGGCGGGGAGGCTGACGGCCCCCACAAAGCCCGCAGCCCCACGGGCTGTGGGGCCACGCGAGCGGCTGCCAAAGAGCTTTCCAACGAGGCACGGCTTTCCCCCCTGGCTCTTCGGGCGTGGGAGCTGTCGCCAGAGCCGCGGCCCTACCGGAAAATGCTTCGCAGGCTGGCGCGGCTGTAGCTGGTGGGCGCCGGTGGCGGTGAGGCTGACGGCCGCCGCAAAGCCCGCAGCCGCACGGGCTGTTTCGCCAGGCGAGCGGCTGCCAAAGAGCTTTCCAACGAGGCACGGCTTTCCCTCCTGGCTCTTCGTGCTTGGGAGCTGTCGCCAGAGTTGCGGCCCTACCGGAAAATGCTTCGCAAGCTGGTGGGGCGGCGCCACGTGGGCGCCGGTGTCTCCGAGGCTGACGGCCGCCGCAAAGCCCGCAGCCGCACGGGCTGTTTCGCCAGGCGAGCGGCTGCCAAAGAGCTTTCCAACGAGGCATGGCTTTCCCTCCTGGCTCTTCGGGCTTGGGAGCTGTCGCCAGAGTTGCGGCCCTAACGGAAAATGCTTCGCAGGCTGGTGGGGCGGCGCCACGTGGGCGCCGGTGGCTCCGAGGCTGACAACCGCCGCAAAGCCCGCAGCCCCACGGGCTGTGGGGCCACGCGAGCGGCTGCCAAAGAGCTTTCCAACGAGGCACGGCGTTCCCTCCTGGCTCTTCGGGCTTGGGAGTTGTCGTCAGAGCCGCAGCCCTACCGGAAAATGCTTCGCAGCCTGGTGAGGCGGCGACACATGGGCGCCGGTGGCAGCGAGGCTGACGGCCGCCGCAAAGCCCGCAGCCCCACAGGCTGTTTCGCCAGGCGAGCGGCTGCCAAAGAGCTTTCCAACGAGGCACGGCTTTACCTCCTCGCTTTTCGGGCGTGGGAGCTGTCGCCAGAGCCGCAGCCCTACAGGAAAATGCTTCGCAGGCTGGCGTGGCTGCACCTGGTGGGCGCCGGTGGCGGGGAGGCTGACGGCCGCCACAAAGCCCGCAGCCCCACGGGCTGTGGGGCCACGCAAGAGGCTGCCAAAGAGCTTTCCAACGAGGCATGGCTTCCCCTCCTGGCTCTTCGGGCGTGGGAGCTGTCGCCAGAGCCGCGGCCCTACCGGAAAATGCTTCGCAGGCTGGCGCGGCTGCACCTGGTGGGCGCCGGTGGCGGGGAGGCTGACGGTCGCCGCAAAGCCCGCAGCCCCACGGGCTGTGGGGCCACGCGAGCGGCTGCCAAAGAGCTTTCCAACGAGGCACGGCTTTCCCTCCTGGCTCTTCGTGCTTGGGAGCTATCGCCAGAGCCGCGGCCCTACCGGAAAATGCTTCTCAGGCTGGTGGGGCGGCGCCACGTAGGCGCTGGTGGCTCCGAGGCTGACGGCCGCCGCAAAGCCCGCAGCCCCACGGGCTGTGGGGCCACGCGAGCGGCTGCCAAAGAGCTTTCCAACGAGGCATGGCTTTCCCTCCCTGCTCTTCGGGCGTGGGAGCTGTCGCCAGAGCCGCAGCCCTACCGGAAAATGCTTCGCAGGCTGGTGCGGCGGTACCACGTGGGCGCCGGTGGCGCCGAGGCTGATGGCCGCCGCAAAGCCCGCAGCCCCACGGGCTGTGAGGCCACACGAGCGGCTGCCAAAGAGCTTTCCAACGAGGCACGGCTTTCCCTCCTCGCTCTTCGGGCGTGGGAGCTGTCGCCAGAGTCGCGGCCCTACAGGAAAATGCTTCGCAGGCTGGCGCGGCTGCACCTGGTGGGCGCCGGTGGCGGGGAGGCTGACGGCCACCACAAAGCCCGCAGCCCCACGGGCTGTGGGGCCACGCGAGCGGCTGCCAAAGAGCTTTCCAACGAGGCACGGCTTTCCCTCCTGGCTCTTCGGGCGTGGGAGGTGTCGCCAGAGCCGCAGCCCTACCGGAAAATGCTTCGCAGGCTGGCGCGGCTGTAGCTGGTGGGCGCCGGTGGCGGTGAGGCTGACGGCCGCCGCAAAGCCCGCAGCCCCACGGGCTGTGGGGCCACGCGATCGGCTGCCAAAGAGCTTTCCAACGAGGCACGGCTTTCCCTCCTGGCTCTTCGTGCTTGGGAGCTGTCGCCAGAGTTGCGGCCCTACCGGAAAATGCTTCGCAGGCTGGTGGGGCGGCGCCACGTGGGCGCCGGTGGCTCCGAGGCTGACGGCCGCCGCAAAGCCCGCAGCCGCACGGGCTGTTTCGCCAGGCGAGCGGCTGCCAAAGAGCTTTCCAACGAGGCATGGCTTTCCCTCCTGGCTCTTCGGGCTTGGGAGCTGTCGCCAGAGTTGCGGCCCTACCGGAAAATGCTTCGCAGGCTGGTGGGGCGGCGCCACGTGGGCGCCGGTGGCTCCGAGGCTGACAACCGCCGCAAAGCCCGCAGCCCCACGGGCTGTGGGGCCACGCGATCGGCTGCCAAAGAGCTTTCCAACGAGGCACGGCTTTCCCTCCTGGCTCTTCGGGCTTGGGAGCTGTCGTCAGAGCCGCAGCCCTACCGGAAAATGCTTCGCAGCCTGGTGAGGCGGCGACACATGGGCGCCGGTGGCAGCAAGGCTGACGGCCGCCGCAAAGCCCGCAGCCCCACAGGCTGTTTCGCCAGGCGAGCATCTGCCAAAGAGCTTTCCAATGAGGCACGGCTTTACCTCCTCGCTTTTCGGGCGTGGGAGCTGTCGCCAGAGCCGCAGCCCTACAAGAAAATGCTTCGCAGGCTGGCGCGGCTGCACCTGGTGGGCGCCGGTGGCGGGGAGGCTGACGGCCGCCACAAAGCCCGCAGCCCCACGGGCTGTGGGGCCACGCGATCGGCTGCCAAAGAGCTTTCCAACGAGGCACGGCTTTCCCTCCTGGCTCTTCGGGCGTGGGAGCTGTCGCCAGAGCCACGGCCCTACCGGAAAATGCTTCGCAGGCTGGCGCGGGTGCACCTGGTGGGTGCCGGTGGCTCCGAGGCTGACGGCCGCCGCAAAGCCCGCAGCCCCACAGGCTGTTTCGCCAGGCGAGCGGCTGCCAAAGAGCTTTCCAACGAGGCACGGCTTTCCCTCCTGGCTCTTCGGGCGTGGGAGCTGTCGCCAGAGCCACGGCCCTACTGGAAAATGCTTCGCAGGCTGGCGCGGCTGCACCTGGTGGGTGCCGGTGGCTCCGAGGCTGACGGCCGCCGCAAAGCCCGCAGCCCCACAGGCTGTTTCGCCAGGCGAGCGGCCGCCAAAGAGCTTTACAACGAGTCACGGCTTTCCCTCCTGGCTCTTCGGGCGTGGGAGCTGTCGCCAGAGTCGCGGCCCTACAGGAAAATGCTTCGCAGGCTGGCGCGGCTGCACCTGGTGGGCGCCGGTGGCGGGGAGGCTGACGGCCCCCACAAAGCCCGCAGCCCCACGGGCTGTGGGGCCACGCGAGCGGCTGCCAAAGAGCTTTCCAACGAGGCACGGCTTTCCCTCCTGGCTCTTCGGGCGTGGGAGCTGTCGCCAGAGCCGCGGCCCTACAGGAAAATGCTTCGCAGGCTGGCGCGGCTGTAGCTGGTGGGCGCCGGTGGCGGTGAGGCTGACGGCCGCCGCAAAGCCCGCAGCCCCACGGGCTGTGGGGCCACGCGAGCGGCTGCCAAAGAGCTTTCCAACGAGGCACGGCTTTCCCTCCTGGCTCTTCGTGCTTGGGAGCTGTCGCCAGAGTTGCGGCCCTACCGGAAAATGCTTCGCAGGCTGGTGGGGCGGCGCCACGTGGGCGCCGGTGTCTCCGAGGCTGACGGCCGCCGCAAAGCCCGCAGCCGCACGGGCTGTTTCGCCAGGCGAGCGGCTGCCAAAGATCTTTCCAACGAGGCATGGCTTTCCCTCCTGGCTCTTCGGGCTTGGGAGCTGTCGCCAGAGTTGCGGCCCTACCGGAAAATGCTTCGCAGGCTGGTGGGGCGGCGCCACGTGGGCGCCGGTGGCTCCGAGGCTGACAACCGCCGCAAAGCCCGCAGCCCCACGGGCTGTGGGGCCACGCGAGCGGCTGCCAAAGAGCTTTCCAACGAGGCACGGCGTTCCCTCCTGGCTCTTCGGGCTTGGGAGTTGTCGTCAGAGCCGCAGCCCTACCGGAAAATGCTTCGCAGCCTGGTGAGGCGGCGACACATGGGAGCCGGTGGCAGCGAGGCTGACGGCCGCCGCAAAGCCCGCAGCCCCACAGGCTGTTTCGCCAGGCGAGCGGCTGCCAAAGAGCTTTCCAACGAGGCACGGCTTTACCTCCTCGCTTTTCGGGCGTGGGAGCTGTCGCCAGAGCCGCAGCCCTACAGGAAAATGCTTCGCAGGCTGGCGTGGCTGCACCTGGTGGGCGCCGGTGGCGGGGAGGCTGACGGCCGCCACAAAGCCCGCAGCCCCACGGGCTGTGGGGCCACGCAAGAGGCTGCCAAAGAGCTTTCCAACGAGGCATGGCTTCCCCTCCTGGCTCTTCGGGCGTGGGAGCTGTCGCCAGAGCCGCGGCCCTACCGGAAAATGCTTCGCAGGCTGGCGCGGCTGCACCTGGTGGGCGCCGGTGGCGGGGAGGCTGACGGTCGCCGCACAGCCCGCAGCCCCACGGGCTGTGGGGCCACGCGAGCGGCTGCCAAAGAGCTTTCCAACGAGGCATGGCTTTCCCTCACTGCTCTTCGGGCGTGGGAGCTGTCGCCAGAGCCGCAGCCCTACCGGAAAATGCTTCGCAGGCTGGTGCGGCGGTACCACGTGGGCGCCGGTGGCGCCGAGGCTGATGGCCGCCGCAAAGCCCGCAGCCCCACGGGCTGTGAGGCCACACGAGCGGCTGCCAAAGAGCTTTCCAACGAGGCACGGCTTTCCCTCCTCGCTCTTCGGGTGTGGGAGCTGTCGCCAGAGTCGCGGCCCTACAGGAAAATGCTTCGCAGGCTGGCGCGGCTGCACCTGGTGGGCGCCGGTGCCGGGGAGGCTGACGGCCCCCACAAAGCCCGCAGCCCCACGGGCTGTGGGGCCACGCGAGCGGCTGCCAAAGAGCTTTCCAACGAGGCACGGCTTTCCCTCCTGGCTCTTCGGGCGTGGGAGGTGTCGCCAGAGCCGCAGCCCTACCGGAAAATGCTTCGCAGGCTGGCGCGGCTGTAGCTGGTGGGCGCCGGTGGCGGTGAGGCTGACGGCCGCCGCAAAGCCCGCAGCCCCACGGGCTGTGGGGCCACGCGAGCGGCTGCCAAAGAGCTTTCCAACGAGGCACGGCTTTCCCTCCTGGCTCTTCGTGCTTGGGAGCTGTCGCCAGAGTTGCGGCCCTACCGGAAAATGCTTCGCAGGCTGGTGGGGCGGCGCCACGTGGGCGCCGGTGGCTCCGAGGCTGACGGCCGCCGCAAAGCCCGCAGCCGCACGGGCTGTTTCGCCAGGCGAGCGGCTGCCAAAGAGCTTTCCAACGAGGCATGGCTTTCCCTCCTGGCTCTTCGGGCTTGGGAGCTGTCGCCAGAGTTGCGGCCCTACCGGAAAATGCTTCGCAGGCTGGTGGGGCGGCGCCACGTGGGCGCCGGTGGCTCCGAGGCTGACAACCGCCGCAAAGCCCGCAGCCCCACGGGCTGTGGGGCCACGCGAGCGGCTGCCAAAGAGCTTTCCAACGAGGCACGGCTTTCCCTCCTGGCTCTTCGGGCTTGGGAGCTGTCGTCAGAGCCGCAGCCCTACCGGAAAATGCTTCGCAGCCTGGTGAGGCGGCGACACATGGGCGCCGGTGGCAGCAAGGCTGACGGCCGCCGCAAAGCCCGCAGCCCCACAGGCTGTTTCGCCAGGCGAGCATCTGCCAAAGAGCTTTCCAATGAGGCACGGCTTTACCTCCTCGCTTTTCGGGCGTGGGAGCTGTCGCCAGAGCCGCAGCCCTACAGGAAAATGCTTCGCAGGCTGGCGCGGCTGCACCTGGTGGGCGCCGGTGGCGGGGAGGCTGACGGCCGCCACAAAGCCCGCAGCCCCACGGGCTGTGGTGCCACGCGATCGGCTGCCAAAGAGCTTTCCAACGAGGAACGGCTTTCCCTCCTGGCTCTTCGTGCTTGGGAGCTGTCGCCAGAGTTGCGGCCCTACCGGAAAATGCTTCGCAGGCTGGTGGGGCGGCGCCACGTGGGCGCCGGTGGCAGCGAGGCTGACGGCCGCCGCAAAGCCCGCAGCCCCACGGGCTGTTTCGCCAGGCGAGCGGCTGCCAAAGAGCTTTCCAACGAGGCACGGCTTTCCCTCCTGGCTCTTCGGGCGTGGGAGCTGTCGCCAGAGCCGCAGCCCTACAGGAAAATGCTTCGCAGGCTGGCGCGGCAGCGCCACGTGGGCGCCGGTGTCGCTGAGGCTGACGTCCGCCGGAAAGCCCGCAGCCCCACGGGCTGTGGGGCCACGCGAGCGGCCGCCAAAGAGCTTTCCAACGAGGCACGGCTTTCCCTCCTGGCTCTTCGGGCGTGGGAGCTGTCGCCAGAGCCGCAGCCCTACAGGAAAATGCTTCGCAGGCTGGCGCGGCAGCGCCACGTGGGCGCCGGTGTCGCTGAGGCTGACGTCCGCCGGAAAGCCCGCAGCCCCACGGGCTGTGGGGCCACGCGAGCGGCCGCCAAAGAGCTTTCCAACGAGGCACGGCTTTCCCTCCTGGCTCTTCGGGCTTGGGAGCTGTCGTCAGAGCCGCAGCCCTACCGGAAAATGCTTCGCAAGCTGGCGCGGCAGCGCCACGTGGGCGCCGGTGGCGCCGAGGCTGACGGCCGCCGCAAAGCCCGCAGCCCCACGGGCTGTGGGGCCACGCAAGAGGCTGCCAAAGAGCTTTCCAATGAGGCATGGCTTTCCCTCCCTGCTCTTCGGGCGTGGGAGCTGTCGCCAGAGCCGCGGCCCTACCGGAAAATGCTTCGCAGGCTGGCGCGGCTGCACCTGGTGGGCGCCGGTGGCGGGGACGCTGACGGTCGCCGCAAAGCCCGCAGCCATACGGGCTGTGGGGCCACACGAGCGGCTGCCAAAGAGCTTTCCAACGAGGCACGGCTTTCCCTCCTGGCTCTTCGGGCGTGGGAGCTGTCGCCAGAGCCGCGGCCCTACCGGAAAATGCTTCGCAGGCTGGCGCGGCTGTAGCTGGTGGGCGCCGGTGGCGGTGAGGCTGACGGCCGCCGCAAAGCCCGCAGCCCCACGGGCTGTGGGGCCACGCGAGCGGCTGCCAAAGAGCTTTCCAACGAGGCACGGCTTTCCCTCCTGGCTCTTCGTGCTTGGGAGCTGTCGCCAGAGTTGCGGCCCTACCGGAAAATGCTTCGCAGGCTGGTGGGGCGGCGCCACGTGGGCGCCGGTGTCTCCGAGGCTGACGGCCGCCACAAAGCCCGCAGCCGCACGGGCTGTTTCGCCAGGCGAGCGGCTGCCAAAGAGCTTTCCAACGAGGCATGGCTTTCCCTCCTGGCTCTTCGGGCTTGGGAGCTGTCGCCAGAGTTGCGGCCCTACCGGAAAATGCTTCACAGGCTGGTGGGGCGGCGCCACGTGGGCGCCGGTGGCTCCGAGGCTGACAACCGCCGCAAAGCCCGCAGCCCCACGGGCTGTGGGGCCACGCGAGCGGCTGCCAAAGAGCTTTCCAACGAGGCACGGCGTTCCCTCCTGGCTCTTCGGGCTTGGGAGTTGTCGTCAGAGCCGCAGCCCTACCGGAAAATGCTTCGCAGCCTGGTGAGGCGGCGACACATGGGCGCCGGTGGCAGCGAGGCTGACGGCCGCCGCAAAGCCCGCAGCCCCACAGGCTGTTTCGCCAGGCGAGCGGCTGCCAAAGAGCTTTCCAACGAGGCACGGCTTTACCTCCTCGCTTTTCGGGCGTGGGAGCTGTCGCCAGAGCCGCAGCCCTACAGGAAAATGCTTCGCAGGCTGGCGCGGCTGCACCTGGTGGGCGCCGGTGGCGGGGAGGCTGACGGCCGCCACAAAGCCCGCAGCCCCACGGGCTGTGGGGCCACGCAAGAGGCTGCCAAAGAGCTTTCCAACGAGGCATGGCTTCCCCTCCTGGCTCTTCGGGCTTGGGAGCTGTCGTCAGAGCCGCAGCCCTACCGGAAAATGCTTCGCAAGCTGGCGCGGCAGCGCCACGTGGGCGCCGGTGGCGCCGAGGCTGACGGCCGCCGCAAAGCCCGCAGCCCCACGGGCTGTGGGGCCACGCAAGAGGCTGCCAAAGAGCTTTCCAATGAGGCATGGCTTTCCCTCCCTGCTCTTCGGGCGTGGGAGCTGTCGCCAGAGCCGCGGCCCTACCGGAAAATGCTTCGCAGGCTGGCGCGGCTGCACCTGGTGGGCGCCGGTGGCGGGGACGCTGACGGTCGCCGCAAAGCCCGCAGCCACACGGGCTGTGGGGCCACACGAGCGGCTGCCAAAGAGCTTTCCAACGAGGCACGGCTTTCCCTCCTGGCTCTTCGGGCGTGGGAGCTGTCGCCAGAGCCGCGGCCCTACCGGAAAATGCTTCGCAGGCTGGCGCGGCTGTAGCTGGTGGGCGCCGGTGGCGGTGAGGCTGACGGCCGCCGCAAAGCCCGCAGCCCCACGGGCTGTGGGGCCACGCGAGCGGCTGCCAAAGAGCTTTCCAACGAGGCACGGCTTTCCCTCCTGGCTCTTCGTGCTTGGGAGCTGTCGCCAGAGTTGCGGCCCTACCGGAAAATGCTTCGCAGGCTGGTGGGGCGGCGCCACGTGGGCGCCGGTGTCTCCGAGGCTGACGGCCGCCACAAAGCCCGCAGCCGCACGGGCTGTTTCGCCAGGCGAGCGGCTGCCAAAGAGCTTTCCAACGAGGCATGGCTTTCCCTCCTGGCTCTTCGGGCTTGGGAGCTGTCGCCAGAGTTGCGGCCCTACCGGAAAATGCTTCACAGGCTGGTGGGGCGGCGCCACGTGGGCGCCGGTGGCTCCGAGGCTGACGGCCGCCGCAAAGCCCGCAGCCCCACGGGCTGTGGGGCCACGCGAGCGGCTGCCAAAGAGCTTTCCAACGAGGCACGGCGTTCCCTCCTGGCTCTTCGGGCTTGGGAGTTGTCGTCAGAGCCGCAGCCCTACCGGAAAATGCTTCGCAGCCTGGTGAGGCGGCGACACATGGGCGCCGGTGGCAGCGAGGCTGACGGCCGCCGCAAAGCCCGCAGCCCCACAGGCTGTTTCGCCAGGCGAGCGGCTGCCAAAGAGCTTTCCAACGAGGCACGGCTTTACCTCCTCGCTTTTCGGGCGTGGGAGCTGTCGCCAGAGCCGCAGCCCTACAGGAAAATGCTTCGCAGGCTGGCGCGGCTGCACCTGGTGGGCGCCGGTGGCGGGGAGGCTGACGGCCGCCACAAAGCCCGCAGCCCCACGGGCTGTGGGGCCACGCAAGAGGCTGCCAAAGAGCTTTCCAACGAGGCATGGCTCCCCTCCTGGCTCTTCGGGCGTGGGAGCTGTCGCCAGAGCCGCGGCCCTACCGGAAAATGCTTCGCAGGCTGGCGCGGCTGCACCTGGTGGGCGCCGGTGGCGGGGAGGCTGACGGTCGCCGCAAAGCCCGCAGCCCCACGGGCTGTGGGGCCACGCGAGCGGCTGCCAAAGAGCTTTCCAACGAGGCACGGCTTTCCCTCCTGGCTCTTCGTGCTTGGGAGCTGTCGCCAGAGCCGCGGCCCTACCGGAAAATGCTTCTCAGGCTGGTGGGGCGGCGCCACGTAGGCGCTGGTGGCTCCGAGGCTGACGGCCGCCGCAAAGCCCGCAGCCCCACGGGCTGTGGGGCCACGCGAGCGGCTGCCAAAGAGCTTTCCAACGAGGCATGGCTTTCCCTCCCTGCTCTTCGGGCGTGGGAGCTGTCGCCAGAGCCGCAGCCCTACCGGAAAATGCTTCGCAGGCTGGTGCGGCGGTACCACGTGGGCGCCGGTGGCGCCGAGGCTGATGGCCGCCGCAAAGCCCGCAGCCCCACGGGCTGTGAGGCCACACGAGCGGCTGCCAAAGAGCTTTCCAACGAGGCACGGCTTTCCCTCCTCGCTCTTCGGGTGTGGGAGCTGTCGCCAGAGTCGCGGCCCTACAGGAAAATGCTTCGCAGGCTGGCGCGGCTGCACCTGGTGGGCGCCGGTGGCGGGGAGGCTGACGGCCCCCACAAAGCCCGCAGCCCCACGGGCTGTGGGGCCACGCGAGCGGCTGCCAAAGAGCTTTCCAACGAGGCACGGCTTTCCCTCCTGGCTCTTCGGGCGTGGGAGCTGTCGCCAGAGCCGCAGCCCTACCGGAAAATGCTTCGCAGGCTGGCGCGGCTGTAGCTGGTGGGCGCCGGTGGCGGTGAGGCTGACGGCCGCCGCAAAGCCCGCAGCCCCACGGGCTGTGGGGCCACGCGAGCGGCTGCCAAAGAGCTTTCCAACGAGGCACGGCTTTCCCTCCTGGCTCTTCGTGCTTGGGAGCTGTCGCCAGAGTTGCGGCCCTATCGGAAAATGCTTCGCAGGCTGGTGGGGCGGCGCCACGTGGGCGCCGGTGGCTCCGAGGCTGACGGCCGCCGCAAAGCCCGCAGCCCCACAGGCTGTTTCGCCAGGCGAGCGGCTGCCAAAGAGCTTTCCAACGAGGCATGGCTTTCCCTCCTGGCTCTTCGGGCTTGGGAGCTGTCGCCAGAGTTGCGGCCCTACCGGAAAATGCTTCGCAGGCTGGTGGGGCGGCGACACGTGGGCGCCGGTGGCTCCGAGGCTGACAACCGCCGCAAAGCCCGCAGCCCCACGGGCTGTGGGGCCACGCGAGCGGCTGCCAAAGAGCTTTCCAACGAGGCACGGCTTTCCCTCCTGGCTCTTCGGGCTTGGGAGCTGTCGTCAGAGCCGCAGCCCTACCGGAAAATGCTTCGCAGCCTGGTGAGGCGGCGACACATGGGCGCCGGTGGCAGCAAGGCTGACGGCCGCCGCAAAGCCCGCAGCCCCACAGGCTGTTTCGCCAGGCGAGCATCTGCCAAAGAGCTTTCCAATGAGGCACGGCTTTACCTCCTCGCTTTTCGGGCGTGGGAGCTGTCGCCAGAGCCGCAGCCCTACAGGAAAATGCTTCGCAGGCTGGCGCGGCTGCACCTGGTGGGCGCCGGTGGCGGGGAGGCTGACGGCCGCCACAAAGCCCGCAGCCCCACGGGCTGTGGGGCCACGCGATCGGCTGCCAAAGAGCTTTCCAACGAGGCACGGCTTTCCCTCCTGGCTCTTCGGGCGTGGGAGCTGTCGCCAGAGTTGCGGCCCTACCGGAAAATGCTTCGCAGGCTGGTGGGGCGGCGCCACGTGGGCGCCGGTGGCAGCGAGGCTGACGGCCGCCGCAAAGCCCGCAGCCCCACGGGCTGTTTCGCCAGGCGAGCGGCTGCCAAAGAGCTTTCCAACGAGGCACGGCTTTCCCTCCTGGCTCTTCGGGCGTGGGAGCTGTCGCCAGAGCCGCAGCCCTACAGGAAAATGCTTCGCAGGCTGGCGCGGCAGCGCCACGTGGGCGCCGGTGTCGCTGAGGCTGACGTCCGCCGGAAAGCCCGCAGCCCCACGGGCTGTGGGGCCACGCGAGCGGCCGCCAAAGAGCTTTCCAACGAGGCACGGCTTTCCCTCCTGGCTCTTCGGGCGTGGGAGCTGTCGCCAGAGCCGCAGCCCTACAGGAAAATGCTTCGCAGGCTGGCGCGGCAGCGCCACGTGGGCGCCGGTGTCGCTGAGGCTGACGTCCGCCGGAAAGCCCGCAGCCCCACGGGCTGTGAGGCCACACGAGCGGCTGCCAAAGAGCTTTCCAACGAGGCACGGCTTTCCCTCCTCGCTCTTCGGGCGTGGGAGCTGTCGCCAGAGTCGCGGCCCTACCGGAAAATGCTTCGCAGGCTGGCGCGGCTGCTCCTGGTGGGCGCCGGTGGCGGGGAGGCTGACGGCCGCCACAAAGCCCGCAGCCCCACGGGCTGTGGGGCCACGCGAGCGGCTGCCAAAGAGCTTTCCAACGAGGCACGGCTTTCCCTCCTGGCTCTTCGTGCTTGGGAGGTGTCGCCAGAGTTGCGGCCCTACCGGAAAATGCTTCGCAGGCTGGTGGGGCGGCGCCACGTGGGCGCCGGTGGCTCCGAGGCTGACGGCCGCCGCAAAGCCCGCAGCCGCACGGGCTGTTTCGCCAGGCGAGCGGCTGCCAAAGAGCTTTCCAACGAGGCATGGCTTTCCCTCCTGGCTCTTCGGGCTTGGGAGCTGTCGCCAGAGTTGCGGCCCTACCGGAAAATGCTTCGCAGGCTGGTGGGGCGGCGCCACGTGGGCGCCGGTGGCTCCGAGGCTGACAACCGCCGCAAAGCCCGCAGCCCCACGGGCTGTGGGGCCACGCGAGCGGCTGCCAAAGAGCTTTCCAACGAGGCACGGCTTTCCCTCCTGGCTCTTCGGGCTTGGGAGCTGTCGTCAGAGCCGCAGCCCTACCGGAAAATGCTTCGCAGCCTGGTGAGGCGGCGACACATGGGCGCCGGTGGCAGCAAGGCTGACGGCCGCCGCAAAGCCCGCAGCCCCACAGGCTGTTTCGCCAGGCGAGCATCTGCCAAAGAGCTTTCCAATGAGGCACGGCTTTACCTCCTCGCTTTTCGGGCGTGGGAGCTGTCGCCAGAGCCGCAGCCCTACAGGAAAATGCTTCGCAGGCTGGCGCGGCTGCACCTGGTGGGCGCCGGTGGCGGGGAGGCTGACGGCCGCCACAAAGCCCGCAGCCCCACGGGCTGTGGGGCCACGCGATCGGCTGCCAAAGAGCTTTCCAACGAGGTACGGCTTTCCCTCCTGGCTCTTCGTGCTTGGGAGCTGTCGCCAGAGTTGCGGCCCTACCGGAAAATGCTTCGCAGGCTGGTGGGGCGGCGCCACGTGGGCGCCGGTGGCAGCGAGGCTGACGGCCGCCGCAAAGCCCGCAGCCCCACGGGCTGTTTCGCCAGGCGAGCGGCTGCCAAAGAGCTTTCCAACGAGGCACGGCTTTCCCTCCTGGCTCTTCGGGCGTGGGAGCTGTCGCCAGAGCCGCAGCCCTACAGGAAAATGCTTCGCAGGCTGGCGCGGCAGCGCCACGTGGGCGCCGGTGTCGCTGAGGCTGACGTCCGCCGGAAAGCCCGCAGCCCCACGGGCTGTGGGGCCACGCGAGCGGCCGCCAAAGAGCTTTCCAACGAGGCACGGCTTTCCCTCCTGGCTCTTCGGGCGTGGGAGCTGTCGCCAGAGCCGCAGCCCTACAGGAAAATGCTTCGCAGGCTGGCGCGGCAGCGCCACGTGGGCGCCGGTGTCGCTGAGGCTGACGTCCGCCGCAAAGCCCGCAGCCCCACGGGCTGTGGGGCCACGCGAGCGGCCGCCAAAGAGCTTTCCAACGAGGCATGGCTTTCCCTCCTGGCTCTTCGGGCTTGGGAGCTGTCGTCAGAGCCGCAGCCCTACCGGAAAATGCTTCGCAAGCTGGCGCGGCAGCGCCACGTGGGCGCCGGTGGCGCCGAGGCTGACGGCCGCCGCAAAGCCCGCAGCCCCACGGGCTGTGGGGCCACGCAAGAGGCTGCCAAAGAGCTTTCCAATGAGGCATGGCTTTCCCTCCCTGCTCTTCGGGCGTGGGAGCTGTCGCCAGAGCCGCGGCCCTACCGGAAAATGCTTCGCAGGCTGGCGCGGCTGCACCTGGTGGGCGCCGGTGGCGGGGACGCTGACGGTCGCCGCAAAGCCCGCAGCCACACGGGCTGTGGGGCCACACGAGCGGCTGCCAAAGAGCTTTCCAATGAGGCATGGCTTTCCCTCCTGGCTCTTCGGGCTTGGGATCTGTCGCCAGAGTTGCGGCCCTACCGGAAAATGCTTCGCAGGCTGGTGGGGCGGCGGCACGTGGGCGCCGGTGGCTCCGAGGCTGACAACCGCCGCAAAGCCCGCAGCCCCACGGGCTGTGGGGCCACGCGAGCGGCTGCCAAAGAGCTTTCCAACAAGGCACGGCTTTCCCTCCTGGCTCTTCGGGCGTGGGAGCTGTCGCCAGAGCCGCGGCCCTACCGGAAAATGCTTCGCAGGCTGGTGGGGCGGCGCCACGTGGGCGCTGGTGGCTCCGAGGCTGACGGCCGCCGGAAAGCCCGCAGCCCCACGGGCTGTGGGGCTACGCAAGTGGCTGCCAAAGAGCTTTCCAACGAGGCACGGCTTTCCCTCCTGGGTCTTCGGGCTTGGGAGTTGTCGTCAGAGCCGTGGCCCAACTGGAAAATGCTTCGCAAGCTGGCGCGGCGGCGCCACGTGGGCGCCGGTGGCGCCGAGGCTGACGGCCGCCGCAAAGCCCGCAGCCCCACGGGCTGTGAGGCCACGCGAGCGGCTGCCAAAGAGCTTTCCAACGAGGCACGGCTTTCCCTCCTGGCTCTTCGGGCGTGGGAGCTTTCGCCAGAGCCGCGGCCCTACCGGAAAATGCTTCGCAGGCTGGCGCGGCTGCACCTGGTGGGCGCCGGTGGCGGGGAGGCTGACGGCCGCCACAAAGCCCGCAGCCCCACGGACTGTTTCGCCAGGCGAGCGGCTGCCAAAGAGCTTTCCAACGAGGCACGGCTTTCCCTCCTGGCTCTTCTGGCGTGGGAGCTGTTGCCAGAGCCGCGGCCCTACCGGAAAATGCTTCGCAGGCCGGCGCGGCTGTAGCTGGTGGGCTCCGGTGGCGCCGAGGCTGACGGCCGCCGCAAAGCCCGCAGCCCCACTAGCTGTGGGGCCACGCGAGCGGCTGCCAAAGAACTTTCCAACGAGGCATGGCTTTCCCTCCTGGCTCTTCGGGCGTGGGAGCTGTCGCCAGAGACGCGGCCCTACCGGAAAATGCTTCGTAGGCTGGCGCAGCGGCGCCACGTGGGCGCCGGTGGCAGCGAGGATGACGGCCGCCGCAAAGCCCGCAGCCCCACAAGCTGTTTCACCAGGCGAGCGGCTGCCAAAGAGCTTTCCAACGAGGCACGGCTTTCCCTCCTAGGTCTTCGGGCGTGGGAGCTGTCGCCAGAGCCGCGGCCCTACTAGAAAATGCTTCGCAGGCTGGCGCGGCTGCACCTGGTGGGCGCCGGTGGCGGGGAGGCTGACGGTCGCCGCAAAGCCCGCAGCCCCACGGGCTGTGGGGCCACGCGAGCGGCTGCCAAAGAGCTTTCCAACGAGGCACGCCTTTTCCTCCTGGGTCTTCGGGCGTGGGAGCTGTCGCCAGAGACGCGGCCCTACCGCAAAAAGCTCTGCATACTTGCGCGGCGGCGCCACATGGGCACCATTGGCGGTGAGGCTGACGGCCGCCGCAAAGCCCGCAGCCCCACGGGCTGTGGGGACACGGAAGAGGCTGCCAAAGAGCTTTCCAACGAGGCACGGCTTTCCCTCCTGGCTCTTCGGGCTTGGGAGCTGTCGCCAGAGCCGCGGCCCTACCGGAAAATGCTTCGCAGGCTGGCGCGGCGGCACCACGTGGGCGCCGGTGGCAGCGAGGCTGACGGCCGCCGCAAAGCCCGCAGCCCCACAGGCTGTTTCGCCAGACGAGCGGCTGCCAAAGAGCTTTCCAACGAGGCACGGCTTTCCCTCCTGGCTCTTCTGGCGTGGGAGCTGTCGCCAGAGCCGCGGCCCTACCGGAAAATGCTTCGCAGGCTGGCGCGGCTGCACCTGGTGGGCGCCGGTGGCGGGGAGGCTGACGGCCGCCACAAAGCCCGCAGCCCCACGGGCTGTGGGGCCACGCGATTGGCTGCCAAAGAGCTTTCCAACGAGGCACGGCTTTCCCTCCTCGCTCTCCGGGCTTGGGAGCTGTCGCCAGAGTTGCGGCCCTACCGGAAAATGCTTCACAGGCTGGTGGGGCGGCGCCACGTGGGCGCCGGTGGCTCCGAGGCTGACGGCCGCCGCAAAGCCCGCAGCCCCACAGGCTGTTTCGCCAGGCGAGTGGCTGCCAAAGAGCTTTCCAACGAGGCATGGCTTTCCCTCCTGGCTCTTCGGGCGTGGGATCTGTCGCCAGAGTTGCGGCCCTACCGGAAAATGCTTCGCAGGCTGGCGCGGCTGTAGCTTGTGGGCGCCGGTGGCGCTGAGGCTGACGGCTGCCGCAAAGCCCGCAGCCCCACAGGCTGTTTCGCCAGGCGAGCGGCTGCCAAAGAGCTTTCCAACGAGGCACGGCTTTCCCTCCTGGCTCTTCGGGCGTGGGAGCTGTCGCCAGAGCCGCGGCCCTACCGGAAAATGCTTCGCAGGCTGGCGCGGCTGTAGCTGGTGGGCGCCGGTGGCGCTGAGGCTGACGGCTGCCGCAAAGCCCGCAGCCCCACAGGCTGTTTCGCCAGGCGAGCGGCTGCCAAAGAGCTTTCCAACGAGGCACGACTTTCCCTCCTGGCTCTTCGGGCGTGGGAGCTGTCGCCAGAGCCGCGGCACTACAGGAAAATGCTTCACAGGCTGGCGCGGCTGCACCTGGTGGGCGCCAGTGGCGGGGAGGCTGACGGCCGCCACAAAGCCCGCACCCCCACGGGCTGTGGGGCCACGCGATCGGCTGCCAAAGAGCTTTCCAACGAGGCACGGCTTTCCCTCCTGGCTCTTCGGGCTTGGGAGCTGTCGCCAGAGTTGCGGCCCTACCGGAAAATGCTTCGCAGGCTGGTGGGGCGGCGCCACGTGGGCGCCGGTGGCTCCGAGGCTGACGGCCGCCGCAAAGCCCGCAGCCGCACGGGCTGTTTCGCCAGGCGAGTGGCTGCCAAAGAGCTTTCCAACGAGGCATGGCTTTCCCTCCTGGCTCTTCGGGCTTGGGAGCTGTCGTCAGAGTTGCGGCCCTACCGGAAAATGCTTCGCAGGCTGGTGGGGCGGCGCCACGTGGGCGCCGCTGGCTCCGAGGCTGACAACCGCCGCAAAGCCCGCAGCCCCACGGGCTGTGGGGCCACGCGAGCGGCTGCCAAAGAGGTTTCCAACGAGGCATGGCTTTCCCTCCTGGCTCTTCGGGCTTGGGAGCTGTCGTCAGAGCTCCAGCCCTACCGGAAAATGCTTCGCAAGCTGGCGCGGCAGTACCACGTGGGCGCCGGTGGCGCCGAGGCTGACGGCCGCCGCAAAGCCCGCAGCCCCACGGGCTGTGGGGCCACGCGAGCGGCTGCCAAAGAGCTTTCCAACAAGGCACGGCTTTCCCTCCTGGCTCTTCGGGCGTGAGAGCTGTCGTCAGAGCCGCGGCCCTACCGGAAAATGCTTCGCAGGCTTGTGCGGCGGCGCCACGTGAACGCCGGTGGCGCGGAGGCTGACGGCCGCCGCAAAGCCCGCAGCCCCACGGGCTGTGGGGCCAGGCGAGCGGCTGCCAAAGAGCTTTCCAACGAGGCACGGCTTTCCCTCCTGGCTCTTCGTCCTTGGAGCTGTCGCCAGAGCCGCGGCCCTACCGGAAAATGCTTCGCAGGCTAGTGGGGCGGCGCCACGTGGGCGCTGGTGGCTCCGAGGCTGACGGCCGCCGCAAAGCCCGCAGCCCCACGGGCTGTGGGGCCACGCAAGCGGCTGCCAAAGAGCTTTCCAACGAGGCACGGCTTTCCCTCCTGGCTCTTCGGGCTTGGGAGTTGTCGTCAGAGCCGTGGCCCTACTGGAAAATGCTTCGCAAGCTGGCGCGGTGGCGCCTCGTGGGCGCCGGTGGCTCCGAGGCTGACGGCCGCCACAAAGCCCGCAGCCCCACGGGCTGTGGGGCCACGCGATCGGCTGCCAAAGAGCTTTCCAACGAGGCACGGCTTTCCCTCCTGGCTCTTCGTGCTTGGGAGCTGTCGCCAGAGTTGCGGCCCTACCGGAAAATGCTTCGCAGGCTGGTGGGGCGGCGCCACGTGGGCGCCGGTGGCAGCGAGGCTGACGGCCGCCGCAAAGCCCGCAGCCCCACGGGCTGTTTCGCCAGGCGAGCGGCTGCCAAAGAGCTTTCCAACGAGGCACGGCTTTCCCTCCTGGCTCTTCGGGCGTGGGAGCTGTCGCCAGAGCCGCAGCCCTACAGGAAAATGCTTCGCAGGCTGGCGCGGCAGCGCCACGTGGGCGCCGGTGTCGCTGAGGCTGACGTCCGCCGGAAAGCCCGCAGCCCCACGGGCTGTGGGGCCACGCGAGCGGCCGCCAAAGAGCTTTCCAACGAGGCACGGCTTTCCCTCCTGGCTCTTCGGGCGTGGGAGCTGTCGCCAGAGCCGCAGCCCTACAGGAAAATGCTTCGCAGGCTGGCGCGGCAGCGCCACGTGGGCGCCGGTGTCGCTGAGGCTGACGTCCGCCGGAAAGCCCGCAGCCCCACGGGCTGTGGGGCCACGCGAGCGGCCGCCAAAGAGCTTTCCAACGAGGCACGGCTTTCCCTCCTGGCTCTTCGGGCTTGGGAGCTGTCGTCAGAGCCGCAGCCCTACCGGAAAATGCTTCGCAAGCTGGCGCGGCAGCGCCACGTGGGCGCCGGTGGCGCCGAGGCTGACGGCCGCCGCAAAGCCCGCAGCCCCACGGGCTGTGGGGCCACGCAAGAGGCTGCCAAAGAGCTTTCCAATGAGGCATGGCTTTCCCTCCCTGCTCTTCGGGCGTGGGAGCTGTCGCCAGAGCCGCGGCCCTACCGGAAAATGCTTCGCAGGCTGGCGCGGCTGCACCTGGTGGGCGCCGGTGGCGGGGACGCTGACGGTCGCCGCAAAGCCCGCAGCCACACGGGCTGTGGGGCCACACGAGCGGCTGCCAAAGAGCTTTCCAAAGAGGCACGGCTTTCCCTCCTGGCTCTTCGGGCTTGGGATCTGTCGCCAGAGTTGCGGCCCTACCGGAAAATGCTTCGCAGGCTGGTGGGGCGGCGGCACGTGGGCGCCGGTGGCTCCGAGGCTGACAACCGCCGCAAAGCCCGCAGCCCCACGGGCTGTGGGGCCACGCGAGCGGCTGCCAAAGAGCTTTCCAACAAGGCACGGCTTTCCCTCCTGGCTCTTCGGGCGTGGGAGCTGTCGCCAGAGCCGCGGCCCTACCGGAAAATGCTTCGCAGGCTGGTGGGGCGGCGCCACGTGGGCGCTGGTGGCTCCGAGGCTGACGGCCGCCGGAAAGCCCGCAGCCCCACGGGCTGTGGGGCTACGCAAGTGGCTGCCAAAGAGCTTTCCAACGAGGCACGGCTTTCCCTCCTGGCTCTTCGGGCGTGAGAGCTGTCGTCAGAGCCGCGGCCCTACCGGAAAATGCTTCGCAGGCTTGTGCGGCGGCGCCACATGAACGCCGGTGGCGCGGAGGCTGACGGCCGCCGCAAAGCCCGCAGCCCCACGGGCTGTGGGGCCAGGCGAGCGGCTGCCAAAGAGCTTTCCAACGAGGCACGGCTTTCCCTCCTGGCTCTTCGTCCTTGGAGCTGTCGCCAGAGCCGCGGCCCTACCGGAAAATGCTTCGCAGGCTAGTGGGGCGGCGCCACGTGGGCGCTGGTGGCTGCGAGGCTGACGGCCGCCGCAAAGCCCGCAGCCCCACGGGCTGTGGGGCCACGCAAGCGGCTGCCAAAGAGCTTTCCAACGAGGCACGGCTTTCCCTCCTGGCTCTTCGGGCTTGGGAGTTGTCGTCAGAGCCGTGGCCCTACTGGAAAATGCTTCGCAAGCTGGCGCGGTGGCGCCTCGTGGGCGCCGGTGGCTCCGAGGCTGACGGCCGCCACAAAGCCCGCAGCCCCACGGGCTGTGGGGCCACGCGATCGGCTGCCAAAGAGCTTTCCAACGAGGCACGGCTTTCCCTCCTGGCTCTTCGGGCGTGGGAGCTGTCGCCAGAGCCGCAGCCCTACAGGAAAATGCTTCGCAGGCTGGCGCGGCAGCGCCACGTGGGCGCCGGTGTCGCTGAGGCTGACGTCCGCCGGAAAGCCCGCAGCCCCACGGGCTGTGGGGCCACGCGAGCGGCCGCCAAAGAGCTTTCCAACGAGGCATGGCTTTCCCTCCTGGCTCTTCGGGCTTGGGAGCTGTCGTCAGAGCCGCAGCCCTACCGGAAAATGCTTCGCAAGCTGGCGCGGCAGCGCCACGTGGGCGCCGGTGGCGCCGAGGCTGACGGCCGCCGCAAAGCCCGCAGCCCCACGGGCTGTGGGGCCACGCAAGAGGCTGCCAAAGAGCTTTCCAATGAGGCATGGCTTTCCCTCCCTGCTCTTCGGGCGTGGGAGCTGTCGCCAGAGCCGCGGCCCTACCGGAAAATGCTTCGCAGGCTGGCGCGGCTGCACCTGGTGGGCGCCGGTGGCGGGGACGCTGACGGTCGCCGCAAAGCCCGCAGCCACACGGGCTGTGGGGCCACACGAGCGGCTGCCAAAGAGCTTTCCAAAGAGGCACGGCTTTCCCTCCTGGCTCTTCGGGCTTGGGATCTGTCGCCAGAGTTGCGGCCCTACCGGAAAATGCTTCGCAGGCTGGTGGGGCGGCGGCACGTGGGCGCCGGTGGCTCCGAGGCTGACAACCGCCGCAAAGCCCGCAGCCCCACGGGCTGTGGGGCCACGCGAGCGGCTGCCAAAGAGCTTTCCAACAAGGCACGGCTTTCCCTCCTGGCTCTTCGGGCGTGGGAGCTGTCGCCAGAGCCGCGGCCCTACCGGAAAATGCTTCGCAGGCTGGTGGGGCGGCGCCATGTGGGCGCTGGTGGCTCCGAGGCTGACGGCCGCCGCAAAGCCCGCAGCCCCACGGGCTGTGGGGCTACGCAAGTGGCTGCCAAAGAGCTTTCCAACGAGGCACGGCTTTCCCTCCTGGCTCTTCGGGCGTGAGAGCTGTCGTCAGAGCCGCGGCCCTACCGGAAAATGCTTCGCAGGCTTGTGCGGCGGCGCCACGTGAACGCCGGTGGCGCGGAGGCTGACGGCCGCCGCAAAGCCCGCAGCCCCACGGGCTGTGGGGCCAGGCGAGCGGCTGCCAAAGAGCTTTCCAACGAGGCACGGCTTTCCCTCCTGGCTCTTCGTCCTTGGAGCTGTCGCCAGAGCCGCGGCCCTACCGGAAAATGCTTCGCAGGCTAGTGGGGCGGCGCCACGTGGGCGCTGGTGGCTCCGAGGCTGACGGCCGCCGCAAAGCCCGCAGCCCCACGGGCTGTGGGGCCACGCAAGCGGCTGCCAAAGAGCTTTCCAACGAGGCACGGCTTTCCCTCCTGGCTCTTCGGGCTTGGGAGTTGTCGTCAGAGCCGTGGCCCTACTGGAAAATGCTTCGCAAGCTGGCGCGGTGGCGCCTCGTGGGCGCCGGTGGCTCCGAGGCTGACGGCCGCCACAAAGCCCGCAGCCCCACGGGCTGTGGGGCCACGCGATCGGCTGCCAAAGAGCTTTCCAACGAGGCACGGCTTTCCCTCCTGGCTCTTCGTGCTTGGGAGCTGTCGCCAGAGTTGCGGCCCTACCGGAAAATGCTTCGCAGGCTGGTGGGGCGGCGCCACGTGGGCGCCGGTGGCAGCGAGGCTGACGGCCGCCGCAAAGCCCGCAGCCCCACGGGCTGTTTCGCCAGGCGAGCGGCTGCCAAAGAGCTTTCCAACGAGGCACGGCTTTCCCTCCTGGCTCTTCGGGCGTGGGAGCTGTCGCCAGAGCCGCAGCCCTACAGGAAAATGCTTCGCAGGCTGGCGCGGCAGCGCCACGTGGGCGCCGGTGTCGCTGAGGCTGACGTCCGCCGGAAAGCCCGCAGCCCCACGGGCTGTGGGGCCACGCGAGCGGCCGCCAAAGAGCTTTCCAACGAGGCACGGCTTTCCCTCCTGGCTCTTCGGGCGTGGGAGCTGTCGCCAGAGCCGCAGCCCTACAGGAAAATGCTTCGCAGGCTGGCGCGGCAGCGCCACGTGGGCGCCGGTGTCGCTGAGGCTGACGTCCGCCGGAAAGCCCGCAGCCCCACGGGCTGTGGGGCCACGCGAGCGGCCGCCAAAGAGCTTTCCAACGAGGCACGGCTTTCCCTCCTGGCTCTTCGGGCTTGGGAGCTGTCGTCAGAGCCGCAGCCCTACCGGAAAATGCTTCGCAAGCTGGCGCGGCAGCGCCACGTGGGCGCCGGTGGCGCCGAGGCTGACGGCCGCCGCAAAGCCCGCAGCCCCACGGGCTGTGGGGCCACGCAAGAGGCTGCCAAAGAGCTTTCCAATGAGGCATGGCTTTCCCTCCCTGCTCTTCGGGCGTGGGAGCTGTCGCCAGAGCCGCGGCCCTACCGGAAAATGCTTCGCAGGCTGGCGCGGCTGCACCTGGTGGGCGCCGGTGGCGGGGACGCTGACGGTCGCCGCAAAGCCCGCAGCCACACGGGCTGTGGGGCCACACGAGCGGCTGCCAAAGAGCTTTCCAATGAGGCATGGCTTTCCCTCCTGGCTCTTCGGGCTTGGGATCTGTCGCCAGAGTTGCGGCCCTACCGGAAAATGCTTCGCAGGCTGGTGGGGCGGCGGCACGTGGGCGCCGGTGGCTCCGAGGCTGACAACCGCCGCAAAGCCCGCAGCCCCACGGGCTGTGGGGCCACGCGAGCGGCTGCCAAAGAGCTTTCCAACAAGGCACGGCTTTCCCTCCTGGCTCTTCGGGCGTGGGAGCTGTCGCCAGAGCCGCGGCCCTACCGGAAAATGCTTCGCAGGCTGGTGGGGCGGCGCCACGTGGGCGCTGGTGGCTCCGAGGCTGACGGCCGCCGGAAAGCCCGCAGCCCCACGGGCTGTGGGGCTACGCAAGTGGCTGCCAAAGAGCTTTCCAACGAGGCACGGCTTTCCCTCCTGGGTCTTCGGGCTTGGGAGTTGTCGTCAGAGCCGTGGCCCAACTGGAAAATGCTTCGCAAGCTGGCGCGGCGGCGCCACGTGGGCGCCGGTGGCGCCGAGGCTGACGGCCGCCGCAAAGCCCGCAGCCCCACGGGCTGTGGGGCCACGCGAGCGGCTGCCAAAGAGCTTTCCAACGAGGCACGGCTTTCCCTCCTGGCTCTTCGGGCGTGAGAGCTATCGTCAGAGCCGCGGCCCTACCGGAAAATGCTTCGCAGGCTTGTGCGGCGGCGCCACGTGAACGCCGGTGGCGCGGAGGCTGACGGCCGCCGCAAAGCCCGCAGCCCCACGGGCTGTGGGGCCAGGCGAGCGGCTGCCAAAGAGCTTTCCAACGAGGCACGGCTTTCCCTCCTGGCTCTTCGTCCTTGGAGCTGTCGCCAGAGCCGCGGCCCTACCGGAAAATGCTTCGCAGGCTAGTGGGGCGGCGCCACGTGGGCGCTGGTGGCTCCGAGGCTGACGGCCGCCGCAAAGCCCGCAGCCCCACGGGCTGTGGGGCCACGCAAGCGGCTGCCAAAGAGCTTTCCAACGAGGCACGGCTTTCCCTCCTGGCTCTTCGGGCTTGGGAGTTGTCGTCAGAGCCGTGGCCCTACTGGAAAATGCTTCGCAAGCTGGCGCGGTGGCGCCTCGTGGGCGCCGGTGGCTCCGAGGCTGACGGCCGCCACAAAGCCCGCAGCCCCACGGGCTGTGGGGCCACGCGATCGGCTGCCAAAGAGCTTTCCAACGAGGCACGGCTTTCCCTCCTGGCTCTTCGTGCTTGGGAGCTGTCGCCAGAGTTGCGGCCCTACCGGAAAATGCTTCGCAGGCTGGTGGGGCGGCGCCACGTGGGCGCCGGTGGCAGCGAGGCTGACGGCCGCCGCAAAGCCCGCAGCCCCACGGGCTGTTTCGCCAGGCGAGCGGCTGCCAAAGAGCTTTCCAACGAGGCACGGCTTTCCCTCCTGGCTCTTCGGGCGTGGGAGCTGTCGCCAGAGCCGCAGCCCTACAGGAAAATGCTTCGCAGGCTGGCGCGGCAGCGCCACGTGGGCGCCGGTGTCGCTGAGGCTGACGTCCGCCGGAAAGCCCGCAGCCCCACGGGCTGTGGGGCCACGCGAGCGGCCGCCAAAGAGCTTTCCAACGAGGCACGGCTTTCCCTCCTGGCTCTTCGGGCGTGGGAGCTGTCGCCAGAGCCGCAGCCCTACAGGAAAATGCTTCGCAGGCTGGCGCGGCAGCGCCACGTGGGCGCCGGTGTCGCTGAGGCTGACGTCCGCCGGAAAGCCCGCAGCCCCACGGGCTGTGGGGCCACGCGAGCGGCCGCCAAAGAGCTTTCCAACGAGGCACGGCTTTCCCTCCTGGCTCTTCGGGCTTGGGAGCTGTCGTCAGAGCCGCAGCCCTACCGGAAAATGCTTCGCAAGCTGGCGCGGCAGCGCCACGTGGGCGCCGGTGGCGCCGAGGCTGACGGCCGCCGCAAAGCCCGCAGCCCCACGGGCTGTGGGGCCACGCGATCGGCTGCCAAAGAGCTTTCCAACGAGGCACGGCTTTCCCTCCTGGGTCTTCGGGCGTGGGAGCTGTCGCCAGAGACGCGGCCCTACCGGAAAATGCTTCGCAGGCTGGCGCAGCGGCGCCACGTGGGCGCCGGTGGCAGCGAGGATGACGGCCGCCGCAAAGCCCGCAGCCCCACAGGCTGTTTCGCCAGGCGAGCGGCTGCCAAAGAGCTTTCCAACGAGGCACGGCTTTCTCTCCTCGCTCTTCGGGCGTGGGAGCTGTCGCCAGAGCCGCGGCCCTACCGGAAAATGCTTCGCAGGCTGGAGCGGCTGCACCTGGTGGGCGCCGGTGGCGGGGAGGCTGACGGTCGCCGCAAAGCCCGCAGCCCCACGGGCTGTGGGGCCACGTGAGGGGCTGCCAAAGAGCTTTCCAACGAGGCACGGCTTTCCCTCCTGGCTGTTCGGGCGTGGGAGCTGTCGCCAGAGCCGCGGCCCTACTGGAAAATGCTTCGCAGGCTGGCGCGGCTGCACCTGGTGGGCGCCGGTGGCGGGGACGCTGACGGTCGCCGCAAAGCCCGCAACCGCACGGGCTGTGGGGCCACGCGATCGGCTGCCAAAGAGCTTTCCAACGAGACACGGCTTTCCCTCCTGGCTCTTCGTGCTTGGGAGCTGTCGCCAGAGTTGCGGCCCTACCGGAAAACGCTTCGCAGGCTGGTGGGGCGGCGCCACGTGGGCGCCGGTGTCGCCGACGCTGACGGCCGCCGTATAGCCCGCAGCCACATGGGCTGTGGGGCCACGCGAGCGGCTGCCAAAGAGCTTTCCAACGAGGCACGGCTTTCCCTCCTGGCTCTTCGGGCGTGGGCGCTGTCACCAGAGTCGCGACCCTACCGAAAAATGCTTCGCATGCTGGCGCGGCGGCGCCAAGTGGGCGCCGGTGTCGCTGAGGGTGACGTCCGCCGGAAAGCCCGCAGCCCCACGGGCTGTGGGGCCACGCGAGCGGCTGCCAAAGAGCTTTCCAGCGAGGCACGGCTTTCCCTCCTGGCTCTTCGGGCGTGGGAGCTGTCGCCAGAGCCGCAGCCCTACTGGAAAATGCTTCGCAGGCTGGCGCGGCTGCACCTGGTGGGCGCCGGTGGCGGGGAGGCTGACGGCCGCCACAAAGCCCGCAGCCCCACGGGCTGTTTCGCCAGGTGAGCGGCTGCCAAAGAGCTTTCAAACGAGGCATGGCTTTCCCTCCTGGTTCTTCGGGCTTGGGAGCTGTCGTCAGAGCCGCAGCCCTAACGGAAAATGCTTCGCACGCTGTCGCGGCGGCGCCACGTGGGCGCCGGTGTCGCTGAGGCTGACGTCCGCCGGAAAGCCCGCAGCCCCACGGGCTGTGGGGCCACGCGATCGGCTGCCAAAGAGCTTTCCAACGAGGCACGGCTTTCCCTCCTGGCTCTTCGGGCTTGGGAGCTGTCGCCAGAGTTGCGGCCCTACCGGAAAAAGCTTCGCAGGCTGGCGCGGCGGCGCCACGTGGGCGCCGGTGGCTCCGAGGCTGACGGCCGCCGCAAAGCCCGCAGCCCCACGGGCTGTTTCGCCAGGCGAGCGGCTGCCAAAGAGCTTTCCAACGAGGCATGGCTTTCCCTCCCTGCTCTTCGGGCGTGGGAGCTGTCGCCAGAGCCGCGGCCCTACAGAAAAATGCTTCGCCGGCTGGCGCGGCTGCACCTGGTGGGCGCCGGTGGCGGGGAGGCTGACAGTCGCCGCAAAGCCCGCAGCCCCACGGGCTGTGGGGCCATGCGATCGGCTGCCAAAGAGCTTTCCAACGAGGCACGGCTTTCCCTCCTGGCTCTTCGGGCGTGGGAGCTGTCGCCAGAGTCGCGGCCCTACCGCAAAAAGCTCTGCATACTTGCGCGGCTGCGCCACATGGGCACCGTTGGCGGAGAGGCTGACGGCCGCCGCAAAGCCCGCAGCCCCACGGGCTGTGGGGCCACGGAAGAGGCTGCCAAAGAGCTTTCCAACGAGGCACGGCTTTCCCTCCTGGCTCTTCGGGCGTGGGAGCTGTCGCCAGAGCCGCGGCCCTACCGGAAAAAGCTTCGCAGGCTGGCGCGGCGGCGCCACGTGGGCGCCGGTGGCAGCGAGGCTGACGGCCGCCGCAAAGCCCGCAGCCCCACAGGCAGTTTCGCCAAACGAGCGGCTGCCAAAGAGCTTTCCAACGAGGCACGGCTTTCCCTCCTGGCTCTTCGGGCTTGGGAGCTGTCGTCAGAGCCGCGGCCCTACCCGACAATGCTTCGCAGGCTGGCGCAGCGGCGCCACGTGGGCGCCGGTGGCGCCGAGGCTGACGGCCGCCGCAAAGCCCGCAGCCCCACGGGCTGTGGGGCCACGCGAGCGGCTGCCAAAGAGCTTTCCAACGAGGCATGGCTTTCCTTCCTGGCTCTTCGGGCTTGGGAGTTGTCGTCAGAGCCGCAGCCCTACCGGAAAATGCTTCGCAAGCTGGCGCGGCAGCGCCACGTGGGCACCGTTGGCGGCGAGTCTGACGGCCGCCGCAAAGCCCGCAGCCACACGGGCTGTTTTGCCAGGCGAGCGGCTGCCAAAGAGCTTTCCAACGAGGCACGGCTTTCCCTCCTGGCTCTTCAGGCGTTGGAGCTGTCGCCAGAGTCGCGGCCCTACAGGAAAATGCTTCGCAGGCTGGCGCGGCTGCACCTGGTAAGCGCCGGTGGCGGGGAGGCTGATGGCCGCCGCAAAGCCCGCAGCCCCACGGGCTGTGGGGCCACGCGAGCGGCTGCCAAAGAGCTTTCCAACGAGGCATGGCTTTCCCTCCTGGCTCTTCGTGCTTGGGAGCTGTCGCCAGAGTTGCGGCCCTACCGGAAAATGCTTCGCAGGCTGGTGGGGCGGCGCCACGTGGGCGCCGGTGGCTCCGAGGCTGACAACCGCCGCAAAGCCCGCAGCCCCACGGGCTGTGGGGCCACGCGAGCGGCTGCCAAAGAGCTTTCCAACGAGGCATGGCTTTCCCTCCTGGCTCTTCGGGCGTGGGAGCTGTCGCCAGAGCTGCAGCCCTACCGGAAAATGCTTCGCAAGCTGGCGCGGCAGCGCCACTTAGGCGCCGGTGGCGCCGAGGCTGACGGCCGCCGCAAAGCCCGCAGCCCCACGGGCTGTGGGGCCACGCGAGCGGCTGCCAAAGAGCTTTCCAACGAGGCACGGATTTCCCTCCTGGCTCTTCGGCGTGGGAGCTGTCGTCAGAGCCGCGGCCCTACCGGAAAATGCTTCGCAGGCTTGTGCGGCGGCGCCACGTGGGCACCGGTGGCACGGAGGCTGACGGCCGCCACAAAGCCCGCAGCCCCCCGGGCTGTGAGGCCACGCGAGCGGCTGCCAAAGAGCTTTCCAACGAGGCACGGCTTTCCCTCCTGGCTCTTCAGGCGTGGGAGCTGTCGCCAGAGTCGCGGCCCTACAGGAAAATGCTTCGCAGGCTGGCGCGGCTGTAGCTGGTAGGTGCCGGTGGCGCTGAGGCTGACGGCCGCCGCAAAGCCCGCAGCCCCACGGGCTGTGGGGCCACGCGAGCGGCTGCCAAAGAGCTTTCCAACGAGGCACAGCTTTCCCTCCTGGCTCTTCGTGCTTGGGAGCTGTCGCCAGAGTTGCAGCCCTACCGGAAAATGCTTCGCAGGCTGGTGGGGCGGCGCCACGTGGGCGCCGGTGGCTCCGACGCTGACAACCGCCGCAAAGCCCGCAGCCCCACGGGCTGTGGGGCCACGCGAGCGGCTGCCAAAGAGCTTTCCAACGAGGCACGGCTTTCCCTCCTGGCTCTTCGGGCTTGGGAGTTGTCGTCAGAGCCGTGGCCCTACTGGAAAATGCTTCGCAAGCTGGCGCGGCGGCGCCACGTGGGCGCCGGTGGTGCCGAGGCTGACGGCCGCCGCAAAGCCCGCAGCCCCACGGGCTGTGAGGCCACGCGAGCGGCTGCCAAAGAGCTTTCCAACGAGGCACGGCTTTCCCTCCGGGGTCTTCGGGCGTGGGAGCTGTCGCCAGAGCCGCGGCCCTACCAGAAAATGCTTCGCAGGCTGGCGCGGCTGTAGCTGGTGGGCGCCGGTGGCGCTGAGGCTGACGGCCGCCGCAAAGCCCGCAGCCCCACGGGCTGTGGGGCCACGCGAGCGGCTGCCAAAGAGCTTTCCAACGAGGCATGGCTTTCCCTCCTGGCTCTTCGGGCGTGGGAGCTGTCGCCAGAGCCGCGGCCCTACCGGAAAATGCTTCGTAGGCTGGCGCAGCGGCGCCACGTGGGCGCCGGTGGCAGCGAGGATGACGGCCGCTGCAAAGCCCGCAGCCCCACAGGCTGTTTCGCCAGGTGAGCGGCTGCCAAAGAGCTTTCCAACGAGGCACGGCTTTCCCTCCTAGGTCTTCGGGCATGGGAGCTGTCGCCAGAGCCGCGGCCCTACAGGAAAATGCTTCGCAGGCTGGCGCGGCTGCACCTGGTGGGCGCCAGTGGCGGGGAGGCTGACGGCCGCCACAAAGCCCGCAGCCCCACGGGCTGTGGGGCCACGCGATCGGCTGCCAAAGAGCTTTCCAACGAGGCACGGCTTTCCCTCCTGGCTCTTCGTGCTTGGGAGCTGTCTCCAGAGCCGCGGCCCTACCGGAAAATGCTTCGCAGGCTGGCGCAGCGGCGCCAGCCTGGGCGCCGGTGGCTCCGAGGCTGACGGCCGCCGCAAAGCCCGCAGCCCCAGGGGCTGTTTCGCCAGGCGAGCGGCTGCCAAAGAGCTTTCCAACGAGGCACGGCTTTCCCTCCCTGCTCTTCGGGCGTGGGAGCTGTCGCCAGAGCCGCGGCCCTACAGGAAAATGCTTCGCAGGCTGGCGCGGCTGCACCTGGTGGGCGCCGGTGGCGGGGAGACTGACGGTCACCGCAAAGCCCGCAGCCCCACGGGCTGTGGGGCCACGCGAGCGGCTGCCAAAGAGCTTTCCAACGAGGCACGGCTTTCCCTCCTGGCTCTTCGGGCGTGGGAGCTGTCGCCAGAGTCGCGGCCCTACCGCAAAAAGCTCTGCATACTTGCGCGGCGGCGCCACATGGGCACCGTTGGCGGAGAGGCTGACGGCCGCCGCAAAGCCCGCAGCCCCACGGGCTGTGGGGCCACGGAAGAGGCTGCCAAAGAGCTTTCCAACGAGGCACGGCTTTCCCTCCTGGCTCTTCGGGCGTGGGAGCTGTCGCCAGAGCCACGGCCCTACCGGAAAATGCTTCGCAGGCTGGTGGGGCGGCGCCACGTGGGCGCCGGTGGCTCCGAGGCTGACGGCCGCCGCAAAGCCCGCAGCCCCACAGGCTGTTTCGCCAGGCCAGCGGCTGCCAAAGAGCTTTCCAACGAGGCACAGCTTTCCCTCCTGGCTCTTCGGGCGTGGGAGCTGTCGCCAGAGCCGCGGCCCTACAGGAAAATGCTTCGCAGGCTAGCGCGGCGGCGCCATGTGGGTGCCGGTTGCGCCGAGGCTGACGGCCGCCGCAAAGCCCGCAGCCCCACGGGCTGTGGGGCCACGCGAGCGGCTGCCGAAGAGCTTTCCAACGAGGCACGGCTTTCCCTCCTCGCTCTTCGGGCGTGGGAGCTGTCGCCAGAGCCGCGGCCCTACAGGAAAATGCTTCGCAGGCTGGCGCGGCTGCACCTGGTGGGCGCCAGTGGCGGGGAGGCTGACGGCCGCCACAAAGTCCGCAGCCCCACGGGCTGTTTCGCCAGGCGAGCGGCTGCCAAAGAGCTTTCCAACGAGGCACGGCTTTCCCTCCTGGCTCTTCGTGCTTGGGAGCTGTCGCCAGAGTTGCGGCCCTACCGGAAAATGCTTTGCAGGCTGGTGTGGCGGCGCCACGTGGGCGCCGGTGGCTCCGAGGCTGACGGCCGCCGCAAAGCCCGCAGCCCCACGGGCTGTGGGGCCACGGAAGAGGCTGCCAAAGCGCTTTCCAACGAGGCACGGCTTTCCCTCCTGGCTCTTCCGGCGTGGGAGCTGTCGCCAGAGCCGCGGCCCTACCGGAAAATGGTTTGGAGGCTGGCGCGGCGGCACCACCTCGGGCTGCGGGCTTTCCTGCTGCCTTCAGAGTCTCACAGCCACCCTTTCCCACTTGGCACCACGCCAGCCTCTAGCATTTCTTTTATTAAGTCAAGACAGTGTACGACTTAACATCATACAGAGCGCTACACATCAATACATGCTCAAATTAAGCATAGCCACTGGAACAATTGGCAATACAGTGCCATCGTATGTTACCAAGTGTCACATCTCATTGAAGACAATGACAGAGCGATGCAACGTCAAGCGCAACACAGTACTGGGCCGTGCGAGGCAATACGCCGTCACAGAATCAGCAATAGAGAAATTCACAACGGAGTGCGGTCTTACGATAGAATCTCTAAAGCCACCGTTAAGCCAGTGACAGGCGGTACAATGCCACACGTTACAGTATACAGGGCAGTACAACCCGATTCGCAGACAAATAAATTAGAGCAAATTACAAGACTCCCAACACAGTACAGTACAATGCCAGACCGTCTCAGATGTCGGTCAAGACAATGCCAGGGCAATGCAGTGCAAGACATAACGTTATACAGGTCAGTACAAGGCAATACGCAGTCAAATGAAGAACAGTAAACTACAATACCCAAACCACACTGGCAAACAATGGCAAACAATCCCACATGTCGGTCGAGACAATGACAACGCGAGACAGAACACCGTGCAGGGCAGCGCAAGGCAGTACACAGTCAAATAGAGAACAGCTGACCAGAAAACCCGCACTACGCTGCCGTACGATCTCAAAACATCTCGGATGGCAGTCAAGGCAATTACAGGGCAAGACAAAGCACTACGTCGCAGTACACAAGGCAGTACAAGGCAATACTCAGTCAAATAAATAACAGACAGTCACAAAATTCACAGTGCAGTGAATTCACATGGGTCAGATGGCAACCAAAAGAAGGACAGGGCAATACAAGGCGAGAGGTAACCCAATACGGGGCCGGACAAGGCAATATGCAGTTGTGGCGGGTGGAGCGATTCACTTCAGTCCTGAGAGAAGTAGAGAAACATTTAGAAACATCAACACAGTGTTTCGACGAAGGCAGCAGTGAACGTAACATCCCTTTACCAGGTTCCGTGGCCACGTACCCCAGATCATTTATTGCACAGGGGCCAGGGTCAGACGAGCTGTTAGGGAGACCCTCCCGTCGAGCCACAACCCCCTTGCTTTCTAAACTCCTTCTTGAAGAGCAGTCTAAGTGCGGCTGGATCCAATTCCTAGCCCTGGACTTGGGCACCGGTTCACCTCTAAAGGATTGTATCCGCGCCATCAACCCTTTATATCACTGAGCTAAGGCTACGAGGTTTAGCGTGGTATTAGTCACTTACCGAGACTCTGTTGCGGCAAGGGATCTCTCAGCCTTGAGGAGCAGAACCTGAAGCAAGCGTCCCCGCTCAAGGGCACATCCTGGTGCTATGACAGACTATGACAGGCAATACTATGACAGGGCAATACAATGCGAGACGTAACTTTACACAGGGCAGTACAAGGCCAATACACAGTCAAATAGGGAATGACCGATCACAAAATTGATGCACGGTCAAATAGAGTACAACAGCCTAAGAAGCCCTCAATACAGTGCCTGTCAACGCCAGAATACATCAGATGGCTCGCAGCACGGTGAGAGGGCAATACGACGCAAGACTCAGGAAAATACAGGGCAGTACAAAGCAATACGTAGTCAAATATAGAACAGCCGATCAAAAACACCCTCAGTTCGGTGCGGTACAACCCCAGAGAGTGTAAAAGGACAGTTAAGACTATTTCATGGCAACACAACGCACAATGTAACACAATACAGGTTGCTACAACACGATACAGAATAATATAGGAAACAACCCATCAAAACGCCACAATACGGTGCAGTACGATCCCACACGGTCTCGGGTGGCAGTCAAAACAACTATAGGGCGACACGATCCAAGATGCAACATTACACGACAGAGCAGAACTGAAGACGCAGTCAACTAAATACCAACCAATTAGAAGAACCGCAATACAGTGCGGGAGAAAACAAAAATAAATGGAGATGCCAGTCAAGACAATGACAGAGCAATACAAGGCAAGAAATAACGCAATACAGGGCAGTACAGTGAAATACACGGTCAAATAAATAACTGATTAAGTATCCCGCAATACCGTGCGATGCAATGCCAAAACGCGTGAGACAGCAGTCGAGGCAGTGACAGAGCTATACAATGGAAGACGTAACAATGCAGGGCTGTACAACACCAAAATGTATCAGATGGCACTCAGAACAATAACATGGCGATACAATGCAAGCCGCAACACAATACAAGGTGGTAACAAGGCAATACACGGTCAAACACAGACTAACGAATAAAACCTGCACAATACGGATCGCTGCAATCCCAGAACATCTAAAGTGACAGTGAACGGAATGACGGGGCAGTACAATGCAAGATACAACACTAGACAGGGCAATACGCATTCAAATAACGCACAACCGATTAAAAAACCCACAATACACACCAGTACAATGCCGGAACAGATCAGATGGCAGTCCGGGCAAATAGAGGACAATACAATGCCAAACGTGATGCCATACAGGGCCGGACAAGGCAATACGCAGTTGTGGCAGGCCGAGCGGCTAACTTCGCTTCTAAGAGAGAAGCGGTGAAACATTCAGAAACATCAACACAGTGATTCTCCAAAGGCAGCAGCGCATGTGACGGCGCTTTACCAGATTCCATATGGCCACGCACCCCGGATTATTTACTGCCTAGGGGCCAGGGTCAGACAAGCTGTCAGGGAGACCCTCCCGTTGAGTCACGAGGCTCGGAAAGGACCCCCTTGCTTTCTAAACTCCTTCTCGGAGAGGAGTCTAGGTGCGGCTGGATCCAATTCCTAGCCCCGGACTTAGGCAACGGTTCACCTCTAAAGGATTGTATCTGCGCCATCGACCCTTTATATCACTGAGCTAAGGCTACAAGGTTTTGTATGCTATTAGTCACTTACTGAGAATCTGTTGCGGCAAGGCATCTCTGTCTCGAGGAGCAGAACCTTAATTGAGCGTCCCTGCTCAAGGGGAGATCCTGGCACGGAGGCCCCTGCCATGCAGAAGTCAAAAGGCTCTTGGGCTGTCCACTATTTATGGGGTAAGCTAATTGACTTATAGTCACATCAGCACAGGAACAAAATATCTAGGTCCCCACTGTGTTGCCAACCATCCCCCAACTTCAAGTACCACTCAGAACAACTCCATGGATGATTGGGGCGCCAAAACGAAGGGGCGCCCACACCACCCCAGCAGTCAAATAAGGAACAACCAATGGAACTTTCACAATAAATAAGTACAATCCCAGACAGTCCAAAGTAACAGCCAAGACAATGACAGACCAATACAGTGCAAGACCTAACATCATACAGAGCAGTAAAAGGCAACGCGCAGCCAAGTCAAGAACAGTTAAAATACCCATAATCCAGTGCAGCACTATGACACTGTCCCAAAACGCAGTCAAAACAATGACAGAGTAATGCAACACGAGCTGTAACACAATACAGGGCAGCACAAAGCAATACACAGTCACACAAAGAACAGCCAATTACAAAACCCACAACAGAACGCCCTACGATCTCAGGAAGTCTCAGAGGGCAGTCACGGCAAATACAGGGCAATACGGTGCAAGATAACACAATACAGGCCACTGCCAGCCAATACTCAGTCAAATAAATAACAGACAGTCAAAAAATTCACAATGCAGTGCACTACTATGACACCATGGGTCAGGTGGCAATCATGACAACGATAGGGCAATACAAGGCAAGACGTAACCCAACACGGGGCCGGACAAGGCAATATGCAGTTGTGGCAGGTGGAGCCATTCACTTCACTCCTAAGAGAAAAGTAGAGAAACATTCAGAAACATCAACACAGTGATTCTCCAAAGGCAGCAGTGCGCATGACGGCGCTTTATCAGGTTCCGTGGCCACGGACCCTGGATTATTTCCTGCCTAGGGGCCAGGGTCAGACGAGCTGTCAGGGAGACCCTCCCGTTGAGTCACGAGGCTCGGAAAGGACCCCCTTGCTTTCTAAACTCCTTCTCGGAGAGGAGTCTAGGTGCGGCTGGATCCAATTCCTAGCTCGGAGAGGACCCCCTTGCTTTCTAAACTCCTTCTCGGAGAGGAGTCTAGGTGCGGCTGGATCCAATTCCTAGCCCCGGACTTGGGCAACGGTTCACCTCTAAAGGATTATGTCTGTGCCGTCAACCCTTTACATGGCTCATAAAAAACAGCTGATGAAGGAAGTGACAATATGGTGGCCTACAACGGCAGAATAGATCAGATGACAATCAAGACAACAACAGAGCAATACAATGGAAGACGTAACACCACACGGGGCCGGACAAGGCAATACACAGCCACATCAGAACCCATGAGAGACATCAAACTACAGTCCAGACCTAGGACAGATTCTCTAACGTGACCGTCAAGACGACAGGGCAATGCAATGCAAGATGTAACACAGGCCATATGCAGTTGTGGCGGGCGCAATGATAAAATTCACTCCTAAGAGAGAGGTAGAGAAACATTAACAAACATAACAGTGATTCACTAAAGGTAGCAGCGCACGTGATGGCACTTTACCAGGTTCCATATGGCCACGCACCCCGGGTCATTTACTGCCTCAGGGCCAGGGTCTGACACGCTGTCTGGGAGACCCTCCTGTTGAGTCACGAGGCTCGGAAAGGACCCCCTTGCTTTCTAAACTCCTTCTCCGAGAGGAGTCTAGGTGCGGCTGGATCCCATCCTCGCCCCGGACTTGGGCAACGGTTCACCTCTAAAGGATCATATCTGCGTGATCAAACCCTTCGTATCGCTCAGCTAAGATGGCAAAGTCTGGCATGCTGTTAGTCACTTACCCAGAATCTGTTGCGGCAAGGCTTCTCTCAACCTAGAGGAGCAGAACCTTAAGTGAGTGTCCCCGGGAAACGCTGGCAAACAGGCCGCTGCCTTGCAAGGAAGCTCAAAGGGCTCTTGGTCTGTCCGCTAGGTCTATAGCAAGCTAACTGACTCACAGTGTCTTGACTCTGGTGCCAGCCACCCCACAAAGTTCAAGTGCCACTCGTAGCGACTCCTGCTGGTCGTTATAGCTCGAGCAGCAGCCTGGAGGAAAAAGGGGGGTGACATCGCAACAGCGGTCAAATACAGAACAACCGGTTAAAAATTGCACAATACTGTGCCAGAGACTCTAAAATAACTGGCAAGACAACGACAGGGCAACACCATGCAAGATCTAACCTTACACAGGGCAGTACAAGGCAACATACAATCAAATGCAGAGCAGACAATGAAAGAATTGACGGTACGGTGCCATACAACGGTAGAATATATCAGATGTCGGTCACCACAATGACAGAGCAATACAAGGCAAGACGTAACGCGATACGGGGCCCTACCAGGCGACACAGTCAAGGAAACAACAACCCATGAAAGAATTCACAATACAGCGCGGTCCTAGGACGGAACGTGTAAAATGACCGTCGAGACAGTGACAGGGCAATACAATGCAAGACACAACACCATACCAGGTGGTAACAAGGCAACATGCAGCCAAACGAAGAACAACCGATTAAGAAACCCAGCATACGTTCAACTGTAATACCAGAAAACATCAGAAGGCAGTCAAGACAACGACAGCACACTATAACATGAGAAGTAACACAATACACAGCAGTACAAGGCATTACACAGTCAAATAAAGAAGAACCGATTAAAAACCACACAATACAGTGCGGTGCGATGCCAGAGCGGATCAGAAGGCAGTCGAGACTATGACGGGGCAATATAATGCAAGATGTTACACAATACAGGGCGGTACAAGGCATTAGAAAGCCAGATGAAGAACAACCGATTAAAAAACCCGCAATACAGCGTGGTACGAGGCCCGAACAGATCAGAAGGCAGTCAAGGCTACGACGGGGCAATATAACACGAGACATAACGCAATAGAGGGCGGTACAAGGCATTACACAGTCAAAGAACAACCGATTAAAAAAAAAAAAACCACGCAACACGGTGTGGTACGATGCCAGAATAGATCACAGAGCAATCAAGAGCGTGACGGGGCAACACGATGCGAAACCGATACTGAGTGAGGCGGAGCAATACTATTTCAAATATACAAGAACATAGTACGGAACCAAATTCTTAAGCGTACGACACAAGACCAACTCAAATGGCAGTCAAGGAAGTTACCGAGCAACGTAATCCCGATTTGCACAAAATGGTGCCATCAGGCACCATCACGTCCGTCAACACTAAGTTGTACTGCAATATCCCCCGCATCACACGCGCCGTACCCTTCTGCTCACCTGCTCCGCATGGATTCTGGGTTTGGACTTTGTGGCACACTCTGGTTCTGGAACCTAAAACACCTAAGACACACAATATTACTGTTGAGCTTACGGGAAACCACCACCCCCATGCGCTACCTCTCTGCTACCCAGCTCACCTCCAACGCTCGTCCGGCTCCGGATGCCTGCAGCGCCTGCAAAACCAAAGACAAACACTCCCCTGAGCCGCAATGTAGCACTGGGCTATTAGACGCCAACGTGTCCACAACCGCCTCACTTGCTGGGACTACTCAGTGGGTGCGCAGCATCGCCCCTCTGACCCTGCATGTCACACCAACCGAAGAAACACACGCCGAGATACTGCCCAAAACCCTACCAAATTCCCCATCTCCCACTCCCTCACCTTGCCCGCCCATCCTCCCCCTCCTGGCTCTTCGGGCGTGGGAGCTGTCGCCAGAGCCGCGGCCCTACCGGAAAATGCTTCGCAGGCTTGTGCGGCGGTGACACATGGGCGCCGGTGGCAGCGAGGCTGACGGCCGCCGCAAAGCCCGCAGCCCCACAGGCTGTTTCGCCAGGCGAGCGGCTGCCAAAGAGCTTTCCAACGAGGCACGGCTTTCCCTCCTGGCTCTTCGGGCGTGGGAGCTGTCGCCAGAGCCGCGGCCCTACAGGAAAATGCTTCGCAGGCTGGCGCGGCTGCACCTGGTGGGCGCCGGTGGCGGGGAGGCTGACGGCCGCCACAAAGCCCGCAGCCCCACGGGCTGTGAGGCCACGCGAGCGGCTGCCAAAGAGCTTTCCAACGAGGCACGGCTTTCCCTCCTGGCTCTTCGGGCGTGGGAGCTGTCGCCAGAGCCACGGCCCTACCGGAAAATGCTTCACAGGCTGGCGCGGCGGCGCCACATGGGCGCCGGTGGCGTGGAGGCTGACGGCCGCCGCAAAGCCCGCAGCCCCACGGGCTGTGGGGCCACGCGAGCGGCTGCCAAAGAGCTTTCCAGCGAGGCATGGCTTTCCCTCCTGGCTCTTCCGGCGTGGGAGCTGTCGCCAGAGCCGCGGCCCTACCGGAAAATGGTTTGCAGGCTGGCGCGGCGGCACCACCTCGGGCTGCGGGCTTTCCTGCTGCCTTCAGAGTCTCACAGCCACCCTTTCCCACTTGGCACCACGCCAGCCTCTAGCATTTCTATTATTAAGTCAAGACAGTGTACGACTTAACATCATACAGAGCGCTACACATCAATACATGCTCAAATTAAGCATAGCCACTGGAACAATTGGCAATACAGTGCCATCGTATGTTACCAAGTGTCACATCTCATTGAAGACAATGACAGAGCGATGCAACGTCAAGCGTAACACAGTACTGGGCCGTGCGAGGCAATACGCCGTCACAGAATCACCAATAGAGAAATTCACAACGGAGTGCGGTCTTACGATAGAATCTCTAAAGCCACCGTTAAGCCAGTGACAGGCGGTACAATGCCACACGTTACAGTATACAGGGCAGTACAACCCGATTCGCAGACAAATAAATTAGAGCAAATTACAAGACTCCCAATACAGTACAGTACAATGCCAGACCGTCTCAGATGTCGGTCAAGACAATGCCAGGGCAATGCAGTGCAAGACATAACGTTATACAGGTCAGTACAAGGCAATACGCAGTCAAATGAAGAACAGTAAACTACAATACCCAAACCACACTGGCAAACAATGGCAAACAATCCCACATGTCGGTCGAGACAATGACAACGCGAGACAGAACACCGTGCAGGGCAGCGCAAGGCAGTACACAGTCAAATAGAGAACAGCTGACCAGAAAACCCGCACTACGCTGCCGTACGATCTCAAAACATCTCGGATGGCAGTCAAGGCAATTACAGGGCAAGACAAAGCACTACGTCGCAGTACACAAGGCAGTACAAGGCAATACTCAGTCAAATAAATAACAGACAGTCAAAAAATTCACAGTGCAGTGAATTCACATGGGTCAGATGGCAACCAAAAGAAGGACAGGGCAATACAAGGCGAGAGGTAACCCAATACGGGGCCGGACAAGGCAATATGCAGTTGTGGCGGGTGGAGCGATTCACTTCAGTCCTGAGAGAAGTAGAGAAACAGTTAGAAACATCAACACAGTGTTTCGACGAAGGCAGCAGTGAACGTAACATCCCTTTACCAGGTTCCGTGGCCACGTACCCCAGATCATTTATTGCACAGGGGCCAGGGTCAGACGAGCTGTTAGGGAGACCCTCCCGTCGAGCCACAACCCCCTTGCTTTCTAAACTCCTTCTTGAAGAGCAGTCTAAGTGCGGCTGGATCCAATTCCTAGCCCTGGACTTGGGCACCGGTTCACCTCTAAAGGATTGTATCCGCGCCATCAACCCTTTATATCACTGAGCTAAGGCTACGAGGTTTAGCGTGGTATTAGTCACTTACCGAGACTCTGTTGCGGCAAGGGATCTCTCAGCCTTGAGGAGCAGAACCTGAAGCAAGCGTCCCCGCTCAAGGGCACATCCTGGTGCTATGACAGACTATGACAGGCAATACTATGACAGGGCAATACAATGCGAGACGTAACTTTACACAGGGCAGTACAAGGCCAATACACAGTCAAATAGGGAATGACCGATCACAAAATTGATGCACGGTCAAATAGAGTACAACAGCCTAAGAAGCCCTCAATACAGTGCCTGTCAACGCCAGAATACATCAGATGGCTCGCAGCACGGTGAGAGGGCAATACGACGCAAGACTCAGGAAAATACAGGGCAGTACAAAGCAATACGTAGTCAAATATAGAACAGCCGATCAAAAACACCCTCAGTTCGGTGCGGTACAACCCCAGAGAGTGTAAAAGGACAGTTAAGACTATTTCATGGCAACACAACGCACAATGTAACACAATACAGGTTGCTACAACACGATACAGAATAATATAGGAAACAACCCATCAAAACGCCACAATACGGTGCAGTACGATCCCACACGGTCTCGGGTGGCAGTCAAAACAACTATAGGGCGACACGATCCAAGATGCAACATTACACGACAGAGCAGAACTGAAGACGCAGTCAACTAAATACCAACCAATTAGAAGAACCGCAATACAGTGCGGGAGAAAACAAAAATAAATGGAGATGCCAGTCAAGACAATGACAGAGCAATACAAGGCAAGAAATAACGCAATACAGGGCAGTACAGTGAAATACACGGTCAAATAAATAACTGATTAAGTATCCCGCAATACCGTGCGATGCAATGCCAAAACGCGTGAGACAGCAGTCGAGGCAGTGACAGAGCTATACAATGGAAGATGTAACAATGCAGGGCTGTACAACACCAAAATGTATCAGATGGCACTCAGAACAATAACATGGCGATACAATGCAAGCCGCAACACAATACAAGGTGGTAACAAGGCAATACACGGTCAAACACAGACTAACGAATAAAACCTGCACAATACGGATCGCTGCAATCCCAGAACATCTAAAGTGACAGTGAACGGAATGACGGGGCAGTACAATGCAAGATACAACACTAGACAGGGCAATACGCATTCAAATAACGCACAACCGATTAAAAAACCCACAATACACACCAGTACAATGCCGGAACAGATCAGATGGCAGTCCGGGCAAATAGAGGACAATACAATGCCAAACGTGATGCCATACAGGGCCGGACAAGGCAATACGCAGTTGTGGCAGGCCGAGCGGCTAACTTCGCTTCTAAGAGAGAAGCGGTGAAACATTCAGAAACATCAACACAGTGATTCTCCAAAGGCAGCAGCGCATGTGACGGCGCTTTACCAGATTCCATATGGCCACGCACCCCGGATTATTTACTGCCTAGGGGCCAGGGTCAGACAAGCTGTCAGGGAGACCCTCCCGTTGAGTCACGAGGCTCGGAAAGGACCCCCTTGCTTTCTAAACTCCTTCTCGGAGAGGAGTCTAGGTGCGGCTGGATCCAATTCCTAGCCCCGGACTTAGGCAACGGTTCACCTCTAAAGGATTGTATCTGCGCCATCGACCCTTTATATCACTGAGCTAAGGCTACAAGGTTTTGTATGCTATTAGTCACTTACTGAGAATCTGTTGCGGCAAGGCATCTCTGTCTCGAGGAGCAGAACCTTAATTGAGCGTCCCTGCTCAAGGGGAGATCCTGGCACGGAGGCCCCTGCCATGCAGAAGTCAAAAGGCTCTTGGGCTGTCCACTATTTATGGGGTAAGCTAATTGACTTATAGTCACATCAGCACAGGAACAAAATATCTAGGTCCCCACTGTGTTGCCAACCATCCCCCAACTTCAAGTACCACTCAGAACAACTCCATGGATGATTGGGGCGCCAAAACGAAGGGGCGCCCACACCACCCCAGCAGTCAAATAAGGAACAACCAATGGAACTTTCACAATAAATAAGTACAATCCCAGACAGTCCAAAGTAACAGCCAAGACAATGACAGACCAATACAGTGCAAGACCTAACATCATACAGAGCAGTAAAAGGCAACGCGCAGCCAAGTCAAGAACAGTTAAAATACCCATAATCCAGTGCAGCACTATGACACTGTCCCAAAACGCAGTCAAAACAATGACAGAGTAATGCAACACGAGCTGTAACACAATACAGGGCAGCACAAAGCAATACACAGTCACACAAAGAACAGCCAATTACAAAACCCACAACAGAACGCCCTACGATCTCAGGAAGTCTCAGAGGGCAGTCACGGCAAATACAGGGCAATACGGTGCAAGATAACACAATACAGGCCACTGCCAGCCAATACTCAGTCAAATAAATAACAGACAGTCAAAAAATTCACAATGCAGTGCACTACTATGACACCATGGGTCAGGTGGCAATCATGACAACGATAGGGCAATACAAGGCAAGACGTAACCCAACACGGGGCCGGACAAGGCAATATGCAGTTGTGGCAGGTGGAGCCATTCACTTCACTCCTAAGAGAAAAGTAGAGAAACATTCAGAAACATCAACACAGTGATTCTCCAAAGGCAGCAGTGCGCATGACGGCGCTTTATCAGGTTCCGTGGCCACGGACCCTGGATTATTTCCTGCCTAGGGGCCAGGGTCAGACGAGCTGTCAGGGAGACCCTCCCGTTGAGTCACGAGGCTCGGAAAGGACCCCCTTGCTTTCTAAACTCCTTCTCGGAGAGGAGTCTAGGTGCGGCTGGATCCAATTCCTAGCTCGGAGAGGACCCCCTTGCTTTCTAAACTCCTTCTCGGAGAGGAGTCTAGGTGCGGCTGGATCCAATTCCTAGCCCCGGACTTGGGCAACGGTTCACCTCTAAAGGATTATGTCTGTGCCGTCAACCCTTTACATGGCTCATAAAAAACAGCTGATGAAGGAAGTGACAATATGGTGGCCTACAACGGCAGAATAGATCAGATGACAATCAAGACAACAACAGAGCAATACAATGGAAGACGTAACACCACACGGGGCCGGACAAGGCAATACACAGCCACATCAGAACCCATGAGAGACATCAAACTACAGTCCAGACCTAGGACAGATTCTCTAACGTGACCGTCAAGACGACAGGGCAATGCAATGCAAGATGTAACACAGGCCATATGCAGTTGTGGCGGGCGCAATGATAAAATTCACTCCTAAGAGAGAGGTAGAGAAACATTAACAAACATAACAGTGATTCACTAAAGGTAGCAGCGCACGTGATGGCACTTTACCAGGTTCCATATGGCCACGCACCCCGGGTCATTTACTGCCTCAGGGCCAGGGTCTGACACGCTGTCTGGGAGACCCTCCTGTTGAGTCACGAGGCTCGGAAAGGACCCCCTTGCTTTCTAAACTCCTTCTCCGAGAGGAGTCTAGGTGCGGCTGGATCCCATCCTCGCCCCGGACTTGGGCAACGGTTCACCTCTAAAGGATCATATCTGCGTGATCAAACCCTTCGTATCGCTCAGCTAAGATGGCAAAGTCTGGCATGCTGTTAGTCACTTACCCAGAATCTGTTGCGGCAAGGCTTCTCTCAACCTAGAGGAGCAGAACCTTAAGTGAGTGTCCCCGGGAAACGCTGGCAAACAGGCCGCTGCCTTGCAAGGAAGCTCAAAGGGCTCTTGGTCTGTCCGCTAGGTCTATAGCAAGCTAACTGACTCACAGTGTCTTGACTCTGGTGCCAGCCACCCCACAAAGTTCAAGTGCCACTCGTAGCGACTCCTGCTGGTCGTTATAGCTCGAGCAGCAGCCTGGAGGAAAAAGGGGGGTGACATCGCAACAGCGGTCAAATACAGAACAACCGGTTAAAAATTGCACAATACTGTGCCAGAGACTCTAAAATAACTGGCAAGACAACGACAGGGCAACACCATGCAAGATCTAACCTTACACAGGGCAGTACAAGGCAACATACAATCAAATGCAGAGCAGACAATGAAAGAATTGACGGTACGGTGCCATACAACGGTAGAATATATCAGATGTCGGTCACCACAATGACAGAGCAATACAAGGCAAGACGTAACGCGATACGGGGCCCTACCAGGCGACACAGTCAAGGAAACAACAACCCATGAAAGAATTCACAATACAGCGCGGTCCTAGGACGGAACGTGTAAAATGACCGTCGAGACAGTGACAGGGCAATACAATGCAAGACACAACACCATACCAGGTGGTAACAAGGCAACATGCAGCCAAACGAAGAACAACCGATTAAGAAACCCAGCATACGTTCAACTGTAATACCAGAAAACATCAGAAGGCAGTCAAGACAACGACAGCACACTATAACATGAGAAGTAACACAATACACAGCAGTACAAGGCATTACACAGTCAAATAAAGAAGAACCGATTAAAAACCACACAATACAGTGCGGTGCGATGCCAGAGTGGATCAGAAGGCAGTCGAGACTATGACGGGGCAATATAATGCAAGATGTTACACAATACAGGGCGGTACAAGGCATTAGAAAGCCAGATGAAGAACAACCGATTAAAAAACCCGCAATACAGCGTGGTACGAGGCCCGAACAGATCAGAAGGCAGTCAAGGCTACGACGGGGCAATATAACACGAGACATAACGCAATAGAGGGCGGTACAAGGCATTACACAGTCAAAGAACAACCGATTAAAAAAAAAAAACCACGCAACACGGTGTGGTACGATGCCAGAATAGAACACAGAGCAATCAAGAGCGTGACGGGGCAACACGATGCGAAACCGATACTGAGTGAGGCGGAGCAATACTATTTCAAATATACAAGAACATAGTACGGAACCAAATTCTTAAGCGTATGACACAAGACCATCTCAAATGGCAGTCAAGGAAGTTACTGAGCAACGTAATCCCGATTTGCACAAAATGGTGCCATCAGGCACCATCACGTCCATCAACACTAAGTTGTACTGCAACTGTACCCCGCATCACACGCGCCGTACCCTTCTGCTCACCTGCTCCGCATGGATTCTGGGTTTGGACTTTGTGGCACACTCTGGTTCTGGCACCTAAAACACCTAAGACACACAATATTACTCTTGAGCTTACGGGAAACCACCACCCCCATGCGCTACCTCTCTGCTACCCAGCTCACCTCCAACGCTCGTCCGGCTCCGGATGCCTGCGGCGCCTGCAAAACCAAAGACAAACACTCCCCTGAGCCGCAATGTAGCACTGGGCTATTAGACGCCAACGTGTCCACAACCGCCTCACTTGCTGGGACTACTCAGTGGGTGTGCAGCATCGCCCCTCTGACCCTGCATGTCACACCAACCGAAGAAACACACGCCGAGATACTGCCCAAAACCCTACCAAATTCCCCATCTCCCACTCCCTCACCTTGCCCGCCCATCCTCCCCCGAGGCATGCAACCTGAAGGCTCGCAAACCACCCATAAAACCCAACAGACATGGGTTGCTTTAAAACTTGAAAGTTGCTCCCTCTGAGGCAGATGTGATAAGGTCAGCAGCGGCGGGTGGGCTGAAGTGACTGACTCATCCCCATCCCCACATCCCATGTCATTCATTGCTTCAAAACTTCAAATTGGAAAGAACCAATACATACAGTACTCAGAGCCACATCTTCTCTCTAATACCACGTGCTGACTCACCTTCTTACATTGCTCTCCTCTCCTACGCTGCCCCGCCAAGCTTGTCCTGTTGCATCTGCAAGAACGACATCAGAGAAATCACCCTGAGGCAGAGCAATAGAGTCATAACAACAAAAAGCCTTGCACCTTTTTACAAATACCATCTAAGGTCCAAATACAACCGTACACAAAGAAAATTACAAAAAAAAAAAATCCGCACCAAAACCAGCTGTACCCTCTTCCACATGAACTCTTCTTCACTGCTGCTGTATTGCCTTTCCAACATGCCTCTGCTCTTCCCAAACAAAACAGAAGAGGTGTCTACACAGCCTCCCAAAGGCTACCCTGAGACAACTCTAACACCTTTGCCCCGATCTACTGGGATTCATGTACTACATATAGACTCTCCACAGGATTCCGCCCACCCTGGACACTACGTGCCCAGGCAGGGCAGCCCCGAGCCAAACACTCACGGTTACGGACAGACACTACACGGAACGCTACGAACGACACGCCTCAAAGATGAGAGAAAACTCTCAGCAAGAAAGATGACACGGGGACCAAAGTCACCGTCGTGCAAGAAAATCTGTGGGATCGTGATGATGTCAACATGAAGACGCTCTACGGAACCCCCTGAAGCAAACTGTAGAACGTGATGGTACGTAATAAGAATGGACTGTTGAGCCCGCTAAGATGGACGTGCAGGAAGTCTGGCTTCAAGACCTAAGAACGTAACGACGCAGGGAAGAACTCCCAGACGTGGAAGTGGGCCGTCCAGAAACTTCCGAGAGGCAAGATTGATGCACGCTTTAAGATGCTAACGCAAGAAGAGCATCAGATGAATGGTGCTACGCCCACAGGCCCAAGCATTCGAGACCCTAAGGATGACGCCCAGGGCCCCACGTCGTGCTCCTGGAGCTCAAAGATGACCTCGAGACCCAAGAAGGGGCGAAGATACACAACACAGACCACATGAACGACATGACAACACGCACGGGCTGGAACTGCCCTGCCCGGGACACGCTAGCGTCACACTGAGCAGTAAGCAACATCCTTTACCTTCCTAAATATGACTGTGCCCCGGGACAGCCCTCGCCACTACGCTAACGTCAAAGACCCCATTTTGCAATTGTCCACCTCGGCCCCTCTCCGGCGCCTGACTGTCAACTTAGCTTTTGGAGGGCCAGCCATCTGAATCCTTCTTCGATGCGGTCCGCAAAAACCAGCCATCCGATACATTTCCGCAGTCACCAGGTTCCTCCTCTTCCTCTGCAAAAGGAAAATAAAACATAATCCCAGAGGCCGCCACAGCACCAGCAATAAGCATCCTGAGAGGAGATGCCAACCTCTTCGACGACACGCTCAGCCTCCCGAATGCCGTGGCGTTCTGCTTGCCCGCTCTGCGCCGATTCCGGAGTCCGAGGCTGCAATGATAGTTATTCACAGCACCTAAGAGACCAAGAAACACAACATTACCACTGCGCTTCTGCCAAACCGCCACACCATCAACTCCTATCTTCTGTCTTCATTCACATGAAAAAAAAAGTACCCAATTGTATTCATAGAGGCGCCAGTCACATCTTCCCTCTAATGCCACATGCCGAGCCACCTCCGTACAGCGCTCCTCTCGGCTCCCCTACGTCACCCTGCACATCTCATCTCTCGGCATCTAAAAAGAGAAAAAAAAAAAAATCCAACATTACGCCGATGCAGAGCGATAGCTTAATTCCAAAGGTCTTGTTTCTACTTCGGAACACTGTTCAATTAGATCCAACTACAGCCTGCCATCAAAAAAAAAAAAAAAACACAGAAAAAGCCCACAAACATTACACCCCACACAAAGCAGCCTGAACATCTTTGAGATACTGTGTCCTTCACTGACTGTGAACAGCCTCTCCGACTTGGCTCTGCTTATGCCAACACCCACTAATAAAACACCCACGCACCCAACCTACTGAGAGCAAATTAATTCCAGATGACTACCCAACCTTTGCCTCGGTCGCCACAGATCCACATATTAACTGTAGACTCTCGTCACTATTCTGCCTGCCCTGGACTCTACACACCCGGGCAGGGGGGCTCCGAGCCAGACACACACACAAGCACAGACCAACACTACACAAAACGCTAAAAACAACGCATCTCAAGGATGAGAGAAAACTCTCAGCAAGAAGGATGACACCCAGACGGAAGTCACCGTCGGGCAAGACGACCTGGAGACCGTGGTGGTGATGTGAAGAGGCTCTATGGAAGCCCCTGAAACAGAGCGTAGGACATCATCATCTGTGATAAGAAGGGACTGTCAAGACTGATAAGATGTATGCGGGGGAAGCCTGGCTTCAAGACCTAAGAACATAATGACATAGGGAAGAAGTCCCAGTTGTAGACGCGGGCCATCCGGAAACTTCCAAGACGCAAGACCAATGCAAGCTTTAAGCTTCTAACGCAAGACGACCAGCAGCCGAATGGTGCTATGCCCATGGGTGCAGGCGTTCGAGACCCTAGGGATGGCGCCTGAGGCGCCATGCCGTGCTCCTGGAGCTTAAAGACGACCTCGAGACCCAAGAAAGGTCTAAGACACAGAACACGGACCACACGAAAGACAACAACACACACAGGCTGGAACCGCCCTGCCCGGGAATGCCGAACAGTAAGCCGCATCCCTTACGTGCCTAAAGGAGACTGCCCTCCAGGACAAACCTCTCCCCTACGCCAACTTCAAAGACACCTTTTTGCAATTCTCAACCTCGTCCCCTCTCGAGCGCCAGTCTCTCAACTTAGCTTTTGGAGGGCCAGGGGTCCGAATCCATCCTTGAGGCAGTCCACAGAAAACAGCCATCCAGTACGTTCCTGTGGTCACCAGCTTCCTCCTCTTCCTCTGCAAAAGGAAAAGAAAAAAAAAAGTTATCCCAAAAGCAGCCACAGCACCAGCAATAAGCATCCTGAGAGGAGATGCCGACCTCTTCCACAACACCCTCAGCCTCGTGAACACCGAGGCATTCTGCTCGCCCGCTCAGCGCCAATTCCAGAGTCTGACGCTGCGGCAACAGTTATTCACGGCACCTAAGATACCAAGAAACACAGCATTACCACTGCGCTACTGCCAAACCACCAGTCCCGTGCTCCTCCTCGATACTATCTGGCTCGCCTCAAATGCGAGAGCCTAGAGCACACCAGGCTCCGACGACACCCGAACCCATCTGCAAAACCTGTCCAAGAAGGACTCATGAACCCGGCTACCTTTTCTAGCCCTCCCCCAGTGCCAAAACTTTAGAAACCCCTTCTCTTCTCCCTGAGCTGCCAGGGAAGGAGCCCCACTTCTTCCCCATAGATCCCACCCTTTATTTGCCAGCCCGAACACCCGGCGTTGGACACTTCTTGAGAGCCACTCTTCCCAGCCTCTCCCTGCGTCCCACCACCACCTCCTATCTTCTGTCTTCCCACGGACTCTGGGCTCTGCTGCAGACCCACAGAGTCAGTGAAGCCCTGATCTGACCTATACCAGGGGCCTGCCACAAGCCGCAAAGGCTCCAGGGACACGGCAAAACCCTGAGCACGGTGGGGGAAGGTGACAAGGCACCCCACATCCTGAAATACGTTATGCTTTATGGCCCTGCTGCTTTCCTGAGAAATGTGGAAACTCCATCTACAGCTGCAGACAAGGTGCTCACCCAGTCCCTGCAAAGTAATCTCATCATCTGCCCGATTGAGACAAATTCTATTGGCATCTTATCTGGGATACAGCAAAGCTAGTGGGGGAAAAAAAAAAAAAACACACAAACAAGAAAGTTCCGTCTTCAATACAGTCAGGGATTCCAGGAAAATGCGCCACGCCTGGAAGAGAGAAAACCATACCCTTAAACTATCTCACCGCCCCCTAAGACTCATTACCACGCGACTCACCTCAAAAACCACAAGGAAGAGAACCGGCACATGAGGCCGCTCTCTACTATACACACTGCCAAACCTCACCTGGTCCTGAAGGTCTTGCCACCTCCAGCTTCTTACCTGCTATTCTCTAAATGGGATAACATCTCCACCCAAGGAGCTGAGCCGCCTCCAAAGCTGCAATCGACTGAAGGACAGGCAGAGCTCTGACCCTCGAGACACCTGGCAGCAGAACGAGCTGCCCCAGCAGAGGCTGTGGGTTATATACCCCGGGCCCCGCCCAACGCCCTTCCCACCAGCACCTGGGAAAGGGCCTGGCTGACCTCCACAAGGCATAGAGCCTGCCAGAGGAAAAGCTGCTCCTTTCCTCACAGGCCTGAGAAGTACAGCATGCAAAACACCAAAACGGAGAAAGCGACCCTTAGAGGAACGGACAATATGTGCTCTTTTATTACAACTACATCAACTGTGTCAGCAACAGGGCCCGGTAGGTAAGTAAACTTAATTAAACTTCTGCAGGGCGTAGACATAAAGAGAAAGACATCATCCTAACCTAAATAGGCCAGAAGATCATGAAGCACAATAACAATATTTTTATCAAGACTCAATGTGCTTTAGTTTCCTTGTAAAAGAAACCCCACAACGAGTCATACAGCATTTCTAGCAAGACGACGCATATTATCCGACTTCTGCCAGAACTGTGTTCTGGATCGGACCGACAGACAGAGTGCAAGCAGAGGCTTGTGTGCCGCCTGTAATGCAGTGGCTGAGAAAGAACCAAGGCTTGGGGCCGCCGCTCTCCTCGGCCGAGTCTGCTCCGGTGCCCTGTCTGTCATCATTGCTGTTGTGCCTTAGGCCATGCAGTAAAACAAGTGACACATGCTCCCTTTTAACTTCTCTCCTGAGGCAGAAAAGAACAAGAGAGAGAGACTTAGGGACTGAAAGATAAACTGAACTGTAATGAAATCTTAACAGCAAAATAATACCAAGAAAAGACAACAGTAACAAGAAAACAATTAAATATATACAGGACATACACAACCCGATACAGAGCTCCCAGGATGACCGCTGCTTCACTGGCAAAGTCCGGAACCAGACTCCGTGACAGTCCGGAACCAGACTCCGGACCTGGTTGCATAAATGCACGGATCGAGGTCAAAGGACAATGAACAGACAGAGGAGTCTTCAGAGGCCAGACAACAGGTACCGACCCCTTTGATCCCTCCGCTTTTATACTGAGCGTGATGAGGATGGGATGGAATACCCTATCAGTCAGATTCGGGTCACCGGTCCCGTCTACTCTTCACTATGGGTACAACCCCTCTACGCTTTTCTGCTTCCAACCCTCCAACAGGGCATATATAAAAGTTAGCTGGGCTGGGCTGTTGTAGGAATAAGTATAAGCAAGAGCCTCTCCGCACGGCATCCCTTCGCATTAAGTGTAAATATAAGTTCTTGGTGCTCTGAAGGCAGATACTACCTGAAAAATACGTCATTATTTTCAGAGAGTTCACTTCATTGGAAGAGACTTACTTGAAAAGTAAAGTGACTGCAAACAACACCAGTTCTGTTGTACCTCAGACCAGCACTTCCACACATGGCTACGTAACCTCACATTCACATGAAAAAAAGAAGAAGTGGCCAAATGTATTCATGGAGCCGCCGGTCACATCTTCCCTTTAAGACCTCGGGCTCAGCCACCTTTGTCCTGCACCCCCATCAGCTCCCCTGTGTATCCCTGGCCACCTCATCTCTCTGCATCTGAAGAAAAAGCAACACACCAACATCAAACATTACCCTAATGCAGAGCAGTAGCTTAATTCCAAAGGTCTTGTTTCTACTTAGGAACCCTGTTCACATAAGTCCAACTACAGCCTGTCATCCAAAGAAGAGACGCCTGCAAACATTACACCCCACACAATGCAGGTTTACCATCTTTGAGATACTGTCCCCTTCACTAGCCATGAACACCCTCCCCAACTTGTCTCCGCTTATGCCAGCGCCCACTAATGAAACACCCGTCCACACAGCCTCTCGAAAGCTAATCAATTCGAGACGACTGAGCAACCTTTGCCTGGGTCTAGACAGATCCTCATATTCAGTACAGACTGCTGTCGTGATTCTGCCTACCCTGGACGCTACACACCCAGGCAGGGCAGCCCCAAGCCAAACACACACAGACTGACGCTACACAGAACACAACAAACGACGCGCCTCAAGGATGAGAGAAAACTCTCAGCAAGAAGGATGACACCGGGACCAAAGTCATCGTCGGGCAAGACAGCCTGCAGGACCGTGATGGTGACGATGTGAAGAGGCTCCACAGAACCCCCTGAAACAAAGTGTAGAACTTCACAGTTCCTGAGAAGGGACTGTTGAGCCTGACAAGATGGACACACAGGAAGCCTAGCTTCAAGACCTAAGAACTTAACGACACAGGGAAGAAGCCCCAGTCGCTGACGCGGGCCATCCAGAAAGTTCCAAGATGCAAGACCGATGCACGCTTTAAGATGCTAATGCAAGAAGAGAGGCAGACGGTTGGTGCTACGCCCACAGGTGCAGGTGTTCGACACCATAAGGATGGCACCCAATGCACATTCCGTGCTCCTGGAGCTTAAAGATGATCTCAAGACCCAAAAAAAGGGTCTAGGATGCAAAACACAGACCACACGAACGACACGACAACACACACAGGCTGCAACTGCCCTGCCTAGGATGCGCTAACATCACACTGGACAGTAAGCTACATTGTTTACCTGCCCAAAGGAGACTGTGCCCCAGAACAGCCCTCCCCCCTACACTAACGTCAAAGACCCCATTACACAATTGTCAGCCTCCACCCCTCTCCAGTGCTGGTCTCTCAACTTAGCTTTTGGAGGGCTAGCATCTGATTCCATCCTCGACGTAGTCCACAAAACACAACCATCCGATACGTTCCTGCAGTCACCGGCTTACTCTTCCTCTGCAAAAGGAAAAGGAAAAGAGAAAGTCATCACAAAAGCAGCCACAACACCAGCAATAAGCATCCTGAGAGGAGATGACGACCTCCTCCACAAAACCCCTCAAGCCTCCTGAATGCTGATGCAGTCTGATTGCCTGCTCCACACAGATTCTAGAGTCGGATGCTGTAGCGACAGTTATTCACGGCACCTAAGATACCAAGAAACACAGCATTTGCACTGCGCTTCTGCCAAACCACCAGTCCTGTGCTCCTCCTCAATACTATCCGTCTTGCCTCAAATGCGAGAGCCTAGAGCAGACTAGATACCATCAACAACCAAACCCAATTACAAAACTGGTTTGAGAAAGACACATGAACCCGCCTCCCTCTCCTAGCCATCCCCCTCCTGAACCATCAGGGAAGGAGGCCCACTGCTTCCCCACAACTCCTGCCCCTTATTTTCCAACTGCTCCTCAGGACCTGCTGTTCTGAGCCCTGCCCTGTGTTTGGCAGGCGCCTCCTGTCTTCCGCCTTCATAGAGACTCCGGGCTCTGCTACAGACCTGGAAAGCCGGGAAAACAGTTACAGAACCTACTGGTAGCCTCCCGCAAGAGCTTTAGGGCCACCGTGATACCCTGCATGCTCTGGGGCAAAATGATGAGCCATCCCTGCTGCTTCCTCAAAACAAACAAACTCAATATATAGATACGTACAAAACACTCACCCTAAATCCTACTCCAGTATCTCATAACACACACAATTAAGACTAATAAAAACACCAACTAACATAGTGTACATCAAAATTGGAAAAAAACACAAGATTTTATCTTCAATGAAGTCAGAAATTATAGTAAAACACACCACCTGCCATAAGCAAAAAAAAAAAAGATACATACTATTAAGCCATTTAAACAAACCAAATGCTCCCTACAAAACTAAAGATATGGGGGGAAAAAAAAAAAGATAACATACAACTCCACTTTCTATGGCAACCACCCTTACATTGAGAAGCCTTACCTCTGATGTCTTACCTATGCTAGTTTAAACGCTAAAACAAGCCTTCCCAAACAGCTGCACAAGCTCCAAAACAACACTTAAGAAGCTCCAGAGCTCTGACCCTGGAAAAGACCAGCAGCAGAACAAGGTCCTGCCCTGAAGCTGTGGCTCATATACCCCGGGCCCCACCTGAGGCCCTCAGGCCCCACCCACCACCTTTCCCACAATCCCCTGGGTAAAGGGTGGGGCCAACCCCCAGAAGCATAAAAGCACCTGAAGGTGCACCTGCTGCCCGCTGCAAAAACTCTAGGGACACCGTGGCACTCCATGGGCAACGGGGAAAGGTGATGAGCCATGCCATACCCTGAACGACGCTATGCCTTATGTCCCTGCTGCTTTCTTGAGAAATGCTGGTGCCATATATGCAGATGCATACAAAACGCTCACCCTAACCCCCATAAGATAATCTCATCATCAACCCAATTAAGAGAAACAATATCAGCAATTTACACAGCATACTGCAAAACTGGTGAAAAACCCACAGTTCTATCTTCAATAAAGTCAGAAATTCTAGGAAAATGCAGTGCTCCTAGAACAAAGAAAAGCATACTATTAAACCATCTGGGCACCCCTTAAACACTCATCACAAAGTTATGACCCGAAAAAAAAAGGAGCATACCAGTCAACTTTCTACCATACAGGCAGCTGGATGTTTACTGCTCCCGAAGGTCTCAGCTCAGCCTTCTCACCTCTGCCTCCCTAAATGCCGAAACACGCCTGCCCAAACAGCTGAGCCTGTCCCAAAGCTGCAGCAAAGCGAGGGACCAGCAGAGCACCCATCCCACGGGGCCCAGCAGCAGAATGAGCTCCTGAGCCCGGGCTGGGGCTCGTGTACCCCGGGCCCCGCCCACCGCCCTCAGGCCCCGCCCACCGCCCTTCCCACAATCCCCTGGGAAAGGGGCAGGGCCAACCCCCAGAAGACGTGAAGGCGGGTGGCAGCGGGAGCAGCAGCTTTGCTTCTCCTGCCTTAAGTTCCCAGCAGGCGAAGCGCCTCCCCTTTTTATTTCCATTTGGGACTAACCTCTGGTGATTCTCTTACCGCTTTTGTGTGATTTCTGTCCAGTTGTTGCTGTGGAGAAGAGAGCTCTGCAGGGGTTGCATTATTTTTGCGATCTTCAGATATTTTTGTGGTTAACTGATAATCGTGTTTTATCGTTTTGGAAGAGTGTTGGAAGCATATGATTTCCAGAAGACTTATGAGCATTTACGGACGGGCTCCTGGAGGACTAAAGTGCCATAGAGACGCGCGTCGGAGGACTGAGGGGGCACTTCCGGGGTCGTGGAGGACCGAAGTGCCACGGAGACGCGCGTCGGAGGACTGAGGGGGCACTTCCGGGGTCGTGGAGGACCGAAGTGCCACGGAGACGCGCGTCGGAGGGCTGAGGGGGCACTTCCGGGGTCGTGGAGGACCGAAGTGCCACGGAGACGCGCGTCGGAGGACTGAGGGGGCACTTCCGGGGTCCTGGAGGACCGAAGTGCCACGGAGACGCGCGTCGGAGGACTGAGGGGGCACTTCCGGGGTCCTGGAGGACCGCGAGGTCACGTAGATGGAAACCCGGAAAACTGCCGGGCACTGACGGGGCCGTGGTAACGTGTAAGAGCTGATGCGGAGGGGCCGATGGCCGCTCTGGAGGCCGGGCGGGCGGCACCGATGCCGCTCCAGGTGGCGCGGAGCTCGCCAGAGTCCCGGCGGTCCTGGTTCGCCCTCCGGCCGCCGCTCTCTTGAGACTGCGGCCGGATGGGCCTCCGCGAAGCCGCGCCTGCGCACGAGCTGCGGAACCCATGCGGCGCCGGCGGCGGGGGCCGAGGGGGGCCGGGAGGCGCGGGCACTGCGCATGCGCCGCCCCCCACCTGCAGGACGCGCCTTCAGCCGCCAGGCGGCAGCACCCGCTCCGGTATTGACACACATCTGTACGTTTAGGGAATTTACGTTGCCCATTTCCTACGTTAACGCTTTTGATACCGAATATCTATTTAGGCTGTCTGCCTACACACCTAGTTTGACACTAATATCTTTTTATAAACGCATCTAAGTATTTTTATATTCTAGGATCTTTCATATAACACAGAATCACAGAATCCTTAGAGACAGAGGTTTTTATTTTGAACTTTTACATACATAATTTATATATATGTATGTTTCTCATTCCCTATTTCAATGCATCCTGCCCATAGTTACAGGTTTTCACATTTTTTAATGCATCCCAAGAATTTTCAGACATTCTGGGGCCGCGACCCACTTCTTTTGGGGGGGCAACTCCACGTAACCCCCCCCCCCATCTCCCACTCACCTGCTCCTCTGCTGCATCATCGCTGCCCCAGTGACATCGGGGTGCCCCAAATGACACCATCACCCCCCAAGACACACACACACAGACACCCTTCTATTCACCCCAAAAAAAGGCTTAAAACGCCCAGACCCAGGGCTGGCCCCTTCTCCTCAGGGGGGCTCCGCCACCGGCTGCAAACCTGGGCTGGGGCATCTCTCGAGCAGCACGAGACGCCTACGACGAGGCACCTGGAAAACAAAAATCCCCAATTATAGCTCAGCATCCCAAAAAAACAGCACAGAAGAGAGCAGAGGAATTCCGTCAGACGGAGGGACGGGACAGGAGCTGGGGAAACAGCTCAGCTTGAAATACAGCACAGCCTTCAAAAGCCAGCGCCATTTGAACTCTTAAAAGTCAGGATTAAGACTAATCAGTGCCATTTTGAACACGTTCTTAGCATAAGGGCGAACCCTCCGGCTGGTGCTGGGAAACACCTGGCCCTTTCCCTTTCACTGAGAAGGTGTGCATGAAGTTTACATCCACCCAGTGAAAATACTTACCCTGTGAAAGTACTTGGCTTTCCTTCGGCGCTAATTTAACTTGCACAGCTGTGAACGGATACTATTAAACTATCCGTCTCCAAAATACACAGCTATGATTTGACCACGGGGGGTTTTTTGTGTGCTACACGAGGAGGAGGAGGGACATCGGGGCAGCGGCGCTGCCCGAGAGAGACACTACTGGCTGCCGGGAAAAGGCGGCACTGAAAGCCAGACAGAAGTAAAGTACTTCAGAGCACTCTGCCAAAAAAACGGGGGGGAAAACCGCGTAACATTCAGTTGTCTCTCCTTTTAAACATTTCGAACAAATACCTAACTGCCCAGGTACACCTCATAAATTGTACACTACAGCCGTTTAGGCGGCTGCAGTTTAAACTACGCAAGTCAGTTTGTCGATTATACAACTCTCACTTTTTTTTTTTTAGCTTCATTTAACATAGAAAAATCAGTGAGAGAAAAAACTCCTCCAAATGGTTTTACTTTTGGGGGCGGGGAATCAAATCGCCGGCGCCGCGATCCGTAGGGCTACCAAAAAGGACCGGCAGATTCGCGAATGCTTTTGGCTGTGCTGAAGGCGCAGAGGAACGCGTTTTTATGGTATCTCGACTGTTCCAACCGAGAACCCAAAGGCCGGCGATGCCAGCAACTGGGGGGAGACGCGCGGCACTTGGGCCTGCGGAAGGAAATGAACTTCCTCCCGAGGTTACAGAAAAAGGACATTGTTGAAGCCGTAACTCACCAAAACCACAACCAAAACCACAGGATTCGCCGTCACGAGTTAAACGCTGCTGCTGCTTCACGGCAAAGCCTGGAGAACACAGAGAGGCGATGCCCGTTTGTCCCGTTTTGTCCATGTCTCCTCTTTGACCTCAATCGCCTTTAGGACAGATGCCAGTATCTCAGTGAGGTTTTCGAGTACCGCTGTGAAATATTTTAAAGACTTATTGACTGAGAAAGCATAAAGTTTTTATCGTGAAAGCAAAGCCTGCTTCTTCTGGACATGTGAACTCTTACAAACAGTTCCTTCCCTCTTCTAGTACAGAATTATTTTCACAGTATCGTTTGACAGTGAGCACCCAGAAAGAGAAGAATATGCTTTCAGGAAGAGAAAAATAAATGGAGGGAAGTAAGCTTTGCAGAGACGTAACGTGCTCCAGGACAGACTTTATTTTGTTTTTAGGATTGTGAGGGACGGACTGTAAATTCCCTGCCGAGGGGCAGGAGCCCCTCCAAGCCTTCAGTGGAACGCCTCAAACACTCGCAAGGAAATAAATAACGCAGGCCTGGCCTTCAAACAGCTGATGAGGCTCACACTTCTGGCGGCTGAAAGTGTGGGAGAACTGTCTTGTGAAGACAGGTCGGTTCTGCCACTCGTGCCCTGAGCTCGCTCGTTCTCAGTTCTCGAGGCCGTTGTGTCCCATGAGTGACCTTTGCTTCATTATCCGCGAAACGCACGTGAAAGCGCACGCCCTGCATGTGCTAATGAAGATTACAGAGATCACGCTAAACATGTGTGACCATGGCACTCGTCTCTCCACCCAAATCATGGCACACGTCACCGGGGAGAAGGGAGAAACCTGAGCTGAGCCCGTCCTCAGCAAGGAGGGCGGACCGTGCTGATTCAGCAAACGTAAAAGGGGAAAATAAGTGCCCCGAGGGAACAAAAAAGAAACAAAAGAAATAGATAGTGCCTGGGAAGATTCTTCCCAAGAAAGAAGAAGATTATGCCTGGGAAGAATCCCTGAAAAAGACGCTGGAACCAGGACCCGCGATCTCTTTATCTCTGTCTTTTTCTCTGTCTTTTCCTCTCTCTGTCCCTCAGTTTCTCTTTTCTCTTGGAATTGTTAAGTAACAGTTAGAGCTGTGAAGTGATGACCTTAAGATGACCTTAAGTACGACCTTAAGCACCGCTTGCCATAAGTTGTCCTACACCTGGTGTTAACTAACACAATGTACACCCCAACACCTGCCATAATTTTTTATATACCTAACCAATTATCGTGGGCTTGTTAAGATCTATACTAACCATTTTGGTAAGCTAATAAATGTTTCTGTATGGACCTTGAGATTTATCTCACCTTAGTCCGTGCCGCTGAGAATTTACAAATCTGAAGTCACTTACCCTCCCCTCTTTCCTGACAGCGGGAAGCGATAAGGATTTTGTTAAAATATTTCACAGAAAAACTATAGGAGGAGCGCTGGCACATCCTTCCCGTTAACTTCAGAGTCCACACTACAAGTACCTCAGGAAAAAAGCAGACGCGCATCGCAGACGCACCTCGTACTCGCAGAGCACTCCGGATTCTTTCCGTCTGTCCTGTACCATCACGGCAGAAGGAAGGGCGACCACGGAGAAACGCTGGCAGCTGGAATTCTGCCAAGACAGGAAAAAAACTTCTGGCGTAAAGCTAGGTGGCAATCTAAAGCGTCCTTCTTTCGTGAAGGTCTGTGAAGACTGCAGCCAACGGAGGCTCCTGACGAGTGGGACACGGCCCCAAAGCCTGGGACTCACCGCAGCTCCTGCTTTCAGCGCTGCCCACAGAATTTTCCAGTTCAGGTGCCTCTCTCTTTCTCTGTCCCTTCCTCTTCTGCAGCGCTGGTCACTTGACCATCCTCCACCTAAGAGAACACAGCGGTGTCTTACAGCTCTTGCGATATGAAGCTTCCCAGATGTGCAGCCTTGCACGCACACAACCCTTCCCCATGGCCATACCGTGATTTTGGATACGCGTACGGACCCTGCGGTACATATCAGCAATCTGGTCTGCTGAGGACAACTCAGAGGGGACCCTTCCTCACCCAGAAATGCTTGGCTGTCTCTTCCCTGCCGCAGGAAGCACCTTCTGGCTCAATCACCTTGATGTTGTTCTCTGGCTGTTTCACGTTTTTCAAGCATCTTAAGCTTCACCCACAGCAGCTCCTGTTCAAAGCCAGTAAACGTCCACCAGTCCCAGGTCGCCCACACCAGGAGGGAGAACGGGGCTGAACGGAGACAGCCCAGGCAAGTCTGTGGCAAAGGCAGCCCACGACAACCCCGGGGAGGAGCGGACAACCGCGGCCTCCGGGAGAGAAAGAGAAGGGGCAGCAGTTCCCCGACCACTCGCCCCAGCGGGAGCCCCCCCTGCAGCAGGAGCTCCTGGAGACGCTGCTTTCCCCACCCGGATGCTCCTGGCACCTGCATCGAGAGGCGACCAAGCGCAGCCAGGGGCGGCCGCCGCTGTCGGGAACAGGACGGGGGGAGGACATCTGCCGGCAGTGCCTCGGCTGGGGAGGAGGGCCGGGGCCCGTCTCCTCGCAAAGGAACAGGGAGCGGGGGTGCTGCGGGCCCGGGAGCGGGGGGACGCCGGCCCGGGAGCAGGGGGGGGCCGGCCCGGGAGCCCGGGGACGCGGGGGGAGAACCGTCCCGATGGGGGGGTACGCGAGGGAGGGAGGGAGGAGGGGTCCGAGCCGGAGGACGCGGCGGGGGGGGCCGGGGCCGGGGCCGGCCTGGGAGCCAGGGGACGGGACGCGGGGGGGGAACCGTCCCGGGAGCGGGGGGGTCCGAGCCGGAGGACGCAGGGGGGGTCCGAGCCGGAGGACGGGGGGGGTGGGGCCGGGGCCGGGCTGGGAGCCCGGGGACGCGGGGGGGGGAAGGCGGGGAGGGGGGGAACCGTCCCGGGAGCGGGGGGGGGTCCGTCCCGGGAGCGGGGACCGCCTACCATCCTCCCGCCCGACGGAAACGCGACCGGCAGACGCCGCTCCCCACGTGACCACCCGGAAGTAACGTACCGGAAAATACTTCGCAGGCTGGCGTGGCGGCGCGACGTAGGCGCCGGTGGCGCCGAGGCTGACGGCCGCCGCAAAGCCCGCAGCCCCACGGGCTGTGGGGCCACGCGAGCGGCTGCCAAAGAGCTTTCCAACGAGGCACGGCTTTCCCTCCTGGCTCTTCGGGCGTGGGAGCTGTCGCCAGAGCCGCGGCCCTACCGGAAAATGCTTCGCAGGCTGGCGCGGCTGCACCTGGTGGGCGCCGATGGAACCGAGGCTGACGGCCGCCGGAAAGCCCGCAGCCTCACGGACTGTGGGGCCACGCGAGCGGCCGCCAAAGAGTTTTCCAACGAGGCACGGCTTTCCCTCCTGGCTCTTCGGGCGTGGGAGCTGTCGCCAGAGCCGCGGGCCTACCGGAAAATGCTTCGCAGGCTGGTGCGGCGGCGCCACGTGGGCGCCGGTGGCAGCGAGGCTGACGGCCGCCGCAAAGCCCGCAGCCCCACAGGCTGTTTCGCCAGGCGAGCGGCTGCCAAAGAGCTTTCCAACGAGGCACGGCTTTCTCTCCTCGCTCTTAGGGCGTGGGAGCTGTCGCCAGAGCCGCGGCCCTACTGGAAAATGCTTCGCAGGCTGGCGCAGCGGCGCCACGTGGGCGCCGGTGGCAGGGAGGCTGACGGCCGCCACAAAGCCCGCAGCCCCACGGGCTGTGGGGCCACGCGATTGGCTGCCAAAGAGCTTTCCAACGAGGCACGGCTTTCCCTCCTGGCTCTTCGGGCGTGGGAGCTGTCGCCAGAGCCGCGGGCCTACCGGAAAATGCTTCGCAGGCTGGTGCGGCGGCGCCACGTGGGCGCCGGTGGCAGCGAGGCTGACGGCCGCCGCAAAGCCCGCAGCCCCACAGGCTGTTTCGCGAGGCGAGCGGCTGCCAAAGAGCTTTCCAACGAGGCACGGCTTTCCCTCCCTGCTCTTGGGCGTGGGAGCTGTCGCCAGAGCCGCGGCCGTACCGGATAATGCTTCGCAGGCTGGTGGGGCGGCGCCACGTGGGCGCCGGTGGCTCCGAGGCTGACGGCCGCCGCAAAGCCCGCAGCCCCACAGGCTGTTTCGCCAGGCGAGCGGCTGCCAAAGTGCTTTCCAACGAGGCACGGCTTTCCCTCCTGGCTCTTCGTGCTTGGGAGCTGTCGCCAGAGCCGCGGCCCTACCGGAAAATGCTTCGCAGGCTGTTGGGGCGGCGCCACGTGGGCGCCGGTGGCTCCGAGGCTGACGGCCGCCGCAAAGCCCGCAGCCCCACAGGCTGTGGGGCCACGCGAGCGGCTGCCAAAGAGCTTTCCAACGAGGCACGGCTTTCCCTCCTGGCTCTTCGGGCGTGGGAGCTGTCGCCAGAGCCGCGGCCCTACAGGAAAATGCTTCGCAGGCTGGTGGGGCGGCGCCACGTGGGCGCCGGTGGCTCCGAGGCTGACGGCCGCCGCAAAGCCCGCAGCCCCACAGGCTGTTTCGCCAGGCGAGCGGTTGCCAAAGAGCTTTCCAACGAGGCACGGCTTTCCCTCCTGGCTCTTCGGGCGTGGGAGCTGTCGCCAGAGCCGCGGCCCTACAGGAAAATGCTTCGCAGGCTGGCGCAGCGGCGCCACGTGGGCGCCGGTGGCAGGGAGGCTGACGGCCGCCGCATAGCCCGCAGCCCCATGGGCTGTGGGGCCATGCGAGCGGCCGCCAAAGAGCTTTCCAACGAGGCACGGCTTTCCCTCCTGGCTCTTCGGGCGTGGGAGCTGTCGCCAGAGCCACGGCCCTACCGGAAAATGCTTCGCAGGCTGGCGCGGCTGCACCTGGTGGGTGCCGGTGGCTCCGAGGCTGACGGCCGCCGCAAAGCCCGCAGCCCCACAGGCTGTTTCGCCAGGCGAGCGGCTGCCAAAGAGCTTTCCAACGAGGCACGGCTTTCCCTCCTGGCTCTTCGGGCGTGGGAGCTGTCGCCAGAGCCGCGGCCCTATCGGAAAACGCTTCGCAGGCTGGCGCAGCGGCGCCACGTGGGCGCCGGTGGCGGCGAGGCTGACGTTCGCCGCAGAGCCCGCAGCCCCATGGGCTGTGGGGCCACGCGAGCGGCTGCCAAAGAGCTTTCCAACGAGGCATGGCTTTCCCTCCTGGCTCTTCGGGCTTGGGAGTTGTCGTCAGAGCCGCAGCCCTACCGGAAAATGCTTCGCAAGCTGGCACGGCAGCGCCACGTGGGCACCGTTGGCGGCGAGGCTGACGGCTGCCGCAAAGCCCGCAGCCACACGGGCTGTGGGGCCACATGAGCGGCTGCCAAAGAGCTTTCCAGCGAGGCACGACTTTCCCTCCTGGCTCTTCGGGCGTGGGAGCTGTCGCCAGAGCCGCGGCCCTACCGGAAAATGCTTCGCAGCCTGGTGAGGCGGTGACACATGGGCGCCGGTGGCAGCGAGGCTGACGGCCGCCGCAAAGCCCGCAGCCCCACAGGCTGTTTCGCCAGGCGAGCGGCTGCCAAAGAGCTTTCCAACGAGGCACGGCTTTCCCTCCTGGCTCTTCGGGCGTGGGAGCTGTCGCCAGAGCCGCGGCCCTACAGGAAAATGCTTCGCAGGCTGGTGGGGCGGCGCCACGTGGGCGCCGGTGGCTCTGAGGCTGACGGCCGCCGCAAAGCCCGCAGCCCCACAGGCTGTTTCGCCAGGCGAGCAGCTGCCAAAGAGCTTTCCAACGAGGCACGGCTTTCCCTCCTGGCTCTTCGGGCGTGGGAGCTGTCGCCAGAGCCGCGGCCCTACAGGAAAATGCTTCGCAGGCTGGCGCAGCGGCGCCACGTGGGCGCCGGTGGCAGGGAGGCTGACGGTCGCCGCATAGCCCGCAGCCCCATGGGCTGTGGGGCCACGCGAGCGGCCGCCAAAGAGCTTTCCAACGAGGCACGGCTTTCCCTCCTGGCTCTTCGGGCGTGGGAGCTGTCGGCAGAGCCACGGCCCTACCGGAAAATGCTTCGCAGGCTGGCGCGGCTGCACCTGGTGGGTGCCGTTGGCTCCGAGGCTGACGGCCGCCGCAAAGCCCGCAGCCCCACAGGCTGTTTCGCCAGGCGAGCGGCTGCCAAAGAGCTTTCCAACGAGGCACGGCTTTCCCTCCTGGCTCTTCGGGCGTGGGAGCTGTCGCCAGAGCCACGGCCCTACCGGAAAATGCTTCGCAGGCTGGCGCGGCTGCACCTGGTGGGTGCCGGTGGCTCCGAGGCTGACGGCCGCCGCAAAGCCCGCAGCCCCACAGGCTGTTTCGCCAGGCGAGCGGCTGCCAAAGAGCTTTCCAACGAGGCACGGCTTTCCCTCCTGGCTCTTCGGGCGTGGGAGCTGTCGCCAGAGCCGCGGCCCTACCGGAAAACGCTTCGCAGGCTGGCGCAGCGGCGCCACGTGGGCACCGTTGGCGGCGAGGCTGACGGCCGCGGCAAAGCCCGCAGCCACACGGGCTGTGGGGCCACACGAGCGGCTGCCAAAGAGCTTTCCAGCGAGGCACGACTTTCCCTCCTGGCTCTTCGGGCGTGGGAGCTGTCGCCAGAGCCGTGGCCCTACCGGAAAATGCTTCGCAGCCTGGTGAGGCGGTGACACATGGGCGCCGGTGGCAGCGAGGCTGACGGCCGCCGCAAAGCCCGCAGCCCCACAGGCTGTTTCGCCAGGCGAGCGGCTGCCAAAGAGCTTTCCAACGAGGCACGGCTTTCCCTCCTGGCTCTTCGGGCGTGGGAGCTGTCGCCAGAGCCGCAGCCCTACAGGAAAATGCTTCGCAGGCTGGCGCGGCGGCGCCACGTGGGCGCCGGTGTCGCTGAGGCTGACGTCCGCCGGAAAGCCCGCAGCCCCACGGGCTGTGGGGCCACGCGAGAGGCTGCCAAAGAGCTTTCCAACGAGGCATGGCTTTCCCTCCTGGCTCTTCGGGCGTGGGAGCTGTCGCCAGAGCCGCGGCCCTACCGGAAAATGCTTCGCAGGCTGGCGCGGCGGCGCCACGTGGGCGCCGGTGGCACCGAGGCTGACGGCCGCCGCAAAGCCCGCAGCCCCACGGGCTGTGGGGCCACGCGATCGGCTGCCAAAGAGCTTTCCAGCAGGCACGACTTTCCCTCCTGGCTCTTCGGGCGTGGGAGCTGTCGCCAGAGCCGCGGGCCTACCGGAAAATGCTTCGCAGGCTGGCGCGTCGGCGCCACGTGGGCGCCGGTGGCAGCGAGGCTGACGGCCGCCGCAAAGCCCGCAGCCCCACAGGTTGTTTCGCGAGGCGAGCGGCTGCCAAAGAGCTTTCCAACGAGGCACGGCTTTCCCTCCCTGCTCTTGGGCGTGGGAGCTGTCGCCAGAGCCGCGGCCTTACCGGATAATGCTTCGCAGGCTGGCGCAGAGGCGCCACGTGGGCGCCGGTGGCAGCGAGGCTGACGGCCGCCGCAAAGCCTGCAGCCCCACAGGCTGTTTCGCCAGGCGAGCGGCTGCCAAAGAGCTTTCCAACGAGGCACGGCTTTCCCTCCTGGCTCTTCGTGCTTGGGAGCTGTCGCCAGAGCCGCGGCCCTACCGGAAAATGCTTCGCAGGCTGGTGGGGCGGCGCCACGTGGGCGCCGGTGGCTCCGAGGCTGACGGCCGCCACAAAGCCCGCAGCCCCACGGGCTGTGGGGCCACGCGAGAGGCTGCCAAAGAGCTTTCCAACGAGGCATGGCTTTCCCTCCTGGCTCTTCGGGCGTGGGAGGTGTCGCCAGAGACGCGGCCCTACAGGAAAATGCTTCGCAGGCTGGCGCAGCGGCGCCACGTGGGCGCCGGTGGCAGCGAGGCTGACGGCCGCCGCAAAGCCCGCAGCCCCACAGGCTGTTTCGCCAGGCGAGCGGCTGCCAAAGAGCTTTCCAACGAGGCACGGCTTTCTCTCCTCGCTCTTACGGCGTGGGAGCTGTCGCCAGAGCCGCGGCCCTACAGGAAAATGCTTCGCAGGCTGGCGCGGCTGCACCTGGTGGGCGCCGGTGGCGGGGAGGCTGACGGCCGCCACAAAGCCCGCAGCCCCACGGGCTGTGGGGCCACGCGATCGGCTGCCAAAGAGCTTTCCAACGAGGCACGGCTTTCCCTCCTGGCTCTTCGGGCGTGGGAGCTGTCGCCAGAGACGCGGCCCTACCGGAAAATGCTTCGCAGGCTGGCGCAGCGGCACCACTTGGGCGCCGGTGGCTCCGAGGCTGACGGCCGCCGCAAAGCCCGCAGCCCCACAGGCTGTTTCGCCAGGCGAGCGGCTGCCAAAGAGCTTTCCAACGAGGCACGGCTTTCCCTCCTGGCTCTTCGGGCGTGGGAGCTGTCGCCAGAGCCGCGGCGCTACAGAAAAATGCTTCGCAGGCTGGCGCAGCGGCGCCACGTGGGCGCCGGTGGCAGGGAGGCTGACGGTCGCCGCATAGCCCGCAGCCCCATGGGCTGTGGGGCCACGCGAGCGGCCGCCAAAGAGCTTTCCAACGAGGCACGGCTTTCCCTCCTGGCTCTTCGGGCATGGGAGCTGTCGCCAGAGCCACGGCCCTACCGGAAAACGCTTCGCAGGCTGGCGCAGCGGCGCCACGTGGGCGCCGGTGGCGGCGAGGCTGACGGCTGCCGCAGAGCCCGCAGCCCCATGGGCTGTGGGGCCACGCGAGCGGCTGCCAAAGAGCTTTCCAACGAGGCATGGCTTTCCCTCATGGCTCTTCGGGCTTGGGAGCTGTCGTCAGAGCCGCAGCCCTACCGGAAAATGCTTCGCAAGCTGGCACGGCAGCGCCACGTGGGCACCGTTGGCGGCGAGGCTGACGGCCACCGCAAAGCCCGCAGCCCCACAGGCTGTTTCGCCAGGCGAGCGGCTGCCAAAGAGCTTTCCAACGAGGCACGGCTTTCTCTCCTCGCTCTTAGGGCGTGGGAGCTGTCGCCAGAGCCGCGGCCCTACTGGAAAATGCTTCGCAGGCTGGCGCAGCGGCGCCACGTGGGCGCCAGTGGCAGGGAGGCTGACGGCCGCCACAAAGCCCGCAGCCCCACGGGCTGTGGGGCCACGCGATTGGCTGCCAAAGAGCTTTCCAACGAGGCACGGCTTTCCCTCCTGGCTCTTCGGGCGTGGGAGCTGTCGCCAGAGCCACGGCCCTACCGGAAAATGCTTCGCAGGCTGGCGCGGCTGCACCTGGTGGGTGCCGGTGGCTCCGAGGCTGACGGCCGCCGCAAAGCCCGCAGCCCCACAGGCTGTTTCGCCAGGCGAGCGGCTGCCAAAGAGCTTTCCAACGAGGCACGGCTTTCCCTCCTGGCTCTTCGGGCGTGGGAGCTGTCGCCAGAGCCACGGCCCTACCGGAAAATGCTTCGCAGGCTGGCGCGGCTGCACCTGGTGGGTGCCGGTGGCTCCGAGGCTGACGGCCGCCGCAAAGCCCGCAGCCCCACAGGCTGTTTCGCCAGGCGAGTGGCTGCCAAAGAGCTTTCCAACGAGGCACGGCTTTCCCTCCTGGCTCTTCGGGCGTGGGAGCTGTCGCCAGAGTTGCGGCCCTACCGGAAAATGCTTCGCAGGCTGGTGGGGCGGTGCCACGTGGGCGCCGGTGGCTCCGAGGCTGACGGCCGCCGCAAAGCCCGCAGCCGCACGGGCTGTTTCGCCAGGCGAGCGGCTGCCAAAGAGCTTTCCAACGAGGCATGGCTTTCCCTCCTGGCTCTTCGGGCTTGGGAGCTGTCGCCAGAGTTGCGGCCCTACCGGAAAATGCTTCGCAGGCTGGTGGGGCGGCGCCACGTGGGCGCCGGTGGCTCCGAGGCTGACAACCGCCGCAAAGCCCGCAGCCCCACGGGCTGTGGGGCCACGCGAGCGGCTGCCAAAGAGCTTTCCAACGAGGCACGGCTTTCCCTCCTGGCTCTTCGGCCTTGGAGTTGTCGTCAGAGCCGCAGCCCTACCGGAAAATGCTTCGCAGCCTGGTGAGGCGGCGACACATGGGCGCCGGTGGCAGCGAGGCTGACGGCCGCCGGAAAGCCCGCAGCCCCACAGGCTGTTTCGCCAGGCGAGCGGCTGCCAAAGAGCTTTCCAACGAGGCACGGCTTTCCCTCCTCGCTCTTCGGGCGTGGGAGCTGTCGCCAGAGCCGCGGCCCTACAGGAAAATGCTTCGCAGGCTGGCGCGGCTGCACCTGGTGGGCGCCGGTGGCTCCGAGGCTGACGGCCGCCACAAAGCCCGCAGCCCCACGGGCTGTGGGGCCACGCAAGAGGCTGCCAAAGAGCTTTCCAACGAGGCATGGCTTTCCCTCCTGGCTCTTCGGGCGTGGGAGCTGTCGCCAGAGCCGCAGCCCTACAGGAAAATGCTTCGCAGGCTGGCGCGGCGGCGCCACGTGGGCGCCGGTGTCGCTGAGGCTGACGTCCGCTGGAAAGCCCGCAGCCCCACGGGCTGTGGGGCCACGCGAGCGGCTGCCAAAGAGCTTTCCAACGAGGCACGGCTTTCCCTCCTGGCTCTTCGGGCGTGGGAGCTGTCGTCAGAGCCGCAGCCCTACCGGAAAATGTTTCGCAGGCTGGCGCGGCTGCACCTCGTGGGCGCCAGTGGCGGGGAGGCTGACGGCCGCCACAAAGCCCGCAGCCCCACGGGCTGTGGGGCCACGCAAGAGGCTGCCAAAGAGCTTTCCAACGAGGCATGGCTTTCCCTCCTGGCTCTTCGGGCGTGGGAGCTGTCGCCAGAGCCGCGGCCCTACCGGAAAATGTTTCGCAGGCTGGCGCGGCTGCACCTGGTGGGCGCCGGTGGCGGGGAGGCTGACGGCCCCCACAAAGCCCGCAGCCCCACGGGCTGTGGGGCCACGCGAGCGGCTGCCAAAGAGCTTTCCAACGAGGCATGGCTTTCCCTCCTGGCTCTTCGTGCTTGGGAGCTGTCGCCAGAGTTGCGGCCCTACCGGAAAATGCTTCGCAGGCTGGTGGGGCGGCGCCACGTGGGCGCCGGTGGCTCCGAGGCTGACGGCCGCCGCAAAGCCCGCAGCCGCACGGGCTGTTTCGCCAGGCGAGCGGCTGCCAAAGAGCTTTCCAACGAGGCATGGCTTTCCCTCCTGGCTCTTCGGGCTTGGGAGCTGTCGCCAGAGTTGCGGCCCTACCGGAAAATGCTTCGCAGGCTGGTTGGGCGGCGCCACGTGGGCGCCGGTGGCTCCGAGGCTGACAACCGCCGCAAAGCCCGCAGCCCCACGGGCTGTGGGGCCACGCGAGCGGCCGCCAAAGAGCTTTCCAACGAGGCACGGCTTTCCCTCCTGGCTCTTCGGGCTTGGGAGCTGTCGTCAGAGCCGCAGCCCTACCAGAAAATGCTTCGCAGGCTGGCGCGGCAGCGCCACGTGGGCGCCGGTGGCGCCGAGGCTGACGGCCGCCGCAAAGCCCGCAGCCCCACGGGCTGTGGGGCCACGCAAGAGGCTGCCAAAGAGCTTTCCAACGAGGCATGGCTTTCCCTCCCTGCTCTTCGGGCGTGGGAGCTGTCGCCAGAGCCGCGGCCCTACTGGAAAATGCTTCGCAGGCTGGCGCGGCTGCACCTGGTGGGCGCCGGTGGCGGGGAGGCTGACGGTCGCCGCAAAGCCCGCAGCCACACGGGCTGTGGGGCCACGCGAGCGGCTGCCAAAGAGCTTTCCAACGAGGCATGGCTTTCCCTCCCTGCTCTTCGGGCGCGGGAGCTGTCGCCAGAGCCGCAGCCCTACCGGAAAATGCTTCGCAGGCTGGTGCGGCGGTACCACGTGGGCGCCGGTGGCTCCGAGGCTGACGGCCGCGGCAAAGCCCGCAGCCCCACGGGCTGTTTCGCCAGGCGAGCGGCTGCCAAAGAGCTTTCCAACGAGGCATGGCTTTCCCTCCTGGCTCTTCGTGCTTGGGAGCTGTCGCCAGAGTTGCGGCCCTACCGGAAAATGCTTCGCAAGCTGGCGCGGCGGCGCCATGTGGGCGCCGGTGGCGCCGAGGCTGACGGCCGCCACAAAGCCCGCAGCCCCACGGGCTGTGGGGCCACGCGAGAGGCTGCCAAAGAGCTTTCCAACGAGGCATGGCTTTCCCTCCTGGCTCTTCGGGCGTGGGAGGTGTCGCCAGAGCCGCGGCCCTACAGGAAAATGCTTCGCAGGCTGGTGGGGCGGCGCCACGTGGGCGCCGGTGGCTCCGAGGCTGACGGCCGCCGCAAAGCCCGCAGCCCCACAGGCTGTTTCGCCAGGCGAGCGGCTGCCAAAGAGCTTTCCAACGAGGCACGGCTTTCCCTCCTGGCTCTTCGGGCGTGGGAGCTGTCGCCAGAGCCGCGGCGCTACAGGAAAATGCTTCGCAGGCTGGCGCAGCGGCGCCACGTGGGCGCCGGTGGCAGGGAGGCTGACGGTCGCCGCATAGCCCGCAGCCCCATGGGCTGTGGGGCCACGCGAGCGGCCGCCAAAGAGCTTTCCAACGAGGCACGGCTTTCCCTCCTGGCTCTTCGGGCATGGGAGCTGTCGCCAGAGCCACGGCCCTACCGGAAAACGCTTCGCAGGCTGGCGCAGCGGCGCCACGTGGGCGCCGGTGGCGGCGAGGCTGACGGCCGCCGCAGAGCCCGCAGCCCCATGGGCTGTGGGGCCACGCGAGCGGCTGCCAAAGAGCTTTCCAACGAGGCATGGCTTTCCCTCATGGCTCTTCGGGCTTGGGAGCTGTCGTCAGAGCCGCAGCCCTACCGGAAAATGCTTCGCAAGCTGGCACGGCAGCGCCACGTGGGCACCGTTGGCGGCGAGGCTGACGGCCGCCGCAAAGCCCGCAGCCCCACAGGCTGTTTCGCCAGGCGAGCGGCTGCCAAAGAGCTTTCCAACGAGGCACGGCTTTCTCTCCTCGCTCTTAGGGCGTGGGAGCTGTCGCCAGAGCCGCGGCCCTACTGGAAAATGCTTCGCAGGCTGGCGCAGGGGCGCCACGTGGGCGCCGGTGGCAGGGAGGCTGACGGCCGCCACAAAGCCCGCAGCCCCACGGGCTGTGGGGCCACGCGATTGGCTGCCAAAGAGCTTTCCAACGAGGCACGGCTTTCCCTCCTGGCTCTTCGGGCGTGGGAGCTGTCGCCAGAGCCACGGCCCTACCGGAAAATGCTTCGCAGGCTGGCGCGGCTGCACCTGGTGGGTGCCGGTGGCTCCGAGGCTGACGGCCGCCGCAAAGCCCGCAGCCCCACAGGCTGTTTCGCCAGGCGAGCGGCTGCCAAAGAGCTTTCCAACGAGGCACGGCTTTCCCTCCTGGCTCTTCGGGCGTGGGAGCTGTCGCCAGAGCCACGGCCCTACCGGAAAATGCTTCGCAGGCTGGCGCGGCTGCACCTGGTGGGTGCCGGTGGCTCCGAGGCTGACGGCCGCCACAAAGCCCGCAGCCCCACAGGCTGTTTCGCCAGGCGAGCGGCCGCCAAAGAGCTTTCCAACGAGGCACGGCTTTCCCTCCTGGCTCTTCGGGCTTGGGAGCTGTCCCCAGAGCCGCAGCCCTACCGGAAAATGCTTCGCAGCCTGGTGAGGCGGCGACACATGGGCGCCGGTGGCAGCGAGGCTGACGGCCGCCGGAAAGCCCGCAGCCCCACAGGCTGTTTCGCCAGGCGAGCGGCTGCCAAAGAGCTTTCCAACGAGGCACGGCTTTCCCTCCTCGCTCTTCGGGCGTCAGAGCTGTCGCCAGAGCCGCGGCCCTACAGGAAAATGCTTCGCAGGCTGGCGCGGCTGCACCTGGTGGGCGCCGGTGGCTCCGAGGCTGACGGCCGCCACAAAGCCCGCAGCCCCACGGGCTGTGGGGCCACGCAAGAGGCTGCCAAAGAGCTTTCCAACGAGGCATGGCTTTCCCTCCTGGCTCTTCGGGCGTGGGAGCTGTCGCCAGAGCCGCAGCCCTACAGGAAAATGCTTCGCAGGCTGGCGCGGCGGCGCCACGTGGGCGCCGGTGTCGCTGAGGCTGACGTCCGCCGGAAAGCCCGCAGCCCCACGGGCTGTGGGGCCACGCGAGCGGCTGCCAAAGAGCTTTCCAACGAGGCACGGCTTTCCCTCCTGGCTCTTCGGGCGTGGGAGCTGTCGTCAGAGCCGCAGCCCTACCGGAAAATGCTTCGCAGGCTGGCGCGGCTGCACCTGGTGGGCGCCAGTGGCGGGGAGGCTGACGGCCGCCACAAAGCCCGCAGCCCCACGGGCTGTGGGGCCACGCAAGAGGCTGCCAAAGAGCTTTCCAACGAGGCATGGCTTTCCCTCCTGGCTCTTCGGGCGTGGGAGCTGTCGCCAGAGCCGCGGCCCTACCGGAAAATGCTTCGCAGGCTGGCGCGGCTGCACCTGGTGGGCGCCGGTGGCGGGGAGGCTGACGGCCCCCACAAAGCCCGCAGCCCCACGGGCTGTGGGGCCACGCGAGCGGCTGCCAAAGAGCTTTCCAACGAGGCACGGCTTTCCCTCCTGGCTCTTCGTGCTTGGGAGCTGTCGCCAGAGTTGCGGCCCTACCGGAAAATGCTTCGCAGGCTGGTGGGGCGGCGCCACGTGGGCGCCGGTGGCTCTGAGGCTGACGGCCGCCGCAAAGCCCGCAGCCGCACGGGCTGTTTCGCCAGGCGAGCGGCTGCCAAAGAGCTTTCCAACGAGGCAGGGCTTTCCCTCCTGGCTCTTCGGGCTTGGGAGCTGTCGCCAGAGTTGCGGCCCTACCGGAAAATGCTTCGCAGGCTGGTTGGGCGGCGCCACGTGGGCGCCGGTGGCTCCGAGGCTGACAACCGCCGCAAAGCCCGCAGCCCCACGGGCTGTGGGGCCACGCGAGCGGCCGCCAAAGAGCTTTCCAACGAGGCACGGCTTTCTCTCCTGGCTCTTCGGGCTTGGGAGCTGTCGTCAGAGCCGCAGCCCTACCAGAAAATGCTTCGCAGGCTGGCGCGGCAGCGCCACGTGGGCGCCGGTGGTGCCGAGGCTGACGGTCGCCGCAAAGCCCGCAGCCACACGGGCTGTGGGGCCACGCGAGCGGCTGCCAAAGAGCTTTCCAACGAGGCATGGCTTTCCCTCCCTGCTCTTCGGGCGCGGGAGCTGTCGCCAGAGCCGCAGCCCTACCGGAAAATGCTTCGCAGGCTGGTGCGGCGGTACCACGTGGGCGCCGGTGGCGCCGAGGCTGACGGCCGCCGCAAAGCCCGCAGCCCCATGGGCTGTGGGGCCACGCGAGCGGCTGCCAAAGAGCTTTCCAACGAGGCACGGCTTTCCCTCCTGGCTCTTCGGGCTTGGGAGTTGTCGTCAGAGCCGTGGCCCTACTGGAAAATGCTTCGCAAGCTGGCGCGGAGGCGCCACGTGGGCGCCGGTGGCTTAGAGGCTGACGGCCGCCGCAAAGCCCGCAGCCCCACGGGCTGTGAGGCCACGCGAGCGGCTGCCAAAGAGCTTTCCAACGAGGCACGGCTTTCCCTCCTGGCTCTTCGGGCGTGGGAGCTGTCGCCAGAGCCGTGGCCCTACCGGAAAATGCTTCGAAGGGTGGCGCGGCTGTAGCTGGTAGGCGCCGGTGGCGCTGAGGCTGACGGCCGCCGCAAAGCCCGCAGCCCCACGGGCTGTGGGGCCACGCGAGCGGCTGCCAAAGAGCTTTCCAACGAGGCACAGCTTTCCCTCCTGGCTCTTCGTGCTTGGGAGCTGTCGCCAGAGTTGCGGCCCTACCGGAAAATGCTTCACAGGCTGGTCGGGCGGCGCCACGTGGGCGCCGGTGGCTCCGAGGCTGACGGCCGCCGCAAAGCCCGCAGCCCCACAGGCTGTGGGGCCACGCGAGCGGCTGCCAAAGAGCTTTCCAACGAGGCATGGCTTTCCCTCCTGGCTCTTCGGGCGTGGGAGCTGTCGCCAGAGCCGCGGCCCTACAGGAAAATGCTTCGCAGGCTGGTGGGGCGGCGCCACGTGGGCGCCGGTGGCTCCGAGGCTGACGGCCGCCGCAAAGCCCGCAGCCCCACAGGCTGTTTCGCCAGGCGAGCGGCTGCCAAAGAGCTTTCCAACGAGGCACGGCTTTCCCTCCTGGCTCTTCGGGTGTGGGAGCTGTCGCCAGAGCCGCGGCCCTACAGGAAAATGCTTCGCAGGCTGGCGCAGCGGCGCCACGTGGGCGCCGGTGGCAGGGAGGCTGACGGTCGCCGCATAGCCCGCAGCCCCATGGGCTGTGGGGCCACGCGAGCGGCTGCCAAAGAGCTTTCCAACGAGGCATGGCTTTTCCTCCTGGCTCTTCGGGCGTGGGAGCTGTCGCCAGAGCGGCGGCCCTACCGGAAAACGCTTCGCAGGCTGGCGCAGCGGCGCCACGTGGGCGCCGGTGGCGGCGAGGCTGACGGCCGCCGCAGAGCCCGCAGCCCCATGGGCTGTGGGGCCACGCGAGCGGCTGCCAAAGAGCTTTCCAACGAGGCATGGCTTTCCCTCCTGGCTCTTCGGGCTTGGGAGTTGTCGTCAGAGCCGCAGCCCTACCGGTAAATGCTTCGCAAGCTGGCACGGCAGCGCCACGTGGGCACCGTTGGCGGCGAGGCTGACGGCCGCCGCAAAGCCCGCAGCCACACGGGCTGTGGGGCCACACGAGCGGCTGCCAAAGAGCTTTCCAGCGAGGCACGACTTTCCCTCCTGGCTCTTCGGGCGTGGGAGCTGTCGCCAGAGCCGCGGCCCTACCGGAAAATGCTTCGCAGCCTGGTGAGGCGGTGACACATGGGCGCCGGTGGCAGCGAGGCTGACGGCCGCCACAAAGCCCGCAGCCCCACGGGCTGTGGGGCCACGCGATCGGCTGCCAAAGAGCTTTCCAACGAGGCACGGCTTTCCCTCCTGGCTCTTTGTGCTTGGGAGCTGTCGCCAGAGTTGCGGCCCTACCGGAAAATGCTTCACAGGCTGGTGGGGCGGCGCCACGTGGGCGCCGGTGGCTCCGAGGCTGACGGCCGCGGCAAAGCCCGCAGCCCCACGGGCTGTTTCGCCAGGCGAGCGGCTGCCAAAGAGCTTTCCAACGAGGCATGGCTTTCCCTCCTGGCTCTTCGGGCGTGGGAGCTGTCGCCAGAGACGCAGCCCTACAGGAAAATGCTTCGCAGGCTGGCGCAGCGGCGCCACGTGGGCGCCGGTGGCAGCGAGGCTGACGGCCGCCGCAAAGCCCGCAGCCCCACAGGCTGTTTCGCCAGGCGAGCGGCTGCCAAAGAGCTTTCCAACGAGGCACGGCTTTCTCTCCTCGCTCTTAGGGCGTGGGAGCTGTCGCCAGAGCCGCGGCCCTACAGGAAAATGCTTCGCAGGCTGGCGCGGCTGCACCTGGTGGGCGCCGGTGGCGGGGAGGCTGACGGCCGCCACAAAGCCCGCAGCCCCACGGGCTGTGGGGCCACGCGATCGGCTGCCAAAGAGCTTTCCAACGAGGCACGGCTTTCCCTCCTGGCTCTTCGGGCGTGGGAGCTGTCGCCAGAGCCGCGGCCCTACAGGAAAATGCTTCGCAGGCTGGCGCAGCGGCGCCACGTGGGCGCCGGTGGCAGCGAGGCTGACGGCCGCCGCAAAGCCCGCAGCCCCACAGGCTGTTTCGCCAGGCGAGCGGCTGCCAAAGAGCTTTCCAACGAGGCACGGCTTTCTCTCCTGGCTCTTAGGGCGTGGGAGCTGTCGCCAGAGCCGCGGCCCTACAGGAAAATGCTTCGCAGGCTGGCGCGGCTGCACCTGGTGGGCGCCGGTGGCGGGGAGGCTGACGGCCGCCACAAAGCCCGCAGCCCCACGGGCTGTGGGGCCACGCGATCGGCTGCCAAAGAGCTTTCCAACGAGGCACGGCTTTCCCTCCTGGCTCTTCGGGCGTGGGAGCTGTCGCCAGAGCCGCGGCCCTACCGGAAAATGCTTCGCAGCCTGGTGAGGCGGTGACACATGGGCGCCGGTGGCAGCGAGGCTGACGGCCGCCACAAAGCCCGCAGCCCCACGGGCTGTGGGGCCACGCGATCGGCTGCCAAAGAGCTTTCCAACGAGGCACGGCTTTCCCTCCTGGCTCTTTGTGCTTGGGAGCTGTCGCCAGAGTTGCGGCCCTACCGGAAAATGCTTCACAGGCTGGTGGGGCGGCGCCACGTGGGCGCCGGTGGCTCCGAGGCTGACGGCCGCGGCAAAGCCCGCAGCCCCACGGGCTGTTTCGCCAGGCGAGCGGCTGCCAAAGAGCTTTCCAACGAGGCATGGCTTTCCCTCCTGGCTCTTCGGGCGTGGGAGCTGTCGCCAGAGACGCAGCCCTACAGGAAAATGCTTCGCAGGCTGGCGCAGCGGCGCCACGTGGGCGCCGGTGGCAGCGAGGCTGACGGCCGCCGCAAAGCCCGCAGCCCCACAGGCTGTTTCGCCAGGCGAGCGGCTGCCAAAGAGCTTTCCAACGAGGCACGGCTTTCTCTCCTCGCTCTTAGGGCGTGGGAGCTGTCGCCAGAGCCGCGGCCCTACAGGAAAATGCTTCGCAGGCTGGCGCGGCTGCACCTGGTGGGCGCCGGTGGCGGGGAGGCTGACGGCCGCCACAAAGCCCGCAGCCCCACGGGCTGTGGGGCCACGCGATCGGCTGCCAAAGAGCTTTCCAACGAGGCACGGCTTTCCCTCCTGGCTCTTCGGGCGTGGGAGCTGTCGCCAGAGCCGCGGCCCTACAGGAAAATGCTTCGCAGGCTGGTGGGGCGGCGCCACGTGGGCGCCGGTGGCTCCGAGGCTGACGGCCGCCGCAAAGCCCGCAGCCCCACAGGCTGTTTCGCCAGGCGAGCGGCTGCCAAAGAGCTTTCCAACGAGGCACGGCTTTCCCTCCTGGCTCTTCGGGCGTGGGAGCTGTCGCCAGAGCCGCGGCGCTACAGAAAAATGCTTCGCAGGCTGGCGCAGCGGCGCCACGTGGGCGCCGGTGGCAGGGAGGCTGACGGTCGCCGCATAGCCCGCAGCCCCATGGGCTGTGGGGCCACGCGAGCGGCCGCCAAAGAGCTTTCCAACGAGGCACGGCTTTCCCTCCTGGCTCTTCGGGCATGGGAGCTGTCGCCAGAGCCACGGCCCTACCGGAAAATGCTTCGCAGGCTGGCGCGGCTGCACCTGGTGGGCGCCGGTGGCGGGGAGGCTGACGGCCGCCACAAAGCCCGCAGCCCCACGGGCTGTGGGGCCACGCGAGCGGCTGCCAAAGAGCTTTCCAACGAGGCACGGCTTTCCCTCCTGGCTCTTCGGGCGTGGGAGCTGTCGCCAGAGTCGCGGCCCTACCGCAAAAAGCTCTGCATACTTGCGCGGCGGCGCCACATGGGCACCGTTGGCGGTGAGGCTGACGGCCGCCGCAAAGCCCGCAGCCCCACGGGCTGTGGGGCCACGGAAGAGGCTGCCAAAGAGCTTTCCAACGAGGCACGGCTTTCCCTCCTGGCTCTTCGTGCTTGGGAGCTGTCGCCAGAGTTGCGGCCCCACAGGAAAATGCTTCGCAGGGTGGTGGGGCGGAGCCACGTGGGCGCCGGTGGCTCCGAGGCTGACGGCCGCCGCAAAGCCCGCAGCCGCACGGGCTGTTTCGCCAGGCGAGCGGCTGCCAAAGAGCTTTCCAACGAGGCATGGCTTTCCCTCCTGGCTCTTCGAGCTTGGGAGCTGTCGCCAGAGTTGCGGCCCTACCGGAAAATGCTTCGCAGGCTGGTGGGGCGGCGCCACGTGGGCGCCGGTGGCTCCGAGGCTGACAACCGCCGCAAAGCCCGCAGTCCCACGGGCTGTGAGGCCACGCGAGCGGCTGCCAAAGAGCTTTCCAACGAGGCACGGCTTTCCCTCCTGGCTCTTCGGGCGTGGGAGCTGTCGCCAGAGCCGCGGCCCTACCGGAAAATGCTTCGCAGGCTGGTGGGGCGGCGCCACGTGGGCGCTGGTGGCTCCGAGGCTGACGGCCGCCGCAAAGCCCCCAGCCCCACGGGCTGTGGGGCCACGCAAGCGGCTGCCAAAGAGCTTTCCAACGAGGCACGGCTTTCCCTCCTGGGTCTTCAGGCTTGGGAGTTGTCGTCAGAGCCGTGGCCCAACTGGAAAATGCTTCGCAAGCTGGCGCGGCGGCGCCACGTGGGCGCCGGTGGCGCCAAGACTGACGGCCGCCGCGAAGCCCGCAGCCCCACGGGCTGTGAGGCCACGCGAGCGGCTGCCAAAGAGCTTTCCAACGAGGCACGGCTTTCCCTCCTGGCTCTTCGGGCGTGGGAGCTGTCGCCAGAGCCGCGGCCCTACCGGAAAATGCTTCGCAGGCTGGCGCGGCTGCACCTGGTGGGCGCCGGTGGCGGGGAGGCTGACGGCCGCCACAAAGCCCACAGCCCCACGGGCTGTGGGGCCACGCGAGCGACTGCCAAAGAGCTTTCCAACGAGGCACGGCTTTCCCTCCTGGCTCTTCGGGCGTGGGAGCTGTCGCCAGAGTCGCGGCCCTACCGCAAAAAGCTCTGCATACTTGCGCGGCGGCGTCACATGGGCACCGTTGGCGGTGAGGCTGACGGCCGCCGCAAAGCCCGCAGCCCCACGGGCTGTGGGGCCACGGAAGAGGCTGCCAAAGAGCTTTCCAACGAGGCACGGCTTTCCCTCCTGGCTCTTCGGGCGTGGGAGCTGTCGCCAGAGCCGCGGCCCTACCGGAAAATGCTTCGCAGGCTGGCGCGGCGGCGCCACGTGGGCGCCGGTGGCAGCGAGGCTGACGGCCGCCGCAAAGCCCGCAGCCCCACAGGCTGTTTCGCCAGACGAGCGGCTACCAAAGAGCTTTCCAACGAGGCACGGCTTTCCCTCCTGGCTCTTCGGGCTTGGGAGCTGTCGTCAGAGCCGCGGCCCTACAGGAAAATGCTTCGCAGGCTGGCGCGGCTGCACCTGGTGGGCGCCGGTGGCGGGGAGGCTGACGGCCGCCACAAAGCCCGCAGCCCCACGGGCTGTGGGGCCACGTGAGCGGCTGCCAAAGAGCTTTCCAACGAGGCATGGCTTTCCTTCCTGGCTCTTCGGGCTTGGGAGTTGTCGTCAGAGCCGCAGCCCTACCGGAAAATGCTTCGCAAGCTGGCGCGGCAGCGCCACGTGGGCACTGTTGGCGGCGAGGTTGACGGCCGCCGCAAAGCCCGCAGCCCCACAGGCTGTTTCGCCAGGCGAGCGGCTGCCAAAGAGCTTTCCAACGAGGCACGGCTTTCCCTCCTGGCTCTTGGTGCTTGGGAGCTGTCGCCAGAGTTGCGGCCCTACCGGAAAATGCTTCACAGGCTGGTGGGGCGGCGCCACGTGGGCGCCGGTGGCTCCGAGGCTGACGGCCGCGGCAAAGCCCGCAGCCCCACGGGCTGTTTCGCCAGGCGAGCGGCTGCCAAAGAGCTTTCCAACGAGGCATGGCTTTCCCTCCTGGCTCTTCGTGCTTCGGAGATGTCGCCAGAGTTGCGGCCCTACCGGAAAATGCTTCGCAAGCTGGCGCGGCGGCGCCATGTGGGCGCCGGTGGCGCCGAGGCTGACGGCCGCCACAAAGCCCGCAGCCCCACGGGCTGTGGGGCCACGCGAGAGGCTGCCAAAGAGCTTTCCAACGAGGCATGGCTTTCCCTCCTGGCTCTTCGGGCGTGGGAGCTGTCGCCAGAGACGCGGCCCTACCGGAAAATGCTTCGCAGGCTGGCGCAGCGGCGCCACGTGGGCGCCGGTGGCAGCGAGGCTGACGGCCGCCGCAAAGCCCGCAGCCCCACAGGCTGTTTCGCCAGGCGAGCGGCTGCCAAAGAGCTTTCCAACGAGGCACGGCTTTCTCTCCTCGCTCTTAGGGCGTGGGAGCTGTCGCCAGAGCCGCGGCCCTACAGGAAAATGCTTCGCAGGCTGGCGCGGCTGCACCTGGTGGGCGCCGGTGGCGGGGAGGCTGACGGCCGCCACAAAGCCCGCAGCCCCACGGGCTGTGGGGCCACGCGATCGGCTGCCAAAGAGCTTTCCAACGAGGCACGGCTTTCCCTCCTGGCTCTTCGGGCATGGGAGCTGTCGCCAGAGCCACGGCCCTACCGGAACATGCTTCGCAGGCTGGCGCGGCTGCACCTGGTGGGTGCCGGTGGCTCCGAGGCTGACGGCCGCCGCAAAGCCCGCAGCCCCACAGGCTGTTTCACCAGGTGAGCGGCTGCCAAAGAGCTTTCCAACGAGGCACGGCTTTCCCTCCTGGCTCTTTGGGCGTGGGAGCTGTCGCCAGAGCCACGGCCCTACCGGAAAATGCTTCGCAGGCTGGCGCGGCTGCACCTGGTGGGTGCCGGTGGCTCCGAGGCTGACGGCCGCCGCAAAGCCCGCAGCCCCACAGGCTGTTTCGCCAGGCGAGCGGCCGCCAAAGAGCTTTCCAACGAGGCACGGCTTTCCCTCCTGGCTCTTCGGGCTTGGGAGCTGTCGTCAGAGCCGCAGCCCTACAGGAAAATGCTTCGCAGGCTGGCGCGGCTGCACCTGGTGGGCGCCGGTGGCGGGGAGGCTGACGGCCGCCACAAAGCCCGCAGCCCCACGGGCTGTGGGGCCACGCGATCGGCTGCCAAAGAGCTTTCCAACGAGGCACGGCTTTCCCTCCTGGCTCTTCGGGCATGGGAGCTGTCGCCAGAGCCACGGCCCTACCGGAACATGCTTCGCAGGCTGGCGCGGCTGCACCTGGTGGGTGCCGGTGGCTCCGAGGCTGACGGCCGCCGCAAAGCCCACAGCCCCACAGGCTGTTTCACCAGGCGAGCGGCTGCCAAAGAGCTTTCCAACGAGGCACGGCTTTCCCTCCTGGCTCTTTGGGCGTGGGAGCTGTCGCCAGAGCCACGGCCCTACCGGAAAATGCTTCGCAGGCTGGCGCGGCTGCACCTGGTGGGTGCCGGTGGCTCCGAGGCTGACGGCCGCCGCAAAGCCCGCAGCCCCACAGGCTGTTTCGCCAGGCGAGCGGCCGCCAAAGAGCTTTCCAACGAGGCACGGCTTTCCCTCCTGGCTCTTCGGGCTTGGGAGCTGTCGTCAGAGCCGCAGCCCTACCGGAAAATGCTTCGCAAGCTGGCGCGGCAGCGCCACGTGGGCGCCGGTGGCTCCGAGGCTGACGGCCGCCACAAAGCCCGCAGCCCCACGGGCTGTGGGGCCACGCGAGAGGCTGCCAAAGAGCTTTCCAACGAGGCATGGCTTTTCCTCCTGGCTCTTCGGGCGTGGGAGCTGTCGCCAGAGCCGCGGCCCTACCGGAAAACGCTTCGCAGGCTGGCGCAGCGGCGCCACGTGGGCGCCGGTGGCGGCGAGGCTGACGGCCGCCGCAGAGCCCGCAGCCCCATGGGCTGTGGGGCCACGCGAGCGGCTGCCAAAGAGATTTCCAACGAGGCACGGCTTTCCCTCCTGGCTCTTCGGGCTTGGGAGTTGTCGTCAGAGCCGCAGCCCTACCGGAAAATGCTTCGCAAGCTGGCACGGCAGCGCCACGTGGGCACCGTTGGCGGCGAGGCTGACGGCCGCCGCAAAGCCCGCAGCCACACGGGCTGTGGGGCCACACGAGCGGCTGCCAAAGAGCTTTCCAGCGAGGCACGACTTTCCCTCCTGGCTCTTCGGGCGTGGGAGCTGTCGCCAGAGCCGCGGCCCTACCGGAAAATGCTTCGCAGCCTGGTGAGGCGGTGACACATGGGCGCCGGTGGCAGCGAGGCTGACGGCCGCCGCAAAGCCCGCAGCCCCACAGGCTGTTTCGCCAGGCGAGCGGCTGCCAAAGAGCTTTCCAACGAGGCATGGCTTTCCCTCCTCGCTCTTCGGGTGTGGGAGCTGTCGGCAGAGCCGCGGCCCTACAGGAAAATGCTTCGCAGGCTGGCGCGGCTGCACCTGGTGGGCGCCGGTGGCGGGGAGGCTGACGGCCGCCACAAAGCCCGCAGCCCCACGGGCTGTGGGGCCACGTGAGCGGCTGCCAAAGAGCTTTCCAACGAGGCATGGCTTTCCTTCCTGGCTCTTCGGGCTTGGGAGTTGTCGTCAGAGCCGCAGCCCTACCGGAAAATGCTTCGCAAGCTGGCGCGGCAGCGCCACGTGGGCACTGTTGGCGGCGAGGCTGACGGCCGCCGCAAAGCCCGCAGCCCCACAGGCTGTTTCGCCAGGCGAGCGGCTGCCAAAGAGCTTTCCAACGAGGCACGGCTTTCCCTCCTGGCTCTTGGTGCTTGGGAGCTGTCGCCAGAGTTGCGGCCCTACCGGAAAATGCTTCACAGGCTGGTGGGGCGGCGCCACGTGGGCGCCGGTGGCTCCGAGGCTGACGGCCGCGGCAAAGCCCGCAGCCCCACGGGCTGTTTCGCCAGGCGAGCGGCTGCCAAAGAGCTTTCCAACGAGGCATGGCTTTCCCTCCTGGCTCTTCGTGCTTCGGAGATGTCGCCAGAGTTGCGGCCCTACCGGAAAATGCTTCGCAAGCTGGCGCGGCGGCGCCATGTGGGCGCCGGTGGCGCCGAGGCTGACGGCCGCCACAAAGCCCGCAGCCCCACGGGCTGTGGGGCCACGCGAGAGGCTGCCAAAGAGCTTTCCAACGAGGCATGGCTTTCCCTCCTGGCTCTTCGGGCGTGGGAGCTGTCGCCAGAGACGCGGCCCTACCGGAAAATGCTTCGCAGGCTGGCGCAGCGGCGCCACGTGGGCGCCGGTGGCAGCGAGGCTGACGGCCGCCGCAAAGCCCGCAGCCCCACAGGCTGTTTCGCCAGGCGAGCGGCTGCCAAAGAGCTTTCCAACGAGGCACGGCTTTCTCTCCTCGCTCTTAGGGCGTGGGAGCTGTCGCCAGAGCCGCGGCCCTACAGGAAAATGCTTCGCAGGCTGGCGCGGCTGCACCTGGTGGGCGCCGGTGGCGGGGAGGCTGACGGCCGCCACAAAGCCCGCAGCCCCACGGGCTGTGGGGCCACGCGATCGGCTGCCAAAGAGCTTTCCAACGAGGCACGGCTTTCCCTCCTGGCTCTTCGGGCATGGGAGCTGTCGCCAGAGCCACGGCCCTACCGGAACATGCTTCGCAGGCTGGCGCGGCTGCACCTGGTGGGTGCCGGTGGCTCCGAGGCTGACGGCCGCCGCAAAGCCCGCAGCCCCACAGGCTGTTTCACCAGGTGAGCGGCTGCCAAAGAGCTTTCCAACGAGGCACGGCTTTCCCTCCTGGCTCTTTGGGCGTGGGAGCTGTCGCCAGAGCCACGGCCCTACCGGAAAATGCTTCGCAGGCTGGCGCGGCTGCACCTGGTGGGTGCCGGTGGCTCCGAGGCTGACGGCCGCCGCAAAGCCCGCAGCCCCACAGGCTGTTTCGCCAGGCGAGCGGCCGCCAAAGAGCTTTCCAACGAGGCACGGCTTTCCCTCCTGGCTCTTCGGGCTTGGGAGCTGTCGTCAGAGCCGCAGCCCTACAGGAAAATGCTTCGCAGGCTGGCGCGGCTGCACCTGGTGGGCGCCGGTGGCGGGGAGGCTGACGGCCGCCACAAAGCCCGCAGCCCCACGGGCTGTGGGGCCACGCGATCGGCTGCCAAAGAGCTTTCCAACGAGGCACGGCTTTCCCTCCTGGCTCTTCGGGCATGGGAGCTGTCGCCAGAGCCACGGCCCTACCGGAACATGCTTCGCAGGCTGGCGCGGCTGCACCTGGTGGGTGCCGGTGGCTCCGAGGCTGACGGCCGCCGCAAAGCCCACAGCCCCACAGGCTGTTTCACCAGGCGAGCGGCTGCCAAAGAGCTTTCCAACGAGGCACGGCTTTCCCTCCTGGCTCTTTGGGCGTGGGAGCTGTCGCCAGAGCCACGGCCCTACCGGAAAATGCTTCGCAGGCTGGCGCGGCTGCACCTGGTGGGTGCCGGTGGCTCCGAGGCTGACGGCCGCCGCAAAGCCCGCAGCCCCACAGGCTGTTTCGCCAGGCGAGCGGCCGCCAAAGAGCTTTCCAACGAGGCACGGCTTTCCCTCCTGGCTCTTCGGGCTTGGGAGCTGTCGTCAGAGCCGCAGCCCTACCGGAAAATGCTTCGCAAGCTGGCGCGGCAGCGCCACGTGGGCGCCGGTGGCTCCGAGGCTGACGGCCGCCACAAAGCCCGCAGCCCCACGGGCTGTGGGGCCACGCGAGAGGCTGCCAAAGAGCTTTCCAACGAGGCATGGCTTTTCCTCCTGGCTCTTCGGGCGTGGGAGCTGTCGCCAGAGCCGCGGCCCTACCGGAAAACGCTTCGCAGGCTGGCGCAGCGGCGCCACGTGGGCGCCGGTGGCGGCGAGGCTGACGGCCGCCGCAGAGCCCGCAGCCCCATGGGCTGTGGGGCCACGCGAGCGGCTGCCAAAGAGATTTCCAACGAGGCACGGCTTTCCCTCCTGGCTCTTCGGGCTTGGGAGTTGTCGTCAGAGCCGCAGCCCTACCGGAAAATGCTTCGCAAGCTGGCACGGCAGCGCCACGTGGGCACCGTTGGCGGCGAGGCTGACGGCCGCCGCAAAGCCCGCAGCCACACGGGCTGTGGGGCTACACGAGCGGCTGCCAAAGAGCTTTCCAGCGAGGCACGACTTTCCCTCCTGGCTCTTCGGGCGTGGGAGCTGTCGCCAGAGCCGCGGCCCTACCGGAAAATGCTTCGCAGCCTGGTGAGGCGGTGACACATGGGCGCCGGTGGCAGCGAGGCTGACGGCCGCCGCAAAGCCCGCAGCCCCACAGGCTGTTTCGCCAGGCGAGCGGCTGCCAAAGAGCTTTCCAACGAGGCATGGCTTTCCCTCCTCGCTCTTCGGGTGTGGGAGCTGTCGCCAGAGCCGCGGCCCTACAGGAAAATGCTTCGCAGGCTGGCGCGGCTGCACCTGGTGGGCGCCGGTGGCGGGGAGGCTGACGTCCGCCACAAAGCCCGCAGCCCCACGGGCTGTGGGGCCACGCGATCGGCTGCCAAAGAGCTTTCCAACGAGGCACTGCTTTCCCTCCTGGCTCTTCGTGCTTGGGAGCTGTCGCCAGAGTTGCGGCCCTACCGGAAAATGCTTCACAGGCTGGTGGGGCGGCGCCACGTGGGCGCCGGTGGCTCCGAGGCTGACGGCCGCCGCAAAGCCCGCAGCCCCACGGGCTGTTTCGCCAGGCGAGCGGCTGCCAAAGAGCTTTCCAACGAGGCATGGCTTTCCCTCCTGGCTCTTCGTGCTTGGGAGCTGTCGCCAGAGTTGCGGCCCTACCGGAAAATGCTTCGCAAGCTTGCGCAGCGGCGCCATGTGGGCGCCGGTGGCGCCGAGGCTGACGGCCGCCACAAAGCCCGCAGCCCCACGGGCTGTGGGGCCACGCGATCGGCTGCCAAAGAGCTTTCCAACGAGGCACGGCTTTCCCTCCTGGCTCTTCGGGCGTGGGAGCTGTCGCCAGAGCCGCGGCCCTACAGGAAAATGCTTCGCAGGCTGGCGCGGCTGCACCTGGTGGGTGCCGGTGGCTCCGAGGCTGACGGCCGCCGCAAAGCCCGCAGCCCCACAGGCTGTTTCGCCAGGCGAGCGGCTGCCAAAGAGCTTTCCAACGAGGCACGGCTTTCCCTCCTGGCTCTTCGGGCGTGGGAGCTGTCGCCAGAGAAACGGCCCTACCGGAAAATGCTTCGCAGGCTGGCGCGGCTGCACCTGGTGGGTGCCGGTGGCTCCGAGGCTGACGGCCGCCGCAAAGCCTGCAGCCCCACAGGCTGTTTCGCCAGGCGAGCGGCCGCCAAAGAGCTTTCCAACGAGGCACGGCTTTCCCTCCTGGCTCTTCGGGCTTGGGAGCTGTCGTCAGAGCCGCAGCCCTACCGGAAAATGCTTCGCAAGCTGGCGCGGCAGCACCACGTGGGCGCCGGTGGCTCCGAGGCTGACGGCCGCCGCAGAGCCCGCAGCCCCACGGGCTGTGGGGCCACGCGAGCGGCTGCCAAAGAGCTTTCCAACGAGGCATGGCTTTCCCTCCTGGCTCTTCGGGCGTGGGAGCTGTCGCCAGAGACGCGGCCCTACCGGAAAATGCTTCGCAGGCTGGCGCAGCGGCGCCACGTGGGCGCCGGTGGCAGCGAGGCTGACGGCCGCCGCAAAGCCCGCAGCCCCACAGGCTGTTTCGCCAGGCGAGCGGCTGCCAAAGAGCTTTCCAACGAGGCACGGCTTTCTCTCCTCGCTCTTAGGGCGTGGGAGCTGTCGCCAGAGCCGCGGCCCTACAGGAAAATGCTTCGCAGGCTGGCGTGGCTGCACCTGGTGGGCGCCGGTGGCGGGGAGGCTGACGGCCGCCACAAAGCCCGCAGCCCCACGGGCTGTGGGGCCACGCGATCGGCTGCCAAAGAGCTTTCCAACGAGGCACGGCTTTCCCTCCTGGCTCTTTGGGCGTGGGAGCTGTCGCCATAGCCACGGCCCTACCGGAAAATGCTTCGCAGGCTGGCGCGGCTGCACCTGGTGGGTGCCGGTGGCTCCGAGGCTGACGGCCGCCGCAAAGCCCGCAGCCCCACGGGCTGTTTCGCCAGGCGAGCGGCCGCCAAAGAGCTTTCCAACGAGGCACGGCTTTCCCTCCTGGCTCTTTGGGCGTGGGAGCTGTCGCCATAGCCACGGCCCTACCGGAAAATGCTTCGCAGGCTGGCGCGGCTGCACCTGGTGGGTGCCGGTGGCTCCGAGGCTGACGGCCGCCGCAACGCCCGCAGCCCCACAGGCTGTTTCGCCAGGCGAGCGGCCGCCAAAGAGCTTTCCAACGAGGCACGGCTTTCCCTCCTGGCTCTTCGGGCTTGGGAGCTGTCGTCAGAGCCGCAGCCCTACCGGAAAATGCTTCGCAAGCTGGCGCGGCAGCGCCACGTGGGCGCCGGTGGCGCCGAGGCTGACGGCCGCCGCAAAGCCCGCAGCCCCACGGGCTGTGGGGCCACGCGAGCGGATGCCAAAGAGCTTTCCAACGAGGCATTGCTTTTCCTCCTGGCTCTTCGGGCGTGGGAGCTGTCGCCAGAGCCGCGGCCCTACCGGAAAACGCTTCGCAGGCTGGCGCAGCGGCGCCACGTGGGCGCCGGTGGCGGCGAGGCTGACGGCCGCCGCAGAGCCCGCAGCCCCATGGGCTGTGGGGCCACGCGAGCGGCTGCCAAAGAGCTTTCCAACGAGGCACGGCTTTCCCTCCTCGCTCTTCGGGTGTGGGAGCTGTCGCCAGAGCCGCGGCCCTACAGGAAAATGCTTCGAAGGCTGGCGCGGCTGCACCTGGTGGGCGCCGGTGGCGGGGAGGCTGACGGCCGCCACAAAGCCTGCAGCCCCACGGGCTGTGGGGCCACACGAGCGGCTGCCAAAGAGCTTTCCAACGAGGCACGGCTTTCCCTCCTGGCTGTTCGTGCTTGGGAGCTGTCGCCAGAGTTGCGGCCCTACCGGAAAATGCTTCACAGGCTGGTGGGGCGGCGCCACGTGGGCGCCGGTGGCTCCGAGGCTGACGGCCGCGGCAAAGCCCGCAGCCCCACGGGCTGTTTCGCCAGGCGAGCGGCTGCCAAAGAGCTTTCCAACGAGGCATGGCTTTCCCTCCTGGCTCTTCGTGCTTGGGAGCTGTCGCCAGAGTTGCGGCCCTACCGGAAAATGCTTCGCAAGCTGGCGCGGCGGCGCCATGTGGGCGCCGGTGGCGCCGAGGCTGACGGCCGCCACAAAGCCCGCAGCCCCACGGGCTGTGGGGCCACGCGAGAGGCTGCCAAAGAGCTTTCCAACGAGGCATGGCTTTCCCTCCTGGCTCTTCGGGCGTGGGAGCTGTCGACAGAGACGCGGCCCTACAGGAAAATGCTTCGCAGGCTGGCGCAGCGGCGCCACGTGGGCGCCGGTGGCAGGGAGGCTGACGGTCGCCGCATAGCCCGCAGCCCCATGGGCTGTGGGGCCACGCGAGCGGCCGCCAAAGAGCTTTCCAACGAGGCACGGCTTTCCCTCCTGGCTCTTCGGGCATGGGAGCTGTCGCCAGAGCCACGGCCCTACCAGAAAATGCTTCGCAGGCTGGCGCGCCTGCACCTGGTGGGTGCCGGTGGCTCCGAGGTTGACGGCCGCCGCAAAGCCCGCAGCCCCACAGGCTGTTTCGCCAGGCGAGCGGCTGCCAAAGAGCTTTCCAACGAGGCACGGCTTTCCCTCCTGGCTCTTCGGGCGTGGGAGCTGTCGCCAGAGAAACGGCCCTACCGGAAAATGCTTCGCAGGCTGGCGCGGCTGCACCTGGTGGGTGCCGGTGGCTCCGAGGCTGACGGCCGCCGCAAAGCCCGCAGCCCCACAGGCTGTTTCGCCAGGCGAGCGGCCGCCAAAGAGCTTTCCAACGAGGCACGGCTTTCCCTCCTGGCTCTTCGGGCTTGGGAGCTGTCGTCAGAGCCGCAGCCCTACCGGAAAATGCTTCGCAAGCTGGCGCGGCAGCGCCACGTGGGCGCCGGTGGCGCCGAGGCTGACGGCCGCCGCAAAGCCCGCAGCCCCACGGGCTGTGGGGCCACGCGAGCGGATGCCAAAGAGCTTTCCAACGAGGCATTGCTTTTCCTCCTGGCTCTTCGGGCGTGGGAGCTGTCGCCAGAGCCGCGGCCCTACCGGAAAACGCTTCGCAGGCTGGCGCAGCGGCGCCACGTGGGCGCCGGTGGCGGCGAGGCTGACGGCCGCCGCAGAGCCCGCAGCCCCATGGGCTGTGGGGCCACGCGAGCGGCTGCCAAAGAGCTTTCCAACGAGGCACGGCTTTCCCTCCTCGCTCTTCGGGTGTGGGAGCTGTCGCCAGAGCCGCGGCCCTACAGGAAAATGCTTCGAAGGCTGGCGCGGCTGCACCTGGTGGGCGCCGGTGGCGGGGAGGCTGACGGCCGCCACAAAGCCTGCAGCCCCACGGGCTGTGGGGCCACACGAGCGGCTGCCAAAGAGCTTTCCAACGAGGCACGGCTTTCCCTCCTGGCTGTTCGTGCTTGGGAGCTGTCGCCAGAGTTGCGGCCCTACCGGAAAATGCTTCACAGGCTGGTGGGGCGGCGCCACGTGGGCGCCGGTGGCTCCGAGGCTGACGGCCGCGGCAAAGCCCGCAGCCCCACGGGCTGTTTCGCCAGGCGAGCGGCTGCCAAAGAGCTTTCCAACGAGGCATGGCTTTCCCTCCTGGCTCTTCGTGCTTGGGAGCTGTCGCCAGAGTTGCGGCCCTACCGGAAAATGCTTCGCAAGCTGGCGCGGCGGCGCCATGTGGGCGCCGGTGGCGCCGAGGCTGACGGCCGCCACAAAGCCCGCAGCCCCACGGGCTGTGGGGCCACGCGAGAGGCTGCCAAAGAGCTTTCCAACGAGGCATGGCTTTCCCTCCTGGCTCTTCGGGCGTGGGAGCTGTCGCCAGAGACGCGGCCCTACAGGAAAATGCTTCGCAGGCTGGCGCAGCGGCGCCACGTGGGCGCCGGTGGCAGGGAGGCTGACGGTCGCCGCATAGCCCGCAGCCCCATGGGCTGTGGGGCCACGCGAGCGGCCGCCAAAGAGCTTTCCAACGAGGCACGGCTTTCCCTCCTGGCTCTTCGGGCATGGGAGCTGTCGCCAGAGCCACGGCCCTACCAGAAAATGCTTCGCAGGCTGGCGCGCCTGCACCTGGTGGGTGCCGGTGGCTCCGAGGTTGACGGCCGCCGCAAAGCCCGCAGCCCCACAGGCTGTTTCGCCAGGCGAGCGGCTGCCAAAGAGCTTTCCAACGAGGCACGGCTTTCCCTCCTGGCTCTTCGGGCGTGGGAGCTGTCGCCAGAGAAACGGCCCTACCGGAAAATGCTTCGCAGGCTGGCGCGGCTGCACCTGGTGGGTGCCGGTGGCTCCGAGGCTGACGGCCGCCGCAAAGCCCGCAGCCCCACAGGCTGTTTCGCCAGGCGAGCGGCCGCCAAAGAGCTTTCCAACGAGGCACGGCTTTCCCTCCTGGCTCTTCGGGCTTGGGAGCTGTCGTCAGAGCCGCAGCCCTACCGGAAAATGCTTCGCAAGCTGGCGCGGCAGCACCACGTGGGCGCCGGTGGCGCCGAGGCTGACGGCCGCCGCAAAGCCCGCAGCCCCACGGGCTGTGGGGCCACGCGAGCGGCTGCCAAAGAGCTTTCCAACGAGGCATGGCTTTTCCTCCTGGCTCTTCGGGCGTGGGAGCTGTCGCCAGAGCCGCGGCCCTACCGGAAAACGCTTCGCAGCCTGGTGAGGCGGTGACACATGGGCGCCGGTGGCAGCGAGGCTGACGGCCGCCGCAAAGCCCGCAGCCCCACAGGCTGTTTCGCCAGGCGAGCGGCTGCCAAAGAGCTTTCCAACGAGGCACGGCTTTCCCTCCTCGCTCTTCGGGTGTGGGAGCTGTCGCCAGAGCCGCGGCCCTACAGGAAAATGCTTCGAAGGCTGGCGCGGCTGCACCTGGTGGGCGCCGGTGGCGGGGAGGCTGACGGCCGCCACAAAGCCTGCAGCCCCACGGGCTGTGGGGCCACGCGATCGGCTGCCAAAGAGCTTTCCAACGAGGCACGGCTTTCCCTCCTGGCTGTTCGTGCTTGGGAGCTGTCGCCAGAGTTGCGGCCCTACCGGAAAATGCTTCACAGGCTGGTGGGGCGGAGCCACGTGGGCGCCGGTGGCTCCGAGGCTGACGGCCGCGGCAAAGCCCGCAGCCCCACGGGCTGTTTCGCCAGGCGAGCGGCTGCCAAAGAGCTTTCCAACGAGGCATGGCTTTCCCTCCTGGCTCTTCGTGCTTGGGAGCTGTCGCCAGAGTTGCGGCCCTACCGGAAAATGCTTCGCAAGCTGGCGCGGCGGCGCCATGTGGGCGCCGGTGGCGCCGAGGCTGACGGCCGCCACAAAGCCCGCAGCCCCACGGGCTGTGGGGCCACGCGAGAGGCTGCCAAAGAGCTTTCCAACGAGGCATGGCTTTCCCTCCTGGCTCTTCGGGCGTGGGAGCTGTCGCCAGAGACGCGGCCCTACAGGAAAATGCTTCGCAGGCTGGCGCAGCGGCGCCACGTGGGCGCCGGTGGCGGCGAGGCTGACGGCCGCCGCAAAGCCCGCAGCCCCACAGGCTGTTTCGCCAGGCGAGCGGCTGCCAAAGAGCTTTCCAACGAGGCACGGCTTTCTCTCCTCACTCTTAGGGCGTGGGAGCTGTCGCCAGAGCCGCGGCCCTACAGGAAAATGCTTCGCAGGCTGTCGCGGCTGCACCTGGTGGGTGCCGTTGGCTCCGAGGCTGACGGCCGCCGCAAAGCCCGCAGCCCCACAGGCTGTTTCGCCAGGCGAGCGGCTGCCAAAGAGCTTTCCAACGAGGCACGGCTTTCCCTCCTGGCTCTTCGGGCGTGGGAGCTGTCGCCAGAGCCACGGCCCTACCGGAAAATGCTTCGCAGGCTGGCGCGGCTGCACCTGGTGGGTGCCGGTGGCTCCGAGGCTGACGGCCGCCGCAAAGCCCGCAGCCCCACAGGCTGTTTCGCCAGGCGAGCGGCCGCCAAAGAGCTTTCCAATGAGGCACGGCTTTCCCTCCTGGCTCTTCGGGCTTGGGAGCTGTCGTCAGAGCCGCAGCCCTACCGGAAAATGCTTCGCAAGGTGGCGCGGCAGCGCCACGTGGGCGCCGGTGGCGCCGTGGCTGACGGCCGCCGCAAAGCCCGCAGCCCCACGGGCTGTGGGGCCACGCGAGCGGCTGCCAAAGAGCTTTCCAACGAGGCATGGCTTTTCCTCCTGGCTCTTCGGGCGTGGGAGCTGTCGCCAGAGCCGCGGCCCTACCGGAAAACGCTTCGCAGGCTGGCGCAGCGGCGCCACGTGGGCGCCGGTGGCGGCGAGGCTGACGGCCGCCGCAGAGCCCGCAGCCCCATGGGCTGTGGGGCCACGCGAGCGGCTGCCAAAGAGCTTTCCAACGAGGCACGGCTTTCCCTCCTGGCTCTTCGGGCTTGGGAGTTGTCGTCAGAGCCGCAGCCCTACCGGAAAATGCTTCGCAAGCTGGCACGGCAGCGCCACGTGGGCACCGTTGGCGGCGAGACTGACGGTCGCCGCAAAGCCTGCAGCCACACGGGCTGTGGGGCCACACGAGCGGCTGCCAAAGAGCTTTCCAGCGAGGCACGGCTTTCCCTCCTGGCTCTTCGGGCGTGGGAGCTGTCGCCAGAGCCGCGGCCCTACCGGAAAATGCTTCGCAGCCTGGTGAGGCGGTGACACATGGGCGCCGGTGGCAGCGAGGCTGACGGCCGCCGCAAAGCCCGCAGCCCCACAGGCTGTTTCGCCAGGCGAGCGGCTGCCAAAGAGCTTTCCAACGAGGCACGGCTTTCCCTCCTCGCTCTTCGGGTGTGGGAGCTGTCGCCAGAGCCGCGGCCCTACAGGAAAATGCTTCGCAGGCTGGCGCGGCTGCACCTGGTGGGCGCCGGTGGCGGGGAGGCTGACGGCCGCCACAAAGCCCGCAGCCACACGGGCTGTGGGGCCACGCGATCGGCTGCCAAAGAGCTTTCCAACGAGGCACGGCTTTCCCTCCTGGCTCTTCGTGCTTGGGAGCTGTCGCCAGAGTTGCGGCCCTACCGGAAAATGCTTCACAGGCTGGTGGGGCGGCGCCACGTGGGCGCCGGTGGCTCCGAGGCTGACGGCCGCGGCAAAGCCCGCAGCCCCACGGGCTGTGGGGCCACGCGAGAGGCTGCCAAAGAGCTTTCCAACGAGGCATGGCTTTCCCTCCTGGCTCTTCGGGCGTGGGAGCTGTCGCCAGAGACGCGGCCCTACAGGAAAATGCTTCGCAGGCTGGCGCAGCGGCGCCACGTGGGCGCCGGTGGCAGCGAGGCTGACGGCCGCCGCAAAGCCCGCAGCCCCACAGGCTGTTTCGCCAGGCGAGCGGCTGCCAAAGAGCTTTCCAACGAGGCACGGCTTTCCCTCCTGGCTCTTCGGGCGTGGGAGCTGTCGCCAGAGCCGCGGCCCTACAGGAAAATGCTTCGCAGGCTGGTGGGGCGGCGCCACGTGGGCGCCGTTGGCTCCGAGGCTGACGGCCGCCGCAAAGCCCGCAGCCCCACAGGCTGTTTCGCCAGGCGAGCGGCTGCCAAAGAGCTTTCCAACGAGGCACGGCTTTCCCTCCTGGCTCTTCGGGCGTGGGAGCTGTCGCCAGAGCCGCGGCCCTACAGGAAAATGCTTCGCAGGCTGGCGCAGCGGCGCCACGTGGGCGCCGGTGGCAGGGAGGCTGACGGTCGCCGCATAGCCCGCAGCCCCATGGGCTGTGGGGCCACGCGAGCGGCCGCCAAAGAGCTTTCCAACGAGGCACGGCTTTCCCTCCTGGCTCTTCGGGCATGGGAGCTGTCGCCAGAGCCACGGCCCTACCAGAAAATGCTTCGCAGGCTGGCGCGGCTGCACCTGGTGGGTGCCGGTGGCTCCGAGGCTGACGGCCGCCGCAAAGCCCGCAGCCCCACAGGCTGTTTCGCCAGGCGAGCGGCTGCCAAAGAGCTTTCCAACGAGGCACGGCTTTCCCTCCTCGCTCTTCGGGTGTGGGAGCTGTCGCCAGAGCCGCGGCCCTACAGGAAAATGCTTCGCAGGCTGGTGGGGCGGCGCCACGTGGGCGCCGGTGGCTCCGAGGCTGACGGCCGCGGCAAAGCCCGCAGCCCCACAGGCTGTTTCGCCAGGCGAGCGGCTGCCAAAGAGCTTTCCAACGAGGCATGGCTTTCCCTCCTGGCTCTTCGTGCTTGGGAGCTGTCGCCAGAGTTGCGGCCCTACCGGAAAATGCTTCGCAAGCTGGCGCGGCGGCGCCATGTGGGCGCCGGTGGCGCCGAGGCTGACGGCCGCCACAAAGCCCGCAGCCCCACGGGCTGTGGGGCCACGCGAGAGGCTGCCAAAGAGCTTTCCAACGAGGCATGGCTTTCCCTCCTGGCTCTTCGGGCGTGGGAGCTGTCGCCAGAGACGCGGCCCTACAGGAAAATGCTTCGCAGGCTGGCGCAGCGGCGCCACGTGGGCGCCGGTGGCAGCGAGGCTGACGGCCGCCGCAAAGCCCGCAGCCCCACAGGCTGTTTCGCCAGGCGAGCGGCTGCCAAAGAGCTTTCCAACGAGGCACGGCTTTCTCTCCTCGCTCTTAGGGCGTGGGAGCTGTCGCCAGAGCCGCGGCCCTACAGGAAAATGCTTTGCAGGCTGGCGCGGCTGCACCTGGTGGGCGCCGGTGGCGGGGAGGCTGACGGCCGCCACAAAGCCCGCAGCCCCACGGGCTGTGGGGCCACGCGATCGGCTGCCAAAGAGCTTTCCAACGAGGCACGGCTTTCCCTCCTGGCTCTTCGGGCGTGGGAGCTGTCGCCAGAGCCGCGGCCCTACAGGAAAATGCTTCGCAGGCTGGTGGGGCGGCGCCACATGGGCGCCGTTGGCTCCGAGGCTGACGGCCGCCGCAAAGCCCGCAGCCCCACAGGCTGTTTCGCCAGGCGAGCGGCTTCCAAAGAGCTTTCCAACGAGGCACGGCTTTCCCTCCTGGCTCTTCGGGCGTGGGAGCTGTCGCCAGAGCCGCGGCCCTACAGGAAAATGCTTCGCAGGCTGGCGCAGCGGCACCACGTGGGCGCCGGTGGCAGGGAGGCTGACGGTCGCCGCATAGCCCGCAGCCCCATGGGCTGTGGGGCCACGCGAGCGGCCGCCAAACAGCTTTCCAACGAGGCACGGCTTTCCCTCCTCGCTCTTCGGGCGTGGGAGCTGTCGCCAGAGCCGCGGCCCTACAGGAAAATGCTTCGCAGGCTGTCGCGGCTGCACCTGGTGGGTGCCGTTGGCTCCGAGGCTGACGGCCGCCGCAAAGCCCGCAGCCCCACAGGCTGTTTCGCCAGGCGAGCGGCTGCCAAAGAGCTTTCCAACGAGGCACGGCTTTCCCTCCTGGCTCTTCGGGCGTGGGAGCTGTCGCCAGAGCCACGGCCCTACCGGAAAATGCTTCGCAGGCTGGCGCGGCTGCACCTGGTGGGTGCCGGTGGCTCCGAGGCTGACGGCCGCCGCAAAGCCCGCAGCCCCACAGGCTGTTTCGCCAGGCGAGCGGCCGCCAAAGAGCTTTCCAGCGAGGCACGGCTTTCCCTCCTGGCTCTTCGGGCTTGGGAGCTGTCGTCAGAGCCGCAGCCCTACCGGAAAATGCTTCGCAAGGTGGCGCGGCAGCGCCACGTGGGCGCCGGTGGCGCCGTGGCTGACGGCCGCCGCAAAGCCCGCAGCCCCACGGGCTGTGGGGCCACGCGAGCGGCTGCCAAAGAGCTTTCCAACGAGGCATGGCTTTTCCTCCTGGCTCTTCGGGCGTGGGAGCTGTCGCCAGAGCCGCGGCCCTACCGGAAAACGCTTCGCAGGCTGGCGCAGCGGCGCCACGTGGGCGCCGGTGGCGGCGAGGCTGACGGCCGCCGCAGAGCCCGCAGCCCCATGGGCTGTGGGGCCACGCGAGCGGCTGCCAAAGAGCTTTCCAACGAGGCACGGCTTTCCCTCCTGGCTCTTCGGGCTTGGGAGTTGTCGTCAGAGCCGCAGCCCTACCGGAAAATGCTTCGCAAGCTGGCACGGCAGCGCCACGTGGGCACCGTTGGCGGCGAGACTGACGGTCGCCGCAAAGCCTGCAGCCACACGGGCTGTGGGGCCACACGAGCGGCTGCCAAAGAGCTTTCCAGCGAGGCACGGCTTTCCCTCCTGGCTCTTCGGGCGTGGGAGCTGTCGCCAGAGCCGCGGCCCTACCGGAAAATGCTTCGCAGCCTGGTGAGGCGGTGACACATGGGCGCCGGTGGCAGCGAGGCTGACGGCCGCCGCAAAGCCCGCAGCCCCACAGGCTGTTTCGCCAGGCGAGCGGCTGCCAAAGAGCTTTCCAACGAGGCACGGCTTTCCCTCCTCGCTCTTCGGGTGTGGGAGCTGTCGCCAGAGCCGCGGCCCTACAGGAAAATGCTTCGCAGGCTGGCGCGGCTGCACCTGGTGGGCGCCGGTGGCGGGGAGGCTGACGGCCGCCACAAAGCCCGCAGCCACACGGGCTGTGGGGCCACGCGAGCGGCTGCCAAAGAGCTTTCCAACGAGGCACGGCTTTCCCTCCTGGCTCTTCGTGCTTGGGAGCTGTCGCCAGAGTTGCGGCCCTACCGGAAAATGCTTCACAGGCTGGTGGGGCGGCGCCACGTGGGCGCCGGTGGCTCCGAGGCTGACGGCCGCGGCAAAGCCCGCAGCCCCACGGGCTGTGGGGCCACGCGAGAGGCTGCCAAAGAGCTTTCCAACGAGGCATGGCTTTCCCTCCTGGCTCTTCGGGCGTGGGAGCTGTCGCCAGAGACGCGGCCCTACAGGAAAATGCTTCGCAGGCTGGCGCAGCGGCGCCACGTGGGCGCCGGTGGCAGCGAGGCTGACGGCCGCCGCAAAGCCCGCAGCCCCACAGGCTGTTTCGCCAGGCGAGCGGCTGCCAAAGAGCTTTCCAACGAGGCACGGCTTTCTCTCCTCGCTCTTAGGACGTGGGAGCTGTCGCCAGAGCCGCGGCCCTACAGGAAAATGCTTTGCAGGCTGGCGCGGCTGCACCTGGTGGGCGCCGGTGGCGGGGAGGCTGACGGCCGCCACAAAGCCCGCAGCCCCACGGGCTGTGGGGCCACGCGATCGGCTGCCAAAGAGCTTTCCAACGAGGCACGGCTTTCCCTCCTGGCTCTTCGGGCGTGGGAGCTGTCGCCAGAGCCGCGGCCCTACAGGAAAATGCTTCGCAGGCTGGTGGGGCGGCGCCACGTGGGCGCCGTTGGCTCCGAGGCTGACGGCCGCCGCAAAGCCCGCAGCCCCACAGGCTGTTTCGCCAGGCGAGCGGCTGCCAAAGAGCTTTCCAACGAGGCACGGCTTTCCCTCCTGGCTCTTCGGGCGTGGGAGCTGTCGCCAGAGCCGCGGCCCTACAGGAAAATGCTTCGCAGGCTGGCGCAGCGGCGCCACGTGGGCGCCGGTGGCAGGGAGGCTGACGGTCGCCGCATAGCCCGCAGCCCCATGGGCTGTGGGGCCACGCGAGCGGCCGCCAAAGAGCTTTCCAACGAGGCACGGCTTTCCCTCCTGGCTCTTCGGGCATGGGAGCTGTCGCCAGAGCCACGGCCCTACCAGAAAATGCTTCGCAGGCTGGCGCGGCTGCACCTGGTGGGTGCCGGTGGCTCCGAGGCTGACGGCCGCCGCAAAGCCCGCAGCCCCACAGGCTGTTTCGCCAGGCGAGCGGCTGCCAAAGAGCTTTCCAACGAGGCACGGCTTTCCCTCCTCGCTCTTCGGGTGTGGGAGCTGTCGCCAGAGCCGCGGCCCTACAGGAAAATGCTTCGCAGGCTGGTGGGGCGGCGCCACGTGGGCGCCGGTGGCTCCGAGGCTGACGGCCGCGGCAAAGCCCGCAGCCCCACAGGCTGTTTCGCCAGGCGAGCGGCTGCCAAAGAGCTTTCCAACGAGGCATGGCTTTCCCTCCTGGCTCTTCGTGCTTGGGAGCTGTCGCCAGAGTTGCGGCCCTACCGGAAAATGCTTCGCAAGCTGGCGCGGCGGCGCCATGTGGGCGCCGGTGGCGCCGAGGCTGACGGCCGCCACAAAGCCCGCAGCCCCACGGGCTGTGGGGCCACGCGAGAGGCTGCCAAAGAGCTTTCCAACGAGGCATGGCTTTCCCTCCTGGCTCTTCGGGCGTGGGAGCTGTCGCCAGAGACGCGGCCCTACAGGAAAATGCTTCGCAGGCTGGCGCAGCGGCGCCACGTGGGCGCCGGTGGCAGCGAGGCTGACGGCCGCCGCAAAGCCCGCAGCCCCACAGGCTGTTTCGCCAGGCGAGCGGCTGCCAAAGAGCTTTCCAACGAGGCACGGCTTTCTCTCCTCGCTCTTAGGGCGTGGGAGCTGTCGCCAGAGCCGCGGCCCTACAGGAAAATGCTTTGCAGGCTGGCGCGGCTGCACCTGGTGGGCGCCGGTGGCGGGGAGGCTGACGGCCGCCACAAAGCCCGCAGCCCCACGGGCTGTGGGGCCACGCGATCGGCTGCCAAAGAGCTTTCCAACGAGGCACGGCTTTCCCTCCTGGCTCTTCGGGCGTGGGAGCTGTCGCCAGAGCCGCGGCCCTACAGGAAAATGCTTCGCAGGCTGGTGGGGCGGCGCCACATGGGCGCCGTTGGCTCCGAGGCTGACGGCCGCCGCAAAGCCCGCAGCCCCACAGGCTGTTTCGCCAGGCGAGCGGCTTCCAAAGAGCTTTCCAACGAGGCACGGCTTTCCCTCCTGGCTCTTCGGGCGTGGGAGCTGTCGCCAGAGCCGCGGCCCTACAGGAAAATGCTTCGCAGGCTGGCGCAGCGGCACCACGTGGGCGCCGGTGGCAGGGAGGCTGACGGTCGCCGCATAGCCCGCAGCCCCATGGGCTGTGGGGCCACGCGAGCGGCCGCCAAACAGCTTTCCAACGAGGCACGGCTTTCCCTCCTCGCTCTTCGGGCGTGGGAGCTGTCGCCAGAGCCGCGGCCCTACCGGAAAATGCTTCGCAGGCTGGCGCGGCTGCACCTGGTGGGTGCCGGTGGCTCCGAGGCTGACGGCCGCCGCAAAGCCCGCAGCCCCACAGGCTGTTTCGCCAGGCGAGCGGCCGCCAAAGAGCTTTCCAGCGAGGCACGGCTTTCCCTCCTGGCTCTTCGGGCTTGGGAGCTGTCGTCAGAGCCGCAGCCCTACCGGAAAATGCTTCGCAAGGTGGCGCGGCAGCGCCACGTGGGCGCCGGTGGCGCCGTGGCTGACGGCCGCCGCAAAGCCCGCAGCCCCACGGGCTGTGGGGCCACGCGAGCGGCTGCCAAAGAGCTTTCCAACGAGGCATGGCTTTTCCTCCTGGCTCTTCGGGCGTGGGAGCTGTCGCCAGAGCCGCGGCCCTACCGGAAAACGCTTCGCAGGCTGGCGCAGCGGCGCCACGTGGGCGCCGGTGGCGGCGAGGCTGACGGCCGCCGCAGAGCCCGCAGCCCCATGGGCTGTGGGGCCACGCGAGCGGCTGCCAAAGAGCTTTCCAACGAGGCACGGCTTTCCCTCCTGGCTCTTCGGGCTTGGGAGTTGTCGTCAGAGCCGCAGCCCTACCGGAAAATGCTTCGCAAGCTGGCACGGCAGCGCCACGTGGGCACCGTTGGCGGCGAGACTGACGGTCGCCGCAAAGCCTGCAGCCACACGGGCTGTGGGGCCACACGAGCGGCTGCCAAAGAGCTTTCCAGCGAGGCACGGCTTTCCCTCCTGGCTCTTCGGGCGTGGGAGCTGTCGCCAGAGCCGCGGCCCTACCGGAAAATGCTTCGCAGCCTGGTGAGGCGGTGACACATGGGCGCCGGTGGCAGCGAGGCTGACGGCCGCCGCAAAGCCCGCAGCCCCACAGGCTGTTTCGCCAGGCGAGCGGCTGCCAAAGAGCTTTCCAACGAGGCACGGCTTTCCCTCCTCGCTCTTCGGGTGTGGGAGCTGTCGCCAGAGCCGCGGCCCTACAGGAAAATGCTTCGCAGGCTGGCGCGGCTGCACCTGGTGGGCGCCGGTGGCGGGGAGGCTGACGGCCGCCACAAAGCCCGCAGCCACACGGGCTGTGGGGCCACGCGAGCGGCTGCCAAAGAGCTTTCCAACGAGGCACGGCTTTCCCTCCTGGCTCTTCGTGCTTGGGAGCTGTCGCCAGAGTTGCGGCCCTACCGGAAAATGCTTCACAGGCTGGTGGGGCGGCGCCACGTGGGCGCCGGTGGCTCCGAGGCTGACGGCCGCGGCAAAGCCCGCAGCCCCACGGGCTGTGGGGCCACGCGAGAGGCTGCCAAAGAGCTTTCCAACGAGGCATGGCTTTCCCTCCTGGCTCTTCGGGCGTGGGAGCTGTCGCCAGAGACGCGGCCCTACAGGAAAATGCTTCGCAGGCTGGCGCAGCGGCGCCACGTGGGCGCCGGTGGCAGCGAGGCTGACGGCCGCCGCAAAGCCCGCAGCCCCACAGGCTGTTTCGCCAGGCGAGCGGCTGCCAAAGAGCTTTCCAACGAGGCACGGCTTTCTCTCCTCGCTCTTAGGACGTGGGAGCTGTCGCCAGAGCCGCGGCCCTACAGGAAAATGCTTTGCAGGCTGGCGCGGCTGCACCTGGTGGGCGCCGGTGGCGGGGAGGCTGACGGCCGCCACAAAGCCCGCAGCCCCACGGGCTGTGGGGCCACGCGATCGGCTGCCAAAGAGCTTTCCAACGAGGCACGGCTTTCCCTCCTGGCTCTTCGGGCGTGGGAGCTGTCGCCAGAGCCGCGGCCCTACAGGAAAATGCTTCGCAGGCTGGTGGGGCGGCGCCACGTGGGCGCCGTTGGCTCCGAGGCTGACGGCCGCCGCAAAGCCCGCAGCCCCACAGGCTGTTTCGCCAGGCGAGCGGCTGCCAAAGAGCTTTCCAACGAGGCACGGCTTTCCCTCCTGGCTCTTCGGGCGTGGGAGCTGTCGCCAGAGCCGCGGCCCTACAGGAAAATGCTTCGCAGGCTGGCGCAGCGGCGCCACGTGGGCGCCGGTGGCAGGGAGGCTGACGGTCGCCGCATAGCCCGCAGCCCCATGGGCTGTGGGGCCACGCGAGCGGCCGCCAAAGAGCTTTCCAACGAGGCACGGCTTTCCCTCCTGGCTCTTCGGGCATGGGAGCTGTCGCCAGAGCCACGGCCCTACCAGAAAATGCTTCGCAGGCTGGCGCGGCTGCACCTGGTGGGTGCCGGTGGCTCCGAGGCTGACGGCCGCCGCAAAGCCCGCAGCCCCACAGGCTGTTTCGCCAGGCGAGCGGCTGCCAAAGAGCTTTCCAACGAGGCACGGCTTTCCCTCCTCGCTCTTCGGGTGTGGGAGCTGTCGCCAGAGCCGCGGCCCTACAGGAAAATGCTTCGCAGGCTGGTGGGGCGGCGCCACGTGGGCGCCGGTGGCTCCGAGGCTGACGGCCGCGGCAAAGCCCGCAGCCCCACAGGCTGTTTCGCCAGGCGAGCGGCTGCCAAAGAGCTTTCCAACGAGGCATGGCTTTCCCTCCTGGCTCTTCGGGCGTGGGAGCTGTCGCCAGAGACGCGGCCCTACAGGAAAATGCTTCGCAGGCTGGCGCAGCGGCGCCACGTGGGCGCCGGTGGCAGCGAGGCTGACGGCCGCCGCAAAGCCCGCAGCCCCACAGGCTGTTTCGCCAGGCGAGCGGCTGCCAAAGAGCTTTCCAACGAGGCACGGCTTTCTCTCCTCGCTCTTAGGACGTGGGAGCTGTCGCCAGAGCCGCGGCCCTACAGGAAAATGCTTTGCAGGCTGGCGCGGCTGCACCTGGTGGGCGCCGGTGGCGGGGAGGCTGACGGCCGCCACAAAGCCCGCAGCCCCACGGGCTGTGGGGCCACGCGATCGGCTGCCAAAGAGCTTTCCAACGAGGCACGGCTTTCCCTCCTGGCTCTTCGGGCGTGGGAGCTGTCGCCAGAGCCGCGGCCCTACAGGAAAATGCTTCGCAGGCTGGTGGGGCGGCGCCACGTGGGCGCCGTTGGCTCCGAGGCTGACGGCCGCCGCAAAGCCCGCAGCCCCACAGGCTGTTTCGCCAGGCGAGCGGCTGCCAAAGAGCTTTCCAACGAGGCACGGCTTTCCCTCCTGGCTCTTCGGGCGTGGGAGCTGTCGCCAGAGCCGCGGCCCTACAGGAAAATGCTTCGCAGGCTGGCGCAGCGGCGCCACGTGGGCGCCGGTGGCAGGGAGGCTGACGGTCGCCGCATAGCCCGCAGCCCCATGGGCTGTGGGGCCACGCGAGCGGCCGCCAAAGAGCTTTCCAACGAGGCACGGCTTTCCCTCCTGGCTCTTCGGGCATGGGAGCTGTCGCCAGAGCCACGGCCCTACCAGAAAATGCTTCGCAGGCTGGCGCGGCTGCACCTGGTGGGTGCCGGTGGCTCCGAGGCTGACGGCCGCCGCAAAGCCCGCAGCCCCACAGGCTGTTTCGCCAGGCGAGCGGCTGCCAAAGAGCTTTCCAACGAGGCACGGCTTTCCCTCCTCGCTCTTCGGGTGTGGGAGCTGTCGCCAGAGCCGCGGCCCTACAGGAAAATGCTTCGCAGGCTGGTGGGGCGGCGCCACGTGGGCGCCGGTGGCTCCGAGGCTGACGGCCGCGGCAAAGCCCGCAGCCCCACAGGCTGTTTCGCCAGGCGAGCGGCTGCCAAAGAGCTTTCCAACGAGGCATGGCTTTCCCTCCTGGCTCTTCGTGCTTGGGAGCTGTCGCCAGAGTTGCGGCCCTACCGGAAAATGCTTCGCAAGCTGGCGCGGCGGCGCCATGTGGGCGCCGGTGGCGCCGAGGCTGACGGCCGCCACAAAGCCCGCAGCCCCACGGGCTGTGGGGCCACGCGAGAGGCTGCCAAAGAGCTTTCCAACGAGGCATGGCTTTCCCTCCTGGCTCTTCGGGCGTGGGAGCTGTCGCCAGAGACGCGGCCCTACAGGAAAATGCTTCGCAGGCTGGCGCAGCGGCGCCACGTGGGCGCCGGTGGCAGCGAAGCTGACGGCCGCCGCAAAGCCCGCAGCCCCACAGGCTGTTTCGCCAGGCGAGCGGCTGCCAAAGAGCTTTCCAACGAGGCACGGCTTTCTCTCCTCGCTCTTAGGGCGTGGGAGCTGTCGCCAGAGCCGCGGCCCTACAGGAAAATGCTTTGCAGGCTGGCGCGGCTGCACCTGGTGGGCGCCGGTGGCGGGGAGGCTGACGGCCGCCACAAAGCCCGCAGCCCCACGGGCTGTGGGGCCACGCGATCGGCTGCCAAAGAGCTTTCCAACGAGGCACGGCTTTCCCTCCTGGCTCTTCGGGCGTGGGAGCTGTCGCCAGAGCCGCGGCCCTACAGGAAAATGCTTCGCAGGCTGGTGGGGCGGCGCCACATGGGCGCCGTTGGCTCCGAGGCTGACGGCCGCCGCAAAGCCCGCAGCCCCACAGGCTGTTTCGCCAGGCGAGCGGCTTCCAAAGAGCTTTCCAACGAGGCACGGCTTTCCCTCCTGGCTCTTCGGGCGTGGGAGCTGTCGCCAGAGCCGCGGCCCTACAGGAAAATGCTTCGCAGGCTGGCGCAGCGGCACCACGTGGGCGCCGGTGGCAGGGAGGCTGACGGTCGCCGCATAGCCCGCAGCCCCATGGGCTGTGGGGCCACGCGAGCGGCCGCCAAACAGCTTTCCAACGAGGCACGGCTTTCCCTCCTGGCTCTTCGGGCGTGGGAGCTGTCGCCAGCCAAACGGCCCTACCGGAAAATGCTTCGCAGGCTGGCGCGGCTGCACCTGGTGGGTGCCGGTGGCTCCGAGGCTGACGGCCGCCGCAAAGCCCGCAGCCCCACAGGCAGTTTCGCCAGGCGAGCGGCCGCCAAAGAGCTTTCCAACGAGGCACGGCTTTCCCTCCTGGCTCTTCGGGCTTGGGAGCTGTCGTCAGAGCCGCAGCCCTACCGGAAAATGCTTCGCAAGCTGGCGCGGCAGCACCACGTGGGCGCCGGTGGCGCCGAGGCTGACGGCCGCCGCAAAGCCCGCAGCCCCACGGGCTGTGGGGCCACGCGAGCGGCTGCCAAAGAGCTTTCCAACGAGGCATGGCTTTTCCTCCTGGCTCTCCGGGCGTGGGAGCTGTCGCCAGAGCCGCGGCCCTACCGGAAAACGCTTCGCAGGCTGGCGCAGCGGCGCCACGTGGGCGCCGGTGGCGGCGAGGCTGACGGCCGCCGCAGAGCCCGCAGCCCCATGGGCTGTGGGGCCACGCGAGCGGCTGCCAAAGAGCTTTCCAACGAGGCATGGCTTTCCCTCCTGGCTCTTCGGGCTTGGGAGTTGTCGTCAGAGCCGCAGCCCTACCGGAAAATGCTTCGCAAGCTGGCACGGCAGCGCCACGTGGGCACCGTTGGCGGCGAGGCTGACGGCCGCCGCAAAGCCCGCAGCCGCACGGGCTGTTTCGCCAGGCGAGCGGCTGCCAAAGAGCTTTCCAACGAGGCACGGCTTTCCCTCCTGGCTCTTCGGGCTTGGGAGCTGTCGCCAGAGTTGCGGCCCTACAGGAAAATGCTTCGCAGGCTGGTGGGGCGGCGCCACGTGGGCGCCGGTGGCTCCGAGGCTGACAACCGCCGCAAAGCCCGCAGCCCCACGGGCTGTGGGGCCACGCGAGCGGCTGCCAAAGAGCTTTCCAACGAGGCACGGCTTTCCCTCCTGGCTCTTCGGGCTTGGGAGTTGTCGTCAGAGCCGCAGCCCTACCGGAAAATGCTTCGCAGCCTGGTGAGACGGCGACACATGGGCGCCGGTGGCAGCGAGGCTGACGGCCGCCGCAAAGCCCGCAGCCCCACAGGCTGTTTCGCCAGGGGAGCGGCTGCCAAAGAGCTTTCCAACGAGGCACGGCTTTCCCTCCTGGCTCTTCGGGCGTGGGAGCTGTCGCCAGAGCAGCAGCCCTACAGGAAAATGCTTCGCAGGCTGGCGCGGCTGCACCTGGTGGGCGCCGGTGGCTCCGAGGCTGACGGCCGCCACAAAGCCCGCAGCCCCACGGGCTGTGGGGCCACGCAAGAGGCTGCCAAAGAGCTTTCCAACGAGGCATGGCTTTCCCTCCTGGCTCTTCGGGCTTGGGAGCTGTCGCCAGAGCCGCAGCTGTACAGGAAAATGCTTCGCAGGCTGGCGCGGCGGCGCCACGTGGGCGCCGGTGTCGCTGAGGCTGACGGCCGCCGGAAAGCCCGCAGCCCCACGGGCTGTGGGGCCACGCGAGCGGCTGCCAAAGAGATTTCCAACGAGGCACGGCTTTCCCTCCTGGCTCTTCGGGCGTGGGAGCTGTCGTCAGAGCCGCAGCCCTACCGGAAAATGCTTCGCAGGCTGGCGCGGCTGCACCTGGTGGGCGCCAGTGGCGGGGAGGCTGACGGCCGCCACAAAGCCCGCAGCCCCACGGGCTGTGGGGCCACGCAAGAGGCTGCCAAAGAGCTTTCCAACGAGGCATGGCTTTCCCTCCTGGCTCTTCGGGCGTGGGAGCTGTCGCCAGAGCCGCGGCCCTACCGGAAAATGCTTCGCAGGCTGGCGCGGCTGCACCTGGTGGGCGCCGGTGGCGGGGAGGCTGACGGTCGCCGCAAAGCCCGCAGCCCCACGGGCTGTGGGGCCACGCGAGCGGCTGCCAAAGAGCTTTCCAACGAGGCACGGCTTTCCCTCCTGGCTCTTCGGGCGTGGGAGCTGTCGCCAGAGCCGCGGCCCTACCGGAAAATGCTTCGCAGGCTCGTGCGGCGGCTCCACGTGGGCGCCGGTGGCGCAAAGGCTGACGGCCGCCGCAAAGCCCGCAGCCCCACGGGCTGTGGGGCCACACGAGCGGCTGCCAAAGAGCTTTCCAACGAGGCACGGCTTTCCCTCCTGGCTCTTCGTGCTTGGGAGCTGTCGCCAGAGCCGCGGCCCTACCGGAAAATGCTTCGCAGGCTGGTGGGGCGGCGCCACGTAGGCGCTGGTGGCTCCGAGGCTGACGGCCGCCGCAAAGCCCGCAGCCCCACGGGCTGTGGGGCCACGCGAGCGGCTGCCAAAGAGCTTTCCAACGAGGCATGGCTTTCCCTCCCTGCTCTTCGGGCGTGGGAGCTATCGCCAGAGCCGCGGCCCTACCGGAAAATGCTTCGCAGGCTGGTGGGGCGGTACCACGTGGGCGCCGGTGGCGCCGAGGCTGACGGCCGCCGCAAAGCCCGCAGCTCCATGGGCTGTGTGGCCACGCGAGCGGCTGCCAAAGAGCTTTCCAACGAGGCATGGCTTTCCCTCCTGGCTCTTCGGGCTTGGGAGTTGTCGTCAGAGCCGTGGCCCTACTGGAAAATGCTTCGCAAGCTGGCGCGGCGGCGCCACGTAGGCGCCGGTGGCTCCGAGGCTGACGGCCACCGCAAAGCCCGCAGCCCCACGGGCTGTGAGGCCACGCGAGCGGCTGCCAAAGAGCTTTCCAACGAGGCACGGCTTTCCCTCCTGGGTCTTCGGGCGTGGGAGCTGTCGCCAGAGCCGCGGCCCTACAGGAAAATGCTTCGCAGGCTGGCGCGGCTGCACCTGGTGGGCGCCGGTGGCGGGGAGGCTGACGGCCCCCACAAAGCCCGCAGCCCCACGGGCTGTGGGGCCACGCGAGCGGCTGCCAAAGAGCTTTCCAACGAGGCACGGCTTTCCCTCCTGGCTCTTCGGGCGTGGGAGCTGTCGCCAGAGCCGTGGCCCTACCGGAAAATGCTTCGCAGGCTGGCGCGGCTGTAGCTGGTGGGCGCCGGTGGCGGTGAGGCTGACGGCCGCCGCAAAGCCCGCAGCCACACGGGCTGTGGGGCCACGCGAGCGGCTGCCAAAGAGCTTTCCAACGAGGCACGGCTTTCCCTCCTGGCTCTTCGTGCTTGGGAGCTGTCGCCAGAGCCGCGGCCCTACCGGAAAATGCTTCGCAGGCTGGTGGGGCGGCGCCACGTAGGCGCTGGTGGCTCCGAGGCTGACGGCCGCCGCAAAGCCCGCAGCCCCACGGGCTGTGGGGCCACGCGAGCGGCTGCCAAAGAGCTTTCCAACGAGGCATGGCTTTCCCTCCCTGCTCTTCGGGCGTGGGAGCTATCGCCAGAGCCGCGGCCCTACCGGAAAATGCTTCGCAGGCTGGTGGGGCGGTACCACGTGGGCGCCGGTGGCGCCGAGGCTGACGGCCGCCGCAAAGCCCGCAGCTCCATGGGCTGTGTGGCCACGCGAGCGGCTGCCAAAGAGCTTTCCAACGAGGCATGGCTTTCCCTCCTGGCTCTTCGGGCTTGGGAGTTGTCGTCAGAGCCGTGGCCCTACTGGAAAATGCTTCGCAAGCTGGCGCGGCGGCGCCACGTAGGCGCCGGTGGCTCCGAGGCTGACGGCCACCGCAAAGCCCGCAGCCCCACGGGCTGTGAGGCCACGCGAGCGGCTGCCAAAGAGCTTTCCAACGAGGCACGGCTTTCCCTCCTGGGTCTTCGGGCGTGGGAGCTGTCGCCAGAGCCGCGGCCCTACAGGAAAATGCTTCGCAGGCTGGCGCGGCTGCACCTGGTGGGCGCCGGTGGCGGGGAGGCTGACGGCCCCCACAAAGCCCGCAGCCCCACGGGCTGTGGGGCCACGCGAGCGGCTGCCAAAGAGCTTTCCAACGAGGCACGGCTTTCCCTCCTGGCTCTTCGGGCGTGGGAGCTGTCGCCAGAGCCGTGGCCCTACCGGAAAATGCTTCGCAGGCTGGCGCGGCTGTAGCTGGTGGGCGCCGGTGGCGGTGAGGCTGACGGCCGCCGCAAAGCCCGCAGCCACACGGGCTGTGGGGCCACGCGAGCGGCTGCCAAAGAGCTTTCCAACGAGGCACGGCTTTCCCTCCTGGCTCTTCGTGCTTGGGAGCTGTCGCCAGAGTTGCGGCCCTACCGGAAAATGCTTCGCAGGCTGGTGGGGCGGCGCCACGTGGGCGCCGGTGGCTCCGAGGCTGACGGCCGCCGCAAAGCCCGCAGCCGCACGGGCTGTTTCGCCAGGCGAGCGGCTGCCAAAGAGCTTTCCAACGAGGCATGGCTTTCCCTCCTGGCTCTTCGGGCTTGGGAGCTGTCGCCAGAGTTGCGGCCCTACCGGAAAATGCTTCGCAGGCTGGTGGGGCGGCGCCACGTGGGCGCCGGTGGCTCCGAGGCTGACGGCCGCCGCAAAGCCCGCAGCCCCACAGGCTGTTTCGCCAGGCGAGCGGCTGCCAAAGAGGTTTCCAACGAGGCACGGCTTTCCCTCCTCGCTTTTCGGGCGTGGGAGCTGTCGCCAGAGCCGCAGCCCTACAGGAAAATGCTTCGCAGGCTGGCGCGGCTGCACCTGGTGGGCGCCGGTGGCTCCGAGGGTGACGGCCGCCACAAAGCCCGCAGCCCCACGGGCTGTGGGGCCACGCGATCGGCTGCCAAAGAGCTTTCCAACGAGGCACGGCTTTCCCTCCTGGCTCTTCGTGCTTGGGAGCTGTCGTCAGAGTTGCGGCCCTACCGGAAAATGCTTCGCAGGCTGGTGGGGCGGCGCCACGTGGGCGCCGGTGGCAGCGAGGCTGACGGCCGCCGCAAAGCCCGCAGCCCCACGGGCTGTTTCGCCAGGCGAGCGGCTGCCAAAGAGCTTTCCAACGAGGCACGGCTTTCCCTCCTGGCTCTTCGGGCGTGGGAGCTGTCGCCAGAGCCGCAGCCCTACCGGAAAATGCTTCGCAGGCTGGCGCGGCGGCGCCACGTGGACGCCGGTGTCGCTGAGGCTGACGTCCGCCGGAAAGCCCGCAGCCCCACGGGCTGTGGGGCCATGCGAGCGGCTGCCAAAGAGCTTTCCAACGAGGCACGGCTTTCCCTCCTGGCTCTTCGGGCTTGGGAGCTGTCGTCAGAGCCGCAGCCCTACCGGAAAATGCTTCGCAGGCTGGCGCGGCGGCGCCACGTGGGCACCGGTGGCAGCGAGGATGACGGCCGCCGCAAAGCCCGCAGCCCCACAAGCTGTTTCGCCAGGCGAGCGGCTGCCAAAGAGCTTTCCAACGAGGCACGGCTTTCCCTCCTAGGACTTCGGGCGTGGGAGCTGTCGCCAGAGCTGCGGCCCTACCGGAAAATGCTTCGCAGGCTGGTGGGGCGGCGCAACGTGGGCGCCGGTGGCTCCGAGGCTGACGGCTGCCGCAAAGCCCGCAGCCGCACGGGCTGTTTCGCCAGGCGAGCGGCTGCCAAAGAGCTTTCCAAAGAGGCATGGCTTTCCCTCCTGGCTCTTCGGGCTTGGGAGCTGTCGCCAGAGCCGCGGCCCTACCGGAAAATGCTTCGCAGGCTGGTGGGGCGGCGCCACGTGGGCGCCGGTGGCTCCGAGGCTGACAACCGCCGCAAAGCCCGCAGCCCCACGGGCTGTGGGGCCACGCGAGCGGCTGCCAAAGAGCTTTCCAACGAGGCATGGCTTTCCCTCCTGGCTCTTCGGGCTTGGGAGCTGTCGTCAGAGCTCCAGCCCTACCGGAAAATGCTTCGCAAGCTGGCGCGGCAGCGCCACGTGGGCGCCGGTGGCGCCGAGGCTGACGGCCGCCGCAAAGCCCACAGCCCCACGGGCTGTGGGGCCACGCGAGCGGCTGCCAAAGAGCTTTCCAACAAGGCACGGCTTTCCCTCCTGGCTCTTCGGGCGTGGGAGCTGTCGTCAGAGCCGCGGCCCTACCGGAAAATGCTTCGCAGGCTTGTGCGGCGGCGCCACGTGAACGCCGTTGGCTCCGAGGCTGACGGCCGCCGCAAAGCCCGCAGCCTCACGGGCTGTGGGGCCAGGCGAGCGGCTGCCAAAGAGCTTTCCAACGAGGCACGGCTTTTCCTCCTGGCTCTTCGTCCTTGGGAGCTGTCGCCAGAGCCGCGGCCCTACCGGAAAATGCTTCGCAGGCTGGTGGGGCGGCGCCACGTGGGCGCCGGTGGCGCCGAGGCTGACGGCCGCTGCAAAGCCTGCAGCCCCACGGGCTGTGAGGCCACGCGAGCGGCTGCCAAAGAGCTTTCCAACGAGGCACGGCTTTCCCTCCTGGCTCTTCGGGCGTGGGAGCTGTCGCCAGAGCCACGACCCTACAGGAAAATGCTTCGCAGGCTGGCGCGGCTGCACCTGGTGGGCGCCGGTGGCTCCGAGGCTGACGGCCGCCACAAAGCCCGCAGCCCCACGGGCTGTGGGGCCACGCGAGCGGCTGCCAAAGAGCTTTCCAACGAGGCACGGCTTTCCCTCCTGGCTCTTCGGGCTTGGGAGCTGTCGCCAGAGTTGCGGCCCTACCGGAAAATGCTTCGCAGGCTGGTGGGGCGGCGCCACGTGGGCGCCAGTGGCTCCGAGGCTGACGGCCGCCGCAAAGCCCGCAGCCCCACGGGCTGTTTCGCCAGGCGAACGGCTGCCAAAGAGCTTTCCAACGAGGCACGGCTTTCCCTCCTGGCTCTTCGGGCGTGGGAGCTGTCGCCAGAGCCGCGGCCCTACCGGAAAATGCTTCGCAGGCTGGTGGGGCGGCGCCACGTGGGCTCCGGTGGCTCCGAGGCTGACAACCGCCGCAAAGCCCGCAGCCCCACGGGCTGTGGGGCCACGCGAGCGGCTGCCAAAGAGCTTTCCAACGAGGCATGGCTTTCCCTCCTGGCTCTTCGGGCGTGGGAGCTGTCGTCAGAGCCGCGGCCCTACAGGAAAATGCTTCGCAGGCTTGTGCGGCGGCGCCACGTGGGCGCCGGTGGCGCGGAGGCTGACGGCCGCCGCAAAGCCCGCAGCCCCACGGGCTGTGGGGCCACGCGAGCGGCTGCCAAAGAGCTTTCCAACGAGGCACGGCTTTCCCTCCTGGCTCTTCGGGCGTGGGAGCTGTCGCCAGAGCCACGGCCCTACCGGAAAATGCTTCGCAGGCTGGTGGGGCGGCGCCACGTGGGCGCTGGTGGCTCCGAGGCTGACGGCCGCCGCAAAGCCCGCAGCCCCACGGGCTGTGGGGCCACGCGAGCGGCTGCCAAAGAGCTTTCCAACGAGGCATGGCTTTCCCTCCTGGCTCTTCGGGCGTGGGAGCTGTCGCCAGAGACGCGGCCCTACCGGAAAATGCTTCGTAGGCTGGCGCAGCGGCGCCACGTGGGCGCCGGTGGCAGCGAGGATGACGGCCGCCGCAAAGCCCGCAGCCCCACAGGCTGTTTCGCCAGGCGAGCGGCTGCCAAAGAGCTTTCCAACGAGGCACGGCTTTCCCTCCTAGGTCTTCGGGCGTGGGAGCTGTCGCCAGAGCCGCGGCCCTACCGGAAAATGCTTCGCAGGCTGGCGCGGCGGCGCCACGTGGGCGCCGGTGGCTCCGAGGCTGACGGCCGCCACAAAGCCTGCAGCCCCACGGGCTGTGGGGCCACGCGATCGGCTGCCAAAGAGCTTTCCAACGAGGCACGGCTTTCCCTCCTGGCTCTTCGTGCTTGGGAGCTGTCGCCAGAGTTGCGGCCCTACCGGAAAATGCTTCGCAGGCTGGCGCGGCGGCGCCACGTGGGCGCCGGTGGCTCCGAGGCTGACGGCCGCTGCAAAGCCCGCAGCCCCACGGGCTGTGAGGCCACGCGAGCGGCTGCCAAAGAGCTTTCCAACGAGGCACGGATTTCCCTCCTGGCTCTTCGGGCGTGGGAGCTGTCGCCAGAGCCACGGCCCTACAGGAAAATGCTTCGCAGGCTGGCACGGCTGCACCTGGTGGGCGCCGGTGGCTCCGAGGCTGACGGCCGCCACAAAGCCCGCAGCCCCACGGGCTGTGGGGCCACGCGATCGGCTGCCAAAGAGCTTTCCAACGAGGCACGGCTTTCCCTCCTGGCTCTTCGGGCTTGGGAGCTGTCGCCAGAGTTGCGGCCCTACCGGAAAATGCTTCGCAGGCTGGTGGGGCGGCGCCACGTGGGCGCCAGTGGCTCCGAGGCTGACGGCCGCCGCAAAGCCCGCAGCCCCACGGGCTCTTTCGCCAGGCGAACGGCTGCCAAAGAGCTTTCCAACGAGGCACGGCTTTCCCTCCTGGCTCTTCGGGCGTGGGAGCTGTCGCCAGAGCCGCAGCCCTACAGGAAAATGCTTCGCAGGCTGGCGCGGCGGCGCCACGTGGGCGCCGGTGTCGCTGAGGCTGACGGCCGCCGGAAAGCCCGCAGCCCCACGGGCTGTGGGGCCACGCGAGCGGCTGCCAAAGAGCTTTCCAACGAGGCACGGCTTTCCCTCCTAGGTCTTCGGGCGTGGGAGCTGTCGCCAGAGACGCGGCCCTACCGGAAAATGCTTCGCAGGCTGGCGCAGCGGCGCCACGTGGGCGCCGGTGGCAGCGAGGCTGACGGCCGCCGCAAAGCCCGCAGCCCCACAGGCTGTTTCGCCAGGCGAGCGGCTGCCAAAGAGCTTTCCAACGAGGCATGGCTTTCCCTCCTGGCTCTTCGGGCGTGGGAGCTGTCGCCAGAGCCGCGGCCCTACAGGAAAATGCTTCGCAGTCTGGCGCGGCTGCACCTGGTGGGCGCCGGTGGCGGGGAGGCTGACGGCCGCCGCAAAGCCCGCAGCCCCACGGGCTGTGGGGCCACGCAAGAGGCTGCCAAAGAGCTTTCCAACGAGGCATGGCTTTCCCTCCTGGCTCTTCGGGCGTGGGAGCTGTCGCCAGAGCCGCGGCCCTACAGGAAAATTCTTCGCAGGCTCGTGCGGCGGCGCCACGTGGGCGCTGGTGGCTCCGAGGCTGACGGCCGCCGCAAAGCCCGCAGCCACACGGGCTGTGGGGCCACGCGAGCGGCTGCCAAAGAGCTTTCCAACGAGGCATGGCTTTCCCTCCCTGCTCTTCGGGCGTGGGAGCTGTCGCCAGAGCCGCAGCCCTACCGGAAAATGCTTCGCAGGCTGGTGCGGCGGTACCACGTGGGCGCCGGTGGCGCCGAGGCTGACGGCCGCCGCAAAGCCCGCAGCCCCATGGGCTGTGGGGCCACGCGAGCGGCTGCCAAAGAGCTTTCCAACGAGGCACGGCTTTCCCTCCTGGCTCTTCGGGCGTGGGAGCTGTCGCCAGAGCCGCGGCCCTACCGGAAAATGCTTCGCAGGCTGGCGCGGCTGTAGCTGGTAGGCGCCGGTGGCGCTGAGGCTGACGGCCGCCGCAAAGCCCGCAGCCCCACGGGCTGTGGGGCCACGTGAGCGGCTGCCAAAGAGCTTTCCAACGAGGCACAGCTTTCCCTCCTGGCTCTTCGTGCTTGGGAGCTGTCGCCAGAGTTGCGGCCCTACCGGAAAATGCTTCGCAGGCTGGTGGGGCGGCGCCACGTGGGCGCCGGTGGCTCCGAGGCTGACGGCCGCCGCAAAGCCCGCAGCCGCACGGGCTGTTTCGCCAGGCGAGCGGCTGCCAAAGAGCTTTCCAACGAGGCATGGCTTTCCCTCCTGGCTCGTCGGGCGTGGGAGCTGTCACCAGAGTTGCGGCCCTACCGGAAAATGCTTCGCAGGCTGGTGGGGCGGCACCACGTGGGCTCCGGTGGCTCCGAGGCTGACAATCGCCGCAAAGCCCGCAGCCCCACGGGCTGTGGGGCCACGCGAGCGGCTGCCAAAGAGCTTTCCAACGAGGCATGGCTTTCCCTCCTGGCTCTTCGGGCTTGGGAGCTGTCGTCAGAACTACAGCCCTACCGGAAAATGCTTCGCAAGCTGGCGCGGCAGCGCCACGTGGGCGCCGGTGGCGCCGAGGCTGACGGCCACCGCAAATCCCGCAGCCCCACGGGCTGTGGGCCCACGCGAGCGGCTGCCAAAGAGCTTTCCAACGAGGCATGGCTTTCCCTCCTGGCTCTTCGGGCGTGGGAGCTGTCGTCAGAGCCGCGGCCCTACCGGAAAATGCTTCGCAGGCTTGTGCGGCGGCGCCACGTGGGCGCCGGTGGCGCGGAGGCTGACGGCCGCCGCAAAGCCTGCAGCCCCACGGGCTGTGGGGCCACGCGAGCGGCTGCCAAAGAGCTTTCCAACGAGGCACGGCTTTCCCTCCTGGCTCTTCGGGCGTGGGAGCTGTCGCCAGAGCCGCGGCCCTACCGGAAAATGCTTCGCAGGCTGGTGGGGCGGCGCCACGTGGGCGCTGGTGGCTCCGAGGCTGACGGCCGCCGCAAAGCCCGCAGCCCCACGGGCTGTGGGGCCACGCGAGCGGCTGCCAAAGAGCTTTCCAACGAGGCATGGCTTTCCCTCCTGGCTCTTCGGGCGTGGGAGCTGTCGCCAGAGACGCGGCCCTACCGGAAAATGCTTCGTAGGCTGGCGCAGCGGCGCCACGTGGGCGCCGGTGGCAGCGAGGATGACGGCCGCCGCAAAGCCCGCAGCCCCACAGGCTGTTTCGCCAGGCGAGCGGCTGCCAAAGAGCTTTCCAACGAGGCACGGCTTTCCCTCCTAGGTCTTCGGGCGTGGGAGCTGTCGCCAGAGCCGCGGCCCTACAGGAAAATGCTTCGCAGGCTGGCGCGGCTGCACCTGGTGGGCGCCAGCGGCGGGGAGGCTGACGGCCGCCACAAAGCCCGCAGCCCCACGGGCTGTGGGGCCACGCGAGCGGCTGCCAAAGAGCTTTCCAACGAGGCACGGCTTTCCCTCCTGGCTCTTCGTGCTTGGGAGCTGTCGCCAGAGTTGCGGCCCTACCGGAAAATGCTTCGCAGGCTGGCGCGGCGGCGCCACGTGGGCGCCGGTGGCTCCGAGGCTGACGGCCGCCGCAAAGCCCGCAGCCCCACGGGCTGTTTCGACAAGCGAGCGGCTGCCAAAGAGCTTTCCAACGAGGCACGGCTTTCCCTCCTGGCTCTTCGGGCGTGGGAGCTGTCGCCAGAGCCGCGGCCCTACAGGAAAATGCTTCGCAGGCTGGCGCGGCTGCACCTGGTGGGCGCCGGTGGCGGGGAGGCTGACGGTCGCCGCAAAGCCCGCAGCCCCACGGGCTGTGGGGCCACGCGAGCGGCTGCCAAAGAGCTTTCCAACGAGGCACGGCTTTCCCTCCTGGCTCTTCGTGCTTGGGAGCTGTCGCCAGAGTAGCGGCCCTACCGCAAAAAACTCTGCATACTTGCGCGGCGGCGCCACATGGGCACCGTTGGCGGAGAGGCTGACGGCCGCCGCAAAGCCCGCAGCCCCACGGGCTGTGGGGCCACGGAAGAGGCTGCCAAAGAGCTTTCCAACGAGGCACGGCTTTCCCTCCTGGCTCTTCGGGCGTGGGAGCTGTCGCCAGAGCCGCGGCCCTACAGGAAAATGCTTCGCAGGCTGGCGCAGCGGCGCCACGTGGGCGCCGGTGGCGCCGAGGCTGACGGCCGCCGCAAATCCCGCAGGCCCACGGGCTCTGGGCCCACGCGAGCGGCTGCCAAAGAGCTTTCCAACGAGGCATGGCTTTCCCTCCTGGCTCTTCGGGCTTGGGAGCTGTCGTCAGAACTACAGCCCTACCGGAAAATGCTTCGCAAGCTGGCGCGGCAGCGCCACGTGGGCGCCGGTGGCGCCGAGGCTGACGGCCACCGCAAATCCCGCAGCCCCACGGGCTGTGGGCCCACGCGAGCGGCTGCCAAAGAGCTTTCCAACGAGGCATGGCTTTCCCTCCTGGCTCTTCGGGCGTGGGAGCTGTCGTCAGAGACGCGGCCCTACCGGAAAATGCTTCGCAGGCTGGTGGGGCGGCGCCACGTGGGCGCCGGTGGCTCCGAGGCTGACGGCCGCCGCAAAGCCCGCAGCCGCACGGGCTGTTTCGCCAGGCGAGCGGCTGCCAAAGAGCTTTCCAACGAGGCACGGCTTTCCCTCCTAGGTCTTCGGGCGTGGGAGCTGTCGCCAGAGCCGCGGCCCTACAGGAAAATGCTTCGCAGGCTGGCGCGGCTGCACCTGGTGTGCGCCAGCGGCGGGGAGGCTGACGGCCGCCACAAAGCCCGCAGCCCCACGGGCTGTGGGGCCACGCGATCGGCTGCCAAAGAGCTTTCCAACGAGGCACGGCTTTCCCTCCTGGCTCTTCGTGCTTGGGAGCTGTCGCCAGAGTTGCGGCCCTACCGGAAAATGCTTCGCAGGCTGGCGCGGCGGCGCCACGTGGGCGCCGGTGGCTCCGAGGCTGACGGCCGCCGCAAAGCCCGCAGCCCCACGGGCTGTTTCGACAAGCGAGCGGCTGCCAAAGAGCTTTCCAACGAGGCACGGCTTTCCCTCCTGGCTCTTCGGGCGTGGGAGCTGTCGCCAGAGCCGCGGCCCTACCGGAAAATGCTTCGCAGGCTGGCGCGGCTGTAGCTGGTGGGCACCGGTGGCGCTGAGGCTGACGGTCGCCGCAAAGCCCGCAGCCCCACGGGCTGTGGGGCCACGCGAGCGGCTGCCAAAGAGCTTTCCAACGAGGCACAGCTTTCCCTCCTGGCTCTTCGTGCTTGGGAGCTGTCGCCAGAGTTGCGGCCCTACCGGAAAATGCTTCGCAGGCTGGTGGGGCGGCGCCACGTGGGCGCCGGTGGCTCCGAGGCTGACGGCCGCCGCAAAGCCCGCAGCCGCACGGGCTGTTTCGCCAGGCGAGCGGCTGCCAAAGAGCTTTCAAACGAGGCATGGCTTTCCCTCCTGGCTCTTCGGGCTTGGGAGCTGTCGCCAGAGTTGCGGCCCTACCGCAAAATGCTTCGCAGGCTGGTGGGGCGGCGCCACGTGGGCGCCGGTGGCTCCGAGGCTGACGGCCGCCACAAAGCCCGCAGCCCCACGGGCTGTGGGGCCACGCAAGCGGCTGCCAAAGAGCTTTCCAACGAGGCACGGCTTTCCCTCCTGGCTCTTCGGGCTTGGGAGCTGTCGTCAGAGCCGTGGCCCTACTGGAAAATGCTTCGCAAGCTGGCGCGGCGGCGCCACGTGTGCGCCGGTGACGCCGAGGCTGACGGCCGCCGCAAAGCCCGCAGCCCCACGGGCTGTGAGGCCACGCGAGCGGCTGCCAAAGAGCTTTCCAACGAGGCACGGCTTTCCCTCCTGGCTCTTCGGGCGTGGGAGCTGTCGCCAGAGCCGCGGCCCTACCGGAAAATGCTTCGCAGGCTGGTGGGGCGGCGCCACGTGGGCGCCGGTGGCTCCGAGGCTGACGGCCGCCGCAAAGCCCGCAGCCGCACGGGCTGTTTCGCCAGGCGAGCGGCTGCCAAAGAGCTTTCCAACGAGGCACGGCTTTCCCTCCTAGGTCTTCGGGCGTGGGAGCTGTCGCCAGAGCCGCGGCCCTACAGGAAAATGCTTCGCAGGCTGGCGCGGCTGCACCTGGTGTGCGCCAGCGGCGGGGAGGCTGACGGCCGCCACAAAGCCCGCAGCCCCACGGGCTGTGGGGCCACGCGATCGGCTGCCAAAGAGCTTTCCAACGAGGCACGGCTTTCCCTCCTGGCTCTTCGTGCTTGGGAGCTGTCGCCAGAGTTGCGGCCCTACCGGAAAATGCTTCGCAGGCTGGCGCGGCGGCGCCACGTGGGCGCCGGTGGCTCCGAGGCTGACGGCCGCCGCAAAGCCCGCAGCCCCACGGGCTGTTTCGACAAGCGAGCGGCTGCCAAAGAGCTTTCCAACGAGGCACGGCTTTCCCTCCTGGCTCTTCGGGCGTGGGAGCTGTCGCCAGAGCCGCGGCCCTACCGGAAAATGCTTCGCAGGCTGGCGCGGCTGTAGCTGGTGGGCACCGGTGGCGCTGAGGCTGACGGTCGCCGCAAAGCCCGCAGCCCCACGGGCTGTGGGGCCACGCGAGCGGCTGCCAAAGAGCTTTCCAACGAGGCACAGCTTTCCCTCCTGGCTCTTCGTGCTTGGGAGCTGTCGCCAGAGTTGCGGCCCTACCGGAAAATGCTTCGCAGGCTGGTGGGGCGGCGCCACGTGGGCGCCGGTGGCTCCGAGGCTGACGGCCGCCGCAAAGCCCGCAGCCGCACGGGCTGTTTCGCCAGGCGAGCGGCTGCCAAAGAGCTTTCAAACGAGGCATGGCTTTCCCTCCTGGCTCTTCGGGCTTGGGAGCTGTCGCCAGAGTTGCGGCCCTACCGCAAAATGCTTCGCAGGCTGGTGGGGCGGCGCCACGTGGGCGCCGGTGGCTCCGAGGCTGACGGCCGCCACAAAGCCCGCAGCCCCACGGGCTGTGGGGCCACGCAAGCGGCTGCCAAAGAGCTTTCCAACGAGGCACGGCTTTCCCTCCTGGCTCTTCGGGCTTGGGAGCTGTCGTCAGAGCCGTGGCCCTACTGGAAAATGCTTCGCAAGCTGGCGCGGCGGCGCCACGTGTGCGCCGGTGACGCCGAGGCTGACGGCCGCCGCAAAGCCCGCAGCCCCACGGGCTGTGAGGCCACGCGAGCGGCTGCCAAAGAGCTTTCCAACGAGGCACGGCTTTCCCTCCTGGCTCTTCGGGCGTGGGAGCTGTCGCCAGAGCCGCGGCCCTACCGGAAAATGCTTCGCAGGCTGGCGCGGCTGCACCTGGTGGGCGCCGGTGGCGGGGAGGCTGACGGCCGCCACAAAGCCCGCAGCCCCACGGGCTGTGGGGCCACGCGAGCGGCTGCCAAAGAGCTTTCCAACGAGGCACGGCTTTCCCTCCTGGCTCTTCGGGCGTGGGAGCTGTCGCCAGAGACGCGGCCCTACAGGAAAATGCTTCGCAGGCTGGCGCGGCTGTAGCTGGTGGGCGCCGGTGGCGCTGAGGCTGACGGCCGCCGCAAAGCCCGCAGCCCCACGGGCTGTGGGGCCACGTGAGCGGCTGCCAAAGAGCTTTCCAACGAGGCACGGCTTTCTCTCCTCGCTCTTCGGGCGTGGGAGCTGTCGCCAGAGCCGCGGCCCTACCGGAAAATGCTTCGCAGGCTGGTGGGGCGGCGCCACGTGGGCGCCGGTGGCTCCGAGGCTGACGGCCGCCGCAAAGCCCGGAGCCCCACGGGCTGTTTCGCCAGGCGAGCGGCTGCCAAAGAGCTTTCCAACGAGGCACGGCTTTCCCTCCTGGCTCTTCGTGCTTGGGAGCTGTCGCCAGAGTTGCAGCCCTACCGGAAAATGCTTCGCAGGCTGGCGCGGCGGCGCCTCGTGGGCGCCGGTGTCGACGAGGTTGACGGCCGCCGTATAGCCCGCAGCCACACGGGCTGTGGGGCCACGCGAGCGGCTGCCAAAGAGCTTTCCAACGAGGCACGGCTTTCCCTCCTGGCTCTTCGTGCTTGGGAGCTGTCGCCAGAGTTGCGGCCCTACCGGAAAACGCTTAGCAGGCTGGTACGGCGGAGCCACGAGGGCTCCGGTGTCGCCGAGGCTGACGGCCGCCGCAAAGCCCGCAGCCCCACGGGCTGTGGGGCCACGTGAGCGGCTGCCAAAGAGCTTTCCAACGAGGCACGGCTTTCCCTCCTGGCTCTTCGGGCGTGGGAGCTGTCGTCAGAGCCGCAGCCCTACCGGAAAATGCTTCGCAAGCTGGCGCGGCAGCGCCACGTGGGCACCGTTGGCGGCGAGGCTGACGGCCGCCGCAAAGCCCGCAGCCCCACAGGCTGTTTCGCCAGGCGAGCGGCTGCCAAAGAGCTTTCCAACGAGGCACGGCTTTCCCTCCTGGCTCTTCGGGCGTGGGAGCTGTCGTCAGAGCCGCAGCCCTACCGGAAAATGCTTCGCAGACTGGTGGGGCGGCGCCACGTGGGCGCCGGTGGCTCCGAGGCTGACGGCCGCCACAAAGCCCGCAGCCCCACGGGCTGTGGGGCCACGCAAGCGGCTGCCAAAGAGTTTTCCAACGAGGCACGGCTTTCCCTCCTGGCTCTTCGGGCTTGGGAGTTGTCGCCAGAGCCGCGGCCCTACTGGAAAATGCTTCGCAAGCTGGCGCGGCGGCGCCACGTGGGCGCCGGTGTCGACGAGGTTGACGGCCGCCGTATAGCCCGCAGCCACACGGGCTGTGGGGCCACGCGAGCGGCTGCCAAAGAGCTTTCCAACGAGGCACGGCTTTCCCTCCTGGCTCTTCGTGCTTGGGAGCTGTCGCCAGAGTTGCGGCCCTACCGGAAAACGCTTCGCAGGCTGGTACGGCGGAGCCACGAGGGCTCCGGTGTCGCCGAGGCTGACGGCCGCCGCAAAGCCCGCAGCCCCACGGGCTGTGGGGCCACGTGAGCGGCTGCCAAAGAGCTTTCCAACGAGGCACGGCTTTCCCTCCTGGCTCTTCGGGCGTGGGAGCTGTCGTCAGAGCCGCAGCCCTACCGGAAAATGCTTCGCAAGCTGGCGCGGCAGCGCCACGTGGGCACCGTTGGCGGCGAGGCTGACGGCCGCCGCAAAGCCCGCAGCCCCACAGGCTGTTTCGCCAGGCGAGCGGCTGCCAAAGAGCTTTCCAACGAGGCACGGCTTTCCCTCCTGGCTCTTCGGGCGTGGGAGCTGTCGTCAGAGCCGCAGCCCTACCGGAAAATGCTTCGCAGACTGGTGGGGCGGCGCCACGTGGCCGCCGGTGGCTCCGAGGCTGACGGCCGCCACAAAGCCCGCAGCCCCACGGGCTGTGGGGCCACGCAAGCGGCTGCCAAAGAGTTTTCCAACGAGGCATGGCTTTCCCTCCTGGCTCTTCGGGCTTGGGAGTTGTCGTCAGAGCCGTGGCCCTACTGGAAAATGCTTCGCAAGCTGGCGCGGCGGCGCCACGTGTGCGCCGGTGGCGCCGAGGCTGACGGCCGCCGCAAAGCCCGCAGCCCCACGGGCTGTGGGGCCATGCGAGCGGCTGCCAAAGAGCTTTCCAACGAGGCACGGCTTTCCCTCCTGGCTCTTCGGGCGTGGGAGCTGTCGCCAGAGACGCGGCCCTACCGGAAAATGCTTTGCAGGCTGGCGCGGCTGTAGCTGGTGGGCGCCGGTGGCGTTGAGGCTGACGGCCGCCGCAAAGCCCGCAGCCCCACGGGCTGTGGGGCCACGCGAGCGGCTGCCAAAGAGCTTTCCAACGAGGCACGGCTTTCCCTCCCTGCTCTTCGGGCGTGGGAGCTGTCGCCAGAGTCGCGGCCCTACCGCAAAAAGCTCTGCATACTTGCGCGGCGGCGCCACATGGGCACCGTTGGCGGAGAGGCTGACGGCCGCCGCAAAGCCCACAGCCCCACGGGCTGTGGGGCCACGGAAGAGGCTGCCAAAGAGCTTTCCAACGAGGCACGGCTTTCCCTCCTGGCTCTTCGGGCGTGGGAGCTGTCGCAAGAGCCGCGGCCCTACCGGAAAATGCTTCGCAGGCTGGCGCGGCGGCGCCACGTGGGCGCCGGTGGCAGCGAGGCTGACGGCCGCCGCAAAGCCCGCAGCCCCACAGGCTGTTTCGCCAAACGAGCGGCTGCCAAAGAGCTTTCCAACGAGGCACGGCTTTCCCTCCTGGCTCTTCGGGCTTGGGAGCTGTCGTCAGATCCGCGGCCGTACAGGAAAATGCTTCGCAGGCTGGCGCGGCTGCACCTGGTGGGCGCCGGTGGCGGGGAGGCTGACGGCCGCCACAAAGCCCGCAGCCCCACGGGCTGTGGGGCCACGCGATCGGCTGCCAAAGAGCTTTCCAACGAGGCACGGCTTTCCCTCCTGGCTCTTCGTGCTTGGGAGCTGTCGCCAGAGTTGCAGTCCTACCGGAAAATGGTTCGCAGGCTGGTGGGGCGGCGCCACGTAGGCGCCGGTGGCTCCGAGACTGACGGCCGCCGCAAAGCCCGCAGCCCCACAGGCTGTTTCGCCAGGCGAGCGGCTGCCAAAGAGCTTTCCAACGAGGCACGGCTTTCCCTCCTGGCTCTTCGGGCGTGGGAGCTGTCGCCAGAGCCGCGGCCCTACCGGAAAATGTTTCGCAGGCTGGCGCAGCGGCGCCACGTGGGCGCCGGTGGCGCCGAGGCTGACGGCCGCCGCAAAGCCTGCAGCCCCACGGGCTGTGGGGCCACGCGAGCGGCTGCCAAAGAGCTTTCCAACGAGGCACGGCTTTCCCTCCTGGCTCTTCGTGCTTGGGAGCTGTCGCCAGAGTTGCGGCCCTACCGGAAAATGCTTCGCAGGCTGGTGGGGCGGCGCCACGTGGGCGCCGGTGGCTCCGAGGCTGACGGCCGCAGCAAAGCCCGCAGCCGCACGGGCTGTTTCGCCAGGCGAGCGGCTGCCAAAGAGCTTTCCAACGAGGCATGGCTTTCCCTCCTGGCTCTTCGTGCTTGGGAGCTGTCGCCAGAGTTGCGGCCCTACCGGAAAATGCTTCGCAGGCTGGTGGGGCGGCGCCACGTGGGCGCCGGTGGCTCCGAGGCTGACGGCCGCAGCAAAGCCCGCAGCCGCACGGGCTGTGGGGCCACGCGAGCGGCTGCCAAAGAGCTTTCCAACGAGGCACGGCTTTCCCTCCTGGCTCTTCGGGCGTGGGAGATTTCGCTAGAGCCGCGGCCCTACCGGAAAATGCTTCGCAGGCTGGCGCGGCTGCACCTGGTGGGCGCCGGTGGCGGGGAGGCTGATGGCCGCCACAAAGCCCGCAGCCCCACAGGCTGTTTCGCCAGGCGAGCGGCTGCCAAAGAGCTTTCCAACGAGGCACGGCTTTCCCTCCTGGCTCTTCGGGCGTGGGAGCTGTCGCCAGAGCCGCGGCCCTACCGGAAAATGCTTCGCAGGCTGGCGCGGCTGTAGCTGGTGGGCACCGGTGGCGCTGAGGCTGACGGCCGCCGCAAAGCCCGCAGCCCCACGGGCTGTGGGGCCACGCGAGCGGCTGCCAAAGAGCTTTCCAACGAGGCACGGCTTTCCCTCCTGGGTCTTCGGGCGTGGGAGCTGTCGTCAGAGCCGCAGCCCTACCGGAAAATGCTTCGCAGACTGGTGCGGCGGCGCCACGTGGGCGCCGGTGTCGCCGAGGCTAACGGCCGCCGCAAAGCCCGCAGCCCCACGGGCTGCGTGGCAACGCGAGAGGCTGCCAAAGAGCTTTCCAACGAGGCATGGCTTTCCCTCCTGGCTCTTCGGGCGTGGGAGCTGTCGCCAGAGACGCGGCCCTACCGGAAAATGCTTCGTAGGCTGGCGCGGCTGCACCTGGTGGGCGCCAGTGGCGGGGAGGCTGACGGCCGCCGCAAAGCCCGCAGCCCCACGGGCTGTGGGGCCACGCGAGCGGCTACCAAAGAGCTTTCCAACGAGGCACGGCTTTCCCTCCTGGCTCTTCGGGCGTGGGAGCTGTCGCCAGAGCCGCGGCCCTACCGGAAAATGCTTCGCAGGCTGGCGCGGCTGTAGCTGGTGGGCACCGGTGGCGATGAGGCTGACGGCCGCCGCAAAGCCCGCAGCCCCACGGGCTGTGGGGCCACGCGAGCGGCTGCCAAAGAGCTTTCCAACGAGGCATGGCTTTCCCTCCTGGCTCTTCGGGCGTGGGAGCTGTCGCCAGAGACGCGGCCCTACCGGAAAATGCTTCGTAGCCTGGCGCAGCGGCGCCACGTGGACGCCGGTGGCAGCGAGGATGACGGCCGCCGCAAAGCCCGCAGCCCCACAGGCTGTTTCGCCAAACGAGCGGCTGCCAAAGAGCTTTCCAACGAGGCACGGCTTTCCCTCCTGGCTCTTCGGGCTTGGGAGCTGTCGTCAGATCCGCGGCCGTACAGGAAAATGCTTCGCAGGCTGGCGCGGCTGCACCTGGTGGGCGCCGGTGGCGGGGAGGCTGACGGCCGCCACAAAGCCCGCAGCCCCACGGGCTGTGGGGCCACGCGATCGGCTGCCAAAGAGCTTTCCAACGAGGCACGGCTTTCCCTCCTGGCTCTTCGTGCTTGGGAGCTGTCGCCAGAGTTGCAGTCCTACCGGAAAATGCTTCGCAGGCTGGTGAGGCGGCGCCACGTAGGCGCCGGTGGCTCCGAGACTGACGGCCGCCGCAAAGCCCGCAGCCCCACAGGCTGTTTCGCCAGGCGAGCGGCTGCCAAAGAGCTTTCCAACGAGGCACGGCTTTCCCTCCTGGCTCTTCGGGCATGGGAGCTGTCGCCAGAGCCGCAGCCCTACCGGAAAATGTTTCGCAGGCTGGCGCAGCGGCGCCACGTGGGCGCCGGTGGCGCCGAGGCTGACGGCCGCCGCAAAGCCTGCAGCCCCACGGGCTGTGGGGCCACGCGAGCGGCTGCCAAAGAGCTTTCCAACGAGGCACGGCTTTCCCTCCTGGCTCTTCGTGCTTGGGAGCTGTCGCCAGAGCCGCGGCCCTACCGGAAAATGCTTCGCAGGCTGGTGGGGCGGCGCCACGTGGGCGCCGGTGGCTCCGAGGCTGACGGCCGCAGCAAAGCCCGCAGCCGCACGGGCTGTTTCGCCAGGCGAGCGGCTGCCAAAGAGCTTTCCAACGAGGCATGGCTTTCCCTCCTGGCTCTTCGTGCTTGGGAGCTGTCGCCAGAGTTGCGGCACTACCGGAAAATGCTTCGCAGGCTGGTGGGGCGGCGCCACGTGGGCGCCGGTGGCTCCGAGGCTGACGGCCGCAGCAAAGCCCGCAGCCGCACGGGCTGTGGGGCCACGCGAGCGGCTGCCAAAGAGCTTTCCAACGAGGCACGGCTTTCCCTCCTGGCTCTTCGGGCGTGGGAGATTTCGCTAGAGCCGCGGCCCTACCGGAAAATGCTTCGCAGGCTGGCGCGGCTGCACCTGGTGGGCGCCGGTGGCGGGGAGGCTGATGGCCGCCACAAAGCCCGCAGCCCCACAGGCTGTTTCGCCAGGCGAGCGGCTGCCAAAGAGCTTTCCAACGAGGCACGGCTTTCCCTCCTGGCTCTTCGGGCGTGGGAGCTGTCGCCAGAGCCGCGGCCCTACCGGAAAATGCTTCGCAGGCTGGCGCGGCTGTAGCTGGTGGGCACCGGTGGCGCTGAGGCTGACGGCCGCCGCAAAGCCCGCAGCCCCACGGGCTGTGGGGCCACGCGAGCGGCTGCCAAAGAGCTTTCCAACGAGGCACGGCTTTCCCTCCTGGGTCTTCGGGCGTGGGAGCTGTCGTCAGAGCCGCAGCCCTACCGGAAAATGCTTCGCAGACTGGTGCGGCGGCGCCACGTGGGCGCCGGTGTCGCCGAGGCTAACGGCCGCCGCAAAGCCCGCAGCCCCACGGGCTGCGTGGCAACGCGAGAGGCTGCCAAAGAGCTTTCCAACGAGGCATGGCTTTCCCTCCTGGCTCTTCGGGCGTGGGAGCTGTCGCCAGAGACGCGGCCCTACCGGAAAATGCTTCGTAGGCTGGCGCGGCTGCACCTGGTGGGCGCCAGTGGCGGGGAGGCTGACGGCCGCCGCAAAGCCCGCAGCCCCACGGGCTGTGGGGCCACGCGAGCGGCTACCAAAGAGCTTTCCAACGAGGCACGGCTTTCCCTCCTGGCTCTTCGGGCGTGGGAGCTGTCGCCAGAGCCGCGGCCCTACCGGAAAATGCTTCGCAGGCTGGCGCGGCGGCGCCACGTGGGCGCCGGTGGCTCCGAGGCTGACGGCCGCCGCAAAGCCCGCAGCCCCACGGGCTGTGGGGCCACGTGAGCGGCTGCCAAAGAGCTTTCCAACGAGGCACGGCTTTCCCTCCCTGCTCTTCGGGCGTGGGAGCTGTCGCCAGAGTCGCGGCCCTACCAGAAAATGCTTCGCAGGCTGGCGCGGCTGTACCAGGTGGGCGCCGGTGGCGCCGAGGCTGACGGCCGCCGCAAAGCCCGCAGCCCCACGGGCTGTGGGGCCACGCGAGCGGCTGCCAAAGAGCTTTCCAACGAGGCACGGCTTTCCCTCCTGGGTCTTCGGGCGTGGGAGCTATCGCCAGAGTCACGGCCCTACCGCAAAAAGCTCTGCATACTTGCGCGGCGGCGCCACATGGGCACCGTTGGCGGAGAGGCTGACGGCCGCCGCAAAGCCCGCAGCCCCACAGGCTGTTTCGCCAGGCGAGCGGCTGCCAAAGAGCTTTCCAACGAGGCACGGCTTTCCCTCCCTGCTCTTCGGGCGTGGGAGCTGTCGCCAGAGCCGCGGCCCTACAGGAAAATGCTTCGCAGGCTGGCGCGGCTGTAGCTGGTGGGCGCCGGTGGCGCTGAGGCTGACGGCCGCCGCAAAGCCCGCAGCCCCACGGGCTGTGGGGCCACGTGAGCGGCTGCCAAAGAGCTTTCCAACGAGGCACGGCTTTCTCTCCTCGCTCTTCGGGCGTGGGAGCTGTCGCCAGAGCCGCGGCCCTACCGGAAAATGCTTCGCAGGCTGGTGGGGCGGCGCCACGTGGGCGCCGGTGGCTCCGAGGCTGACGGCCGCCGCAAAGCCCGGAGCCCCACGGGCTGTTTCGCCAGGCGAGCGGCTGCCAAAGAGCTTTCCAACGAGGCACGGCTTTCCCTCCTGGCTCTTCGTGCTTGGGAGCTGTCGCCAGAGTTGCAGCCCTACCGGAAAATGCTTCGCAGGCTGGCGCGGCGGCGCCACGTGGGCGCCGGTGTCGACGAGGTTGACGGCCGCCGTATAGCCCGCAGCCACACGGGCTGTGGGGCCACGCGAGCGGCTGCCAAAGAGCTTTCCAACGAGGCACGGCTTTCCCTCCTGGCTCTTCGTGCTTGGGAGCTGTCGCCAGAGTTGCGGCCCTACCGGAAAACGCTTCGCAGGCTGGTATGGCGGAGCCACGAGGGCGCCGGTGTCGCCGAGGCTGACGGCCGCCGCAAAGCCCGCAGCCCCACGGGCTGTGGGGCCACGTGAGCGGCTGCCAAAGAGCTTTCCAACGAGGCACGGCTTTCCCTCCTGGCTCTTCGGGCTTGGGAGCTGTCGTCAGAGCCGCAGCCCTACCGGAAAATGCTTCGCAAGCTGGCGCGGCAGCGCCACGTGGGCACCGTTGGCGGCGAGGCTGACGGCCGCCGCAAAGCCCGCAGCCCCACAGGCTGTTTCGCCAGGCGAGCGGCTGCCAAAGAGCTTTCCAACGAGGCACGGCTTTCCCTCCTGGCTCTTCGGGCGTGGGAGCTGTCGTCAGAGCCGCAGCCCTACCGGAAAATGCTTCGCAGACTGGTGGGGCGGCGCCACGTGGGCGCCGGTGGCTCCGAGGCTGACGGCCGCCACAAAGCCCGCAGCCCCACGGGCTGTGGGGCCACGCAAGCGGCTGCCAAAGAGTTTTCCAACGAGGCACGGCTTTCCCTCCTGGCTCTTCGGGCTTGGGAGTTGTCGTCAGAGCCGTGGCCCTACTGGAAAATGCTTCGCAAGCTGGCGCGGCGGCGCCACGTGTGCGCCGGTGGCGCCGAGGCTGACGGCCGCCGCAAAGCCCGCAGCCCCACGGGCTGTGAGGCCACGCGAGCGGCTGCCAAAGAGCTTTCCAACGAGGCACGGCTTTCCCTCCTGGCTCTTCGGGCGTGGGAGCTGTCGCCAGAGCCGCGGCCCTACCGGAAAATGCTTCGCAGGCTGGCGCGGCTGCACCTGGTGGGCGCCGGTGGCGGGGAGGCTGACGGCCGCCACAAAGCCCGCAGCCCCACGGGCTGTGGGGCCACGCGAGCGGCTGCCAAAGAGCTTTCCAACGAGGCACGGCTTTCCCTCCTGGCTCTTCGGGCGTGGGAGCTGTCGCCAGAGACGCGGCCCTACCGGAAAATGCTTTGCAAGCTGGCGCGGCTGTAGCTGGTGGGCGCCGGTGGCGTTGAGGCTGACGGCCGCCGCAAAGCCCGCAGCCCCACGGGCTGTGGGGCCACGCGAGCGGCTGCCAAAGAGCTTTCCAACGAGGCACGGCTTTCCCTCCCTGCTCTTCGGGCGTGGGAGCTGTCGCCAGAGTCGCGGCCCTACCGCAAAAAGCTCTGCATACTTGCGCGGCGGCGCCACATGGGCACCGTTGGCGGAGAGGCTGACGGCCGCCGCAAAGCCCACAGCCCCACGGGCTGTGGGGCCACGGAAGAGGCTGCCAAAGAGCTTTCCAACGAGGCACGACTTTCCCTCCTGGCTCTTCGGGCGTGGGAGCTGTCGCCAGAGCCGCGGCCCTACCGGAAAATGCTTCGCAGGCTGGCGCGGCGGCGCCACGTGGGCGCCGGTGGCAGCGAGGCTGACGGCCGCCGCAAAGCCCGCAGCCCCACAGGCTGTTTCGCCAAACGAGCGGCTGCCAAAGAGCTTTCCAACGAGGCACGGCTTTCCCTCCTGGCTCTTCGGGCTTGGGAGCTGTCGTCAGATCCGCGGCCCTACAGGAAAATGCTTCGCAGGCTGGCGCGGCTGCACCTGGTGGGCGCCGGTGGCGGGGAGGCTGACGGCCGCCACAAAGCCCGCAGCCACACGGGCTGTGGGGCCACGCGATCGGCTGCCAAAGAGCTTTCCAACGAGGCATGGCTTTCCCTCCTGGCTCTTCGGGCTTGGGAGCTGTCGCCAGAGTTGCAGTCCTACCGGAAAATGCTTCGCAGGCTGGTGGGGCGGCGCCACGTGGGCGCCGGTGGCTCCGAGACTGACGGCCGCCGCAAAGCCCGCAGCCCCACAGGCTGTTTCGCCAGGCGAGCGGCTGCCAAAGAGCTTTCCAACGAGGCACGGCTTTCCCTCCTGGCTCTTCGGGCGTGGGAGCTGTCGCCAGAGCCGCGGCCCTACCGGAAAATGCTTCGCAGGCTGGCGCAGCGGCGCCACGTGGGCGCCGGTGGCGCCGAGGCTGACGGCCGCCGCAAAGCCCGCAGCCCCACGGGCTGTGGGGCCACGCGAGCGGCTGCCAAAGAGCTTTCCAACGAGGCATGGCTTTCCCTCCTGGCTCTTCGTGCTTGGGAGCTGTCGCCAGAGTTGTGGCCCTACCGGAAAATGCTTCGCAGGCTGGTGGGGCGGCGGCACGTGGGCGCCGGTGGCTCCGAGGCTGACGGCCGCAGCAAAGCCCGCAGCCGCACGGGCTGTTTCGCCAGGCGAGCGGCTGCCAAAGAGCTTTCCAACGAGGCATGGCTTTCCCTCCTGGCTCTTCGTGCTTGGGAGCTGTCGCCAGAGTTGCGGCCCTACCGGAAAATGCTTCGCAGGCTGGTGGGGCGGCGCCACGTGGGCGCCGGTGGCTCCGAGGCTGACGGCCGCAGCAAAGCCCGCAGCCGCACGGGCTGTGGGGCCACGCGAGCGGCTGCCAAAGAGCTTTCCAACGAGGCACGGCTTTCCCTCCTGGCTCTTCGGGCGTGGGGGATTTCGCCAGAGCCGCGGCCCTACCGGAAAATGCTTCGCAGGCTGGCGCGGCTGCACCTGGTGGGCGCCGGTGGCGGGGAGGCTGACGGCCGCCACAAAGCCCGCAGCCCCACGGGCTGTGGGGCCACGCGGGCGGCTACCAAAGAGCTTTCCAACGAGGCACGGCTTTCCCTCCTGGGTCTTCGGGCGTGGGAGCTGTCGCCAGAGCCGCGGCCCTACCGGAAAATGCTTCGCAGGCTGGCGCGGCTGTAGCTGGTGGGCACCGGTGGCGCTGAGGCTGACGGCCGCCGCAAAGCCCGCAGCCCCACGGGCTGTGGGGCCACGCGAGCGGCTGCCAAAGAGCTTTCCAACGAGGTATGGCTTTCCCTCCTGGCTCTTCGGGCGTGGGAGCTGTAGGCAGAGACGCGGCCCTACCGGAAAATGCTTCGTAGGCTGGCGCAGCGGCGCCACGTGGACGCCGGTGGCAGCGAGGATGACGGCCGCCGCAAAGCCCGCAGCCCCACAGGCTGTTTCGCCAGGCGAGCGGCTGCCAAAGAGCTTTCCAACGAGGCACGGCTTTCCCTCCTGGCTCTTCGTGCTTGGGAGCTGTCGCCAGAGTTGCGGCCCTACCGGAAAATGCTTCGCAGGCTGGCGCGGCGGCGCCACGTGGGCGCCGGTGGCTCCGAGGCTGACGGCCGCCGCAAAGCCCGCAGCCCCACGGGCTGTGGGGCCACGCGAGCGGCTGCCAAAGAGCTTTCCAACGAGGCACGGCTTTCCCTCCCTGCTCTTCGGGCGTGGGAGCTGTCGCCAGAGCCGCGGCCCTACCGGAAAATGCTTCGCAGGCTGGCGCGGCTGCACCTGGTGGGCGCCGGTGGCGCCGAGGCTGACGGCCGCCGCAAAGCCCGCAGCCCCACGGGCTGTGGGGCCACGCGAGCGGCTGCCAAAGAGCTTTCCAACGAGGCACGGCTTTCCCTCCTGGGTCTTCGGGCGTGGGAGCTGTCGCCAGAGTCACGGCCCTACCGCAAAAAGCTCTGCATACTTGCGCGGTGGCGCCACATGGGCACCGTTGGCGGAGAGGCTGACGGCCGCCGCAAAGCCCGCAGCCCCACGGGCTGTGGGGCCACGGAAGAGGCTGCCAAAGAGCTTTCCAACGAGGCACGGCTTTCCGTCCTGGCTCTTCGGGCGTGGGAGCTGTCGCCAGAGCCGCGGCCCTACAGGAAAATGCTTCGCAGGCTGGCGCGGCGGCGCCACGTGGGCACCGTTGGCGGCGAGGCTGACAACCGCCGCAAAGCCCGCAGCCCCACAGGCTGTTTCGCCAGGCGAGCGGCTGCCAAAGAGCTTTCCAACGAGGCACGGCTTTCCCTCCTGGCTCTTCGGGCGTGGGAGCTGTCGCCAGAGCCGCGGCCCTACAGGAAAATGCTTCGCAGGCTGGCGCAGCGGCGCCACGTGGGCGCCGGTGGCGCCGAGGCTGACGGCCGCCGCAAAGCCCGCAGCCCCACAGGCTGTTTCGCCAGGCGAGCGGCTGCCAAAGAGCTTTCCAACGAGGCACGGCTTTCCCTCCTGGGTCTTCGGGCGTGGGAGCTGTCGCCAGAGCCGCGGCCCTACCAGAAAATGCTTCGCAGGCTCTCGCGGCTGTAGCTGGTGGGCGCCGGTGGCGCTGAGGCTGACGGCCGCCGCAAAGCCCGCAGCCCCACGGGCTGTGGGGCCACGCGAGCGGCTGCCAAAGAGCTTTCCAACGAGGCACGGCTTTCTCTCCTCGCTCTTCGGGCGTGGGAGCTGTCGCCAGAGCCGCGGCCCTACCGGAAAATGCTTCGCAGGCTGGTGGGGCGGCGCCACGTGGGCGCCGGTGGCTCCGAGGCTGACGGCCGCCGCAAAGCCCGCAGCCCCACGGGCTGTGGGGCCACGTGAGCGGCTGCCAAAGAGTTTTCCAACGAGGCACGGCTTTCCCTCCTGGCTCTTCGGGCTTGGGAGTTGTCGTCAGAGCCGTGGCCCTACTGGAAAATGCTTCGCAAGCTGGCGCGGCGGCGCCACGTGTGCGCCGGTGGCGCCGAGGCTGACGGCCGCCGCAAAGCCCGCAGCCCCACGGGCTGTGAGGCCACGCGAGCGGCTGCCAAAGAGCTTTCCAACGAGGCACGGCTTTCCCTCCTGGCTCTTCGGGCGTGGGAGCTGTCGCCAGAGCCGCGGCCCTACCGGAAAATGCTTCGCAGGCTGGCGCGGCTGCACCTGGTGGGCGCCGGTGGCGGGGAGGCTGACGGCCGCAACAAAGCCCGCAGCCCCACGGGCTGTGGGGCCACGCGAGCGGCTGCCAAAGAGCTTTCCAATGAGGCACGGCTTTCCCTCCTGGCTCTTCGGGCGTGGGAGCTGTCGCCAGAGACGCGGCCCTACCGGAAAATGCTTTGCAAGCTGGCGCGGCTGTAGCTGGTGGGCGCCGGTGGCGTTGAGGCTGACGGCCGCCGCAAAGCCCGCAGCCCCACGGGCTGTGGGGCCACGCGAGCGGCTGCCAAAGAGCTTTCCAACGAGGCACGGCTTTCCCTCCCTGCTCTTCGGGCGTGGGAGCTGTCGCCAGAGTCGCGGCCCTACCGCAAAAAGCTCTGCATACTTGCGCGGCGGCGCCACATGGGCACCGTTGGCGGAGAGGCTGACGGCCGCCGCAAAGCCCACAGCCCCACGGGCTGTGGGGCCACGGAAGAGGCTGCCAAAGAGCTTTCCAACGAGGCACGACTTTCCCTCCTGGCTCTTCGGGCGTGGGAGCTGTCGCCAGAGCCGCGGCCCTACCGGAAAATGCTTCGCAGGCTGGCGCGGCGGCGCCACGTGGGCGCCGGTGGCAGCGAGGCTGACGGCCGCCGCAAAGCCCGCAGCCCCACAGGCTGTTTCGCCAAACGAGCGGCTGCCAAAGAGCTTTCCAACGAGGCACGGCTTTCCCTCCTGGCTCTTCGGGCTTGGGAGCTGTCGTCAGATCCGCGGCCCTACAGGAAAATGCTTCGCAGGCTGGCGCGGCTGCACCTGGTGGGCGCCGGTGGCGGGGAGGCTGACGGCCGCCACAAAGCCCGCAGCCACACGGGCTGTGGGGCCACGCGATCGGCTGCCAAAGAGCTTTCCAACGAGGCACGGCTTTCCCTCCTGGCTCTTCGGGCTTGGGAGCTGTCGCCAGAGTTGCAGTCCTACCGGAAAATGCTTCGCAGGCTGGTGGGGCGGCGCCACGTGGGCGCCGGTGGCTCCGAGACTGACGGCCGCCGCAAAGCCCGCAGCCCCAGAGGCTGTTTCGCCAGGCGAGCGGCTGCCAAAGAGCTTTCCAACGAGGCACGGCTTTCCCTCCTGGCTCTTCGGGCGTGGGAGCTGTCGCCAGAGCCGCGGCCCTACCGGAAAATGCTTCGCAGGCTGGCGCAGCGGCGCCACGTGGGCGCCGGTGGCGCCGAGGCTGACGGCCGCCGCAAAGCCCGCAGCCCCACGGGCTGTGGGGCCACGCGAGCGGCTGCCAAAGAGCTTTCCAACGAGGCATGGCTTTCCCTCCTGGCTCTTCGTGCTTGGGAGCTGTCGCCAGAGTTGTGGCCCTACCGGAAAATGCTTCGCAGGCTGGTGGGGCGGCGCCACGTGGGCGCCGGTGGCTCCGAGGCTGACGGCCGCAGCAAAGCCCGCAGCCGCACGGGCTGTTTCGCCAGGCGAGCGGCTGCCAAAGAGCTTTCCAACGAGGCATGGCTTTCCCTCCTGGCTCTTCGTGCTTGGGAGCTGTCGCCAGAGTTGCGGCCCTACCGGAAAATGCTTCGCAGGCTGGTGGGGCGGCGCCACGTGGGCGCCGGTGGCTCCGAGGCTGACGGCCGCAGCAAAGCCCGCAGCCGCACGGGCTGTGGGGCCACGCGAGCGGCTGCCAAAGAGCTTTCCAACGAGGCACGGCTTTCCCTCCTGGCTCTTCGGGCGTGGGGGATTTCGCCAGAGCCGCGGCCCTACCGGAAAATGCTTCGCAGGCTGGCGCGGCTGCACCTGGTGGGCGCCGGTGGCGGGGAGGCTGACGGCCGCCACAAAGCCCGCAGCCCCACGGGCTGTGGGGCCACGCGAGCGGCTACCAAAGAGCTTTCCAACGAGGCACGGCTTTCCCTCCTGGGTCTTCGGGCGTGGGAGCTGTCGCCAGAGCCGCGGCCCTACCGGAAAATGCTTCGCAGGCTGGCGCGGCTGTAGCTGGTGGGCACCGGTGGCGCTGAGGCTGACGGCCGCCGCAAAGCCCGCAGCCCCACGGGCTGTGGGGCCACGCGAGCGGCTGCCAAAGAGCTTTCCAACGAGGTATGGCTTTCCCTCCTGGCTCTTCGGGCGTGGGAGCTGTAGGCAGAGACGCGGCCCTACCGGAAAATGCTTCGTAGGCTGGCGCAGCGGCGCCACGTGGACGCCGGTGGCAGCGAGGATGACGGCCGCCGCAAAGCCCGCAGCCCCACAGGCTGTTTCGCCAGGCGAGCGGCTGCCAAAGAGCTTTCCAACGAGGCACGGCTTTCCCTCCTGGCTCTTCGTGCTTGGGAGCTGTCGCCAGAGTTGCGGCCCTACCGGAAAATGCTTCGCAGGCTGGTGGGGCGGCGCCACGTGGGCGCCGGTGGCTCCGAGGCTGACGGCCGCCGCAAAGCCCGCAGCCCCACGGGCTGTGGGGCCACGCGAGCGGCTGCCAAAGAGCTTTCCAATGAGGCACGGCTTTCCCTCCCTGCTCTTCGGGCGTGGGAGCTGTCGCCAGAGCCGCGGCCCTACCGGAAAATTCTTCGCAGGCTGGCGCGGCTGCACCTGGTGGGCGCCGGTGGCGCCGAGGCTGACGGCCGCCGCAAAGCCCGCAGCCCCACGGGCTGTGGGGCCACGCGAGCGGCTGCCAAAGAGCTTTCCAACGAGGCACGGCTTTCCCTCCTGGGTCTTCGGGCGTGGGAGCTGTCGCCAGAGTCACGGCCCTACCGCAAAAAGCTCTGCATACTTGCGCGGCGGCGCCACATGGGCACCGTTGGCGGAGAGGCTGACGGCCGCCGCAAAGCCCGCAGCCCCACGGGCTGTGGGGCCACGGAAGAGGCTGCCAAAGAGCTTTCCAACGAGGCACGGCTTTCCGTCCTGGCTCTTCGGGCGTGGGAGCTGTCGCCAGAGCCGCGGCCCTACAGGAAAATGCTTCGCAGGCTGGCGCGGCGGCGCCACGTGGGCACCGTTGGCGGCGAGGCTGACAACCGCCGCAAAGCCCGCAGCCCCACAGGCTGTTTCGCCAGGCGAGCGGCTGCCAAAGAGCTTTCCAACGAGGCACGGCTTTCCCTCCTGGCTCTTCGGGCGTGGGAGCTGTCGCCAGAGCCGCGGCCCTACAGGAAAATGCTTCGCAGGCTGGCGCAGCGGCGCCACGTGGGCGCCGGTGGCGCCGAGGCTGACGGCCGCCGCAAAGCCCGCAGCCCCACAGGCTGTTTCGCCAGGCGAGCGGCTGCCAAAGAGCTTTCCAACGAGGCACGGCTTTCCCTCCTGGGTCTTCGGGCGTGGGAGCTGTCGCCAGAGCCGCGGCCCTACCAGAAAATGCTTCGCAGGCTCTCGCGGCTGTAGCTGGTGGGCGCCGGTGGCGCTGAGGCTGACGGCCGCCGCAAAGCCCGCAGCCCCACGGGCTGTGGGGCCACGCGAGCGGCTGCCAAAGAGCTTTCCAACGAGGCACGGCTTTCTCTCCTCGCTCTTCGGGCGTGGGAGCTGTCGCCAGAGCCGCGGCCCTACCGGAAAATGCTTCGCAGGCTGGTGGGGCGGCGCCACGTGGGCGCCGGTGGCTCCGAGGCTGACGGCCGCCGCAAAGCCCGCAGCCCCACGGGCTGTGGGGCCACGTGAGCGGCTGCCAAAGAGTTTTCCAACGAGGCACGGCTTTCCCTCCTGGCTCTTCGGGCTTGGGAGTTGTCGTCAGAGCCGTGGCCCTACTGGAAAATGCTTCGCAAGCTGGCGCGGCGGCGCCACGTGTGCGCCGGTGGCGCCGAGGCTGACGGCCGCCGCAAAGCCCGCAGCCCCACGGGCTGTGAGGCCACGCGAGCGGCTGCCAAAGAGCTTTCCAACGAGGCACGGCTTTCCCTCCTGGCTCTTCGGGCGTGGGAGCTGTCGCCAGAGCCGCGGCCCTACCGGAAAATGCTTCGCAGGCTGGCGCGGCTGCACCTGGTGGGCGCCGGTGGCGGGGAGGCTGACGGCCGCAACAAAGCCCGCAGCCCCACGGGCTGTGGGGCCACGCGAGCGGCTGCCAAAGAGCTTTCCAACGAGGCACGGCTTTCCCTCCTGGCTCTTCGGGCGTGGGAGCTGTCGCCAGAGACGCGGCCCTACCGGAAAATGCTTTGCAAGCTGGCGCGGCTGTAGCTGGTGGGCGCCGGTGGCGTTGAGGCTGACGGCCGCCGCAAAGCCCGCAGCCCCACGGGCAGTGGGGCCACGCGAGCGGCTGCCAAAGAGCTTTCCAACGAGGCACGGCTTTCCCTCCCTGCTCTTCGGGCGTGGGAGCTGTCGCCAGAGTCGCGGCCCTACCGCAAAAAGCTCTGCATACTTGCGCGGCGGCGCCACATGGGCACCGTTGGCGGAGAGGCTGACGGCCGCCGCAAAGCCCACAGCCCCACGGGCTGTGGGGCCACGGAAGAGGCTGCCAAAGAGCTTTCCAACGAGGCACGACTTTCCCTCCTGGCTCTTCGGGCGTGGGAGCTGTCGCCAGAGCCGCGGCCCTACCGGAAAATGCTTCGCAGGCTGGCGCGGCGGCGCCACGTGGGCGCCGGTGGCAGCGAGGCTGACGGCCGCCGCAAAGCCCGCAGCCCCACAAGCTGTTTCGCCAAACGAGCGGCTGCCAAAGAGCTTTCCAACGAGGCACGGCTTTCCCTCCTGGCTCTTCGGGCTTGGGAGCTGTCGTCAGATCCGCGGCCCTACAGGAAAATGCTTCGCAGGCTGGCGCGGCTGCACCTGGTGGGCGCCGGTGGCGGGGAGGCTGACGGCCGCCACAAAGCCCGCAGCCACACGGGCTGTGGGGCCACGCGATCGGCTGCCAAAGAGCTTTCCAACGAGGCACGGCTTTCCCTCCTGGCTCTTCGGGCTTGGGAGCTGTCGCCAGAGTTGCAGTCCTACCGGAAAATGCTTCGCAGGCTGGTGGGGCGGCGCCACGTGGGCGCCGGTGGCTCCGAGACTGACGGCCGCCGCAAAGCCCGCAGCCCCACAGGCTGTTTCGCCAGGCGAGCGGCTGCCAAAGAGCTTTCCAACGAGGCACGGCTTTCCCTCCTGGCTCTTCGGGCGTGGGAGCTGTCGCCAGAGCCGCGGCCCTACCGGAAAATGCTTCGCAGGCTGGCGCAGCGGCGCCACGTGGGCGCCGGTGGCGCCGAGGCTGACGGCCGCCGCAAAGCCCGCAGCCCCACGGGCTGTGGGGCCACGCGAGCGGCTGCCAAAGAGCTTTCCAATGAGGCATGGCTTTCCCTCCTGGCTCTTCGTGCTTGGGAGCTGTCGCCAGAGTTGTGGCCCTACCGGAAAATGCTTCGCAGGCTGGTGGGGCGGCGCCACGTGGGCGCCGGTGGCTCCGAGGCTGACGGCCGCAGCAAAGCCCGCAGCCGCACGGGCTGTTTCGCCAGGCGAGCGGCTGCCAAAGAGCTTTCCAACGAGGCATGGCTTTCCCTCCTGGCTCTTCGTGCTTGGGAGCTGTCGCCAGAGTTGCGGCCCTACCGGAAAATGCTTCGCAGGCTGGTGGGGCGGCGCCACGTGGGCGCCGGTGGCTCCGAGGCTGACGGCCGCAGCAAAGCCCGCAGCCGCACGGGCTGTGGGGCCACGCGAGCGGCTGCCAAAGAGCTTTCCAACGAGGCACGGCTTTCCCTCCTGGCTCTTCGGGCGTGGGAGATTTCGCCAGAGCCGCGGCCCTACCGGAAAATGCTTCTCAGGCTGGCGCGGCTGCACCTGGTGGGCGACGGTGGCGGGGAGGCTGACGGCCGCCACAAAGCCCGCAGCCCCACGGGCTGTGGGGCCACGCGAGCGGCTACCAAAGAGCTTTCCAACGAGGCACGGCTTTCCCTCCTGGCTCTTCGGGCGTGGGAGCTGTCGCCAGAGCCGCGGCCCTACCGGAAAATGCTTCGCAGGCTGGCGCGGCTGTAGCTGGTGGGCACCGGTGGCGCTGAGGCTGACGGCCGCCGCAAAGCCCGCAGCCCCACGGGCTGTGGGGCCACGCGAGCGGCTGCCAAAGAGCTTTCCAACGAGGCATGGCTTTCCCTCCTGGCTCTTCGGGCGTGGGAGCTGTAGGCAGAGACGCGGCCCTACCGGAAAATGCTTCGTAAGCTGGCGCAGCGGCGCCACGTGGACGCCGGTGGCAGCGAGGATGACGGCCGCCGCAAAGCCCGCAGCCCCACAGGCTGTTTCGCCAGGCGAGCGGCTGCCAAAGAGCTTTCCAACGAGGCACGGCTTTCCCTCCTGGCTCTTCGTGCTTGGGAGCTGTCGCCAGAGTTGCGGCCCTACCGGAAAATGCTTCGCAGGCTGGCGCGGCGGCGCCACGTGGGCGCCGGTGGCTCCGAGGCTGACGGCCGCCGCAAAGCCCGCAGCCCCACGGGCTGTGGGGCCACGCGAGCGGCTGCCAAAGAGCTTTCCAACGAGGCACGGCTTTCCCTCCCTGCTCTTCGGGCGTGGGAGCTGTCGCCAGAGCCGCGGCCCTACCGGAAAATGGTTCGCAGGCTGGCGCGGCTGTACCAGGTGGGCGCCGGTGGCGCCGAGGCTGACGGCCGCCGCAAAGCCCGCAGCCCCACGGGCTGTGGGGCCACGCGAGCGGCTGCCAAAGAGCTTTCCAACGAGGCACGGCTTTCCCTCCTGGGTCTTCGGGCGTGGGAGCTGTCGCCAGAGTCACGGCCCTACCGCAAAAAGCTCTGCATACTTGCGCGGCGGCGCCACATGGGCACCGTTGGCGGAGAGGCTGACGGCCGCCGCAAAGCCCGCAGCCCCACGGGCTGTGGGGCCACGGAAGAGGCTGCCAAAGAGCTTTCCAACGAGGCACGGCTTTCCGTCCTGGCTCTTCGGGCGTGGGAGCTGTCGCCAGAGCCGCGGCCCTACAGGAAAATGCTTCGCAGGCTGGCGCGGCGGCGCCACGTGGGCGCCGGTGGCAGCGAGGCTGACGGCCGCCGCAAAGCCCGCAGCCCCACAGGCTGTTTCGCCAGGCGAGCGGCTGCCAAAGAGCTTTCCAACGAGGCACGGCTTTCCCTCCTGGCTCTTCGGGCGTGGGAGCTGTCGCCAGAGCCGCGGCCGTACCCAAAAATGCTTCGCAGGCTAGCGCGGCGGCGCCACATGGGCGCCGGTGGCGGCAACGCTGAAGGTCGCCGCAAAGCCCGCAGCCCCACGGGCTGTGGGGCCACGCGATCGGCTGCCAAAGAGCTTTCCAACGAGGCACGGCTTTCCCTCCTGGCTCTTCGGGCGTGGGAGCTGTCGCCAGAGCCGCGGCCCTACTGGAAAATGCTTCGCAGGCTGGTGGGGCGGCGCCAGGTGGGCGCTGGTGGCTCCGAGGCTGACGGCCGCCGCAAAGCCCGCAGCCCCACGGGCTGTGGGGCCACGCGAGCGGCTGCCAAAGAGCTTTCCAACGAGGCACGGCTTTCCCTCCTGGCTCTTCGGGCGTGGGAGCTGTCGCCAGAGCCACGGCCCTACCAGAAAATGCTTCGCAGCGTGGCGCGGCGGCGCCACATGGGCGCCGGTGGCGTGGAGGCTGACGGCCGCCGCAAAGCCCGCAGCCCCACGGGCTGTGGGGCCACGCGAGCGGCTGCCAAAGAGCTTTCCAACGAGGCACGGCTTTCCCTCCTGGCTCTTCCGGCGTGGGAGCTGTCGCCAGAGCCGCGGCCCTACCGGAAAATGGTTTGGAGGCTGGCGCGGCGGCACCACCTCGGGCTGCGGGCTTTCCTGCTGCCTTCAGAGTCTCACAGCCACCCTTTCCCACTTGGCACCACGCCAGCCTCTAGCATTTCTATTATTAAGTCAAGACAGTGTACGACTTAACATCATACAGAGCGCTACACATCAATACATGCTCAAATTAAGCATAGCCACTGGAAAAATTGGCAATACAGTGCCATCGTATGTTACCAAGTGTCACATCTCATTGAAGACAATGACAGAGCGATGCAACGTCAAGCGTAACACAGTACTGGGCCGTGCGAGGCAATACGCCGTCACAGAATCACCAATAGAGAAATTCACAACGGAGTGCGGTCTTACGATAGAATCTCTAAAGCCACCGTTAAGCCAGTGACAGGCGGTACAATGCCACACGTTACAGTATACAGGGCAGTACAACCCGATTCGCAGACAAATAAATTAGAGCAAATTACAAGACTCCCAATACAGTACAGTACAATGCCAGACCGTCTCAGATGTCGGTCAAGACAATGCCAGGGCAATGCAGTGCAAGACATAACGTTATACAGGTCAGTACAAGGCAATACGCAGTCAAATGAAGAACAGTAAACTACAATACCCAAACCACACTGGCAAACAATGGCAAACAATCCCACACGTCGGTCGAGACAATGACAACGCGAGACAGAACACCGTGCAGGGCAGCGCAAGGCCGTACACAGTCAAATAGAGAACAGCTGACCAGAAAACCCGCACTACGCTGCCGTACGATCTCAAAACATCTCGGATGGCAGTCAAGGCAATTACAGGGCAAGACAAAGCACTACGTCGCAGTACACAAGGCAGTACAAGGCAATACTCAGTCAAATAAATAACAGACAGTCACAAAATTCACAGTGCAGTGAATTCACATGGGTCAGATGGCAACCAAAAGAAGGACAGGGCAATACAAGGCGAGAGGTAACCCAATACGGGGCCGGACAAGGCAATATGCAGTTGTGGCGGGTGGAGCGATTCACTTCAGTCCTGAGAGAAGTAGAGAAACATTTAGAAACATCAACACAGTGTTTCGACAAAGGCAGCAGTGAACGTAACATCCCTTTACCAGGTTCCGTGGCCACGTACCCCAGATCATTTATTGCACAGGGGCCAGGGTCAGACGAGCTGTTAGGGAGACCCTCCCGTCGAGCCACAACCCCCTTGCTTTCTAAACTCCTTCTTGAAGAGCAGTCTAAGTGCGGCTGGATCCAATTCCTAGCCCTGGACTTGGGCACCGGTTCACCTCTAAAGGATTGTATCCGCGCCATCAACCCTTTATATCACTGAGCTAAGGCTACGAGGTTTAGCGTGGTATTAGTCACTTACCGAGACTCTGTTGCGGCAAGGGATCTCTCAGCCTTGAGGAGCAGAACCTGAAGCAAGCGTCCCCGCTCAAGGGCACATCCTGGTGCTATGACAGACTATGACAGGCAATACTATGACAGGGCAATACAATGCGAGACGTAACTTTACACAGGGCAGTACAAGGCCAATACACAGTCAAATAGGGAATGACCGATCACAAAATTGATGCACGGTCAAATAGAGTACAACAGCCTAAGAAGCCCTCAATACAGTGCCTGTCAACGCCAGAATACATCAGATGGCTCGCAGCACGGTGAGAGGGCAATACGACGCAAGACTCAGGAAAATACAGGGCAGTACAAAGCAATACGTAGTCAAATATAGAACAGCCGATCAAAAACACCCTCAGTTCGGTGCGGTACAACCCCAGAGAGTGTAAAAGGACAGTTAAGACTATTTCATGGCAACACAACGCACAATGTAACACAATACAGGTTGCTACAACACGATACAGAATAATATAGGAAACAACCCATCAAAACGCCACAATACGGTGCAGTACGATCCCACACGGTCTCGGGTGGCAGTCAAAACAACTATAGGGCGACACGATCCAAGATGCAACATTACACGACAGAGCAGAACTGAAGACGCAGTCAACTAAATACCAACCAATTAGAAGAACCGCAATACAGTGCGGGAGAAAACAAAAATAAATGGAGATGCCAGTCAAGACAATGACAGAGCAATACAAGGCAAGAAATAACGCAATACAGGGCAGTACAGTGAAATACACGGTCAAATAAATAACTGATTAAGTATCCCGCAATACCGTGCGATGCAATGCCAAAACGCGTGAGACAGCAGTCGAGGCAGTGACAGAGCTATACAATGGAAGACGTAACAATGCAGGGCTGTACAACACCAAAATGTATCAGATGGCACTCAGAACAATAACATGGCGATACAATGCAAGCCGCAACACAATACAAGGTGGTAACAAGGCAATACACGGTCAAACACAGACTAACGAATAAAACCTGCACAATACGGATCGCTGCAATCCCAGAACATCTAAAGTGACAGTGAACGGAATGACGGGGCAGTACAATGCAAGATACAACACTAGACAGGGCAATACGCATTCAAATAACGCACAACCGATTAAAAAACCCACAATACACACCAGTACAATGCCGGAACAGATCAGATGGCAGTCCGGGCAAATAGAGGACAATACAATGCCAAACGTGATGCCATACAGGGCCGGACAAGGCAATACGCAGTTGTGGCAGGCCGAGCGGCTAACTTCGCTTCTAAGAGAGAAGCGGTGAAACATTCAGAAACATCAACACAGTGATTCTCCAAAGGCAGCAGCGCATGTGACGGCGCTTTACCAGATTCCATATGGCCACGCACCCCGGATTATTTACTGCCTAGGGGCCAGGGTCAGACAAGCTGTCAGGGAGACCCTCCCGTTGAGTCACGAGGCTCGGAAAGGACCCCCTTGCTTTCTAAACTCCTTCTCGGAGAGGAGTCTAGGTGCGGCTGGATCCAATTCCTAGCCCCGGACTTAGGCAACGGTTCACCTCTAAAGGATTGTATCTGCGCCATCGACCCTTTATATCACTGAGCTAAGGCTACAAGGTTTTGTATGCTATTAGTCACTTACTGAGAATCTGTTGCGGCAAGGCATCTCTATCTCGAGGAGCAGAACCTTAATTGAGCGTCCCTGCTCAAGGGGAGATCCTGGCACGGAGGCCCCTGCCATGCAGAAGTCAAAAGGCTCTTGGGCTGTCCACTATTTATGGGGTAAGCTAATTGACTTATAGTCACATCAGCACAGGAACAAAATATCTAGGTCCCCACTGTGTTGCCAACCATCCCCCAACTTCAAGTACCACTCAGAACAACTCCATGGATGATTGGGGCGCCAAAACGAAGGGGCGCCCGCACCACCCCAGCAGTCAAATAAGGAACAACCAATGGAACTTTCACAATAAATAAGTACAATCCCAGACAGTCCAAAGTAACAGCCAAGACAACGACAGACCAATACAGTGCAAGACCTAACATCACACAGAGCAGTAAAAGGCAACGCGCAGCCAAGTCAAGAACAGTTAAAATACCCATAATCCAGTGCAGCACTATGACACTGTCCCAAAACGCAGTCAAAACAATGACAGAGTAATGCAACACGAGCTGTAACACAATACAGGGCAGCACAAAGCAATACACAGTCACACAAAGAACAGCCAATTACAAAACCCACAACAGAACGCCCTACGATCTCAGGAAGTCTCAGAGGGCAGTCACGGCAAATACAGGGCAATACGGTGCAAGATAACACAATACAGGCCACTGCCAGCCAATACTCAGTCAAATAAATAACAGACAGTCAAAAAATTCACAATGCAGTGCACTACTATGACACCATGGGTCAGGTGGCAATCATGACAACGATAGGGCAATACAAGGCAAGACGTAACCCAACACGGGGCCGGACAAGGCAATATGCAGTTGTGGCAGGTGGAGCCATTCACTTCACTCCTAAGAGAAAAGTAGAGAAACATTCAGAAACATCAACACAGTGATTCTCCAAAGGCAGCAGTGCGCATGACGGCGCTTTATCAGGTTCCGTGGCCACGGACCCTGGATTATTTCCTGCCTAGGGGCCAGGGTCAGACGAGCTGTCAGGGAGACCCTCCCGTTGAGTCACGAGGCTCGGAAAGGACCCCCTTGCTTTCTAAACTCCTTCTCGGAGAGGAGTCTAGGTGCGGCTGGATCCAATTCCTAGCCCCGGACTTGGGCAACGGTTCACCTCTAAAGGATTATGTCTGTGCCGTCAACCCTTTACATGGCTCATAAAAAACAGCTGATGAAGGAAGTGACAATATGGTGGCCTACAACGGCAGAATAGATCAGATGACAATCAAGACAACAACAGAGCAATACAATGGAAGACGTAACACCACACGGGGCCGGACAAGGCAATACACAGCCACATCAGAACCCATGAGAGACATCAAACTACAGTCCAGACCTAGGACAGATTCTCTAACGTGACCGTCAAGACGACAGGGCAATGCAATGCAAGATGTAACACAGGCCATATGCAGTTGTGGCGGGCGCAATGATAAAATTCACTCCTAAGAGAGAGGTAGAGAAACATTAACAAACATAACAGTGATTCACTAAAGGTAGCAGCGCACGTGATGGCACTTTACCAGGTTCCATATGGCCACGCACCCCGGGTCATTTACTGCCTCAGGGCCAGGGTCTGACACGCTGTCTGGGAGACCCTCCTGTTGAGTCACGAGGCTCGGAAAGGACCCCCTTGCTTTCTAAACTCCTTCTCCGAGAGGAGTCTAGGTGCGGCTGGATCCCATCCTCGCCCCGGACTTGGGCAACGGTTCACCTCTAAAGGATCATATCTGCGTGATCAAACCCTTCGTATCGCTCAGCTAAGATGGCAAAGTCTGGCATGCTGTTAGTCACTTACCCAGAATCTGTTGCGGCAAGGCTTCTCTCAACCTAGAGGAGCAGAACCTTAAGTGAGTGTCCCCGGGAAACGCTGGCAAACAGGCCGCTGCCTTGCAAGGAAGCTCAAAGGGCTCTTGGTCTGTCCGCTAGGTCTATAGCAAGCTAACTGACTCACAGTGTCTTGACTCTGGTGCCAGCCACCCCACAAAGTTCAAGTGCCACTCGTAGCGACTCCTGCTGGTCGTTATAGCTCGAGCAGCAGCCTGGAGGAAAAAGGGGGGTGACATGGCAACAGCGGTCAAATACAGAACAACCGGTTAAAAATTGCACAATACTGTGCCAGAGACTCTAAAATAACTGGCAAGACAACGACAGGGCAACACCATGCAAGATCTAACCTTACACAGGGCAGTACAAGGCAACATACAATCAAATGCAGAGCAGACAATGAAAGAATTGACGGTACGGTGCCATACAACGGTAGAATATATCAGATGTCGGTCACCACAATGACAGAGCAATACAAGGCAAGACGTAACGCGATACGGGGCCCTACCAGGCGACACAGTCAAGGAAACAACAACCCATGAAAGAATTCACAATACAGCGCGGTCCTAGGACGGAACGTGTAAAATGACCGTCGAGACAGTGACAGGGCAATACAATGCAAGACACAACACCATACCAGGTGGTAACAAGGCAACATGCAGCCAAACGAAGAACAACCGATTAAGAAACCCAGCATACGTTCAACTGTAATACCAGAAAACATCAGAAGGCAGTCAAGACAACGACAGCACACTATAACATGAGAAGTAACACAATACACAGCAGTACAAGGCATTACACAGTCAAATAAAGAAGAACCGATTAAAAACCACACAATACAGTGCGGTGCGATGCCAGAGTGGATCAGAAGGCAGTCGAGACTATGACGGGGCAATATAATGCAAGATGTTACACAATACAGGGCGGTACAAGGCATTAGAAAGCCAGATGAAGAACAACCGATTAAAAAACCCGCAATACAGCGTGGTACGAGGCCCGAACAGATCAGAAGGCAGTCAAGGCTACGACGGGGCAATATAACACGAGACATAACGCAATAGAGGGCGGTACAAGGCATTACACAGTCAAAGAACAACCGATTAAAAAAAAAAAACCACGCAACACGGTGTGGTACGATGCCAGAATAGATCACAGAGCAATCAAGAGCGTGACGGGGCAACACGATGCGAAACCGATACTGAGTGAGGCGGAGCAATACTATTTCAAATATACAAGAACATAGTACGGAACCAAATTCTTAAGCGTACGACACAAGACCATCTCAAATGGCAGTCAAGGAAGTTACCGAGCAACGTAATCCCGATTTGCACAAAATGGTGCCATCAGGCACCATCACGTCCGTCAACACTAAGTTGTACTGCAATATCCCCCGCATCACACGCGCCGTACCCTTCTGCTCACCTGCTCCGCATGGATTCCGGGTTTGGACTTTGTGGCACACTCTGGTTCTGGCACCTAAAACACCTAAGACACACAATATTACTCTTGAGCTTACGGGAAACCACCACCCCCATGCGCTACCTCTCTGCTACCCAGCTCACCTCCAACGCTCGTCCGGCTCCGGATGCCTGCGGCGCCTGCAAAACCAAAGACAAACACTCCCCTGAGCCGCAATGTAGCACTGGGCTATTAGACGCCAACGTGTCCACAACCGCCTCACTTGCTGGGACTACTCAGTGGGTGCGCAGCATCGCCCCTCTGACCCTGCATGTCACACCAACCGAAGAAACACACGCCGAGATACTGCCCAAAACCCTACCAAATTCCCCATCTCCCACTCCCTCACCTTGCCCGCCCATCCTCCCCCGAGGCGTGCAACCTGAAGGCTCGCAAACCACCCATAAAACCCAACAGACATGGGTTGCTTTAAAACTTGAAAGTTGCTCCCTCTGAGGCAGATGTGATAAGGTCAGCAGCGGCGGGTGGGCTGAAGTGACTGACTCATCCCCATCCCCACATCCCATGTCATTCATTGCTTCAAAACTTCAAATTGGAAAGAACCAATACATACAGTACTCAGAGCCACATCTTCTCTCTAATACCACGTGCTGACTCACCTTCTTACATTGCTCTCCTCTCCTACGCTGCCCCGCCAAGCTTGTCCTGTTGCATCTGCAAGAACGACATCAGAGAAATCACCCTGAGGCAGAGCAATAGAGTCATAACAACAAAAAGCCTTGCACCTTTTTACAAATACCATCTAAGGTCCAAATACAACCGTACACAAAGAAAATTACAAAAAAAAAATCCGCACCAAAACCAGCTGTACCCTCTTCCACATGAACTCTTCTTCACTGCTGCTGTATTGCCTTTCCAACATGCCTCTGCTCTTCCCAAACAAAACAGAAGAGGTGTCTACACAGCCTCCCAATGGCTACCCTGAGACAACTCTAACACCTTTGCCCCGATCTACTGGGATTCATGTACTACATATAGACTCTCCACAGGATTCCGCCCACCCTGGACACTACGTGCCCAGGCAGGGCAGCCCCGAGCCAAACACTCACGGTTACGGACAGACACTACACGGAACGCTACGAACGACACGCCTCAAAGATGAGAGAAAACTCTCAGCAAGAAAGATGACACGGGGACCAAAGTCACCGTCGTGCAAGAAAATCTGTGGGATCGTGATGATGTCAACATGAAGACGCTCTACGGAACCCCCTGAAGCAAACTGTAGAACGTGATGGTACGTAATAAGAATGGACTGTTGAGCCCGCTAAGATGGACGTGCAGGAAGTCTGGCTTCAAGACCTAAGAACGTAACGACGCAGGGAAGAACTCCCAGACGTGGAAGTGGGCCGTCCAGAAACTTCCGAGAGGCAAGATTGATGCACGCTTTAAGATGCTAACGCAAGAAGAGCATCAGATGAATGGTGCTACGCCCACAGGCCCAAGCATTCGAGACCCTAAGGATGACGCCCAGGGCCCCACGTCGTGCTCCTGGAGCTCAAAGATGACCTCGAGACCCAAGAAGGGGCGAAGATACACAACACAGACCACATGAACGACATGACAACACGCACGGGCTGGAACTGCCCTGCCCGGGACACGCTAGCGTCACACTGAGCAGTAAGCAACATCCTTTACCTTCCTAAATATGACTGTGCCCCGGGACAGCCCTCGCCACCACGCTAACGTCAAAGACCCCATTTTGCAATTGTCCACCTCGGCCCCTCTCCGGCGCCTGACTGTCAACTTAGCTTTTGGAGGGCCAGCCATCTGAATCCTTCTTCGATGCGGTCCGCAAAAACCAGCCATCCGATACATTTCCGCAGTCACCAGGTTCCTCCTCTTCCTCTGCAAAAGGAAAATAAAACATAATCCCAGAGGCCGCCACAGCACCAGCAATAAGCATCCTGAGAGGAGATGCCAACCTCTTCGACGACACGCTCAGCCTCCCGAATGCCATGGCGTTCTGCTTGCCCGCTCTGCGCCGATTCCGGAGTCCGAGGCTGCAATGATAGTTATTCACAGCACCTAAGAGACCAAGAAACACAACATTACCACTGCGCTTCTGCCAAACCGCCACACCATCAACTCCTATCTTCTGTCTTCATTCACATGAAAAAAAAAGTACCCAATTGTATTCATAGAGGCGCCAGTCACATCTTCCCTCTAATGCCACATGCCGAGCCACCTCCGTACAGCGCTCCTCTCGGCTCCCCTACGTCACCCTGCACATCTCATCTCTCGGCATCTAAAAAGAGAAAAAAAAAAAAATCCAATATTACGCCGATGCAGAGCGATAGCTTAATTCCAAAGGTCTTGTTTCTACTTCGGAACACTGTTCAATTAGATCCAACTACAGCCTGCCATCAAAAAAAAAAAAACACAGAAAAAGCCCACAAACATTACACCCCACACAAAGCAGCCTGAACATCTTTGAGATACTGTGTCCTTCACTGACTGTGAACAGCCTCTCCGACTTGGCTCTGCTTATGCCAACACCCACTAATAAAACACCCACGCACCCAACCTACTGAGAGCAAATTAATTCCAGATGACTACCCAACCTTTGCCTCGGTCGCCACAGATCCACATATTAACTGTAGACTCTCGTCACTATTCTGCCTGCCCTGGACTCTACACACCCGGGCAGGGGGGCTCCGAGCCAGACACACACACAAGCACAGACCAACACTACACAAAACGCTAAAAACAACGCATCTCAAGAATGAGAGAAAACTCTCAGCAAGAAGGATGACACCCAGACGGAAGTCACCGTCGGGCAAGACGACCTGGAGACCGTGGTGGTGATGTGAAGAGGCTCTATGGAAGCCCCTGAAACAGAGTGTAGGACATCATCATCTGTGATAAGAAGGGACTGTCAAGACTGATAAGATGTATGCGGGGGAAGCCTGGCTTCAAGACCTAAGAACATAATGACATAGGGAAGAAGTCCCAGTTGTAGACGCGGGCCATCCGGAAACTTCCAAGACGCAAGACCAATGCAAGCTTTAAGCTTCTAACGCAAGACGACCAGCAGCCGAATGGTGCTATGCCCATGGGTGCAGGCGTTCGAGACCCTAGGGATGGCGCCTGAGGCGCCATGCCGTGCTCCTGGAGCTTAAAGACGACCTCGAGACCCAAGAAAGGTCTAAGACACAGAACACGGACCACACAAAAGACAACAACACACACAGGCTGGAACCACCCTGCCCGGGAATGCCGAACAGTAAGCCGCATCCCTTACGTGCCTAAAGGAGACTGCCCTCCAGGACAAACCTCTCCCCTACGCCAACTTCAAAGACACCTTTTTGCAATTCTCAACCTCGTCCCCTCTCGAGCGCCAGTCTCTCAACTTAGCTTTTGGAGGGCCAGGGGTCCGAATCCATCCTTGAGGCAGTCCACAGAAAACAGCCATCCAGTACGTTCCTGTGGTCACCAGCTTCCTCCTCTTCCTCTGCAAAAGGAAAAGAAAAAAAAAAGTTATCCCAAAAGCAGCCACAGCACCAGCAATAAGCATCCTGAGAGGAGATGCCGACCTCTTCCACAACACCCTCAGCCTCATGAACACCGAGGCATTCTGCTCGCCCGCTCAGCGCCAATTCCAGAGTCTGACGCTGCGGCAACAGTTATTCACGGCACCTAAGATACCAAGAAACACAGCATTACCACTGCGCTACTGCCAAACCACCAGTCCCGTGCTCCTCCTCGATACTATCTGGCTCGCCTCAAATGCGAGAGCCTAGAGCACACCAGGCTCCGACGACACCCGAACCCATCTGCAAAACCTGTCCAAGAAGGACTCATGAACCCGGCTACCTTTTCTAGCCCTCCCCCAGTGCCAAAACTTTAGAAACCCCTTCTCTTCTCCCTGAGCTGCCAGGGAAGGAGCCCCACTTCTTCCCCATAGATCCCACCCTTTATTTGCCAGCCCGAACACCCGGCGTTGGACACTTCTTGAGAGCCACTCTTCCCAGCCTCTCCCTGCGTCCCACCACCACCTCCTATCTTCTGTCTTCCCACGGACTCTGGGCTCTGCTGCAGACCCACAGAGTCAGTGAAGCCCTGATCTGACCTATACCAGGGGCCTGCCACAAGCCGCAAAGGCTCCAGGGACACGGCAAAACCCTGAGCACGGTGGGGGAAGGTGACAAGGCACCCCACATCCTGAAATACGTTATGCTTTATGGCCCTGCTGCTTTCCTGAGAAATGTGGAAACTCCATCTACAGCTGCAGACACGGTGCTCACCCAGTCCCTGCAAAGTAATCTCATCATCTGCCCGATTGAGACAAATTCTATTGGCATCTTATCTGGGATACAGCAAAGCTAGTGGGGGAAAAAAAAAAAAAAAAACACAAACAAGAAAGTTCCGTCTTCAATACAGTCAGGGATTCCAGGAAAATGCGCCATGCCTGGAAGAGAGAAAACCATACCCTTAAACTATCTCACCGCCCCCTAAGACTCATTACCACGCGACTCACCTGAAAAACCACAAGGAAGAGAACCGGCACATGAGGCCGCTCTCTACTATACACACTGCCAAACCTCACCTGGTCCTGAAGGTCTTGCCACCTCCAGCTTCTTACCTGCTATTCTCTAAATGGGATAACATCTCCACCCAAGGAGCTGAGCCGCCTCCAAAGCTGCAATCGACTGAAGGACAGGCAGAGCTCTGACCCTGGAGACACCTGGCAGCAGAATGAGCTGCCCCAGCAGAGGCTGTGGGTTATATACCCCGGGCCCCGCCCAACGCCCTTCCCACCATCCCCTGGGAAAGGGCCTGGCTGACCTCCACAAGGCATAGAGCCTGCCAGAGGAAAAGCTGCTCCTTTCCTCACAGGCCTGAGAAGTACAGCATGCAAAACACCAAAACGGAGAAAGCGACCCTTAGAGGAACGGACAATATGTGCTCTTTTATTACAACTACATCAACTGTGTCAGCAACAGGGCCCGGTAGGTAAGTAAACTTAATTAAACTTCTGCAGGGCGTAGACATAAAGAGAAAGACATCATCCTAACCTAAATAGGCCAGAAGATCATGAAGCACAATAACAATATTTTTATCAAGACTCAATGTGCTTTAGTTTCCTTGTAAAAGAAACCCCACAACGAGTCATACAGCATTTCTAGCAAGACGACGCATATTATCCGACTTCTGCCAGAACTGTGTTCTGGATCGGACCGACAGACAGAGTGCAAGCAGAGGCTTGTGTGCCGCCTGTAATGCAGTGGCTGAGAAAGAACCAAGGCTTGGGGCCGCCGCTCTCCTCGGCCGAGTCTGCTCCGGTGCCCTGTCTGTCATCATTGCTGTTGTGCCTTAGGCCATGCAGTAAAACAAGTGACACATGCTCCCTTTTAACTTCTCTCCTGAGGCAGAAAAGAACAAGAGAGAGAGACTTAGGGACTGAAAGATAAACTGAACTGTAATGAAATCTTAACAGCAAAATAATACCAAGAAAAGACAACAGTAACAAGAAAACAATTAAATATATACAGGACATACACAACACGATACAGAGCTCCCAGGATGACCGCTGCTTCACTGGCAAAGTCCGGAACCAGACTCCGTGACAGACCGGAACCAGACTCCGTGACAGACCGGAACCAGACTCCGGACCTGGTTGCATAAATGCACGGATCGAGGTCAAAGGACAATGAACAGACAGAGGAGTCTTCAGAGGCCAGACAACAGGTACCGACCCCTTTGATCCCTCCGCTTTTATACTGAGCGTGATGAGGATGGGATGGAATACCCTATCAGTCAGATTCGGGTCACCGGTCCCGTCTACTCTTCACTATGGGTACAACCCCTCTACGCTTTTCTGCTTCCAACCCTCCAACAGGGCATATATAAAAGTTAGCTGGGCTGGGCTGTTGTAGGAATAAGTATAAGCAAGAGCCTCTCCGCACGGCATCCCTTCGCATTAAGTGTAAATATAAGTTCTTGGTGCTCTGAAGGCAGATACTACCTGAAAAATACGTCATTATTTTCAGAGAGTTCACTTCATTGGAAGAGACTTACCTGAAAAGTAAAGTGACTGCAAACAACACCAGTTCTGTTGTACCTCAGACCAGCACTTCCACACATGGCTACGTAACCTCACATTCACATGAAAAAAAGAAGAAGTGGCCAAATGTATTCATGGAGCCGCCGGTCACATCTTCCCTTTAAGACCTCGGGCTCAGCCACCTTTGTCCTGCACCCCCATCAGCTCCCCTGTGTATCCCTGGCCACCTCATCTCTCTGCATCTGAAAAAAAAGCAACACACCAACATCAAACATTACCCTAATGCAGAGCAGTAGCTTAATTCCAAAGGTCTTGTTTCTACTTAGGAACCCTGTTCACATAAGTCCAACTACAGCCTGTCATCCAAAGAAGAGACGCCTGCAAACATTACACCCCACACAATGCAGGTTTACCATCTTTGAGGTACTGTCCCCTTCACTAGCCATGAACACCCTCTCCAACTTGTCTCCGCTTATGCCAGCGCCCACTAATGAAACACCCGTCCACACAGCCTCTCGAAAGCTAATCAATTCGAGACGACTGAGCAACCTTTGCCTGGGTCTAGACAGATCCTCATATTCAGTACAGACTGCTGTCGTGATTCTGCCTACCCTGGACGCTACACACCCAGGCAGGGCAGCCCCAAGCCAAACACACACAGACTGACGCTACACAGAACACAACAAACGACGCGCCTCAAGGATGAGAGAAGACTCTCAGCAAGAAGGATGACACCGGGACCAAAGTCATCGTCGGGCAAGACAGCCTGCAGGACTGTGATGGTGACGATGTGAAGAGGCTCCACAGAACCCCCTGAAACAAAGTGTAGAACTTCACAGTTCCTGAGAAGGGACTGTTGAGCCTGACAAGATGGACACGCAGGAAGCCTAGCTTCAAGACCTAAGAACTTAACGACACAGGGAAGAAGCCCCAGTCGCTGACGCGGGCCATCCAGAAAGTTCCAAGATGCAAGACCGATGCACGCTTTAAGATGCTAATGCAAGAAGAGAGGCAGACGGTTGGTGCTACGCCCACGGGTGCAGGTGTTCGACACCATAAGGATGGCACCCAATGCACATTCCGTGCTCCTGGAGCTTAAAGATGATCTCAAGACCCAAAAAAAGGGTCTAGGATGCAAAACACAGACCACACGAACGACACGACAACACACACAGGCTGCAACTGCCCTGCCTAGGATGCGCTAACATCACACTGGACAGTAAGCTACATTGTTTACCTGCCCAAAGGAGACTGTGCCCCAGAACAGCCCTCCCCCCTACACTAACGTCAAAGACCCCATTACACAATTGTCAGCCTCCACCCCTCTCCAGTGCTGGTCTCTCAACTTAGCTTTTGGAGGGCTAGCATCTGATTCCATCCTCGACGTAGTCCACAAAACACAACCATCCGATACGTTCCTGCAGTCACCGGCTTACTCTTCCTCTGCAAAAGGAAAAGGAAAAGAGAAAGTCATCACAAAAGCAGCCACAACACCAGCAATAAGCATCCTGAGAGGAGATGACGACCTCCTCCACAAAACCCCTCAAGCCTCCTGAATGCTGATGCAGTCTGATTGCCTGCTCCACACAGATTCTAGAGTCGGATGCTGTAGCGACAGTTATTCACGGCACCTAAGATACCAAGAAACACAGCATTTGCACTGCGCTTCTGCCAAACCACCAGTCCTGTGCTCCTCCTCAATACTATCTGTCTTGCCTCAAATGCGAGAGCCTAGAGCAGACTAGATACCATCAACAACCAAACCCAATTACAAAACTGGTTTGAGAAAGACACATGAACCCGCCTCCCTCTCCTAGCCATCCCCCTCCTGAACCATCAGGGAAGGAGGCCCACTGCTTCCCCACAACTCCTGCCCCTTATTTTCCAACTGCTCCTCAGGACCTGCTGTTCTGAGCCCTGCCCTGTGTTTGGCAGGCGCCTCCTGTCTTCCGCCTTCATAGAGACTCCGGGCTCTGCTACAGACCTGGAAAGCCGGGAAAACAGTTACAGAACCTACTGGTAGCCTCCCGCAAGAGCTTTAGGGCCACCGTGATACCCTGCATGCTCTGGGGCAAAATGATGAGCCATCCCTGCTGCTTCCTCAAAACAAACAAACTCAATATATAGGTACGTACAAAACACTCACCCTAAATCCTACTCCAGTATCTCATAACACACACAATTAAGACTAATAAAAACACCAACTAACATAGTGTACATCAAAATTGGAAAAAAACACAAGATTTTATCTTCAATGAAGTCAGAAATTATAGTAAAACACACCACCTGCCATAAGCAAAAAAAAAAAGATACATACTATTAAGCCATTTAAACAAACCAAATGCTCCCTACAAAACTAAAGATATGGGGGGAAAAAAAAAAAAAAAGATAACATACAACTCCACTTTCTATGGCAACCACTCTTACATTGAGAAGCCTTACCTCTGATGTCTTACCTATGCTAGTTTAAACGCTAAAACAAGCCTTCCCAAACAGCTGCACAAGCTCCAAAACAACACTTAAGAAGCTCCAGAGCTCTGACCCTGGAAAAGACCAGCAGCAGAACAAGGTCCTGCCCTGAAGCTGTGGCTCATATACCCCGGGCCCCACCTGAGGCCCTCAGGCCCCACCCACCACCTTTCCCACAATCCCCTGGGTAAAGGGTGGGGCCAACCCCCAGAAGCATAAAAGCACCTGAAGGTGCAGCAGGTGTTGTTATTTGCTTTAAGTTTACTATTTACAAAGTAGTGAAGAGTGACCCTTGATAGAAAAAGCATTATCTGCTCCTCCCTTGCAGCTACACCTATTCCATCAATGACATGTCCAGGTGAGCAATTAAGTTATTTTTTTATGGAATGTAAATAGAAAAAAAATAAACATCAGACTTATCTCTATAGAAAAGTAGCTTATTCAATGCAATGATAACAGTATTATTAAAATTTATGTACTTGAGTGTCCTTCAAAAAAAAAAATACAAACCCAAACACAATCTATTACTATGGGGTCATTCCTTATTTCTAGCAAGACCGTGTGTACTAACGAACTTCTGCCAGAACCCCTTTTTGGATGGGAGTGAATAACAAAACAGAATCAGATTCTATGAGAAAACTTTCTCAAAAACATTTTCCTCTGTGAAATAAGTTATTTATTGTAAATTGCTAGCAATTTAAAGTCATATTGATAATCTCATTTTGACTTGTTACTCAACAGCACTACTTGAGTCCCAAAATACAGAAAGCAACAAAAAAGCATGGAATTACAAGTCATGTATTTCCTGAACCTGCATAAAGCACCCTAATTAACATCTAAGTAGCTAGAACAAAAACAAATTTATATACATAAACTCATATTTTACAATAGGTATAAAAATGAGAAATTCTTCTTTATTTCAATGCCTCATGCCCATATAGACAGGTTTTATTCCATTTTTAAACACACATTCCCCCCATGAATTTTCAGGCATTTTTAGGTTGTGAACTGCCTCTTTTGGGGGGGACCCAGTGTGACAACCCACACCCCCCCGGAAAAGGTCTTCTTTTGACTTAGAAATACCATCTGGAGTACAATTACAGCCTGACATTAAAAAAAACAACAAACAGACTACACAAACATCACACCCCACACAAAGCAGCTTTAACATCTTTGAGATGCAGTCTGCTTCACTACTGCTGAACAGCCCCTCCCACATAGCTCTGCTCATCCCAAAAAAACCCTTAATTAAAGAGCTGCCCACACCACCTGCTGATGGCTAACTTGATGGGAGTTGACTGTACCACCTTGGCCTCAACAGTCTCATTAGATCAATGTATTAACCATATACTCTTACTGCTGTTCCCCCTACCCCTGACTCTACAGCCCCAGGCAGCGCAGCTCCAAGCCAAACACACCCACGTGCAGCCCAACACCACACAGCACTAGAGACAACGTGACTCCAAGATGAGAGAAAACTCTCCACAAGAAGAGCGACTTTCAGACAAGAGATGCTGTCGGGCAAGAAGAGCGACAGGGCTGCAGCGCTGACACGACCAGGCTCCACAGCCAAGCCATAAAAGAGTCAAATGTAACGGACCATTCCAAGAAGTTCCTGTCAAAACGGAGATGACGTATGTGCAGGAAGCATGGCTTCAAGACCCGAGAACGTAAGGATGCAGGGAAGAAATCCCAGTGCGTAACAGCAGGTGGCTAGAACGGCTAGGGCTCAGAGAAGAGAGCTGCTCAGGCAGCCGGGAACGACGCTGCAGAAGAGGACCATTCAGAAACTCCTGAGAGGCAAGTCCTATCTGCACTTTAAAATTGTTACGCAAGAAAAGAAGTGCCCATTGGGCACTCTGCCAATTAGCACAGGCATTTGAGACCCTACAGGTGGTGCCCGAGGCACATGCTGTGCTCCTTGAGTGCAAAGAGAAATAAGGACACCAAAACTTAAGGAAAGTCCAAGACACAGAAGACAGAGCACACAAACTACACAACCAAAGACACAGGCCAGAACTGCCCTGCCCAGCACACACTAGCTTTGTGCTGAAAAGTAACCCACTCCCTTTACCTACTCAGAGGAGACTGCTCCCGCATAGCCCTCTGCTCTAGCCTGACTTTAAAACTCCTCCCTGAAACTGTCAACCTTGGCCCCCCTCCAGCACCTGTCCCTCTACTTCGCTTTCAGAGGGCCAGTGGTCTGAATTCATCCTTGACAAAAAAAAACACAACAAACAGCTAACTGATGTGTTCCTGCAGTTACCATGTTCCTCTTCATCAGCAAAACAAAAAGAAATCACAGCTCCAGCAGTGACCACCATGACAGTAGATGCCAACCTCTTCCACAACACCCTCATCCTCAGAGGTGCCATGGCAATCCACTCACCTGCTTCACGTCGATTCCAGTCGGAGGCTGCAGCAACAATTATTTATGGCACCTAAGATACCAACAAACACAAAATTACCATTGCATTTCTGCAAAATCATCAGTCCCGTGCTCCTCCTCCACACTGTCCAGCTCACCTCAAATGCAAGAGACTAGAACAGACCAGACCCTGTCGACACCCAAATCCAAATGCAAAACCGATATGACAGAGACTGATGAACCCACCTCCTTTTCCTAGCCAGCCCCCAGCGCCAAAACTTTAGAAACCCCTTCTCTTCTCCTCAACCGTCAGGGAAGGAGCCTCACTTCTTCCTGACAGCTCCCATCCTGTATTTGCAACCCTGAACCCCCTACGCCGGCTGCTTCTCAGGAGCAGCTCTTCTGAGCTGTGCCCTGCGTTTGGCAGGCACCTCCTATCTTCTGTCTTCCCACAGACTCTGGGCTCTGCATCAGACCCACAAAACAAATAATGTCCTGACACAATCTATGAGGGGCCTGCTGCCCGCTGCAAAAACTCTAGGGACACCGTGGCACTCCAGGGGCAACGGGGAAAGGTGATGAGCCATGCCATACCCTGAACGACGCTATGCCTTACATCCCTGCTGCTTTCTTGAGAAATGCTGGTGCCATATATGCAGATGCATACAAAACGCTCACCCTAACCCCCATAAGATAATCTCATCATCAACCCAATTAAGAGAAACAATATCAGCAATTTACACAGCATACTGCAAAACTGGTGAAAAACCCACAGTTCTATCTTCAATAAAGTCAGAAATTCTAGGAAAATGCAGTGCTCCTAGAACAAAGAAAAGCATACTATTAAACCATCTGGGCACCCCTTAAACACTCATCACAAAGTTATGACCCGAAAAAAAAAGGAGCATACCAGTCAACTTTCTACCATACAGGCAGCTGGATGTTTACTGCTCCCGAAGGTCTCAGCTCAGCCTTCTCACCTCTGCCTCCCTAAATGCCGAAACACGCCTGCCCAAACAGCTGAGCCTGTCCCAAAGCTGCAGCAAAGCGAGGGACCAGCAGAGCACCCACCCCACGGGGCCCAGCAGCAGAATGAGCTCCTGAGCCCGGGCTGGGGCTCGTGTACCCCGGGCCCCGCCCACCGCCCTCAGGCCCCGCCCACCGCCCTTCCCACAATCCCCTGGGAAAGGGGCAGGGCCAACCCCCAGAAGTCGTGAAGGCGGGTGGCAGTGGGAGCAGCAGCTTTGCTTCTCCTGCCTTAAGTTCCCAGCAGGCGAAGCGCCTCCCCTTTTTATTTCCATTTGGGACTAACCTCTGGTGATTCTCTTACCGCTTTTGTGTGATTTCTGTCCAGTTGTTGCTGTGGAGAAGAGAGCTCTGCAGGGGTTGCATTATTTTTGCGATCTTCAGATATTTTTGTGGTTAACTGATAATCGTGTTTTATCGTTTTGGAAGAGTGTTGGAAGCATATGATTTCCAGAAGACTTATGAGCATTTACGGGCTCCTGGAGGACTAAAGTGCCATAGAGATGCGCATCGGAGGACTGAGGGGGCACTTCCGGGGTCCTGGAGGACCGAAGTGCCACGGAGACGCGCGTCGGAGGACTGAGGGGGCACTTCCGGGGTCGTGGAGGACCGAAGTGCCACGGAGACGCGCGTCGGAGGACTGAGGGGGCACTTCCGGGGTCGTGGAGGACCGAAGTGCCACGGAGACGCGCGTCGGAGGACTGAGGGGGCACTTCCGGGGTCCTGGAGGACTGAAGTGCCACGGAGACGCGCGTCGGAGGACTGAGGGGGCACTTCCGGGGTCCTGGAGGACCGCGAGGTCACGTAGATGGAAACCCGGAAAACTGCCGGGCACTGACGGGGCCGTGGTAACGTGTAAGAGCCGATGCGGAGGGGCCGATGGCCGCTCTGGAGGCCGGGCGGGCGGCACCGATGCCGCTCCAGGTGGCGCGGAGCTCGCCAGAGTCCCGGCGGTCCTGGTTCGCCCTCCGGCCGCCGCTCTCTTGAGACTGCGGCCGGACGGGCCTCCGCGAAGCCGCGCCTGCGCACGAGCTGCGGAACCCACGCGGCGCCGGCGGCGGGGGCCGAGGGGGGCCGGGAGGCGCGGGCACTGCGCATGCGCCGCCCCCCACCTGCAGGACGCGCCTTCAGCCGCCAGGCGGCAGCACCCGCTCCGGTATTGACACACATCTGTACGTTTAGGGAATTTACGTTGCCCATTTCCTACGTTAACGCTTTTGATACCGAATATCTATTTAGGCTGTCTGCCTACACACCTAGTTTGACACTAATATCTTTTTATAAACGCATCTAAGTATTTTTATATTCTAGGATCTTTCATATAACACAGAATCACAGAATCCTTAGAGACAGAGGTTTTTATTTTGAACTTTTACATACATAATTTATATATATGTATGTTTCTCATTCCCTATTTCAATGCATCCTGCCCATAGTTACAGGTTTTCACATTTTTTAATGCATCCCAAGAATTTTCAGACATTCTGGGGCCGCGACCCACTTCTTTTGGGGGGGCAACTCCACGTAACCCCCCCCCCCATCTCCCACTCACCTGCTCCTCTGCTGCATCATCGCTGCCCCAGTGACATCGGGGTGCCCCAAATGACACCATCACCCCCCAAGACACACACACACAGACACCCTTCTATTCACCCCAAAAAAAGGCTTAAAACGCCCAGACCCAGGGCTGGCCCCTTCTCCTCAGGGGGACTCCGCCACCGGCTGCAAACCTGGGCTGGGGCATCTCTCGAGCAGCACGAGACGCCTACGACGAGGCACCTGGAAAACAAAAATCCCCAATTATAGCTCAGCATCCCAAAAAAACAGCACAGAAGAGAGCAGAGGAATTCCGTCAGACGGAGGGACGGGACAGGAGCTGGGGAAACAGCTCAGCTCGAAATACAGCACAGCCTTCAAAAGCCAGCGCCATTTGAACTCTTAAAAGTCAGGATTAAGACTAATCAGTGCCATTTTGAACACGTTCTTAGCATAAGGGCGAACCCTCCGGCTGGTGCTGGGAAACACCTGGCCCTTTCCCTTTCACTGAGAAGGTGTGCATGAAGTTTACATCCACCCAGTGAAAATACTTACCCTGTGAAAGTACTTGGCTTTCCTTCGGCGCTAATTTAACTTGCACAGCTGTGAACGGATACTATTAAACTATCCGTCTCCAAAATACACAGCTATGATTTGACCACGGGGGGTTTTTTGTGTGCTACACGAGGAGGAGGAGGGACATCGGGGCAGCGGCGCTGCCCGAGAGAGACACTACTGGCTGCCGGGAAAAGGCGGCACTGAAAGCCAGACAGAAGTACTTCAGAGCACTCTGCCAAAAAAACGGGGGGGAAAACCGCGTAACATTCAGTTGTCTCTCCTTTTAAACATTTCGAACAAATACCTAACTGCCCAGGTACACCTCATAAATTGTACACTACAGCCGTTTAGGCGGCTGCAGTTTAAACTACACAAGTCAGTTTGTCGATTATACAACTCTCACTTTTTTTTTTTTAGCTTCATTTAACATAGAAAAATCAGTGAGAGAAAAAACTCCTCCAAATGGTTTTACTTTTGGGGGCGGGGAATCAAATCGCCGGCGCCGCGATCCGTAGGGCTACCAAAAAGGACCGGCAGATTCGCGAATGCTTTTGGCTGTGCTGAAGGCGCAGAGGAACGCGTTTTTATGGTATCTCGACTGTTCCAACCGAGAACCCAAAGGCCGGCGATGCCAGCAACTGGGGGGAGACGCGCGGCACTTGGGCCTGCGGAAGGAAATGAACTTCCTCCCGAGGTTACAGAAAAAGGACATTGTTGAAGCCGTAACTCACCAAAACCACAACCAAAACCACAGGATTCGCCGTCACGAGTTAAACGCTGCTGATGCTTCACGGCAAAGCCTGGAGAACACAGAGAGGCGATGCCCGTTTGTCCCGTTTTGTCCATGTCTCCTCTTTGACCTCAATCGCCTTTAGGACAGATGCCAGTATCTCAGTGAGGTTTTCGAGTACCGCTGTGAAATATTTTAAAGACTTATTGACTGAGAAAGCATAAAGTTTTTATCGTGAAAGCAAAGCCTGCTTCTTCTGGACATGTGAACTCTTACAAACAGTTCCTTCCCTCTTCTAGTACAGAATTATTTTCACAGTATCGTTTGACAGTGAGCACCCAGAAAGAGAAGAATATGCTTTCAGGAAGAGAAAAATAAATGGAGGGAAGTAAGCTTTGCAGAGGCGTAACGTGCTCCAGGACAGACTTTATTTTGTTTTTAGGATTGTGAGGGACGGACTGTAAATTCCCTGCCGAGGGGCAGGAGCCCCTCCAAGCCTTCAGTGGAACGCCTCAAACACTCGCAAGGAAATAAATAACGCAGGCCTGGCCTTCAAACAGCTGATGAGGCTCACACTTCTGGCGGCTGAAAGTGTGGGAGAACTGTCTTGTGAAGACAGGTCGGTTCTGCCACTCGTGCCCTGAGCTCGCTCGTTCTCAGTTCTCGAGGCCGTTGTGTCCCATGAGTGACCTTTGCTTCATTATCCGCGAAACGCACGTGAAAGCGCACGCCCTGCATGTGCTAATGAAGATTACAGAGATCACGCTAAACATGTGTGACCATGGCACTCGTCTCTCCACCCAAATCATGGCACACGTCACCGGGGAGAAGGGAGAAACCTGAGCTGAGCCCGTCCTCAGCAAGGAGGGCGGACCGTGCTGATTCAGCAAACGTAAAAGGGGAAAATAAGTGCCCCGAGGGAACAAAAAAGAAACAAAAGAAATAGATAGTGCCTGGGAAGATTCTTCCCAAGAAAGAAGAAGATTATGCCTGGGAAGAATCCCTGAAAAAGACGCTGGAACCAGGACCCGCGATCTCTTTATCTCTGTCTTTTTCTCTGTCTTTTCCTCTCTCTGTCCCTCAGTTTCTCTTTTCTCTTGGAATTGTTAAGTAACAGTTAGAGCTGTGAAGTGATGACCTTAAGATGACCTTAAGTACGACCTTAAGCACCGCTTGCCATAAGTTGTCCTACACCTGGTGTTAACTAACACAATGTACACCCCAACACCTGCCATAATTTTTTATATACCTAACCAATTATCGTGGGCTTGTTAAGATCTATACTAACCATTTTGGTAAGCTAATAAATGTTTCTGTATGGACCTTGAGATTTATCTCACCTTAGTCCGTGCCGCTGAGAATTTACAAATCTGAAGTCACTTACCCTCCCCTCTTTCCTGACAGCGGGAAGCGATAAGGATTTTGTTAAAATATTTCACAGAAAAACTATAGGAGGAGCGCTGGCACATCCTTCCCGTTAACTTCAGAGTCCACACTACAAGTACCTCAGGAAAAAAGCAGACGCGCATCGCAGACGCACCTCGTACTCGCAGAGCACTCCGGATTCTTTCCGTCTGTCCTGTACCATCACGGCAGAAGGAAGGGCGACCACGGAGAAACGCTGGCAGCTGGAATTCTGCCAAGACAGGAAAAAAACTTCTGGCGTAAAGCTAGGTGGCAATCTAAAGCGTCCTTCTTTCGTGAAGGTCTGTGAAGACTGCAGCCAACGGAGGCTCCTGACGAGTGGGACACGGCCCCAAAGCCTGGGACTCACCGCAGCTCCTGCTTTCAGCGCTGCCCACAGAATTTTCCAGTTCAGGTGCCTCTCTCTTTCTCTGTCCCTTCCTCTTCTGCAGCGCTGGTCACTTGACCATCCTCCACCTAAGAGAACACAGCGGTGTCTTACAGCTCTTGCGATATGAAGCTTCCCAGATGTGCAGCCTTGCACGCACACAACCCTTCCCCATGGCCATACCGTGATTTTGGATACGCGTACGGACCCTGCGGTACATATCAGCAATCTGGTCTGCTGAGGACAACTCAGAGGGGACCCTTCCTCACCCAGAAATGCTTGGCTGTCTCTTCCCTGCCGCAGGAAGCACCTTCTGGCTCAATCACCTTGATGTTGTTCTCTGGCTGTTTCACGTTTTTCAAGCATCTTAAGCTTCACCCACAGCAGCTCCTGTTCAAAGCCAGTAAACGTCCACCAGTCCCAGGTCGCCCACACCAGGAGGGAGAACGGGGCTGAACGGAGACAGCCCAGGCAAGTCTGTGGCAAAGGCAGCCCACGACAACCCCGGGGAGGAGCGGACAACCGCGGCCTCCGGGAGAGAAAGAGAAGGGGCAGCAGTTCCCCGACCACTCGCCCCAGCGGGAGCCCCCCCTGCAGCAGGAGCTCCTGGAGACGCTGCTTTCCCCACCCGGATGCTCCTGGCACCTGCATCGAGAGGCGACCAAGCGCAGCCAGGGGCGGCCGCCGCTGTCGGGAACAGGACGGGGGGAGGACATCTGCCGGCAGTGCCTCGGCTGGGGAGGAGGGCCGGGGCCCGTCTCCTCGCAAAGGAACAGGGAGCGGGGGTGCTGCGGGCCCGGGAGCGGGGGGACGCCGGCCCGGGAGCAGGGGGGGGCCGGCCCGGGAGCCCGGGGACGCGGGGGGAGAACCGTCCCGATGGGGGGGTACGCGAGGGAGGGAGGGAGGGGGGGTCCGAGCCGGAGGACGCGGCGGGGGGGGCCGGGGCCGGGGCCGGCCTGGGAGCCAGGGGAGGGGACGCGGGGGGGGAACCGTCCCGGGAGCGGGGGGAACCGTCCCGGGAGCGGGGGTTCCGAGCCGGAGGACGCAGGGGGGGTCCGAGCCGGAGGACGGGGGGGGTGGGGCCGGGGCCGGGCTGGGAGCCCGGGGACGCGGGGGGGGGACGCGGGGAGGGGGGAAACCGTCCCGGGAGAGGGGGCCGCCTACCATCCTCCCGCCCGACGGAAACGCGGCCGGCAGACGCCGCTCCCCACGTGACCACCCGGAAGTAACGTACCGGAAAATACTTCGCAGGCTGGCGTGGCGGCGCGACGTGGGCGCTGGTGGCGGCGAGGCTGACGGCCGCCGCAAAGCCCGCAGCCCCACGGGCTGTGGGGCCATGCGAGTGGCTGCCAAAGAGCTTTCCAACGAGGCATGGCTTTCCCTCCTCGCTCTTCGGGCGTGGGAGCTGTCGCCAGAGCCGCGGCCCTACCGGAAAATGCTTCGCAGGCTGGCGCGGCTGCACCTGGTGGGCGCCGGTGGCACCGAGGCTGACGGCCGCCGCAAAGCCCGCAGCCCCACGGGCTGTGGGGCCACGCGAGCGGCTGCCAAAGAGCTTTCCAGCGAGGCACGACTTTCCCTCCTGGCTCTTCGGGCGTGGGAGCTGTCGCCAGAGCCGCGGGCCTACCGGAAAATGCTTCGCAGGCTGGCGCGGCGGCGCCACGTGGGCGCCGGTGGCAGCAAGGCTGACGGCCGCCGCAAAGCCCGCAGCCCCACAGGCTGTTTCGCGAGGCGAGCGGCTGCCAAAGAGCTTTCCAACGAGGCACGGCTTTCCCTCCTCGCTCTTCGGGCGTGGGAGCTGTCGCCAGAGCCGCGGCCCTACCGGAAAACGCTTCGCAGGCTGGCGCAGCGGCGCCACGTGGGCGCCGGTGGCGGCGAGGCTGACGGCCGCCGCAGAGCCCGCAGCCCCATGGGCTGTGGGGCCACGCGAGCGGCTGCCAAAGAGCTTTCCAACGAGGCATGGCTTTCCCTCCTGGCTCTTCGGGCTTGGGAGTTGTCGTCAGAGCCGCAGCCCTACCGGAAAATGCTTCGCAAGCTGGCACGGCAGCGCCACGTGGGCACCGTTGGCGGCGAGGCTGACAACCGCCGCAAAGCCCGCAGCCACACGGGCTGTGGGGCCACACGAGCGGCTGCCAAAGAGCTTTCCAGCGAGGCACGACTTTCCCTCCTGGCTCTTCGGGCGTGGGAGCTGTCGCCAGAGCCGCGGCCCTACCGGAAAATGCTTCGCAGCCTGGTGAGGCGGTGACACATGGGCGCCGGTGGCAGCGAGGCTGACGGCTGCCGCAAAGCCCGCAGCCCCACAGGCTGTTTCGCCAGGCGAGCGGCTGCCAAAGAGCTTTCCAACGAGGCACGGCTTTCCCTCCTCGCTCTTCGGGCGTGGGAGCTGTCGCCAGAGCCGCGGCCCTACAGGAAAATGCTTCGCAGGCTGGCGCGGCTGCACCTGGTGGGCGCCGGTGGCGGGGAGGCTAACGGCCGCCACAAAGCCCGCAGCCCCACGGGCTGTGGGGCCACGCGATCGGCTGCCAAAGAGCTTTCCAACGAGGCACGGCTTTCCCTCCTGGCTCTTCGTGCTTGGGAGCTGTCGCCAGAGTTGCGGCCCTACCGGAAAATGCTTCACAGGCTGGCGTGGCGGCGCCATGTGGGCGCCGGTGGCGCCGAGGCTGACGGCCGCGGCAAAGCCCGCAGCCCCACAGGCTGTGGGGCCACGCGAGCGGCTGCCAAAGAGCTTTCCAGCAGGCACGGGTTTCCCTCCTGGCTCTTCGGGCGTGAGAGCTGTCGCCAGAGCCGCAGCCCTACAGGAAAATGCTTCGCAGGCTGGCGCGGCGGCGCCACGTGGGCGCCGGTGGTACCGAGGCTGACGGCCGCCGCAAAGCCCGCAGCCCCACGGGCTGTGGGGCCACGCGAGCGGCTGCCAAAGAGCTTTCCAACGAGGCACGGCTTTCCCTCCTGGCTCTTCGGGCGTGGGAGCTGTCGCCAGAGCCGCGGCCCTACAGGAAAATGCTTCGCAGGCTGGTGGGGCGGCGCCACGTGGGCGCCTGTGGCTCCGAGGCTGACGGCCGCCGCAAAGCCCGCAGCCCCACAGGCTGTTTCGCGAGGCGAGCGGCTGCCAAAGAGCTTTCCAACGAGGCACGGCTTTCCCTCCTGGCTCTTCGGGCGTGGGAGCTGTCGCCAGAGCCGCGGCCCTACCGGATAATGCTTCGCAGGCTGGCGCAGCGGCGCCACGTGGGCGCCGGTGGCAGCGAGGCTGACGGCCGCCGCAAAGCCCGCAGCCCCACAGGCTGTTTCGCCAGGCGAGCGGCTGCCAAAGAGCTTTCCAACGAGGCACGGCTTTCCCTCCTGGCTCTTCGTGCTTGGGAGCTGTCGCCAGAGCCGCGGCCCTACCGGAAAATGCTTCGCAGGCTGGTGGGGCGGCGCCACGTGGGCGCCGGTGGCAGGGAGGCTGACGGTCGCCGCATAGCCCGCAGCCCCATGGGCTGTGGGGCCACGCGAGCGGCCGCCAAAGAGCTTTCCAACGAGGCACGGCTTTCCCTCCTGGCTCTTCGGGCGTGGGAGCTGTCGCCAGAGCCACGGCCCTACCGGAAAATGCTTCGCAGGCTGGCGCGGCTGCACCTGGTGGGTGCCGTTGGCTCCGAGGCTGACGGCCGCCGCAAAGCCCGCAGCCCCACAGGCTGTTTCGCCAGGCGAGCGGCTGCCAAAGAGCTTTCCAACGAGGCACGGCTTTCCCTCCTGGCTCTTCGGGCGTGGGAGCTGTCGCCAGAGCCACGGCCCTACCGGAAAATGCTTCGCAGGCTGGCGCGGCTGCACCTGGTGGGTGCCGGTGGCTGCGAGGCTGACGGCCGCCGCAAAGCCCGCAGCCCCACAGGCTGTTTCGCCAGGCGAGCGGACGCCAAAGAGCTTTCCAACGAGGCACGGCTTTCCCTCCTGGCTCTTCGGGCTTGGGAGCTGTCGTCAGAGCCGCAGCCCTACCGGAAAATGCTTCGCAAGCTGGCGCGGCAGCGCCACGTGGGCGCCGGTGGCGCCGAGGCTGACGGCCGCCGCAAAGCCCGCAGCCCCACGGGCTGTGGGGCCACGCGAGCGGCTGCCAAAGAGCTTTCCAACGAGGCACGGCTTTCCCTCCTGGCTCTTCGGGCGTGGGAGCTGTCGCCAGAGCCACGGCCCTACCAGAACATGCTTCGCAGGCTGGCGCGGCTGCACCTGGTGGGTGCCGTTGGCTCCGAGGCTGACAGCCGCCGCAAAGCCCGCAGCCCCACAGGCTGTTTCGCCAGGCGAGCGGCTGCCAAAGAGCTTTCCAACGAGGCACGGCTTTCCCTCCTGGCTCTTCGGGAGTGGGAGCTGTCGCCAGAGCCACGGCCCTACCGGAAAATGCTTCGCAGGCTGGCGCGGCTGCACCTGGTGGGTGCCGGTGGCTCCGAGGCTGACGGCCGCCGCAAAGCCCGCAGCCCCACAGGCTGTTTCGCCAGGCGAGCGGCCGCCAAAGAGCTTTCCAACGAGGCACGGCTTTCCCTCCTGGCTCTTCGGGCTTGGGAGTTGTCGTCAGAGCCGCAGCCCTACCGGAAAATGCTTCGCAAGCTGGCACGGCAGCGCCACGTGGGCACCGTTGGCGGCGAGGCTGACGGCCGCCGCAAAGCCCGCAGCCACACGGGCTGTGGGGCCACACGAGCGGCTGCCAAAGAGCTTTCCAGCGAGGCACGACTTTCCCTCCTGGCTCTTCGGGCGTGGGAGCTGTCGCCAGAGCCGCGGCCCTACCGGAAAATGCTTCGCAGCCTGGTGAGGCGGTGACACATGGGCGCCGGTGGCAGCGAGGCTGACGGCCGCCGCAAAGCCCGCAGCCCCACAGGCTGTTTCGCCAGGCGAGCGGCTGCCAAAGAGCTTTCCAACGAGGCACGGCTTTCCCTCCTCGCTCTTCGGGCGTGGGAGCTGTCGCCAGAGCCGCGGCCCTACAGGAAAATGCTTCGCAGGCTGGCGCGGCTGCACCTGGTGGGCGCCGGTGGCGGGGAGGCTGACGGCCGCCACAAAGCCCGCAGCCCCACAGGCTGTGGGGCCACGCGATCGGCTGCCAAATAGTTTTCCAACGAGTCACGGCTTTCCCTCCTGGCTCTTCGGGCGTGGGAGCTGTCGCCAGAGTTGCGGCCCTACCGGAAAATGCTTCACAGGCTGGTGGGGCGGCGCCACGTGGGCGCCGGTGGCTCCGAGGCTGACGGCCGCGGCAAAGCCCGCAGCCCCACGGGCTGTTTTGCCAGGCGAGCGGCTGCCAAAGAGCTTTCCAACGAGGCATGGCTTTCCCTCCTGGCTCTTCGTGCTTGGGAGCTGTCGCCAGAGTTGCGGCCCTACCGGAAAATGCTTCGCAAGCTGGCGCGGCGGCGCCATGTGGGCGCCGGTGGCGCCGAGGCTGACGGCCGCCACAAAGCCCGCAGCCCCACGGGCTGTGGGGCCACGCGAGAGGCTGCCAAAGAGCTTTCCAACGAGGCATGGCTTTCCCTCCTGGCTCTTCGGGCGTGGGAGCTGTCGCCACAGACGCGGCCCTACCGGAAAATGCTTCGCAGGCTGGCGCAGCGGCGCCACGTGGGCGCCGGTGGCAGGGAGGCTGACGGTCGCCGCATAGCCCGCAGCCCCATGGGCTGTGGGGCCACGCGAGCGGCCGCCAAAGAGCTTTCCAACGAGGCACGGCTTTCCCTCCTGGCTCTTCGGGCATGGGAGCTGTCGCCAGAGCCACGGCCCTACCGGAAAATGCTTTGCAGGCTGGCGCGGCTGCACCTGGTGGGTGCCGGTGGCTCCGAGGCTGACGGCCGCCGCAAAGCCCGCAGCCCCACAGGCTGTTTCGCCAGGCGAGCGGCTGCCAAAGAGCTTTCCAACGAGGCACGGCTTTCCCTCCTGGCTCTTCGGGCGTGGGAGCTGTCGCCAGAGAAACGGCCCTACCGGAAAATGCTTCGCAGGCTGGCGCGGCTGCACCTGGTGGGTGCCGGTGGCTCCGAGGCTGACGGCCGCCGCAAAGCCCGCAGCCCCACAGGCTGTTTCGCCAGGCGAGCGGCCGCCAAAGAGCTTTCCAACGAGGCACGGCTTTCCCTCCTGGCTCTTCGGGCTTGGGAGTTGTCGTCAGAGCCGCAGCCCTACCGGAAAATGCTTCGTAAGCTGGCACGGCAGCGCCACGTGGGCACCGTTGGCGGCGAGGCTGACGGCCGCCGCAAAGCCCGCAGCCACACGGGCTGTGGGGCCACGCGAGCGGCCGCCAAAGAGCTTTCCAACGAGGCACGGCTTTCCCTCCTGGCTCTTCGGGCGTGGGAGCTGTCGCCAGAGCCACGGCCCTACCGGAAAATGCTTCGCAGGCTGGCGCGGCTGCACCTGGTGGGTGCCGGTGGCTCCGAGGCTGACGGCCGCCGCAAAGCCCGCAGCCCCACAGGCTGTTTCGCCAGGCGAGCGGCTGCCAAAGAGCTTTCCAACGAGGCACGGCTTTCCCTCCTGGCTCTTCGGGCGTGGGAGCTGTCGCCAGAGCCACGGCCCTACCGGAACATGCTTCGCAGGCTGGCGCGGCTGCACCTGGTGGGTGCCGTTGGCTCCGAGGCTGACGGCCGCCGCAAAGCCCGCAGCCCCACAGGCTGTTTCGCCAGGCGAGCGGCCGCCAAAGAGCTTTCCAACGAGGCACGGCTTTCCCTCCTGGCTCTTCGGGCGTGGGAGCTGTCGCCAGAGTTGCGGCCCTACCGGAAAATGCTTCGCAGGCTGGTGGGGCGGTGCCACGTGGGCGCCGGTGGCTCCGAGGCTGACGGCCGCCGCAAAGCCCGCAGCCGCACGGGCTGTTTCGCCAGGCGAGCGGCTGCCAAAGAGCTTTCCAACGAGGCATGGCTTTCCCTCCTGGCTCTTCGGGCTTGGGAGCTGTCGCCAGAGTTGCGGCCCTACCGGAAAATGCTTCGCAGGCTGGTGGGGCGGCGCCACGTGGGCGCCGGTGGCTCCGAGGCTGACCACCGCCGCAAAGCCCGCAGCCCCACGGGCTGTGGGGCCACGCGAGCGGCTGCCAAAGAGCTTTCCAACGAGGCACGGCTTTCCCTCCTGGCTCTTCGGGCGTGGGAGCTGTCGCCAGAGCCGCAGCCCTACAGGAAAATGCTTCGCAGGCTGGCGCGGCGGCGCCACGTGGGCGCCGGTGTCGCTGAGGCTGACGTCCGCCGGAAAGCCCGCAGCCCCACGGGCTGTGGGGCCACGCGAGCGGCTGCCAAAGAGGTTTCCAACGAGGCACGGCTTTCCCTCCTGGCTCTTCGGGCGTGGGAGCTGTCGTCAGAGCCGCAGCCCTACCGGAAAATGCTTCGCAGGCTGGCGCGGCTGCACCTGGTGGGCGGCAGTGGCGGGGAGGCTGACGGCCGCCACAAAGCCCGCAGCCCCACGGGCTGTGGGGCCACGCAAGAGGCTGCCAAAGAGCTTTCCAACGAGGCAAGGCTTTCCCTCCTGGCTCTTCGGGCGTGGGAGCTGTCGCCAGAGCCGCGGCCCTACCGGAAAATGCTTCGCAGGCTGGCGCGGCTGCACCTGGTGGGCGCCGGTGGCGGGGAGGCTGACGGTCGCCGCAAAGCCCGCAGCCGCACGGGCTGTTTCGCCAGGCGAGCGGCTGCCAAAGAGCTTTCCAACGAGGCATGGCTTTCCCTCCTGGCTCTTCGGGCTTGGGAGCTGTCGCCAGAGTTGCGGCCCTACCGGAAAATGCTTCGCAGGCTGGTGGGGCGGCGCCACGTGGGCGCCGGTGGCTCTGAGGCTGACAACCGCCGCAAAGCCCGCAGCCGCACGGGCTGTTTCGCCAGGCGAGCGGCTGCCAAAGAGCTTTCCAACGAGGCACGGCTTTCCCTCCTGGCTCTTCGGGCTTGGGAGTTGTCGTCAGAGCCGCAGCCCTACCGGAAAATGCTTCGCAGCCTGGTGAGGCGGCGACACATGGGCGCCGGTGGCTCCGAGGCTGACGGCCGCCGCAAAGCCCGCAGCCCCACAGGCTGTTTCGCCAGGCGAGCGGCCGCCAAAGAGCTTTCCAACGAGGCACGGCTTTCCCTCCTGGCTCTTCGGGCTTGGGAGCTGTCGTCAGAGCCGCAGCCCTACCGGAAAATGCTTCGCAAGCTGGCGCGGCAGCACCACGTGGGCGCCGGTGGCGCCGAGGCTGACGGCCGCCGCAAAGCCCGCAGCCACACGGGCTGTGGGGCCACGCGAGCGGCTGCCAAAGAGCTTTCCAACGAGGCATGGCTTTCCCTCCTGGCTCTTCGGGCGTGGGAGCTGTCGCCAGAGCCGCGGCCCTACCGGAAAACGCTTCGCAGGCTGGCGCAGCGGCGCCACGTGGGCGCCGGTGGCGGCGAGGCTGACGGCCGCCGCAGAGCCCGCAGCCCCATGGGCTGTGGGGCCACGCGAGCGGCTGCCAAAGAGCTTTCCAACGAGGCATGGCTTTCCCTCCTGGCTATTCGGGCTTGGGAGTTGTCGTCAGAGCCGCAGCCCTACCGGAAAATGCTTCGCAAGCTGGCACGGCAGCGCCACGTGGGCACCGTTGGCGGCGAGGCTGACGGCCGCCGCAAAGCCCGCAGCCCCACAGGCTGTTTCGCCAGGCGAGCGGCTGCCAAAGAGCTTTCCAACGAGGCACGGCTTTCCCTCCTCGCTCTTCGGGCGTGGGAGCTGTCGCCAGAGCCGCGGCCCTACCGGAAAATGCTTCGCAGCCTGGTGAGGCGGTGACACATGGGCGCCGGTGGCAGCGAGGCTGACGGCCGCCGCAAAGCCCGCAGCCGCACGGGCTGTTTCGCCAGGCGAGCGGCCGCCAAAGAGCTTTCCAACGAGGCACGGCTTTCCCTCCTGGCTCTTCGGGCGTGGGAGCTGTCGCCAGAGAAACGGCCCTACCGGAAAATGCTTCGCAGGCTGGCGCGGCTGCACCTGGTGGGTGCCGGTGGCTCCGAGGCTGACGGCCGCCGCAAAGCCCGCAGCCCCACAGGGTGTTTCGCCAGGCGAGCGGCCGCCAAAGAGCTTTCCAACGAGGCACGGCTTTCCCTCCTGGCTCTTCGGGCGTGGGAGCTGTCGTCAGAGCCGCAGCCCTACCGGAAAATGCTTCGCAAGCTGGCGCGGCAGCACCACGTGGGCGCCGGTGGCTCCGAGGCTGACGGCCGCCGCAAAGCCCGCAGCCACACGGGCTGTTTCGCCAGGCGAGCGGCTGCCAAAGAGCTTTCCAACGAGGCATGGCTTTCCCTCCTGGCTCTTCGGGCTTGGGAGCTGTCGCCAGAGTTGCGGCCCTACCGGAAAATGCTTCGCAGGCTGGTGGGGCGGCGCCACGTGGGCGCCGGTGGCTCCGAGGCTGACAACCGCCGGAAAGCCCGCAGCCCCACGGGCTGTGGGGCCACGCGAGCGGCTGCCAAAGAGCTTTCCAACGAGGCACGGCTTTCCCTCCTGGCTCTTCGGGCTTGGGAGTTGTCGTCAGAGCCGCAGCCCTACCGGAAAATGCTTCGCAGCCTGGTGAGGCGGCGACACATGGGCGCCGGTGGCAGCGAGGCTGACGGCCGCCGCAAAGCCCGCAGCCCCACAGGCTGTTTCGCCAGGCGAGCGGCTGCCAAAGAGCTTTCCAACGAGGCACGGCTTTCCCTCCTCGCTCTTCGGGCGTGGGAGCTGTCGCCAGAGCCGCGGCCCTACAGGAAAATGCTTCGCAGGCTGGCGCGGCTGCACCTGGTGGGCGCCGGTGGCTCCGAGGCTGACGGCCGCCACAAAGCCCGCAGCCCCACGGGCTGTGGGGCCACGCGATCGGCTGCCAAAGAGCTTTCCAACGAGGCACGGCTTTCCCTCCTGGCTCTTCGGGCGTGGGAGCTGTCGCCAGAGCCATGGCCCTACCGGAAAATGCTTCGCAGGCTGGCGCGGCTGCACCTGGTGGGTGCCGGTGGCTCCGAGGCTGACGGCCGCCGCAAAGCCCGCAGCCCCACAGGCTGTTTCGCCAGGCGAGCGGCTGCCAAAGAGCTTTCCAACGAGGCACGGCTTTCCCTCCTGGCTCTTCGGGCGTGGGAGCTGTCGCCAGAGTTGCGGCCCTACCGGAAAATGCTTCGCAGGCTGGTGGGGCGGTGCCACGTTGGCGCCGGTGGCTCCGAGGCTGACGGCCGCCGCAAAGCCCGCAGCCGCACGGGCTGTTTCGCCAGGCGAGCGGCTGCCAAAGAGCTTTCCAACGAGGCATGGCTTTCCCTCCTGGCTCTTCGGGCTTGGGAGCTGTCGCCAGAGTTGCGGCCCTACCGGAAAATGCTTCGCAGGCTGGTGGGGCGGCGCCACGTGGGCGCCGGTGGCTCCAAGGCTGACAACCGCCGCAAAGCCCGCAGCCCCACGGGCTGTGGGGCCACGCGAGCGGCTGCCAAAGAGCTTTCCAACGAGGCACGGCTTTCCCTCCTGGCTCTTCGGGCTTGGGAGTTGTCGTCAGAGCCGCAGCCCTACCGGAAAATGCTTCGCAGCCTGGTGAGGCGGCGACACATGGGCGCCGGTGGCAGCGAGGCTGACGGCCGCCGCAAAGCCCGCAGCCCCACAGGCTGTTTCGCCAGGCGAGCGGCTGCCAAAGAGCTTTCCAACGAGGCACGGCTTTCCCTCCTCGCTCTTCGGGCGTGGGAGCTGTCGCCAGAGCCGCGGCCCTACAGGAAAATGCTTCGCAGGCTGGCGCGGCTGCACCTGGTGGGCGCCGGTGGCTCCGAGGCTGACGGCCGCCACAAAGCCCGCAGCCCCACGGGCTGTGGGGCCACGCGATCGGCTGCCAAAGAGCTTTCCAACGAGGCATGGCTTTCCCTCCTGGCTCTTCGGGCGTGGGAGCTGTCGCCAGAGTTGCGGCCCTACCGGAAAATGCTTCGCAGGCTGGTGGGGCGGCGCCACGTGGGCGCCGGTGGCTCCGAGGCTGACGGCCGCCGCAAAGCCCGCAGCCCCACAGGCTGTTTCGCCAGGCGAGCGGCCGCCAAAGAGCTTTCCAACGAGGCACGGCTTTCCCTCCTGGCTCTTCGGGCTTGGGAGCTGTCGTCAGAGCCGCAGCCCTACCGGAAAATGCTTCGCAAGCTGGCGCGGCAGCACCACGTGGGCGCCGGTGGCGCCGAAGCTGACGGCCGCCGCAAAGCCCGCAGCCACACGGGCTGTGGGGCCACGCGAGCGGCTGCCAAAGAGCTTTCCAACGAGGCATGGCTTTCCCTCCTGGCTATTCGGGCTTGGGAGTTGTCGTCAGAGCCGCAGCCCTACCGGAAAATGCTTCGCAAGCTGGCACGGCAGCGCCACGTGGGCACCGTTGGCGGCGAGGCTGACGGCCGCTGCAAAGCCCGCAGCCCCACAGGCTGTTTCGCCAGGCGAGCGGCTGCCAAAGAGCTTTCCAACGAGGCACGGCTTTCCCTCCTCGCTCTTCGGGCGTGGGAGCTGTCGCCAGAGCCGCGGCCCTACAGGAAAATGCTTCGCAGGCTGGCGCGGCTGCACCTGGTGGGCGCCGGTGGCGGGGAGGCTGACGGCCGCCACAAAGCCCGCAGCCCCACGGGCTGTGGGGCCACGCGATCGGCTGCCAAAGAGCTTTCCAACGAGGCACGGCTTTCCCTCCTGGCTCTTCGTGCTTGGGAGCTGTCGCCAGAGTTGCGGCCCTACCGGAAAATGCTTCACAGGCTGGTGGGGCGGCGCCACGTGGGCGCCGGTGGCTCCGAGGCTGACGGCCGCGGCAAAGCCCGCAGCCCCACGGGCTGTTTCGCCAGGCGAGCGGCTGCCAAAGAGCTTTCCAACGAGGCATGGCTTTCCCTCCTGGCTCTTCGTGCTTGGGAGCTGTCGCCAGAGTTGCGGCCCTACCGGAAAATGCTTCGCAAGCTGGCGCGGCGGCGCCATGTGGGCGCCGGTGGCGCCGAGGCTGACGGCCGCCACAAAGCCCGCAGCCCCACGGGCTGTGGGGGCACGCGAGAGGCTGCCAAAGAGCTTTCCAACGAGGCATGGCTTTTCCTCCTGGCTCTTCGGGCGTGGGAGCTGTCGCCAGAGACGCGGCCCTACCGGAAAATGCTTCGCAGGCTGGCGCAGCGGCGCCACGTGGGCGCCGGTGGCAGGGAGGCTGACGGCCGCCACAAAGCCCGCAGCCCCACGGGTTGTGGGGCCACGCGAGCGGCCGCCAAAGAGCTTTCCAACGAGGCACGGCTTTCCCTCCTGGCTCTTCGGGCGTGGGAGCTGTCGCCAGAGCCACGGCCCTACCGGAAAATGCTTCGCAGGCTGGCGCGGCTGCACCTGGTGGGTGCCGGTGGCTCCGAGGCTGACGGCCGCCGCAAAGCCCGCAGCGCCACAGGCTGTTTCGCCAGGCGAGCGGCTGCCAAAGAGCTTTCCAACGAGGCACGGCTTTCCCTCCTCGCTCTTCGGGCGTGGGAGCTGTCGCCAGAGCCACGGCCCTACCGGAAAATGCTTCGCAGGCTGGCGCGGCTGCACCTGGTGGGTGCCGGTGGCTCCGAGGCTGACGACCGCCGCAAAGCCCGCAGCCCCACAGGCTGTTTCGCCAGGCGAGCGGCTGCCAAAGAGCTTTCCAACGAGGCACGGCTTTCCCTCCTGGCTCTTCGGGCGTGGGAGCTGTCGCCAGAGCCACGGCCCTACCGGAAAATGCTTCGCAGGCTGGCGCGGCTGCACCTGGTGGGTGCCGGTGGCGGCGAGGCTGACGGCCGCCGCAAAGCCCGCAGCCCCACATGCTGTTTCGCCAGGCGAGCGGCCGCCAAAGAGCTTTCCAACGAGGCACGGCTTTCCCTCCTGGCTCTTCGGGCGTGGGAGTTGTCGTCAGAGCCGCAGCCCTACCGGAAAATGCTTCGTAAGCTGGCACGGCAGCGCCACGTGGGCACCGTTGGCGGCGAGGCTGACGGCCGCCGCAAAGCCCGCAGCCACACGGGCTGTGGGGCCACACGAGCGGCTGCCAAAGAGCTTTCCAACGAGGCACGACTTTCCCTCCTGGCTCTTCGGGCGTGGGAGCTGTCGCCAGAGACGCGGCCCTACCGGAAAATGCTTCGCAGGCTGGCGCAGCGGCGCCACGTGGGCGCCGGTGGCAGGGAGGCTGACGGCCGCCACAAAGCCCGCAGCCCCACGGGCTGTGGGGCCACGCGATCGGCTGCCAAAGAGCTTTCCAACGAGGCACGGCTTTCCCTCCTGGCTCTTCGGGCGTGGGAGCTCTCGCCAGAGCCACGGCCCTACCGGAAAATGCTTCGCAGGCTGGCGCGGCTGCACCTGGTGGGTGCCGGTGGCTCCGAGGCTGACGGCCGCCGCAAAGCCCGCAGCCCCACAGGCTGTTTCGCCAGGCGAGCGGCTGCCAAAGAGCTTTCCAACGAGGCACGGCTTTCCCTCCTCGCTCTTCGGGCGTGGGAGCTGTCGCCAGAGCCACGGCCCTACCGGAAAATGCTTCGCAGGCTGGCGCGGCTGCACCTGGTGGGTGCCGGTGGCTCCGAGGCTGACGGCCGCCGCAAAGCCCGCAGCCCCACAGGCTGTTTCGCCAGGCGAGCGGCTGCCAAAGAGCTTTCCAACGAGGCACGGCTTTCCCTCCTGGCTCTTCGGGCGTGGGAGCTGTCGCCAGAGCCACGGCCCTACCGGAAAATGCTTCGCAGGCTGGCGCGGCTGCACCTGGTGGGTGCCGGTGGCTCCGAGGCTGACGGCCGCCGCAAAGCCCGCAGCCCCACAGGCTGTTTCGCCAGGCGAGCGGCCGCCAAAGAGCTTTCCAACGAGGCACGGCTTTCCCTCCTGGCTCTTCGGGCGTGGGAGCTGTCGCCAGAGTTGCGGCCCTACCGGAAAATGCTTCGCAGGCTGGTGGGGCGGTGCCACGTGGGCGCCGGTGGCTCCGAGGCTGACGGCCGCCGCAAAGCCCGCAGCCGCACGGGCTGTTTCGCCAGGCGAGCGGCTGCCAAAGAGCTTTCCAACGAGGCATGGCTTTCCCTCCTGGCTCTTCGGGCTTGGGAGCTGTCGCCAGAGTTGCGGCCCTACCGGAAAATGCTTCGCAGGCTGGTGGCGCGGCGCCACGTGGGCGCCGGTGGCTCCGAGGCTGACAACCGCCGCAAAGCCCGCAGCCCCATGGGCTGTGGGGCCACGCGAGCGGCTGCCAAAGAGCTTTCCAACGAGGCACGGCTTTCCCTCCTGGCTCTTCGGGCTTGGGAGTTGTCGTCAGAGCCGCAGCCCTACCGGAAAATGCTTCGCAGCCTGGTGAGGCGGTGACACATGGGCGCCGGTGGCAGCGAGGCTGACGGCCGCCGCAAAGCCCGCTGCCCCACAGGCTGTTTCGCCAGGCGAGCGGCTGCCAAAGAGCTTTCCAACGAGGCACGGCTTTCCCTCCTCGCTCTTCGGGCGTGGGAGCTGTCGCCAGAGCCGCGGCCCTACAGGAAAATGCTTCGCAGGCTGGCGCGGCTGCACCTGGTGGGCGCCGGTGGCGGGGAGGCTGACGGCCGCCACAAAGCCCGCAGCCCCACGGGCTGTGGGGCCACGCGATCGGCTGCCAAAGAGCTTTCCAACGAGGCACGGCTTTCCCTCCTGGCTCTTCGTGCTTGGGAGCTGTCGCCAGAGTTGCGGCCCTACCGGAAAATGCTTCACAGGCTGGTGGGGCGGCGCCACGTGGGCGCCGGTGGCTCCGAGGCTGACGGCCGCGGCAAAGCCCGCAGCCCCACAGGCTGTTTCGCCAGGCGAGCGGCTGCCAAAGAGCTTTCCAACGAGGCATGGCTTTCCCTCCTGGCTCTTCGTGCTTGGGAGTTGTCATCAGAGCCGCAGCCCTACCGGAAAATGCTTCGCAAGCTGGCGCGGCGGCGCCATGTGGGCGCCGGTGGCGCCGAGGCTGACGGCCGCCACAAAGCCCGCAGCCCCACGGGCTGTGGGGGCACGCGAGAGGCTGCCAAAGAGCTTTCCAACGAGGCATGGCTTTCCCTCCTGGCTCTTCGGGCGTGGGAGCTGTCGCCAGAGACGCGGCCCTACCGGAAAATGCTTCGCAGGCTGGCGCAGCGGCGCCACGTGGGCGCCGGTGGCAGGGAGGCTGACGGCCGCCGCAAAGCCCGCAGCCCCACGGGCTGTGGGGCCACGCGAGGGGCTGCCAAAGAGCTTTCCAACGAGGCACGGCTTTCCGTCCTGGCTCTTTGGGCGTGGGAGCTGTCGCCAGAGCCGCGGCCCTACCGGAAAATGCTTCGCAGGCTGGCGCGGCTGCACCTGGTGGGTGCCGGTGGCTCCGAGGCTGACGGCCGCCGCAAAGCCCGCAGCCCCACAGGCTGTTTCGCCAGGCGAGCGGCTGCCAAAGAGCTTTCCAACGAGGCACGGCTTTCCCTCCTGGCTCTTCGGGCGTGGGAGCTGTCGCCAGAGCCACGGCCCTACCGGAAAATGCTTCGCAGGCTGGCGCGGCTGCACCTGGTGGGTGCCGGTGGCTCCGAGGCTGACGGCCGCCGCAAAGCCCGCAGCCCCACAGGCTGTTTCGCCAGGCGAGCGGCCGCCAAAGAGCTTTCCAACGAGGCACGGCTTTCCCTCCTGGCTCTTCGGGCGTGGGAGCTGTCGCCAGAGTTGCGGCCCTACCGGAAAATGCTTCGCAGGCTGGTGGGGCGGTGCCACGTGGGCGCCGGTGGCTCCGAGGCTGACGGCCGCCGCAAAGCCCGCAGCCGCACGGGCTGTTTCGCCAGGCGAGCGGCTACCAAAGAGCTTTCCAACGAGGCATGGCTTTCCCTCCTGGCTCTTCGGGCTTGGGAGCTGTCGCCAGAGTTGCGGCCCTACCGGAAAATGCTTCGCAAGCTGGCGCGGCGGCGCCACGTGGGCGCCGGTGGCTCCAAGGCTGACAACCGCCGCAAAGCCCGCAGCCCCACGGGCTGTGGGGCCACGCGAGCGGCTGCCAAAGAGCTTTCCAACGAGGCATGGCTTTCCCTCCTGGCTCTTCGGGCGTGGGAGCTGTCGCCAGAGACGCGGCCCTACAGGAAAATGCTTCGCAGGCTGGCACAGCGGCGCCACGTGGGCGCCGGTGGCAGCGAGGCTGACGGCCGCCGCAAAGCCCGCAGCCCCACAGGCTGTTTCGCCAGGCGAGCGGCTGCCAAAGAGCTTTCCAACGAGGCACGGCTTTCCCTCCTGGCTCTTCGGGCGTGGGAGCTGTCGCCAGAGCCACGGCCCTACCGGAAAATGCTTCGCAGGCTGGCGCGGCTGCACCTGGTGGGTGCCGGTGGCTGCGAGGCTGACGGCCGCCGCAAAGCCCGCAGCCCCACAGGCTGTTTCGCCAGGCGAGCGGCTGCCAAAGAGCTTTCCAACAAGGCACGGCTTTCCCTCCTGGTTCTTCGGGCGTGGGAGCTGTCGCCAGAGCCGCGGCCCTACAGGAAAATGCTTCGCAGGCTGGTGGGGCGGCGCCACGTGGGCGCCAGTGGCTCCGAGGCTGACGGCCGCCGCAAAGCCCGCAGCCCCACAGGCTGTTTCGCCAGACGAGCGGCTGCCAAAGAGCTTTCCAACGAGGCACGGCTTTCCCTCCTGGCTCTTCGGGCGTGGGAGCTGTCGCCAGAGTTGCGGCCCTAGCGGAAAATGCTTCGCAGGCTGGTGGGGCGGCGCCACGTGGGCGCCGGTGGCTCCGAGGCTGACAACCGCCGCAAAGCCCGCAGCCCCACGGGCTGTGGGGCCACGCGAGCGGCTGCCAAAGAGCTTTCCAACGAGGCACGGCTTTCCCTCCTGGCTCTTCGGGCTTGGGAGTTGTCATCAGAGCCGCAGCCCTACCGGAAAATGCTTCGCAGCCTGGTGAGGCGGCGACACATGGGCGCCGGTGGCAGCGAGGCTGACGGCCGCCGCAAAGCCCGCAGCCCCCCAGGCTGTTTCGCCAGGCGAGCGGCTGCCAAAGAGCTTTCCAACGAGGCACGGCTTTCCCTCCTGGCTCTTCGGGCGTGGGAGCTGTCGCCAGAGCCGCGGCCCTACCGGAAAATGCTTCGCAGGCTGGCGCGGCTGCACCTGGTGGGCGCCGGTGGCTCCGAGGCTGACGGCCGCCACAAAGCCCGCAGCCCCACGGGCTGTGGGGCCACGCGATCGGCTGCCAAAGAGCTTTCCAACGAGGCACGGCTTTCCCTCCTGGCTCTTCGGGCGTGGGAGCTGTCGCCAGAGACGCGGCCCTACCGGAAAATGCTTCGCAGGCTGGTGGGGCGGCGCCACGTGGGCGCCGGTGGCTCCGAGGCTGACGGCCGCCGCAAAGCCCGCAGCCCCACGGGCTGTTTCGCCAGGCGAGCGGCTGCCAAAGAGCTTTCCAACGAGGCACGGCTTTCCCTCCTGGCTCTTCGGGCGTGGGAGCTGTCGCCAGAGCCGCAGCCCTACAGGAAAATGCTTCGCAAGCTGGCGAGGCCGCGCCACGTGGGCGCCAGTGTCGCTGAGGCTGACGTCCGCCAGAAAGCCCGCAGCCACACGGGCTGTGGGGCCACGCGATCGGCTGCCAAAGAGCTTTCCAACGAGGCATGGCTTTTCCTCCTGGCTATTCGGGCTTGGGAGTTGTCGTCAGAGCCGCAGCCCTACCGGAAAATGCTTCGCAAGCTGGCACGGCAGCGCCACGTGGGCACCGTTGGCGGCGAGGCTGACGGCCGCTGCAAAGCCCGCAGCCCCACAGGCTGTTTCGCCAGGCGAGCGGCTGCCAAAGAGCTTTCCAACGAGGCACGGCTTTCCCTCCTCGCTCTTCGGGCGTGGGAGCTGTCGCCAGAGCCGCGGCCCTACAGGAAAATGCTTCGCAGGCTGGCGCGGCTGCACCTGGTGGGCGCCGGTGGCGGGGAGGCTGACGGCCGCCACAAAGCCCGCAGCCCCACGGGCTGTGGGGCCACGCGATCGGCTGCCAAAGAGCTTTCCAACGAGGCACGGCTTTCCCTCCTGGCTCTTCGTGCTTGGGAGCTGTCGCCAGAGTTGCGGCCCTACCGGAAAATGCTTCACAGGCTGGTGGGGCGGCGCCACGTGGGCGCCGGTGGCTCCGAGGCTGACGGCCGCGGCAAAGCCCGCAGCCCCACGGGCTGTTTCGCCAGGCAAGCGGCTGCCAAAGAGCTTTCCAACGAGGCATGGCTTTCCCTCCTGGCTCTTCGTGCTTGGGAGCTGTCGCCAGAGTTGCGGCCCTACCGGAAAATGCTTCGCAAGCTGGCGCGGCGGCGCCATGTGGGCGCCGGTGGCGCCGAGGCTGACGGCCGCCACAAAGCCCGCAGCCCCACGGGCTGTGGGGGCACGCGAGAGGCTGCCAAAGAGCTTTCCAACGAGGCATGGCTTTTCCTCCTGCCTCTTCGGGCGTGGGAGCTGTCGCCAGAGACGCGGCCCTACCGGAAAATGCTTCGCAGGCTGGCGCAGCGGCGCCACGTGGGCGCCGGTGGCAGGGAGGCTGACGGCCGCCACAAAGCCCGCAGCCCCACGGGTTGTGGGGCCACGCGAGCGGCCGCCAAAGAGCTTTCCAACGAGGCACGGCTTTCCCTCCTGGCTCTTCGGGCGTGGGAGCTGTCGCCAGAGCCACGGCCCTACCGGAAAATGCTTCGCAGGCTGGCGCGGCTGCACCTGGTGGGTGCCGGTGGCTCCGAGGCTGACGGCCGCCGCAAAGCCCGCAGCGCCACAGGCTGTTTCGCCAGGCGAGCGGCTGCCAAAGAGCTTTCCAACGAGGCACGGCTTTCCCTCCTCGCTCTTCGGGCGTGGGAGCTGTCGCCAGAGCCACGGCCCTACCGGAAAATGCTTCGCAGGCTGGCGCGGCTGCACCTGGTGGGTGCCGGTGGCTCCGAGGCTGACGACCGCCGCAAAGCCCGCAGCCCCACAGGCTGTTTCGCCAGGCGAGCGGCTGCCAAAGAGCTTTCCAACGAGGCACGGCTTTCCCTCCTGGCTCTTCGGGCGTGGGAGCTGTCGCCAGAGCCACGGCCCTACCGGAAAATGCTTCGCAGGCTGGCGCGGCTGCACCTGGTGGGTGCCGGTGGCGGCGAGGCTGACGGCCGCCGCAAAGCCCGCAGCCCCACATGCTGTTTCGCCAGGCGAGCGGCCGCCAAAGAGCTTTCCAACGAGGCACGGCTTTCCCTCCTGGCTCTTCGGGCGTGGGAGTTGTCGTCAGAGCCGCAGCCCTACCGGAAAATGCTTCGTAAGCTGGCACGGCAGCGCCACGTGGGCACCGTTGGCGGCGAGGCTGACGGCCGCCGCAAAGCCCGCAGCCACACGGGCTGTGGGGCCACACGAGCGGCTGCCAAAGAGCTTTCCAACGAGGCACGACTTTCCCTCCTGGCTCTTCGGGCGTGGGAGCTGTCGCCAGAGACGCGGCCCTACCGGAAAATGCTTCGCAGGCTGGCGCAGCGGCGCCACGTGGGCGCCGGTGGCAGGGAGGCTGACGGCCGCCACAAAGCCCGCAGCCCCACGGGCTGTGGGGCCACGCGAGCGGCCGCCAAAGAGCTTTCCAACGAGGCACGGCTTTCCCTCCTGGCTCTTCGGGCGTGGGAGCTCTCGCCAGAGCCACGGCCCTACCGGAAAATGCTTTGCAGGCTGGCGCGGCTGCACCTGGTGGGTGCCGGTGGCTCCGAGGCTGACGGCCGCCGCAAAGCCCGCAGCCCCACAGGCTGTTTCGCCAGGCGAGCGGCTGCCAAAGAGCTTTCCAACGAGGCACGGCTTTCCCTCCTCGCTCTTCGGGCGTGGGAGCTGTCGCCAGAGCCACGGCCCTACCGGAAAATGCTTCGCAGGCTGGCGCGGCTGCACCTGGTGGGTGCCGGTGGCTCCGAGGCTGACGGCCGCCGCAAAGCCCGCAGCCCCACAGGCTGTTTCGCCAGGCGAGCGGCTGCCAAAGAGCTTTCCAACGAGGCACGGCTTTCCCTCCTGGCTCTTCGGGCGTGGGAGCTGTCGCCAGAGCCACGGCCCTACCGGAAAATGCTTCGCAGGCTGGTGGGGCGGTGCCACGTGGGCGCCGGTGGCTCCGAGGCTGACGGCCGCCGCAAAGCCCGCAGCCGCACGGGCTGTTTCGCCAGGCGAGCGGCTGCCAAAGAGCTTTCCAACGAGGCATGGCTTTCCCTCCTGGCTCTTCGGGCTTGGGAGCTGTCGCCAGAGTTGCGGCCCTACCGGAAAATGCTTCGCAGGCTGGTGGGGCGGCGCCACGTGGGCGCCGGTGGCTCCGAGGCTGACAACCGCCGCAAAGCCCGCAGCCCCATGGGCTGTGGGGCCACGCGAGCGGCTGCCAAAGAGCTTTCCAACGAGGCACGGCTTTCCCTCCTGGCTCTTCGGGCTTGGGAGTTGTCGTCAGAGCCGCAGCCCTACCGGAAAATGCTTCGCAGCCTGGTGAGGCGGCGACACATGGGCGCCGGTGGCAGCGAGGCTGACGGCCGCCGCAAAGCCCGCAGCCCCACAGGCTGTTTCGCCAGGCGAGCGGCTGCCAAAGAGCTTTCCAACGAGGCACGGCTTTCCCTCCTCGCTCTTCGGGCGTGGGAGCTGTCGCCAGAGCCGCGGCCCTACAGGAAAATGCTTCGCAGGCTGGCGCGGCTGCACCTGGTGGGCGCCGGTGGCTCCGAGGCTGACGGCCGCCACAAAGCCCGCAGCCCCACGGGCTGTGGGGCCACGCGATCGGCTGCCAAAGAGCTTTCCAACGAGGCACGGCTTTCCCTCCTGGCTCTTCGGGCGTGGGAGCTGTCGCCAGAGATGCGGCCCTACCGGAAAATGCTTCGCAGGCTGGTGGGGCGGCGCCACGTGGGCGCCGGTGGCTCCGAGGCTGACGGCCGCCGCAAAGCCCGCAGCCCCACAGGCTGTTTCGCCAGGCGAGCGGCCGCCAAAGAGCTTTCCAACGAGGCACGGCTTTCCCTCCTGGCTCTTCGGGCTTGGGAGCTGTCGTCAGAGCCGCAGCCCTACCGGAAAATGCTTCGCAAGCTGGCGCGGCAGCACCACGTGGGCGCCGGTGGCGCCGAGGCTGACGGCCGCCGCAAAGCCCGCAGCCACACGGGCTGTGGGGCCACGCGAGCGGCTGCCAAAGAGCTTTCCAACGAGGCATGGCTTTTCCTCCTGGCTCTTCGGGCGTGGGAGCTGTCGTCAGAGCCGCGGCCCTACCGGAAAACGCTTCGCAGGCTGGCGCAGCGGCGCCACGTGGGCGCCGGTGGCGGCGAGGCTGACGGCCGCCGCAGAGCCCGCAGCCCCATGGGCTGTGGGGCCACGCGAGCGGCTGCCAAAGAGCTTTCCAACGAGGCATGGCTTTCCCTCCTGGCTATTCGGGCTTGGGAGTTGTCGTCAGAGCCGCAGCCCTACCGGAAAATGCTTCGCAAGCTGGCACGGCAGCGCCACGTTGGCACCGTTGGCGGCGAGGCTGACGGCCGCCGCAAAGCCCGCAGCCCCACAGGCTGTTTCGCCAGGCGAGCGGCTGCCAAAGAGCTTTCCAACGAGGCACGGCTTTCCCTCCTCGCTCTTCGGGCGTGGGAGCTGTCGCCAGAGCCGCGTCCCTACCGGAAAATGCTTCGCAGCCTGGTGAGGCGGTGACACATGGGCGCCGGTGGCAGCGAGGCTGACGGCCGCCGCAAAGCCCGCTGCCCCACAGGCTGTTTCGCCAGGCGAGCGGCTGCCAAAGAGCTTTCCAACGAGGCACGGCTTTCCCTCCTCGCTCTTCGGGCGTGGGAGCTGTCGCCAGAGCCGCGGCCCTACAGGAAAATGCTTCGCAGGCTGGCGCGGCTGCACCTGGTGGGCGCCGGTGGCGGGGAGGCTGACGGCCGCCACAAAGCCCGCAGCCCCACGGGCTGTGGGGCCACGCGATCGGCTGCCAAAGAGCTTTCCAACGAGGCACGGCTTTCCCTCCTGGCTCTTCGGGCGTGGGAGCTGTCGCCAGAGTTGCGGCCCTAGCGGAAAATGCTTCGCAGGCTGGTGGGGCGGCGCCACGTGGGCGCCGGTGGCTCCGAGGCTGACAACCGCCGCAAAGCCCGCAGCCCCACGGGCTGTGGGGCCACGCGAGCGGCTGCCAAAGAGCTTTCCAACGAGGCACGGCTTTCCCTCCTGGCTCTTCGGGCTTGGGAGTTGTCGTCAGAGCCGCAGCCCTACCGGAAAATGCTTCGCAGCCTGGTGAGGCGGCGACACATGGGCGCCGGTGGCAGCGAGGCTGACGGCCGCCGCAAAGCCCGCAGCCCCCCAGGCTGTTTCGCCAGGCGAGCGGCTGCCAAAGAGCTTTCCAACGAGGCACGGCTTTCCCTCCTGGCTCTTCGGGCGTGGGAGCTGTCGCCAGAGCCGCGGCCCTACCGGAAAATGCTTCGCAGGCTGGCGCGGCTGCACCTGGTGGGCGCCGGTGGCTCCGAGGCTGACGGCCGCCACAAAGCCCGCAGCCCCACGGGCTGTGGGGCCACGCGATCGGCTGCCAAAGAGCTTTCCAACGAGGCACGGCTTTCCCTCCTGGCTCTTCGGGCGTGGGAGCTGTCGCCAGAGTTGCGGCCCTACCGGAAAATGCTTCGCAGGCTGGTGGGGCGGCGCCACGTGGGCGCCGGTGGCTCCGAGGCTGACGGCCGCCGCAAAGCCCGCAGCCCCACGGGCTGTTTCGCCAGGCGAGCGGCTGCCAAAGAGCTTTCCAACGAGGCACGGCTTTCCCTCCTGGCTCTTCGGGCGTGGGAGCTGTCGCCAGAGCCGCAGCCCTACAGGAAAATGCTTCGCAAGCTGGCGAGGCCGCGCCACGTGGGCGCCAGTGTCGCTGAGGCTGACGTCCGCCAGAAAGCCCGCAGCCACACGGGCTGTGGGGCCACGCGATCGGCTGCCAAAGAGCTTTCCAACGAGGCATGGCTTTTCCTCCTGGCTATTCGGGCTTGGGAGTTGTCGTCAGAGCCGCAGCCCTACCGGAAAATGCTTCGCAAGCTGGCACGGCAGCGCCACGTGGGCACCGTTGGCGGCGAGGCTGACGGCCGCTGCAAAGCCCGCAGCCCCACAGGCTGTTTCGCCAGGCGAGCGGCTGCCAAAGAGCTTTCCAACGAGGCACGGCTTTCCCTCCTCGCTCTTCGGGCGTGGGAGCTGTCGCCAGAGCCGCGGCCCTACAGGAAAATGCTTCGCAGGCTGGCGCGGCTGCACCTGGTGGGCGCCGGTGGCGGGGAGGCTGACGGCCGCCACAAAGCCCGCAGCCCCACGGGCTGTGGGGCCACGCGATCGGCTGCCAAAGAGCTTTCCAACGAGGCACGGCTTTCCCTCCTGGCTCTTCGTGCTTGGGAGCTGTCGCCAGAGTTGCGGCCCTACCGGAAAATGCTTCACAGGCTGGTGGGGCGGCGCCACGTGGGCGCCGGTGGCAGCGAGGCTGACGGCCGCGGCAAACCCGCAGCCCCACGGGCTGTTTCGCCAGGCAAGCGGCTGCCAAAGAGCTTTCCAACGAGGCATGGCTTTCCCTCCTGGCTCTTCGTGCTTGGGAGCTGTCGCCAGAGTTGCGGCCCTACCGGAAAATGCTTCGCAAGCTGGCGCGGCGGCGCCATGTGGGCGCCGGTGGCGCCGAGGCTGACGGCCGCCACAAAGCCCGCAGCCCCACGGGCTGTGGGGGCACGCGAGAGGCTGCCAAAGAGCTTTCCAACGAGGCATGGCTTTTCCTCCTGCCTCTTCGGGCGTGGGAGCTGTCGCCAGAGACGCGGCCCTACCGGAAAATGCTTCGCAGGCTGGCGCAGCGGCGCCACGTGGGCGCCGGTGGCAGGGAGGCTGACGGCCGCCACAAAGCCCGCAGCCCCACGGGTTGTGGGGCCACGCGAGCGGCCGCCAAAGAGCTTTCCAACGAGGCACGGCTTTCCCTCCTGGCTCTTCGGGCGTGGGAGCTGTCGCCAGAGCCACGGCCCTACCGGAAAATGCTTCGCAGGCTGGCGCGGCTGCACCTGGTGGGTGCCGGTGGCTCCGAGGCTGACGGCCGCCGCAAAGCCCGCAGCGCCACAGGCTGTTTCGCCAGGCGAGCGGCTGCCAAAGAGCTTTCCAACGAGGCCCGGCTTTCCCTCCTCGCTCTTCGGGCGTGGGAGCTGTCGCCAGAGCCACGGCCCTACCGGAAAATGCTTCGCAGGCTGGCGCGGCTGCACCTGGTGGGTGCCGGTGGCTCCGAGGCTGACGACCGCCGCAAAGCCCGCAGCCCCACAGGCTGTTTCGCCAGGCGAGCGGCTGCCAAAGAGCTTTCCAACGAGGCACGGCTTTCCCTCCTGGCTCTTCGGGCGTGGGAGCTGTCGCCAGAGCCACGGCCCTACCGGAAAATGCTTCGCAGGCTGGCGCGGCTGCACCTGGTGGGTGCCGGTGGCGGCGAGGCTGACGGCCGCCGCAAAGCCCGCAGCCCCACATGCTGTTTCGCCAGGCGAGCGGCCGCCAAAGAGCTTTCCAACGAGGCACGGCTTTCCCTCCTGGCTCTTCGGGCGTGGGAGTTGTCGTCAGAGCCGCAGCCCTACCGGAAAATGCTTCGTAAGCTGGCACGGCAGCGCCACGTGGGCACCGTTGGCGGCGAGGCTGACGGCCGCCGCAAAGCCCGCAGCCACACGGGCTGTGGGGCCACACGAGCGGCTGCCAAAGAGCTTTCCAACGAGGCACGACTTTCCCTCCTGGCTCTTCGGGCGTGGGAGCTCTCGCCAGAGACGCGGCCCTACCGGAAAATGCTTCGCAGGCTGGCGCAGCGGCGCCACGTGGGCGCCGGTGGCAGGGAGGCTGACGGCCGCCACAAAGCCCGCAGCCCCACGGGCTGTGGGGCCACGCGAGCGGCCGCCAAAGAGCTTTCCAACGAGGCACGGCTTTCCCTCCTGGCTCTTCGGGCGTGGGAGCTCTCGCCAGAGCCACGGCCCTACCGGAAAATGCTTTGCAGGCTGGCGCGGCTGCACCTGGTGGGTGCCGGTGGCTCCGAGGCTGACGGCCGCCGCAAAGCCCGCAGCCCCACAGGCTGTTTCGCCAGGCGAGCGGCTGCCAAAGAGCTTTCCAACGAGGCACGGCTTTCCCTCCTCGCTCTTCGGGCGTGGGAGCTGTCGCCAGAGCCACGGCCCTACCGGAAAATGCTTCGCAGGCTGGCGCGGCTGCACCTGGTGGGTGCCGGTGGCTCCGAGGCTGACGGCCGCCGCAAAGCCCGCAGCCCCACAGGCTGTTTCGCCAGGCGAGCGGCTGCCAAAGAGCTTTCCAACGAGGCACGGCTTTCCCTCCTGGCTCTTCGGGCGTGGGAGCTGTCGCCAGAGCCACGGCCCTACCGGAAAATGCTTCGCAGGCTGGTGGGGCGGTGCCACGTGGGCGCCGGTGGCTCCGAGGCTGACGGCCGCCGCAAAGCCCGCAGCCGCACGGGCTGTTTCGCCAGGCGAGCGGCTGCCAAAGAGCTTTCCAACGAGGCATGGCTTTCCCTCCTGGCTCTTCGGGCTTGGGAGCTGTCGCCAGAGTTGCGGCCCTACCGGAAAATGCTTCGCAGGCTGGTGGGGCGGCGCCACGTGGGCGCCGGTGGCTCCGAGGCTGACAACCGCCGCAAAGCCCGCAGCCCCATGGGCTGTGGGGCCACGCGAGCGGCTGCCAAAGAGCTTTCCAACGAGGCACGGCTTTCCCTCCTGGCTCTTCGGGCTTGGGAGTTGTCGTCAGAGCCGCAGCCCTACCGGAAAATGCTTCGCAGCCTGGTGAGGCGGCGACACATGGGCGCCGGTGGCAGCGAGGCTGACGGCCGCCGCAAAGCCCGCAGCCCCACAGGCTGTTTCGCCAGGCGAGCGGCTGCCAAAGAGCTTTCCAACGAGGCACGGCTTTCCCTCCTCGCTCTTCGGGCGTGGGAGCTGTCGCCAGAGCCGCGGCCCTACAGGAAAATGCTTCGCAGGCTGGCGCGGCTGCACCTGGTGGGCGCCGGTGGCTCCGAGGCTGACGGCCGCCACAAAGCCCGCAGCCCCACGGGCTGTGGGGCCACGCGATCGGCTGCCAAAGAGCTTTCCAACGAGGCACGGCTTTCCCTCCTGGCTCTTCGGGCGTGGGAGCTGTCGCCAGAGATGCGGCCCTACCGGAAAATGCTTCGCAGGCTGGTGGGGCGGCGCCACGTGGGCGCCGGTGGCTCCGAGGCTGACGGCCGCCGCAAAGCCCGCAGCCCCACAGGCTGTTTCGCCAGGCGAGCGGCCGCCAAAGAGCTTTCCAACGAGGCACGGCTTTCCCTCCTGGCTCTTCGGGCTTGGGAGCTGTCGTCAGAGCCGCAGCCCTACCGGAAAATGCTTCGCAAGCTGGCGCGGCAGCACCACGTGGGCGCCGGTGGCGCCGAGGCTGACGGCCGCCGCAAAGCCCGCAGCCACACGGGCTGTGGGGCCACGCGAGCGGCTGCCAAAGAGCTTTCCAACGAGGCATGGCTTTTCCTCCTGGCTCTTCGGGCGTGGGAGCTGTCGTCAGAGCCGCGGCCCTACCGGAAAACGCTTCGCAGGCTGGCGCAGCGGCGCCACGTGGGCGCCGGTGGCGGCGAGGCTGACGGCCGCCGCAGAGCCCGCAGCCCCATGGGCTGTGGGGCCACGCGAGCGGCTGCCAAAGAGCTTTCCAACGAGGCATGGCTTTCCCTCCTGGCTATTCGGGCTTGGGAGTTGTCGTCAGAGCCGCAGCCCTACCGGAAAATGCTTCGCAAGCTGGCACGGCAGCGCCACGTTGGCACCGTTGGCGGCGAGGCTGACGGCCGCCGCAAAGCCCGCAGCCCCACAGGCTGTTTCGCCAGGCGAGCGGCTGCCAAAGAGCTTTCCAACGAGGCACGGCTTTCCCTCCTCGCTCTTCGGGCGTGGGAGCTGTCGCCAGAGCCGCGGCCCTACCGGAAAATGCTTCGCAGCCTGGTGAGGCGGTGACACATGGGCGCCGGTGGCAGCGAGGCTGACGGCCGCCGCAAAGCCCGCTGCCCCACAGGCTGTTTCGCCAGGCGAGCGGCTGCCAAAGAGCTTTCCAACGAGGCACGGCTTTCCCTCCTCGCTCTTCGGGCGTGGGAGCTGTCGCCAGAGCCGCGGCCCTACAGGAAAATGCTTCGCAGGCTGGCGCGGCTGCACCTGGTGGGCGCCGGTGGCGGGGAGGCTGACGGCCGCCACAAAGCCCGCAGCCCCACGGGCTGTGGGGCCACGCGATCGGCTGCCAAAGAGCTTTCCAACGAGGCACGGCTTTCCCTCCTGGCTCTTCGTGCTTGGGAGCTGTCGCCAGAGTTGCGGCCCTACCGGAAAATGCTTCACAGGCTGGTGGGGCGGCGCCACGTGGGCGCCGGTGGCTCCGAGGCTGACGGCCGCGGCAAAGCCCGCAGCCCCACAGGCTGTTTCGCCAGGCGAGCGGCTGCCAAAGAGCTTTCCAACGAGGCATGGCTTTCCCTCCTGGCTCTTCGTGCTTGGGAGTTGTCATCAGAGCCGCAGCCCTACCGGAAAATGCTTCGCAAGCTGGCGCGGCGGCGCCATGTGGGCGCCGGTGGCGCCGAGGCTGACGGCCGCCACAAAGCCCGCAGCCCCACGGGCTGTGGGGGCACGCGAGAGGCTGCCAAAGAGCTTTCCAACGAGGCATGGCTTTCCCTCCTGGCTCTTCGGGCGTGGGAGCTGTCGCCAGAGACGCGGCCCTACCGGAAAATGCTTCGCAGGCTGGCGCAGCGGCGCCACGTGGGCGCCGGTGGCAGGGAGGCTGACGGCCGCCACAAAGCCCGCAGCCCCACGGGCTGTGGGGCCACGCGAGCGGCCGCCAAAGAGCTTTCCAACGAGGCACGGCTTTCCCTCCTGGCTCTTCGGGCGTGGGAGCTGTCGCCAGAGCCACGGCCCTACCGGAAAATGCTTCGCAGGCTGGCGCGGCTGCACCTGGTGGGTGCCGGTGGCTCCGAGGCTGACGGCCGCCGCAAAGCCCGCAGCCCCACGGGCTGTGGGGCCACGCGAGGGGCTGCCAAAGAGCTTTCCAACGAGGCACGGCTTTCCGTCCTGGCTCTTTGGGCGTGGGAGCTGTCGCCAGAGCCGCGGCCCTACCGGAAAATGCTTCGCAGGCTGGCGCGGCTGCACCTGGTGGGTGCCGGTGGCTCCGAGGCTGACGGCCGCCGCAAAGCCCGCAGCCCCACAGGCTGTTTCGCCAGGCGAGCGGCTGCCAAAGAGCTTTCCAACGAGGCACGGCTTTCCCTCCTGGCTCTTCGGGCGTGGGAGCTGTCGCCAGAGCCACGGCCCTACCGGAAAATGCTTCGCAGGCTGGCGCGGCTGCACCTGGTGGGTGCCGGTGGCTCCGAGGCTGACGGCCGCCGCAAAGCCCGCAGCCCCACAGGCTGTTTCGCCAGGCGAGCGGCCGCCAAAGAGCTTTCCAACGAGGCACGGCTTTCCCTCCTGGCTCTTCGGGCGTGGGAGCTGTCGCCAGAGTTGCGGCCCTACCGGAAAATGCTTCGCAGGCTGGTGGGGCGGCGCCACGTGGGCGCCGGTGGCTCCGAGGCTGACGGCCGCCGCAAAGCCCGCAGCCGCACGGGCTGTTTCGCCAGGCGAGCGGCTACCAAAGAGCTTTCCAACGAGGCATGGCTTTCCCTCCTGGCTCTTCGGGCTTGGGAGCTGTCGCCAGAGTTGCGGCCCTACCGGAAAATGCTTCGCAAGCTGGCGCGGCGGCACCACGTGGGCGCCGGTGGCTCCAAGGCTGACAACCGCCGCAAAGCCCGCAGCCCCACGGGCTGTGGGGCCACGCGAGCGGCTGCCAAAGAGCTTTCCAACGAGGCATGGCTTTCCCTCCTGGCTCTTCGGGCGTGGGAGCTGTCGCCAGAGACGCGGCCCTACAGGAAAATGCTTCGCAGGCTGGCACAGCGGCGCCACGTGGGCGCCGGTGGCAGCGAGGCTGACGGCCGCCGCAAAGCCCGCAGCCCCACAGGCTGTTTCGCCAGGCGAGCGGCTGCCAAAGAGCTTTCCAACGAGGCACGGCTTTCCCTCCTGGCTCTTCGGGCGTGGGAGCTGTCGCCAGAGCCACGGCCCTACCGGAAAATGCTTCGCAGGCTGGCGCGGCTGCACCTGGTGGGTGCCGGTGGCTCCGAGGCTGACGGCCGCCGCAAAGCCCGCAGCCCCACAGGCTGTTTCGCCAGGCGAGCGGCTGCCAAAGAGCTTTCCAACAAGGCACGGCTTTCCCTCCTGGCTCTTCGGGCGTGGGAGCTGTCGCCAGAGCCGCGGCCCTACAGGAAAATGCTTCGCAGGCTGGTGGGGCGGCGCCACGTGGGCGCCAGTGGCTCCGAGGCTGACGGCCGCCGCAAAGCCCGCAGCCCCACAGGCTGTTTCGCCAGACGAGCGGCTGCCAAAGAGCTTTCCAACGAGGCACGGCTTTCCCTCCTGGCTCTTCGGGCGTGGGAGCTGTCGCCAGAGTTGCGGCCCTAGCGGAAAATGCTTCGCAGGCTGGTGGGGCGGCGCCACGTGGGCGCCGGTGGCTCCGAGGCTGACAACCGCCGCAAAGCCCGCAGCCCCACGGGCTGTGGGGCCACGCGAGCGGCTGCCAAAGAGCTTTCCAACGAGGCACGGCTTTCCCTCCTGGCTCTTCGGGCTTGGGAGTTGTCGTCAGAGCCGCAGCCCTACCGGAAAATGCTTCGCAGCCTGGTGAGGCGGCGACACATGGGCGCCGGTGGCAGCGAGGCTGACGGCCGCCGCAAAGCCCGCAGCCCCCCAGGCTGTTTCGCCAGGCGAGCGGCTGCCAAAGAGCTTTCCAACGAGGCACGGCTTTCCCTCCTGGCTCTTCGGGCGTGGGAGCTGTCGCCAGAGCCGCGGCCCTACAGGAAAATGCTTCGCAGGCTGGCGCGGCTGCACCTGGTGGGCGCCGGTGGCTCCGAGGCTGACGGCCGCCACAAAGCCCACAGCCCCACGGGCTGTGGGGCCACGCGATCGGCTGCCAAAGAGCTTTCCAACGAGGCACGGCTTTCCCTCCTGGCTCTTCGGGCGTGGGAGCTGTCGCCAGAGTTGCGGCCCTACCGGAAAATGCTTCGCAGGCTGGTGGGGCGGCGCCACGTGGGCGCCGGTGGCTCCGAGGCTGACGGCCGCCGCAAAGCCCGCAGCCCCACGGGCTGTTTCGCCAGGCGAGCGGCTGCCAAAGAGCTTTCCAACGAGGCACGGCTTTCCCTCCTGGCTCTTCGGGCGTGGGAGCTGTCGCCAGAGCCGCAGCCCTACAGGAAAATGCTTCGCAAGCTGGCGAGGCCGCGCCACGTGGGCGCCAGTGTCGCTGAGGCTGACGTCCGCCAGAAAGCCCGCAGCCACACGGGCTGTGGGGCCACGCGATCGGCTGCCAAAGAGCTTTCCAACGAGGCATGGCTTTTCCTCCTGGCTCTTCGGGCGTGGGAGCTGTCGCCAGAGCCGCGGCCCTACCGGAAAACGCTTCGCAGGCTGGCGCAGCGGCGCCACGTGGGCGCCGGTGGCGGCGAGGCTGACGGCCGCCGCAAAGCCCGCAGCCACACGGGCTGTGGGGCCACACGAGCGGCTGCCAAAGAGCTTTCCAACGAGGCACGACTTTCCCTCCTGGCTCTTCGGGCGTGGGAGCTGTCGCCAGAGACGCGGCCCTACCGGAAAATGCTTCGCAGGCTGGCGCAGCGGCGCCACGTGGGCGCCGGTGGCAGGGAGGCTGACGGCCGCCACAAAGCCCGCAGCCCCACGGGCTGTGGGGCCACGCGAGCGGCCGCCAAAGAGCTTTCCAACGAGGCACGGCTTTCCCTCCTGGCTCTTCGGGCGTGGGAGCTGTCGCCAGAGCCACGGCCCTACCGGAAAATGCTTCGCAGGCTGGCGCGGCTGCACCTGGTGGGTGCCGGTGGCTCCGAGGCTGACGGCCGCCGCAAAGCCCGCAGCCCCACAGGCTGTTTCGCCAGGCGAGCGGCTGCCAAAGAGCTTTCCAACGAGGCACGGCTTTCCCTCCTCGCTCTTCGGGCGTGGGAGCTGTCGCCAGAGCCACGGCCCTACCGGAAAATGCTTCGCAGGCTGGCGCGGCTGCACCTGGTGGGTGCCGGTGGCTCCGAAGCTGACGGCCGCCGCAAAGCCCGCAGCCCCACAGGCTGTTTCGCCAGGCGAGCGGCTGCCAAAGAGCTTTCCAACGAGGCACGGCTTTCCCTCCTGGCTCTTCGGGCGTGGGAGCTGTCGCCAGAGCCACGGCCCTACCGGAAAATGCTTCGCAGGCTGGCGCGGCTGCACCTGGTGGGCGCCGGTGGCTCCGAGGCTGACGGCCGCCGCAAAGCCCGCAGCCCCACAGGCTGTTTCGCCAGGCGAGCGGCCGCCAAAGAGCTTTCCAACGAGGCACGGCTTTCCCTCCTGGCTCTTCGGGCGTGGGAGCTGTCGCCAGAGCCACGGCCCTACCGGAAAATGCTTCGCAGGCTGGTGGGGCGGTGCCACGTGGGCGCCGGTGGCTCCGAGGCTGACGGCCTTTGCAAAGCCCGCAGCCGCACGGGCTGTTTCGCCAGGCGAGCGGCTGCCAAAGAGCTTTCCAACGAGGCATGGCTTTCCCTCCTGGCTCTTCGGGCTTGGGAGCTGTCGCCAGAGTTGCGGCCCTACCGGAAAATGCTTCGCAGGCTGGTGGGGCGGCGCCACGTGGGCGCCGGTGGCTCCGAGGCTGACAACCGCCGCAAAGCCCGCAGCCCCACGGGCTGTGGGGCCACGCGAGCGGCTGCCAAAGAGCTTTCCAACGAGGCACGGCTTTCCCTCCTGGCTCTTCGGGCTTGGGAGTTGTCGTCAGAGCCGCAGCCCTACCGGAAAATGCTTCGCAGCCTGGTGAGGCGGCGACACATGGGCGCCGGTGGCAGCGAGGCTGACGGCCGCCGCAAAGCCCGCAGCCCCACAGGCTGTTTCGCCAGGCGAGCGGCTGCCAAAGAGCTTTCCAACGAGGCACGGCTTTCCCTCCTCGCTCTTCGGGCGTGGGAGCTGTCGCCAGAGCCGCGGCCCTACAGGAAAATGCTTCGCAGGCTGGCGCGGCTGCACCTGGTGGGCGCCGGTGGCTCCGAGGCTGACAACCGCCGCAAAGCCCGCAGCCCCACGGGCTGTTGGGCCACGCGAGCGGCTGCCAAAGAGCTTTCCAACGAGGCACGGCTTTCCCTCCTGGCTCTTCGGGCTTGGGAGTTGTCGTCAGAGCCGCAGCCCTACCGGAAAATGCTTCGCAGCCTGGTGAGGCGGCGACACATGGGCGCCGGTGGCTCCGAGGCTGACGGCCGCCGCAAAGCCCGCAGCCCCACAGGCTGTTTCGCCAGGCGAGCGGCCGCCAAAGAGCTTTCCAACGAGGCACGGCTTTCCCTCCTGGCTCTTCGGGCTTGGGAGCTGTCGTCAGAGCCGCGGCCCTACCGGAAAATGCTTCGCAGGCTGGTGGGGCGGTGCCACGTGGGCGCCGGTGGCTCCGAGGCTGACGGCCTCCGCAAAGCCCGCAGCCGCACGGGCTGTTTCGCCAGGCGAGCGGCTGCCAAAGAGCTTTCCAACGAGGCATGGCTTTCCCTCCTGGCTCTTCGGGCTTGGGAGCTGTCGCCAGAGTTGCGGCCCTACCGGAAAATGCTTCGCAGGCTGGTGGGGCGGCGCCACGTGGGCGCCGGTGGCTCCGAGGCTGACAACCGCCGCAAAGCCCGCAGCCCCACGGGCTGTGGGGCCACGCGAGCGGCTGCCAAAGAGCTTTCCAACGAGGCACGGCTTTCCCTCCTGGCTCTTCGGGCGTGGGAGCTGTCGCCAGAGCCGCAGCCCTACAGGAAAATGCTTCGCAGGCTGGCGCGGCGGCGCCACGTGGGCGCCGGTGTCGCTGAGGCTGACGTCCGCCGGAAAGCCCGCAGCCCCACGGGCTGTGGGGCCACGCGATCGGCTGCCAAAGAGCTTTCCAACGAGGCACGGCTTTCCCTCCTGGCTCTTCGGGCGTGGGAGCTGTCGTCAGAGCCGCAGCCCTACCGGAAAATGCTTCGCAGGCTGGCGCGGCTGCACCTGGTGGGCGCCAGTGGCGGGGAGGCTGACGGCCGCCACAAAGCCCGCAGCCCCACGGGCTGTGGGGCCACGCGAGAGGCTGCCAAAGAGCTTTCCAACGAGGCATGGCTTTCCCTCCTGGCTCTTCGGGCGTGGGAGCTGTCGCCAGAGACGCGGCCCTACCGGAAAATGCTTCGCAGGCTGGCGCAGCGGCGCCACGTGGGCGCCGGTGGCAGCGAGGCTGACGGCCGCCGCAAAGCCCGCAGCCCCACAGGCTGTTTCGCCAGGCGAGCGGCTGCCAAAGAGCTTTCCAACGAGGCACGGCTTTCTCTCCTCGCTCTTAGGGCGTGGGAGCTGTCGCCAGAGCCGCGGCCCTACAGGAAAATGCTTCGCAGGCTGGCGCGGCTGCACCTGGTGGGGGCCGGTGGCGGGGAGGCTGACGGCCGCCACAAAGCCCGCAGCCCCACGGGCTGTGGGGCCACGCGATCGGCTGCCAAAGAGCTTTCCAACGAGGAACGGCTTTCCCTCCTGGCTCTTCGGGCGTGGGAGCTGTCGCCAGAGCCGCGGCCCTACAGGAAAATGCTTCGCAGGCTGGTGGGGCGGCGCCACGTGGGTGCCGGTGGCTCCGAGGCTGACGGCCGCCGCAAAGCCCGCAGCCCCACAGGCTGTTTCGCCAGGCGAGCGGCTGCCAAAGAGCTTTCCAACGAGGCACGGCTTTCCCTCCTGGCTCTTCGGGCGTGGGAGCTGTCGCCAGAGCCGCGGCCCTACAGGAAAATGCTTCGCAGGCTGGCGCAGCGGCGCCACGTGGGCGCCGGTGGCAGGGAGGCTGACGGTCGCCGCATAGCCCGCAGCCCCATGGGCTGTGGGGCCACGCGAGCGGCCGCCAAAGAGCTTTCCAACGAGGCACGGCTTTCCCTCCTGGCTCTTCGGGCGTGGGAGCTGTCGCCAGAGCCACGGCGCTACCGGAAAATGCTTCGCAGGCTGGCGCGGCTGCACCTGGTGGGTGCCGGTGGCTCCGAGGCTGACGGCCGCCGCAAAGCCCGCAGCCCCACAGGCTGTTTCGCCAGGCGAGCGGCTGCCAAAGAGCTTTCCAACGAGGCACGGCTTTCCCTCCTGGCTCTTCGGGCGTGGGAGCTGTCGCCAGAGAAACGGCCCTACCGGAAAATGCTTCGCAGGCTGGCGCGGCTGCACCTGGTGGGTGCCGGTGGCTCCGAGGCTGACGGCCGCCGCAAAGCCCGCAGCCCCACAGGCTGTTTCGCCAGGCGAGCGGCCGCCAAAGAGCTTTCCAACGAGGCACGGCTTTCCCTCCTGGCTCTTCGGGCTTGGGAGCTGTCGTCAGAGCCGCAGCCCTACCAGAAAATGCTTCGCAAGCTGGCACGGCAGCGCCACGTGGGCACCGTTGGCGGCAGGGCTGACGGCCGCCGCAAAGTCCGCAGCCACACGGGCTGTGGGGCCACACGAGCGGCTGCCAAAGAGCTTTCCAACGAGGCACGACTTTCCCTCCTGGCTCTTCGGGCGTGGGAGCTGTCGCCAGAGACGCGGCCCTACCGGAAAATGCTTCGCAGGCTGGCGCAGCGGCGCCACGTGGGCGCCGGTGGCAGGGAGGCTGACGGCCGCCACAAAGCCCGCAGCCCCACGGGCTGTGGGGCCACGCGAGCGGCCGCCAAAGAGCTTTCCAACGAGGCACGGCTTTCCCTCCTCGCTCTTCGGGCGTGGGAGCTGTCGCCAGAGCCGCGGCCCTACAGGAAAATGCTTCGCAGGCTGGCGCGGCTGCACCTGGTGGGCGCCGGTGGCTCCGAGGCTGACGGCCGCCACAAAGCCCGCAGCCCCACGGGCTGTGGGGCCACGCGATCGGCTGCCAAAGAGCTTTCCAACGAGGCACGGCTTTCCCTCCTGGCTCTTCGGGCGTGGGAGCTGTCGCCAGAGTTGCGGCCCTACCGGAAAATGCTTCGCAGGCTGGTGGGGCGGCGCCACGTGGGCGCCGGTGGCTCCGAGGCTGACGGCCGCCGCAAAGCCCGCAGCCCCACGGGCTGTTTCGCCAGGCGAGCGGCTGCCAAAGAGCTTTCCAACGAGGCACGGCTTTCCCTCCTGGCTCTTCGGGCGTGGGAGCTGTCGCCAGAGCCGCGGCCCTACAGGAAAATGCTTCGCAGGCTGGCGCGGCGGTGCCACGTGGGCGCCGGTGTCGCTGAGGCTGACGTCCGCCGGAAAGCCCGCAGCCCCACGGGCTGTGGGGCCACGCGAGCGGCTGCCAAAGAGGTTTCCAACGAGGCACGGCTTTCCCTCCTGGCTCTTCGGGCGTGGGAGCTGTCGTCAGAGCCGCAGCCCTACCGGAAAATGCTTCGCAGGGTGGCGCGGCTGCACCTGGTGGGCGCCAGTGGCGGGGAGGCTGACGGCCGCCACAAAGCCCGCAGCCCCACGGGCTGTGGGGCCACGCAAGAGGCTGCCAAAGAGCTTTCCAACGAGGCATGGCTTTCCCTCCTGGCTCTTCGGGCGTGGGAGCTGTCGCCAGAGCCGCGGACCTACCGGAAAATGCTTCGCAGGCTGGCGCGGCTGCACCTGGTGGGCGCCGGTGGCGGGGAGGCTGACGGTCGCCACAAAGCCCGCAGCCGCACGGGCTGTTTCGCCAGGCGAGCGGCTGCCAAAGAGCTTTCCAACGAGGCATGGCTTTCCCTCCTGGCTATTCGGGCTTGGGAGTTGTCGTCAGAGCCGCAGCCCTACCGGAAAATGCTTCGCAAGCTGGCACGGCAGCGCCACGTGGGCACCGTTGGCGGCGAGGCTGACGGCCGCCGCAAAGCCCGCAGCCCCACAGGCTGTTTCGCCAGGCGAGCGGCTGCCAAAGAGCTTTCCAACGAGGCACGGCTTTCCCTCCTCGCTCTTCGGGCGTGGGAGCTGTCGCCAGAGCCGCGGCCCTACCGGAAAATGCTTCGCAGCCTGGTGAGGCGGTGACACATGGGCGCCGGTGGCAGCGAGGCTGACGGCCGCCGCAAAGCCCGCAGCCCCACAGGCTGTTTCGCCAGGCGAGCGGCTGCCAAAGAGCTTTCCAACGAGGCACGGCTTTCCCTCCTCGCTCTTCGGGCGTGGGAGCTGTCGCCAGAGCCGCGGCCCTACAGGAAAATGCTTCGCAGGCTGGCGCGGCTGCACCTGGTGGGCGCCGGTGGCGGGGAGGCTGACGGCCGCCACAAAGCCCGCAGCCCCACGGGCTGTGGGGCCACGCGAGCGGCTGCCAAAGAGCTTTCCAACGAGGCACGGCTTTCCCTCCTGGCTCTTCGTGCTTGGGAGCTGTCGCCAGAGTTGCGGCCCTACCGGAAAATGCTTCACAGGCTGGTGGGGCGGCGCCACGTGGGCGCCGGTGGCTCCGAGGCTGACGGCCGCCGCAAAGCCCGCAGCCCCACGGGCTGTTTCGCCAGGCGAGCGGCTGCCAAAGAGCTTTCCAACGAGGCACGGCTTTCCCTCCTGGCTCTTCGGGCGTGGGAGCTGTCGCCAGAGTTGCGGCCCTACCGGAAAATGCTTCGCAGGCTGGTGGGGCGGCGCCACGTGGGCGCCGGTGGCTCCGAGGCTGACGGCCGCCGCAAAGCCCGCAGCCCCACGGGCTGTTTCGCCAGGCGAGCGGCTGCCAAAGAGCTTTCCAACGAGGCACGGCTTTCCCTCCTGGCTCTTCGGGCGTGGGAGCTGTCGCCAGAGCCGCAGCCCTACAGGAAAATGCTTCGCAGGCTGGCGCGGCGGTGCCACGTGGGCGCCGGTGTCGCTGAGGCTGACGTCCGCCGGAAAGCCCGCAGCCCCACGGGCTGTGGGGCCACGCGAGCGGCTGCCAAAGAGGTTTCCAACGAGGCACGGCTTTCCCTCCTGGCTCTTCGGGCGTGGGAGCTGTCGTCAGAGCCGCAGCCCTACCGGAAAATGCTTCGCAGGGTGGCGCGGCTGCACCTGGTGGGCGCCAGTGGCGGGGAGGCTGACGGCCGCCACAAAGCCCGCAGCCCCACGGGCTGTGGGGCCACGCAAGAGGCTGCCAAAGAGCTTTCCAACGAGGCATGGCTTTCCCTCCTGGCTCTTCGGGCGTGGGAGCTGTCGCCAGAGCCGCGGACCTACCGGAAAATGCTTCGCAGGCTGGCGCGGCTGCACCTGGTGGGCGCCGGTGGCGGGGAGGCTGACGGTCGCCACAAAGCCCGCAGCCGCACGGGCTGTTTCGCCAGGCGAGCGGCTGCCAAAGAGCTTTCCAACGAGGCATGGCTTTCCCTCCTGGCTATTCGGGCTTGGGAGTTGTCGTCAGAGCCGCAGCCCTACCGGAAAATGCTTCGCAAGCTGGCACGGCAGCGCCACGTGGGCACCGTTGGCGGCGAGGCTGACGGCCGCCGCAAAGCCCGCAGCCCCACAGGCTGTTTCGCCAGGCGAGCGGCTGCCAAAGAGCTTTCCAACGAGGCACGGCTTTCCCTCCTCGCTCTTCGGGCGTGGGAGCTGTCGCCAGAGCCGCGGCCCTACCGGAAAATGCTTCGCAGCCTGGTGAGGCGGTGACACATGGGCGCCGGTGGCAGCGAGGCTGACGGCCGCCGCAAAGCCCGCAGCCCCACAGGCTGTTTCGCCAGGCGAGCGGCTGCCAAAGAGCTTTCCAACGAGGCACGGCTTTCCCTCCTCGCTCTTCGGGCGTGGGAGCTGTCGCCAGAGCCGCGGCCCTACAGGAAAATGCTTCGCAGGCTGGCGCGGCTGCACCTGGTGGGCGCCGGTGGCGGGGAGGCTGACGGCCGCCACAAAGCCCGCAGCCCCACGGGCTGTGGGGCCACGCGAGCGGCTGCCAAAGAGCTTTCCAACGAGGCACGGCTTTCCCTCCTGGCTCTTCGTGCTTGGGAGCTGTCGCCAGAGTTGCGGCCCTACCGGAAAATGCTTCACAGGCTGGTGGGGCGGCGCCACGTGGGCGCCGGTGGCTCCGAGGCTGACGGCCGCCGCAAAGCCCGCAGCCCCACGGGCTGTTTCGCCAGGCGAGCGGCTGCCAAAGAGCTTTCCAACGAGGCATGGCTTTCCCTCCTGGCTCTTCGTGCTTGGGAGCTGTCGCCAGAGTTGCGGCCCTACCGGAAAATGCTTCGCAAGCTGGCGCGGCGGCGCCATGTGGGCGCCGGTGGCGCCGAGGCTGACGGCCGCCACAAAGCCCGCAGCCCCACGGGCTGTGGGGCCACGCGAGAGGCTGCCAAAGAGCTTTCCAACGAGGCATGGCTTTCCCTCCTGGCTCTTCGGGCGTGGGAGCTGTCGCCAGAGACGCGGCCCTACCAGAAAATGCTTCGCAGGCTGGCGCAGCGGCGCCACGTGGGCGCCGGTGGCAGCGAGGCTGACGGCCGCCGCAAAGCCCGCAGCCCCACAGGCTGTTTCGCCAGGCGAGCGGCTGCCAAAGAGCTTTCCAACGAGGCACGGCTTTCTCTCCTCGCTCTTAGGGCGTGGGAGCTGTCGCCAGAGCCGCGGCCCTACAGGAAAATGCTTCGCAGGCTGGTGCGGCTGCACCTGGTGGGGGCCGGTGGCGGGGAGGCTGACGGCCGCCACAAAGCCCGCAGCCCCACGGGCTGTGGGGCCACGCGATCGGCTGCCAAAGAGCTTTCCAACGAGGCACGGCTTTCCCTCCTGGCTCTTCGGGCGTGGGAGCTGTCGCCAGAGCCGCGGCCCTACAGGAAAATGCTTCGCAGGCTGGTGGGGCGGCGCCACGTGGGCGCCGGTGGCTCCGAGGCTGACGGCCGCCGCAAAGCCCGCAGCCCCACAGGCTGTTTCGCTAGGCGAGCGGCTGCCAAAGAGCTTTCCAACGAGGCACGGCTTTCCCTCCTGGCTCTTCGGGCGTGGGAGCTGTCGCCAGAGCCGCGGCCCTACCGGAAAATGCTTCGCAGGCTGGCGCGGCTGCACCTGGTGGGCGCCGGTGGCGGGGAGGCTGACGGTCGCCACAAAGCCCGCAGCCGCACGGGCTGTTTCGCCAGGCGAGCGGCTGCCAAAGAGCTTTCCAACGAGGCATGGCTTTCCCTCCTGGCTCTTCGGGCTTGGGAGCTGTCGCCAGAGCCGCAGCCCTACCGGAAAATGCTTCGCAGCCTGGTGAGGTGGCGACACATGGGCGCCGGTGGCAGCGAGGCTGACAACCGCCGCAAAGCCCGCAGCCCCACAGGCTGTTTCGCCAGGCGAGCGGCCGCCAAAGAGCTTTCCAACGAGGCACGGCTTTCCCTCCTGGCTCTTCGGGCGTGGGAGCTGTCGTCAGAGCCGCAGCCCTACCGGAAAATGCTTCGCAAGCTGGCGTGGCAGCACCACGTGGGCGCCGGTGGCGCCGAGGCTGACGGCCGCCGCAAAGCCCGCAGCCACACGGGCTGTGGGGCCACGCGAGCGGCTGCCAAAGAGCTTTCCAACGAGGCATGGCTTTTCCTCCTGGCTCTTCGGGCGTGGGAGCTGTCGCCAGAGCCGCGGCCCTACCGGAAAACGCTTCGCAGGCTGGCGCAGCGGCGCCACGTGGGCGCCGGTGGCGGCGAGGCTGACGGCCGCCGCAGAGCCCGCAGCCCCACGGGCTGTGGGGCCACGCGAGCGGCTGCCAAAGAGCTTTCCAACGAGGCATGGCTTTCCCTCCTGGCTATTCGGGCTTGGGAGTTGTCGTCAGAGCCGCAGCCCTACCGGAAAATGCTTCGCAAGCTGGCACGGCAGCGCCACGTGGGCACCGTTGGCGGCGAGGCTGACGGCCGCCGCAAAGCCCGCAGCCCCACAGGCTGTTTCGCCAGGCGAGCGGCTGCCAAAGAGCTTTCCAACGAGGCACGGCTTTCCCTCCTCGCTCTTCGGGCGTGGGAGCTGTCGCCAGAGCCGCGGCCCTACCGGAAAATGCTTCGCAGCCTGGTGAGGCGGTGACACATGGGCGCCGGTGGCAGCGAGGCTGACGGCCGCCGCAAAGCCCGCAGCCCCACAGGCTGTTTCGCCAGGCGAGCGGCTGCCAAAGAGCTTTCCAACGAGGCACAGCTTTCCCTCCTCGCTCTTCGGGCGTGGGAGCTGTCGCCAGAGACGCGGCCCTACAGGAAAATGCTTCGCAGGCTGGCGCGGCTGCACCTGGTGGGCGCCGGTGGCGGGGAGGCTGACGGCCGCCACAAAGCCCGCAGCCCCACGGGCTGTGGGGCCACGCGATCGGCTGCCAAAGAGCTTTCCAACGAGGCACGGCTTTCCCTCCTGGCTCTTCGTGCTTGGGAGCTGTCGCCAGAGTTGCGGCCCTACCGGAAAATGCTTCACAGGCTGGTGGGGCGGCGCCACGTGGGCGCCGGTGGCTCCGAGGCTTACGGCCGCCGCAAAGCCCGCAGCCCCACAGGCTGTTTCGCCAGGCGAGCGGCTGCCAAAGAGCTTTCCAACGAGGCATGGCTTTCCCTCCTGGCTCTTCGTGCTTGGGAGCTGTCGCCAGAGTTGCGGCCCTACCGGAAAATGCTTCGCAAGCTGGCGCGGCGGCGCCATGTGGGCGCCGGTGGCGCCAAGGCTGACGGCCGCCACAAAGCCCGCAGCCCCACGGGCTGTGGGGCCACGCGAGAGGCTGCCAAAGAGCTTTCCAACGAGGCATGGCTTTCCCTCCTGGCTCTTCGGGCGTGGGAGCTGTCGCCAGAGACGCGGCCCTACCGGAAAATGCTTCGCAGGCTGGCGCAGCGGCGCCACGTGGGCGCCGGTGGCAGCGAGGCGGACGGCCGCCGCAAAGCCCGCAGCCCCACAGGCTGTTTCGCCAGGCGAGCGGCTGCCAAAGAGCTTTCCAACGAGGCACGGCTTTCTCTCCTCGCTCTTAGGGCGTGGGAGCTGTCGCCAGAGCCGCGGCCCTACAGGAAAATGCTTCGCAGGCTGGCGCGGCTGCACCTGGTGGGGGCCGGTGGCGGGGAGGCTGACGGCCGCCACAAAGCCCGCAGCCCCACGGGCTGTTTCGCCAGGCGAGCGGCTGCCAAAGAGCTTTCCAACGAGGCACGGCTTTCCCTCCTGGCTCTTCGGGCGTGGGAGCTGTCGCCAGAGCCGCGGCCCTACAGGAAAATGCTTCGCAGGCTGGCGCAGCGGCGCCACGTGGGCGCCGGTGGCAGGGAGGCTGACGGTCGCCGCATAGCCCGCAGCCCCATGGGCTGTGGGGCCACGCGAGCGGCCGCCAAAGAGCTTTCCAACGAGGCACGGCTTTCCCTCCTGGCTCTTCGGGCATGGGAGCTGTCGCCAGAGCCACGGCCCTACCGGGAAATGCTTCGCAGGCTGGCGCGGCTGCACCTGGTGGGTGCCGGTGGCTCCGAGGCTGACGGCCGCCGCAAAGCCCGCAGCCCCACAGGCTGTTTCGCCAGGCGAGCGGCTGCCAAAGAGCTTTCCAACGAGGCACGGCTTTCCCTCCTGGCTCTTCGGGCGTGGGAGCTGTCGCCAGAGAAACGGCCCTACCGGAAAATGCTTCGCAGGCTGGCGCGGCTGCACCTGGTGGGTGCCGGTGGCTCCGAGGCTGACGGCCGCCGCAAAGCCCGCAGCCCCACAGGCTGTTTCGCCAGGCGAGCGGCCGCCAAAGAGCTTTCCAACGAGGCACGGCTTTCCCTCCTGGCTCTTCGGGCTTGGGAGCTGTCGTCAGAGCCGCAGCCCTACCGGAAAATGCTTCGCAAGCTGGCGCGGCAGCACCACGTGGGCGCCGGTGGCGCCGAGGCTGACGGCCGCCGCAAAGCCCGCAGCCACACGGGCTGTGGGGCCACGCGATCGGCTGCCAAAGAGCTTTCCAACGAGGCATGGCTTTTCCTCCTGGCTCTTCGGGCGTGGGAGCTGTCGCCAGAGCCGCGGCCCTACCGGAAAACGCTTCGCAGGCTGGCGCAGCGGCGCCACGTGGGCGCCGGTGGCGGCGAGGCTGACGGCCGCCGCAGAGCCCGCAGCCCCATGGGCTGTGGGGCCACGCGAGCGGCTGCCAAAGAGCTTTCCAACGAGGCATGGCTTTCCCTCCTGGCTCTTCGTGCTTGGGAATTGTCGTCAGAGCCGCAGCCCTACCGGAAAATGCTTCGCAAGCTGGCACGGCAGCGCAACGTGGGCACCGTTGGCGGCGAGGCTGACGGCCGCCGCAAAGCCCGCAGCCCCACGGGCTGTGGGGCCACACGAGCGGCTGCCAAAGAGCTTTCCAACGAGGCACGACTTTCCCTCCTGGCTCTTCGGGCGTGGGAGCTGTCGCCAGAGACGCGGCCCTACCGGAAAATGCTTCGCAGGCTGGCGCAGCGGCGCCACGTGGGCGCCGGTGGCAGGGAGGCTGACGGCCGCCACAAAGCCCGCAGCCCCACGGGCTGTGGGGCCACGCGAGCGGCCGCCAAAGAGCTTTCCAACGAGGCACGGCTTTCCCTCCTGGCTCTTCGGGCGTGGGAGCTGTCGCCAGAGCCACGGCCCTACCGGAAAATGCTTCGCAGGCTGGCGCGGCTGCACCTGGTGTGTGCCGGTGGCTCTGAGGCTGACGGCCGCCGCAAAGCCCGCAGCCCCACAGGCTGTTTCGCCAGGCGAGCGGCTGCCAAAGAGCTTTCCAACGAGGCACGGCTTTCCCTCCTGGCTCTTCGGGCGTGGGAGCTGTCGCCAGAGCCACGGCCCTACCGGAAAATGCTTCGCAGGCTGGTGGGGCGGTGCCACGTGGGCGCCGGTGGCTCCGAGGCTGACGGCCGCCGCAAAGCCCGCAGCCGCACGGGCTGTTTCGCCAGGCGAGCGGCTGCCAAAGAGCTTTCCAACGAGGCATGGCTTTCCCTCCTGGCTCTTCGGGCTTGGGAGCTGTCGCCAGAGTTGCGGCCCTACCGGAAAATGCTTCGCAGGCTGGTGGGGCGGCGCCACGTGGGCGCCGGTGGCTCCGAGGCTGACAACCGCCACAAAGCCCGCAGCCCCACGGGCTGTGGGACCACGCGAGCGGCTGCCAAAGAGCTTTCCAACGAGGCACGGCTTTCCCTCCTGGCTCTTCGGGCGTGGGAGTTGTCGTCAGAGCCGCAGCCCTACCGGAAAATGCTTCGCAGGCTGGTGGGGCGGCGCCACGTGGGCGCCGGTGGCTCCGAGGCTGACGGCCGCCGCAAAGCCCGCAGCCCCACGGGCTGTTTCGCCAGGCGAGCGGCTGCCAAAGAGCTTTCCAACGAGGCACGGCTTTCCCTCCTGGCTCTTCGGGTGTGGGAGCTGTCGCCAGAGCCGCGGCCCTACAGGAAAATGCTTCGCAGGCTGGCGCAGCGGCGCCACGTGGGCGCCGGTGGCAGGGAGGCTGACGGTCGCCGCATAGCCCGCAGCCCCATGGGCTGTGGGGCCACGCGAGCGGCCGCCAAAGAGCTTTCCAACGAGGCACGGCTTTCCCTCCTGGCTCTTCGGGCATGGGAGCTGTCGCCAGAGCCACGGCCCTACCGGAAAATGCTTCGCAGGCTGGCGCGGCTGCACCTGGTGGGTGCCGGTGGCTCCGAGGCTGACGGCCGCCACAAAGCCCGCAGCCCCACAGGCTGTTTCGCCAGGCGAGCGGCCGCCAAAGAGCTTTCCAACGAGGCACGGCTTTCCCTCCTGGTTCTTCGGGCTTGGGAGCTGTCGTCAGAGCCGCAGCCCTACCGGAAAATGCTTCGCAAGCTGGCGCGGCAGCACCACGTGGGCGCCGGTGGCGCCGAGGCTGACGGCCGCCGCAAAGCCCGCAGCCACACGGGCTGTGGGGCCACGCGATCGGCTGCCAAAGAACTTTCCAACGAGGCATGGCTTTTCCTCCTGGCTCTTCGGGCGTGGGAGCTGTCGCCAGAGACGCGGCCCTACCGGAAAACGCTTCGCAGGCTGGCGCAGCGGCGCCACGTGGGCGCCGGTGGCGGCGAGGCTGACGGCCGCCGCAGAGCCCGCAGCCCCATGGGCTGTGGGGCCACGCGAGCGGCTGCCAAAGAGCTTTCCAACGAGGCATGGCTTTCCCTCCTGGCTCTTCGGGCTTGGGAGTTGTCGTCAGAGCCGCAGCCCTACCGGAAAATGCTTCGCAAGCTGCCACGGCAGCGCCACGTGGGCACCGTTGGCGGCGAGGCTGACGGCCGCCGCAAAGCCCGCAGCCACACGGGCTGTGGGGCCACACGAGCGGCTGCCAAAGAGCTTTCCAACGAGGCACGGCTTTCCCTCCTGGCTCTTCGGGCGTGGGAGCTGTCGCCAGAGCCACAGCCCTACCGGAAAATGCTTCGCAGGCTGGCGCGGCTGCACCTGGTGGGTTCCGGTGGCTCCGAGGCTGACAGCGCCGCAAAGCCCGCAGCCCCACAGGCTGTTTCGCCAGGCGAGCGGCCGCCAAAGAGCTTTCCAACGAGGCACGGCTTTCCCTCCTGGCTCTTCGGGCGTGGGAGCTGTCGCCAGAGTTGCGGCCCTACCGGAAAATGCTTCGCAGGCTGGTGGGGCGGTGCCACGTGGGCGCCGGTGGCTCCGAGGCTGACGGCCGCTGCAAAGCCCGCAGCCGCACGGGCTGTTTCGCCAGGCGAGCGGCTGCCAAAGAGCTTTCCAACGAGGCATGGCTTTCCCTCCTGGCTCTTCGGGCTTGGGAGCTGTCGCCAGAGTTGCGGCCCTACCGGAAAATGCTTCGCAGGCTGGTGGGGAGGCGCCACGTGGGCGCCGGTGGCTCCGAGGCTGACAACCGCCGCAAAGCCCGCAGCCCCACGGGCTGTGGGGCCACGCGAGCGGCTGCCAAAGAGCTTTCCAACGAGGCACGGCTTTCCCTCCTGGCTCTTCGGGCTTGGGAGTTGTCGTCAGAGCCGCAGCCCTACCGGAAAATGCTTCGCAGCCTGGTGAGGCGGCGACACATGGGCGCCGGTGGCAGCGAGGCTGACGGCCGCCGCAAAGCCCGCAGCCCCACAGGCTGTTTCGCCAGGCGAGCGGCTGCCAAAGAGCTTTCCAACGAGGCACGGCTTTCCCTCCTCGCTCTTCGGGCGTGGGAGCTGTCGCCAGAGCCGCGGCCCTACAGGAAAATGCTTCGCAGGCTGGCGCGGCTGCACCTGGTGGGCGCCGGTGGCTCCGAGGCTGACGGCCGCCACAAAGCCCGCAGCCCCACGGCCTGTGGGGCCACGCGATCGGCTGCCAAAGAGCTTTCCAACGAGGCACGGCTTTCCCTCCTGGCTCTTCGGGCGTGGGAGCTGTCGCCAGAGCCACGGCCCTACCGGAAAATGCTTCGCAGGCTGGTGGGGAGGCGCCACGTGGGCGCCGGTGGCTCCGAGGCTGACGGCCGCCGCAAAGCCCGCAGCCGCACGGGCTGTTTCGCCAGGCGAGCGGCTGCCAAAGAGCTTTCCAACGAGGCATGGCTTTCCCTCCCTGCTCTTCGGGCGTGGGAGCTGTCGCCACAGCCGCAGCCCTACCGGAAAATGCTTCGCAGGCTGGTGCGGCGGTACCACGTGGGCGCCGGTGGCGCCGAGGCTGACGGCCGCCGCAAAGCCCGCAGCCGCACGGGCTGTTTCGCCAGGCGAGCGGCTGCCAAAGAGCTTTCCAACGAGGCATGGCTTTCCCTCCTGGCTCTTCGGGCTTGGGAGCTGTCGCCAGAGTTGCGGCCCTACCGGAAAATGCTTCGCAGGCTGGTGGGGCGGCGCCACGTGGGCGCCGGTGGCTCCGAGGCTGACAACCGCCGCAAAGCCCGCAGCCCCACGGGCTGTGGGGCCACGCGAGCGGCTACCAAAGAGCTTTCCAACGAGGCACGGCTTTCCCTCCTGGCTCTTTGGGCTTGGGAGTTGTCGTCAGAGCCGCAGCCCTACCGGAAAATGCTTCGCAGCCTGGTGAGGCGGCGACACATGGGCGCCGGTGGCAGCGAGGCTGACGGCCGCCGCAAAGCCCGCAGCCCCACAGGCTGTTTCGCCAGGCGAGCGGCTGCCAAAGAGCTTTCCAACGAGGCACGGCTTTCCCTCCTGGCTCTTCGGGCGTGGGAGCTGTCGCCAGAGCCGCGGTCCTACAGGAAAATGCTTCGCAGGCTGGCGCGGCTGCACCTGGTGGGCGCCGGTGGCTCCGAGGCTGACGGCCGCCGCAAAGCCCGCAGCCCCACGGGCTGTGGGGCCACGCGATCGGCTGCCAAAGGGCTTTCCAACGAGGCACGGCTTTCCCTCCTGGCTCTTCGTGCTTGGGAGCTGTCGCCAGAGTTGCGGCCCTACCGGAAAATGCTTCGCAGGCTGGTGGGGCGGCGCCACGTGGGCGCCGGTGGCAGCGAGGCTGACGGCCGCCGCAAAGCCCGCAGCCCCACGGGCTGTTTCGCCAGGCGAGCGGCTGCCAAAGAGCTTTCCAACGAGGCACGGCTTTCCCTCCTGGCTCTTCGGGCGTGGGAGCTGTCGCCAGAGCCGCAGCCCTACAGGAAAATGCTTCGCAGGCTGGCGCGGCGGCGCCACGTGGGCGCCGGTGGCTCCGAGGCTGATGGCCGCCGCAAAGCCCGCAGCCCCACGGGCTGTGAGGCCACGCGAGCGGCTGCCAAAGAGCTTTCCAACGAGGCATGGCTTTCCCTCCTGGCTCTTCGGGCGTGGGAGCTGTCGCCAGAGTTGCGGCCCTACCGGAAAATGCTTCGCAGGCTGGCGCGGCTGCACCTGGTGGGCGCCGGTGGCGGGGAGGCTGACGGCCGCCACAAAGCCCGCAGCCCCACGGGCTGTGGGGCCACGCGAGCGGCTGCCAAAGAGCTTTCCAACGAGGCACGGCTTTCCCTCCTGGCTCTTCGGGCTTGGGAGTTGTCGTCAGAGCCGCAGCCCTACCGGAAAATGCTTCGCAAGCTGGCACGGCAGCGCCACGTGGGCACCGTTGGCGGCGAGGCTGACGGCCGCCGCAAAGCCCGCAGCCCCACGGGCTGTGGGGCCACACGAGCGGCTGCCAAACAGCTTTCCAGCGAGGCACGACTTTCCCTCCTGGCTCTTCGGGCGTGGGAGCTGTCGCCAGAGCCGCGGCCCTACCGGAAAATGCTTCGCAGCCTGATGAGGTGGTGACACATGGGCGCCGGTGGCAGCGAGGCTGACGGCCGCCGCAAAGCCCGCAGCCCCACGGGCTGTTTCGCCAGGCGAGCGGCCGCCAAAGAGCTTTCCAACGAGGCATGGCTTTCCCTCCTGGCTCTTCGTGCTTGGGAGCTGTCGCCAGAGTTGCGGCCCTACCGGAAAATGCTTCGCAAGCTGGCGCGGCGGCGCCACGTGGGCGCCGGTGGCAGGGAGGCTGACGGCCGCCACAAAGCCCGCAGCCCCACGGGCTGTGGGGCCACGCGAGAGGCTGCCAAAGAGCTTTCCAACGAGGCATGGCTTTCCCTCCTGGCTCTTCGGGCGTGGGAGCTGTCGCCAGAGACGCGGCCCTACCGGAAAATGCTTCACAGCCTGGTGAGGCGGCGCCACGTGGGCGCCGGTGGCAGCGAGGCTGACGGCCGCCGCAAAGCCCGCAGCCCCACAGGCTGTTTCGCCAGGCGAGCGGCTGCCAAAGAGCTTTCCAATGAGGCACGGCTTTCTCTCCTCGCTCTTAGGGCGTGGAAGCTGTCGCCAGAGCCGCGGCCCTACAGGAAAATGCTTCGCAGGCTGGCGCGGCTGCACCTGGTGGGCGCCGGTGGCGGGGAGGCTGACGGCCGCCACAAAGCCTGCAGCCCCACGGGCTGTGGGGCCACGCGATCGGCTGCCAAAGAGCTTTCCAACGAGGCACGGCTTTCCCTCCTGGCTCTTCGGGCGTGGGAGCCGTCGCCAGAGCCGCGGCCCTACCGGAAAATGCTTCGCAGGCTGGCGCAGCGGCGCCACGTGGGCGCCGGTGGCAGGGAGGCTGACGGTCGCCGCATAGCCCGCAGCCCCATGGGCTGTGGGGCCACGCGAGCGGCCGCCAAAGAGCTTTCCAACGAGGCACGGCTTTCCCTCCTGACTCTTCGGGCGTGGGAGCTGTCGCCAGAGCCACGGCCCTACCGGAAAATGCTTCGCAGGCTGGCGCGGCTGCACCTGGTGGGCGCCGGTGGCTCCGAGGCTGACGGCCGCCGCAAAGCCCGCAGCCCCACGGGCTGTTTCGCCAGGCGAGCGGCTGCCAAAGAGCTTTCCAACGAGGCACGGCTTTCTCTCCTGGCTCTTCGGGCGTGGGAGCTGTCGCCAGAGCCACGGCCCTACAGGAAAATGCTTCGCAAGCTGGCGCGGCAGCACCACGTGGGCGCCGGTGTCGCTGAGGCTGACGGCCGCCGCAAAGCCCGCAGCCCCACGGGCTGTGGGGCCACGCGAGCGGCTGCCAAAGAGCTTTCCAACGAGGCACGGCTTTCCCTCCTGGCTCTTCGGGCATGGGAGCTGTCGCCAGAGCCGCGGCCCTACCGGAAAACGCTTCGCAGGCTGGCGCAGCGGCGCCACGTGGGCGCCGGTGGCGGCGAGGCTGACAGCCGCCGCAGAGCCCGCAGCCCCATGGGCTGTGGGGCCACGCGAGCGGCTGCCAAAGAGCTTTCCAACGAGGCATAGCTTTCCCTCCTGGCTCTTCGGGCTTGGGAGTTGTCGTCAGAGCCGCAGCCCTACAGGAAAATGATTCGCAAGCTGGCACGGCAGCGCCACGTGGGCACCGTTGGCGGCGAGGCTGACGGCCGCCGCAAAGCCCGCAGCCCCACGGGCTGTGGGGCCACGCGAGCGGCTGCCAAAGAGCTTTCCAACGAGGCATGGCTTTCCCTCCTGGCTCTTCGGGCATGGGAGCTGTCGCCAGAGCCGCGGCCCTACCGGAAAATGCTTCGCAGGCTCGTGCGGCGGCGCCACGTGGGCGCCGGTGGCGCAAAGGCTGACGGCCGCCGCAAAGCCCGCAGCCCCACGGGCTGTGGGGCCACACGAGCGGCTGCCAAAGAGCTTTCCAACGAGGCACGGCTTTCCCTCCTGGCTCTTCGTGCTTGGGAGCTGTCGCCAGAGCCGCGGCCCTACCGGAAAATGCTTCGCAGGCTGGTAGAGCGGCGCCACGTAGGCGCTGGTGGCTCCGAGGCTGACGGCCGCCGCAAAGCCCGCAGCCCCACGGGCTGTTTCGCCAGGAGAGCGGCTGCCAAAGAGCTTTCCAACGAGGCATGGCTTTCCCTCCCTGCTCTTCGGGCGTGGGAGCTGTCGCCAGAGCCGCAGCCCTACCGGAAAATGCTTCGCAGGCTGGTGCGGCAGTACCACGTGGGCGCCGGTGGCGCCGAGGCTGACGGCCGCCGCAAAGCCCGCAGCCCCATGGGCTGTGTGGCCACGCGAGCGGCTGCCAAAGAGCTTTCCAACGAGGCACGGCTTTCCCTCCTGGCTCTTCGGGCTTGGGAGTTGTCGTGAGAGCCGTGGCCCTACTGGAAAATGCTTCGCAAGCTGGCGCGGCGGCGCCACGTACGCGCCGGTGGCTCCGAGGCTGATGGCCGCCGCAAAGCCCGCATCCCCACGGGCTGTGAGGCCACGCGAGCGGCTGCCAAAGAGCTTTCCAACGAGGCACGGCTTTCCCTCCTGGCTCTTCGGGCGTGGGAGCTGTCGCCAGAGTTGCGGCCCTACCGGAAAAAGCTTCGCAGGCTGGTGGGGCGGCGCCACGTGGGCGCCGGTGGCTCCGAGGCTGACGGCCGCCGCAAAGCCCGCAGCCGCACGGGCTGTTTCGCCAGGCGAGCGGCTGCCAAAGAGCTTTCCAACGAGGCATGGTTTTCCCTCCTGGCTCTTCGGGCTTGGGAGTTGTCGTCAGAGCCGCAGCCCTACAGGAAAATGCTTCGCAGCCTGGTGAGGCGGCGACACATGGGCGCCGGTGGCAGCGAGGCTGACGGCCGCCGCAAAGCCCGCAGCCCCACAGGCTGTTTCGCCAGGCGAGCGGCTGCCAAAGAGCTTTCCAACGAGGCACGGCTTTCCCTCCTGGCTCTTCGGGCGTGGGAGCTGTCGCCAGAGCCGCGGCCCTACAGGAAAATGCTTCGCAGGCTGGCGCGGCTGCACGTTGTGGGCGCCGGTGGCTCCGAGGCTGACGGCCGCCACAAAGCCCGCAGCCCCACGGGCTGTGGGGCCATGCGATCGGCTGCCAAAGAGCTTTCCAACGAGGCATGGCTTTCCCTCCTGGCTCTTCGGGCTTGGGAGCTGTCGCCAGAGTTGCGGCCCTACCGGAAAATGCTTCGCAGGCTGGTGGGGCGGCGCCACGTGGGCGCCGGTGGCTCCGAGGCTGACGGCCGCCGCAAAGCCCGCAGCCCCACGGGCTGTTTCGCCAGGCGAGCGGCTGCCAAAGAGCTTTCCAATGAGGCACGGCTTTCTCTCCTTGCTCTTAGGGCGTGAAAGCTGTCGCCAGAGCCGCGGCCGTACAGGAAAATGCTTCGCAGGCTGGCGCGGCTGCACCTGGTGGGCGCCGGTGGCGGGGAGGCTGACGGCCGCCACAAAGCCCGCAGCCACACGGGCTGTGGGGCCACGCGATCGGCTGCCAAAGAGCTTTCCAACGAGGCACGGCTTTCCCTCCTGGCTCTTCGGGCGTGGGAGCTGTCGCCAGAGCCGCGGCCCTACAGGAAAATGCTTCGCAGGCTGGCGCAGCGGCGCCACGTGGGCGCCGGTGGAAGGGAGGCTGACGGTCGCCGCATAGCCCGCAGCCCCATGGGCTGTGGGGCCACGCGAGCGGCTGCCAAAGAGCTTTCCAACGAGGCACGGCTTTCCCTCCTGGCTCTTTGGGCGTGGGAGCTGTCGCCAGAGCCACGGCCCTACCGGAAAATGCTTCGCAGGCTGGCGCGGCTGCACCTGGTGGGCGCCGGTGGCGGGGAGGCTGACGGCCGCCGCAAAGCCCGCAGCCCCACGGGCTGTTTCGCCAGGCGAGCGGCTGCCAAAGAGCTTTCCAACGAGGCACGGCTTTCTCTCCTGGCTCTTCGGGCGTGGGAGCTGTCGCCAGAGCCACGGCCCTACCGGAAAATGCTTCGCAAGCTGGCGCGGCAGCACCACGTGGGCGCCGGTGGCGCCGAGGCTGACGGCCGCCGCAAAGCCCGCAGCCCCACGGGCTGTGGGGCCACGCGAGCGGCTGCCAAAGAGCTTTCCAACGAGGCACGGCTTTTCCTCCTGGCTCTTCGGGCGTGGGAGCTGTCGCCAGAGCCGCGGCCCTACCGGAAAACGCTTCGCAGGCTGGCGCAGCGGCGCCACGTGGGCGCCGGTGGCGGCGAGGCTGACGGCCGCCGCAAAGCCCGCAGCCCCATGGGCTGTGGGGCCACGCGAGCGGCTGCCAAAGAGCTTTCCAACGAGGCATAGCTTTCCCTCCTGGCTCTTCGGGCTTGGGAGTTGTCGTCAGAGCCGCAGCCCTACAGGAAAATGATTCGCAAGCTGGCACGGCAGCGCCACGTGGGCACCGTTGGCGGCGAGGCTGACGGCCGCCGCAAAGCCCGCAGCCCCACGGGCTGTGGGGCCACGCGAGCAGCTGCCAAAGAGCTTTCCAACGAGGCATGGCTTTCCCTCCTGGCTCTTCGGGCGTGGGAGCTGTCGCCAGAGCCGCGGCCCTACCGGAAAATGCTTCGCAGGCTCGTGCGGCGGCGCCACGTGGGCGCCGGTGGCGCCGAGGCTGACGGCCGCCGCAAAGCCCGCAGCCCCACGGGCTGTGGGGCCACACGAGCGGCTGCCAAAGAGCTTTCCAACGAGGCACGGCTTTCCCTCCTGGCTCTTCGTGCTTGGGAGCTGTCGCCAGAGACGCGGCCCTATCGGAAAATGCTTCGCAGGCTGGTGGGGCGGCGCCACGTGGGCGCCGGTGGCTCCGAGGCTGACGGCCGCCACAAAGCCCGCAGCCCCACGGGCTGTTTCGCCAGGCGAGCGGCTGCCAAAGAGCTTTCCAACGAGGCATGGCTTTCCCTCCTGGCTCTTCGGGCGTGGGAGCTGTCGCCAGAGCCGCGGCCCTACAGGAAAATGCTCTGTATGCTGGCGCGGCGGCGCCACGTGGGCGCCGGTGGCGCCGAGGCTGACGGCAGCCGCAAAGCCCGCAGCCCCACGGGCTGTGGGGCCATGCGAGCGGCTGCCAAAAAGCTTTCCAACGAGGCACGGCTTTCCCTCCTGGCTCTTCGGGCGTGGGAGCTGTCGCCAGAGACGCGGCCCTATCGGAAAATGCTTCGCAGGCTGGTGGGGCGGCGCCACGTGGGCGCCAGTGGCAGGGAGGTTGACGGCCGCCACAAAGCCCGCAGCCCCACGGGCTGTGGGGCCACGCGAGCGGCTGCCAAAGAGATTTCCAACGAGGCATGGCTTTCCCTCCTGGCTCTTCGGGCTTGGGAGCTGTCGTCAGAGCCGCAGCCCTACCGGAAAATGCTTCGCAAGCCGGCGCGGCAGCGGCACGTGGGCGCCGGTGGCGACGAGGCTGACGGCCGCCGCAAAGCCCGCAGCCCCACGGGCTGTGGGGCCACGCGAGCGGCTGCCAAAGAGCTTTCCAACGAGGCACGGCTTTCCCTCCTGGCTCTTCGGGCGTGGGAGCTGTCGCCAGAGCTGCGGCCCTACCGGAAAATGCTTCGCAGGCTTGTGCGGCGGCGCCACGTGGGCGCCGGTGGCGCGGAGGCTGACGGCCGCCGCAAAGCCCGCAGCCCCATGGGCTGTGGGGCCACGCGAGCGGCTGCCAAAGAGCTTTCCAACGAGGCACGGCTTTCCCTCCTGGCTCTTCGGGCGTGGGAGCTGTCGCCAGAGCCGCGGCCCTACAGGAAAATGCTTCGCAGGCTGGTGGGGCGGCGCCACGTGGGCGCCGGTGGCTCCAAGGCTGACAGCCGCCGCAAAGCCCGCAGCCCCACAGGCTGTTGCGCCAGGCGAGCGGCTGCCAAAGAGCTTTCCAACGAGGCACGGCTTTCCCTCCTGGCTCTTCGGGCGTGGGAGCTGTCGCCAGAGCCGCGGCCCTACAGGAAAATGCTTCGCAGGCTGGCGCAGCGGCGCCACGTGGGCGCCGGTGGCAGGGAGGCTGACGGTCGCCGCATAGCCCGCAGCCCCATGGGCTGTGGGGCCACGCGAGCGGCCGCCAAAGAGCTTGCCAACGAGGCACGGCTTTCCCTCCTGGCTCTTCGGGCGTGGGAGCTGTCGCCAGAGCCACGACCCTACCGGAAAATGCTTCGCAGGCTGGCGCGGCTGCACCTGGTGGGCGCCGGTGGCGGGGAGGCTGACGGCCGCCGCAAAGCCCGCAGCCCCACGGGCTGTTTCGCCAGGCGAGCGGCTGCCAAAGAGCTTTCCAACGAGGCACGGCTTTCTCTCCTGGCTCTTCGGGCGTGGGAGCTGTCGCCAGAGCCACGGCCCTACCGGAAAATGCTTCGCAAGCTGGCGCGGCAGCACCACGTGGGCGCCGGTGGCGCCGAGGCTGACGGCCGCCGCAAAGCCCGCAGCCCCACGGGCTGTGGGGCCACGCGAGCGGCTGCCAAAGAGCTTTCCAACGAGGCATAGCTTTCCCTCCTGGCTCTTCGGGCTTGGGAGTTGTCGTCAGAGCCGCAGCCCTACAGGAAAATGATTCGCAAGCTGGCACGGCAGCGCCACGTGGGCACCGTTAGCGGCGAGGCTGACGGCCGCCGCAAAGCCCGCAGCCCCACGGGCTGTGGGGCCACGCGAGCGGCTGCCAAAGAGCTTTCCAACGAGGCATGGCTTTCCCTCCTGGCTCTTCGGGCGTGGGAGCTGTCGCCAGAGCCGCGGCCCTACCGGAAAATGCTTCGCAGGCTCGTGCGGCGGCGCCACGTGGGCGCCGGTGGCGCATAGGCTGACGGCCGCCGCAAAGCCCGCAGCCCCACAGGCTGTGGGGCCACACGAGCGGCTGCCAAAGAGCTTTCCAACGAGGCACGGCTTTCCCTCCTGGCTCTTCGTGCTTGGGAGCTGTCGCCAGAGCCGCGGCCCTACCGGAAAATGCTTCGCAGGCTGGTGGGGCGGCGCCACGTAGGCGCTAGTGGCTCCGAGGCTGACGGCCGCCGCAAAGCGCGCAGCACCACGGGCTGTTTCGCCAGGCGAGCGGCTGCCAAAGAGCTTTCCAACGAGGCACAGCTTTCCCTCCCTGCTGTTCGGGCGTGGGAGCTGTCGCCAGAGCCGCAGCCCTACCGGAAAATGCTTCGCAGGCTGGTGGAGCGGCGCCACGTGGGCGCCGGTGGCTCCGAGGCTGACGGCCGCCGCAAAGCCCGCAGCCGCACGGGCTGTTTCGCCAGGCGAGCGGCTGCCAAAGAGCTTTCCAACGAGGCATGGCTTTCCCTCCTGGCTCTTCGGGCTTGGGAGCTGTCGCCAGAGTTGCGGCCCTACCGGAAAATGCTTCGCAGGCTGGTGGGGCGGCGCCACGTGGGCGCCGGTGGCTCCGAGGCTGACAACCGCCGCAAAGCCCGCAGCCCCACGGGCTGTGGGGCCACGCGAGCGGCTGCCAAAGAGCTTTCCAACGAGGCACGGCTTTCCCTCCTGGCTCTTCGGGCTTGGGAGTTGTCGTCAGAGCCGCAGCCCTACAGGAAAATGCTTCGCAGCCTTATGAGGCGGCGACACATTGGCGCCGGTGGCAGCGAGGCTGACGGCCGCCGCAAAGCCCACAGCCCCCCAGGCTGTTTCGCCAGGCGAGCGGCTGCCAAAGAGCTTTCCAACGAGGCACGGCTTTCCCTCCTCGCTCTTCGGGCGTGGGAGCTGTCGCCAGAGCCGCGGCCCTACAGGAAAATGCTTCGCAGGCTGGCGCCGCTGCACGTTGTGGGCGCCGGTGGCTCCGAGGCTGACGGCCGCCACAAAGCCCGCAGCCCCACGGGCTGTGGGGCCACGCGATCGGCTGCCAAAGAGCTTTCCAACGAGGCACGGCTTTCCCTCCTGGCTCTTCGGGCTTGGGAGCTGTCGCCAGAGTCGCGGCCCTAGAGAGACTAGGGCAGAGAGAAACCTTATGAAGTTCAACAAGGGCAAGTGTAGGGTGCTGCACCTGGGGAGGAACAACCCCATGCACCAGTACAGGTTGGGTGCTGACCTGCTGGAGAGCAGCTCTGTGGAAAGAGACCTGGGAGTCCTGGTGGACAACAGGATGACCATGAGTCAGCAATGTGCCCTTGTGGCCAAGAAGGCCAATGGCATCCTGGGGTGCATCAAGAGGAGCGTGGCCAGCAGGTCAAGGGAGGTCATCCTCCCCCTCTACTCTGCCTTGGTGAGACCGCACCTGGAGTACTGTGTCCAGTTCTGGGCTCCCCGGTTCAAGAGGGACAGGGAACTGCTGGAAAGGGTGCAGCGGAGGGCTACGAGGATGATTAGGGGACTGGAACACCTCTCTTATGAGGAAAGGCTGAGGGATTTGGGTCTCTTCAGTCTGGAAAAAAGACGTCTGAGGGGTGACCTTATCAACGCTTATAAATACTTAAAGGGTGGGTGTCAGGACGATGGGGCGAGGCTCTTTTCAGTGGTGCCCGGGGACAGGACAAGAGGCAATGGGCACAAACTGGAACATAGGAAGTTCCACCTAAACATGAGGAGGAACTTCTTTACCCTGAGGGTGGCAGAGCACTGGAACAGGCTGCCCAGAGAGGTGGTGGAGTCTCCATCTCTGGAGACATTCAAAACCCACCTGGACATGTTCCTGTGTAACCTGCTCTAGGTGACCCTGCTCTGGCAGGGGGGTTGGACTAGATGATCTCCAGAGGTCCCTTCCAACCCTATGATTCTATGATTCTATGATTCTACCGCAAAAAGCTCTGCATACTTGCGCGGCGGCGCCACATGGGCACCGTTGGCGGAGAGGCTGACGGCCGCCGCAAAGCCCGCAGCCCCACGGGCTGTGGGGCCACGCGAGCGGCTGCCAAAGAGCTTTCCAACGAGGCATGGCTTTCCCTCCTGGCTCTTCGGGCGTGGGAGCTGTCGCCAGAGCCGCGGCCCTACCAGAAAATGCTTCGCAGGCTGGCGCAGCTGTAGCTGGTGGGCGCCGGCGGCGCTGAGGCTGACGGCCGCCGCAAAGCCCGCAGCCCCACGGGCTGTGGGGCCACGCGAGCGGCTGCCAAAGAGCTTTCCAACGAGGCATGGCTTTCCCTCCTGGCTCTTCGGGCGTGGGAGCTGTCGTCAGAGCCGCGGCCCTACCGGACAATGCTTCGCAGGCTGGCGCAGCGGCGCCACGTGTGCGCCGGTGGCTCCGAGGCTGACGGCCGCCGCAAAGCCCGCAGCCCCACGGGCTGTGGGGCCACGCGAGCGGCTGCCAAAGAGCTTTCCAGCGAGGCATGGCTTTCCCTCCTGGCTCTTCCGGCGTGGGAGCTGTCGCCAGAGCCGCGGCCCTACCGGAAAATGGTTTGGAGGCTGGCGCGGCGGCACCACCTCGGGCTGCGGGCTTTCCTGCTGCCTTCAGAGTCTCACAGCCACCCTTTCCCACTTGGCACCACGCCAGCCTCTAGCATTTCTATTATTAAGTCAAGAGAGTGTACGACTTAACATCATACAGAGCGCTACACATCAATACATGCTCAAATTAAGCATAGCCACTGGAAAAATTGGCAATACAGTGCCATCGTATGTTACCAAGTGTCACATCTCATTGAAGACAATGACAGAGCGATGCAACGTCAAGCGTAACACAGTACTGGGCCGTGCGAGGCAATACGCCGTCACAGAATCACCAATAGAGAAATTCACAACGGAGTGCAGTCTTACGATAGAATCTCTAAAGCCACCGTTAAGCCAGTGACAGGCGGTACAATGCCACACGTTACAGTATACAGGGCAGTACAACCCGATTCGCAGACAAATAAATTAGAGCAAATTACAAGACTCCCAATACAGTACAGTACAATGCCAGACCGTCTCAGATGTCGGTCAAGACAATGCCAGGGCAATGCAGTGCAAGACATAACGTTATACAGGTCAGTACAAGGCAATACGCAGTCAAATGAAGAACAGTAAACTACAATACCCAAACCACACTGGCAAACAATGGCAAACAATCACACATGTCGGTCGAGACAATGACAACGCGAGACAGAACACCGTGCAGGGCAGCGCAAGGCAGTACACAGTCAAATAGAGAACAGCTGACCAGAAAATCCGCACTACGCTGCCGTACGATCTCAAAACATCTCGGATGGCAGTCAAGGCAATTACAGGGCAAGACAAAGCACTACGTCGCAGTACACAAGGCAGTACAAGGCAATACTCAGTCAAATAAATAACAGACAGTCACAAAATTCACAGTGCAGTGAATTCACATGGGTCAGATGGCAACCAAAAGAAGGACAGGGCAATACAAGGCGAGAGGTAACCCAATACGGGGCCGGACAAGGCAATATGCAGTTGTGGCGGGTGGAGCGATTCACTTCAGTCCTGAGAGAAGTAGAGAAACATTTAGAAACATCAACACAGTGTTTCGACAAAGGCAGCAGTGAACGTAACATCCCTTTACCAGGTTCCGTGGCCACGTACCCCAGATCATTTATTGCACAGGGGCCAGGGTCAGACGAGCTGTTAGGGAGACCCTCCCGTCGAGCCACAACCCCCTTGCTTTCTAAACTCCTTCTTGAAGAGCAGTCTAAGTGCGGCTGGATCCAATTCCTAGCCCTGGACTTGGGCACCGGTTCACCTCTAAAGGATTGTATCCGCGCCATCAACCCTTTATATCACTGAGCTAAGGCTACGAGGTTTAGCGTGGTATTAGTCACTTACCGAGACTCTGTTGCGGCAAGGGATCTCTCAGCCTTGAGGAGCAGAACCTGAAGCAAGCGTCCCCGCTCAAGGGCACATCCTGGTGCTATGACAGACTATGACAGGCAATACTATGACAGGGCAATACAATGCGAGACGTAACTTTACACAGGGCAGTACAAGGCCAATACACAGTCAAATAGGGAATGACCGATCACAAAATTGATGCACGGTCAAATAGAGTACAACAGCCTAAGAAGCCCTCAATACAGTGCCTGTCAACGCCAGAATACATCAGATGGCTCGCAGCACGGTGAGAGGGCAATACGACGCAAGACTCAGGAAAATACAGGGCAGTACAAAGCAATACGTAGTCAAATATAGAACAGCCGATCAAAAACACCCTCAGTTCGGTGCGGTACAACCCCAGAGAGTGTAAAAGGACAGTTAAGACTATTTCATGGCAACACAACGCACAATGTAACACAATACAGGTTGCTACAACACGATACAGAATAATATAGGAAACAACCCATCAAAACGCCACAATACGGTGCAGTACGATCCCACACGGTCTCGGGTGGCAGTCAAAACAACTATAGGGCGACACGATCCAAGATGCAACATTACACGACAGAGCAGAACTGAAGACGCAGTCAACTAAATACCAACCAATTAGAAGAACCGCAATACAGTGCGGGAGAAAACAAAAATAAATGGAGATGCCAGTCAAGACAATGACAGAGCAATACAAGGCAAGAAATAACGCAATACAGGGCAGTACAGTGAAATACACGGTCAAATAAATAACTGATTAAGTATCCCGCAATACCGTGCGATGCAATGCCAAAACGCGTGAGACAGCAGTCGAGGCAGTGACAGAGCTATACAATGGAAGACGTAACAATGCAGGGCTGTACAACACCAAAATGTATCAGATGGCACTCAGAACAATAACATGGCGATACAATGCAAGCCGCAACACAATACAAGGTGGTAACAAGGCAATACACGGTCAAACACAGACTAACGAATAAAACCTGCACAATACGGATCGCTGCAATCCCAGAACATCTAAAGTGACAGTGAACGGAATGACGGGGCAGTACAATGCAAGATACAACACTAGACAGGGCAATACGCATTCAAATAACGCACAACCGATTAAAAAACCCACAATACACACCAGTACAATGCCGGAACAGATCAGATGGCAGTCCGGGCAAATAGAGGACAATACAATGCCAAACGTGATGCCATACAGGGCCGGACAAGGCAATACGCAGTTGTGGCAGGCCGAGCGGCTAACTTCGCTTCTAAGAGAGAAGCGGTGAAACATTCAGAAACATCAACACAGTGATTCTCCAAAGGCAGCAGCGCATGTGACGGCGCTTTACCAGATTCCATATGGCCACGCACCCCGGATTATTTACTGCCTAGGGGCCAGGGTCAGACAAGCTGTCAGGGAGACCCTCCCGTTGAGTCACGAGGCTCGGAAAGGACCCCCTTGCTTTCTAAACTCCTTCTCGGAGAGGAGTCTAGGTGCGGCTGGATCCAATTCCTAGCCCCGGACTTAGGCAACGGTTCACCTCTAAAGGATTGTATCTGCGCCATCGACCCTTTATATCACTGAGCTAAGGCTACAAGGTTTTGTATGCTATTAGTCACTTACTGAGAATCTGTTGCGGCAAGGCATCTCTATCTCGAGGAGCAGAACCTTAATTGAGCGTCCCTGCTCAAGGGGAGATCCTGGCACGGAGGCCCCTGCCATGCAGAAGTCAAAAGGCTCTTGGGCTGTCCACTATTTATGGGGTAAGCTAATTGACTTATAGTCACATCAGCACAGGAACAAAATATCTAGGTCCCCACTGTGTTGCCAACCATCCCCCAACTTCAAGTACCACTCAGAACAACTCCATGGATGATTGGGGCGCCAAAACGAAGGGGCGCCCGCACCACCCCAGCAGTCAAATAAGGAACAACCAATGGAACTTTCACAATAAATAAGTACAATCCCAGACAGTCCAAAGTAACAGCCAAGACAACGACAGACCAATACAGTGCAAGACCTAACATCACACAGAGCAGTAAAAGGCAACGCGCAGCCAAGTCAAGAACAGTTAAAATACCCATAATCCAGTGCAGCACTATGACACTGTCCCAAAACGCAGTCAAAACAATGACAGAGTAATGCAACACGAGCTGTAACACAATACAGGGCAGCACAAAGCAATACACAGTCACACAAAGAACAGCCAATTACAAAACCCACAACAGAACGCCCTACGATCTCAGGAAGTCTCAGAGGGCAGTCACGGCAAATACAGGGCAATACGGTGCAAGATAACACAATACAGGCCACTGCCAGCCAATACTCAGTCAAATAAATAACAAACAGTCAAAAAATTCACAATGCAGTGCACTACTATGACACCATGGGTCAGGTGGCAATCATGACAACGATAGGGCAATACAAGGCAAGACGTAACCCAACACGGGGCCGGACAAGGCAATATGCAGTTGTGGCAGGTGGAGCCATTCACTTCACTCCTAAGAGAAAAGTAGAGAAACATTCAGAAACATCAACACAGTGATTCTCCAAAGGCAGCAGTGCGCATGACGGCGCTTTATCAGGTTCCGTGGCCACGGACCCTGGATTATTTCCTGCCTAGGGGCCAGGGTCAGACGAGCTGTCAGGGAGACCCTCCCGTTGAGTCACGAGGCTCGGAAAGGACCCCCTTGCTTTCTAAACTCCTTCTCGGAGAGGAGTCTAGGTGCGGCTGGATCCAATTCCTAGCTCGGAGAGGACCCCCTTGCTTTCTAAACTCCTTCTCGGAGAGGAGTCTAGGTGCGGCTGGATCCAATTCCTAGCCCCGGACTTGGGCAACGGTTCACCTCTAAAGGATTATGTCTGTGCCGTCAACCCTTTACATGGCTCATAAAAAACAGCTGATGAAGGAAGTGACAATATGGTGGCCTACAACGGCAGAATAGATCAGATGACAATCAAGACAACAACAGAGCAATACAATGGAAGACGTAACACCACACGGGGCCGGACAAGGCAATACACAGCCACATCAGAACCCATGAGAGACATCAAACTACAGTCCAGACCTAGGACAGATTCTCTAACGTGACCGTCAAGACGACAGGGCAATGCAATGCAAGATGTAACACAGGCCATATGCAGTTGTGGCGGGCGCAATGATAAAATTCACTCCTAAGAGAGAGGTAGAGAAACATTAACAAACATAACAGTGATTCACTAAAGGTAGCAGCGCACGTGATGGCACTTTACCAGGTTCCATATGGCCACGCACCCCGGGTCATTTACTGCCTCAGGGCCAGGGTCTGACACGCTGTCTGGGAGACCCTCCTGTTGAGTCACGAGGCTCGGAAAGGACCCCCTTGCTTTCTAAACTCCTTCTCCGAGAGGAGTCTAGGTGCGGCTGGATCCCATCCTCGCCCCGGACTTGGGCAACGGTTCACCTCTAAAGGATCATATCTGCGTGATCAAACCCTTCGTATCGCTCAGCTAAGATGGCAAAGTCTGGCATGCTGTTAGTCACTTACCCAGAATCTGTTGCGGCAAGGCTTCTCTCAACCTAGAGGAGCAGAACCTTAAGTGAGTGTCCCCGGGAAACGCTGGCAAACAGGCCGCTGCCTTGCAAGGAAGCTCAAAGGGCTCTTGGTCTGTCCGCTAGGTCTATAGCAAGCTAACTGACTCACAGTGTCTTGACTCTGGTGCCAGCCACCCCACAAAGTTCAAGTGCCACTCGTAGCGACTCCTGCTGGTCGTTATAGCTCGAGCAGCAGCCTGGAGGAAAAAGGGGGGTGACATGGCAACAGCGGTCAAATACAGAACAACCGGTTAAAAATTGCACAATACTGTGCCAGAGACTCTAAAATAACTGGCAAGACAACGACAGGGCAACACCATGCAAGATCTAACCTTACACAGGGCAGTACAAGGCAACATACAATCAAATGCAGAGCAGACAATGAAAGAATTGACGGTACGGTGCCATACAACGGTAGAATATATCAGATGTCGGTCACCACAATGACAGAGCAATACAAGGCAAGACGTAACGCGATACGGGGCCCTACCAGGCGACACAGTCAAGGAAACAACCACCCATGAAAGAATTCACAATACAGCGCGGTCCTAGGACGGAACGTGTAAAATGACCGTCGAGACAGTGACAGGGCAATACAATGCAAGACACAACACCATACCAGGTGGTAACAAGGCAACATGCAGCCAAACGAAGAACAACCGATTAAGAAACCCAGCATACGTTCAACTGTAATACCAGAAAACATCAGAAGGCAGTCAAGACAACGACAGCACACTATAACATGAGAAGTAACACAATACACAGCAGTACAAGGCATTACACAGTCAAATAAAGAAGAACCGATTAAAAACCACACAATACAGTGCGGTGCGATGCCAGAGTGGATCAGAAGGCAGTCGAGACTATGACGGGGCAATATAATGCAAGATGTTACACAATACAGGGCGGTACAAGGCATTAGAAAGCCAGATGAAGAACAACCGATTAAAAAACCCGCAATACAGCGTGGTACGAGGCCCGAACAGATCAGAAGGCAGTCAAGGCTACGACGGGGCAATATAACACGAGACATAACGCAATAGAGGGCGGTACAAGGCATTACACAGTCAAAGAACAACCGATTAAAAAAAAAAAACCACGCAACACGGTGTGGTACGATGCCAGAATAGATCACAGAGCAATCAAGAGCGTGACGGGGCAACACGATGCGAAACCGATACTGAGTGAGGCGGAGCAATACTATTTCAAATATACAAGAACATAGTACGGAACCAAATTCTTAAGCGTACGACACAAGACCATCTCAAATGGCAGTCAAGGAAGTTACCGAGCAACGTAATCCCGATTTGCACAAAATGGTGCCATCAGGCACCATCACGTCCGTCAACACTAAGTTGTACTGCAATATCCCCCGCATCACACGCGCCGTACCCTTCTGCTCACCTGCTCCGCATGGATTCTGGGTTTGGACTTTGTGGCACACTCTGGTTCTGGCACCTAAAACACCTAAGACACACAATATTACTCTTGAGCTTACGGGAAACCACCACCCCCATGCGCTACCTCTCTGCTACCCAGCTCACCTCCAACGCTCGTCCGGCTCCGGATGCCTGCGGCGCCTGCAAAACGAAAGACAAACTCTCCCCTGAGCCGCAATGTAGCACTGGGCTATTAGACGCCAACGTGTCCACAACCGCCTCACTTGCTGGGACTACTCAGTGGGTGCGCAGCATCGCCCCTCTGACCCTGCATGTCACACCAACCGAAGAAACACACGCCGAGATACTGCCCAAAACCCTACCAAATTCCCCATCTCCCACTCCCTCACCTTGCCCGCCCATCCTCCCCCTCCTGGCTCTTCGGGCGTGGGAGCTGTCGCCAGAGCCGCGGCCCTACCGGAAAATGCTTCGCAGCCTGGTGAGGCGGTGACACATGGGCGCCGGTGGCAGCGAGGCTGACGGCCGCCGCAAAGCCCGCAGCCCCACAGGCTGTTTCGCCAGGCGAGCGGCTGCCAAAGAGCTTTCCAACGAGGCACGGCTTTCCCTCCTGGCTCTTCGGGCGTGGGAGCTGTCGCCAGAGCCGCGGCCCTACCGGAAAATGCTTCGCAGGCTTGTGCGGCAGCGCCACGTGGGCGCCGGTGGCGCGGAGGCTGACGGCCGCCGCAAAGCCCGCAGCCCCACGGGCTGTGGGGCCACGCGAGCGGCTGCCAAAGAGCTTTCCAACGAGGCACGGCTTTCCCTCCTGGCTCTTCGGGCGTGGGAGCTGTCGCCAGAGCCGCGGCCCTACCAGAAAATGCTTCGCAGGCTGGTGGGGCGGCGCCACGTGGGCGCTGGTTGCTCCGAGGCTGACGGCCGCCGCAAAGCCCGCAGCCCCACGGGCTGTGGGGCCACGCAAGCGGCTGCCAAAGAGCTTTCCAACGAGGCACGGCTTTCCCTCCTGGGTCTTCGGGCTTGGGAGTTGTCGTCAGAGCCGTGGCCCTACTGGAAAATGCTTCGCAAGCTGGCGCGGCGGCGCCACGTGGGCGCCGGTGGCGCCGAGGCTGACGGCCGCCACAAAGCCCGCAGCCCCACGGGCTGTGAGGCCACGCGAGCGGCTGCCAAAGAGCTTTCCAACGAGGCACGGCTTTCCCTCCTGGCTCTTCGGGCGTGGGAGCTGTCGCCAGAGCCGCGGCCCTACCGGAAAATGCTTCGCAGGCTGGCGCGGCTGTAGCTGGTGGGCGCCGGTGGCGGGGAGGCTGACGGCCGCCACAAAGCCCGCAGCCCCACGGGCTGTGGGGCCACGCGAGCAGCTGCCAAAGAGCTTTCCAACAAGGCACGGCTTTCCCTCCTGGCTCTTCGGGCGTGGGAGCTGTCGCCAGAGCCGCGGCCCTACCGGAAAATGCTTCGCAGGCTGGCGCGGCTGTAGCTGGTGGGCGCCGGTGGCGCTGAGGCTGACGGCCGCCGCAAAGCCCGCAGCCCCACGGGCTGTGGGGCCACGCGAGCGGCTGCCAAAGAGCTTTCCAACGAGGCACGGCTTTCCCTCCTGGCTCTTCGGGCGTGGGAGCTGTCGCCAGAGCCGCGGCCCTACAGGAAAATGCTTCGCAGGCTGGCGCGGCTGCACCTGGTGGGCGCCGGTGGCGGGGAGGTTGACGGTCGCCGCAAAGCCCGCAGCCCCACGGGCTGTGGGGCCACGCGAGCGGCTGCCAAAGAGCTTTCCAACGAGGCACGGCTTTCCCTCCTGGGTCTTCGGGCGTGGGAGCTGTCGCCAGAGTCGCGGCCCTACCGCAAAAAGCTCTGCATACTTGCGCGGCGGCGCCACATGGGCACCGTTGGCGGAGAGGCTGACGGCCTCCGCAAAGCCCGCAGCCCCACGGGCTGTGGGGCCACGGAAGAGGCTGCCAAAGAGCTTTCCAACGAGGCACAGCTTTCCCTCCTGGCTCTTCGGGCTTGGGAGCTGTCGTCAGAGCCGCGGCCCTACCGGACAATGCTTCGCAGGCTGGCGCAGCGGCGCCACGTGTGCGCCGGTGGCTCCGAGGCTGACGGCCGCCGCAAAGCCCGCAGCCCCACGGGCTGTGGGGCCACGCGAGCGGCTGCCAAAGAGCTTTCCAACGAGGCATGGCTTTCCTTCCTGGCCCTTCGGGCTTGGGAGTTGTCGTCAGAGCCGCAGCCCTACCGGAAAATGCTTCGCAAGCTGGCGCGGCAGCGCCACGTGGGCACCGTTGGCGGCGAGGCTGACGGCCGCCGCAAAGCCCGCAGCCACACGGGCTGTTTTGCCAGGCGAGCGGCTGCCAAAGAGCTTTCCAACGAGGCACGGCTTTCCCTCCTGGCTCTTCAGGCGTTGGAGCTGTCGCCAGAGTCGCGGCCCTACAGGAAAATGCTTCGCAGGCTGGCGCGGCTGCACCTGGTAAGCGCCGGTGGCGGGGAGGCTGATGGCCGCCGCAAAGCCCGCAGCCCCACGGGCTGTGGGGCCACGCGAGCGGCTGCCAAAGAGCTTTCCAACGAGGCACGGCTTTCCCTCCTGGCTCTTCGGGCGTGGGAGCTGTCGCCAGAGCCGCGGCCCTACCAGAAAATGCTTCGCAGGCTGGCGCGGCTGTAGCTGGTGGGCGCCGGCGGCGCTGAGGCTGACGGCCGCCGCAAAGCCCGCAGCCCCACGGGCTGTGGGGCCATGCGAGAGGCTGCCAAAGAGCTTTCCAACGAGGCATGGCTTTCCCTCCTGGCTCTTCGGGCGTGGGAGCTGTCGCCAGAGCCGCGGCCCTACCAGAAAATGCTTCGCAGGCTGGCGCAGCTGTAGCTGGTGGGCGCCGGCGGCGCTGAGGCTGACGGCCGCCGCAGAGCCCGCAGCCCCACGGGCTGTGGGGCCACGCGAGCGGCTGCCAAAGAGCTTTCCAACGAGGCATGGCTTTCCCTCCTGGCTCTTCGGGCGTGGGAGCTGTCGCCAGAGCCGCGGCCCTACCAGAAAATGCTTCGCAGGCTGGCGCAGCTGTAGCTGGTGGGCGCCGGCGGCGCTGAGGCTGACGGCCGCCGCAAAGCCCGCAGCCCCACGGGCTGTGGGGCCACGCGAGCGGCTGCCAAAGAGCTTTCCAACGAGGCATGGCTTTCCCTCCTGGCTCTTCGGGCGTGGGAGCTGTCGTCAGAGCCGCGGCCCTACCGGACAATGCTTCGCAGGCTGGCGCAGCGGCGCCACGTGTGCGCCGGTGGCTCCGAGGCTGACGGCCGCCGCAAAGCCCGCAGCCCCACGGGCTGTGGGGCCACGCGAGCGGCTGCCAAAGAGCTTTCCAGCGAGGCATGGCTTTCCCTCCTGGCTCTTCCGGCGTGGGAGCTGTCGCCAGAGCCGCGGCCCTACCGGAAAATGGTTTGGAGGCTGGCGCGGCGGCACCACCTCGGGCTGCGGGCTTTCCTGCTGCCTTCAGAGTCTCACAGCCACCCTTTCCCACTTGGCACCACGCCAGCCTCTAGCATTTCTATTATTAAGTCAAGAGAGTGTACGACTTAACATCATACAGAGCGCTACACATCAATACATGCTCAAATTAAGCATAGCCACTGGAAAAATTGGCAATACAGTGCCATCGTATGTTACCAAGTGTCACATCTCATTGAAGACAATGACAGAGCGATGCAACGTCAAGCGTAACACAGTACTGGGCCGTGCGAGGCAATACGCCGTCACAGAATCACCAATAGAGAAATTCACAACGGAGTGCAGTCTTACGATATAATCTCTAAAGCCACCGTTAAGCCAGTGACAGGCGGTACAATGCCACACGTTACAGTATACAGGGCAGTACAACCCGATTCGCAGACAAATAAATTAGAGCAAATTACAAGACTCCCAATACAGTACAGTACAATGCCAGACCGTCTCAGATGTCGGTCAAGACAATGCCAGGGCAATGCAGTGCAAGACATAACGTTATACAGGTCAGTACAAGGCAATACGCAGTCAAATGAAGAACAGTAAACTACAATACCCAAACCACACTGGCAAACAATGGCAAACAATCACACATGTCGGTCGAGACAATGACAACGCGAGACAGAACACCGTGCAGGGCAGCGCAAGGCAGTACACAGTCAAATAGAGAACAGCTGACCAGAAAATCCGCACTACGCTGCCGTACGATCTCAAAACATCTCGGATGGCAGTCAAGGCAATTACAGGGCAAGACAAAGCACTACGTCGCAGTACACAAGGCAGTACAAGGCAATACTCAGTCAAATAAATAACAGACAGTCACAAAATTCACAGTGCAGTGAATTCACATGGGTCAGATGGCAACCAAAAGAAGGACAGGGCAATACAAGGCGAGAGGTAACCCAATACGGGGCCGGACAAGGCAATATGCAGTTGTGGCGGGTGGAGCGATTCACTTCAGTCCTGAGAGAAGTAGAGAAACATTTAGAAACATCAACACAGTGTTTCGACAAAGGCAGCAGTGAACGTAACATCCCTTTACCAGGTTCCGTGGCCACGTACCCCAGATCATTTATTGCACAGGGGCCAGGGTCAGACGAGCTGTTAGGGAGACCCTCCCGTCGAGCCACAACCCCCTTGCTTTCTAAACTCCTTCTTGAAGAGCAGTCTAAGTGCGGCTGGATCCAATTCCTAGCCCTGGACTTGGGCACCGGTTCACCTCTAAAGGATTGTATCCGCGCCATCAACCCTTTATATCACTGAGCTAAGGCTACGAGGTTTAGCGTGGTATTAGTCACTTACCGAGACTCTGTTGCGGCAAGGGATCTCTCAGCCTTGAGGAGCAGAACCTGAAGCAAGCGTCCCCGCTCAAGGGCACATCCTGGTGCTATGACAGACTATGACAGGCAATACTATGACAGGGCAATACAATGCGAGACGTAACTTTACACAGGGCAGTACAAGGCCAATACACAGTCAAATAGGGAATGACCGATCACAAAATTGATGCACGGTCAAATAGAGTACAACAGCCTAAGAAGCCCTCAATACAGTGCCTGTCAACGCCAGAATACATCAGATGGCTCGCAGCACGGTGAGAGGGCAATACGACGCAAGACTCAGGAAAATACAGGGCAGTACAAAGCAATACGTAGTCAAATATAGAACAGCCGATCAAAAACACCCTCAGTTCGGTGCGGTACAACCCCAGAGAGTGTAAAAGGACAGTTAAGACTATTTCATGGCAACACAACGCACAATGTAACACAATACAGGTTGCTACAACACGATACAGAATAATATAGGAAACAACCCATCAAAACGCCACAATACGGTGCAGTACGATCCCACACGGTCTCGGGTGGCAGTCAAAACAACTATAGGGCGACACGATCCAAGATGCAACATTACACGACAGAGCAGAACTGAAGACGCAGTCAACTAAATACCAACCAATTAGAAGAACCGCAATACAGTGCGGGAGAAAACAAAAATAAATGGAGATGCCAGTCAAGACAATGACAGAGCAATACAAGGCAAGAAATAACGCAATACAGGGCAGTACAGTGAAATACACGGTCAAATAAATAACTGATTAAGTATCCCGCAATACCGTGCGATGCAATGCCAAAACGCGTGAGACAGCAGTCGAGGCAGTGACAGAGCTATACAATGGAAGACGTAACAATGCAGGGCTGTACAACACCAAAATGTATCAGATGGCACTCAGAACAATAACATGGCGATACAATGCAAGCCGCAACACAATACAAGGTGGTAACAAGGCAATACACGGTCAAACACAGACTAACGAATAAAACCTGCACAATACGGATCGCTGCAATCCCAGAACATCTAAAGTGACAGTGAACGGAATGACGGGGCAGTACAATGCAAGATACAACACTAGACAGGGCAATACGCATTCAAATAACGCACAACCGATTAAAAAACCCACAATACACACCAGTACAATGCCGGAACAGATCAGATGGCAGTCCGGGCAAATAGAGGACAATACAATGCCAAACGTGATGCCATACAGGGCCGGACAAGGCAATACGCAGTTGTGGCAGGCCGAGCGGCTAACTTCGCTTCTAAGAGAGAAGCGGTGAAACATTCAGAAACATCAACACAGTGATTCTCCAAAGGCAGCAGCGCATGTGACGGCGCTTTACCAGATTCCATATGGCCACGCACCCCGGATTATTTACTGCCTAGGGGCCAGGGTCAGACAAGCTGTCAGGGAGACCCTCCCGTTGAGTCACGAGGCTCGGAAAGGACCCCCTTGCTTTCTAAACTCCTTCTCGGAGAGGAGTCTAGGTGCGGCTGGATCCAATTCCTAGCCCCGGACTTAGGCAACGGTTCACCTCTAAAGGATTGTATCTGCGCCATCGACCCTTTATATCACTGAGCTAAGGCTACAAGGTTTTGTATGCTATTAGTCACTTACTGAGAATCTGTTGCGGCAAGGCATCTCTATCTCGAGGAGCAGAACCTTAATTGAGCGTCCCTGCTCAAGGGGAGATCCTGGCACGGAGGCCCCTGCCATGCAGAAGTCAAAAGGCTCTTGGGCTGTCCACTATTTATGGGGTAAGCTAATTGACTTATAGTCACATCAGCACAGGAACAAAATATCTAGGTCCCCACTGTGTTGCCAACCATCCCCCAACTTCAAGTACCACTCAGAACAACTCCATGGATGATTGGGGCGCCAAAACGAAGGGGCGCCCACACCACCCCAGCAGTCAAATAAGGAACAACCAATGGAACTTTCACAATAAATAAGTACAATCCCAGACAGTCCAAAGTAACAGCCAAGACAACGACAGACCAATACAGTGCAAGACCTAACATCATACAGAGCAGTAAAAGGCAACGCGCAGCCAAGTCAAGAACAGTTAAAATACCCATAATCCAGTGCAGCACTGTGACACTGTCCCAAAACGCAGTCAAAACAATGACAGAGTAATGCAACACGAGCTGTAACACAATACAGGGCAGCACAAAGCAATACACAGTCACACAAAGAACAGCCAATTACAAAACCCACAACAGAACGCCCTACGATCTCAGGAAGTCTCAGAGGGCAGTCACGGCAAATACAGGGCAATACGGTGCAAGATAACACAATACAGGCCACTGCCAGCCAATACTCAGTCAAATAAATAACAGACAGTCAAAAAATTCACAATGCAGTGCACTACTATGACACCATGGGTCAGGTGGCAATCATGACAACGATAGGGCAATACAAGGCAAGACGTAACCCAACACGGGGCCGGACAAGGCAATATGCAGTTGTGGCAGGTGGAGCCATTCACTTCACTCCTAAGAGAAAAGTAGAGAAACATTCAGAAACATCAACACAGTGATTCTCCAAAGGCAGCAGTGCGCATGACGGCGCTTTATCAGGTTCCGTGGCCACGGACCCTGGATTATTTCCTGCCTAGGGGCCAGGGTCAGACGAGCTGTCAGGGAGACCCTCCCGTTGAGTCACGAGGCTCGGAAAGGACCCCCTTGCTTTCTAAACTCCTTCTCGGAGAGGAGTCTAGGTGCGGCTGGATCCAATTCCTAGCTCGGAGAGGACCCCCTTGCTTTCTAAACTCCTTCTCGGAGAGGAGTCTAGGTGCGGCTGGATCCAATTCCTAGCCCCAGACTTGGGCAACGGTTCACCTCTAAAGGATTATGTCTGTGCCGTCAACCCTTTACATGGCTCATAAAAAACAGCTGATGAAGGAAGTGACAATATGGTGGCCTACAACGGCAGAATAGATCAGATGACAATCAAGACAACAACAGAGCAATACAATGGAAGACGTAACACCACACGGGGCCGGACAAGGCAATACACAGCCACATCAGAACCCATGAGAGACATCAAACTACAGTCCAGACCTAGGACAGATTCTCTAACGTGACCGTCAAGACGACAGGGCAATGCAATGCAAGATGTAACACAGGCCATATGCAGTTGTGGCGGGCGCAATGATAAAATTCACTCCTAAGAGAGAGGTAGAGAAACATTAACAAACATAACAGTGATTCACTAAAGGTAGCAGCGCACGTGATGGCACTTTACCAGGTTCCATATGGCCACGCACCCCGGGTCATTTACTGCCTCAGGGCCAGGGTCTGACACGCTGTCTGGGAGACCCTCCTGTTGAGTCACGAGGCTCGGAAAGGACCCCCTTGCTTTCTAAACTCCTTCTCCGAGAGGAGTCTAGGTGCGGCTGGATCCCATCCTCGCCCCGGACTTGGGCAACGGTTCACCTCTAAAGGATCATATCTGCGTGATCAAACCCTTCGTATCGCTCAGCTAAGATGGCAAAGTCTGGCATGCTGTTAGTCACTTACCCAGAATCTGTTGCGGCAAGGCTTCTCTCAACCTAGAGGAGCAGAACCTTAAGTGAGTGTCCCCGGGAAACGCTGGCAAACAGGCCGCTGCCTTGCAAGGAAGCTCAAAGGGCTCTTGGTCTGTCCGCTAGGTCTATAGCAAGCTAACTGACTCACAGTGTCTTGACTCTGGTGCCAGCCACCCCACAAAGTTCAAGTGCCACTCGTAGCGACTCCTGCTGGTCGTTATAGCTCGAGCAGCAGCCTGGAGGAAAAAGGGGGGTGACATCGCAACAGCGGTCAAATACAGAACAACCGGTTAAAAATTGTACAATACTGTGCCAGAGACTCTAAAATAACTGGCAAGACAACGACAGGGCAACACCATGCAAGATCTAACCTTACACAGGGCAGTACAAGGCAACATACAATCAAATGCAGAGCAGACAATGAAAGAATTGACGGTACGGTGCCATACAACGGTAGAATATATCAGATGTCGGTCACCACAATGACAGAGCAATACAAGGCAAGACGTAACGCGATACGGGGCCCTACCAGGCGACACAGTCAAGGAAACAACAACCCATGAAAGAATTCACAATACAGCGCGGTCCTAGGACGGAACGTGTAAAATGACCGTCGAGACAGTGACAGGGCAATACAATGCAAGACACAACACCATACCAGGTGGTAACAAGGCAACATGCAGCCAAACGAAGAACAACCGATTAAGAAACCCAGCATACGTTCAACTGTAATACCAGAAAACATCAGAAGGCAGTCAAGACAACGACAGCACACTATAACATGAGAAGTAACACAATACACAGCAGTACAAGGCATTACACAGTCAAATAAAGAAGAACCGATTAAAAACCACACAATACAGTGCGGTGCGATGCCAGAGTGGATCAGAAGGCAGTCGAGACTATGACGGGGCAATATAATGCAAGATGTTACACAATACAGGGCGGTACAAGGCATTAGAAAGCCAGATGAAGAACAACCGATTAAAAAACCTGCAATACAGCGTGGTACGAGGCCCGAACAGATCAGAAGGCAGTCAAGGCTACGACGGGGCAATATAACACGAGACATAACGCAATAGAGGGCGGTACAAGGCATTACACAGTCAAAGAACAACCGATTAAAAAAAAAAAAACCACGCAACACGGTGTGGTACGATGCCAGAATAGAACACAGAGCAATCAAGAGCGTGACGGGGCAACACGATGCGAAACCGATACTGAGTGAGGCGGAGCAATACTATTTCAAATATACAAGAACATAGTACGGAACCAAATTCTTAAGCGTACGACACAAGACCATCTCAAATGGCAGTCAAGGAAGTTACTGAGCAACGTAATCCCGATTTGCACAAAATGGTGCCATCAGGCACCATCACGTCCATCAACCCTAAGTTGTACTGCAACTGTACCCCGCATCACACGCGCCGTACCCTTCTGCTCACCTGCTCCGCATGGATTCCGGGTTTGGACTTTGTGGCACACTCTGGTTCTGGCACCTAAAACACCTAAGACACACAATATTACTGTTGAGCTTACGGGAAACCACCACCCCCATGCGCTACCTCTCTGCTACCCAGCTCACCTCCAACGCTCGTCCGGCTCCGGATGCCTGCGGCGCCTGCAAAACCAAAGACAAACACTCCCCTGAGCCACAATGTAGCACTGGGCTATTAGACGCCAACGTGTCCACAACCGCCTCACTTGCTGGGACTACTCAGTGGGTGCGCAGCATCGCCCCTCTGACCCTGCATGTCACACCAACCGAAGAAACACACGCCGAGATACTGCCCAAAACCCTACCAAATTCCCCATCTCCCACTCCCTCACCTTGCCCGCCCATCCTCCCCCGAGGCGTGCAACCTGAAGGCTCGCAAACCACCCATAAAACCCAACAGACATGGGTTGCTTTAAAACTTGAAAGTTGCTCCCTCTGAGGCAGATGTGATAAGGTCAGCAGCGGCGGGTGGGCTGAAGTGACTGACTCATCCCCATCCCCACATCCCATGTCATTCATTGCTTCAAAACTTCAAATTGGAAAGAACCAATACATACAGTACTCAGAGCCACATCTTCTCTCTAATACCACGTGCTGACTCACCTTCTTACATTGCTCTCCTCTCCTACGCTGCCCCGCCAAGCTTGTCCTGTTGCATCTGCAAGAACGACATCAGAGAAATCACCCTGAGGCAGAGCAATAGAGTCATAACAACAAAAAGCCTTGCACCTTTTTACAAATACCATCTAAGGTCCAAATACAACCGTACACAAAGAAAATTACAAAAAAAAAAATCCGCACCAAAACCAGCTGTACCCTCTTCCACATGAACTCTTCTTCACTGCTGCTGTATTGCCTTTCCAACATGCCTCTGCTCTTCCCAAACAAAACAGAAGAGGTGTCTACACAGCCTCCCAAAGGCTACCCTGAGACAACTCTAACACCTTTGCCCTGATCTACTGGGATTCATGTACTACATATAGACTCTCCACAGGATTCCGCCCACCCTGGACACTACGTGCCCAGGCAGGGCAGCCCCGAGCCAAACACTCACGGTTACGGACAGACACTACACGGAACGCTACGAACGACACGCCTCAAAGATGAGAGAAAACTCTCAGCAAGAAAGATGACACGGGGACCAAAGTCACCGTCGTGCAAGAAAATCTGTGGGATCGTGATGATGTCAACATGAAGACGCTCTACGGAACCCCCTGAAGCAAACTGTAGAACGTGATGGTACGTAATAAGAATGGACTGTTGAGCCCGCTAAGATGGACGTGCAGGAAGTCTGGCTTCAAGACCTAAGAACGTAACGACGCAGGGAAGAACTCCCAGACGTGGAAGTGGGCCGTCCAGAAACTTCCGAGAGGCAAGATTGATGCACGCTTTAAGATGCTAACGCAAGAAGAGCATCAGATGAATGGTGCTACGCCCACAGGCCCAAGCATTCGAGACCCTAAGGATGACGCCCAGGGCCCCACGTCGTGCTCCTGGAGCTCAAAGATGACCTCGAGACCCAAGAAGGGGCGAAGATACACAACACAGACCACATGAACGACATGACAACACGCACGGGCTGGAACTGCCCTGCCCGGGACACGCTAGCGTCACACTGAGCAGTAAGCAACATCCTTTACCTTCCTAAATATGACTGTGCCCCGGGACAGCCCTCGCCACTACGCTAACGTCAAAGACCCCATTTTGCAATTGTCCACCTCGGCCCCTCTCCGGCACCTGACTGTCAACTTAGCTTTTGGAGGGCCAGCCATCTGAATCCTTCTTCGATGCGGTCCGCAAAAACCAGCCATCCGATACATTTCCGCAGTCACCAGGTTCCTCCTCTTCCTCTGCAAAAGGAAAATAAAACATAATCCCAGAGGCCGCCACAGCACCAGCAATAAGCATCCTGAGAGGAGATGCCAACCTCTTCGACGACACGCTCAGCCTCCCGAATGCCGTGGCGTTCTGCTTGCCCGCTCTGCGCCGATTCCGGAGTCCGAGGCTGCAATGATAGTTATTCACAGCACCTAAGAGACCAAGAAACACAACATTACCACTGCGCTTCTGCCAAACCGCCACACCATCAACTCCTATCTTCTGTCTTCATTCACATGAAAAAAAAAGTACCCAATTGTATTCATAGAGGCGCCAGTCACATCTTCCCTCTAATGCCACATGCCGAGCCACCTCCGTACAGCGCTCCTCTCGGCTCCCCTACATCACCCTGCACATCTCATCTCTCGGCATCTAAAAAGAGAAAAAAAAAAAAAATCCAACATTACGCCGATGCAGAGCGATAGCTTAATTCCAAAGGTCTTGTTTCTACTTCGGAACACTGTTCAATTAGATCCAACTACAGCCTGCCATCAAAAAAAAAAAAACCACAGAAAAAGCCCACAAACATTACACCCCACACAAAGCAGCCTGAACATCTTTGAGATACTGTGTCCTTCACTGACTGTGAACAGCCTCTCCGACTTGGCTCTGCTTATGCCAACACCCACTAATAAAACACCCACGCACCCAACCTACTGAGAGCAAATTAATTCCAGATGACTACCCAACCTTTGCCTCGGTCGCCACAGATCCACATATTAACTGTAGACTCTCGTCACTATTCTGCCTGCCCTGGACTCTACACACCCGGGCAGGGGGGCTCCGAGCCAGACACACACACAAGCACAGACCAACACTACACAAAACGCTAAAAACAACGCATCTCAAGGATGAGAGAAAACTCTCAGCAAGAAGGATGACACCCAGACGGAAGTCACCGTCGGGCAAGACGACCTGGAGACCGTGGTGGTGATGTGAAGAGGCTCTATGGAAGCCCCTGAAACAGAGTGTAGGACATCATCACCTGTGATAAGAAGGGACTGTCAAGACTGATAAGATGTATGCGGGGGAAGCCTGGCTTCAAGACCTAAGAACATAATGACATAGGGAAGAAGTCCCAGTTGTAGACGCGGGCCATCCGGAAACTTCCAAGACGCAAGACCAATGCAAGCTTTAAGCTTCTAACGCAAGACGACCAGCAGCCGAATGGTGCTATGCCCATGGGTGCAGGCGTTCGAGACCCTAGGGATGGCGCCTGAGGCGCCATGCCGTGCTCCTGGAGCTTAAAGACGACCTCGAGACCCAAGAAAGGTCTAAGACACAGAACACGGACCACACGAAAGACAACAACACACACAGGCTGGAACCACCCTGCCCGGGAATGCCGAACAGTAAGCCGCATCCCTTACGTGCCTAAAGGAGACTGCCCTCCAGGACAAACCTCTCCCCTACGCCAACTTCAAAGACACCTTTTTGCAATTCTCAACCTCGTCCCCTCTCGAGCGCCAGTCTCTCAACTTAGCTTTTGGAGGGCCAGGGGTCCGAATCCATCCTTGAGGCAGTCCACAGAAAACAGCCATCCAGTACGTTCCTGTGGTCACCAGCTTCCTCCTCTTCCTCTGCAAAAGGAAAAGAAAAAAAAAAGTTATCCCAAAAGCAGCCACAGCACCAGCAATAAGCATCCTGAGAGGAGATGCCAACCTCTTCCACAACACCCTCAGCCTCATGAACACCGAGGCATTCTGCTCGCCCGCTCAGCGCCAATTCCAGAGTCTGACGCTGCGGCAACAGTTATTCACGGCACCTAAGATACCAAGAAACACAGCATTACCACTGCGCTACTGCCAAACCACCAGTCCCGTGCTCCTCCTCGATACTATCTGGCTCGCCTCAAATGCGAGAGCCTAGAGCACACCAGGCTCCGACGACACCCGAACCCATCTGCAAAACCTGTCCAAGAAGGACTCATGAACCCGGCTACCTTTTCTAGCCCTCCCCCAGTGCCAAAACTTTAGAAACCCCTTCTCTTCTCCCTGAGCTGCCAGGGAAGGAGCCCCACTTCTTCCCCATAGATCCCACCCTTTATTTGCCAGCCCGAACACCCGGCGTTGGACACTTCTTGAGAGCCACTCTTCCCAGCCTCTCCCTGCGTCCCACCACCACCTCCTATCTTCTGTCTTCCCACGGACTCTGGGCTCTGCTGCAGACCCACAGAGTCAGTGAAGCCCTGATCTGACCTATACCAGGGGCCTGCCACAAGCCGCAAAGGCTCCAGGGACACGGCAAAACCCTGAGCACGGTGGGGGAAGGTGACAAGGCACCCCACATCCTGAAATACGTTATGCTTTATGGCCCTGCTGCTTTCCTGAGAAATGTGGAAACTCCATCTACAGCTGCAGACAAGGTGCTCACCCAGTCCCTGCAAAGTAATCTCATCATCTGCCCGATTGAGACAAATTCTATTGGCATCTTATCTGGGATACAGCAAAGCTAGTGGGGGAAAAAAAAAAAAAACACAAACAAGAAAGTTCCGTCTTCAATACAGTCAGGGATTCCAGGAAAATGCGCCATGCCTGGAAGAGAGAAAACCATACCCTTAAACTATCTCACCGCCCCCTAAGACTCATTACCACGCGACTCACCTGAAAAACCACAAGGAAGAGAACCGGCACATGAGGCCGCTCTCTACTATACACGCTGCCAAACCTCACCTGGTCCTGAAGGTCTTGCCACCTCCAGCTTCTTACCTGCTATTCTCTAAATGGGATAACATCTCCACCCAAGGAGCTGAGCCGCCTCCAAAGCTGCAATCGACTGAAGGACAGGCAGAGCTCTGACCCTGGAGACACCTGGCAGCAGAACGAGCTGCCCCAGCAGAGGCTGTGGGTTATATACCCCGGGCCCCGCCCAACGCCCTTCCCACCATCCCCTGGGAAAGGGCCTGGCTGACCTCCACAAGGCATAGAGCCTGCCAGAGGAAAAGCTGCTCCTTTCCTCACAGGCCTGAGAAGTACAGCATGCAAAACACCAAAACGGAGAAAGCGACCCTTAGAGGAACGGACAATATGTGCTCTTTTATTACAACTACATCAACTGTGTCAGCAACAGGGCCCGGTAGGTAAGTAAACTTAATTAAACTTCTGCAGGGCGTAGACATAAAGAGAAAGACATCATCCTAACCTAAATAGGCCAGAAGATCATGAAGCACAGTAACAATATTTTTATCAAGACTCAATGTGCTTTAGTTTCCTTGTAAAAGAAACCCCACAACGAGTCATACAGCATTTCTAGCAAGACGACGCATATTATCCGACTTCTGCCAGAACTGTGTTCTGGATCGGACCGACAGACAGAGTGCAAGCAGAGGCTTGTGTGCCGCCTGTAATGCAGTGGCTGAGAAAGAACCAAGGCTTGGGGCCGCCGCTCTCCTCGGCCGAGTCTGCTCCGGTGCCCTGTCTGTCATCATTGCTGTTGTGCCTTAGGCCATGCAGTAAAACAAGTGACACATGCTCCCTTTTAACTTCTCTCCTGAGGCAGAAAAGAACAAGAGAGAGAGACTTAGGGACTGAAAGATAAACTGAACTGTAATGAAATCTTAACAGCAAAATAATACCAAGAAAAGACAACAGTAACAAGAAAACAATTAAATATATACAGGACATACACAACCCGATACAGAGCTCCCAGGATGACCGCTGCTTCACTGGCAAAGTCCGGAACCAGACTCCGGACCTGGTTGCATAAATGCACGGATCGAGGTCAAAGGACAATGAACAGACAGAGGAGTCTTCAGAGGCCAGACAACAGGTACCGACCCCTTTGATCCCTCCGCTTTTATACTGAGCGTGATGAGGATGGGATGGAATACCCTATCAGTCAGATTCGGGTCACCGGTCCCGTCTACTCTTCACTATGGGTACAACCCCTCTACGCTTTTCTGCTTCCAACCCTCCAACAGGGCATATATAAAAGTTAGCTGGGCTGTGCTGTTGTAGGAATAAGTATAAGCAAGAGCCTCTCCGCACGGCATCCCTTCGCATTAAGTGTAAATATAAGTTCTTGGTGCTCTGAAGGCAGATACTACCTGAAAAATACGTCATTATTTTCAGAGAGTTCACTTCATTGGAAGAGACTTACCTGAAAAGTAAAGTGACTGCAAACAACACCAGTTCTGTTGTACCTCAGACCAGCACTTCCACACATGGCTACGTAACCTCACATTCACATGAAAAAAAGAAGAAGTGGCCAAATGTATTCATGGAGCCGCCGGTCACATCTTCCCTTTAAGACCTCGGGCTCAGCCACCTTTGTCCTGCACCCCCATCAGCTCCCCTGTGTATCCCTGGCCACCTCATCTCTCTGCATCTGAAAAAAAAGCAACACACCAACATCAAACATTACCCTAATGCAGAGCAGTAGCTTAATTCCAAAGGTCTTGTTTCTACTTAGGAACCCTGTTCACATAAGTCCAACTACAGCCTGTCATCCAAAGAAGAGACGCCTGCAAACATTACACCCCACACAATGCAGGTTTACCATCTTTGAGATACTGTCCCCTCCACTAGCCATGAACACCCTCTCCAACTTGTCTCCGCTTATGCCAGCGCCCACTAATGAAACACCTGTCCACACAGCCTCTCGAAAGCTAATCAATTCGAGACGACTGAGCAACCTTTGCCTGGGTCTAGACAGATCCTCATATTCAGTACAGACTGCTGTCGTGATTCTGCCTACCCTGGACGCTACACACCCAGGCAGGGCAGCCCCAAGCCAAACACACACAGACTGACGCTACACAGAACACAACAAACGACGCGCCTCAAGGATGAGAGAAAACTCTCAGCAAGAAGGATGACACCGGGACCAAAGTCATCGTCGGGCAAGACAGCCTGCAGGACCGTGATGGTGACGATGTGAAGAGGCTCCACAGAACCCCCTGAAACAAAGTGTAGAACTTCACAGTTCCTGAGAAGGGACTGTTGAGCCTGACAAGATGGACACACAGGAAGCCTAGCTTCAAGACCTAAGAACTTAACGACACAGGGAAGAAGCCCCAGTCGCTGACGCGGGCCATCCAGAAAGTTCCAAGATGCAAGACCGATGCACGCTTTAAGATGCTAATGCAAGAAGAGAGGCAGACGGTTGGTGCTACGCCCACGGGTGCAGGTGTTCGACACCGTAAGGATGGCACCCAATGCACATTCCGTGCTCCTGGAGCTTAAAGATGATCTCAAGACCCAAAAAAAGGGTCTAGGATGCAAAACACAGACCACACGAACGACACGACAACACACACAGGCTGCAACTGCCCTGCCTAGGATGCGCTAACATCACACTGGACAGTAAGCTACATTGTTTACCTGCCCAAAGGAGACTGTGCCCCAGAACAGCCCTCCCCCCTACACTAACGTCAAAGACCCCATTACACAATTGTCAGCCTCCACCCCTCTCCAGTGCTGGTCTCTCAACTTAGCTTTTGGAGGGCTAGCATCTGATTCCATCCTCGACGTAGTCCACAAAACACAACCATCCGATACGTTCCTGCAGTCACCGGCTTACTCTTCCTCTGCAAAAGGAAAAGGAAAAGAGAAAGTCATCACAAAAGCAGCCACAACACCAGCAATAAGCATCCTGAGAGGAGATGACGACCTCCTCCACAAAACCCCTCAAGCCTCCTGAATGCTGATGCAGTCTGATTGCCTGCTCCACACAGATTCTAGAGTCGGATGCTGTAGCGACAGTTATTCACGGCACCTAAGATACCAAGAAACACAGCATTTGCACTGCGCTTCTGCCAAACCACCAGTCCTGTGCTCCTCCTCAATACTATCTGTCTTGCCTCAAATGCGAGAGCCTAGAGCAGACTAGATACCATCAACAACCAAACCCAATTACAAAACTGGTTTGAGAAAGACACATGAACCCGCCTCCCTTTCCTAGCCATCCCCCTCCTGAACCATCAGGGAAGGAGGCCCACTGCTTCCCCACAACTCCTGCCCCTTATTTTCCAACTGCTCCTCAGGACCTGCTGTTCTGAGCCCTGCCCTGTGTTTGGCAGGCACCTCCTGTCTTCCGCCTTCATAGAGACTCCGGGCTCTGCTACAGACCTGGAAAGCCGGGAAAACAGTTACAGAACCTACTGGTAGCCTCCCGCAAGAGCTTTAGGGCCACCATGATACCCTGCATGCTCTGGGGCAAAATGATGAGCCATCCCTGCTGCTTCCTCAAAACAAACAAACTCAATATATAGATACGTACAAAACACTCACCCTAAATCCTACTCCAGTATCTCATAACACACACAATTAAGACTAATAAAAACACCAACTAACATAGTGTACATCAAAATTGGAAAAAAACACAAGATTTTATCTTCAATGAAGTCAGAAATTATAGTAAAACACACCACCTGCCATAAGCAAAAAAAAAAAGATACATACTATTAAGCCATTTAAACAAACCAAATGCTCCCTACAAAACTAAAGATATGGGGGGAAAAAAAAAAAAGATAACATACAACTCCACTTTCTATGGCAACCACCCTTACATTGAGAAGCCTTACCTCTGATGTCTTACCTATGCTAGTTTAAACGCTAAAACAAGCCTTCCCAAACAGCTGCACAAGCTCCAAAACAACTCTTAAGAAGCTCCAGAGCTCCGACCCTGGAAAAGACCAGCAGCAGAACAAGGTCCTGCCCTGAAGCTGTGGCTCATATACCCCGGGCCCCACCTGAGGCCCTCAGGCCCCACCCACCACCTTTCCCACAATCCCCTGGGTAAAGGGTGGGGCCAACCCCCAGAAGCATAAAAGCACCTGAAGGTGCAGCAGGTGTTGTTATTCGCTTTAAGTTTACTATTTACAAAGTAGTGAAGAGTGACCCTTGATAGAAAAAGCATTATCTGCTCCTCCCTTGCAGCTACACCTATTGCATCAATGACATGTCCAGGTGAGCAATTAAGTTATTTTTTTATGGAATGTAAATAGAAAAAAAATAAACATCAGACTTATCTCTATAGAAAAGTAGCTTATTCAATGCAATGATAACAGTATTATTAAATTTTATGTACTTGAGTGTCCTTCAAAAAAAAAATACAAACCCAAACACAATCTATTACTATGGGGTCATTCCTTATTTCTAGCAAGACCGTGTGTACTAACGAACTTCTGCCAGAACCCCTTTTTGGATGGGAGTGAATAACAAAACAGAATCAGATTCTATGAGAAAACTTTCTCAAAAACATTTTCCTCTGTGAAATAAGTTATTTATTGTAAATTGCTAGCAATTTAAAGTCATATTGATAATCTCATTTTGACTTGTTACTCAACAGCACTACTTGAGTCCCAAAATACAGAAAGCAACAAAAAAGCATGGAATTACAAGTCATGTATTTCCTGAACCTGCATAAAGCACCCTAATTAACATCTAAGTAGCTAGAACAAAAACAAATTTATATACATAAACTCATATTTTACAATAGGTATAAAAATGAGAAATTCTTCTTTATTTCAATGCCTCATGCCCATATAGACAGGTTTTATTCCATTTTTAAACACACATTCCCCCCATGAATTTTCAGGCATTTTTAGGTTGTGAACTGCCTCTTTTGGGGGGGACTCAGTGTGACAACCCACACCCCCCCGGAAAAGGTCTTCTTTTGACTTAGAAATACCATCTGGAGTACAATTACAGCCTGACATTAAAAAAAAAAAAACAAACTACACAAACATCACACCCCACACAAAGCAGCTTTAACATCTTTGAGATGCAGTCTGCTTCACTACTGCTGAACAGCCCCTCCCACATAGCTCTGCTCATCCCAAAAAAACCCTTAATTAAAGAGCTGCCCACACCACCTGCTGATGGCTAACTTGATGGGAGTTGACTGTACCACCTTGGCCTCAACAGTCTCATTAGATCAATGTATTAACCATATACTCTTACTGCTGTTCCCCCTACCCCTGACTCTACAGCCCCAGGCAGCGCAGCTCCAAGCCAAACACACCCACGTGCAGCCCAACACCACACAGCACTAGAGACAACGTGACTCCAAGATGAGAGAAAACTCTCCACAAGAAGAGCGACTTTCAGACAAGAGACGCTGTCGGGCAAGAAGAGCGACTTTCAGACAAGAGACGCTGTCGGGCAAGAAGAGCGACAGGGCTGCAGCGCTGACACGACCAGGCTCTACAGCCAAGCCATAAAAGAGTCAAATGTAACGGACCATTCCAAGAAGTTCCTGTCAAAACGGAGATGACGTATGTGCAGGAAGCATGGCTTCAAGACCCGAGAACGTAAGGATGCAGGGAAGAAATCCCAGTGCGTAACAGCAGGTGGCTAGAACGGCTAGGGCTCAGAGAAGAGAGCTGCTCAGGCAGCCGGGAACGACGCTGCAGAAGAGGACCATTCAGAAACTCCTGAGAGGCAAGTCCTATCTGCACTTTAAAATTGTTATGCAAGAAAAGAAGTGCCCATTGGGCACTCTGCCAATTAGCACAGGCATTTGAGACCCTACAGGTGGTGCCCGAGGCACATGCTGTGCTCCTTGAGTGCAAAGAGAAATAAGGACACCAAAACTTAAGGAAAGTCCAAGACACAGAAGACAGAGCACACAAACTACACAACCAAAGACACAGGCCAGAACTGCCCTGCCCAGCACACACTAGCTTTGTGCTGAAAAGTAACCCACTCCCTTTACCTACTCAGAGGAGACTGCTCCCGCATAGCCCTCTGCTCTAGCCTGACTTTAAAACTCCTCCCTGAAACTGTCAACCTTGGCCCCCCTCCAGCACCTGTCCCTCTACTTCGCTTTCAGAGGGCCAGTGGTCTGAATTCATCCTTGACAAAAAAAACCACAACAAACAGCTAACTGATGTGTTCCTGCAGTCACCATGTTCCTCTTCATCAGCAAAACAAAAAGAAATCACAGCTCCAGCAGTGACCACCATGACAGTAGATGCCAACCTCTTCCACAACACCCTCATCCTCAGAGGTGCCATGGCAATCCACTCACCTGCTTCACGTCGATTCCAGTCGGAGGCTGCAGCAACAATTATTTATGGCACCTAAGATACCAACAAACACAAAATTACCATTGCATTTCTGCAAAATCATCAGTCCCGTGCTCCTCCTCCACACTGTCCAGCTCACCTCAAATGCAAGAGACTAGAACAGACCAGACCCTGTCGACACCCAAATCCAAATGCAAAACCGATATGACAGAGACTGATGAACCCACCTCCTTTTCCTAGCCAGCCCCCAGCGCCAAAACTTTAGAAACCCCTTCTCTTCTCCTCAACCGTCAGGGAAGGAGCCTCACTTCTTCCTGACAGCTCCCATCCTGTATTTGCAACCCTGAACCCCCTACGCCGGCTGCTTCTCAGGAGCAGCTCTTCTGAGCTGTGCCCTGCGTTTGGCAGGCACCTCCTATCTTCTGTCTTCCCACAGACTCTGGGCTCTGCATCAGACCCACAAAACAAATAATGTCCTGACACAATCTATGAGGGGCCTGCTGCCCGCTGCAAAAACTCTAGGGACACCGTGGCACTCCATGGGCAACGGGGAAAGGTGATGAGCCATGCCATACCCTGAACGACGCTATGCCTTACGTCCCTGCTGCTTTCTTGAGAAATGCTGGTGCCATATATGCAGATGCATACAAAACGCTCACCCTAACCCCCATAAGATAATCTCATCATCAACCCAATTAAGAGAAACAATATCAGCAATTTACACAGCATACTGCAAAACTGGTGAAAAACCCACAGTTCTATCTTCAATAAAGTCAGAAATTCTAGGAAAACGCAGTGCTCCTAGAACAAAGAAAAGCATACTATTAAACCATCTGGGCACCCCTTAAACACTCATCACAAAGTTATGACCCGAAAAAAAAAGGAGCATACCAGTCAACTTTCTACCATACAGGCAGCTGGATGTTTACTGCTCCCGAAGGTCTCAGCTCAGCCTTCTCACCTCTGCCTCCCTAAATGCCGAAACACGCCTGCCCAAACAGCTGAGCCTGTCCCAAAGCTGCAGCAAAGCGAGGGACCAGCAGAGCACCCACCCCACGGGGCCCAGCAGCAGAATGAGCTCCTGAGCCCGGGCTGGGGCTCGTGTACCCCGGGCCCCGCCCACCGCCCTCAGGCCCCGCCCACCACCCTTCCCACAATCCCCTGGGAAAGGGGCAGGGCCAACCCCCAGAAGACGTGAAGGCGGGTGGCAGCGGGAGCAGCAGCTTTGCTTCTCCTGCCTTAAGTTCCCAGCAGGCGAAGCGCCTCCCCTTTTTATTTCCATTTGGGACTAACCTCTGGTGATTCTCTTACCGCTTTTGTGTGATTTCTGTCCAGTTGTTGCTGTGGAGAAGAGAGCTCTGCAGGGGTTGCATTATTTTTGCGATCTTCAGATATTTTTGTGGTTAACTGATAATCGTGTTTTATCGTTTTGGAAGAGTGTTGGAAGCATATGATTTCCAGAAGACTTATGAGCATTTACGGACGGGCTCCTGGAGGACTAAAGTGCCATAGAGACGCGCGTCGGAGGACTGAGGGGGCACTTCCGGGGTCGTGGAGGACCGAAGTGCCACGGAGACGCGCGTCGGAGGACTGAGGGGGCACTTCCGGGGTCGTGGAGGACCGAAGTGCCACGGAGACGCGCGTCGGAGGACTGAGGGGGCACTTCCGGGGTCCTGGAGGACCGAAGTGCCACGGAGACGCGCGTCGGAGGACTGAGGGGGCACTTCCGGGGTCCTGGAGGACTGAAGTGCCACGGAGACGCGCGTCGGAGGACTGAGGGGGCACTTCCGGGGTCCTGGAGGACCGCGAGGTCACGTAGATGGAAACCCGGAAAACTGCCGGGCACTGACGGGGCCGTGGTAACGTGTAAGAGCCGATGCGGAGGGGCCGATGGCCGCTCTGGAGGCCGGGCGGGCCTCACCGATGCCGCTCCAGGTGGCGCGGAGCTCGCCAGAGTCCCGGCGGTCCTGGTTCGCCCTCCGGCCGCCGCTCTCTTGAGACTGCGGCCGGACGGGCCTCCGCGAAGCCGCGCCTGCGCACGAGCTGCGGCGCCGGCGGCGGGGGCCGAGGGGGGCCGGGAGGCGCAGGCACTGCGCATGCGCCGCCCCCCACCTGCAGGACGCGCCTTCAGCCGCCAGGCGGCAGCACCCACTCCGGTATTGACACACATCTGTACGTTTAGGGAATTTACGTTGCCCATTTCCTACGTTAACGCTTTTGATACCGAATATCTATTTAGGCTGTCTGCCTACACACCTAGTTTGACACTAATATCTTTTTATAAACGCATCTAAGTATTTTTATATTCTAGGATCTTTCATATAACACAGAATCACAGAATCCTTAGAGACAGAGGTTTTTATTTTGAACTTTTACATACATAATTTATATATATGTATGTTTCTCATTCCCTATTTCAATGCATCCTGCCCATAGTTACAGGTTTTCACATTTTTTAATGCATCCCAAGAATTTTCAGACATTCTGGGGCCGCGACCCACTTCTTTTGGGGGGGCAACTCCACGTAACCCCCCCCCCCCATCTCCCACTCACCTGCTCCTCTGCTGCATCATCGCTGCCCCAGTGACATCGGGGTGCCCCAAATGACACCATCACCCCCCAAGACACACACACACAGACACCCTTCTATTCACCCCAAAAAAAGGCTTAAAACGCCCAGACCCAGGGCTGGCCCCTTCTCCTCAGGGGGGCTCCGCCACCGGCTGCAAACCTGGGCTGGGGCATCTCTCGAGCAGCACGAGACGCCTACGACGAGGCACCTGGAAAACAAAAATCCCCAATTATAGCTCAGCATCCCAAAAAAACAGCACAGAAGAGAGCAGAGGAATTCCGTCAGACGGAGGGACGGGACAGGAGCTGGGGAAACAGCTCAGCTCGAAATACAGCACAGCCTTCAAAAGCCAGCGCCATTTGAACTCTTAAAAGTCAGGATTAAGACTAATCAGTGCCATTTTGAACACGTTCTTAGCATAAGGGCGAACCCTCCGGCTGGTGCTGGGAAACACCTGGCCCTTTCCCTTTCACTGAGAAGGTGTGCATGAAGTTTACATCCACCCAGTGAAAATACTTACCCTGTGAAAGTACTTGGCTTTCCTTCGGCGCTAATTTAACTTGCACGGCTGTGAACGGATACTATTAAACTATCCGTCTCCAAAATACACAGCTATGATTTGACCACGGGGGGTTTTTTGTGTGCTACACGAGGAGGAGGAGGGACATCGGGGCAGCGGCGCTGCCCGAGAGAGACACTACTGGCTGCCGGGAAAAGGCGGCACTGAAAGCCAGACAGAAGTACTTCAGAGCACTCTGCCAAAAAAACGGGGGGGAAAACCGCGTAACATTCAGTTGTCTCTCCTTTTAAACATTTCGAACAAATACCTAACTGCCCAGGTACACCTCATAAATTGTACACTACAGCCGTTTAGGCGGCTGCAGTTTAAACTACGCAAGTCAGTTTGTCGATTATACAACTCTCACTTTTTTTTTTTTTAGCTTCATTTAACATAGAAAAATCAGTGAGAGAAAAAACTCCTCCAAATGGTTTTACTTTTGGGGGCGGGGAATCAAATCGCCGGCGCCGCGATCCGTAGGGCTACCAAAAAGGACCGGCAGATTCGCGAATGCTTTTGGCTGTGCTGAAGGCGCAGAGGAACGCGTTTTTATGGTATCTCGACTGTTCCAACCGAGAACCCAAAGGCCGGCGATGCCAGCAACTGGGGGGAGACGCGCGGCACTTGGGCCTGCGGAAGGAAATGAACTTCCTCCCGAGGTTACAGAAAAAGGACATTGTTGAAGCCGTAACTCACCAAAACCACAACCAAAACCACAGGATTCGCCGTCACGAGTTAAACGCTGCTGATGCTTCACGGCAAAGCCTGGAGAACACAGAGAGGCGATGCCCGTTTGTCCCGTTTTGTCCATGTCTCCTCTTTGACCTCAATCGCCTTTAGGACAGATGCCAGTATCTCAGTGAGGTTTTCGAGTACCGCTGTGAAATATTTTAAAGACTTATTGACTGAGAAAGCATAAAGTTTTTATCGTGAAAGCAAAGCCTGCTTCTTCTGGACATGTGAACTCTTACAAACAGTTCCTTCCCTCTTCTAGTACAGAATTATTTTCACAGTATCGTTTGACAGTGAGCACCCAGAAAGAGAAGAATATGCTTTCAGGAAGAGAAAAATAAATGGAGGGAAGTAAGCTTTGCAGAGGCGTAACGTGCTCCAGGACAGACTTTATTTTGTTTTTAGGATTGTGAGGGACGGACTGTAAATTCCCTGCCGAGGGGCAGGAGCCCCTCCAAGCCTTCAGTGGAACGCCTCAAACACTCGCAAGGAAATAAATAACGCAGGCCTGGCCTTCAAACAGCTGATGAGGCTCACACTTCTGGCGGCTGAAAGTGTGGGAGAACTGTCTTGTGAAGACAGGTCGGTTCTGCCACTCGTGCCCTGAGCTCGCTCGTTCTCAGTTCTCGAGGCCGTTGTGTCCCATGAGTGACCTTTGCTTCATTATCCGCGAAACGCACGTGAAAGCGCACGCCCTGCATGTGCTAATGAAGATTACAGAGATCACGCTAAACATGTGTCACCATGGCACTCGTCTCTCCACCCAAATCATGGCACACGTCACCGGGGAGAAGGGAGAAACCTGAGCTGAGCCCGTCCTCAGCAAGGAGGGCGGACCGTGCTGATTCAGCAAACGTAAAAGGGGAAAATAAGTGCCCCGAGGGAACAAAAAAGAAACAAAAGAAATAGATAGTGCCTGGGAAGATTCTTCCCAAGAAAGAAGAAGATTATGCCTGGGAAGAATCCCTGAAAAAGACGCTGGAACCAGGACCCGCGATCTCTTTATCTCTGTCTTTTTCTCTGTCTTTTCCTCTCTCTGTCCCTCAGTTTCTCTTTTCTCTTGGAATTGTTAAGTAACAGTTAGAGCTGTGAAGTGATGACCTTAAGATGACCTTAAGTACGACCTTAAGCACCGCTTGCCATAAGTTGTCCTACACCTGGTGTTAACTAACACAATGTACACCCCAACACCTGCCATAATTTTTTATATACCTAACCAATTATCGTGGGCTTGTTAAGATCTATACTAACCATTTTGGTAAGCTAATAAATGTTTCTGTATGGACCTTGAGATTTATCTCACCTTAGTCCGTGCCGCTGAGAATTTACAAATCTGAAGTCACTTACCCTCCCCTCTTTCCTGACAGCGGGAAGCGATAAGGATTTTGTTAAAATATTTCACAGAAAAACTATAGGAGGAGCGCTGGCACATCCTTCCCGTTAACTTCAGAGTCCACACTACAAGTACCTCAGGAAAAAAGCAGACGCGCATCGCAGACGCACCTCGTACTCGCAGAGCACTCCGGATTCTTTCCGTCTGTCCTGTACCATCACGGCAGAAGGAAGGGCGACCACGGAGAAACGCTGGCAGCTGGAATTCTGCCAAGACAGGAAAAAAACTTCTGGCGTAAAGCTAGGTGGCAATCTAAAGCGTCCTTCTTTCGTGAAGGTCTGTGAAGACTGCAGCCAACGGAGGCTCCTGACGAGTGGGACACGGCCCCAAAGCCTGGGACTCACCGCAGCTCCTGCTTTCAGCGCTGCCCACAGAATTTTCCAGTTCAGGTGCCTCTCTCTTTCTCTGTCCCTTCCTCTTCTGCAGCGCTGGTCACTTGACCATCCTCCACCTAAGAGAACACAGCGGTGTCTTACAGCTCTTGCGATATGAAGCTTCCCAGATGTGCAGCCTTGCACGCACACAACCCTTCCCCATGGCCATACCGTGATTTTGGATACGCGTACGGACCCTGCGGTACATATCAGCAATCTGGTCTGCTGAGGACAACTCAGAGGGGACCCTTCCTCACCCAGAAATGCTTGGCTGTCTCTTCCCTGCCGCAGGAAGCACCTTCTGGCTCAATCACCTTGATGTTGTTCTCTGGCTGTTTCACGTTTTTCAAGCATCTTAAGCTTCACCCACAGCAGCTCCTGTTCAAAGCCAGTAAACGTCCACCAGTCCCAGGTCGCCCACACCAGGAGGGAGAACGGGGCTGAACGGAGACAGCCCAGGCAAGTCTGTGGCAAAGGCAGCCCACGACAACCCCGGGGAGGAGCGGACAACCGCGGCCTCCGGGAGAGAAAGAGAAGGGGCAGCAGTTCCCCGACCACTCGCCCCAGCGGGAGCCCCCCCTGCAGCAGGAGCTCCTGGAGACGCTGCTTTCCCCACCCGGATGCTCCTGGCACCTGCATCGAGAGGCGACCAAGCGCAGCCAGGGGCGGCCGCCGCTGTCGGGAACAGGACGGGGGGAGGACATCTGCCGGCAGTGCCTCGGCTGGGGAGGAGGGCCGGGGCCCGTCTCCTCGCAAAGGAAGAGGGAGCGGGGGTGCTGCGGGCCCGGGAGCGGGGGGACGCCGGCCCGGGAGCAGGGGGGGGCCGGCCCGGGAGCCCGGGGACGCGGGGGGAGAACCGTCCCGATGGGGGGATAGGCGAGGGAGGGAGGGAGGGGGGGTCCGAGCCGGAGGACGCGGCGGGGGGGGGCCGGGGCCAGGGCCGGCCTGGGAGCCAGGGGACGGGACGCGGGGGGGGAACCGTCCCGGGAGCGGGGGGGTCCGAGCCGGAGGACGCAGGGGGGGTCCGAGCCGGAGGCCGGGGGGGGTGGGGCCGGGGCCGGGCTGTGAGCCCGGGGACGCGGGGGGGGGACGCGGGGAGGGGGGGAACCGTCCCGGGAGCGGGGGGGGGTCCGTCCCGGGAGCGGAGACCGCCTACCATCCTCCCGCCCGACGGAAACGCGACCGGCAGACGCCGCTCCCCACGTGACCACCCGGAAGTAACGTACCGGAAAATACTTCGCAGGCTGGCGTGGCGGCGCGACGTGGGCGCCGGTGGCGCCGAGGCTGACGGCCGCCGCAAAGCCCGCAGCCCCACGGGCTGTGGGGCCACGCGAGCGGCTGCCAAAGAGCTTTCCAACGAGGCACGGCTTTCCCTCCTGGCTCTTCGGGCGTGGGAGCTGTCGCCAGAGCCGCGGCCCTACAGGAAAATGCTTCGCAGGCTGGCGCGGCTGCACCTGGTGGGCGCCGATGGAACCGAGGCTGACGGCCGCCGGAAAGCCCGCAGCCTCACGGACTGTGGGGCCACGCGAGCGGCTGCCAAAGAGCTTTCCAACGAGGCACGGCTTTCCCTCCTGGCTCTTCGGGCGTGGGAGCTGTCGCCAGAGCCGCGGGCCTACCGGAAAATGCTTCGCAGGCTGGCGCGGCGGCGCCACGTGGGCGCCGGTGGCAGCGAGGCTGACGGCCGCCGCAAAGCCCGCAGCCCCACAGGCTGTTTCGCGAGGCGAGCGGCTGCCAAAGAGCTTTCCAACGAGGCACGGCTTTCCCTCCCTGCTCTTGGGCGTGGGAGCTGTCACCAGAGCCGCGGCCCTACCGGATAATGCTTCGCAGGCTGGCGCAGCGGCGCCACGTGGGCGCCGGTGGCAGCGAGGCTGACGGCCGCCGCAAAGCCCGCAGCCCCACAGGCTGTTTCGCCAGGCGAGCGGCTGCCAAAGAGCTTTCCAACGAGGCACGGCTTTCCCTCCTGGCTCTTCGTGCTTGGGAGCTGTCGCCAGAGCCGCGGCCCTACCGGAAAATGCTTCGCAGGCTGGTGGGGCGGCGCCACGTGGGCGCTGGTGGCTCCGAGGCTGACGGCCGCCGCAGAGCCCGCAGCCCCATGGGCTGTGGGGCCACGCGAGCGGCTGCCAAAGAGCTTTCCAACGAGGCATGGCTTTCCCTCCTGGCTCTTCGGGCTTGGGAGTTGTCGTCAGAGCCGCAGCCCTACCGGAAAATGCTTCGCAAGCTGGCACGGCAGCGCCACGTGGGCACTGTTGGCGGCGAGGCTGACGGCCGCCGCAAAGCCCGCAGCCACACGGGCTGTGGGGCCACACGAGCGGCTGCCAAAGAGCTTTCCAGCGAGGCACGACTTTCCCTCCTGGCTCTTCGGGCGTGGGAGCTGTCGCCAGAGCCGCGGCCCTACCGGAAAATGCTTCGCAGCCTGGTGAGGCGGTGACACATGGGCGCCGGTGGCAGCGAGGCTGACGGCCGCCGCAAAGCCCGCAGCCCCACAGGCTGTTTCGCCAGGCGAGCGGCTGCCAAAGAGCTTTCCAACGAGGCACGGCTTTCCCTCCTCGCTCTTCGGGCGTGGGAGCTGTCGCCAGAGCCGCGGCCCTACAGGAAAATGCTTCGCAGGCTGGCGCGGCTGCACCTGGTGGGCGCCGGTGGCGGGGAGGCTGACGGCCGCCACAAAGCCCGCAGCCCCACGGGCTGTGGGGCCACGCGATCGGCTGCCAAAGAGCTTTCCAACGAGGCACGGCTTTCCCTCCTGGCTCTTCGTGCTTGGGAGCTGTCGCCAGAGTTGCAGCCCTACCGGAAAATGCTTCACAGGCTGGTGGGGCGGCGCCACGTGGGCGCCGGTGGCTCCGAGGCTGACGGCCGCGGCAAAGCCCGCAGCCCCACGGGCTGTTTCGCCAGGCGAGCGGCTGCCAAAGAGCTTTCCAACGAGGCATGGCTTTCCCTCCTGGCTCTTCGGGCTTGGGAGCTGTCGCCAGAGTTGCGGCCCTACCGGAAAATGCTTCGCAAGCTGGCGCGGCAGCGCCATGTGGGCGCCGGTGGCGCCGAGGCTGACGGCCGCCACAAAGCCCGCAGCCCCACAGGCTGTGGGGCCACGCGAGAGGCTGCCAAAGAGCTTTCCAACGAGGCACGGCTTTCCCTCCCTGCTCTTGGGCGTGGGAGCTGTCGCCAGAGCCGCGGCCCTACCGGATAATGCTTCGCAGGTTGGCGCAGCGGCGCCACGTGGGCGCCGGTGGCAGCGAGGCTGACGGCCGCCGCAAAGCCCGCAGCCCCACAGGCTGTTTCGCCAGGCGAGCGGCTGCCAAAGAGCTTTCCAACGAGGCACGGCTTTCCCTCCTGGCTCTTCGTGCTTGGGAGCTGTCGCCAGAGCCGCGGCCCTACAGGAAAATGCTTCGCAGGCTGGTGGGGCGGCGCCACGTGGGCGCCGGTGGCGCTGAGGCTGACGGCCGCCGCAAAGCCCGCAGCCCCACAGGCTGTGGGGCCACGCGAGCGGCTGCCAAAGAGCTTTCCAACGAGGCATGGCTTTCCCTCCTGGCTCTTCGGGCGTGGGAGCTGTCGCCAGAGCCGCGGCCCTACAGGAAAATGCTTCGCAGGCTGGTGGGGCGGCGCCACGTGGGCGCCGGTGGCTCCGAGGCTGACGGCCGCCGCAAAGCCCGCAGCCCCACAGGCTGTTTCGCCAGGCGAGCGGCTGCCAAAGAGCTTTCCAACGAGGCACGGCTTTCCCTCCTGGCTCTTCGGGCGTGGGAGCTGTCGCCAGACCCGTGGCCCTACCGGAAAATGCTTCGCAGGCTGGCGCAGCGGCGCCACGTGGGCGCCGGTGGCAGGGAGGCTGACGGTCGCCGCATAGCCCGCAGCCCCATGGGCTGTGGGGCCACGCGAGCGGCCGCCAAAGAGCTTTCCAACGAGGCACGGCTTTCCCTCCTGGCTCTTCGGGCGTGGGAGCTGTCGCCAGAGCCATGGCCCTACCGGAAAATGCTTCGCAGGCTGGCGCGGCTGCACCTGGTGGGTGCCGTTGGCTCCGAGGCTGACGGCCGCCGCAAAGCCCGCAGCCCCACAGGCTGTTTCGCCAGGCGAGCGGCTGCCAAAGAGCTTTCCAACGAGGCACGGCTTTCCCTCCTGGCTCTTCGGGCGTGGGAGCTGTCGCCAGAGCCACGGCCCTACCGGAAAATGCTTCGCAGGCTGGCGCGGCTGCACCTGGTGGGCGCCGGTGGCTCCGAGGCTGACGGCCACCGCAAAGCCCGCAGCCCCACAGGCTGTTTCGCCAGGCGAGCGGCCGCCAAAGAGCTTTCCAACGAGACACGGCTTTCCCTCCTGGCTCTTCGGGCTTGGGAGCTGTCGTCAGAGCTGCAGCCCTACCGGAAAATGCTTCGCAAGCTGGCGCGGCAGCGCCACGTGGGCGCCGGTGGCGCCGAGGCTGACGGCCGCCGCAAAGCCCGCAGCCCCACGGGCTGTGGGGCCACGCGAGCGGCTGCCAAAGAGCTTTCCAACGAGGCATGGCTTTTCCTCCTGGCTCTTCGGGCGTGGGAGCTCTCGCCAGAGCCGCGGCCCTACCGGAAAACGCTTCGCAGGCTGGCGCAGCGGCGCCACGTGGGCGCCGGTGGCGGCGAGGCTGACGGCCGCCGCAGAGCCCGCAGCCCCATGGGCTGTGGGGCCACGCGAGCGGCTGCCAAAGAGCTTTCCAACGAGGCATGGCTTTCCCTCCTGGCTCTTCGGGCTTGGGAGTTGTCGTCAGAGCCGCAGCCCTACCGGAAAATGCTTCGCAAGCTGGCACGGCAGCGCCACGTGGGCACCGTTGGCGGCGAGGCAGACGGCCGCCGCAAAGCCCGCAGCCACACGGGCTGTGGGGCCACACGAGCGGCTGCCAAAGAGCTTTCCAGCGAGGCACGACTTTCCCTCCTGGCTCTTCGGGCGTGGGAGCTGTCGCCAGAGCCGCGGCCCTACCGGAAAATGCTTCGCAGCCTGGTGAGGCGGTGACACATGGGCGCCGGTGGCAGCGAGGCTGACGGCCGCCGCAAAGCCCGCAGCCCCACAGGCTGTTTCGCCAGGCGAGCGGCTGCCAAAGAGCTTTCCAACGAGGCACGGCTTTCCCTCCTCGCTCTTCGGGCGTGGGAGCTGTCGCCAGAGCCGCGGCCCTACAGGAAAATGCTTCGCAGGCTGGCGCGGCTGCACCTGGTGGGCGCCGGTGGCTCCGAGGCTGACGGCCGCCGCAAAGCCCGCAGCCCCACGGGCTGTGGGGCCACGCGAGCGGCTGCCAAAGAGCTTTCCAACGAGGCACGGCTTTCCCTCCTGGCTCTTCGTGCTTGGGAGCAGTCGCCAGAGTTGCGGCCCTACCGGAAAATGCTTCACAGGCTGGTGGGGCGGCGCCACGTGGGCGCTGGTGCCTCCGAGGGTGACGGCCGCGGCAAAGCCCGCAGCCCCACGGGCTGTTTCGCCAGGCGAGCGGCTGCCAAAGAGCTTTCCAACGAGGCATGGCTTTCCCTCCTGGCTCTTCGTGCTTGGGAGCTGTCGCCAGAGTTGCGGCCCTACCGGAAAATGCTTCGCAGGCTGGCGCAGCGGCGCCACGTGGGCGCCGGTGGCGCCGAGGCTGACGGCCGCCACAAAGCCCGCAGCCCCACGGGCTGTTTCGCCAGGCGAGCGGCTGCCAAAGAGCTTTCCAAAGAGGCACGGCTTTCCCTCCTGGCTCTTCGGGCGTGGGAGCTGTCGCCAGAGCCGCAGCCCTACAGGAAAATGCTTCGCAGGCTGGCGCGGCGGCGCCACGTGGGCGCCGGTGTCGCTGAGGCTGACGTCCGCCGGAAAGCCCGCAGCCCCACGGGCTGTGGGGCCACGTGAGCGGCTGCCAAAGAGCTTTCCAACGAGGCACGGCTTTCCTTCCTGGCTCTTCGGGCTTGGGAGTTGTCGTCAGAGCCGCAGCCCTACCGGAAAATGCTTCGCAAGCTGGCGCGGCAGCGCCACGTGGGCACTGTTGGCGACGAGGCTGACGGCCGCCGCAAAGCCCGCAGCCACACGGGCTGTGGGGCCACGCGAGAGGCTGCCAAAGAGTTTCCAACGAGGCATGGCTTTCCCTCCTGGCTCTTCGGACGTGGGAGCTGTCGCCAGAGCCGCGGCCCTACCGGAAAATGCTTCGCAGGCTGGCGCGGCGGCGCCACGTGGGCGCCGGTGGCAGGGAGGCTGACGGCCACCGCAAACCCGCAGCCCCACGGGCTGTGGGGCCACGCGATCGGCTGCCAAAGAGCTTTCCAGCAGGCACGACTTTCCCTCCTGGCTCTTCGGGCGTGGGAGCTGTCGCCAGAGCCGCGGGCCTACCGGAAAATGCTTCGCAGGCTGGCGCGGCGGCGCCACGCGGGCGCCGGTGGCAGCGAGGCTGACGGCCGCCGCAAAGCCCGCAGCCCCACAGGCTGTTTCGCGAGGCGAGCGGCTGCCAAAGAGCTTTCCAACGAGGCACGGCTTTCCCTCCCTGCTCTTGGGCGTGGGAGCTGTCGCCAGAGCCGCGGCCTTACCGGATAATGCTTCGCAGGCTGGCGCAGCGGCGCCACGTGGGCGCCGGTGGCAGCGAGGCTGACGGCCGCCGCAAAGCCCGCAGCCCCACAGGCTGTTTCGCCAGGTGAGCGGCTGCCAAAGAGCTTTCCAACGAGGCACGGCTTTCCCTCCTGGCTCTTCGGGCTTGGGAGCTGTCGCCAGAGCCGCGGCCCTACCGGAAAATGCTTCGCAGGCTGGTGGGGCGGCGCCACGTGGGCGCCGGTGGCTCCGAGGCTGACGGCCGCCGCAAAGCCCGCAGCCCCACAGGCTGTGGGGCCACGCGAGCGGCTGCCAAAGAGCTTTCCAACGAGGCATGGCTTTCCCTCCTGGCTCTTCGGGCGTGGGAGCTGTCGCCAGAGCCGCGGCCCTACAGGAAAATGCTTCGCAGGCTGGTGGGGCGGCGCCACATGGGCGCCGGTGGCTCCGAGGCTGACGGCCGCCGCAAAGCCCGCAGCCCCACAGGCTGTTTCACCAGGCGAGCGGCTGCCAAAGAGCTTTCCAACGAGGCACGGCTTTCCCTCCTGGCTCTTCGGGTGTGGGAGCTGTCGCCAGAGCCGCGGCCCTACAGGAAAATGCTTCGCAGGCTGGCGCAGCGGCGCCACGTGGGCGCCGGTGGCAGGGAGGCTGACGGTCGCCGCATAGCCCGCAGCCCCATGGGCTGTGGGGCCACGCGAGCGGCCTCCAAAGAGCTTTCCAACGAGGCACGGCTTTCCCTCCTGGCTCTTTGGGCGTGGGAGCTGTCGCCAGAGCCGCGGCCCTACCGGAAAATGCTTCGCAGCCTGGTGAGGCGGTGACACATGGGCGCCGGTGGCAGCGAGGCTGACGGCCGCCGCAAAGCCCGCAGCCCCACAGGCTGTTTCGCCAGGCGAGCGGCTGCCAAAGAGCTTTCCAACGAGGCACGGCTTTCCCTCCTCGCTCTTCGGGCGTGGGAGCTGTCGCCAGAGCCGCGGCCCTACAGGAAAATGCTTCGCAGGCTGGCGCGGCTGCACCTGGTGGGCGCCGGTGGCTCCGAGGCTGACGGCCGCCGCAAAGCCCGCAGCCCCACGGGCTGTGGGGCCACGCGAGCGGCTGCCAAAGAGCTTTCCAACGAGGCACGGCTTTCCCTCCTGGCTCTTCGTGCTTGGGAGCTGTCGCCAGAGTTGCGGCCCTACCGGAAAATGCTTCACAGGCTGGTGGGGCGGCGCCACGTGGGCGCCGGTGGCTCCGAGGCTGACGGCCGCGGCAAAGCCCGCAGCCCCACGGGCTGTTTCGCCAGGCGAGCGGCTGCCAAAGAGCTTTCCAACGAGGCATGGCTTTCCCTCCTGGCTCTTCGTGCTTGGGAGCTGTCGCCAGAGCCGCGGCCCTACCGGAAAATGCTTCGCAGGCTGGCGCGGCTGCACCTGGTGGGCGCCGGTGGCGGGGAGGCTGACGGCCGCCACAAAGCCCGCAGCCCCACGGGCTGTGGGGCCACGCGATCGGCTGCCAAAGAGCTTTCCAACGAGGCACGGCTTTCCCTCCTGGCTCTAAGGGCGTGGGAGCTGTCGCCAGAGCCGCGGCCCTACAGGAAAATGCTTCGCAGGCTGGCGCAGCGGCGCCACGTGGGCGCCGGTGGCAGGGAGGCTGACGGTCGCCGCATAGCCCGCAGCCCCATGGGCTGTGGGGCCACGCGAGCGGCCGCCAAAGAGCTTTCCAACGAGGCACGGCTTTCCCTCCTGGCTCTTCGGGCATGGGAGCTGTCGCCAGAGCCACGGCCCTACCAGAAAATGCTTCGCAGGCTGGCGCGGCTGCACCTGGTGGGTGCCGGTGGCTCCGAGGCTGACGGCCGCCGCAAAGCCCGCAGCCCCACAGGCTGTATCGCCAGGCGAGCGGCTGCCAAAGAGCTTTCCAACGAGGCACGGCTTTCCCTCCTGGCTCTTCGGGCGTGGGAGCTGTCGCCAGAGCCGCGGCCCTACCGGAAAACGCTTCGCAGGCTGGCGCAGCGGCGCCACGTGGGCGGCGGTGGCGGCGAGGATGACGGCCGCCGCAGAGCCCGAAGCCCCATGGGCTGTGGGGCCACGCGAGCGGCTGCCAAAGAGCTTTCCAACAAGGCATGGCTTTCCCTCCTGGCTCTTCGGGCGTGGGAGTTGTCGTCAGAGCCGCAGCCCTACCGGAAAATGCTTCGCAAGCTGGCACGGCAGCGCCACGTGGGCACCGTTGGCGGCGAGGCTGACGGCCGCCGCAAAGCCCGCAGCCCCACGGGCTGTGGGGCCGCACGAGCGGCAGCCAAAGAGCTTTCCAGCGAGGCACGACTTTCCCTCCTGGCTCTTCTGGCGTCGGAGCTGTCGCCAGAGCCGCAGCCCTACCGGAAAATGCTTCGCAGGCTGGCGCGGCGGCGCCACATGGGCGCCGGTGTCGCTGAGGCTGACGTCCGCCGGAAAGCCCGCAGCCCCACGGGCTGTGGGGCCACACGAGCGGCTGCCAAAGAGGTTTCCAACGAGGCACGGCTTTCCCTCCTGGCTCTTCAGGCGTGGGAGCTGTCGTCAGAGCCGCAGCCCTACCAGAAAATGCTTCGCAGGCTGGCGCGGCTGCACCTGGTGGGCGCCAGTGGCGGGGAGGCTGACGGCCGCCACAAAGCCCGCAGCCCCACGGGCTGTGGGGCCACGCAAGAGGCTGCCAAAGAGCTTTCCAACGAGGCATGGCTTTCCTTCCTGGCTTTTCGGGCGTGGGAGCTGTCGCCAGAGCCGCGGCCCTACCGGAAAATGCTTCGCAGGCTGGCGCGGCTGCACCTGGTGGGCGCCGGTGGCGGGGAGGCTGACGGTCGCCGCAAAGCCCGCAGCCCCACGGGCTGTGGGGCCACGCGAGCGGCTGCCAAAGAGCTTTCCAACGAGGCACGGCTTTCCCTCCTGGCTCTTCGGGCGTGGGAGCTGTCGCCAGAGCCGCGGCCCTACCGGAAAATGCTTCGCAGGCTCGTGCGGCGGCGCCACGTGGGCGCCGGTGGCGCAAAGGCTGACGGCCGCCGCAAAGCCCGCAGCCCCACGGGCTGTGGGGCCACACGAGCGGCTGCCAAAGAGCTTTCCAATGAGGCACGGCTTTCCCTCATGGCTCTTCGTGCTTGGGAGCTGTCGCCAGAGCCGCGGCCCTACCGGAAAATGCTTCGCAGGCTGGTGGGGCGGCGCCACGTAGGCGCTGGTGGCTCCGAGGCTGACGGCCGCCGCAAAGCCCGCAGCCCCACGGGCTGTGGGGCCACGCGAGCGGCTGCCAAAGAGCTTTCCAACGAGGCATGGCTTTCCCTCCCTGCTCTTCGGGCGTGGGAGCTGTCGCCAGAGCCGCAGCCCTACCGGAAAATGCTTCGCAGGCTGGTGCGGCGGTACCACGTGGGTGCCGGTGGCTCCGAGGCTGACGGCCGCCGCAAAGCCCGCAGCTCCATGGACTGTGTGGCCACGCGAGCGGCTGCCAAAGAGCTTTCCAACGAGGCACGGCTTTCCCTCCTGGCTCTTCGTGCTTGGGAGCTGTCGCCAGAGTTGCGGCCCTACCGGAAAATGCTTCGCAGGCTGGTGGGGCGGCGCCACGTGGGCGCCGGTGGCTCCGAGGCTGACGGCCGCGGCAAAGCCCGCAGCCGCACGGGCTGTTTCGCCAGGCGAGCGGCTGCCAAAGAGCTTTCCAACGAGGCACGGCTTTCCCTCCTGGCTCTTCGGGCGTGGGAGCTGTCGCCAGAGCCGCAGCCCTACAGGAAAATGCTTCGCAGGCTGGCGCGGCGGCGCCACGTGGGCGCCGGTGTCGCTGAGGCTGACGGCCGCCGCAAAGCCCGCAGCCACACGGGCTGTGGGGCCACGTGAGCGGCTGCCAAAGAGCTTTCCAACGAGGCACGGCTTTCCTTCCTGGCTCTTCGGGCTTGGGAGTTGTCGTCAGAGCCGCAGCCCTACCGGAAAATGCTTCGCAAGCTGGCGCGGCAGCGCCACGTGGGCACTGTTGGCGACGAGGCTGACGGCCGCCGCAAAGCCCGCAGCCACACGGGCTGTTTCGCCAGGCGAGCGGCTGCCAAAGAGCTTTCCAACGAGGCACGGCTTTCCCTCCTGGCTCTTCGGGCGTGGGAGCTGTCGCCAGAGCCGCGGCCCTACCGGAAAATGCTTCGCAGGCTGGCGCGGCTGCACCTGGTGGGCGCCGGTGGCGGGGAGGCTGACGGCCGCCAAAAAGCCCGCAGCCCCACGGGCTGTGGGGCCACGCGAGCGGCTGCCAAAGAGCTTTCCAACGAGGCATGGCTTTCCCTCCTGGCTCTTCGGGCTTGGGAGCTGTCGCCAGAGTTGCGGCCCTACCGGAAAATGCTTCGCAGCCTGGTGAGGCGGCGACACATGGGCGCCGGTGGCAGCGAGGCTGACAACCGCCGCAAAGCCCGCAGCCCCACGGGCTGTGGGGCCACGCGAGCGGCCGCCAAAGAGCTTTCCAACGAGGCACGGCTTTCCCTCCTGGCTCTTCGGGCTTGGGAGTTGTCGTCAGAGCCGCAGCCCTACCGGAAAATGCTTCGCAGCGTGGTGAGGCGGCGACACATGGGCGCCGGTGGCAGCGAGGCTGACGGCCGCCGCAAAGCCCGCAGCCCCACAGGCTGTTTCGCCAGGCGAGCGGCTGCCAAAGAGCTTTCCATCAAGGCACGGCTTTCCCTCCTCGCTCTTCGGGCGTGGGAGCTGTCGCCAGAGCCGCGGCCCTACAGGAAAATGCTTCGCAGGCTGGCGCGGCTGCACCTGGTGGGCGCCGGTGGCTCCGAGGCTGACGGCCGCCACAAAGCCCGCAGCCCCACGGGCTGTGGGGCCACGCGAGCGGCTGCCAAAGAGCTTTCCAACGAGGCATGGCTTTCCCTCCTGGCTCTTCGGGCGCGGGAGCTGTCGCCAGAGCCGCGGCCCTACCGGAAAATGCTTCGCAAGCTGGCGCAGCGGCGCCACGTGGGTGCCGGTGGCGCCGAGGCTGACGGCCGCCGCAAAGCCCGCAGCCCCACGGGCTGTGGGGCCACGCGAGCGGCTGCCAAAGAGCTTTCCAACGAGGCACGGCTTTCCCTCCTGGCTCTTCGGGCGTGGGAGCTGTCGCCAGAGCCGCGGCCCTACCGGAAAATGCTTCGCAGGGTGGCGCGGCTGTAGCTGGTAGGCGCCGGTGGCGCTGAGGCTGACGGCCGCCGCAAAGCCCGCAGCCCCACGGGCTGTGGGGCCACGCGAGCGGCTGCCAAAGAGGTTTCCAACGAGGCACAGCTTTCCCTCCTGGCTCTTCGTGCTTGGGAGCTGTCGCCAGAGTTGCGGCCCTACCAGAAAATGCTTCGCAGGCTGGTGGGGCGGCGCCACGTGGGCGCCGGTGGCTCCGAGGCTGACGGCCGCCGCAAAGCCCGCAGCCGCACGGGCTGTTTCGCCAGGCGAGCGGCTGCCAAAGAGCTTTCCAACGAGGCATGGCTTTCCCTCCTGGCTCTTTGGGCTTGGGAGCTGTCGCCAGAGTTGCGGCCCTACCGGAAAATGCTTCGCAGGCTGGTGGGGCGGCGCCACGTGGGCGCCGGTGGCTCCGAGGCTGACAACCGCCGCAAAGCCCGCAGCCCCACGGGCTGTGGGGCCACGCGAGCGGCTGCCAAAGAGCTTTCCAACCAGGTACGGCTTTCCCTCCTGGCTCTTCGGGCGTGGGAGCTGTCGCCAGAGCCGCGGCCCTACTGGAAAATGCTTCGCAGGCTGGCGCGGCTGCACCTGGTGGGCGCCGGTGGCGGGGAGGCTGACGGTCGCCGCAAAGCCCGCAGCCCCACGGGCTGTGGGGCCACGCGAGCGGCTGCCAAAGAGCTTTCCAACGAGGCACGGCTTTCGCTCCTGGGTCTTCGGGCGTGGGAGCTGTCGCCAGAGTCGCGGCCCTACCGCAAAAAGCTCTGCATACTTGCGCGGCGGCGCCACATGGGCACCGTTGGCGGTGAGGCTGACAGCCGCCGCAAAGCCCGCAGCCCCACGGGCTGTGGGGCCACGGAAGAGGCTGCCAAAGAGCTTTCCAACGAGGCACGGCTTTCCCTCCTGGCTCTTCGGGCGTGGGAGCTGTCGCCAGAGCCGCGGCCCTACCGGAAAATGCTTCGCAGGCTGGCGTGGCGGCGCCACGTGGGCGCCGGTGGCAGCGAGGCTGACGGCCGCCGCAAAGCCCGCAGCCCCACAGGCTGTTTCGCCAGACGAGCGGCTACCAAAGAGCTTTCCAACGAGGCACGGCTTTCCCTCCTGGCTCTTCGGGCTTGGGAGCTGTCGTCAGAGCCGCGGCCCTACAGGAAAATGCTTCGCAGGCTGGCGCGGCTGCACCTGGTGGGCGCCGGTGGCGGGGAGGCTGACGGCCGCCACAAAGCCCGCAGCCCCACGGGCTGTGGGGCCACGCGATTGGCTGCCAAAGAGCTTTCCAACGAGGCACGGCTTTCCCTCCTGGCTCTTCGGGCGTGGGAGCTGTCACCAGAGCCGCGGCCCTACAGGAAAATGCTTCGCAGGCTGGCGCAGCGGCGCCACGTGGGCGCCGGTGGCGCGGAGGCTGACGGCCGCCGCAAAGCCCGAAGCCCCACGGGCTGTGGGGCCACGTGAGCGGCTGCCAAAGAGCTTTCCAACGAGGCATGGCTTTCCTTCCTGGCTCTTCGGGCTTGGGAGTTGTCGTCAGAGCCGCAGCCCTACCGGAAAATGCTTCGCAAGCTGGCGCGGCAGCGCCACGTGGGCACTGTTGGCGGCGAGGCTGACGGCCGCCGCAAAGCCCGCAGCCACACGGGCTGTTTCGCCAGGCGAGCGGCTGCCAAAGAGCTTTCCAACGAGGCACGGCTTTCCCTCCTGGCTCTTCGGGCGTGGGAGCTGTCGCCAGAGCCGCGGCCCTACCGGAAAATGCTTCGCAGGCTGGCGCGGCTGCACCTGGTGGGCGCCGGTGGCGGGGAGGCTGACGGCCGCCACAAAGCCCGCAGCCCCACGGGCTGTGGGGCCACGCGAGCGGCTGCCAAAGAGCTTTCCAACGAGGCATGGCTTTCCCTCCTGGCTCTTCGGGCGTGGGAGCTGTCGCCAGAAACGCGGCCCTACAGGAAAATGCTTCGTAGGCTGGCGCAGCGGCGCCACGTGGGCGCCGGTGGCAGCGAGGCTGACGGCCGCCGCAAAGCCCGCAGCCCCACAAGCTGTTTCGCCAGGCGAGCGGCTGCCAAAGAGCTTTCCAACGAGGCACGGCTTTCCCTCCTAGGTCTTCGGGCGTGGGAGCTGTCGCCAGAGCCGCGGCCCTACTGGAAAATGCTTCGCAGGCTGGCGCGGCTGCACCTGGTGGGCGCCGGTGGCGGGGAGGCTGACGGTCGCCGCAAAGCCCGCAGCCCCACGGGCTGTGGGGCCACGCGAGCGGCTGCCAAAGAGCTTTCCAACGAGGCACGGCTTTCCCTCCTCGGTCTTCGGGCGTGGGAGCTGTCGCCAGAGTCGCGGCCCTACCGCAAAAAGCTCTGCATACTTGCGCGGCGGCGCCACATGGGCACCGTTGGCGGTGAGGCTGACGGCCGCCGCAAAGCCCGCAGCCCCACGGGCTGTGGGGCCACGCGATCGGCTGCCAAAGAGCTTTCCAACGAGGCACGGCTTTCCCTCCTGGCTCTTCGTGCTTGGGAGCTGTCGCCAGAGTTGCGGCCCTACCGGAAAATGCTTCACAGGCTGGTGGGGCGGCGCCACGTGGGCGCCGGTGGCTCCGAGGCTGACGGCCGCCGCAAAGCCCGCAGCCCCACGGGCTGTTTCGCCAGGCGAGCGGCTGCCAAAGAGCTTTCCAACGAGGCATGGCTTTCCCTCCTGGCTCTTCGTGCTTGGGAGCTGTCGCCAGAGTTGCGGCCCTACCGGAAAATGCTTCGCAAGCTGGCGCGGCGGCGCCATGTGGGCGCCGGTGGCGCCAAGGCTGACGGCCGCCACAAAGCCCGCAGCCCCACAGGCTGTTTCGCCAGGCGAGCGGCTGCCAAAGAGCTTTCCAACGAGGCACGGCTTTCTCTCCTCGCTCTTAGGGCGTGGGAGCTGTCGCCAGAGCCGCGGCCCTACAGGAAAATGCTTCGCAGGCTGGTGCAGCTGCACCTGGTGGGCGCCGGTGGCGGGGAGGCTGACGGCCGCCACAAAGCCCGCAGCCCCACGGGCTGTGGGGCCACGCGATCGACTGCCAAAGAGCTTTCCAACGAGGCACGGCTTTCCCTCCTGGCTCTTCGGGCGTGGGAGCTGTCGCCAGAGCCGCGGCCGTACAGGAAAATGCTTCGCAGGCTGGTGGGGCGGCGCCACGTGGGCGCCGGTGGCTCCGAGGCTGACGGCCGCCGCAAAGCCCGCAGCCCCACAGGCTGTTTCGCCAGGCGAGCGGCTGCCAAAGAGCTTTCCAACGAGGCATGGCTTTCCCTGCTGGCTCTTCGGGCTTGGGAGCTGTCGCCAGAGCCGCGGCCCTACAGGAAAATGCTTCGCAGGCTGGCGCAGCGGCGCCACGTGGGCGCCGGTGGCAGGGAGGCTGACGGTCGCCGCATAGCCCGCAGCCCCATGGGCTGTGGGGCCACGCGAGCGGCCGCCAAAGAGCTTTCCAACGAGGCACGGCTTTCCCTCCTGGCTCTTCGGGCATGGGAGCTGTCGCCAGAGCCACGGCCCTACCAGAAAAAGCTTCGCAGGCTGGCGCGGCTGCACCTGGTGGGTGCCGGTGGCTCCGAGGCTGACGGCCGCCGCAAAGCCCGCAGCCCCACAGGCTGTTTCGCCAGGCGAGCGGCTGCCAAAGAGCTTTCCAACGAGGCACGGCTTTCCCTCCTGGCTCTTCGGGCGTGGGAGCTGTCGCCAGAGCCGCGGCCCTACAGGAAAATGCTTCGCAGGCTGGCGCAGCGGCGCCACGTGGGCGCCGGTGGCGCGGAGGCTGACGGCCGCCGCAAAGCCCGAAGCCCCACGGGCTGTGGGGCCACGTGAGCGGCTGCCAAAGAGCTTTCCAACGAGGCATGGCTTTCCTTCCTGGCTCTTCGGGCTTGGGAGTTGTCGTCAGAGCCGCAGCCCTACCGGAAAATGCTTCGCAAGCTGGCGCGGCAGCGCCACGTGGGCACTGTTGGCGGCGAGGGTGACGGCCGCCGCAAAGCCCGCAGCCACACGGGCTGTTTCGCCAGGCGAGCGGCTGCCAAAGAGCTTTCCAACGAGGCACGGCTTTCCCTCCTGGCTCTTCGGGCTTGGGAGCTGTCGTCAGAGCCGCAGCCCTACCGGAAAATGCTTCGCAGACTGGTGCGGCGGCGCCACGTGGGCGCTGGTGTCGCCGAGGCTGACGGCCGCCACAAAGCCCGCAGCCCCACGGGCTGTGGGGCAACGCGAGAGGCTGCCAAAGAGCTTTCCAACGAGGCATGGCTTTCCCTCCTGGCTCTTCGGGCTTGGGAGCTGTCGCCAGAGCCGCGGCCCTACCGGAAAATGCTTCGCAGGCTGGCGCAGCGGCGCCACGTGGGCGCCGGTGGCAGCGAGGCTGACGGCCGCCGCAAAGCCCGCAGCCCCACGGGCTGTGGGGTCACGAGAGCAACCGCCAAAGAGCTTTCCAACGAGGCACGGCTTTCCCTCCTGCCTCTTCGGGCGTGGGAGCTGTCGCCAGAGCCGCGGCCCTACCGGAAAATGCTTCGCAGGCTGGCGCGGCTGTAGCTGGTGGGCGCCGGTGGCGCTGAGGCTGACGGCCGCCGCAAAGCCCGCAGCCCCACAGGCTGTTTCGCCAGGCGAGCGGCTGCCAAAGAGCTTTCCAACGAGGCACGGCTTTCCCTCCTGGCTCTTCGGGCGTGGGAGCTGTCGCCAGAGCCACGGCCCTACCGGAAAATGCTTCGCAGGCTGGCGCGGCTGCACCTGGTGGGTGCCGGTGGCTCCGAGGCTGACGGCCGCCGCAGAGCCCGCAGCCCCATGGGCTGTGGGGCCACGCGAGCGTCTGCCAAAGAGCTTTCCAACGAGGCATGGCTTTCCCTCCTGGCTCTTCGGGCTTGGGAGTTGTCGTCAGAGCCGCAGCCCTACTGGAAAATGCTTCGCAAGCTGGCACGGCAGCGCCACGTGGGCACCGTTGGCGGCGAGGCTGACGGCCGCCGCAAAGCCCGCAGCCACACGGGCTGTGGGGCCACATGAGCGGCTGCCAAAGAGCTTTCCAGCGAGGCACGACTTTCCCTCCTGGCTCTTCGGGCGTGGGAGCTGTCGCCAGAGCCGCGGCCCTACCGGAAAATGCTTCGCAGCCTGGTGAGGCGGTGACACATGGGCGCCGGTGGCAGCGAGGCTGACGGCCGCCGCAAAGCCCGCAGCCCCACAGGCTGTTTCGCCAGGCGAGCGGCTGCCAAAGAGCTTTCCAACGAGGCACGGCTTTCCCTCCTGGCTCTTCGGGCGTGGGAGCTGTCGCCAGAGCCGCGGCCCTACAGGAAAATGCTTCGCAGGCTGGCGCAGCGGCGCCACGTGGGCACCGGTGGCGCGGAGGCTGACGGCCGCCGCAAAGCCCGAAGCCCCACGGGCTGTGGGGCCACGTGAGCGGCTGCCAAAGAGCTTTCCAACGAGGCATGGCTTTCCTTCCTGGCTCTTCGGGCTTGGGAGTTGTCGTCAGAGCCGCAGCCCTACCGGAAAATGCTTCGCAAGCTGGCGCGGCAGCGCCACGTGGGCACTGTTGGCGGCGAGGCTGACGGCCGCCGCAAAGCCCGCAGCCACACGGGCTGTTTCGCCAGGCGAGCGGCTGCCAAAGAGCTTTCCAACGAGGCACGGCTTTCCCTCCTGGCTCTTCGGGCGTGGGAGCTGTCACCAGAGCCGCGGCCCTACCGGAAAATGCTTCGCAGGCTGGCGCGGCTGCACCTGGTGGGCGCCGGTGGCGGGGAGGCTGACGGCCGCCACAAAGCCCGCAGCCCCACGGGCTGTGGGGCCACGCGATCGGCTGCCAAAGAGCTTTCCAACGAGGCACGGCTTTCCCTCCTGGCTCTTCGTCCTTGGGAGCTGTCGCCAGAGCCGCGGCCCTACCGGAAAATGCTTCGCAGGCTGGTGGGGCGGCGCCACGTGGGCGCCGGTGGCGGGGAGGCTGACAACCGCCGCAAAGCCCGCAGCCCCACGGGCTGTGGGGCCACGCGAGCGGCTGCCAAAGAGCTTTCCAACGAGGCATGGCTTTCCCTCCTGGCTCTTCGGGCTTGGGAGCTGTCGTCAGAGCTCCAGCCCTACCGGAAAATGCTTCGCAAGCTGGCACGGCAGCGCCACGTGGGCGCCGGTGGCGCCGAGGCTGACGGCCGCCGCAAAGCCCGCAGCCCCACGGGCTGTGGGGCCACGCGAGCGGCTGCCAAAGAGCTTTCCAACAAGGCACGGCTTTCCCTCCTGGCTCTTCGGGCGTGGGAGCTGTCGTCAGAGCCGCGGCCCTACCGGAAAATGCTTCGCAGGCTTGTGCGGCGGCGCCACGTGAACGCCGGTGGCGCGGAGGCTGACGGCCGCCGCAAAGCCCGCAGCCCCACGGGCTGTGGGGCCAGGCGAGCGGCTGCCAAAGAGCTTTCCAACGAGGCACGGCTTTCCCTCCTGGCTCTTCGTCCTTGGGAGCTGTCGCCAGAGCCGCGGCCCTACCGGAAAATGCTTCGCAGGCTGGTGGGGCGGCGCCACGTGGGCGCTGGTGGCTCCGAGGCTGACGGCCGCCGCAAAGCCCGCAGCCCCACGGGCTGTGGGGCCACGCGAGCGGCTGCCAAAGAGCTTTCCAACGAGGCACGGCTTTCCCTCCTGGCTCTTCGGGCTTGGGAGCTGTCGCCAGAGCCGTGGCCCTACTGGAAAATGCTTCGCAAGCTGGCGCGGCGGCGCCTCGTGGGCGCCGGTGGCGCCGAGGCTGACGGCCGCTGCAAAGCCCGCAGCCCCACGGCCTGTGAGGCCACGCGACCGGCTGCCAAAGAGCTTTCCAACGAGGCACGGCTTTCCCTCCTGGCTCTTCGGGCGTGGGAGCTGTCGCCAGAGCCACGGCCCTACAGGAAAATGCTTCGCAGGCTGGCGCGGCTGCACCTGGTGGGCGCCGGTGGCGGGGAGGCTGACGGCCGCCACAAAGCCCGCAGACCCACGGGCTGTGGGGCCACGCGATCAGCTGCCAAAGAGCTTTCCAACGAGGCACGGCTTTCCCTCCCTGCTCTTCGGGCGTGGGAGCTGTCGCCAGAGCCGCAGCCCTACCGGAAAATGCTTCGCAGGCTGGTGCGGCGGTACCACGTGGGTGCCGGTGGCTCCGAGGCTGACGGCCGCCGCAAAGCCCGCAGCTCCATGGACTGTGTGGCCACGCGAGCGGCTGCCAAAGAGCTTTCCAACGAGGCACGGCTTTCCCTCCTGGCTCTTCGTGCTTGGGAGCTGTCGCCAGAGTTGCAGCCCTACCGGAAAATGCTTCGCAGGCTGGTGGGGCGGCGCCACGGGGGCGCCGGTGGCTCCGAGGCTGACGGCCGCGGCAAAGCCCGCAGCCGCACGGGCTGTTTCGCCAGGCGAGCGGCTGCCAAAGAGCTTTCCAACGAGGCACGGCTTTCCCTCCTGGCTCTTCGGGCGTGGGAGCTGTCGCCAGAGCCGCAGCCCTACAGGAAAATGCTTCGCAGGCTGGCGCGGCGGCGCCACGTGGGCGCCGGTGTCGCTGAGGCTGACGTCCGCCGGAAAGCCCGCAGCCCCACGGGCTGTGGGGCCACGTGAGCGGCTGCCAAAGAGCTTTCCAACGAGGCACGGCTTTCCTTCCTGGCTCTTCGGGCTTGGGAGTTGTCGTCAGAGCCGCAGCCCTACCGGAAAATGCTTCGCAAGCTGGCGCGGCAGCGCCACGTGGGCACTGTTGGCGCCGAGGCTGACGGCCGCCACAAAGCCCGCAGCCACACGGGCTGTTTCGCCAGGCGAGCGGCTGCCAAAGAGCTTTCCAACGAGGCACGGCTTTCCCAGCTGGCTCTTCGGGCGTGGGAGCTGTCGCCAGAGCCGCGGCCCTACCGGAAAATGCTTCGCAGGCTGGCGCGGCTGCACCTGGTGGGCGCCGGTGGCGGGGAGGCTGACGGCCGCCACAAAGCCCGCAGCCCCACGGGCTGTGGGGCCACGCGAGCGGCTGCCAAAGAGCTTTCCAACGAGGCACGGCTTTCCCTCCTGGCTCTTCGGGCTTGGGAGCTGTCGCCAGAGTTGCGGCCCTACCGGAAAATGCTTCGCAGCCTGGTGAGGCGGCGACACATGGGCGCCGGTGGCAGCGAGGCTGACAACCGCCGCAAAGCCCGCAGCCCCACGGGCTGTGGGGCCACGCGAGCGGCTGCCAAAGAGCTTTCCAACGAGGCACGGCTTTCCCTCCTGGCTCTTCGGGCTTGGGAGTTGTCGTCAGAGCCGCAGCCCTACCGGAAAAAGCTTCGCAGCGTGGTGAGGCGGCGACACATGGGCGCCGGTGGCAGCGAGGCTGACGGCCGCCGCAAAGCCCGCAGCCCCACAGGCTGTTTCGCCAGGCGAGCGGCTGCCAAAGAGCTTTCCATCAAGGCACGGCTTTCCCTCCACGCTCTTCGGGCGTGGGAGCTGTCGCCAGAGCCGCGGCCCTACAGGAAAATGCTTCGCAGGCTGGCGCGGCTGCACCTGGTGGGCGCCGGTGGCTCCGAGGCTGACGGCCGCCACAAAGCCCGCAGCCCCACGGGCTGTGGGGCCACGCGAGCGGCTGCCAAAGAGCTTTCCAACGAGGCATGGCTTTCCCTCCTGGCTCTTCGGGCGCGGGAGCTGTCGCCAGAGCCGCGGCCCTACAGGAAAATGCTTCGCAAGCTGGCGCAGCGGCGCCACGTGGGCGCCGGTGGCGCCGAGGCTGACGGCCGCCGCAAAGCCCGCAGCCCCACGGGCTGTGGGGCCACACGAGCGGCTGCCAAAGAGCTTTCCAACGAGGCACGGCTTTCCCTCCTGGCTCTTCGGGCGTGGGAGCTGTCGCCAGAGCCGCGGCCCTACCGGAAAATGCTTCGCAGGGTGGCGCGGCTGTAGCTGGTAGGCGCCGGTGGCGCTGAGGCTGACGGCCGCCGCAAAGCCCGCAGCCCCACGGGCTGTGGGGCCACGCGAGCGGCTGCCAAAGAGCTTTCCAACGAGGCACAGCTTTCCCTCCTGGCTCTTCGTGCTTGGGAGCTGTCGCCAGAGTTGCGGCCCTACCGGAAAATGCTTCGCAGGCTGGTGGGGCGGCGCCACGTGGGCGCCGGTGGCTCCGAGGCTGACGGCCGCCGCAAAGCCCGCAGCCGCACGGGCTGTTTCGCCAGGCGAGCGGCTGCCAAAGAGCTTTCCAACGAGGCATGGCTTTCCCTCCTCGCTCTTTGGGCTTGGGAGCTGTCGCCAGAGTTGCGGCCCTACCGGAAAATGCTTCGCAGGCTGGTGGGGCGGCGCCACGTGGGCGCCGGTGGCTCCGAGGCTGACAACCGCCGCAAAGCCCGCAGCCCCACGGGCTGTGGGGCCACGCGAGCGGCTGCCAAAGAGCTTTCCAACGAGGCATGGCTTTCCTTCCTGGCTCTTCGGGCTTGGGAGTTGTCGTCAGAGCCGCAGCCCTACCGGAAAATGCTTCGCAAGCTGGCGCGGCAGCGCCACGTGGGCACTGTTGGCGGCGAGGGTGACGGCCGCCGCAAAGCCCGCAGCCACACGGGCTGTTTCGCCAGGCGAGCGGCTGCCAAAGAGCTTTCCAACGAGGCACGGCTTTCCCTCCTGGCTCTTCGGGCTTGGGAGCTGTCGTCAGAGCCGCAGCCCTACCGGAAAATGCTTCGCAGACTGGTGCGGCGGCGCCACGTGGGCGCTGGTGTCGCCGAGGCTGACGGCCGCCACAAAGCCCGCAGCCCCACGGGCTGTGGGGCAACGCGAGAGGCTGCCAAAGAGCTTTCCAACGAGGCATGGCTTTCCCTCCTGGCTCTTCGGGCTTGGGAGCTGTCGCCAGAGCCGCGGCCCTACCGGAAAATGCTTCGCAGGCTGGCGCAGCGGCGCCACGTGGGCGCCGGTGGCAGCGAGGCTGACGGCCGCCGCAAAGCCCGCAGCCCCACGGGCTGTGGGGTCACGAGAGCAACCGCCAAAGAGCTTTCCAACGAGGCACGGCTTTCCCTCCTGCCTCTTCGGGCGTGGGAGCTGTCGCCAGAGCCGCGGCCCTACCGGAAAATGCTTCGCAGGCTGGCGCGGCTGTAGCTGGTGGGCGCCGGTGGCGCTGAGGCTGACGGCCGCCGCAAAGCCCGCAGCCCCACAGGCTGTTTCGCCAGGCGAGCGGCTGCCAAAGAGCTTTCCAACGAGGCACGGCTTTCCCTCCTGGCTCTTCGGGCGTGGGAGCTGTCGCCAGAGCCACGGCCCTACCGGAAAATGCTTCGCAGGCTGGCGCGGCTGCACCTGGTGGGTGCCGGTGGCTCCGAGGCTGACGGCCGCCGCAGAGCCCGCAGCCCCATGGGCTGTGGGGCCACGCGAGCGTCTGCCAAAGAGCTTTCCAACGAGGCATGGCTTTCCCTCCTGGCTCTTCGGGCTTGGGAGTTGTCGTCAGAGCCGCAGCCCTACTGGAAAATGCTTCGCAAGCTGGCACGGCAGCGCCACGTGGGCACCGTTGGCGGCGAGGCTGACGGCCGCCGCAAAGCCCGCAGCCACACGGGCTGTGGGGCCACATGAGCGGCTGCCAAAGAGCTTTCCAGCGAGGCACGACTTTCCCTCCTGGCTCTTCGGGCGTGGGAGCTGTCGCCAGAGCCGCGGCCCTACCGGAAAATGCTTCGCAGCCTGGTGAGGCGGTGACACATGGGCGCCGGTGGCAGCGAGGCTGACGGCCGCCGCAAAGCCCGCAGCCCCACAGGCTGTTTCGCCAGGCGAGCGGCTGCCAAAGAGCTTTCCAACGAGGCACGGCTTTCCCTCCTGGCTCTTCGGGCGTGGGAGCTGTCGCCAGAGCCGCGGCCCTACAGGAAAATGCTTCGCAGGCTGGCGCAGCGGCGCCACGTGGGCACCGGTGGCGCGGAGGCTGACGGCCGCCGCAAAGCCCGAAGCCCCACGGGCTGTGGGGCCACGTGAGCGGCTGCCAAAGAGCTTTCCAACGAGGCATGGCTTTCCTTCCTGGCTCTTCGGGCTTGGGAGTTGTCGTCAGAGCCGCAGCCCTACCGGAAAATGCTTCGCAAGCTGGCGCGGCAGCGCCACGTGGGCACTGTTGGCGGCGAGGCTGACGGCCGCCGCAAAGCCCGCAGCCACACGGGCTGTTTCGCCAGGCGAGCGGCTGCCAAAGAGCTTTCCAACGAGGCACGGCTTTCCCTCCTGGCTCTTCGGGCGTGGGAGCTGTCACCAGAGCCGCGGCCCTACCGGAAAATGCTTCGCAGGCTGGCGCGGCTGCACCTGGTGGGCGCCGGTGGCGGGGAGGCTGACGGCCGCCACAAAGCCCGCAGCCCCACGGGCTGTGGGGCCACGCGAGCGGCTGCCAAAGAGCTTTCCAACGAGGCATGGCTTTCCCTCCTGGCTCTTCGGGCGTGGGAGCTGTCGCCAGAGACGCGGCCCTACATGAAAATGCTTCGTAGGCTGGCGCAGCGGCGCCACGTGGGCGCCGGTGGCAGCGAGGATGACGGCCGCCGCAAAGCCCGCAGCCCCACAAGCTGTTTCGCCAGGCGAGCGGCTGCCAAAGAGCTTTCCAACGAGGCACGACTTTCCCTCCTGGCTCTTCGGGCGTGGGAGCTGTCGCCAGAGCCGCGGCACTACAGGAAAAATGCTTCGCAGGCTGGCGCGGCTGCACCTGGTGGGCGCCAGTGGCGGGGAGGCTGACGGCCGCCACAAAGCCCGCAGCCCCACGGGCTGTGGGGCCACGCGATCGGCTGCCAAAGAGCTTTCCAACGAGGCACGGCTTTCCCTCCTGGCTCTTCGTCCTTGGGAGCTGTCGCCAGAGCCGCGGCCCTACCGGAAAATGCTTCGCAGGCTGGTGGGGCGGCGCCACGTGGGCGCCGGTGGCGGGGAGGCTGACGGCCGCCGCAAAGCCCGCAGCCGCACGGGCTGTTCCGCCAGGCGAGCGGCTGCCAAAGAGCTTTCCAACGAGGCATGGCTTTCCCTCCTGGCTCTTCGGGCTTGGGAGCTGTCGCCAGAGTTGCGGCCCTACCGGAAAATGCATCGCAGGCTGGTGGGGCGGCGCCACGTGGGCGCCGGTGGCTCCGAGGCTGACAACCGCCGCAAAGCCCGCAGCCCCACGGGCTGTGGGGCCACGCGAGCGGCTGCCAAAGAGCTTTCCAACGAGGCATGGCTTTCCCTCCTGGCTCTTCGGGCTTGGGAGCTGTCGTCAGAGCTCCAGCCCTACCGGAAAATGCTTCGCAAGCTGGCACGGCAGCGCCACGTGGGCGCCGGTGGCGCCGAGGCTGACGGCCGCCGCAAAGCCCGCAGCCCCACGGGCTGTGGGGCCACGCGAGCGGCTGCCAAAGAGCTTTCCAACAAGGCACGGCTTTCCCTCCTGGCTCTTCGGGCGTGGGAGCTGTCGTCAGAGCCGCGGCCCTACCGGAAAATGCTTCGCAGGCTTGTGCGGCGGCGCCACGTGAACGCCGGTGGCGCGGAGGCTGACGGCCGCCGCAAAGCCCGCAGCCCCACGGGCTGTGGGGCCAGGCGAGCGGCTGCCAAAGAGCTTTCCAACGAGGCACGGCTTTCCCTCCTGGCTCTTCGTCCTTGGGAGCTGTCGCCAGAGCCGCGGCCCTACCGGAAAATGCTTCGCAGGCTGGTGGGGCGGCGCCACGTGGGCGCTGGTGGCTCCGAGGCTGACGGCCGCCGCAAAGCCCGCAGCCCCACGGGCTGTGGGGCCACGCAAGCGGCTGCCAAAGAGCTTTCCAACGAGGCACGGCTTTCCCTCCTGGCTCTTCGGGCTTGGGAGCTGTCGCCAGAGCCGTGGCCCTACTGGAAAATGCTTCGCAAGCTGGCGCGGCGGCGCCTCGTGGGCGCCGGTGGCGCCGAGGCTGACGGCCGCTGCAAAGCCCGCAGCCCCACGGCCTGTGAGGCCACGCGACCGGCTGCCAAAGAGCTTTCCAACGAGGCACGGCTTTCCCTCCTGGCTCTTCGGGCGTGGGAGCTGTCGCCAGAGCCACGGCCCTACAGGAAAATGCTTCGCAGGCTGGCGCGGCTGCACCTGGTGGGCGCCGGTGGCGGGGAGGCTGACGGCCGCCACAAAGCCCGCAGACCCACGGGCTGTGGGGCCACGCGATCAGCTGCCAAAGAGCTTTCCAACGAGGCACGGCTTTCCCTCCCTGCTCTTCGGGCGTGGGAGCTGTCGCCAGAGCCGCAGCCCTACCGGAAAATGCTTCGCAGGCTGGTGCGGCGGTACCACGTGGGTGCCGGTGGCTCCGAGGCTGACGGCCGCCGCAAAGCCCGCAGCTCCATGGACTGTGTGGCCACGCGAGCGGCTGCCAAAGAGCTTTCCAACGAGGCACGGCTTTCCCTCCTGGCTCTTCGTGCTTGGGAGCTGTCGCCAGAGTTGCAGCCCTACCGGAAAATGCTTCGCAGGCTGGTGGGGCGGCGCCACGGGGGCGCCGGTGGCTCCGAGGCTGACGGCCGCGGCAAAGCCCGCAGCCGCACGGGCTGTTTCGCCAGGCGAGCGGCTGCCAAAGAGCTTTCCAACGAGGCACGGCTTTCCCTCCTGGCTCTTCGGGCGTGGGAGCTGTCGCCAGAGCCGCAGCCCTACAGGAAAATGCTTCGCAGGCTGGCGCGGCGGCGCCACGTGGGCGCCGGTGTCGCTGAGGCTGACGTCCGCCGGAAAGCCCGCAGCCCCACGGGCTGTGGGGCCACGTGAGCGGCTGCCAAAGAGCTTTCCAACGAGGCACGGCTTTCCTTCCTGGCTCTTCGGGCTTGGGAGTTGTCGTCAGAGCCGCAGCCCTACCGGAAAATGCTTCGCAAGCTGGCGCGGCAGCGCCACGTGGGCACTGTTGGCGCCGAGGCTGACGGCCGCCGCAAAGCCCGCAGCCACACGGGCTGTTTCGCCAGGCGAGCGGCTGCCAAAGAGCTTTCCAACGAGGCACGGCTTTCCCAGCTGGCTCTTCGGGCGTGGGAGCTGTCGCCAGAGCCGCGGCCCTACCGGAAAATGCTTCGCAGGCTGGCGCGGCTGCACCTGGTGGGCGCCGGTGGCGGGGAGGCTGACGGCCGCCACAAAGCCCGCAGCCCCACGGGCTGTGGGGCCACGCGAGCGGCTGCCAAAGAGCTTTCCAACGAGGCACGGCTTTCCCTCCTGGCTCTTCGGGCTTGGGAGCTGTCGCCAGAGTTGCGGCCCTACCGGAAAATGCTTCGCAGCCTGGTGAGGCGGCGACACATGGGCGCCGGTGGCAACGAGGCTGACAACCGCCGCAAAGCCCGCAGCCCCACGGGCTGTGGGGCCACGCGAGCGGCTGCCAAAGAGCTTTCCAACGAGGCACGGCTTTCCCTCCTGGCTCTTCGGGCTTGGGAGTTGTCGTCAGAGCCGCAGCCCTACCGGAAAAAGCTTCGCAGCGTGGTGAGGCGGCGACACATGGGCGCCGGTGGCAGCGAGGCTGACGGCCGCCGCAAAGCCCGCAGCCCCACAGGCTGTTTCGCCAGGCGAGCGGCTGCCAAAGAGCTTTCCATCAAGGCACGGCTTTCCCTCCACGCTCTTCGGGCGTGGGAGCTGTCGCCAGAGCCGCGGCCCTACAGGAAAATGCTTCGCAGGCTGGCGCGGCTGCACCTGGTGGGCGCCGGTGGCTCCGAGGCTGACGGCCGCCACAAAGCCCGCAGCCCCACGGGCTGTGGGGCCACGCGAGCGGCTGCCAAAGAGCTTTCCAACGAGGCATGGCTTTCCCTCCTGGCTCTTCGGGCGCGGGAGCTGTCGCCAGAGCCGCGGCCCTACAGGAAAATGCTTCGCAAGCTGGCGCAGCGGCGCCACGTGGGCGCCGGTGGCGCCGAGGCTGACGGCCGCCGCAAAGCCCGCAGCCCCACGGGCTGTGGGGCCACACGAGCGGCTGCCAAAGAGCTTTCCAACGAGGCACGGCTTTCCCTCCTGGCTCTTCGGGCGTGGGAGCTGTCGCCAGAGCCGCGGCCCTACCGGAAAATGCTTCGCAGGGTGGCGCGGCTGTAGCTGGTAGGCGCCGGTGGCGCTGAGGCTGACGGCCGCCGCAAAGCCCGCAGCCCCACGGGCTGTGGGGCCACGCGAGCGGCTGCCAAAGAGCTTTCCAACGAGGCACAGCTTTCCCTCCTGGCTCTTCGTGCTTGGGAGCTGTCGCCAGAGTTGCGGCCCTACCGGAAAATGCTTCGCAGGCTGGTGGGGCGGCGCCACGTGGGCGCCGGTGGCTCCGAGGCTGACGGCCGCCGCAAAGCCCGCAGCCGCACGGGCTGTTTCGCCAGGCGAGCGGCTGCCAAAGAGCTTTCCAACGAGGCATGGCTTTCCCTCCTCGCTCTTTGGGCTTGGGAGCTGTCGCCAGAGTTGCGGCCCTACCGGAAAATGCTTCGCAGGCTGGTGGGGCGGCGCCACGTGGGCGCCGGTGGCTCCGAGGCTGACAACCGCCGCAAAGCCCGCAGCCCCACGGGCTGTGGGGCCACGCGAGCGGCTGCCAAAGAGCTTTCCAACCAGGTACGGCTTTCCCTCCTAGGTCTTCGGGCGTGGGAGCTGTCGCCAGAGCCGCGGCCCTACTGGAAAATGCTTCGCAGGCTGGCGCGGCTGCACCTGGTGGGCGCCGGTGGCGGGGAGGCTGACGGTCGCCGCAAAGCCCGCAGCCCCACGGGCTGTGGGGCCACGCGAGCGGCTGCCAAAGAGCTTTCCAACGAGGCACGGCTTTCCCTCCTGGGTCTTCGGGCGTGGGAGCTGTCGCCAGAGTCGCGGCCCTACCGCAAAAAGCTCTGCATACTTGCGCGGCGGCGCCACATGGGCACCGTTGGCGGTGAGGCTGACAGCCGCCGCAAAGCCCGCAGCCCCACGGGCTGTGGGGCCACGGAAGAGGCTGCCAAAGAGCTTTCCAACGAGGCACGGCTTTCCCTCCTGGCTCTTCGGGCGTGGGAGCTGTCGCCAGAGCCGCGGCCCTACCGGAAAATGCTTCGCAGGCTGGCGCGGCGGCGCCACGTGGGCGCCGGTGGCAGCGAGGCTGACGGCCGCCGCAAAGCCCGCAGCCCCACAGGCTGTTTCGCCAGACGAGCGGCTACCAAAGAGCTTTCCAACGAGGCACGGCTTTCCCTCCTGGCTCTTCGGGCTTGGGAGCTGTCGTCAGAGCCGCGGCCCTACAGGAAAATGCTTCGCAGGCTGGCGCGGCTGCACCTGGTGGGCGCCGGTGGCGGGGAGGCTGACGGCCGCCACAAAGCCCGCAGCCCCACGGGCTGTGGGGCCACGCGATTGGCTGCCAAAGAGCTTTCCAACGAGGCATGGCTTTCCCTCCTGGCTCTTCGGGCGTGGGAGCTGTCACCAGAGCCGCGGCCCTACAGGAAAATGCTTTGCAGGCTGGCGCAGCGGCGCCACGTGGGCGCCGGTGGCGCGGAGGCTGACGGCCGCCGCAAAGCCCGAAGCCCCACGGGCTGTGGGGCCACGTGAGCGGCTGCCAAAGAGCTTTCCAACGAGGCATGGCTTTCCTTCCTGGCTCTTCGGGCATGGGAGTTGTCGTCAGAGCCGCAGCCCTACCGGAAAATGCTTCGCAAGCTGGCGCGGCAGCGCCACGTGGGCACTGTTGGCGGCGAGGCTGACGGCCGCCGCAAAGCCCGCAGCCACACGGGCTGTGGGGCCACGCAAGAGGCTGCCAAAGAGCTTTCCAACGAGGCACGGCTTTCCCTCCTGGCTCTTCGGGCGTGGGAGCTGTCGCCAGAGCCGCGGCCCTACCGGAAAATGCTTCGCAGGCTGGCGCGTCTGCACCTGGTGGGCGCCGGTGGCGGGGAGGCTGACGGCCGCCACAAAGCCCGCAGCCCCACGGGCTGTGGGGCCACGCGAGCGGCTGCCAAAGAGCTTTCCAACGAGGCATGGCTTTCCCTCCTGGCTCTTCGGGCGTGGGAGCTGTCGCCAGAGACGCGGCCCTACAGGAAAATGCTTCGTAGGCTGGCGCAGCGGCGCCACGTGGGCGCCGGTGGCAGCGAGGATGACGGCCGCCGCAAAGCCCGCAGCCCCACAAGCTGTTTCGCCAGGCGAGCGGCTGCCAAAGAGCTTTCCAACGAGGCACGGCTTTCCCTCCTAGGTCTTCGGGCGTGGGAGCTGTCGCCAGAGCCGCGGCCCTACTGGAAAATGCTTCGCAGGCTGGCGCGGCTGCACCTGGTGGGCGCCGGTGGCGGGGAGGCTGACGGTCGCCGCAAAGCCCGCAGCCCCACGGGCTGTGGGGCCACGCGATCGGCTGCCAAAGAGCTTTCCAACGAGGCACGGCTTTCCCTCCTGGGTCTTCGGGCGTGGGAGCTGTCGCCAGAGTCGCGGCCCTACCGCAAAAAGCTCTGCATACTTGCGCGGCGGCGCCACATGGGCACCGTTGGCGGTGAGGCTGACGGCCGCCGCAAAGCCCGCAGCCCCACGGGCTGTGGGGCCACGCGATCGGCTGCCAAAGAGCTTTCCAACGAGGCACGGCTTTCCCTCCTGGTTCTTCATGCTTGGGAGCTGTCGCCAGAGTTGCAGCCCTACCGGAAAATGCTTCGCAAGCTGGCGCGGCGGCGCCATGTGGGCGCCGGTGGCGCCAAGGCTGACGGCCGCCACAAAGCCCGCAGCCCCACAGGCTGTTTCGCCAGGCGAGCGGCTGCCAAAGAGCTTTCCAACGAGGCACGGCTTTCTCTCCTCGCTCTTAGGGCGTGGGAGCTGTCGCCAGAGCCGCGGCCCTACAGGAAAATGCTTCGCAGGCTGTTGCAGCTGCACCTGGTGTGCGCCGGTGGCGGGGAGGCTGACGGCCGCCACAAAGCCCGCAGCCCCACGGGCTGTGGGGCCACGCGATCGACTGCCAAAGAGCTTTCCAACGAGGCACGGCTTTCCCTCCTGGCTCTTCGGGCGTGGGAGCTGTCGCCAGAGCCGCGGCCGTACAGGAAAATGCTTCGCAGGCTGGTGGGGCGGCGCCACGTGGGCGCCGGTGGCTCCGAGGCTGACGGCCGCCGCAAAGCCCGCAGCCCCACAGGCTGTTTCGCCAGGCGAGCGGCTGCCAAAGAGCTTTCCAACGAGGCATGGCTTTCCCTGCTGGCTCTTCGGGCGTGGGAGCTGTCGCCAGAGCCGCGGCCCTACAGGAAAATGCTTCGCAGGCTGGCGCAGCGGCGCCACGTGGGCGCCGGTGGCAGCGAGGCTGACGATCGCCGCATAGCCCGCAGCCCCATGGGCTGTGGGGCCACGCGAGCGGCCGCCAAAGAGCTTTCCAACGAGGCACGGCTTTCCCTCCTGGCTCTTCGGGCATGGGAGCTGTCGCCAGAGCCACGGCCCTACCAGAAAAAGCTTCGCAGGCTGGCGCGGCTGCACCTGGTGGGTGCCGGTGGCTCCGAGGCTGACGGCCGCCGGAAAGCCCGCAGCCCCACAGGCTGTTTCGCCAGGCGAGCGGCTGCCAAAGAGCTTTCCAACGAGGCACGGCTTTCCTTCCTGGCTCTTCGGGCTTGGGACTTGTCGTCAGAGCCGCAGCCCTACCGGAAAATGCTTCGCAAGCTGGCGCGGCAGCGCCACGTGGGCACTGTTGGTGGCGAGGGTGACGGCCGCCGCAAAGCCCGCAGCCACACGGGCTGTTTCGCCAGGCGAGCGGCTGCCAAAGAGCTTTCCAACGAGGCACGGCTTTCCCTCCTGGCTCTTCGGGCTTCGGAGCTGTCGTCAGAGCCGCAGCCCTACCGGAAAATGCTTCGCAGACTGGTGCGGCGGCGCCACGTGGGCGCTGGTGTCGCCGAGGCTGACGGCCGCCACAAAGCCCGCAGCCCCACGGGCTGTGGGGCAACGCGAGAGGCTGCCAAAGAGCTTTCCAACGAGGCATGGCTTTCCCTCCTGGCTCTTCGGGCGTGGGAGCTGTCGCCAGAGACGCGGCCCTACCGGAAAATGCTTCGCAGGCTGGCGCAGCGGCGCCACGTGGGCGCCGGTGGCAGCGAGGCTGACGGCCGCCGCAAAGCCCGCAGCCCCACGGGCTGTGGGGTCACGAGAGCAACCGCCAAAGAGCTTTCCAACGAGGCACGGCTTTCCCTCCTGGCTCTTCCGGCGTGGGAGCTGTCGCCAGAGCCGCGGCCCTACCGGAAAATGGTTTGGAGGCTGGCGCGGCGGCACCACCTCGGGCTGCGGGCTTTCCTGCTGCCTTCAGAGTCTCACAGCCACCCTTTCCCACTTGGCACCACGCCAGCCTCTAGCATTTCTATTATTAAGTCAAGAGAGTGTACGACTTAACATCATACAGAGCGCTACACATCAATACATGCTCAAATTAAGCATAGCCACTGGAAAAATTGGCAATACAGTGCCATCGTATGTTACCAAGTGTCACATCTCATTGAAGACAATGACAGAGCGATGCAACGTCAAGCGTAACACAGTACTGGGCCGTGCGAGGCAATACGCCGTCACAGAATCACCAATAGAGAAATTCACAACGGAGTGCAGTCTTACGATAGAATCTCTAAAGCCACCGTTAAGCCAGTGACAGGCGGTACAATGCCACACGTTACAGTATACAGGGCAGTACAACCCGATTCGCAGACAAATAAATTAGAGCAAATTACAAGACTCCCAATACAGTACAGTACAATGCCAGACCGTCTCAGATGTCGGTCAAGACAATGCCAGGGCAATGCAGTGCAAGACATAACGTTATACAGGTCAGTACAAGGCAATACGCAGTCAAATGAAGAACAGTAAACTACAATACCCAAACCACACTGGCAAACAATGGCAAACAATCACACATGTCGGTCGAGACAATGACAACGCGAGACAGAACACCGTGCAGGGCAGCGCAAGGCAGTACACAGTCAAATAGAGAACAGCTGACCAGAAAATCCGCACTACGCTGCCGTACGATCTCAAAACATCTCGGATGGCAGTCAAGGCAATTACAGGGCAAGACAAAGCACTACGTCGCAGTACACAAGGCAGTACAAGGCAATACTCAGTCAAATAAATAACAGACAGTCACAAAATTCACAGTGCAGTGAATTCACATGGGTCAGATGGCAACCAAAAGAAGGACAGGGCAATACAAGGCGAGAGGTAACCCAATACGGGGCCGGACAAGGCAATATGCAGTTGTGGCGGGTGGAGCGATTCACTTCAGTCCTGAGAGAAGTAGAGAAACATTTAGAAACATCAACACAGTGTTTCGACAAAGGCAGCAGTGAACGTAACATCCCTTTACCAGGTTCCGTGGCCACGTACCCCAGATCATTTATTGCACAGGGGCCAGGGTCAGACGAGCTGTTAGGGAGACCCTCCCGTCGAGCCACAACCCCCTTGCTTTCTAAACTCCTTCTTGAAGAGCAGTCTAAGTGCGGCTGGATCCAATTCCTAGCCCTGGACTTGGGCACCGGTTCACCTCTAAAGGATTGTATCCGCGCCATCAACCCTTTATATCACTGAGCTAAGGCTACGAGGTTTAGCGTGGTATTAGTCACTTACCGAGACTCTGTTGCGGCAAGGGATCTCTCAGCCTTGAGGAGCAGAACCTGAAGCAAGCGTCCCCGCTCAAGGGCACATCCTGGTGCTATGACAGACTATGACAGGCAATACTATGACAGGGCAATACAATGCGAGACGTAACTTTACACAGGGCAGTACAAGGCCAATACACAGTCAAATAGGGAATGACCGATCACAAAATTGATGCACGGTCAAATAGAGTACAACAGCCTAAGAAGCCCTCAATACAGTGCCTGTCAACGCCAGAATACATCAGATGGCTCGCAGCACGGTGAGAGGGCAATACGACGCAAGACTCAGGAAAATACAGGGCAGTACAAAGCAATACGTAGTCAAATATAGAACAGCCGATCAAAAACACCCTCAGTTCGGTGCGGTACAACCCCAGAGAGTGTAAAAGGACAGTTAAGACTATTTCATGGCAACACAACGCACAATGTAACACAATACAGGTTGCTACAACACGATACAGAATAATATAGGAAACAACCCATCAAAACGCCACAATACGGTGCAGTACGATCCCACACGGTCTCGGGTGGCAGTCAAAACAACTATAGGGCGACACGATCCAAGATGCAACATTACACGACAGAGCAGAACTGAAGACGCAGTCAACTAAATACCAACCAATTAGAAGAACCGCAATACAGTGCGGGAGAAAACAAAAATAAATGGAGATGCCAGTCAAGACAATGACAGAGCAATACAAGGCAAGAAATAACGCAATACAGGGCAGTACAGTGAAATACACGGTCAAATAAATAACTGATTAAGTATCCCGCAATACCGTGCGATGCAATGCCAAAACGCGTGAGACAGCAGTCGAGGCAGTGACAGAGCTATACAATGGAAGACGTAACAATGCAGGGCTGTACAACACCAAAATGTATCAGATGGCACTCAGAACAATAACATGGCGATACAATGCAAGCCGCAACACAATACAAGGTGGTAACAAGGCAATACACGGTCAAACACAGACTAACGAATAAAACCTGCACAATACGGATCGCTGCAATCCCAGAACATCTAAAGTGACAGTGAACGGAATGACGGGGCAGTACAATGCAAGATACAACACTAGACAGGGCAATACGCATTCAAATAACGCACAACCGATTAAAAAACCCACAATACACACCAGTACAATGCCGGAACAGATCAGATGGCAGTCCGGGCAAATAGAGGACAATACAATGCCAAACGTGATGCCATACAGGGCCGGACAAGGCAATACGCAGTTGTGGCAGGCCGAGCGGCTAACTTCGCTTCTAAGAGAGAAGCGGTGAAACATTCAGAAACATCAACACAGTGATTCTCCAAAGGCAGCAGCGCATGTGACGGCGCTTTACCAGATTCCATATGGCCACGCACCCCGGATTATTTACTGCCTAGGGGCCAGGGTCAGACAAGCTGTCAGGGAGACCCTCCCGTTGAGTCACGAGGCTCGGAAAGGACCCCCTTGCTTTCTAAACTCCTTCTCGGAGAGGAGTCTAGGTGCGGCTGGATCCAATTCCTAGCCCCGGACTTAGGCAACGGTTCACCTCTAAAGGATTGTATCTGCGCCATCGACCCTTTATATCACTGAGCTAAGGCTACAAGGTTTTGTATGCTATTAGTCACTTACTGAGAATCTGTTGCGGCAAGGCATCTCTATCTCGAGGAGCAGAACCTTAATTGAGCGTCCCTGCTCAAGGGGAGATCCTGGCACGGAGGCCCCTGCCATGCAGAAGTCAAAAGGCTCTTGGGCTGTCCACTATTTATGGGGTAAGCTAATTGACTTATAGTCACATCAGCACAGGAACAAAATATCTAGGTCCCCACTGTGTTGCCAACCATCCCCCAACTTCAAGTACCACTCAGAACAACTCCATGGATGATTGGGGCGCCAAAACGAAGGGGCGCCCGCACCACCCCAGCAGTCAAATAAGGAACAACCAATGGAACTTTCACAATAAATAAGTACAATCCCAGACAGTCCAAAGTAACAGCCAAGACAACGACAGACCAATACAGTGCAAGACCTAACATCACACAGAGCAGTAAAAGGCAACGCGCAGCCAAGTCAAGAACAGTTAAAATACCCATAATCCAGTGCAGCACTATGACACTGTCCCAAAACGCAGTCAAAACAATGACAGAGTAATGCAACACGAGCTGTAACACAATACAGGGCAGCACAAAGCAATACACAGTCACACAAAGAACAGCCAATTACAAAACCCACAACAGAACGCCCTACGATCTCAGGAAGTCTCAGAGGGCAGTCACGGCAAATACAGGGCAATACGGTGCAAGATAACACAATACAGGCCACTGCCAGCCAATACTCAGTCAAATAAATAACAGACAGTCAAAAAATTCACAATGCAGTGCACTACTATGACACCATGGGTCAGGTGGCAATCATGACAACGATAGGGCAATACAAGGCAAGACGTAACCCAACACGGGGCCGGACAAGGCAATATGCAGTTGTGGCAGGTGGAGCCATTCACTTCACTCCTAAGAGAAAAGTAGAGAAACATTCAGAAACATCAACACAGTGATTCTCCAAAGGCAGCAGTGCGCATGACGGCGCTTTATCAGGTTCCGTGGCCACGGACCCTGGATTATTTCCTGCCTAGGGGCCAGGGTCAGACGAGCTGTCAGGGAGACCCTCCCGTTGAGTCACGAGGCTCGGAAAGGACCCCCTTGCTTTCTAAACTCCTTCTCGGAGAGGAGTCTAGGTGCGGCTGGATCCAATTCCTAGCTCGGAGAGGACCCCCTTGCTTTCTAAACTCCTTCTCGGAGAGGAGTCTAGGTGCGGCTGGATCCAATTCCTAGCCCCGGACTTGGGCAACGGTTCGCCTCTAAAGGATTATGTCTGTGCCGTCAACCCTTTACATGGCTCATAAAAAACAGCTGATGAAGGAAGTGACAATATGGTGGCCTACAACGGCAGAATAGATCAGATGACAATCAAGACAACAACAGAGCAATACAATGGAAGACGTAACACCACACGGGGCCGGACAAGGCAATACACAGCCACATCAGAACCCATGAGAGACATCAAACTACAGTCCAGACCTAGGACAGATTCTCTAACGTGACCGTCAAGACGACAGGGCAATGCAATGCAAGATGTAACACAGGCCATATGCAGTTGTGGCGGGCGCAATGATAAAATTCACTCCTAAGAGAGAGGTAGAGAAACATTAACAAACATAACAGTGATTCACTAAAGGTAGCAGCGCACGTGATGGCACTTTACCAGGTTCCATATGGCCACGCACCCCGGGTCATTTACTGCCTCAGGGCCAGGGTCTGACACGCTGTCTGGGAGACCCTCCTGTTGAGTCACGAGGCTCGGAAAGGACCCCCTTGCTTTCTAAACTCCTTCTCCGAGAGGAGTCTAGGTGCGGCTGGATCCCATCCTCGCCCCGGACTTGGGCAACGGTTCACCTCTAAAGGATCATATCTGCGTGATCAAACCCTTCGTATCGCTCAGCTAAGATGGCAAAGTCTGGCATGCTGTTAGTCACTTACCCAGAATCTGTTGCGGCAAGGCTTCTCTCAACCTAGAGGAGCAGAACCTTAAGTGAGTGTCCCCGGGAAACGCTGGCAAACAGGCCGCTGCCTTGCAAGGAAGCTCAAAGGGCTCTTGGTCTGTCCGCTAGGTCTATAGCAAGCTAACTGACTCACAGTGTCTTGACTCTGGTGCCAGCCACCCCACAAAGTTCAAGTGCCACTCGTAGCGACTCCTGCTGGTCGTTATAGCTCGAGCAGCAGCCTGGAGGAAAAAGGGGGGTGACATCGCAACAGCGGTCAAATACAGAACAACCGGTTAAAAATTGCACAATACTGTGCCAGAGACTCTAAAATAACTGGCAAGACAACGACAGGGCAACACCATGCAAGATCTAACCTTACACAGGGCAGTACAAGGCAACATACAATCAAATGCAGAGCAGACAATGAAAGAATTGACGGTACGGTGCCATACAACGGTAGAATATATCAGATGTCGGTCACCACAATGACAGAGCAATACAAGGCAAGACGTAACGCGATACGGGGCCCTACCAGGCGACACAGTCAAGGAAACAACAACCCATGAAAGAATTCACAATACAGCGCGGTCCTAGGACGGAACGTGTAAAATGACCGTCGAGACAGTGACAGGGCAATACAATGCAAGACACAACACCATACCAGGTGGTAACAAGGCAACATGCAGCCAAACGAAGAACAACCGATTAAGAAACCCAGCATACGTTCAACTGTAATACCAGAAAACATCAGAAGGCAGTCAAGACAACGACAGCACACTATAACATGAGAAGTAACACAATACACAGCAGTACAAGGCATTACACAGTCAAATAAAGAAGAACCGATTAAAAACCACACAATACAGTGCGGTGCGATGCCAGAGTGGATCAGAAGGCAGTCGAGACTATGACGGGGCAATATAATGCAAGATGTTACACAATACAGGGCGGTACAAGGCATTAGAAAGCCAGATGAAGAACAACCGATTAAAAAACCCGCAATACAGCGTGGTACGAGGCCCGAACAGATCAGAAGGCAGTCAAGGCTACGACGGGGCAATATAACACGAGACATAACGCAATAGAGGGCGGTACAAGGCATTACACAGTCAAAGAACAACCGATTAAAAAAAAAAAACCACGCAACACGGTGTGGTACGATGCCAGAATAGAACACAGAGCAATCAAGAGCGTGACGGGGCAACACGATGCGAAACCGATACTGAGTGAGGCGGAGCAATACTATTTCAAATATACAAGAACATAGTACGGAACCAAATTCTTAAGCGTATGACACAAGACCATCTCAAATGGCAGTCAAGGAAGTTACTGAGCAACGTAATCCCGATTTGCACAAAATGGTGCCATCAGGCACCATCACGTCCATCAACACTAAGTTGTACTGCAACTGTACCCCGCATCACACGCGCCGTACCCTTCTGCTCACCTGCTCCGCATGGATTCTGGGTTTGGACTTTGTGGCACACTCTGGTTCTGGCACCTAAAACACCCAAGACACACAATATTACTGTTGAGCTTACGGGAAACCACCACCCCCATGCGCTACCTCTCTGCTACCCAGCTCACCTCCAACGCTCGTCCGGCTCCGGATGCCTGCGGCGCCTGCAAAACCAAAGACAAACACTCCCCTGAGCCGCAATGTAGCACTGGGCTATTAGACGCCAACGTGTCCACAACCGCCTCACTTGCTGGGACTACTCAGTGGGTGCGCAGCATCGCCCCTCTGACCCTGCATGTCACACCAACCGAAGAAACACACGCCGAGATACTGCCCAAAACCCTACCAAATTCCCCATCTCCCACTCCCTCACCTTGCCCGCCCATCCTCCCCCGAGGCATGCAACCTGAAGGCTCGCAAACCACCCATAAAACCCAACAGACATGGGTTGCTTTAAAACTTGAAAGTTGCTCCCTCTGAGGCAGATGTGATAAGGTCAGCAGCGGCGGGTGGGCTGAAGTGACTGACTCATCCCCATCCCCACATCCCATGTCATTCATTGCTTCAAAACTTCAAATTGGAAAGAACCAATACATACAGTACTCAGAGCCACATCTTCTCTCTAATACCACGTGCTGACTCACCTTCTTACATTGCTCTCCTCTCCTACGCTGCCCCGCCAAGCTTGTCCTGTTGCATCTGCAAGAACGACATCAGAGAAATCACCCTGAGGCAGAGCAATAGAGTCATAACAACAAAAAGCCTTGCACCTTTTTACAAATACCATCTAAGGTCCAAATACAACCGTACACAAAGAAAATTACAAAAAAAAAATCCGCACCAAAACCAGCTGTACCCTCTTCCACATGAACTCTTCTTCACTGCTGCTGTATTGCCTTTCCAACATGCCTCTGCTCTTCCCAAACAAAACAGAAGAGGTGTCTACACAGCCTCCCAATGGCTACCCTGAGACAACTCTAACACCTTTGCCCCGATCTACTGGGATTCATGTACTACATATAGACTCTCCACAGGATTCCGCCCACCCTGGACACTACGTGCCCAGGCAGGGCAGCCCCGAGCCAAACACTCACGGTTACGGACAGACACTACACGGAACGCTACGAACGACACGCCTCAAAGATGAGAGAAAACTCTCAGCAAGAAAGATGACACGGGGACCAAAGTCACCGTCGTGCAAGAAAATCTGTGGGATCGTGATGATGTCAACATGAAGACGCTCTACGGAACCCCCTGAAGCAAACTGTAGAACGTGATGGTACGTAATAAGAATGGACTGTTGAGCCCGCTAAGATGGACGTGCAGGAAGTCTGGCTTCAAGACCTAAGAACGTAACGACGCAGGGAAGAACTCCCAGACGTGGAAGTGGGCCGTCCAGAAACTTCCGAGAGGCAAGATTGATGCACGCTTTAAGATGCTAACGCAAGAAGAGCATCAGATGAATGGTGCTACGCCCACAGGCCCAAGCATTCGAGACCCTAAGGATGACGCCCAGGGCCCCACGTCGTGCTCCTGGAGCTCAAAGATGACCTCGAGACCCAAGAAGGGGCGAAGATACACAACACAGACCACATGAACGACATGACAACACGCACGGGCTGGAACTGCCCTGCCCGGGACACGCTAGCGTCACACTGAGCAGTAAGCAACATCCTTTACCTTCCTAAATATGACTGTGCCCCGGGACAGCCCTCGCCACTACGCTAACGTCAAAGACCCCATTTTGCAATTGTCCACCTCGGCCCCTCTCCGGCGCCTGACTGTCAACTTAGCTTTTGGAGGGCCAGCCATCTGAATCCTTCTTCGATGCGGTCCGCAAAAACCAGCCATCCGATACATTTCCGCAGTCACCAGGTTCCTCCTCTTCCTCTGCAAAAGGAAAATAAAACATAATCCCAGAGGCCGCCACAGCACCAGCAATAAGCATCCTGAGAGGAGATGCCAACCTCTTCGACGACACGCTCAGCCTCCCGAATGCCGTGGCGTTCTGCTTGCCCGCTCTGCGCCGATTCCGGAGTCCGAGGCTGCAATGATAGTTATTCACAGCACCTAAGAGACCAAGAAACACAACATTACCACTGCGCTTCTGCCAAACCGCCACACCATCAACTCCTATCTTCTGTCTTCATTCACATGAAAAAAAAAGTACCCAATTGTATTCATAGAGGCGCCAGTCACATCTTCCCTCTAATGCCACATGCCGAGCCACCTCCGTACAGCGCTCCTCTCGGCTCCCCTACGTCACCCTGCACATCTCATCTCTCGGCATCTAAAAAGAGAAAAAAAAAAAAAAATCCAACATTACGCCGATGCAGAGCGATAGCTTAATTCCAAAGGTCTTGTTTCTACTTCGGAACACTGTTCAATTAGATCCAACTACAGCCTGCCATCAAAAAAAAAAAAAACACAGAAAAAGCCCACAAACATTACACCCCACACAAAGCAGCCTGAACATCTTTGAGATACTGTGTCCTTCACTGACTGTGAACAGCCTCTCCGACTTGGCTCTGCTTATGCCAACACCCACTAATAAAACACCCACGCACCCAACCTACTGAGAGCAAATTAATTCCAGATGACTACCCAACCTTTGCCTCGGTCGCCACAGATCCACATATTAACTGTAGACTCTCGTCACTATTCTGCCTGCCCTGGACTCTACACACCCGGGCAGGGGGGCTCCGAGCCAGACACACACACAAGCACAGACCAACACTACACAAAACGCTAAAAACAACGCATCTCAAGGATGAGAGAAAACTCTCAGCAAGAAGGATGACACCCAGACGGAAGTCACCGTCGGGCAAGACGACCTGGAGACCGTGGTGGTGATGTGAAGAGGCTCTATGGAAGCCCCTGAAACAGAGTGTAGGACATCATCACCTGTGATAAGAAGGGACTGTCAAGACTGATAAGATGTATGCGGGGGAAGCCTGGCTTCAAGACCTAAGAACATAATGACATAGGGAAGAAGTCCCAGTTGTAGACGCGGGCCATCCGGAAGCTTCCAAGACGCAAGACCAATGCAAGCTTTAAGCTTCTAACGCAAGACGACCAGCAGCCGAATGGTGCTATGCCCATGGGTGCAGGCGTTCGAGACCCTAGGGATGGCGCCTGAGGCGCCATGCCGTGCTCCTGGAGCTTAAAGACGACCTCGAGACCCAAGAAAGGTCTAAGACACAGAACACGGACCACACGAAAGACAACAACACACACAGGCTGGAACCACCCTGCCCGGGAATGCCGAACAGTAAGCCGCATCCCTTACGTGCCTAAAGGAGACTGCCCTCCAGGACAAACCTCTCCCCTACGCCAACTTCAAAGACACCTTTTTGCAATTCTCAACCTCGTCCCCTCTCGAGCGCCAGTCTCTCAACTTAGCTTTTGGAGGGCCAGGGGTCCGAATCCATCCTTGAGGCAGTCCACAGAAAACAGCCATCCAGTACGTTCCTGTGGTCACCAGCTTCCTCCTCTTCCTCTGCAAAAGGAAAAGAAAAAAAAAAGTTATCCCAAAAGCAGCCACAGCACCAGCAATAAGCATCCTGAGAGGAGATGCCGACCTCTTCCACAACACCCTCAGCCTCATGAACACCGAGGCATTCTGCTCGCCCGCTCAGCGCCAATTCCAGAGTCTGACGCTGCGGCAACAGTTATTCACGGCACCTAAGATACCAAGAAACACAGCATTACCACTGCGCTACTGCCAAACCACCAGTCCCGTGCTCCTCCTCGATACTATCTGGCTCGCCTCAAATGCGAGAGCCTAGAGCACACCAGGCTCCGACGACACCCGAACCCATCTGCAAAACCTGTCCAAGAAGGACTCATGAACCCGGCTACCTTTTCTAGCCCTCCCCCAGTGCCAAAACTTTAGAAACCCCTTCTCTTCTCCCTGAGCTGCCAGGGAAGGAGCCCCACTTCTTCCCCATAGATCCCACCCTTTATTTGCCAGCCCGAACACCCGGCGTTGGACACTTCTTGAGAGCCACTCTTCCCAGCCTCTCCCTGCGTCCCACCACCACCTCCTATCTTCTGTCTTCCCACGGACTCTGGGCTCTGCTGCAGACCCACAGAGTCAGTGAAGCCCTGATCTGACCTATACCAGGGGCCTGCCACAAGCCGCAAAGGCTCCAGGGACACGGCAAAACCCTGAGCACGGTGGGGGAAGGTGACAAGGCACCCCACATCCTGAAATACGTTATGCTTTATGGCCCTGCTGCTTTCCTGAGAAATGTGGAAACTCCATCTACAGCTGCAGACAAGGTGCTCACCCAGTCCCTGCAAAGTAATCTCATCATCTGCCCAATTGAGACAAATTCTATTGGCATCTTATCTGGGATACAGCAAAGCTAGTGGGGGAAAAAAAAAAACCACAAACAAGAAAGTTCCGTCTTCAATACAGTCAGGGATTCCAGGAAAATGCGCCACGCCTGGAAGAGAGAAAACCATACCCTTAAACTATCTCACCGCCCCCTAAGACTCATTACCACGCGACTCACCTGAAAAACCACAAGGAAGAGAACCGGCACATGAGGCCGCTCTCTACTATACACGCTGCCAAACCTCACCTGGTCCTGAAGGTCTTGCCACCTCCAGCTTCTTACCTGCTATTCTCTAAATGGGATAACATCTCCACCCAAGGAGCTGAGCCGCCTCCAAAGCTGCAATCGACTGAAGGACAGGCAGAGCTCTGACCCTGGAGACACCTGGCAGCAGAACGAGCTGCCCCAGCAGAGGCTGTGGGTTATATACCCCGGGCCCCGCCCAACGCCCTTCCCACCAGCACCTGGGAAAGGGCCTGGCTGACCTCCACAAGGCATAGAGCCTGCCAGAGGAAAAGCTGCTCCTTTCCTCACAGGCCTGAGAAGTACAGCATGCAAAACACCAAAACGGAGAAAGCGACCCTTAGAGGAATGGACAATATGTGCTCTTTTATTACAACTACATCAACTGTGTCAGCAACAGGGCCCGGTAGGTAAGTAAACTTAATTAAACTTCTGCAGGGCGTAGACATAAAGAGAAAGACATCATCCTAACCTAAATAGGCCAGAAGATCATGAAGCACAGTAACAATATTTTTATCAAGACTCAATGTGCTTTAGTTTCCTTGTAAAAGAAACCCCACAACGAGTCATACAGCATTTCTAGCAAGACGACGCATATTATCCGACTTCTGCCAGAACTGTGTTCTGGATCGGACCGACAGACAGAGTGCAAGCAGAGGCTTGTGTGCCGCCTGTAATGCAGTGGCTGAGAAAGAACCAAGGCTTGGGGCCGCCGCTCTCCTCGGCCGAGTCTGCTCCGGTGCCCTGTCTGCCATCATTGCTGTTGTGCCTTAGGCCATGCAGTAAAACAAGTGACACATGCTCCCTTTTAACTTCTCTCCTGAGGCAGAAAAGAACAAGAGAGAGAGACTTAGGGACTGAAAGATAAACTGAACTGTAATGAAATCTTAACAGCAAAATAATACCAAGAAAAGACAACAGTAACAAGAAAACAATTAAATATATACAGGACATACACAACCCGATACAGAGCTCCCAGGATGACCGCTGCTTCACTGGCAAAGTCCGGAACCAGACTCTGTGACAGTCCGGAACCAGACTCCGGACCTGGTTGCATAAATGCACGGATCGAGGTCAAAGGACAATGAACAGACAGAGGAGTCTTCAGAGGCCAGACAACAGGTACCGACCCCTTTGATCCCTCCGCTTTTATACTGAGCGTGATGAGGATGGGATGGAATACCCTATCAGTCAGATTCGGGTCACCAGTCCCGTCTACTCTTCACTATGGGTACAACCCCTCTACGCTTTTCTGCTTCCAACCCTCCAACAGGGCATATATAAAAGTTAGCTGGGCTGTGCTGTTGTAGGAATAAGTATAAGCAAGAGCCTCTCCGCACGGCATCCCTTCGCATTAAGTGTAAATATAAGTTCTTGGTGCTCTGAAGGCAGATACTACCTGAAAAATACGTCATTATTTTCAGAGAGTTCACTTCATTGGAAGAGACTTACCTGAAAAGTAAAGTGACTGCAAACAACACCAGTTCTGTTGTACCTCAGACCAGCACTTCCACACATGGCTACGTAACCTCACATTCACATGAAAAAAAGAAGAAGTGGCCAAATGTATTCATGGAGCCGCCGGTCACATCTTCCCTTTAAGACCTCGGGCTCAGCCACCTTTGTCCTGCACCCCCATCAGCTCCCCTGTGTATCCCTGGCCACCTCATCTCTCTGCATCTGAAAAAAAAGCAACACACCAACATCAAACATTACCCTAATGCAGAGCAGTAGCTTAATTCCAAAGGTCTTGTTTCTACTTAGGAACCCTGTTCACATAAGTCCAACTACAGCCTGTCATCCAAAGAAGAGACGCCTGCAAACATTACACCCCACACAATGCAGGTTTACCATCTTTGAGATACTGTCCCCTCCACTAGCCATGAACACCCTCTCCAACTTGTCTCCGCTTATGCCAGCGCCCACTAATGAAACACCCATCCACACAGCCTCTCGAAAGCTAATCAATTCGAGACGACTGAGCAACCTTTGCCTGGGTCTAGACAGATCCTCATATTCAGTACAGACTGCTGTCGTGATTCTGCCTACCCTGGACGCTACACACCCAGGCAGGGCAGCCCCAAGCCAAACACACACAGACTGACGCTACACAGAACACAACAAACGACGCGCCTCAAGGATGAGAGAAAACTCTCAGCAAGAAGGATGACACCGGGACCAAAGTCATCGTCGGGCAAGACAGCCTGCAGGACCGTGATGGTGACGATGTGAAGAGGCTCCACAGAACCCCCTGAAACAAAGTGTAGAACTTCACAGTTCCTGAGAAGGGACTGTTGAGCCTGACAAGATGGACACACAGGAAGCCTAGCTTCAAGACCTAAGAACTTAACGACACAGGGAAGAAGCCCCAGTCGCTGACGCGGGCCATCCAGAAAGTTCCAAGATGCAAGACCGATGCACGCTTTAAGATGCTAATGCAAGAAGAGAGGCAGACGGTTGGTGCTACGCCCACGGGTGCAGGTGTTCGACACCATAAGGATGGCACCCAATGCACATTCCGTGCTCCTGGAGCTTAAAGATGATCTCAAGACCCAAAAAAAGGGTCTAGGATGCAAAACACAGACCACACGAACGACACGACAACACACACAGGCTGCAACTGCCCTGCCTAGGATGCGCTAACATCACACTGGACAGTAAGCTACATTGTTTACCTGCCCAAAGGAGACTGTGCCCCAGAACAGCCCTCCCCCCTACACTAACGTCAAAGACCCCATTACACAATTGTCAGCCTCCACCCCTCTCCAGTGCTGGTCTCTCAACTTAGCTTTTGGAGGGCTAGCATCTGATTCCATCCTCGACGTAGTCCACAAAACACAACCATCCGATACGTTCCTGCAGTCACCGGCTTACTCTTCCTCTGCAAAAGGAAAAGGAAAAGAGAAAGTCATCACAAAAGCAGCCACAACACCAGCAATAAGCATCCTGAGAGGAGATGACGACCTCCTCCACAAAACCCCTCAAGCCTCCTGAATGCTGATGCAGTCTGATTGCCTGCTCCACACAGATTCTAGAGTCGGATGCTGTAGCGACAGTTATTCACAGCACCTAAGATACCAAGAAACACAGCATTTGCACTGCGCTTCTGCCAAACCACCAGTCCTGTGCTCCTCCTCAATACTATCTGTCTTGCCTCAAATGCGAGAGCCTAGAGCAGACTAGATACCATCAACAACCAAACCCAATTACAAAACTGGTTTGAGAAAGACACATGAACCCGCCTCCCTCTCCTAGCCATCCCCCTCCTGAACCATCAGGGAAGGAGGCCCACTGCTTCCCCACAACTCCTGCCCCTTATTTTCCAACTGCTCCTCAGGACCTGCTGTTCTGAGCCCTGCCCTGTGTTTGGCAGGCGCCTCCTGTCTTCCGCCTTCATAGAGACTCCGGGCTCTGCTACAGACCTGGAAAGCCGGGAAAACAGTTACAGAACCTACTGGTAGCCTCCCGCAAGAGCTTTAGGGCCACCGTGATACCCTGCATGCTCTGGGGCAAAATGATGAGCCATCCCTGCTGCTTCCTCAAAACAAACAAACTCAATATATAGATACGTACAAAACACTCACCCTAAATCCTACTCCAGTATCTCATAACACACACAATTAAGACTAATAAAAACACCAACTAACATAGTGTACATCAAAATTGGAAAAAAACACAAGATTTTATCTTCAATGAAGTCAGAAATTATAGTAAAACACACCACCTGCCATAAGCAAAAAAAAAAAAGATACATACTATTAAGCCATTTAAACAAACCAAATGCTCCCTACAAAACTAAAGATATGGGGGGAAAAAAAAAAAAAGATAACATACAACTCCACTTTCTATGGCAACCACCCTTACATTGAGAAGTCTTACCTCTGATGTCTTACCTATGCTAGTTTAAACGCTAAAACAAGCCTTCCCAAACAGCTGCACAAGCTCCAAAACAACACTTAAGAAGCTCCAGAGCTCCGACCCTGGAAAAGACCAGCAGCAGAACAAGGTCCTGCCCTGAAGCTGTGGCTCATATACCCCGGGCCCCACCTGAGGCCCTCAGGCCCCACCCACCACCTTTCCCACAATCCCCTGGGTAAAGGGTGGGGCCAACCCCCAGAAGCATAAAAGCACCTGAAGGTGCAGCAGGTGTTGTTATTCGCTTTAAGTTTACTATTTACAAAGTAGTGAAGAGTGACCCTTGATAGAAAAAGCATTATCTGCTCCTCCCTTGCAGCTACACCTATTCCATCAATGACATGTCCAGGTGAGCAATTAAGTTATTTTTTTATGGAATGTAAATAGAAAAAAAATAAACATCAGACTTATCTCTATAGAAAAGTAGCTTATTCAATGCAATGATAACAGTATTATTAAAATTTATGTACTTGAGTGTCCTTCAAAAAAAAAAAATACAAACCCAAACACAATCTATTACTATGGGGTCATTCCTTATTTCTAGCAAGACCGTGTGTACTAACGAACTTCTGCCAGAACCCCTTTTTGGATGGGAGTGAATAACAAAACAGAATCAGATTCTATGAGAAAACTTTCTCAAAAACATTTTCCTCTGTGAAATAAGTTATTTATTGTAAATTGCTAGCAATTTAAAGTCATATTGATAATCTCATTTTGACTTGTTACTCAACAGCACTACTTGAGTCCCAAAATACAGAAAGCAACAAAAAAGCATGGAATTACAAGTCATGTATTTCCTGAACCTGCATAAAGCACCCTAATTAACATCTAAGTAGCTAGAACAAAAACAAATTTATATACATAAACTCATATTTTACAATAGGTATAAAAATGAGAAATTCTTCTTTATTTCAATGCCTCATGCCCATATAGACAGGTTTTATTCCATTTTTAAACACACATTCCCCCCATGAATTTTCAGGCATTTTTAGGTTGTGAACTGCCTCTTTTGGGGGGGACCCAGTGTGACAACCCACACCCCCCCGGAAAAGGTCTTCTTTTGACTTAGAAATACCATCTGGAGTACAATTACAGCCTGACATTAAAAAAAAAAAAAAACAAACTACACAAACATCACACCCCACACAAAGCAGCTTTAACATCTTTGAGATGCAGTCTGCTTCACTACTGCTGAACAGCCCCTCCCACATAGCTCTGCTCATCCCAAAAAAACCCTTAATTAAAGAGCTGCCCACACCACCTGCTGATGGCTAACTTGATGGGAGTTGACTGTACCACCTTGGCCTCAACAGTCTCATTAGATCAATGTATTAACCATATACTCTTACTGCTGTTCCCCCTACCCCTGACTCTACAGCCCCAGGCAGCGCAGCTCCAAGCCAAACACACCCACGTGCAGCCCAACACCACACAGCACTAGAGACAACGTGACTCCAAGATGAGAGAAAACTCTCCACAAGAAGAGCGACTTTCAGACAAGAGACGCTGTCGGGCAAGAAGAGCGACTTTCAGACAAGAGACGCTGTCGGGCAAGAAGAGCGACAGGGCTGCAGCGCTGACACGACCAGGCTCTACAGCCAAGCCATAAAAGAGTCAAATGTAACGGACCATTCCAAGAAGTTCCTGTCAAAACGGAGATGACGTATGTGCAGGAAGCATGGCTTCAAGACCCGAGAACGTAAGGATGCAGGGAAGAAATCCCAGTGCGTAACAGCAGGTGGCTAGAACGGCTAGGGCTCAGAGAAGAGAGCTGCTCAGGCAGCCGGGAACGACGCTGCAGAAGAGGACCATTCAGAAACTCCTGAGAGGCAAGTCCTATCTGCACTTTAAAATTGTTATGCAAGAAAAGAAGTGCCCATTGGGCACTCTGCCAATTAGCACAGGCATTTGAGACCCTACAGGTGGTGCCCGAGGCACATGCTGTGCTCCTTGAGTGCAAAGAGAAATAAGGACACCAAAACTTAAGGAAAGTCCAAGACACAGAAGACAGAGCACACAAACTACACAACCAAAGACACAGGCCAGAACTGCCCTGCCCAGCACACACTAGCTTTGTGCTGAAAAGTAACCCACTCCCTTTACCTACTCAGAGGAGACTGCTCCCGCATAGCCCTCTGCTCTAGCCTGACTTTAAAACTCCTCCCTGAAACTGTCAACCTTGGCCCCCCTCCAGCACCTGTCCCTCTACTTCGCTTTCAGAGGGCCAGTGGTCTGAATTCATCCTTGACAAAAAAAACCACAACAAACAGCTAACTGATGTGTTCCTGCAGTCACCATGTTCCTCTTCATCAGCAAAACAAAAAGAAATCACAGCTCCAGCAGTGACCACCATGACAGTAGATGCCAACCTCTTCCACAACACCCTCATCCTCAGAGGTGCCATGGCAATCCACTCACCTGCTTCACGTCGATTCCAGTCGGAGGCTGCAGCAACAATTATTTATGGCACCTAAGATACCAACAAACACAAAATTACCATTGCATTTCTGCAAAATCATCAGTCCCGTGCTCCTCCTCCACACTGTCCAGCTCACCTCAAATGCAAGAGACTAGAACAGACCAGACCCTGTCGACACCCAAATCCAAATGCAAAACCGATATGACAGAGACTGATGAACCCACCTCCTTTTCCTAGCCAGCCCCCAGCGCCAAAACTTTAGAAACCCCTTCTCTTCTCCTCAACCGTCAGGGAAGGAGCCTCACTTCTTCCTGACAGCTCCCATCCTGTATTTGCAACCCTGAACCCCCTACGCCGGCTGCTTCTCAGGAGCAGCTCTTCTGAGCTGTGCCCTGCGTTTGGCAGGCACCTCCTATCTTCTGTCTTCCCACAGACTCTGGGCTCTGCATCAGACCCACAAAACAAATAATGTCCTGACACAATCTATGAGGGGCCTGCTGCCCGCTGCAAAAACTCTAGGGACACCGTGGCACTCCATGGGCAACGGGGAAAGGTGATGAGCCATGCCATACCCTGAACGACGCTATGCCTTATGTCCCTGCTGCTTTCTTGAGAAATGCTGGTGCCATATATGCAGATGCATACAAAACGCTCACCCTAACCCCCATAAGATAATCTCATCATCAACCCAATTAAGAGAAACAATATCAGCAATTTACACAGCATACTGCAAAACTGGTGAAAAACCCACAGTTCTATCTTCAATAAAGTCAGAAATTCTAGGAAAACGCAGTGCTCCTAGAACAAAGAAAAGCATACTATTAAACCATCTGGGCACCCCTTAAACACTCATCACAAAGTTATGACCCGAAAAAAAAAGGAGCATACCAGTCAACTTTCTACCATACAGGCAGCTGGATGTTTACTGCTCCCGAAGGTCTCAGCTCAGCCTTCTCACCTCTGCCTCCCTAAATGCCGAAACACGCCTGCCCAAACAGCTGAGCCTGTCCCAAAGCTGCAGCAAAGCGAGGGACCAGCAGAGCACCCACCCCACGGGGCCCAGCAGCAGAATGAGCTCCTGAGCCCGGGCTGGGGCTCGTGTACCCCGGGCCCCGCCCACCGCCCTCAGGCCCCGCCCACCACCCTTCCCACAATCCCCTGGGAAAGGGGCAGGGCCAACCCCCAGAAGACGTGAAGGCGGGTGGCAGCGGGAGCAGCAGCTTTGCTTCTCCTGCCTTAAGTTCCCAGCAGGCGAAGCGCCTCCCCTTTTTATTTCCATTTGGGACTAACCTCTGGTGATTCTCTTACCGCTTTTGTGTGATTTCTGTCCAGTTGTTGCTGTGGAGAAGAGAGCTCTGCAGGGGTTGCATTATTTTTGCGATCTTCAGATATTTTTGTGGTTAACTGATAATCGTGTTTTATCGTTTTGGAAGAGTGTTGGAAGCATATGATTTCCAGAAGACTTATGAGCATTTACGGACGGGCTCCTGGAGGACTAAAGTGCCATAGAGACGCGCATCGGAGGACTGAGGGGGCACTTCCGGGGTCGTGGAGGACCGAAGTGCCACGGAGACGCGCGTCGGAGGGCTGAGGGGGCACTTCCGGGGTCGTGGAGGACCGAAGTGCCACGGAGACGCGCGTCGGAGGGCTGAGGGGGCACTTCCAGGGTCGTGGAGGACCGAAGTGCCACGGAGACGCGCGTCGGAGGACTGAGGGGGCACTTCCGGGGTCGTGGAGGACCGAAGTGCCACGGAGACGCGCGTCGGAGGACTGAGGGGGCACTTCTGGGGTCCTGGAGGACCGCGGGGTCACGTAGATGGAAACCCGGAAAACTGCCAGGCACTGACGGGGCCGTGGTAACGTGTAAGAGCCGATGCGGAGGGGCCGATGGCCGCTCTGGAGGCCGGGCGGGCGGCACCGATGCCGCTCCAGGTGGCCGGAGCTCGCCAGAGTCCCGGCGGTCCTGGTTCGCCCTCCGGCCGCCGCTCTCTTGAGACTGCGGCCGGACGGGCCTCCGCGAAGCCGCGCCTGCGCACGAGCTGCGGAACCCACGTGGCGCCGGCGGCGGGGGCCGAGGGGGGCCGGTAGGCGCAGGCACTGCGCATGCGCCGCCCCCCACCTGCAGGACGCGCCTTCAGCCGCCAGGCGGCAGCACCCGCTCCGGTATTGACACACATCTGTACGTTTAGGGAATTTACGTTGCCCGTTTCCTACGTTAACGCTTTTGATACCGAATATCTATTTAGGCTGTCTGCCTACACACCTAGTTTGACACTAATATCTTTTTATAAACGCATCTAAGTATTTTTATATTCTAGGATCTTTCATATAACACAGAATCACAGAATCCTTAGAGACAGAGGTTTTTATTTTGAACTTTTACATACATAATTTATATATATGTATGTTTCTCATTCCCTATTTCAATGCATCCTGCCCATAGTTACAGGTTTTCACATTTTTTAATGCATCCCAAGAATTTTCAGACATTCTGGGGCCGCGACCCACTTCTTTTGGGGGGGCAACTCCACGTAACCCCCCCCCCCATCTCCCACTCACCTGCTCCTCTGCTGCATCATCGCTGCCCCAGTGACATTGGGGTGCCCCAAATGACACCATCACCCCCCAAGACACACACACACAGACACCCTTCTATTCACCCCAAAAAAAGGCTTAAAACGCCCAGACCCAGGGCTGGCCCCTTCTCCTCAGGGGGGCTCCGCCACTGGCTGCAAACCTGGGCTGGGGCATCTCTCGAGCAGCACGAGACGCCTACGACGAGGCACCTGGAAAACAAAAATCCCCAATTATAGCTCAGCATCCCAAAAAAACAGCACAGAAGAGAGCAGAGGAATTCCGTCAGACGGAGGGACGGGACAGGAGCTGGGGAAACAGCTCAGCTCGAAATACAGCACAGCCTTCAAAAGCCAGCGCCATTTGAACTCTTAAAAGTCAGGATTAAGACTAATCAGTGCCATTTTGAACACGTTCTTAGCATAAGGGCGAACCCTCCGGCTGGTGCTGGGAAACACCTGGCCCTTTCCCTTTCACTGAGAAGGTGTGCATGAAGTTTACATCCACCCAGTGAAAATACTTACCCTGTGAAAGTACTTGGCTTTCCTTCGGCGCTAATTTAACTTGCACGGCTGTGAACGGATACTATTAAACTATCCGTCTCCAAAATACACAGCTATGATTTGACCACGGGGGGTTTTTTGTGTGCTACACGAGGAGGAGGAGGGACATCGGGGCAGCGGCGCTGCCCGAGAGAGACACTACTGGCTGCCGGGAAAAGGCGGCACTGAAAGCCAGACAGAAGTACTTCAGAGCACTCTGCCAAAAAAACGGGGGGGAAAACCGCGTAACATTCAGTTGTCTCTCCTTTTAAACATTTCGAACAAATACCTAACTGCCCAGGTACACCTCATAAATTGTACACTACAGCCGTTTAGGCGGCTGCAGTTTAAACTACGCAAGTCAGTTTGTCGATTATACAACTCTCACTTTTTTTTTTTTAGCTTCATTTAACATAGAAAAATCAGTGAGAGAAAAAACTCCTCCAAATGGTTTTACTTTTGGGGGCGGGGAATCAAATCGCCGGCGCCGCGATCCGTAGGGCTACCAAAAAGGACCGGCAGATTCGCGAATGCTTTTGGCTGTGCTGAAGGCGCAGAGGAACGCGTTTTTATGGTATCTCGACTGTTCCAACCGAGAACCCAAAGGCCGGCGATGCCAGCAACTGGGGGGAGACGCGCGGCACTTGGGCCTGCGGAAGGAAATGAACTTCCTCCCGAGGTTACAGAAAAAGGACATTGTTGAAGCCGTAACTCACCAAAACCACAACCAAAACCACAGGATTCGCCGTCACGAGTTAAACGCTGCTGATGCTTCACGGCAAAGCCTGGAGAACACAGAGAGGCGATGCCCGTTTGTCCCGTTTTGTCCATGTCTCCTCTTTGACCTCAATCGCCTTTAGGACAGATGCCAGTATCTCAGTGAGGTTTTCGAGTACCGCTGTGAAATATTTTAAAGACTTATTGACTGAGAAAGCATAAAGTTTTTATCGTGAAAGCAAAGCCTGCTTCTTCTGGACATGTGAACTCTTACAAACAGTTCCTTCCCTCTTCTAGTACAGAATTATTTTCACAGTATCGTTTGACAGTGAGCACCCAGAAAGAGAAGAATATGCTTTCAGGAAGAGAAAAATAAATGGAGGGAAGTAAGCTTTGCAGAGGCGTAACGTGCTCCAGGACAGACTTTATTTTGTTTTTAGGATTGTGAGGGACGGACTGTAAATTCCCTGCCGAGGGGCAGGAGCCCCTCCAAGCCTTCAGTGGAACGCCTCAAACACTCGCAAGGAAATAAATAACGCAGGCCTGGCCTTCAAACAGCTGATGAGGCTCACACTTCTGGCGGCTGAAAGTGTGGGAGAACTGTCTTGTGAAGACAGGTCGGTTCTGCCACTCGTGCCGTGAGCTCGCTCGTTCTCAGTTCTCGAGGCCGTTGTGTCCCATGAGTGACCTTTGCTTCATTATCCGCGAAACGCACGTGAAAGCGCACGCCCTGCATGTGCTAATGAAGATTACAGAGATCACGCTAAACATGTGTGACCATGGCACTCGTCTCTCCACCCAAATCATGGCACACGTCACCGGGGAGAAGGGAGAAACCTGAGCTGAGCCCGTCCTCAGCAAGGAGGGCGGACCGTGCTGATTCAGCAAACGTAAAAGGGGAAAATAAGTGCCCCGAGGGAACAAAAAAGAAACAAAAGAAATAGATAGTGCCTGGGAAGATTCTTCCCAAGAAAGAAGAAGATTATGCCTGGGAAGAATCCCTGAAAAAGACGCTGGAACCAGGACCCGCGATCTCTTTATCTCTGTCTTTTTCTCTGTCTTTTCCTCTCTCTGTCCCTCAGTTTCTCTTTTCTCTTGGAATTGTTAAGTAACGGTTAGAGCTGTGAAGTGATGACCTTAAGATGACCTTAAGTACGACCTTAAGCACCGCTTGCCATAAGTTGTCCTACACCTGGTGTTAACTAACACAATGTACACCCCAACACCTGCCATAATTTTTTATATACCTAACCAATTATCGTGGGCTTGTTAAGATCTATACTAACCATTTTGGTAAGCTAATAAATGTTTCTGTATGGACCTTGAGATTTATCTCACCTTAGTCCGTGCCGCTGAGAATTTACAAATCTGAAGTCACTTACCCTCCCCTCTTTCCTGACAGCGGGAAGCGATAAGGATTTTGTTAAAATATTTCACAGAAAAACTATAGGAGGAGCGCTGGCACATCCTTCCCGTTAACTTCAGAGTCCACACTACAAGTACCTCAGGAAAAAAGCAGACGCGCATCGCAGACGCACCTCGTACTCGCAGAGCACTCCGGATTCTTTCCGTCTGTCCTGTACCATCACGGCAGAAGGAAGGGCGACCACGGAGAAACGCTGGCAGCTGGAATTCTGCCAAGACAGGAAAAAAACTTCTGGCGTAAAGCTAGGTGGCAATCTAAAGCGTCCTTCTTTCGTGAAGGTCTGTGAAGACTGCAGCCAACGGAGGCTCCTGACGAGTGGGACACGGCCCCAAAGCCTGGGACTCACCGCAGCTCCTGCTTTCAGCGCTGCCCACAGAATTTTCCAGTTCAGGTGCCTCTCTCTTTCTCTGTCCCTTCCTCTTCTGCAGCGCTGGTCACTTGACCATCCTCCACCTAAGAGAACACAGCGGTGTCTTACAGCTCTTGCGATATGAAGCTTCCCAGATGTGCAGCCTTGCACGCACACAACCCTTCCCCATGGCCATACCGTGATTTTGGATGCGCGTACGGACCCTGCGGTACATATCAGCAATCTGGTCTGCTGAGGACAACTCAGAGGGGACCCTTCCTCACCCAGAAATGCTTGGCTGTCTCTTCCCTGCCGCAGGAAGCACCTTCTGGCTCAATCACCTTGATGTTGTTCTCTGGCTGTTTCACGTTTTTCAAGCATCTTAAGCTTCACCCACAGCAGCTCCTGTTCAAAGCCAGTAAACGTCCACCAGTCCCAGGTCGCCCACACCAGGAGGGAGAACGGGGCTGAACGGAGACAGCCCAGGCAAGTCTGTGGCAAAGGCAGCCCACGACAACCCCGGGGAGGAGCGGACAACCGCGGCCTCCGGGAGAGAAAGAGAAGGGGCAGCAGTTCCCCGACCACTCGCCCCAGCGGGAGCCCCCCCTGCAGCAGGAGCTCCTGGAGACGCTGCTTTCCCCACCCGGATGCTCCTGGCACCTGCATCGAGAGGCGACCAAGCGCAGCCAGGGGCGGCCGCCGCTGTCGGGAACAGGACGGGGGGAGGACATCTGCCGGCAGTGCCTCGGCTGGGGAGGAGGGCCGGGGCCCGTCTCCTCGCAAAGGAAGAGGGAGCGGGGGTGCTGCGGGCCCGGGAGCGGGGGGACGCCGGCCCGGGAGCAGGGGGGGGCCGGCCCGGGAGCCCGGGGACGCGGGGGGAGAACCGTCCCGATGGGGGGGTACGCGAGGGAGGGAGGGAGGGGGGTTCCGAGCCGGAGGACGCGGCGGGGGGGGCCGGGGCCGGGGCCGGCCTGGGAGCCAGGGGACGGGACGCGGGGGGGGAACCGTCCCGGGAGCGGGGGGAACCGTCCCGGGAGCGGGGGTTCCGAGCCGGAGGACGCAGGGGGGGTCCGAGCCGGAGGACGGGGGGGGTGGGGCCGGGGCCGGGCTGGGAGCCCGGGGACGCGGGGGGGGGGACGCGGGGAGGGGGGAAACCGTCCCGGGAGCGGGGGCCGCCTACCATCCTCCCGCCCGACGGAAACGCGGCCGGCAGACGCCGCTCCCCACGTGACCACCCGGAAGTAACGTACCGGAAAATACTTCGCAGGCTGGCGTGGCGGCGCGACGTGGGCGCTGGTGGCGGCGAGGCTGACGGCCGCCGCAAAGCCCGCAGCCCCACGGGCTGGGGGGCCACGCGAGCGGCTGCCAAAGAGCTTTCTAACGAGGCACGGCTTTCCCTCCTATGTCTACAGGCGTGGGAGCTGTCGCCAGAGCCGCGGCCCTACCGGAAAATACTTCGCAGGCTGGTGCGGCGGCGCCACGTGGGCGCCGGTGGCGCCGAGGCTGACGGCGGCCGCAAAGCCCGCAGCCCCACGGGCTGTGGGGGCACGCGAGCGGCTGCCAAAGAGCTTTCCAACGAAGCTTGGCTTTCCCTCCCTGCTCTTCGGGCGTGGGAGCTGTCGTCAGAGCCGCGGCCCTACTGGAAAATGCTTCGCAGGCTGGCGCAGCGGCGCCACGTAGGCGCCGGTGGCGCCGAGGCTGACGGCCGCCGCAAAGCCCGCAGCCACACGGGCTGTGGGGCCACGCGAGCGGCTGCCAAAGAGCTTTCCAACGAGGCACGGCTTTCCCTCCTGGCTCTTCGGGCGTGGGAGCTGTCGCCAGAGCCGCGGCCCTACCGGAAAATGCTTCGCAGGCTGGCGCGGCTGCACCTGGTGGGCGCCGATGGAACCGAGGCTGACGGCCGCTGGAAAGCCCGCAGCCTCACGGACTGTGGGGCCACGCGAGCGGCCGCCAAAGAGCTTTCCAACGAGGCACGGCTTTCCCTCCTGGCTCTTCGGGCGTGGGAGCTGTCGCCAGAGCCGCGGGCCTACCGGAAAATGCTTCGCAGGCTGGCGCGGCGGCGCCACGTGGGCGCCGGTGGCAGCGAGGCTGACAGCCGCCGCAAAGCCCGCAGCCCCACAGGCTGTTTCGCGAGGCGAGCGGCTGCCAAAGAGCTTTCCAACGAGGCACGGCTTTCCCTCCCTGCTCTTGGGCGTGGGAGCTGTCGCCAGAGCCGCGGCCCTACCGGATAATGCTTCGCAGGCTGGCGCAGCGGCGCCACGTGGGCGCCGGTGGCAGCGAGGCTGACGGCCGCCGCAAAGCCCGCAGCCCCACAGGCTGTTTCGCCAGGCGAGCGGCTGCCAAAGAGCTTTCCAACGAGGCACGGCTTTCCCTCCTGGCTCTTCGTGCTTGGGAGCTGTCGCCAGAGCCGCGGCCCTACCGGAAAATGCTTCGCAGGCTGGTGGGGCGGCGCCACGTGGGCGCCGGTGGCTCCGAGGCTGACGGCCGCCGCAAAGCCCGCAGCCCCACAGGCTGTGGGGCCACGCGAGCGGCTGCCAAAGAGCTTTCCAACGAGGCACGGCTTTCCCTCCTGGCTCTTCGGGCGTGGGAGCTGTCGCCAGAGCCGCGGCCCTACAGGAAAATGCTTCGCAGGCTGGTGGGGCGGCGCCACGTGGGCGCCGGTGGCTCCGAGGCTGACGGCCGCCGCAAAGCCCGCAGCCCCACAGGCTGTTTCGCCAGGCGAGCGGCTGCCAAAGAGCTTTCCAACGAGGCACGGCTTTCCCTCCTGGCTCTTCGGGCGTGGGAGCTGTCGCCAGAGCCGCGGCCCTACAGGAAAATGCTTCGCAGGCTGGCGCAGCGGCGCCACGTGGGCGCCGGTGGCACGGAGGCTGACGGCCGCCGCAAAGCCCGCAGCCCCATGGGCTGTGGGGCCACGCGAGCGGCCGCCAAAGAGCTTTCCAACGAGGCACGGCTTTCCCTCCTGGCTCTTCGGGAGTGGGAGCTGTCGCCAGAGCCACGGCCCTACCGGAAAATGCTTTGCAGGCTGGCGCGGCTGCACCTGGTGGGTGCCGGTGGCTCCGAGGCTGACGGCCGCCGCAAAGCCCGCAGCCCCACAGGCTGTTTCGCCAGGCGAGCGGCTGCCAAAGAGCTTTCCAACGAGGCACGGCTTTCCCTCCTGGCTCTTCGGGCGTGGGAGCTGTCGCCAGAGCCGCGGCCCTATCGGAAAACGCTTCGCAGGCTGGCGCAGCGGCGACACGTGGGCGCCGGTGGCGGCGAGGCTGACGGCCGCCGCAGAGCCCGCAGCCCCATGGGCTGTGGGGCCACGCGAGCGGCTGCCAAAGAGCTTTCCAACGAGGCATGGCTTTCCCTCCTGGCTCTTCGTGCTTGGGAGCTGTCGCCAGAGTTGCGGCCCTACCGGAAAATGCTTCACAGGCTGGTGGGGCGGCGCCACGTGGGCGCCGGTGGCTCCGAGGCTGACGGCCGCGGCAAAGCCCGCAGCCCCACGGGCTGTTTCGCCAGGCGAGCAGCTGCCAAAGAGCTTTCCAACGAGGCATGGCTTTCCCTCCTGGCTCTTCGTGCTTGGGAGCTGTCGCCAGAGTTGCGGCCCTACCGTAAAATGCTTCGCAAGCTGGCGCGGCGGCGCCATGTGGGCGCCGGTGGCGCCGAGGCTGACGGCCGCCACAAAGCCCGCAGCCCCACAGGCTGTGGGGCCACGCGAGAGGCTGCCAAAGAGCTTTCCAACGAGGCACGGCTTTCCCTCCCTGCTCTTGGGCGTGGGAGCTGTCGCCAGAGCCGCGGCCCTACCGGATAATGCTTCGCAGGCTGGCGCAGCGGCGCCACGTGGGCGCCGGTGGCAGCGAGGCTGACGGCCGCCGCAAAGCCCGCAGCCCCACAGGCTGTTTCGCCAGGCGAGCGGCTGCCAAAGAGCTTTCCAACGAGGCACGGCTTTCCCTCCTGGCTCTTCGTGCTTGGGAGCTGTCGCCAGAGCCGCGGCCCTACAGGAAAATGCTTCGCAGGCTGGTGGGGCGGCGCCACGTGGGCGCCCGCGGCGCGGAGGCTGACGGCCGCCGCAAAGCCCGCAGCCCCACAGGCTGTTTCGCCAGGCGAGCGGCTGCCAAAGAGCTTTCCAACGAGGCACGGCTTTCCCTCCTGGCTCTTCGGGCGTGGGAGCTGTCGCCAGAGCCGCGGCCCTACAGGAAAATGCTTCGCAGGCTGGTGGGGCGGCGCCACGTGGGCGCCGGTGGCTCCGAGGCTGACGGCCGCCGCAAAGCCCGCAGCCCCACAGGCTGTTTCGCCAGGCGAGCGGCTGCCAAAGAGCTTTCCAACGAGGCACGGCTTTCCCTCCTGGCTCTTCGGGCGTGGGAGCTGTCGCCAGAGCCGCGGCCCTACAGGAAAATGCTTCGCAGGCTGGCGCAGCGGCGCCACGTGGGCGCCGGTGGCAGGGAGGCTGACGGTCGCCGCATAGCCCGCAGCCCCATGGGCTGTGGGGCCACGCGAGCGGCCGCCAAAGAGCTTTCCAACGAGGCACGGCTTTCCCTCCTGGCTCTTCGGGCGTGGGAGCTGTCGCCAGAGCCACGGCCCTACCGGAAAATGCTTCGCAGGCTGGCGCGGCTGCACCTGGTGGGTGCCGTTGGCTCCGAGGCTGACGGCCGCCGCAAAGCCCGCAGCCCCACAGGCTGTTTCGCCAGGCGAGCGGCTGCCAAAGAGCTTTCCAACGAGGCATGGCTTTCCCTCCTGGCTCTTCGGGCGTGGGAGCTGTCGCCAGAGCCACGGCCCTACCGGAAAATGCTTCGCAGGCTGGCGTGGCTGCACCTGGTGGGTGCCGGTGGCTCCGAGGCTGACGGCCGCCGCAAAGCCCGCAGCCCCACAGGCTGTTTCGCCAGGCGAGCGGCCGCCAAAGAGCTTTCCAACGAGGCACGGCTTTCCCTCCTGGCTCTTCGGGCTTGGGAGCTGTCGTCAGAGCCGCAGCCCTACCGGAAAATGCTTCGCAAGCTGGCGCGGCAGCACCACGTGGGCGCCGGTGGCGCCGAGGCTGACGGCCGCCGCAAAGCCCGCAGCCCCACGGGCTGTGGGGCCACGCGAGCGGCTGCCAAAGAGCTTTCCAACGAGGCATGGCTTTTCCTCCTGGCTCTTCGGGCGTGGGAGCTGTTGCCAGAGCCGCGGCCCTACCGGAAAACGCTTCGCAGGCTGGCGCAGCGGCGCCACGTGGGCGCCGGTGGCGGCGAGGCTGACGGCCGCCGCAGAGCCCGCAGCCCCATGGGCTGTGGGGCCACGCGAGCGGCTGCCAAAGAGCTTTCCAACGAGGCATGGCTTTCCCTCCTGGCTCTTCGGGCTTGGGAGTTGTCGTCAGAGCCGCAGCCCTACCGGAAAATGCTTCGCAAGCTGGCACGGCAGCGCCACGTGGGCACCGTTGGCGGCGAGGCTGACGGCCGCCGCAAAGCCCGCAGCCACACGGGCTGTGGGGCCACACGAGCGGCTGCCAAAGAGCTTTCCAGCGAGGCACGACTTTCACTCCTGGCTCTTCGGGCGTGGGAGCTGTCGCCAGAGCCGCGGCCCTACCGGAAAATGCTTCGCAGCCTGGTGAGGCGGTGACACATGGGCGCCGGTGGCAGCGAGGCTGACGGCCGCCGCAAAGCCCGCAGCCCCACAGGCTGTTTCGCCAGGCGAGCGGCTGCCAAAGAGCTTTCCAACGAGGCACGGCTTTCCCTCCTGGCTCTTCGTGCTTGGGAGCTGTCGCCAGAGCCGCGGCCCTACAGGAAAATGCTTCGCAGGCTGTCGCAGCGGCGCCACGTGGGCGCCGGTGGCAGGGAGGCTGACGGTCGCCGCATAGCCCGCAGCCCCATGGGCTGTGGGGCCACGCGAGCGGCCGCCAAAGAGCTTTCCAACGAGGCACGGCTTTCCCTCCTGGCTCTTCGGGCGTGGGAGCTGTCGCCAGAGCCACGGCCCTACCGGAAAATGCTTCGCAGGCTGGCGCGGCTGCACCTGGTGGGTGCCGTTGGCTCCGAGGCTGACGGCCGCCGCAAAGCCCGCAGCCCCACAGGCTGTTTCACCAGGCGAGCGGCTGCCAAAGAGCTTTCCAACGAGGCACGGCTTTCCCTCCTGGCTCTTCGGGCGTGGGAGCTGTCGCCAGAGCCACGGCCCTACCGGAAAATGCTTCGCAGGCTGGCGCGGCTGCACCTGGTGGGTGCCGGTGGCTCCGAGGCTGACGGCCGCCGCAAAGCCCGCAGCCCCACAGGCTGTTTCGCCAGGCGAGCGGCCGCCAAAGAGCTTTCCAACGAGGCACGGCTTTCCCTCCTGGCTCTTCGGGCTTGGGAGCTGTCGTCAGAGCCGCAGCCCTACCGGAAAATGCTTCGCAAGCTGGCGCGGCAGCACCACGTGGGCGCCGGTGGCGCCGAGGCTGACGGCCGCCGCAAAGCCCGCAGCCCCACGGGCTGTGGGGCCACGCGAGCGGCTGCCAAAGAGCTTTCCAACGAGGCATGGCTTTTCCTCCTGGCTCTTCGGGCGTGGGAGCTGTTGCCAGAGCCGCGGCCCTACCGGAAAACGCTTCGCAGGCTGGCGCAGCGGCGCCACGTGGGCGCCGGTGGCGGCGAGGCTGACGGCCGCCGCAGAGCCCGCAGCCCCATGGGCTGTGGGGCCTTGCGAGCGGCTGCCAAAGAGCTTTCCAACGAGGCATGGCTTTCCCTCCTGGCTCTTCGGGTTTGGGAGTTGTCGTCAGAGCCGCAGCCCTACCGGAAAATGCTTCGCAAGCTGGCACGGCAGCGCCACGTGGGCACCGTTGGCGGCGAGGCTGACGGCCGCCGCAAAGCCCGCAGCCACACGGGCTGTGGGGCCACACGAGCGGCTGCCAAAGAGCTTTCCAGCGAGGCACGACTTTCCCTCCTGGCTCTTCGGGCGTGGGAGCTGTCGCCAGAGCCGCGGCCCTACCGGAAAATGCTTCGCAGCCTGGTGAGGCGGTGACACATGGGCGCCGGTGGCAGCGAGGCTGACGGCCGCCGCAAAGCCCGCAGCCCCACAGGCTGTTTCGCCAGGCGAGCGGCTGCCAAAGAGCTTTCCAACGAGGCACAGCTTTCCCTCCTCGCTCTTCGGGCGTGGGAGCTGTCGCCAGAGCCGCGGCCCTACAGGAAAATGCTTCGCAGGCTGGCGCGGCTGCACCTGGTGGGCGCCGGTGGCTCCGAGGCTGACGGCCGCCGCAAAGCCCGCAGCCCCACGGGCTGTGGGGCCACGCGATCGGCTGCCAAAGAGCTTTCCAACGAGGCACGGCTTTCCCTCCTGGCTCTTCGTGCTTGGGAGCTGTCGCCAGAGTTGCGGCCCTACCGGAAAATGCTTCACAGGCTGGTGGGGCGGCGCCACGTGGGCGCCGGTGGCTCCGAGGCTGACGGTCGCCGCAAAGCCCGCAGCCCCACGGGCTGTTTCGCCAGGCGAGCGGCTGCCAAAGAGCTTTCCAACGAGGCATGGCTTTCCCTCCTGGCTCTTCGTGCTTGGGAGCTGTCGCCAGAGTTGCGGCCCTACCGGAAAATGCTTCGCAAGCTGGCGCGGCGGCGCCATGTGGGCGCCGGTGGCGCCGAGGCTGACGGCCGCCACAAAGCCCGCAGCCCCACAGGCTGTGGGGCCACGCGAGCGGCTGCCAAAGAGCTTTCCAAAGAGGCACGGCTTTCCCTCCTGGCTCTTCGGGCGTGGGAGCTGTCGCCAGAGACGCAGCCCTACAGGAAAATGCTTCGCAGGCTGGCGCGGCGGCGCCACGTGGGCGCCGGTGTCGCTGAGGCTGACGTCCGCCGGAAAGCCCGCAGCCCCACGGGCTGTGGGGCCACGCGAGAGGCTGCCAAAGAGCTTTCCAACGAGGCATGGCTTTCCCTCCTGGCTCTTCGGGCGTGGGAGCTATCGCCAGAGCCGCGGCCCTACCGGAAAATGCTTCGCAGGCTGGCACGGCGGCGCCACGTGGGACCCGGTGGCACCGAGGCTGACGGCCGCCGCAAAGCCCGCAGCCCCACGGGCTGTGGGGCCACGCGATCGGCTGCCAAAGACCTTTCCAGCAGGCACGACTTTCCCTCCTGGCTCTTCGGGCGTGGGAGCTGTCGCCAGAGCCGCGGGCCTACCGGAAAATGCTTCGCAGGCTGGCGCGGCGGCGCCACGTGGGCGCCGGTGGCAGCGAGGCTGACGGCCGCCGCAAAGCCCGCAGCCCCACAGGCTGTTTCGCGAGGCGAGCGGCTGCCAAAGAGCTTTCCAACGAGGCACGGCTTTCCCTCCCTGCTCTTGGGCGTGGGAGCTGTCGCCAGAGCCGCGGCCTTACCGGATAATGCTTCGCAGGCTGGCGCAGCAGCGCCACGTGGGCGCCGGTGGCTCCGAGGCTGATGGCCGCCGCAAAGCCCGCAGCCCCACAGGCTGTTTCGCCAGGCGAGCGGCTGCCAAAGAGCTTTCCAACGAGGCACGGCTTTCCCTCCTGGCTCTTCGGGTGTGGGAGCTGTCGCCAGAGCCGCGGCCCTACAGGAAAATGCTTCGCAGGCTGGCGCAGCGGCGCCACGTGGGCGCCGGTGGCAGGGAGACTGACGGTCGCCGCATAGCCCGCAGCCCCATGGGCTGTGGGGACACGCGAGCGGCCGCCAAAGAGCTTTCCAACGAGGCACGGCTTTCCCTCCTGGCTCTTCGGGCGTGGGAGCTGTCGCCAGAGACGCGGCCCTACCGGAAAATGCTTCGCAGGCTGGCGCGGCGGCACCTGGTGGGTGCCGGTGGCGGGGAGGCTGACGGCCGCCGCAAAGCCCGCAGCCCCACAGGCTGTTTCGCCAGGCGAGCGGCTGCCAAAGAGCTTTCCAACGAGGCACGGCTTTCCCTCCTGGCTCTTCGGGCGTGGCAGCTGTCGCCAGAGAAACGGCCCTATTGGAAAATGCTTCGCAGGCTGGCGCGGCTGCACCTGGTGGGTGCCGGTGGCTCCGAGGCTGACGGCCGCCGCAAAGCCCGCAGCCCCACAGGCTGTTTCGCCAGGCGAGCGGCCGCCAAAGAGCTTTCCAACGAGGCACGGCTTTCCCTCCTGGCTCTTCGGGCTTGGGAGCTGTCGTCAGAGCCGCAGCCCTACCGGAAAATGCTTCGCAAGCTGGCGCGGCAGCACCACGTGGGCGCCGGTGGCGCCGAGGCTGACGGCCGCCGCAAAGCCCGCAGCCACACGGGCTGTGGGGCCACGCGAGCGGCTGCCAAAGAGCTTTCCAACGAGGCACGGCTTTCCCTCCTGGCTCTTCGGGCGTGGGAGCTGTCGCCAGAGCCGCAGCCCTACCGGAAAATGCTTCGCAGGCTGGTGCGGCGGTACCACGTGGGCGCCGGTGGCGCCGAGGCTGACGGCCGCCGCAAAGCCCGCAGCCCCATGGGCTGTGGGGCCACGCGAGCGGCTGCCAAAGAGCTTTCCAACGAGGCACGGCTTTCCCTCCTGGCTCTTCGGGCGTGGGAGCTGTCGCCAGAGCCGCGGCCCTACCGGAAAATGCTTCGCAGCCTGGTGAGGCGGTGACACATGGGCGCCGGTGGCAGCGAGGCTGACGGCCGCCGCAAAGCCCGCAGCCCCACAGGCTGTGGGGCCACGCGAGCGGCTGCCAAAGAGCTTTCCAACGAGGCACGGCTTTCCCTCCTGGCTCTTCGGGCGTGGGAGCTGTCGCCAGAGCCGCGGCCCTACAGGAAAATGCTTCGCAGGCTGGTGGGGCGGCGCCACGTGGGCGCCGGTGGCTCCGAGGCTGACGGCCGCCGCAAAGCCCGCAGCCCCACAGGCTGTTTCGCCAGGCGAGCGGCTGCCAAAGAGCTTTCCAACGAGGCACGGCTTTCCCTCCTGGCTCTTCGGGCGTGGGAGCTGTCGCCAGAGCCGCGGCCCTACCGGAAAATGCTTCGCAGGCTGGCGCGGCTGCACCTGGTGGGCGCCGGTGGCGGGGAGGCTGACGGCCGCCACAAAGCCCGCAGCCCCACAGGCTGTGGGGCCACGCGATCGGCTGCCAAAGAGCTTTCCAACGAGGCACGGCTTTCCCTCCTGGCTCTTCGGGCTTGGGAGCTGTCGCCAGAGTTGCGGCCCTACCGGAAAATGCTTCGCAGGCTGGTGGGGCGGCGCCACGTGGGCGCCGGTGGCTCCGAGGCTGACGGCCGCCGCAAAGCCCGCAGCCGCACGGGCTGTTTCGCCAGGCGAGCGGCTGCCAAAGAGCTTTCCAACGAGGCATGGCTTTCCCTCCTGGCTCTTCGGGCTTGGGAGCTGTCGCCAGAGTTGCGGCCCTACCGGAAAATGCTTCGCAGGCTGGTGGGGCGGCGCCACGTGGGCGCCGGTGGCTCCGAGGCTGACAACCGACACAAAGCCCGCAGCCCCACGGGCTGTGGGGCCACGTGAGCGGCTGCCAAAGAGCTTTCCAACGAGGCATGGCTTTCCCTCCTGGCTCTTCGGGCTTGGGAGCTGTCGTCAGAGCTCCAGCCCTACCGGAAAATGCTTCGCAAGCTGGCGCGGCAGCGCCACGTGGCGCCGGTGGCGCCGAGGCTGACGGCCGCCGCAAAGCCCGCAGCCCCACGGGCTGTGGGGCCACGCGAGCGGCTGCCAAAGAGCTTTCCAACAAGGCACGGCTTTCCCTCCTGGCTCTTCGGGCGTGGGAGCTGTCGTCAGAGCCGCGGCCCTACCGGAAAATGCTTCGCAGGCTTGTGCGGCGGCGCCACGTGAACGCCGGTTGCGCGGAGGCTGACGGCCGCCACAAAGCCCGCAGCCCCACGGGCTGTGGGGCCAGGCGAGCGGCTGCCAAAGAGCTTTCCAACGAGGCACGGCTTTCCCTCCTGGCTCTTCGTCCTTGGGAGCTGTCGCCAGAGCCGCGGCCCTACCGGAAAATGCTTCGCAGGCTGGTGGGGCGGCGCCACGTGGGCGCTGGTGGCTCCGAGGCTGACGGCCGCCGCAAAGCCCGCAGCCCCACGGGCTGTGGGGCCACGCAAGCGGCTGCCAAAGAGCTTTCCAACGAGGCACGGCTTTCCCTCCTGGCTCTTCGGGCTTGGGAGTTGTCGTCAGAGCCGTGGCCCTACTGGAAAATGCTTCGCAAGCTGGCGCGGCGGCGCCTCGTGGGCGCCGGTGGCGCCGAGGCTGACGGCCGCTGCAAAGCCCGCAGCCCCACGGTCTGTGAGGCCACGCGAGCGGCTGCCAAAGAGCTTTCCAACGAGGCACGGCTTTCCCTCCTGGCTCTTCGGGCGTGGGAGCTGTCGCCAGAGCCGGGGCCCTACAGGAAAATGCTTCGCAGGCTGGCGCGGCTGCACCTGGTGGGCGCCGGTGGCGAGGAGGCTGACGGCCGCCACAAAGCCCGCAGCCCCACGGGCTGTGGGGCCACGCGATCGGCTGCCAAAGACCTTTCCAACGAGGCACGGCTTTCCCTCCTGGCTCTTGGTGCTTGGGAGCTGTCGCCAGAGTTGCGGCCCTACCGGAAAATGCTTCGCAGGCTGGTGGGGCGGCGCCACGTGGGCGCCGGTGGCTCCGAGGCTGACGGCCGCCGCAAAGCCCGCAGCCCCACGGGCTGTTTCGCCAGGCGAGCGGCTGCCAAAGAGCTTTCCAACGAGGCATGGCTTTCCCTCCTGGCTCTTCGTGCTTGGGAGATGTCGCCAGAGTTGCGGCCCTACCGGAAAATGCTTCGCAAGCTGGCGCGGCGGCGCCATGTGGGCGCCGGTGGCGCCGAGGCTGACGGCCGCCACAAAGCCCGCAGCCCCACGGGCGGTGGGGCCACGCGAGAGGCTGCCAAAGAGCTTTCCAACGAGGCACGGCTTTCCCTCCTGGCTCTTCGGGCGTGGGAGCTGTCGCCAGAGCCACGGCCCTACCGGAACATGCTTCGCAGGCTGGCGCGGCTGCACCTGGTGGGTGCCGTTGGCTCCGAGGCTGACGGCCGCCGCAAAGCCCGCAGCCCCACAGGCTGTTTCGCCAGGCGAGCGGCTGCCAAAGAGCTTTCCAACGAGGCACGGCTTTCCCTCCTGGCTCTTTGGGCGTGGGAGCTGACGCCAGAGCCACGGCCCTACCGGAAAATGCTTCGCAGGCTGGCGCGGCTGCACCTGGTGGGTACCGGTGGCTCCGAGGCTGACGGCCGCCGCAAAGCCCGCAGCCCCACAGGCTGTTTCGCCAGGCGAGCGGCCGCCAAAGAGCTTTCCAACGAGGCACGGCTTTCCCTCCTGGCTCTTCGGGCTTGGGAGCTCTCGTCAGAGCCGCAGCCCTACCGGAAAATGCTTCGCAAGCTGGCGCGGCAGCGCCACGTGGGTGCCGGTGGCGGCGAGGCTGACGGCCGCCGCAAAGCCCGCAGCCCCACGGGCTGTGGGGCCACGCGAGCGGCTGCCAAAGAGCTTTCCAACGAGGCATGGCTTTTCCTCCTGGCTCTTCGGGCGTGGGAGCTGTCGCCAGAGACGCGGCCCTACCGGAAAATGCTTCGCAGGCTGGCGCAGCGGCGCCACGTGGGCGCCTGTGGCGGCGAGGCTGACGGCCGCCGCAGAGCCCGCAGCCCCATGGGCTGTGGGGCCACGCGAGCGGCTGCAAAGAGATTTCCAACGAGGCACGGCTTTCCCTCCTGGCTCTTCGGGCTTGGGAGTTGTCGTCAGAGCCGCAGCCCTACCGGAAAATGCTTCGCAAGCTGGCACGGCAGCGCCACGTGGGCACCGTTGGCTGCGAGGCTGACGGCCGCCGCAAAGCCCGCAGCCACACGGGCTGTGGGGCCACACGAGCGGCTGCCAAAGAGCTTTCCAGCGAGGCACGACTTTCCCTCCTGGCTCTTCGGGCGTGGGAGCTGTCGCCAGAGCCGCGGCCCTACAGGAAAATGCTTCGCAGGCTGGTGGGGCGGCGCCACGTGGGCTCCGTTGGCTCCGAGGCTGACGGCCGCCGCAAAGCCCGCAGCCCCACAGGCTGTTTCGCCAGGCGAGCGGCTGCCAAAGAGCTTTCCAACGAGGCACGGCTTTCCCTCCTGGCTCTTCGGGCGTGGGAGCTGTCGCCAGAGCCGCGGCCCTACAGGAAAATGCTTCGCAGGCTGGCGCAGCGGCGCCACGTGGGCGCCGGTGGCAGGGAGGCTGACGGTCGCCACAAAGCCCGCAGCCCCATGGGCTGTGGGGCCACGCGATCGGCTGCCAAAGAGCTTTCCAACGAGGCACGGCTTTCCCTCCTGGCTCTTCGGGCATGGGAGCTGTCGCCAGAGCCACGGCCCTACCAGAAAATGCTTCGCAGGCTGGCGCGGCTGCACCTGGTGGGTGCCGGTGGCTCCGAGGCTGACGGCCGCCGCAAAGCCCGCAGCCCCACAGGCTGTTTCGCCAGGCGAGCGGCTGCCAAAGAGCTTTCCAACGAGGCACGGCTTTCCCTCCTGGCTCTTCGGGCGTGGGAGCTGTCGCCAGAGAAACGGCCCTACCGGAAAATGCTTCGCAGGCTGGCGCGGCTGCACCTGGTGGGTGCCGGTGGCTCCGAGGCTGACGGCCGCCGCAAAGCCCGCAGCCCCACAGGCTGTTTCGCCAGGCGAGCGGCCGCCAAAGAGCTTTCCAACGAGGCACGGCTTTCCCTCCTGGCTCTTCGGGCTTGGGAGCTGTCGTCAGAGCCGCAGCCCTACCGGAAAATGCTTCGCAAGCTGGCGCGGCAGCACCACGTGGGCGCCGGTGGCGCCGAGGCTGACGGCCGCCGCAGAGCCCGCAGCCCCATGGGCTGTGGGGCCACGCGAGCGGCTGCCAAAGAGCTTTCCAACGAGGCATGGCTTTCCCTCCTGGCTCTTCGGGCGTGGGAGCTGTCGCCAGAGACGCGGCCCTACAGGAAAATGCTTCGCAGGCTGGTGAGGCGGTGACACATGGGCGCCGGTGGCAGCGAGGCTGACGGCCGCCGCAAAGCCCGCAGCCCCACAGGCTGTTTCGCCAGGCGAGCGGCTGCCAAAGAGCTTTCCAACGAGGCACGGCTTTCCCTCCTCGCTCTTCGGGTGTGGGAGCTGTCGCCAGAGCCGCGGCCCTACAGGAAAATGCTTCGCAGGCTGGCGCGGCTGCACCTGGTGGGCGCCGGTGGCGGGGAGGCTGACGGCCGCCACAAAGCCCGCAGCCCCACGGGCTGTGGGGCCACGCGATCGGCTGCCAAAGAGCTTTCCAACGAGGCACGGCTTTCCCTCCTGGCTCTTCGGGCGTGGGAGCTGTCGCCAGAGCCGCGGCCCTACAGGAAAATGCTTCGCAGGCTGGTGGGGCGGCGCCACGTGGGCGCCGGTGGCGCTGAGGCTGACGGCCGCCGCAAAGCCCGCAGCCCCACAGGCTGTTTCGCCAGGCGAGCGGCTGCCAAAGAGCTTTCCAACGAGGCACGGCTTTCCCTCCTGGCTCTTCGGGCGTGGGAGCTGTCGCCAGAGCCGCGGCCCTACAGGAAAATGCTTCGCAGGCTGGCGCAGCGGCGCCACGTGGGCGCCGGTGGCAGGGAGGCTGACGGTCGCCGCATAGCCCGCAGCCCCATGGGCTGTGGGGCCACGCGATCGGCTGCCAAAGAGCTTTCCAACGAGGCACGGCTTTCCCTCCTGGCTCTTCGGGCATGGGAGCTGTCGCCAGAGCCACGGCCCTACCAGAAAATGCTTCGCAGGCTGGCGCGGCTGCACCTGGTGGGTGCCGGTGGCTCCGAGGCTGACGGCCGCCGCAAAGCCTGCAGCCCCACAGGCTGTTTCGCCAGGCGAGCGGCTGCCAAAGAGCTTTCCAACGAGGCACGGCTTTCCCTCCTGGCTCTTCGGGCGTGGGAGCTGTCGCCAGAGAAACGGCCCTACCGGAAAATGCTTCGCAGGCTGGCGCGGCTGCACCTGGTGGGTGCCGGTGGCTCCGAGGCTGACGGCCGCCGCAAAGCCCGCAGCCCCACAGGCTGTTTCGCCAGGCGAGCGGCCGCCAAAGAGCTTTCCAACGAGGCACGGCTTTCCCTCCTGGCTCTTCGGGCTTGGGAGCTGTCGTCAGAGCCGCAGCCCTACCGGAAAATGCTTCGTAAGCTGGCGCGGCAGCACCACGTGGGCGCCGGTGGCGCCGAGGCTGACGGCCGCCGCAGAGCCCGCAGCCCCATGGGCTGTGGGGCCACGCGAGCGGCTGCCAAAGAGCTTTCCAACGAGGCATGGCTTTCCCTCCTGGCTCTTCGGGCGTGGGAGCTGTCGCCAGAGACGCGGCCCTACAGGAAAATGCTTCGCAGGCTGGTGAGGCGGTGACACATGGGCGCCGGTGGCAGCGAGGCTGACGGCCGCCGCAAAGCCCGCAGCCCCACAGGCTGTTTCGCCAGGCGAGCGGCTGCCAAAGAGCTTTCCAACGAGGCACGGCTTTCCCTCCTCGCTCTTCGGGTGTGGGAGCTGTCGCCAGAGCCGCGGCCCTACAGGAAAATGCTTCGCAGGCTGGCGCGGCTGCACCTGGTGGGCGCCGGTGGCGGGGAAGCTGACGGCCGCCACAAAGCCCGCAGCCCCACGGGCTGTGGGGCCACGCGATCGGCTGCCAAAGAGCTTTCCAACGAGGCACGGCTTTCCCTCCTGGCTCTTCGGGCGTGGGAGCTGTCGCCAGAGCCGCGGCCCTACAGGAAAATGCTTCGCAGGCTGGTGGGGCGGCGCCACGTGGGCGCCGTTGGCTCCGAGGCTGACGGCCGCCGCAAAGCCCGCAGCCCCACAGGCTGTTTCGCCAGGCGAGCGGCTGCCAAAGAGCTTTCCAACGAGGCACGGCTTTCCCTCCTGGCTCTTCGGGCGTGGGAGCTGTCGCCAGAGCCGCGGCCCTACAGGAAAATGCTTCGCAGGCTGGCGCAGCGGCGCCACGTGGGCGCCGGTGGCAGGGAGGCTGACGGTCGCCGCATAGCCCGCAGCCCCATGGGCTGTGGGGCCACGCGATCGGCTGCCAAAGAGCTTTCCAACGAGGCACGGCTTTCCCTCCTGGCTCTTCGGGCATGGGAGCTGTCGCCAGAGCCACGGCCCTACCAGAAAATGCTTCGCAGGCTGGCGCGGCTGCACCTGGTGGGTGCCGGTGGCTCCGAGGCTGACGGCCGCCGCAAAGCCCGCAGCCCCACAGGCTGTTTCGCCAGGCGAGCGGCTGCCAAAGAGCTTTCCAACGAGGCACGGCTTTCCCTCCTGGCTCTTCGGGCGTGGGAGCTGTCGCCAGAGAAACGGCCCTACCGGAAAATGCTTCGCAGGCTGGCGCGGCTGCACCTGGTGGGTGCCGGTGGCTCCGAGGCTGACGGCCGCCGCAAAGCCCGCAGCCCCACAGGCTGTTTCGCCAGGCGAGCGGCCGCCAAAGAGCTTTCCAACGAGGCACGGCTTTCCCTCCTGGCTCTTCGGGCTTGGGAGCTGTCGTCAGAGCCGCAGCCCTACCGGAAAATGCTTCGCAAGCTGGCGCGGCAGCACCACGTGGGCGCCGGTGGCGCCGAGGCTGACGGCCGCCGCAGAGCCCGCAGCCCCATGGGCTGTGGGGCCACGCGAGCGGCTGCCAAAGAGCTTTCCAACGAGGCATGGCTTTCCCTCCTGGCTCTTCGGGCGTGGGAGCTGTCGCCAGAGACGCGGCCCTACAGGAAAATGCTTCGCAGGCTGGTGAGGCGGTGACACATGGGCGCCGGTGGCAGCGAGGCTGACGGCCGCCGCAAAGCCCGCAGCCCCACAGGCTGTTTCGCCAGGCGAGCGGCTGCCAAAGAGCTTTCCAACGAGGCACGGCTTTCCCTCCTCGCTCTTCGGGTGTGGGAGCTGTCGCCAGAGCCGCGGCCCTACAGGAAAATGCTTCGCAGGCTGGCGCGGCTGCACCTGGTGGGCGCCGGTGGCGGGGAGGCTGACGGCCGCCACAAAGCCCGCAGCCCCACGGGCTGTGGGGCCACGCGATCGGCTGCCAAAGAGCTTTCCAACGAGGCACGGCTTTCCCTCCTGGCTCTTCGTTCTTGGGAGCTGTCGCCAGAGTTGCGGCCCTACCGGAAAATGCTTCACAGGCTGGTGGGGCGGCGCCACGTGGGCGCCGGTGGCTCCGAGGCTGACGGCCGCGGCAAAGCCCGCAGCCCCACGGGCTGTTTCGCCAGGCGAGCGGCTGCCAAAGAGCTTTCCAACGAAGCATGGCTTTCCCTCCTGGCTCTTCGTGCTTGGGAGCTGTCGCCAGAGTTGCGGCCCTACCGGAAAATGCTTCGCAAGCTGGCGCGGCGGCGCCATGTGGGCGCCGGTGGCGCCGAGGCTGACGGCCGCCACAAAGCCCGCAGCCCCACGGGCTGTGGGGCCACGCGAGAGGCTGCCAAAGAGCTTTCCAACGAGGCATGGCTTTCCCTCCTGGCTCTTCGGGCGTGGGAGCTGTCGCCAGAGCCGCGGCCCTACCGGAAAATGCTTCGCAGCCTGGTGAGGCGGTGACACATGGGCGCCGGTGGCAGCGAGGCTGACGGCCGTCGCAAAGCCCGCAGCCCCACAGGCTGTTTCGCCAGGCGAGCGGCTGCCAAAGAGCTTTCCAACGAGGCACGGCTTTCCCTCCTGGCTCTTTGGGCGTGGGAGCTGTTGCCAGAGCCACGGCCCTACCGGAAAATGCTTCGCAGGCTGGCGCGGCTGCACCTGGTGGGTGCCGGTGGCTCCGAGGCTGACGGCCGCCGCAAAGCCCGCAGCCCCACAGGCTGTTTCGCCAGGCGAGCGGCCGCCAAAGAGCTTTCCAATGAGGCACGGCTTTCCCTCCTGGCTCTTCGGGCTTGGGAGCTGTCGTCAGAGCCGCAGCCCTACCGGAAAATGCTTCGCAAGCTGGCGCGGCAGCGCCACGTGGGCGCCGGTGGCGGCGAGGCTGACGGCCGCCGCAAAGCCCGCAGCCCCACGGGCTGTGGGGCCACGCGAGCGGCTGCCAAAGAGCTTTCCAACGAGGCATGGCTTTCCCTCCTCGCTCTTCGGATGTGGGAGCTGTCGCCAGAGCCGCGGCCCTACCGGAAAATGCTTCGCAAGCTGGCGCAGCGGCGCCACGTGGGCGCCGGTGGCGGCGAGGCTGACGGCCGCCGCAGAGCCCGCAGCCCCATGGGCTGTTTCGCCAGGCGAGCGGCTGCCAAAGAGATTTCCAACGAGGCACGGCTTTCCCTCCTGGCTCTTCGGGCTTGGGAGTTGTCGTCAGAGCCGCAGCCCTACTGGAAAATGCTTCGCAGGCTGGTGGGGCGGCGCCACGTGGGCGCCGGTGGCTCCGAGGCTGACGGCCGCCGCAAAGCCCGCAGCCGCACGGGCTGTTTCGCCAGGCGAGCGGCTGCCAAAGAGCTTTCCAACGAGGCATGGCTTTCCCTCCTGGCTCTTCGGGCTTGGGAGCTGTCGCCAGAGTTGCGGCCCTACCGGAAAATGCTTCGCAGGCTGGTGGGGCGGCGCCACGTGGGCGCCGGTGGATCCGAGGCTGACAACCGCCGCAAAGCCCGCAGCCCCACGGGCTGTGGGGCCACGCGATCGGCTGCCAAAGAGCTTTCCAACGAGGCATGGCTTTCCCTCCTGGCTCTTCGGGCTTGGGAGCTGTCGTCAGAGCTCCAGCCCTACCGGAAAATGCTTCGCAAGCTGGCGCGGCAGCGCCACGTGGGCGCCGGTGGCGCCGAGGCTGACGGCCGCCGCAAAGCCCGCAGCCACACGGGCTGTGGGGCCACACGAGCGGCTGCCAAAGAGCTTTCCAGCGAGGCACGACTTTCCCTCCTGGCTCTTCGGGCGTGGGAGCTGTCGCCAGAGCCGCGGCCCTACCGGAAAATGCATCGCAGCCTGGTGAGGCGGTGACACATGGGCGCCGGTGGCAGCGAGGCTGACGGCCGCCGCAAAGCCCGCAGCCCCACAGGCTGTTTCGCCAGGCGAGCGGCTGCCAAAGAGCTTTCCAACGAGGCACGGCTTTCCCTCCTCGCTCTTCGGGTGTGGGAGCTGTCGCCAGAGCCGCGGCCCTACAGGAAAATGCTTCGCAGGCTGGCGCGGCTGCACCTGGTGGGCGCCAGTGGCGGGGAGGCTGACGGCCGCCACAAAGCCTGCAGCCCCACGGGCTGTGGGGCCACGCGATCGGCTGCCAAAGAGCTTTCCAACGAGGCACGGCTTTCCCTCCTGGCTCTTCGGGCTTGGGAGCTGTCGCCAGAGTTGCGGCCCTACCGGAAAATGCTTCGCAGGCTGGTGGGGCGGCGCCACGTGGGCGCCGGTGGCTCCGAGGCTGACGGCCGCCGCAAAGCCCGCAGCCGCACGGGCTGTTTCGCCAGGCGAGCGGCTGCCAAAGAGCTTTCCAACGAGGCATGGCTTTCCCTCCTGGCTCTTCGGGCTTGGGAGCTGTCGCCAGAGTTGCGGCCCTACCGGAAAATGCTTCGCAGGCTGGTGGGGCGGCGCCACGTGGGCGCCGGTGGCTCCGAGGCTGACAACCGCCGCAAAGCCCGCAGCCCCACGGGCTGTGGGGCCACGCGAGCGGCTGCCAAAGAGCTTTCCAACGAGGCATGGCTTTCCCTCCTGGCTCTTCGGGCTTGGGAGCTGTCGTCAGAGCTCCAGCCCTACCGGAAAATGCTTCGCAAGCTGGCGCGGCAGCGCCACGTGGGCGCCGGTGGCGCCGAGGCTGACGGCCGCCGCAAAGCCCGCAGCCCCATGGGCTGTTTCGCCACGCGAGCGGCTGCCAAAGAGCTTTCCAACAAGGCACGGCTTTCCCTCCTGGCTCTTTGGGCGTGGGAGCTGTCGTCAGAGCCGCGGCCCTACCGGAAAATGCTTCGCAGGCTTGTGCGGCGGCGCCACGTGAACGCCGGTGGCGCGGAGGCTGACGGCCGCCGCAAAGCCCGCAGCCCCACGGGCTGTGGGGCCAGGCGAGCGGCTGCCAAAGAGCTTTCCAACGAGGCACGGCTTTCCCTCCTGGCTCTTCGTCCTTGGGAGCTGTCGCCAGAGCCGCGGCCCTACCGGAAAATGCTTCGCAGGCTGGTGGGGCGGCGCCACGTGGGCGCTGGTGGCTCCGAGGCTGACGGCCGCCGCAAAGCCCGCATCCCCACGGGCTGTGGGGCCACGCAAGCGGCTGCCAAAGAGCTTTCCAACGAGGCACGGCTTTCCCTCCTGGCTCTTCGGGCTTGGGAGTTGTCGTCAGAGCCGTGGCCCTACTGAAAAATGCTTCGCAAGCTGGCGCGGCGGCGCCTCGTGGGCGCCGGTGGCGCCGAGGCTGACGGCCGCTGCAAAGCCCGCAGCCCCACGGGCTGTGAGGCCACGCGAGCGGCTGCCAAAGAGCTTTCCAACGAGGCACGGCTTTCCCTCCTGGCTCTTCGGGCGTGGGAGCTGTCGCCAGAGCCGCGGCCCTACAGGAAAATGCTTCGCAGGCTGGCGCGGCTGCACCTGGTGGGCGCCGGTGGCGGGGAGGCTGACGGCCGCCACAAAGCCCGCAGCCCCACGGGCTGTGGGGCCACGCGATCGGCTGCCAAAGACCTTTCCAACGAGGCACGGCTTTCCCTCCTGGCTCTTGGTGCTTGGGAGCTGTCGCCAGAGTTGCGGCCCTACCGGAAAATGCTTCACAGGCTGGTGGGGCGGCGCCACGTGGGCGCCGGTGGCTCCGAGGCTGACGGCCGCGGCAAAGCCCGCAGCCCCACGGGCTGTTTCGCCAGGCGAGCGGCTGCCAAAGAGCTTTCCAACGAGGCATGGCTTTCCCTCCTGGCTCTTCGTGCTTGGGAGATGTCGCCAGAGTTGCGGCCCTACCGGAAAATGCTTCGCAAGCTGGCGCGGCGGCGCCATGTGGGCGCCGGTGGCGCCGAGGCTGACGGCCGCCACAAAGCCCGCAGCCCCACGGGCGGTGGGGCCACGCGAGAGGCTGCCAAAGAGCTTTCCAACGAGGCATGGCTTTCCCTCCTGGCTCTTCGGGCGTGGGAGCTGTCGCCAGAGACGCGGCCCTACCAGAAAAATGCTTCGCAGGCTGGCGCAGCGGCGCCACGTGGGCGCCGGTGGCAGCGAGGCTGACGGCCGCCGCAAAGCCCGCAGCCCCACAGGCTGTTTCGCCAGGCGAGCGGCTGCCAAAGAGCTTTCCAACGAGGCACGGCTTTCTCTCCTCGCTCTTAGGGCGTGGGAGCTGTCGCCAGAGCCGCGGCCCTACAGGAAAATGCTTCGCAGGCTGGCGCGGCTGCACCTGGTGGGCGCCGGTGGCGGGGAGGCTGACGGCCGCCACAAAGCCCGCAGCCCCACGGGCTTTGGGGCCACGCGATCGGCTGCCAAAGAGCTTTCCAACGAGGCACGGCTTTCCCTCCTGGCTCTTCGGGCGTGGGAGCTGTCGCCAGAGCCACGGCCCTACCGGAACATGCTTCGCAGGCTGGCGCGGCTGCACCTGGTGGGTGCCGTTGGCTCCGAGGCTGACGGCCGCCGCAAAGCCCGCAGCCCCACAGGCTGTTTCGCCAGGCGAGCGGCTGCCAAAGAGCTTTCCAACGAGGCACGGCTTTCCCTCCTGGCTCTTTGGGCGTGGGAGCTGTCGCCAGAGCCACGGCCCTACCGGAAAATGCTTCGCAGGCTGGCGCGGCTGCACCTGGTGGGTGCCGGTGGCTCCGAGGCTGACGGCCGCCGCAAAGCCCGCAGCCCCACAGGCTGTTTCGCCAGGCGAGCGGCCGCCAAAGAGCTTTCCAACGAGGCACGGCTTTCCCTCCTGGCTCTTCGGGCGTGGGAGCTGTCGTCAGAGCCGCAGCCCTACCGGAAAATGCTTCGCAAGCTGGCGCGGCAGCGCCACGTGGGCGCCGGTGGCGGCGAGGCTGACGGCCGCCGCAAAGCCCGCAGCCCCACGGGCTGTGGGGCCACGCGAGCGGCTGTCAAAGAGCTTTCCAACGAGGCATGGCTTTTCCTCCTGGCTCTTCGGGCGTGGGAGCTGTCGCCAGAGCCGCGGCCCTACCGGAAAACGCTTCGCAGGCTGGCGCAGCGGCGCCACGTGGGCGCCTGTGGCGGCGAGGCTGACGGCCGCCGCAGAGCCCGCAGCCCCATGGGCTGTGGGGCCACGCGAGCGGCTGCCAAAGAGATTTCCAACGAGGCACGGCTTTCCCTCCTGGATCTTCGGGCTTGGGAGTTGTCGTCAGAGCCGCAGCCCTACCGGAAAATGCTTCGCAAGCTGGCACGGCAGCGCCACGTGGGCACCGTTGGCGGCGAGGCTGACGGCCGCCGCAAAGCCCGCAGCCACACGGGCTGTGGGGCCACACGAGCGGCTGCCAAAGAGCTTTCCAGCGAGGCACGACTTTCCCTCCTGGCTCTTCGGGCGTGGGAGCTGTCGCCAGAGCCGCGGCCCTACCGGAAAATGCTTCGCAGCCTGGTGAGGCGGTGACACATGGGCGCCGGTGGCAGCGAGTCTGACGGCCGTCGCAAAGCCCGCAGCCCCACAGGCTGTTTCGCCAGGCGAGCGGCTGCCAAAGAGCTTTCCAACGAGGCACGGCTTTCCCTCCTGGCTCTTTGGGCGTGGGAGCTGTCGCCAGAGCCACGGCCCTACCGGAAAATGCTTCGCAGGCTGGCGCGGCTGCACCTGGTGGGTGCCGGTGGCTCCGAGGCTGACGGCCGCCGCAAAGCCCGCAGCCCCACAGGCTGTTTCGCCAGGCGAGCGGCCGCCAAAGAGCTTTCCAACGAGGCACGGCTTTCCCTCCTGGCTCTTCGGGCTTGGGAGCTGTCGTCAGAGCCGCAGCCCTACCGGAAAATGCTTCGCAAGCTGGCGCGGCAGCGCCACGTGGGCGCCGGTGGCGGCGAGGCTGACGGCCGCCGCAAAGCCCGCAGCCCCACGGGCTGTGGGGCCACGCGAGCGGCTGCCAAAGAGCTTTCCAACGAGGCATGGCTTTTCCTCCTTGCTCTTCGGGCGTGGGAGCTGTCGCCAGAGCCGCGGCCCTACCGGAAAACGCTTCGCAGGCTGGCGCAGCGGCGCCACGTGGGCGCCTGTGGCGGCGAGGCTGACGGCCGCCGCAGAGCCCGCAGCCCCATGGGCTGTGGGGCCACGCGAGCGGCTGCCAAAGAGATTTCCAACGAGGCACGGCTTTCCCTCCTGGCTCTTCGGGCTTGGGAGTTGTCGTCAGAGCCGCAGCCCTACCGGAAAATGCTTCGCAAGCTGGCACGGCAGCGCCACGTGGGCACCGTTGGCGGCGAGTCTGACGGCCGCCGCAAAGCCCGCAGCCACACGGGCTGTGGGGCCACACGAGCGGCTGCCAAAGAGCTTTCCAGCGAGGCACGACTTTCCCTCCTGGCTCTTCGGGCGTGGGAGCTGTCGCCAGAGACGCGGCCCTACCGGAAAATGCTTCGCAGCCTGGTGAGGCCGTGACACATGGGCGCCGGTGGCAGCGAGGCTGACGGCCGCCGCAAAGCCCGCAGCCCCACAGGCTGTGGGGCCACGCGAGCGGCTGCCAAAGAGCTTTCCAACGAGGCACGGCTTTCCCTCCTGGCTCTTCGGGTGTGGGAGCTGTCGCCAGAGCCGCGGCCCTACAGGAAAATGCTTCGCAGGCTGGCGCGGCTGCACCTGGTGGGCGCCGGTGGCGGGGAGGCTGACGGCCGCCACAAAGCCCGCAGCCGCACGGGCTGTTCCGCCAGGCGAGCGGCTGCCAAAGAGCTTTCCAACGAGGCACGGCTTTCCCTCCTGGCTCTTCGTGCTTGGGAGCTGTCGCTAGAGTTGCGGCCCTACCGGAAAATGCTTCACAGGCTGGTGGGGCGGCGCCACGTGGGCGCCGGTGGCTCCGAGGCTGACGGCCGCCGCAAAGCCCGCAGCCCCACGGGCTGTTTCGCCAGGCGAGCGGCTGCCAAAGAGCTTTCCAACGAGGCATGGCTTTCCCTCCTGGCTCTTCGTGCTTCGGAGCTGTCGCCAGAGTTGCGGCCCTACCGGAAAATGCTTCGCAAGCTGGCGCAGCGGCGCCATGTGGGCGCCGGTGGCGCCGAGGCTGACGGCCGCCACAAAGCCCGCAGCCCCACGGGCTGTGGGGCCACGCGAGAGGCTGCCAAAGAGCTTTCCAACGAGGCATGGCTTTCCCTCCTGGCTCTTCGGGCGTGGGAGCTGTCGCCAGAGACGCGGCCCTACAGGAAAATGCTTCGCAGGCTGGCGCAGCGGCGCCACGTGGGCGCCGGTGGCAGCGAGGCTGACGGCCGCCGCAAAGCCCGCAGCCCCACAGGCTGTTTCGCCAGGCGAGAGGCTGCCAAAGAGCTTTCCAACGAGGCACGGCTTTCTCTCCTCGCTCTTAGGGCGTGGGAGCTGTCGCCAGAGCCGCGGCCCTACAGGAAAATGCTTCGCAGGCTGGCGCGGCTGCACCTGGTGGGCGCCGGTGGCGGGGAGGCTGACGGCCGCCACAAAGCCCGCAGCCCCACGGGCTGTGGGGCCACGCGATCGGCTGCCAAAGAGCTTTCCAACGAGGCACGGCTTTCCCTCCTGGCTCTTCGGGAATGGGAGCTGTCGCCAGAGCCACGGCCCTACCAGAAAATGCTTCGCAGGCTGGCGCGGCTGCACCTGGTGGGTGCCGGTGGCTCCGAGGCTGACGGCCGCCGCAAAGCCCGCAGCCCCACAGGCTGTTTCGCCAGGCGAGCGGCTGCCAAAGAGCTTTCCAACGAGGCACGGCTTTCCCTCCTGGCTCTTCGGGCGTGGGAGCTGTCGCCAGAGAAACGGCCCTACCGGAAAATGCTTCGCAGGCTGGCGCGGCTGCACCTGGTGGGTGCCGGTGGCTCCGAGGCTGACGGCCGCCGCAAAGCCCGCAGCCCCACAGGCTGTTTCGCCAGGCGAGCGGCCGCCAAAGAGCTTTCCAACGAGGCACGGCTTTCCCTCCTGGCTCTTCGGGCTTGGGAGCTGTCGTCAGAGCCGCAGCCCTACCGGAAAATGCTTCGCAAGCTGGCGCGGCAGCACCACGTGGGCGCCGGTGGCGCCGAGGCTGACGGCCGCCGCAGAGCCCGCAGCCCCATGGGCTGTGGGGCCACGCGAGCGGCTGCCAAAGAGCTTTCCAACGAGGCATGGCTTTCCCTCCTGGCTCTTCGGGCGTGGGAGCTGTCGCCAGAGACGCGGCCCTACAGGAAAATGCTTCGCAGGCTGGTGAGGCGGTGACACATGGGCGCCGTTGGCAGCGAGGCTGACGGGCGCCGCAAAGCCCGCAGCCCCACAGGCTGTTTCGCCAGGCGAGCGGCTGCCAAAGAGCTTTCCAACGAGGCACGGCTTTCCCTCCTCGCTCTTCGGATGTGGGAGCTGTCGCCAGAGCCGCGGCCCTACAGGAAAATGCTTCGCAGGCTGGCGCGGCTGCACCTGGTGGGCGCCGGTGGCGGGGAGGCTGACGGCCGCCACAAAGCCCGCAGCCCCACGGGCTGTGGGGCCACGCGATCGGCTGCCAAAGAGCTTTCCAACGAGGCACGGCTTTCCCTCCTGGCTCTTCGTTCTTGGGAGCTGTCGCCAGAGTTGCGGCCCTACCGGAAAATGCTTCACAGGCTGGTGGGGCGGCGCCACGTGGGCGCCGGTGGCTCCGAGGCTGACGGCCGCGGCAAAGCCCGCAGCCCCACGGGCTGTTTCGCCAGGCGAGCGGCTGCCAAAGAGCTTTCCAACGAGGCATGGCTTTCCCTCCTGGCTCTTCGTGCTTGGGAGCTGTCGCCAGAGTTGCGGCCCTACCGGAAAATGCTTCGCAAGCTGGCGCGGCGGCGCCATGTGGGCGCCGGTGGCGCCGAGGCTGACGGCCGCCACAAAGCCCGCAGCCCCACGGGCTGTGGGGCCACGCGAGAGGCTGCCAAAGAGCTTTCCAACGAGGCATGGCTTTCCCTCCTGGCTCTTCGGGCGTGGGAGCTGTCGCCAGAGACGCGGCCCTACAGGAAAATGCTTCGCAGGCTGGCGCAGCGGCGCCACGTGGGCGCCGGTGGCAGCGAGGCTGACGGCCGCCGCAAAGCCCGCAGCCCCACAGGCTGTTTCGCCAGGCGAGCGGCTGCCAAAGAGCTTTCCAACGAGGCACGGCTTTCTCTCCTCGCTCTTAGGGCGTGGGAGCTGTCGCCAGAGCCGCGGCCCTACAGGAAACTGCTTTGCAGGCTGGCGCGGCTGCACCTGGTGGGCGCCGGTGGCGGGGAGGCTGACGGCCGCCACAAAGCCCGCAGCCCCACGGGCTGTGGGGCCACGCGATCGGCTGCCAAAGAGCTTTCCAACGAGGCACGGCTTTCCCTCCTGGCTCTTCGGGCGTGGGAGCTGTCGCCAGAGCCGCGGCCCTACAGGAAAATGCTTCGCAGGCTGGTGGTGCGGCGCCACGTGGGCGCCGTTGGCTCCGAGGCTGACGGCCGCCGCAAAGCCCGCAGCCCCACAGGCTGTTTCGCCAGGCGAGCGGCTGCCAAAGAGCTTTCCAACGAGGCACGGCTTTCCCTCCTGGCTCTTTGGGCGTGGGAGCTGTCGCCAGACCCGCGGCCCTACAGGAAAATGCTTCGCAGGCTGGCGCAGCGGCGCCACGTGGGCGCCGGTGGCAGGGAGGCTGACGGTCGCCGCATAGCCCGCAGCCCCATGGGCTGTGGGGCCACGCGAGCGGCCGCCAAAGAGCTTTCCAACGAGGCACGGCTTTCCCTCCTGGCTCTTCGGGCATGGGAGCTGTCGCCAGAGCCACGGCCCTACCGGAAAATGCTTCGCAGGCTGGCGCGGCTGCACCTGGTGGGTGCCGGTGGCTCCGAGGCTGACGGCCGCCGCAAAGCCCGCAGCCCCACAGGCTGTTTCGCCAGGCGAGCGGCTGCCAAAGAGCTTTCCAACGAGGCACGGCTTTCCCTCCTGGCTCTTCGGGCGTGGGAGCTGTCGCCAGAGCCGCAGCCCTACCGGAAAATGCTTCGCAGGCTGCCGCGGCTGCACCTGGTGGGTGCCGGTGGCTCCGAGGCTGACGGCCGCCGCAAAGCCCGCAGCCCCACAGGCTGTTTCGCCAGGAGAGCGGCCGCCAAAGAGCTTTCCAACGAGGCACGGCTTTCCCTCCTGGCTCTTCGGGCTTGGGAGCTGTCGCCAGAGCCGCAGCCCTACCGGAAAATGCTTCGCAAGCTGGCGCGGCAGCACCACGTGGGCGCCGGTGGCGCCGAGGCTGACGGCCGCCGCAAAGCCCGCAGCCCCACGGGCTGTGGGGCCACGCGAGCGGCTGCCAAAGAGCTTTCCAACGAGGCACGTCTTTCCCTCCTGGCTCTTCGGGCTTGGGAGCTGTCGTCAGAGCCGCAGCCCTACCGGAAAATGCTTCGCAAGCTGGCGCGGCAGCACCACGTGGGCGCCGGTGGCGGCGAGGCTGACGGCCGCCGCAAAGCCCGCAGCCCCATGGGCTGTGGGGCCACGCGAGCGGCTGCCAAAGAGCTTTCCAACGAGGCATGGCTTTCCCTCCTGGCTTTTCGGGCTTGGGAGTTGTCGTCAGAGCCGCAGCCCTACCGGAAAATGCTTCGCAAGGTGGCACGGCAGCGCCACGTGGGCACCGTTGGCGGCGAGGCTGACGGCCGCCGCAAAGCCCGCAGCCACACGGGCTGTGGGGCCACACGAGCGGCTGCCAAAGAGCTTTCCAGCGAGGCCCAACTTTCCCTCCTGGCTCTTCGGGCGTGGGAGCTGTCGCCAGAGCCGCGGCCCTACCGGAAAATGCTTCGCAGCCTGGTGAGGCGGTGACACATGGGCGCCGGTGGCAGCGAGGCTGACGGCCGCCGCAAAGCCCGCAGCCCCACAGGCTGTTTCGCCAGGCGAGCGGCTGCCAAAGAGCTTTCCAACGAGGCACGGCTTTCCCTCCTCGCTCTTCGGGTGTGGGAGCTGTCGCCAGAGCCGCGGCCCTACAGGAAAATGCTTCGCAGGCTGGCGCGGCTGCACCTGGTGGGCGCCGGTGGCGGGGAGGCTGACGGCCGCCACAAAGCATGCAGCCCCACGGGCTGTGGGGCCACGCGATCGGCTGCCAAAGAGCTTTCCAACGAGGCACGGCTTTCCCTCCTGGCTCTTCGTGCTTGGGAGCTGTCGCCAGAGTTGCGGCCCTACCGGAAAATGCTTCACAGGCTGGTAGGGCGGCGCCACGTGAGCGCCGGTGGCTCCGAGGCTGACGGCCGCGGCAAAGCCCGCAGCCCCACGGGCTGTTTCGCCAGGCGAGCGGCTGCCAAAGAGCTTTCCAACGAGGCATGGCTTTCCCTCCTGGCTCTTCGTGCTTGGGAGCTGTCGCCAGAGTTGCGGCCCTACCGGAAAATGCTTCGCAAGCTGGCGCGGCGGCGCCATGTGGGCGCCGGTGGCGCCGAGGCTGACGGCCGCCACAAAGCCCGCAGCCCCACGGGCTGTGGGGCCACGCGAGAGGCTGCCAAAAAGCTTTCCAACGAGGCATGGCTTTCCCTCCTGGCTCTTCGGGCGTGGGAGCTGTCGCCAGAGACGCGGCCCTACAGGAAAATGCTTCGCAGGCTGGCGCAGCGGCGCCACGTGGGCGCCGGTGGCAGCGAGGCTGACGGCCGCCGCAAAGCCCGCAGCCCCACAGGCTGTTTCGCCAGGCGAGCGGCTGCCAAAGAGCTTTCCAACGAGGCACGGCTTTCTCTCCTCGCTCTTAGGGCGTGGGAGCTGTCGCTAGAGCCGCGGCCCTACAGGAAAATGCTTTGCAGGCTGGCGCGGCTGCACCTGGTGGGCGCCGGTGGCGGGGAGGCTGACGGCCGCCACAAAGCCCGCAGCCCCACGGGCTGTGGGGCCACGCGATCGGCTGCCAAAGAGCTTTCCAACGAGGCACGGCTTTCCCTCCTGGCTCTTCGGGCGTGGGAGCTGTCGCCAGAGCCGCGGCCCTACCGGAAAATGCTTCGCAGGCTGGTGGGGCGGCGCCACGTGGGCGCCGTTGGCTCCGAGGCTGACGGCCGCCGCAAAGCCCGCAGCCCCACAGGCTGTTTCGCCAGGCGAGCGGCTGCCAAAGAGCTTTCCAACGAGGCACGGCTTTCCCTCCTGGCTCTTCGGGCGTGGGAGCTGTCGCCAGAGCCGCGGCCCTACAGGAAAATGCTTCGCAGGCTGGCGCAGCGGCGCCACGTGGGCGCCGGTGGCAGGGACGCTGACGGTCGCCGCATAGCCCGCAGCCCCATGGGCTGTGGGGCCACGCGAGCGGCCGCCAAAGAGCTTTCCAACGAGGCACGGCTTTCCCTCCTGGCTCTTCGGGCATGGGAGCTGTCGCCAGAGCCACGGCCCTACCAGAAAATGCTTCGCAGGCTGGCGCGGCTGCACCTGGTGGGTGCCGGTGGCTCCGAGGCTGACGGCCGCCGCAAAGCCCGCAGCCCCACGGGCTGTTTCGCCAGGCGAGCGGCTGCCAAAGAGCTTTCCAACGAGGCACGGCTTTCCCTCCTGGCTCTTCGGGCGTGGGGGCTGTCGCCAGAGAAACGGCCCTACCGGAAAATGCTTCGCAGGCTGGCGCGGCTGCACCTGGTGGGTGCCGGTGGCTCCGAGGCTGACGGCCGCCGCAAAGCCCGCAGCCCCACAGGCTGTTTCGCCAGGCGAGCGGCTGCCAAAGAGCTTTCCAACGAGGCACGGCTTTCCCTCCTGGCTCTTCGGGCTTGGGAGCTGTCGTCAGAGCCGCAGCCCTACCGGAAAATGCTTCGCAAGCTGGCGCGGCAGCACCACGTGGGCGCCGGTGGCGCCGAGGCTGACGGCCGCCGCAAAGCCCGCAGCCCCACGGGCTGTGGGGCCACGCAAGCGGCTGCCAAAGAGCTTTCCAACGAGGCATGGCTTTTCCTCCTGGCTCTTCGGGCTTGGGAGCTGTCGCCAGAGCCGCGGCCCTACCGGAAAACGCTTCGCAGGCTGGCGCAGCGGCGCCACGTGGGCGCCGGTGGCGGCGAGGCTGACGGCCGCCGCAGAGCCCGCAGCCCCATGGGCTGTGGGGCCACGCGAGCGGCTGCCAAAGAGCTTTCCAACGAGGCATGGCTTTCCCTCCTGGCTCTTTGGGCTTGGGAGTTGTCGTCAGAGCCGCAGCCCTACCGGAAAATGCTTCGCAAGCTGGCACGGCAGCGCCACGTGGGCACCGTTGGCGGCGAGGCTGACGGCCGCCGCAAAGCCCGCAGCCACACGGGCTGTGGGGCCACACGTGCGGCTGCCAAAGAGCTTTCCAACGAGGCACGGCTTTCCCTCCTGGCTCTTCGGGCGTGGGAGCTGCCGCCAGAGACGCGGCCCTACCGGAAAATGCTTCGCAGGCTGGCGCGGCTGCACCTGGTGGGCGCCGGTGGCGGGGAGGCTGACGGCCGCCGCAAAGCCCGCAGCCCCACAGGCTGTTTCGCCAGGCGAGCGGCCGCCAAAGAGCTTTCCAACGAGGCACGGCTTTCCCTCCTGGCTCTTCGGGCTTGGGAGTTGTCGTCAGAGCCGCAGCCCTACCGGAAAATGCTTCGCAGCCTGGTGAGGCGGCGACACATGGGCGCCGGTGGCAGCGAGGCTGACGGCCGCCGCAAAGCCCGCAGCCCCACAGGCTGTTTCGCCAGGCGAGCGGCTGCCGAAGAGCTTTCCAACGAGGCACGGCTTTCCCTCCTCGCTCTTCGGGCGTGGGAGCTGTCGCCAGAGCCGCGGCCCTACAGGAAAATGCTTCGCAGGCTGGCACGGCTGCACCTGGTGGGCGCCGGTGGCTCCGAGGCTGACGGCCGCCACAAAGCCCGCAGCCCCACGGGCTGTGGGGCCACGCAAGAGGCTGCCAAAGAGCTTTCCAACGAGGCATGGCTTTCCCTCCTGGCTCTTCGGGCTTGGGAGCTGTCGCCAGAGCCGCAGCCCTACAGGAAAATGCTTCGCAGGCTGGCGCGGCGGCGCCACGTGGGCGCCGGTGTCGCTGAGGCTGACGTCCGCCGGAAAGCCCGCAGCCCCACGGGCTGTGGGGCCAGGCGAGCGGCTGCCAAAGAGGTTTCCAACGAGGCACGGCTTTCCCTCCTGGCTCTTCGGGCGTGGGAGCTGTCGTCAGAGCCGCAGCCCTACCGGAAAATGCTTCGCAGGCTGGCGCGGCTGCACCTGGTGGGCGCCAGTGGCGGGGAGGCTGACGGCCGCCACAAAGCCCGCAGCCCCACGGGCTGTGGGGCCACGCAAGAGGCTGCCAAAGAGCTTTCCAACGAGGCACGGCTTTCCCTCCTGGCTCTTCGGGCGTGGGAGCTGTCGCCAGAGCCGCGGCCCTACCGGAAAATGCTTCGCAGGCTGGTGGGGCGGCGCCACGTAGGCGCTGGTGGCTCCGAGGCTGACGGCCGCCGCAAAGCCCGCAGCCCCACGGGCTGTGGGGCCACGCGAGCGGCTGCCAAAGAGCTTTCCAACGAGGCATGGCTTTCCCTCCCTGCTCTTCGGGCGTGGGAGCTGTGGCCAGAGCCGCGGCCCTACCGGAAAATGCTTCGTAGGCTGGTGGGGCGGTACCACGTGGGCGCCGGTGGCGCCGAGGCTGACGGCCGCCGCAAATCCCGCAGCTCCATGGGCTGTGTGGCCACGCGAGCGGCTGCCAAAGAGCTTTCCAACGAGGCACGGCTTTCCCTCCTGGCTCTTCGGGCTTGGGAGTTGTCGTCAGAGCCGTGGCCCAACTGGAAAATGCTTCGCAAGCTGGCGCGGCGGCGCCACGTAGGCGCCGGTGGCTCCGAGGCTGATGGCCGCCGCAAAGCCCGCAGCCCCACGGGCTGTGAGGCCACGCGAGCGGCTGCCAAAGAGCTTTCCAACGAGGCACGGCTTTCCCTCCTGGGTCTTCGGGCGTGGCAGCTGTCGCCAGAGTCGCGGCCCTACAGGAAAATGCTTCGCAGGCTGGCGCGGCTGCACCTGGTGGGCGCCGGTGGCGGGGAGGCTGACGGCCCCCACAAAGCCCGCAGCCCCACGGGCTGTGGGGCCACGCGAGTGGCTGCCAAAGAGCTTTCCAACGAGGCACGGCTTTCCCTCCTGGCTCTTCGGGCGTGGGAGCTGTCGCCAGAGCCGCGGCCCTACCGGAAAATGCTTCGCAGGCTGGCGCGGCTGTAGCTGGTGGGCGCCGGTGGCGGTGAGGCTGACGGCCGCCGCAAAGCCCGCAGCCCCACGGGCTGTGGGGCCACGCGAGCGGCTGCCAAAGAGCTTTCCAACGAGGCACGGCTTTCCCTCCTGGCTCTTCGGGCGTGGGAGCTGTCGCCAGAGTTGCGGCCCTACCGGAAAATGCTTCGCAGGCTGGTGGGGCGGTGCCACGTGGGCGCCGGTGGCTCCGAGGCTGACGGCCGCCGCAAAGCCCGCAGCCGCACGGGCTGTTTCGCCAGGCGAGCGGCTGCCAAAGAGCTTTCCAACGAGGCATGGCTTTCCCTCCTGGCTCTTCGGGCTTGGGAGCTGTCGCCAGAGTTGCGGCCCTACCGGAAAATGCTTCGCAGGCTGGTGGGGCGGCGCCACGTGGGCGCCGGTGGCTCCGAGGCTGACAACCGCCGCAAAGCCCGCAGCCCCACGGGCTGTGGGGCCACGCGAGCGGCTGCCAAAGAGCTTTCCAACGAGGCACGGCTTTCCCTCCTGGCTCTTCGGGCTTGGGAGTTGTCGTCAGAGCCGCAGCCCTACCGGAAAATGCTTCGCAGCCTGGTGAGGCGGCGACACATGGGCGCCGGTGGCAGCGAGGCTGACGGCCGCCGCAAAGCCCGCAGCCCCACAGGCTGTTTCGCCAGGCGAGCGGCTGCCAAAGAGCTTTCCAACGAGGCACGGCTTTCCCTCCTCGCTCTTCGGGCGTGGGAGCTGTCGCCAGAGCCGCGGCCCTACAGGAAAATGCTTCGCAGGCTGGCGCGGCTGCACCTGGTGGGCGCCGGTGGCTCCGAGGCTGACGGCCGCCACAAAGCCCGCAGCCCCACGGGCTGTGGGGCCACGCAAGAGGCTGCCAAAGAGCTTTCCAACGAGGCATGGCTTTCCCTCCTGGCTCTTCGGGCTTGGGAGCTGTCGCCAGAGCCGCAGCCCTACAGGAAAATGCTTCGCAGGCTGGCGCGGCGGCGCCACGTGGGCGCCGGTGTCGCTGAGGCTGACGTCCGCCGGAAAGCCCGCAGCCCCACGGGCTGTGGGGCCACGCGAGCGGCTGCCAAAGAGGTTTCCAACGAGGCACGGCTTTCCCTCCTGGCTCTTCGGGCGTGGGAGCTGTCGTCAGAGCCGCAGCCCTACCGGAAAATGCTTCGCAGGCTGGCGCGGCTGCACCTGGTGGGCGCCAGTGGCGGGGAGGCTGACGGCCGCCACAAAGCCCGCAGCCCCACGGGCTGTGGGGCCACGCAAGAGGCTGCCAAAGAGCTTTCCAACGAGGCACGGCTTTCCCTCCTGGCTCTTCAGGCGTGGGAGCTGTCGCCAGAGCCGCGGCCCTACCGGAAAATGCTTCGCAGGCTGGTGGGGCGGCGCCACGTAGGCGCTGGTGGCTCCGAGGCTGACGGCCGCCGCAAAGCCCGCAGCCCCACGGGCTGTGGGGCCACGCGAGCGGCTGCCAAAGAGCTTTCCAACGAGGCATGGCTTTCCCTCCCTGCTCTTCGGGCGTGGGAGCTGTGGCCAGAGCCGCGGCCCTACCGGAAAATGCTTCGCAGGCTGGTGGGGCGGTACCACGTGGGCGCCGGTGGCGCCGAGGCTGACGGCCGCCGCAAATCCCGCAGCTCCATGGGCTGTGTGGCCACGCGAGCGGCTGCCAAAGAGCTTTCCAACGAGGCACGGCTTTCCCTCCTGGCTCTTCGGGCTTGGGAGTTGTCGTCAGAGCCGTGGCCCAACTGGAAAATGCTTCGCAAGCTGGCGCGGCGGCGCCACGTAGGCGCCGGTGGCTCCGAGGCTGATGGCCGCCGCAAAGCCCGCAGCCCCACAGGCTGTGAGGCCACGCGAGCGGCTGCCAAAGAGCTTTCCAACGAGGCACGGCTTTCCCTCCTGGGTCTTCGGGCGTGGGAGCTGTCGCCAGAGTCGCGGCCCTACAGGAAAATGCTTCGCAGGCTGGCGCGGCTGCACCTGGTGGGCGCCGGTGGCGGGGAGGCTGATGGCCGCCGCAAAGCCCGCAGCCCCACGGGCTGTGGGGCCACGTGAGTGGCTGCCAAAGAGCTTTCCAACGAGGCACGGCTTTCCCTCCTGGCTCTTCGGGCGTGGGAGCTGTCGCCAGAGCCGCGGCCCTACCGGAAAATGCTTCGCAGGCTGGCGCGGCTGTAGCTGGTGGGCGCCGGTGGCGGTGAGGCTGACGGCCGCCGCAAAGCCCGCAGCCCCACGGGCTGTGGGGCCACGCGAGCGGCTGCCAAAGAGCTTTCCAACGAGGCACGGCTTTCCCTCCTGGCTCTTCGTGCTTGGGAGCTGTCGCCAGAGTTGCGGCCCTACCGGAAAATGCTTCGCAGGCTGGTGGGGCGGTGCCACGTGGGCGCCGGTGGCTCCGAGGCTGACAACCGCCGCAAAGTCCGCAGCCCCACGGGCTGTGGGGCCACGCGAGCGGCTGCCAAAGAGCTTTCCAACGAGGCACGGCTTTCCCTCCTGGCTCTTCAGGCTTGGGAGTTGTCGTCAGAGCCGCAGCCCTACCGGAAAATGCTTCGCAGCCTGGTGAGGCGGCGACACATGGGCGCCGGTGGCAGCGAGGCTGACGGCCGCCGCAAAGCCCGCAGCCCCACAGGCTGTTTCGCCAGGCGAGCGGCTGCCAAAGAGCTTTCCAACGAGGCACGGCTTTCCCTCCTCGCTTTTCGGGCGTTGGAGCTGTCGTCAGAGCCGCGGCCCTACCGGAAAATGCTTCGCAGGCTGGCGCGGCTGCACCTGGTGGGCGCCGGTGCGGGGGAAGCTGACGGCCGCCGCAAAGCCCGCAGCCACACGGGCTGTGGGGCCACGCGAGCGGCTGCCAAAGAGCTTTCCAACGAGGCACGGCTTTCCCTCCTGGCTCTTCGGGCGTGGGAGCTGTCGCCAGAGCCGCGGCCCTACCGGAAAATGCTTCGCAGGCTGGCGCAGCGGCGCCACGTGGGCGCCGGTGGCGCCGAGGCTGACGGCCGCCGCAAAGCCCGCAGCCCCACGGGCTGTGGGGCCACGCGAGCGGCTGCCAAAGAGCTTTCCAACGAGGCATGGCTTTCCCTCCTGGCTCTTCGGGCGTGGGAGCTGTCGCCAGAGCCGCGGCCCTACCGGAAAATGCTTCGCAGGCTGGCGCGGCTGTAGCTGGTGGGCGCCGGTGGCGCTGAGGCTGACGGCCGCCGCAAAGCCCGCAGCCCCACGGGCTGTGGGGCCACGCGAGCGGCTGCCTAAGAGCTTTCCAACGAGGCATGGCTTTCCCTCCTGGCTCTTCGGGCGTGGGAGCTGTCGCCAGAGACGCGGCCCTACCGGAAAATGCTCTGTAGGCTGGCGCAGCGGCGCCACGTGGACGCCGGTGGCAGCGAGGATGACGGCCGCCACAAAGCCCGCAGCCACACGGGCTGTTTCGCCAGGCGAGCGGCTGCCAAAGAGCTTTCCAACGAGGCACGGCTTTCCCTCCTGGCTCTTCGTGCTTGGGAGCTGTCGCCAGAGTTGCGGCCCTACCGGAAAATGCTTCGCAGGCTGGCGCGGCGGCGCCACGTGGGCGCCGGTGGCTCCGAGGCTGACGGCCGCCGCAAAGCCCGCAGCCCCACGGGCTGTGGGGCCACGCGAGCGGCTGCCAAAGAGCTTTCCAACGAGGCACGGCTTTCCCTCCCTGCTCTTCGGGCGTGGGAGCTGTCGCCAGAGCCGTGGCCCTACCGGAAAATGCTTCGCAGGCTGGCGCGGCTGTACCAGGTGGGCGCCGGTGGCGCCGAGGCTGACGGCCGCCGCAAAGCCCGCAGCCCCACGGGCTGTGGGGCCACGCGAGCGGCTGCCAAAGAGCTTTCCAACGAGGCACGGCTTTCCCTCCTGGGTCTTCGGGCGTGGGAGCTGTCGCCAGAGTCACGGCCCTACCGCAAAAAGCTCTGCATACTTGCGCGGCGGTGCCACATGGGCACCGTTGGCGGAGAGGCTGACGGCCGCCGCAAAGCCCGCAGCCCCACGGGCTGTGGGGCCACGCGAGCGGCTGCCAAAGAGCTTTCCAACGAGGCACGGCTTTCCCTCCTGGCTCTTCGTGATTGGGAGCTGTCGCCAGAGACGCGGCCTTACCGGAAAATGCTTCGCAAGCTGGCACGGCAGCGCCACGTGGGCACCGTTGGCGGCGAGGCTGACGGCCGCCGCAAAGCCCGCAGCCCCACGGGCTGTGGGGCCACGCGAGCGGCTGCCAAAGAGCTTTCCAACGAGGCATGGCTTTTCCTCCTGGCTCTTCGTGATTGGGAGCTGTCGCCAGAGACGTGGCCCTACCGGAAAATGCTTCGTAGGCTGGCGCGGCTGCACCTGGTGGGCGCCAGTGGCGGGGAGGCTGACGGCCGCCGCAAAGCCCGCAGCCCCACGGGCTGTGGGGCCACGCGAGCGGCTGCCAAAGAGCTTTCCAACGAGGCACGGCTTTCCCTCCTAGGTCTTCGGGCGTGGGAGCTGTCGCCAGAGCCGCGGCCCTACAGGAAAATGATTCGCAGACTGGCGCGGCTGCACCTGGTGGGCGCCGGTGGCGGGGAGGCTGACGGTCGCCGCAAAGCCCGCAGCCCCACGGGCTGTGGGGCCACGCGAGCGGCTGCCAAAGAGCTTTCCAACGAGGCACGGCTTTCCCTCCTCGCTCTTCGGGCGTGGGAGCTGTCGCCAGAGACGCGGCCTTACCGGAAAATGCTTCGCAAGCTGGCACGGCAGCGCCACGTGGGCACCGTTGGCGGCGAGGCTGACGGCCGCCGCAAAGCCCGCAGCCCCACGGGCTGTTTCGCCAGGCGAGCGGCTGCCAAACAGCTTTCCAACGAGGCACGGCTTTCCCTCCTGGCTCTTCGGGCGTGGGAGCTGTCGCCAGAGTTGCGGCCCTACCGGAAAATGCTTCGCAGGCTGGCGCGGCTGTAGCTGGTGGGCGCCGGTGGCGCTGAGGCTGACGGCCGCCGCAAAGCCCGCAGCCCCACAGGCTGTTTCGCCACGCGAGCGGCTGCCAAAGAGCTTTCCAACGAGGCACGGCTTTCTCTCCCTGCTCTTCGGGCGTGGGAGCTGTCGCCAGAGCCACGGCCCTACCGGATAATGCTTCGCAGGCTGGCGCAGCGGCGCCACGTGTGCGCCGGTCGCAGCGAGGCTGACGGCCGCCGCAAAGCCCGCAGCCCCACGGGCTGTGAGGCCACGCGAGCGGCTGCCAAAGAGCTTTCCAACGAGGCACGGCTTTCTCTCCTCGCTCTTCGGGCGTGGGAGCTGTCGCCAGAGCCGCGGCCCTACCGGAAAATGCTTCGCAGGCTGGTGGGGCGGTGCCACGTGGGCGCCGGTGGCTCCGAGGCTGACGGCCGCCGCAAAGCCCGCAGCCCCACGGGCTGTTTCGCCAGGCGAGCGGCTGCCAAAGAGCTTTCCAACGAGGCATGGCTTTCCCTCCGGGCTCTTCGTGCTTGGGAGCTGTCGCCAGAATTGCAGCCCTACCGGAAAATGCTTCGCAGGCTGGCGCGGCGGCGCCACGTGGGCGCCGGTGTCGCCGAGGCTGACGGCCGCCGTATAACCCGCAGCCACACGGGCTGTGGGGCCACGCGAGCGGCTGCCAAAGAGCTTTCCAACGAGGCACGGCTTTCCCTCCTGGCTCTTCGGGCGTGGGAGCTGTCGCCAGAGCCGCGGCCCTACCGGAAAATGCTTCGCAGGCTGGCGCGGCGGCGCCACGTGGGCGCCGGTGGCAGCGAGGCTGACGGCCGCCGCAAAGCCCGCAGCCCCACAGGCTGTTTCGCCAAACGAGCGGCTGCCAAAGAGCTTTCCAACGAGGCACGGCTTTCCCTCCTGGCTCTTCGGGCTTGGGAGCTGTCGTCAGATCCGCGGCCCTACAGGAAAATGCTTCACAGGCTGGCGCGGCTGCACCTGGTGGGCGCCGGTGGCGGGGAGGCTGACGGCCGCCACAAAGCCCGCAGCCCCACGGGCTGTGGGGCCACGCGATCGGCTGCCAAAGAGCTTTCCAACGAGGCACGGCTTTCCCTCCTGGCTCTTCGGGCGTGGGAGCTGTCGCCAGAGTTGCAGTCCTACCGGAAAATGCTTCGCAGGCTGGTGGGGCGGCGCCACGTGGGCGCCGGTGGCTCCGAGACTGACGGCCGCCGCAAAGCCCGCAGCCCCACAGGCTGTTTCGCCAGGCGAGCGGCTGCCAAAGAGCTTTCCAACGAGGCACGGCTTTCCCTCCTGGCTCTTCGGGCGTGGGAGCTGTCGCCAGAGCCGCGGCCCTACCGGAAAATGCTTCGCAGGCTGGCGCAGCGGCGCCACGTGGGCGCCGGTGGCGCCGAGGCTGACGGCCGCCGCAAAGCCCGCAGCCCCACGGGCTGTGGGGCCACGCGAGCGGCTGCCAAAGAGCTTTCCAACGAGGCATGGCTTTCCCTCCTGGCTCTTCGTGCTTGGGAGCTGTCGCCAGAGTTGCGGCCCTACCGGAAAATGCTTCGCAGCCTGGTGGGGCGGCGCCACGTGGGCGCCGGTGGCTCCGAGGCTGACGGCCGCAGCAAAGCCCGCAGCCGCACGGGCTGTTTCGCCACGCGAGCGGCTGCCAAAGAGCTTTCCAACGAGGCATGGCTTTCCCTCCTAGCTCTTCGGGCGTGGGAGCTGTCGCCAGAGACGCGGCCCTACCGGAAAATGCTTCGTAGGCTGGCGCAGCGGCACCACGTGGACGCCGGTGGCAGCGAGGATGACGGCCGCCGCAAAGCCCGCAGCCCCACGGGCTGTTTCGCCAGGCGAGCGGCTGCCAAAGAGCTTTCCAACGAGGCACGGCTTTCCCTCCTGGCTCTTCGGGCGTGGGAGCTGTCGCCAGAGTTGCGGCCCTACAGGAAAATGCTTCGCAGGCTGGCGCAGCGGCGCCACGTGGGCGCCGGTGGCGCCGAGGCTGACGGCCGCCGCAAAGCCCGCAGCCCCACGGGCTGTGGGGCCACGCGAGCGGCTGCCAAAGAGCTTTCCAACGAGGCACGGCTTTCTCTCCTGGCTCTTCGGGCGTGGGAGCTGTCGCCAGAGACGCGGCCTTACCGGAAAATGCTTCGCAAGCTGGCGCGGCAGCGCCACGTGGGCACCGTTGGCGGCGAGGCTGACGGCCGCCGCAAAGCCCGCAGCCCCACGGGCTGTTTCGCCAGGTGAGCGGCTGCCAAAGAGCTTTCCAACGAGGCACGGCTTTCCCTCCTGGCTCTTCGTGCTTGGGAGCTGTCGCCAGAGTTGCAGCCCTACCGGAAAATGCTTCGCAGGCTGGCGCGGCGGCGCCATGTGGGCGCCGGTGTCGACGAGGTTGACGGCCGCCGTATAGCCCGCAGCCACACGGGCTGTGGGGCCACGCGAGCGGCTGCCAAAGAGCTTTCCAACGAGGCACGGCTTTCCCTCCTGGCTCTTCGTGCTTGGGAGCTGTCGCCAGAGTTGCGGCCCTACCGGAAAACGCTTCGCAGGCTGGTGCGGCGGAGCCACGTGGGCGCCGGTGTCGCCGAGGCTGACGGCCGCCGCAAAGCCCGCAGCCCCACGGGCTGTGGGGCCACGTGAGCGGCTGCCAAAGAGCTTTCCAACGAGGCACGGCTTTCCCTCCTGGCTCTTCGTGCTTGGGAGTTGTCGTCAGAGCCGCAGCCCTACCGGAAAATGCTTCGCAAGCTGGCGCAGCAGCGCCACGTGGGCACCGTTGGTGGCGAGGCTGACGGCCGCCGCAAAGCCCGCAGCCACACGGGCTGTTTCGCCAGGCGAGCGGCTGCCAAAGAGCTTTCCAACGAGGCACGGCTTTCCCTCCTGGCTCTTCGGGCTTGGGAGCTGTCGTCAGAGCCGCAGCCCTACCGGAAAATGCTTCGCAGACTGGTGCGGCGGCGCCACGTGGGCGCCGGTGTCGCCGAGGCTGACGGCCGCCGCAAAGCCCGCAGCCCCACGGGCTGTGGGGCAACGCGAGAGGCTGCCAAAGAGCTTTCCAACGAGGCATGGCTTTCCCTCCTGGCTCTTCGGGCGTGGGAGCTGTCGCCAGAGACGCGGCCCTACCGGAAAATGCTTCGTAGGCTGACGCGGCTGCACCTGGTGGGCGCCAGTGGCGGGGAGGCTGACGGCCGCCGCAAAGCCCGCAGCCCCACGGGCTGTGGGGCCACGCGAGCGGCTGCCAAAGAGATTTCCAACGAGGCACGGCTTTCCCTCCTGGCTCTTCGGGCGTGGGAGCTGTCGCCAGAGCCGCGGCCCTACAGGAAAATGATTCGCAGACTGGCGCGGCTGCACCTGGTGGGCGCCGGTGGCGGGGAGGCTGACGGTCGCCGCAAAGCCCGCAGCCCCACGGGCTGTGGGGCCACGCGAGCGGCTGCCAAAGAGCTTTCCAACGAGGCACGGCTTTCCCTCCTCGCTCTTCGGGCGTGGGAGCTGTCGCCAGAGACGCGGCCTTACCGGAAAATGCTTCGCAAGCTGGCACGGCAGCGCCACGTGGGCACCGTTGGCGGCGAGGCTGACGGCCGCCGCAAAGCCCGCAGCCACACGGGCTGTTTCGCCAGGCGAGCGGCTGCCAAAGAGCTTTCCAACGAGTCACGGCTTTCCCTCCTGGCTCTTCGGGCGTGGGAGCTGTCGCCAGAGCCGCGGCCCTACAGGAAAATGCTTCGCAGGCTGGCGCAGCGGCGCCACGTGGGCGCCGGTGGCGCCGAGGCTGACGGCCGCCGCAAAGCCCGCAGCCCCACGGGCTGTGGGGCCACGCGAGCGGCTGCCAAAGAGCTTTCCAACGAGGCACGGCTTTCCCTCCTGGCTCTTCGGGCGTGGGAGCTGTCGCCAGAGACGCGGCCTTACCGGAAAATGCTTCGCAGGCTGGCGCGGCGGCGCCACGTGGGCGCCGGTGTCGCCGAGGCTGACGGCCGCCGCAAAGCCCGCAGCCCCACGGGCTGTGGGGCCACGCGAGCGGCTGCCAAAGAGCTTTACAACGAGGCACGGCTTTCCCTCCTGGCTCTTTGGGCGTGGGAGCTGTCGCCAGAGCCGCGGCCCTACCGGAAAATGCTTCGCAGGCTGGCGCGGCTGTAGCTGGTGGGCGCCGGTGGCGCTGAGGCTGACGGCCGCCGCAAAGCCCGCAGCCCCACGGGCTGTGGGGCCACGCGAGCGGCTGCCAAAGAGCTTTCCAACGAGGCACGGCTTTCCCTCCCTGCTCTTCGGGCGTGGGAGCTGTCGCCAGAGCCACGGCCCTACCGGATAATGCTTCGCAGGCTGGCGCAGCGGCGCCACGTGTGCGCCGGTCGCAGCGAGGCTGACGGCCGCCGCAAAGCCCGCAGCCCCACGGGCTGTGAGGCCACGCGATCGGCTGCCAAAGAGCTTTCCAACGAGGCACGGCTTTCTCTCCTCGCTCTTCGGGCGTGGGAGCTGTCGCCAGAGCCGCGGCCCTACAGGAAAATGCTTCGCAGGCTGGCGCGGCGGCGCCACGTGGGCGCCGGTGGCTCCGAGGCTGACGGCCGCCGCAACGCCCGCAGCCCCACGGGCTGTTTCGCCAGGCGAGCGGCTGCCAAAGAGCTTTCCAACGAGGCATGGCTTTCCCTCCGGGCTCTTCGTGCTTGGGACCTGTCGCCAGAATTGCAGCCCTACCGGAAAATGCTTCGCAGGCTGGCGCGGCGGCGCCACGTGGGCGCCGGTGTCGCCGAGGCTGACGGCCGCCGTATAGCCCGCAGCCACACGGGCTGTGGGGCCACGCGAGCGGCTGCCAAAGAGCTTTCCAACGAGGCACGGCTTTCGCTCCTGGCTCTTCGGGCGTGGGAGCTGTCGCCAGAGCCGCGGCCCTACCGGAAAATGCTTCGCAGGCTGGCGCGGCTGCACCTGGTGGGCGCCGGTGGCGGGGAGGCTGACGGCCGCCACAAAGCCCGCAGCCCCACGGGCTGTGGGGCCACGCGATCGGCTGCCAAAGAGCTTTCCAACGAGGCACGGCTTTCCCTCCTGGCTCTTCGGGCTTGGGAGCTGTCGCCAGAGTTGCAGTCCTACCGGAAAATGCTTCGCAGGCTGGTGGGGCGGCGCCACGTGGGCGCCGGTGGCTCCGAGACTGACGGCCGCCGCAAAGCCCGCAGCCCCACAGGCTGTTTCGCCAGGCGAGCGGCTGCCAAAGAGCTTTCCAACGAGGCACGGCTTTCCCTCCTGGCTCTTCGGGCGTGGGAGCTGTCGCCAGAGCCGCGGCCCTACCGGAAAATGCTTCGCAGGCTGGCGCAGCGGCGCCACGTGGGCGCCGGTGGCGCCGAGGCTGACGGCCGCCGCAAAGCCCGCAGCCCCACGGGCTGTGGGGCCACGCGAGCGGCTGCCAAAGAGCTTTCCAACGAGGCATGGCTTTCCCTCCTGGCTCTTCGTGCTTGGGAGCTGTCGCCAGAGTTGCGGCCCTACCGGAAAATGCTACGCAGCCTGGTGGGGCGGCGCGACGTGGGCGCCGGTGGCTCCGAGGCTGACGGCCGCAGCAAAGCCCGCAGCCGCACGGGCTGTTTCGCCAGGCGAGCGGCTGCCAAAGAGCTTTCCAACGAGGCACGGCTTTCCCTCCTGGCTCTTCGGGCGTGGGAGCTGTCGCCAGAGCCGCGGCCCTACCGGAAAATGGTTTGGAGGCTGGCGCGGCGGCACCACCTCGGGCTGCGGGCTTTCCTGCTGCCTTCAGAGTCTCACAGCCACCCTTTCCCACTTGGCACCACGCCAGCCTCTAGCATTTCTATTATTAAGTCAAGACAGTGTACGACTTAACATCATACAGAGCGCTACACATCAATACATGCTCAAATTAAGCATAGCCACTGGAACAATTGGCAATACAGTGCCATCGTATGTTACCAAGTGTCACATCTCATTGAAGACAATGACAGAGCGATGCAACGTCAAGCGTAACACAGTACTGGGCCGTGCCAGGCAATACGCCGTCACAGAATCACCAATAGAGAAATTCACAACGGAGTGCGGTCTTACGATAGAATCTCTAAAGCCACCGTTAAGCCAGTGACAGGCGGTACAATGCCACACGTTACAGTATACAGGGCAGTACAACCCGATTCGCAGACAAATAAATTAGAGCAAATTACAAGACTCCCAACACAGTACAGTACAATGCCAGACCGTCTCAGATGTCGGTCAAGACAATGCCAGGGCAATGCAGTGCAAGACATAACGTTATACAGGTCAGTACAAGGCAATACGCAGTCAAATGAAGAACAGTAAACTACAATACCCAAACCACACTGGCAAACAATGGCAAACAATCCCACATGTCGGTCGAGACAATGACAACGCGAGACAGAACACCGTGCAGGGCAGCGCAAGGCAGTACACAGTCAAATAGAGAACAGCTGACCAGAAAACCCGCACTACGCTGCCGTACGATCTCAAAACATCTCGGATGGCAGTCAAGGCAATTACAGGGCAAGACAAAGCACTACGTCGCAGTACACAAGGCAGTACAAGGCAATACTCAGTCAAATAAATAACAGACAGTCACAAAATTCACAGTGCAGTGAATTCACATGGGTCAGATGGCAACCAAAAGAAGGACAGGGCAATACAAGGCGAGAGGTAACCCAATACGGGGCCGGACAAGGCAATATGCAGTTGTGGCGGGTGGAGCGATTCACTTCAGTCCTGAGAGAAGTAGAGAAACATTTAGAAACATCAACACAGTGTTTCGACAAAGGCAGCAGTGAACGTAACATCCCTTTACCAGGTTCCGTGGCCACGTACCCCAGATCATTTATTGCACAGGGGCCAGGGTCAGACGAGCTGTTAGGGAGACCCTCCCGTCGAGCCACAACCCCCTTGCTTTCTAAACTCCTTCTTGAAGAGCAGTCTAAGTGCGGCTGGATCCAATTCCTAGCCCTGGACTTGGGCACCGGTTCACCTCTAAAGGATTGTATCCGCGCCATCAACCCTTTATATCACTGAGCTAAGGCTACGAGGTTTAGCGTGGTATTAGTCACTTACCGAGACTCTGTTGCGGCAAGGGATCTCTCAGCCTTGAGGAGCAGAACCTGAAGCAAGCGTCCCCGCTCAAGGGCACATCCTGGTGCTATGACAGACTATGACAGGCAATACTATGACAGGGCAATACAATGCGAGACGTAACTTTACACAGGGCAGTACAAGGCCAATACACAGTCAAATAGGGAATGACCGATCACAAAATTGATGCACGGTCAAATAGAGTACAACAGCCTAAGAAGCCCTCAATACAGTGCCTGTCAACGCCAGAATACATCAGATGGCTCGCAGCACGGTGAGAGGGCAATACGACGCAAGACTCAGGAAAATACAGGGCAGTACAAAGCAATACGTAGTCAAATATAGAACAGCCGATCAAAAACACCCTCAGTTCGGTGCGGTACAACCCCAGAGAGTGTAAAAGGACAGTTAAGACTATTTCATGGCAACACAACGCACAATGTAACACAATACAGGTTGCTACAACACGATACAGAATAATATAGGAAACAACCCATCAAAACGCCACAATACGGTGCAGTACGATCCCACACGGTCTCGGGTGGCAGTCAAAACAACTATAGGGCGACACGATCCAAGATGCAACATTACACGACAGAGCAGAACTGAAGACGCAGTCAACTAAATACCAACCAATTAGAAGAACCGCAATACAGTGCGGGAGAAAACAAAAATAAATGGAGATGCCAGTCAAGACAATGACAGAGCAATACAAGGCAAGAAATAACGCAATACAGGGCAGTACAGTGAAATACACGGTCAAATAAATAACTGATTAAGTATCCCGCAATACCGTGCGATGCAATGCCAAAACGCGTGAGACAGCAGTCGAGGCAGTGACAGAGCTATACAATGGAAGACGTAACAATGCAGGGCTGTACAACACCAAAATGTATCAGATGGCACTCAGAACAATAACATGGCGATACAATGCAAGCCGCAACACAATACAAGGTGGTAACAAGGCAATACACGGTCAAACACAGACTAACGAATAAAACCTGCACAATACGGATCGCTGCAATCCCAGAACATCTAAAGTGACAGTGAACGGAATGACGGGGCAGTACAATGCAAGATACAACACTAGACAGGGCAATACGCATTCAAATAACGCACAACCGATTAAAAAACCCACAATACACACCAGTACAATGCCGGAACAGATCAGATGGCAGTCCGGGCAAATAGAGGACAATACAATGCCAAACGTGATGCCATACAGGGCCGGACAAGGCAATACGCAGTTGTGGCAGGCCGAGCGGCTAACTTCGCTTCTAAGAGAGAAGCGGTGAAACATTCAGAAACATCAACACAGTGATTCTCCAAAGGCAGCAGCGCATGTGACGGCGCTTTACCAGATTCCATATGGCCACGCACCCCGGATTATTTACTGCCTAGGGGCCAGGGTCAGACAAGCTGTCAGGGAGACCCTCCCGTTGAGTCACGAGGCTCGGAAAGGACCCCCTTGCTTTCTAAACTCCTTCTCGGAGAGGAGTCTAGGTGCGGCTGGATCCAATTCCTAGCCCCGGACTTAGGCAACGGTTCACCTCTAAAGGATTGTATCTGCGCCATCGACCCTTTATATCACTGAGCTAAGGCTACAAGGTTTTGTATGCTATTAGTCACTTACTGAGAATCTGTTGCGGCAAGGCATCTCTGTCTCGAGGAGCAGAACCTTAATTGAGCGTCCCTGCTCAAGGGGAGATCCTGGCACGGAGGCCCCTGCCATGCAGAAGTCAAAAGGCTCTTGGGCTGTCCACTATTTATGAGGTAAGCTAATTGACTTATAGTCACATCAGCACAGGAACAAAATATCTAGGTCCCCACTGTGTTGCCAACCATCCCCCAACTTCAAGTACCACTCAGAACAACTCCATGGATGATTGGGGCGCCAAAACGAAGGGGCGCCCGCACCACCCCAGCAGTCAAATAAGGAACAACCAATGGAACTTTCACAATAAATAAGTACAATCCCAGACAGTCCAAAGTAACAGCCAAGACAACGACAGACCAATACAGTGCAAGACCTAACATCACACAGAGCAGTAAAAGGCAACGCGCAGCCAAGTCAAGAACAGTTAAAATACCCATAATCCAGTGCAGCACTATGACACTGTCCCAAAACGCAGTCAAAACAATGACAGAGTAATGCAACACGAGCTGTAACACAATACAGGGCAGCACAAAGCAATACACAGTCACACAAAGAACAGCCAATTACAAAACCCACAACAGAACGCCCTACGATCTCAGGAAGTCTCAGAGGGCAGTCACGGCAAATACAGGGCAATACGGTGCAAGATAACACAATACAGGCCACTGCCAGCCAATACTCAGTCAAATAAATAACAGACAGTCAAAAAATTCACAATGCAGTGCACTACTATGACACCATGGGTCAGGTGGCAATCATGACAACGATAGGGCAATACAAGGCAAGACGTAACCCAACACGGGGCCGGACAAGGCAATATGCAGTTGTGGCAGGTGGAGCCATTCACTTCACTCCTAAGAGAAAAGTAGAGAAACATTCAGAAACATCAACACAGTGATTCTCCAAAGGCAGCAGTGCGCATGACGGCGCTTTATCAGGTTCCGTGGCCACGGACCCTGGATTATTTCCTGCCTAGGGGCCAGGGTCAGACGAGCTGTCAGGGAGACCCTCCCGTTGAGTCACGAGGCTCGGAAAGGACCCCCTTGCTTTCTAAACTCCTTCTCGGAGAGGAGTCTAGGTGCGGCTGGATCCAATTCCTAGCTCGGAGAGGACCCCCTTGCTTTCTAAACTCCTTCTCGGAGAGGAGTCTAGGTGCGGCTGGATCCAATTCCTAGCCCCGGACTTGGGCAACGGTTCACCTCTAAAGGATTATGTCTGTGCCGTCAACCCTTTACATGGCTCATAAAAAACAGCTGATGAAGGAAGTGACAATATGGTGGCCTACAACGGCAGAATAGATCAGATGACAATCAAGACAACAACAGAGCAATACAATGGAAGACGTAACACCACACGGGGCCGGACAAGGCAATACACAGCCACATCAGAACCCATGAGAGACATCAAACTACAGTCCAGACCTAGGACAGATTCTCTAACGTGACCGTCAAGACGACAGGGCAATGCAATGCAAGATGTAACACAGGCCATATGCAGTTGTGGCGGGCGCAATGATAAAATTCACTCCTAAGAGAGAGGTAGAGAAACATTAACAAACATAACAGTGATTCACTAAAGGTAGCAGCGCACGTGATGGCACTTTACCAGGTTCCATATGGCCACGCACCCCGGGTCATTTACTGCCTCAGGGCCAGGGTCTGACACGCTGTCTGGGAGACCCTCCTGTTGAGTCACGAGGCTCGGAAAGGACCCCCTTGCTTTCTAAACTCCTTCTCCGAGAGGAGTCTAGGTGCGGCTGGATCCCATCCTCGCCCCGGACTTGGGCAACGGTTCACCTCTAAAGGATCATATCTGCGTGATCAAACCCTTCGTATCGCTCAGCTAAGATGGCAAAGTCTGGCATGCTGTTAGTCACTTACCCAGAATCTGTTGCGGCAAGGCTTCTCTCAACCTAGAGGAGCAGAACCTTAAGTGAGTGTCCCCGGGAAACGCTGGCAAACAGGCCGCTGCCTTGCAAGGAAGCTCAAAGGGCTCTTGGTCTGTCCGCTAGGTCTATAGCAAGCTAACTGACTCACAGTGTCTTGACTCTGGTGCCAGCCACCCCACAAAGTTCAAGTGCCACTCGTAGCGACTCCTGCTGGTCGTTATAGCTCGAGCAGCAGCCTGGAGGAAAAAGGGGGGTGACATCGCAACAGCGGTCAAATACAGAACAACCGGTTAAAAATTGCACAATACTGTGCCAGAGACTCTAAAATAACTGGCAAGACAACGACAGGGCAACACCATGCAAGATCTAACCTTACACAGGGCAGTACAAGGCAACATACAATCAAATGCAGAGCAGACAATGAAAGAATTGACGGTACGGTGCCATACAACGGTAGAATATATCAGATGTCGGTCACCACAATGACAGAGCAATACAAGGCAAGACGTAACGCGATACGGGGCCCTACCAGGCGACACAGTCAAGGAAACAACAACCCATGAAAGAATTCACAATACAGCGCGGTCCTAGGACGGAACGTGTAAAATGACCGTCGAGACAGTGACAGGGCAATACAATGCAAGACACAACACCATACCAGGTGGTAACAAGGCAACATGCAGCCAAACGAAGAACAACCGATTAAGAAACCCAGCATACGTTCAACTGTAATACCAGAAAACATCAGAAGGCAGTCAAGACAACGACAGCACACTATAACATGAGAAGTAACACAATACACAGCAGTACAAGGCATTACACAGTCAAATAAAGAAGAACCGATTAAAAACCACACAATACAGTGCGGTGCGATGCCAGAGTGGATCAGAAGGCAGTCGAGACTATGACGGGGCAATATAATGCAAGATGTTACACAATACAGGGCGGTACAAGGCATTAGAAAGCCAGATGAAGAACAACCGATTAAAAAACCCGCAATACAGCGTGGTACGAGGCCCGAACAGATCAGAAGGCAGTCAAGGCTACGACGGGGCAATATAACACGAGACATAACGCAATAGAGGGCGGTACAAGGCATTACACAGTCAAAGAACAACCGATTAAAAAAAAAAAACCACGCAACACGGTGTGGTACGATGCCAGAATAGAACACAGAGCAATCAAGAGCGTGACGGGGCAACACGATGCGGAACCGATACTGAGTGAGGCGGAGCAATACTATTTCAAATATACAAGAACATAGTACGGAACCAAATTCTTAAGCGTACGACACAAGACCATCTCAAATGGCAGTCAAGGAAGTTACCGAGCAACGTAATCCCGATTTGCACAAAATGGTACCATCAGGCACCATCACGTCCGTCAACACTAAGTTGTACTGCAATATCCCCCGCATCACACGCGCCGTACCCTTCTGCTCACCTGCTCCGCATGGATTCTGGGTTTGGACTTTGTGGCACACTCTGGTTCTGGCACCTAAAACACCTAAGACACACAATATTACTGTTGAGCTTACGGGAAACCACCACCCCCATGCGCTACCTCTCTGCTACCCAGCTCACCTCCAACGCTCGTCCGGCTCCGGATGCCTGCGGCGCCTGCAAAACCAAAGACAAACACTCCCCTGAGCCGCAATGTAGCACTGGGCTATTAGACGCCAACGTGTCCACAACCGCCTCACTTGCTGGGACTACTCAGTGGGTGCGCAGCATCGCCCCTCTGACCCTGCATGTCACACCAACCGAAGAAACACACGCCGAGATACTGCCCAAAACCCTACCAAATTCCCCATCTCCCACTCCCTCACCTTGCCCGCCCATCCTCCCCCTCCTGGCTCTTCGGGCGTGGGAGCTGTCGCCAGAGCCGCGGCCCTACCGGAAAATGCTTCGCAGCCTGGTGAGGCGGTGACACATGGGCGCCGGTGGCAGCGAGGCTGACGGCCGCCGCAAAGCCCGCAGCCCCACAGGCTGTTTCGCCAGGCGAGCGGCTGCCAAAGAGCTTTCCAACGAGGCACGGCTTTCCCTCCTGGCTCTTCGGGCGTGGGAGCTGTCGGCAGAGCCGCGGCCCTACAGGAAAATGCTTCGCAGGCTGGCGCGGCTGCACCTGGTGGGCGCCGGTGGCGGGGAGGCTGACGGCCCCCACAAAGCCCGCAGCCCCACGGGCTGTGGGGCCACGCGAGCGGCTGCCAAAGAGCTTTCCAACGAGGCACGGCTTTGTCTCCTGGCTCTTCGTGCTTGGGAGCTGTCGTCAGAGCCGCGGCCCTACCGGAAAATGCTTCGCAAGCTGGCGCGGCAGCGCCACGTAGGCGCCGGTGGCGGCGAGGCTGACGGCCGCCGCAAAGCCCGCAGCCCCACGGGCTGTGGGGCCACGCGAGCGGCTGCCAAAGAGCTTTCCAACAAGGCACGGCTTTCCCTCCTGGGTCTTCGGGCGTGGGAGCTGTCGCCAGAGCCACGGCCCTACCGGAAAATGCTTCACAGGCTGGTGCGGCGGCGCCACGTGGGCGCCGGTGGCGCGGAGGCTGACGGCCGCCGCAAAGCCCGCAGCCCCACAGGCTGTTTCGCCAGGCGAGCGGCTGCCAAAGAGCTTTCCAAAGAGGCATGGCTTTCCCTCATGGCTCTTCGGGCGTGGGAGCTGTCGTCAGAGCCGCAGCCCTACCGGAAAATGCTTCGCACGCTGTCGCGGCGGCGCCACGTGGTCGCCGGTGTCGCTGAGGCTGACGTCCGCCGGAAAGCCCGCAGCCCCACGGGCTGTGAGGCCACGCGAGCGGCTGCCAAAGAGCTTTCCAACGAGGCACGGCTTTCCCTCCTCGCTCTTCGGGCGTGGGAGCTGTCGCCAGAGCCGCGGCCCTACCGCAAAATGCTTCGCAGGCTGGCGCGGCTGCACGTTGTGGGCGCCGGTGGCTCCGAGGCTGACGGCCGCCACAAAGCCCGCAGCCCCACGGGCTGTGGGGCCACGCGATCGGCTGCCAAAGAGCTTTCCAACGAGGCACGGCTTTCCCTCCTGGCTCTTCGGGCTTGGGAGCTGTCGCCAGAGTTGCGGCCCTACCGGAAAATGCTTCGCAGGCTGGTGGGGCGGCGCCACGTGGGCGCCGGTGGCTCCGAGGCTGACGGCCGCCGCAAAGCCCGCAGCCCCACGGGCTGTTTCACCAGGCGAGCGGCTGCCAAAGAGCTTTCCAATGAGGCATGGCTTTCCCTCCCTGCTCTTCGGGCGTGAGAGCTGTCGCCAGAGCCGCAGCCCTACCGGAAAATGCTTCGCAGGCTGGTGGGGCGGCGCCACGTGGGCGCCGGTGGCTCTGAGGCTGACGGCCGCCGCAAAGCCCGCAGCCCCACGGGCTGTTTCGCCAGGCGAGCGGCTGCCAAAGAGCTTTCCAACGAGGCACGGCTTTCCCTCCTGGCTCTTCGGGCGTGGGAGCTGTCGCCAGAGCCGCGGCCCTACCGCAAAATGGTTTGGAGGCTGGCGCGGCGGCACCACCTCGGGCTGCGGGCTTTCCTGCTGCCTTCAGAGTCTCACAGCCACCCTTTCCCACTTGGCACCACGCCAGCCTTTAGCATTTCTATTATTAAGTCAAGACAGTGTACGACTTAACATCATACAGAGCGCTACACATCAATACATGCTCAAATTAAGCATAGCCACTGGAACAATTGGCAATACAGTGCCATCGTATGTTACCAAGTGTCACATCTCATTGAAGACAATGACAGAGCGATGCAACGTCAAGCGTAACACAGTACTGGGCCGTGCGAGGCAATACGCCGTCACAGAATCACCAATAGAGAAATTCACAACGGAGTGCGGTCTTACGATAGAATCTCTAAAGCCACCGTTAAGCCAGTGACAGGCGGTACAATGCCACACGTTACAGTATACAGGGCAGTACAACCCGATTCGCAGACAAATAAATTAGAGCAAATTACAAGACTCCCAATACAGTACAGTACAATGCCAGACCGTCTCAGATGTCGGTCAAGACAATGCCAGGGCAATGCAGTGCAAGACATAACGTTATACAGGTCAGTACAAGGCAATACGCAGTCAAATGAAGAACAGTAAACTACAATACCCAAACCACACTGGCAAACACTGGCAAACAATCCCACACGTCGGTCGAGACAATGACAACGCGAGACAGAACACCGTGCAGGGCAGCGCAAGGCAGTACACAGTCAAATAGAGAACAGCTGACCAGAAAACCCGCACTACGCTGCCGTACGATCTCAAAACATCTCGGATGGCAGTCAAGGCAATTACAGGGCAAGACAAAGCACTACGTCGCAGTACACAAGGCAGTACAAGGCAATACTCAGTCAAATAAATAACAGACAGTCACAAAATTCACAGTGCAGTGAATTCACATGGGTCAGATGGCAACCAAAAGAAGGACAGGGCAATACAAGGCGAGAGGTAACCCAATACGGGGCCGGACAAGGCAATATGCAGTTGTGGCGGGTGGAGCGATTCACTTCAGTCCTGAGAGAAGTAGAGAAACATTTAGAAACATCAACACAGTGTTTCGACAAAGGCAGCAGTGAACGTAACATCCCTTTACCAGGTTCCGTGGCCACGTACCCCAGATCATTTATTGCACAGGGGCCAGGGTCAGACGAGCTGTTAGGGAGACCCTCCCGTCGAGCCACAACCCCCTTGCTTTCTAAACTCCTTCTTGAAGAGCAGTCTAAGTGCGGCTGGATCCAATTCCTAGCCCTGGACTTGGGCACCGGTTCACCTCTAAAGGATTGTATCCGCGCCATCAACCCTTTATATCACTGAGCTAAGGCTACGAGGTTTAGCGTGGTATTAGTCACTTACCGAGACTCTGTTGCGGCAAGGGATCTCTCAGCCTTGAGGAGCAGAACCTGAAGCAAGCGTCCCCGCTCAAGGGCACATCCTGGTGCTATGACAGACTATGACAGGCAATACTATGACAGGGCAATACAATGCGAGACGTAACTTTACACAGGGCAGTACAAGGCCAATACACAGTCAAATAGGGAATGACCGATCACAAAATTGATGCACGGTCAAATAGAGTACAACAGCCTAAGAAGCCCTCAATACAGTGCCTGTCAACGCCAGAATACATCAGATGGCTCGCAGCACGGTGAGAGGGCAATACGACGCAAGACTCAGGAAAATACAGGGCAGTACAAAGCAATACGTAGTCAAATATAGAACAGCCGATCAAAAACACCCTCAGTTCGGTGCGGTACAACCCCAGAGAGTGTAAAAGGACAGTTAAGACTATTTCATGGCAACACAACGCACAATGTAACACAATACAGGTTGCTACAACACGATACAGAATAATATAGGAAACAACCCATCAAAACGCCACAATACGGTGCAGTACGATCCCACACGGTCTCGGGTGGCAGTCAAAACAACTATAGGGCGACACGATCCAAGATGCAACATTACACGACAGAGCAGAACTGAAGACGCAGTCAACTAAATACCAACCAATTAGAAGAACCGCAATACAGTGCGGGAGAAAACAAAAATAAATGGAGATGCCAGTCAAGACAATGACAGAGCAATACAAGGCAAGAAATAACGCAATACAGGGCAGTACAGTGAAATACACGGTCAAATAAATAACTGATTAAGTATCCCGCAATACCGTGCGATGCAATGCCAAAACGCGTGAGACAGCAGTCGAGGCAGTGACAGAGCTATACAATGGAAGACGTAACAATGCAGGGCTGTACAACACCAAAATGTATCAGATGGCACTCAGAACAATAACATGGCGATACAATGCAAGCCGCAACACAATACAAGGTGGTAACAAGGCAATACACGGTCAAACACAGACTAACGAATAAAACCTGCACAATACGGATCGCTGCAATCCCAGAACATCTAAAGTGACAGTGAACGGAATGACGGGGCAGTACAATGCAAGATACAACACTAGACAGGGCAATACGCATTCAAATAACGCACAACCGATTAAAAAACCCACAATACACACCAGTACAATGCCGGAACAGATCAGATGGCAGTCCGGGCAAATAGAGGACAATACAATGCCAAACGTGATGCCATACAGGGCCGGACAAGGCAATACGCAGTTGTGGCAGGCCGAGCGGCTAACTTCGCTTCTAAGAGAGAAGCGGTGAAACATTCAGAAACATCAACACAGTGATTCTCCAAAGGCAGCAGCGCATGTGACGGCGCTTTACCAGATTCCATATGGCCACGCACCCCGGATTATTTACTGCCTAGGGGCCAGGGTCAGACAAGCTGTCAGGGAGACCCTCCCGTTGAGTCACGAGGCTCGGAAAGGACCCCCTTGCTTTCTAAACTCCTTCTCGGAGAGGAGTCTAGGTGCGGCTGGATCCAATTCCTAGCCCCGGACTTAGGCAACGGTTCACCTCTAAAGGATTGTATCTGCGCCATCGACCCTTTATATCACTGAGCTAAGGCTACAAGGTTTTGTATGCTATTAGTCACTTACTGAGAATCTGTTGCGGCAAGGCATCTCTATCTCGAGGAGCAGAACCTTAATTGAGCGTCCCTGCTCAAGGGGAGATCCTGGCACGGAGGCCCCTGCCATGCAGAAGTCAAAAGGCTCTTGGGCTGTCCACTATTTATGGGGTAAGCTAATTGACTTATAGTCACATCAGCACAGGAACAAAATATCTAGGTCCCCACTGTGTTGCCAACCATCCCCCAACTTCAAGTACCACTCAGAACAACTCCATGGATGATTGGGGCGCCAAAACGAAGGGGCGCCCGCACCACCCCAGCAGTCAAATAAGGAACAACCAATGGAACTTTCACAATAAATAAGTACAATCCCAGACAGTCCAAAGTAACAGCCAAGACAACGACAGACCAATACAGTGCAAGACCTAACATCACACAGAGCAGTAAAAGGCAACGCGCAGCCAAGTCAAGAACAGTTAAAATACCCATAATCCAGTGCAGCACTATGACACTGTCCCAAAACGCAGTCAAAACAATGACAGAGTAATGCAACACGAGCTGTAACACAATACAGGGCAGCACAAAGCAATACACAGTCACACAAAGAACAGCCAATTACAAAACCCACAACAGAACGCCCTACGATCTCAGGAAGTCTCAGAGGGCAGTCACGGCAAATACAGGGCAATACGGTGCAAGATAACACAATACAGGCCACTGCCAGCCAATACTCAGTCAAATAAATAACAGACAGTCAAAAAATTCACAATGCAGTGCACTACTATGACACCATGGGTCAGGTGGCAATCATGACAACGATAGGGCAATACAAGGCAAGACGTAACCCAACACGGGGCCGGACAAGGCAATATGCAGTTGTGGCAGGTGGAGCCATTCACTTCACTCCTAAGAGAAAAGTAGAGAAACATTCAGAAACATCAACACAGTGATTCTCCAAAGGCAGCAGTGCGCATGACGGCGCTTTATCAGGTTCCGTGGCCACGGACCCTGGATTATTTCCTGCCTAGGGGCCAGGGTCAGACGAGCTGTCAGGGAGACCCTCCCGTTGAGTCACGAGGCTCGGAAAGGACCCCCTTGCTTTCTAAACTCCTTCTCGGAGAGGAGTCTAGGTGCGGCTGGATCCAATTCCTAGCTCGGAGAGGACCCCCTTGCTTTCTAAACTCCTTCTCGGAGAGGAGTCTAGGTGCGGCTGGATCCAATTCCTAGCCCCGGACTTGGGCAACGGTTCACCTCTAAAGGATTATGTCTGTGCCGTCAACCCTTTACATGGCTCATAAAAAACAGCTGATGAAGGAAGTGACAATATAGTGGCCTACAACGGCAGAATAGATCAGATGACAATCAAGACAACAACAGAGCAATACAATGGAAGACGTAACACCACACGGGGCCGGACAAGGCAATACACAGCCACATCAGAACCCATGAGAGACATCAAACTACAGTCCAGACCTAGGACAGATTCTCTAACGTGACCGTCAAGACGACAGGGCAATGCAATGCAAGATGTAACACAGGCCATATGCAGTTGTGGCGGGCGCAATGATAAAATTCACTCCTAAGAGAGAGGTAGAGAAACATTAACAAACATAACAGTGATTCACTAAAGGTAGCAGCGCACGTGATGGCACTTTACCAGGTTCCATATGGCCACGCACCCCGGGTCATTTACTGCCTCAGGGCCAGGGTCTGACACGCTGTCTGGGAGACCCTCCTGTTGAGTCACGAGGCTCGGAAAGGACCCCCTTGCTTTCTAAACTCCTTCTCCGAGAGGAGTCTAGGTGCGGCTGGATCCCATCCTCGCCCCGGACTTGGGCAACGGTTCACCTCTAAAGGATCATATCTGCGTGATCAAACCCTTCGTATCGCTCAGCTAAGATGGCAAAGTCTGGCATGCTGTTAGTCACTTACCCAGAATCTGTTGCGGCAAGGCTTCTCTCAACCTAGAGGAGCAGAACCTTAAGTGAGTGTCCCCGGGAAACGCTGGCAAACAGGCCGCTGCCTTGCAAGGAAGCTCAAAGGGCTCTTGGTCTGTCCGCTAGGTCTATAGCAAGCTAACTGACTCACAGTGTCTTGACTCTGGTGCCAGCCACCCCACAAAGTTCAAGTGCCACTCGTAGCGACTCCTGCTGGTCGTTATAGCTCGAGCAGCAGCCTGGAGGAAAAAGGGGGGTGACATCGCAACAGCGGTCAAATACAGAACAACCGGTTAAAAATTGCACAATACTGTGCCAGAGACTCTAAAATAACTGGCAAGACAACGACAGGGCAACACCATGCAAGATCTAACCTTACACAGGGCAGTACAAGGCAACATACAATCAAATGCAGAGCAGACAATGAAAGAATTGACGGTACGGTGCCATACAACGGTAGAATATATCAGATGTCGGTCACCACAATGACAGAGCAATACAAGGCAAGACGTAACGCGATACGGGGCCCTACCAGGCGACACAGTCAAGGAAACAACAACCCATGAAAGAATTCACAATACAGCGCGGTCCTAGGACGGAACGTGTAAAATGACCGTCGAGACAGTGACAGGGCAATACAATGCAAGACACAACACCATACCAGGTGGTAACAAGGCAACATGCAGCCAAACGAAGAACAACCGATTAAGAAACCCAGCATACGTTCAACTGTAATACCAGAAAACATCAGAAGGCAGTCAAGACAACGACAGCACACTATAACATGAGAAGTAACACAATACACAGCAGTACAAGGCATTACACAGTCAAATAAAGAAGAACCGATTAAAAACCACACAATACAGTGCGGTGCGATGCCAGAGTGGATCAGAAGGCAGTCGAGACTATGACGGGGCAATATAATGCAAGATGTTACACAATACAGGGCGGTACAAGGCATTAGAAAGCCAGATGAAGAACAACCGATTAAAAAACCCGCAATACAGCGTGGTACGAGGCCCGAACAGATCAGAAGGCAGTCAAGGCTACGACGGGGCAATATAACACGAGACATAACGCAATAGAGGGCGGTACAAGGCATTACACAGTCAAAGAACAACCGATTAAAAAAAAAAAACCACGCAACACGGTGTGGTACGATGCCAGAATAGAACACAGAGCAATCAAGAGCGTGACGGGGCAACACGATGCGAAACCGATACTGAGTGAGGCGGAGCAATACTATTTCAAATATACAAGAACATAGTACGGAACCAAATTCTTAAGCGTACGACACAAGACCATCTCAAATGGCAGTCAAGGAAGTTACCGAGCAACGTAATCCCGATTTGCACAAAATGGTGCCATCAGGCACCATCACGTCCATCAACACTAAGTTGTACTGCAACTGTACCCCGCATCACACGCGCCGTACCCTTCTGCTCACCTGCTCCGCATGGATTCTGGGTTTGGACTTTGTGGCACACTCTGGTTCTGGCACCTAAAACACCTAAGACACAATATTACTGTTGAGCTTACGGGAAACCACCACCCCCATGCGCTACCTCTCTGCTACCCAGCTCACCTCCAACGCTCGTCCGGCTCCGGATGCCTGCGGCGCCTGCAAAACCAAAGACAAACACTCCCCTGAGCCGCAATGTAGCACTGGGCTATTAGATGCCAACGTGTCCACAACCGCCTCACTTGCTGGGACTACTCAGTGGGTGCGCAGCATCGCCCCTCTGACCCTGCATGTCACACCAACCGAAGAAACACACGCCGAGATACTGCCCAAAACCCTACCAAATTCCCCATCTCCCACTCCCTCACCTTGCCCGCCCATCCTCCCCCGAGGCGTGCAACCTGAAGGCTCGCAAACCACCCATAAAACCCAACAGACATGGGTTGCTTTAAAACTTGAAAGTTGCTCCCTCTGAGGCAGATGTGATAAGGTCAGCAGCGGCGGGTGGGCTGAAGTGACTGACTCATCCCCATCCCCACATCCCATGTCATTCATTGCTTCAAAACTTCAAATTGGAAAGAACCAATACATACAGTACTCAGAGCCACATCTTCTCTCTAATACCACGTGCTGACTCACCTTCTTACATTGCTCTCCTCTCCTACGCTGCCCCGCCAAGCTTGTCCTGTTGCATCTGCAAGAACGACATCAGAGAAATCACCCTGAGGCAGAGCAATAGAGTCATAACAACAAAAAGTCTTGCACCTTTTTACAAATACCCTCTAAGGTCCAAATACAACCGTACACAAAGAAAATTACAAAAAAAAAATCCGCACCAAAACCAGCTGTACCCTCTTCCACATGAACTCTTCTTCACTGCTGCTGTATTGCCTTTCCAACATGCCTCTGCTCTTCCCAAACAAAACAGAAGAGGTGTCTACACAGCCTCCCAATGGCTACCCTGAGACAACTCTAACACCTTTGCCCCGATCTACTGGGATTCATGTACTACATATAGACTCTCCACAGGATTCCGCCCACCCTGGACACTACGTGCCCAGGCAGGGCAGCCCCGAGCCAAACACTCACGGTTACGGACAGACACTACACGGAACGCTACGAACGACACGCCTCAAAGATGAGAGAAAACTCTCAGCAAGAAAGATGACACGGGGACCAAAGTCACCATCGTGCAAGAAAATCTGTGGGATCGTGATGATGTCAACATGAAGACGCTCTACGGAACCCCCTGAAGCAAACTGTAGAACGTGATGGTACGTAATAAGAATGGACTGTTGAGCCCGCTAAGATGGACGTGCAGGAAGTCTGGCTTCAAGACCTAAGAACGTAACGACGCAGGGAAGAACTCCCAGACGTGGAAGTGGGCCGTCCAGAAACTTCCGAGAGGCAAGATTGATGCACGCTTTAAGATGCTAACGCAAGAAGAGCATCAGATGAATGGTGCTACGCCCACAGGCCCAAGCATTCGAGACCCTAAGGATGACGCCCAGGGCCCCACGTCGTGCTCCTGGAGCTCAAAGATGACCTCGAGACCCAAGAAGGGGCGAAGATACACAACACAGACCACATGAACGACATGACAACACGCACGGGCTGGAACTGCCCTGCCCGGGACACGCTAGCGTCACACTGAGCAGTAAGCAACATCCTTTACCTTCCTAAATATGACTGTGCCCCGGGACAGCCCTCGCCACTACGCTAACGTCAAAGACCCCATTTTGCAATTGTCCACCTCGGCCCCTCTCCGGCGCCTGACTGTCAACTTAGCTTTTGGAGGGCCAGCCATCTGAATCCTTCTTCGATGCGGTCCGCAAAAACCAGCCATCCGATACATTTCCGCAGTCACCAGGTTCCTCCTCTTCCTCTGCAAAAGGAAAATAAAACATAATCCCAGAGGCCGCCACAGCACCAGCAATAAGCATCCTGAGAGGAGATGCCAACCTCTTCGACGACACGCTCAGCCTCCCGAATGCCGTGGCGTTCTGCTTGCCCGCTCTGCGCCGATTCCGGAGTCCGAGGCTGCAATGATAGTTATTCACAGCACCTAAGAGACCAAGAAACACAACATTACCACTGCGCTTCTGCCAAACCGCCACACCATCAACTCCTATCTTCTGTCTTCATTCACATGAAAAAAAAAGTACCCAATTGTATTCATAGAGGCGCCAGTCACATCTTCCCTCTAATGCCACATGCCGAGCCACCTCCGTACAGCGCTCCTCTCGGCTCCCCTACGTCACCCTGCACATCTCATCTCTCGGCATCTAAAAAGAGAAAAAAAAAAAAAATCCAACATTACGCCGATGCAGAGCGATAGCTTAATTCCAAAGGTCTTGTTTCTACTTCGGAACACTGTTCAATTAGATCCAACTACAGCCTGCCATCAAAAAAAAAAAAAACACAGAAAAAGCCCACAAACATTACACCCCACACAAAGCAGCCTGAACATCTTTGAGATACTGTGTCCTTCACTGACTGTGAACAGCCTCTCCGACTTGGCTCTGCTTATGCCAACACCCACTAATAAAACACCCACGCACCCAACCTACTGAGAGCAAATTAATTCCAGATGACTACCCAACCTTTGCCTCGGTCGCCACAGATCCACATATTAACTGTAGACTCTCGTCACTATTCTGCCTGCCCTGGACTCTACACACCCGGGCAGGGGGGCTCCGAGCCAGACACACACACAAGCACAGACCAACACTACACAAAACGCTAAAAACAACGCATCTCAAGGATGAGAGAAAACTCTCAGCAAGAAGGATGACACCCAGACGGAAGTCACCGTCGGGCAAGACGACCTGGAGACCGTGGTGGTGATGTGAAGAGGCTCTATGGAAGCCCCTGAAACAGAGTGTAGGACATCATCATCTGTGATAAGAAGGGACTGTCAAGACTGATAAGATGTATGCGGGGGAAGCCTGGCTTCAAGACCTAAGAACATAATGACATAGGGAAGAAGTCCCAGTTGTAGACGCGGGCCATCCGGAAACTTCCAAGACGCAAGACCAATGCAAGCTTTAAGCTTCTAACGCAAGACGACCAGCAGCCGAATGGTGCTATGCCCATGGGTGCAGGCGTTCGAGACCCTAGGGATGGCGCCTGAGGCGCCATGCCGTGCTCCTGGAGCTTAAAGATGACCTCGAGACCCAAGAAAGGTCTAAGACACAGAACACGGACCACACAAAAGACAACAACACACACAGGCTGGAACAACCCTGCCCGGGAATGCCGAACAGTAAGCCGCATCCCTTACGTGCCTAAAGGAGACTGCCCTCCAGGACAAACCTCTCCCCTACGCCAACTTCAAAGACACCTTTTTGCAATTCTCAACCTCGTCCCCTCTCGAGCGCCAGTCTCTCAACTTAGCTTTTGGAGGGCCAGGGGTCCGAATCCATCCTTGAGGCAGTCCACAGAAAACAGCCATCCAGTACGTTCCTGTGGTCACCAGCTTCCTCCTCTTCCTCTGCAAAAGGAAAAGAAAAAAAAAAGTTATCCCAAAAGCAGCCACAGCACCAGCAATAAGCATCCTGAGAGGAGATGCCGACCTCTTCCACAACACCCTCAGCCTCATGAACACCGAGGCATTCTGCTCGCCCGCTCAGCGCCAATTCCAGAGTCTGACGCTGCGGCAACAGTTATTCACGGCACCTAAGATACCAAGAAACACAGCATTACCACTGCGCTACTGCCAAACCACCAGTCCCGTGCTCCTCCTCGATACTATCTGGCTCGCCTCAAATGCGAGAGCCTAGAGCACACCAGGCTCCGACGACACCCGAACCCATCTGCAAAACCTGTCCAAGAAGGACTCATGAACCCGGCTACCTTTTCTAGCCCTCCCCCAGTGCCAAAACTTTAGAAACCCCTTCTCTTCTCCCTGAGCTGCCAGGGAAGGAGCCCCACTTCTTCCCCATAGATCCCACCCTTTATTTGCCAGCCCGAACACCCGGCGTTGGACACTTCTTGAGAGCCACTCTTCCCAGCCTCTCCCTGCGTCCCACCACCACCTCCTATCTTCTGTCTTCCCACGGACTCTGGGCTCTGCTGCAGACCCACAGAGTCAGTGAAGCCCTGATCTGACCTATACCAGGGGCCTGCCACAAGCCGCAAAGGCTCCAGGGACACGGCAAAACCCTGAGCACGGTGGGGGAAGGTGACAAGGCACCCCACATCCTGAAATACGTTATGCTTTATGGCCCTGCTGCTTTCCTGAGAAATGTGGAAACTCCATCTACAGCTGCAGACACGGTGCTCACCCAGTCCCTGCAAAGTAATCTCATCATCTGCCCGATTGAGACAAATTCTATTGGCATCTTATCTGGGATACAGCAAAGCTAGTGGGGGAAAAAAAAAAAAAACACAAACAAGAAAGTTCCGTCTTCAATACAGTCAGGGATTCCAGGAAAATGCGCCATGCCTGGAAGAGAGAAAACCATACCCTTAAACTATCTCACCGCCCCCTAAGACTCATTACCACGCGACTCACCTGAAAAACCACAAGGAAGAGAACCGGCACATGAGGCCGCTCTCTACTATACACGCTGCCAAACCTCACCTGGTCCTGAAGGTCTTGCCACCTCCAGCTTCTTACCTGCTATTCTCTAAATGGGATAACATCTCCACCCAAGGAGCTGAGCCGCCTCCAAAGCTGCAATCGACTGAAGGACAGGCAGAGCTCTGACCCTGGAGACACCTGGCAGCAGAACGAGCTGCCCCAGCAGAGGCTGTGGGTTATATACCCCGGGCCCCGCCCAACGCCCTTCCCACCATCCCCTGGGAAAGGGCCTGGCTGACCTCCACAAGGCATAGAGCCTGCCAGAGGAAAAGCTGCTCCTTTCCTCACAGGCCTGAGAAGTACAGCATGCAAAACACCAAAACGGAGAAAGCGACCCTTAGAGGAACGGACAATATGTGCTCTTTTATTACAACTACATCAACTGTGTCAGCAACAGGGCCCGGTAGGTAAGTAAACTTAATTAAACTTCTGCAGGGCGTAGACATAAAGAGAAAGACATCATCCTAACCTAAATAGGCCAGAAGATCATGAAGCACAATAACAATATTTTTATCAAGACTCAATGTGCTTTAGTTTCCTTGTAAAAGAAACCCCACAACGAGTCATACAGCATTTCTAGCAAGACGACGCATATTATCCGACTTCTGCCAGAACTGTGTTCTGGATCGGACCGACAGACAGAGTGCAAGCAGAGGCTTGCGTGCCGCCTGTAATGCAGTGGCTGAGAAAGAACCAAGGCTTGGGGCCGCCGCTCTCCTCGGCCGAGTCTGCTCCGGTGCCCTGTCTGTCATCATTGCTGTTGTGCCTTAGGCCATGCAGTAAAACAAGTGACACATGCTCCCTTTTAACTTCTCTCCTGAGGCAGAAAAGAACAAGAGAGAGAGACTTAGGGACTGAAAGATAAACTGAACTGTAATGAAATCTTAACAGCAAAATAATACCAAGACAACAGTAACAAGAAAACAATTAAATATATACAGGACATACACAACCCGATACAGAGCTCCCAGGATGACCGCTGCTTCACTGGCAAAGTCCGGAACCAGACTCCGTGACAGACCGGAACCAGACTCCGTGACAGACCGGAACCAGACTCCGGACCTGGTTGCATAAATGCACGGATCGAGGTCAAAGGACAATGAACAGACAGAGGAGTCTTCAGAGGCCAGACAACAGGTACCGACCCCTTTGATCCCTCCGCTTTTATACTGAGCGTGATGAGGATGGGATGGAATACCCTATCAGTCAGATTCGGGTCACCGGTCCCGTCTACTCTTCACTATGGGTACAACCCCTCTACGCTTTTCTGCTTCCAACCCTCCAACAGGGCATATATAAAAGTTAGCTGGGCTGTGCTGTTGTAGGAATAAGTATAAGCAAGAGCCTCTCCGCACGGCATCCCTTCGCATTAAGTGTAAATATAAGTTCTTGGTGCTCTGAAGGCAGATACTACCTGAAAAATACGTCATTATTTTCAGAGAGTTCACTTCATTGGAAGAGACTTGCCTGAAAAGTAAAGTGACTGCAAACAACACCAGTTCTGTTGTACCTCAGACCAGCACTTCCACACATGGCTATGTAACCTCACATTCACATGAAAAAAAGAAGTGGCCAAATGTATTCATGGAGCCGCCGGTCACATCTTCCCTTTAAGACCTCGGGCTCAGCCACCTTTGTCCTGCACCCCCATCAGCTCCCCTGTGTATCCCTGGCCACCTCATCTCTCTGCATCTGAAAAAAAAGCAACACACCAACATCAAACATTACCCTAATGCAGAGCGGTAGCTTAATTCCAAAGGTCTTGTTTCTACTTAGGAACCCTGTTCACATAAGTCCAACTACAGCCTGTCATCCAAAGAAGAGACGCCTGCAAACATTACACCCCACACAATGCAGGTTCACCATCTTTGAGATACTGTCCCCTTCACTAGCCATGAACACCCTCTCCAACTTGTCTCCGCTTATGCCAGCGCCCACTAATGAAACACCCATCCACACAGCCTCTCGAAAGCTAATCAATTCGAGACGACTGAGCAACCTTTGCCTGGGTCTAGACAGATCCTCATATTCAGTACAGACTGCTGTCGTGATTCTGCCTACCCTGGACGCTACACACCCAGGCAGGGCAGCCCCAAGCCAAACACACACAGACTGACGCTACACAGAACACAACAAACGACGCGCCTCAAGGATGAGAGAAAACTCTCAGCAAGAAGGATGACACCGGGACCAAAGTCATCGTCGGGCAAGACAGCCTGCAGGACTGTGATGGAGACAATGTGAAGAGGCTCCACAGAACCCCCTGAAACAAAGTGTAGAACTTCACAGTTCCTGAGAAGGGACTGTTGAGCCTGACAAGATGGACACACAGGAAGCCTAGCTTCAAGACCTAAGAACTTAACGACACAGGGAAGAAGCCCCAGTCGCTGACGCGGGCCATCCAGAAAGTTCCAAGATGCAAGACCGATGCACGCTTTAAGATGCTAATGCAAGAAGAGAGGCAGACGGTTGGTGCTACACCCACGGGTGCAGGTGTTCGACACCATAAGGATGGCACCCAATGCACATTCCGTGCTCCTGGAGCTTAAAGATGATCTCAAGACCCAAAAAAAGGGTCTAGGATGCAAAACACAGACCACACGAACGACACGACAACACACACAGGCTGCAACTGCCCTGCCTAGGATGCGCTAACATCACACTGGACAGTAAGCTACATTGTTTACCTGCCCAAAGGAGACTGTGCCCCAGAACAGCCCTCCCCCATACACTAACGTCAAAGACCCCATTACACAATTGTCAGCCTCCACCCCTCTCCAGTGCTGGTCTCTCAACTTAGCTTTTGGAGGGCTAGCATCTGATTCCATCCTCGACGTAGTCCACAAAACACAACCATCTGATACGTTCCTGCAGTCACCGGCTTACTCTTCCTCTGCAAAAGGAAAAGGAAAAGAGAAAGTCATCACAAAAGCAGCCACAACACCAGCAATAAGCATCCTGAGAGGAGATGATGACCTCCTCCACAAAACCCCTCAAGCCTCCTGAATGCTGACGCAGTCTGATTGCCTGCTCCACACAGATTCTAGAGTCGGATGCTGTAGCGACAGTTATTCACGGCACCTAAGATACCAAGAAACACAGCATTTGCACTGCGCTTCTGCCAAACCACCAGTCCTGTGCTCCTCCTCAATACTATCTGTCTTGCCTCAAATGCGAGAGCCTAGAGCAGACTAGATACCATCAACAACCAAACCCAATTACAAAACTGGTTTGAGAAAGACACAGGAACCCGCCTCTCTTTCCTAGCCATCCCCCTCCTGAACCATCAGGGAAGGAGGCCCACTGCTTCCCCACAACTCCTGCCCCTTATTTTCCAACTGCTCCTCAGGACCTGCTGTTCTGAGCCCTGCCCTGTGTTTGGCAGGCACCTCCTGTCTTCCGCCTTCATAGAGACTCCGGGCTCTGCTACAGACCTGGAAAGCCGGGAAAACAGTTACAGAACCTACTGGTAGCCTCCCGCAAGAGCTTTAGGGCCACCGTGATACCCTGCATGCTCTGGGAGAAAATGATGAGCCATCCCTGCTGCTTCCTCAAAACAAACAAACTCAATATATAGATACGTACAAAACACTCACCCTAAATCCTACTCCAGTATCTCATAACACACACAATTAAGACTAATAAAAACACCCACTAACATAGTGTACATCAAAATTGGAAAAAAACACAAGATTTTATCTTCAATGAAGTCAGAAATTATAGTAAAACACGCCACCTGCCATAAGCAAAAAAAAAAAAAGATACATACTATTAAGCCATTTAAACAAACCAAATGCTCCCTACAAAACTAAAGATATGGGGGGGGAAAAAAAAGATAACATACAACTCCACTTTCTATGGCAACCACCCTTACATTGAGAAGTCTTACCTCTGATGTCTTACCTATGCTAGTTTAAACGCTAAAACAAGCCTTCCCAAACAGCTGCACAAGCTCCAAAACAACACTTAAGAAGCTCCAGAGCTCCGACCCTGGAAAAGACCAGCAGCAGAACAAGGTCCTGCCCTGAAGCTGTGGCTCATATACCCCGGGCCCCACCTGAGGCCCTCAGGCCCCACCCACCACCTTTCCCACAATCCCCTGGGTAAAGGGTGGGGCCAACCCCCAGAAGCATAAAAGCACCTGAAGGTGCAGCAGGTGTTGTTATTCGCTTTAAGTTTACTATTTACAAAGTAGTGAAGAGTGACCCTTGATAGAAAAAGCATTATCTGCTCCTCCCTTGCAGCTACACCTATTGCATCAATGACGTGTCCAGGTGAGCAATTAAGTTATTTTTTTATGGAATGTAAATAGAAAAAAAATAAACATCAGACTTATCTCTATAGAAAAGTAGCTTATTCAATGCAATGATAACATTATTATTAAAATTTATGTACTTGAGTGTCCTTCAAAAAAAAAATACAAACCCAAACACAATCTATTACTATGGGGTCATTCCTTATTTCTAGCAAGACCGTGTGTACTAACGAACTTCTGCCAGAACCCCTTTTTGGATGGGAGTGAATAACAAAACAGAATCAGATTCTATGAGAAAACTTTCTCAAAAACATTTTCCTCTGTGAAATAAGTTATTTATTGTAAATTGCTAGCAATTTAAAGTCATATTGATAATCTCATTTTGACCTGTTACTCAACAGCACTACTTGAGTCCCAAAATACAGAAAGCAACAAAAAAGCATGGAATTACAAGTCATGTATTTCCTGAACCTGCATAAAGCACCCTAATTAACATCTAAGTAGCTAGAACAAAAACAAATTTATATACATAAACTCATATTTTACAATAGGTATAAAAATGAGAAATTCTTCTTTATTTCAATGCCTCATGCCCATATAGACAGGTTTTATTCCATTTTTAAACACACATTCCCCCCATGAATTTTCAGGCATTTTTAGGTTGTGAACTGCCTCTTTTGGGGGGGACCCAGTGTGACAACCCACACCCCCCCGGAAAAGGTCTTCTTTTGACTTAGAAATACCATCTGGAGTACAATTACAGCCTGACATTAAAAAAAAAAAACAAACTACACAAACATCACACCCCACACAAAGCAGCTTTAACATCTTTGAGATGCAGTCTGCTTCACTACTGCTGAACAGCCCCTCCCACATAGCTCTGCTCATCCCAAAAAAACCCTTAATTAAAGAGCTGCCCACACCACCTGCTGATGGCTAACTTGATGGGAGTTGACTGTACCACCTTGGCCTCAACAGTCTCATTAGATCAATGTATTAACCATATACTCTTACTGCTGTTCCCCCTACCCCTGACTCTACAGCCCCAGGCAGCGCAGCTCCAAGCCAAACACACCCACGTGCAGCCCAACACCACACAGCACTAGAGACAACGTGACTCCAAGATGAGAGAAAACTCTCCACAAGAAGAGCGACTTTCAGACAAGAGATGCTGTCGGGCAAGAAGAGCGACTTTCAGACAAGAGATGCTGTCGGGCAAGAAGAGCGACTTTCAGACAAGAGATGCTGTCGGGCAAGAAGAGCGACAGGGCTGCAGCGCTGACACGACCAGGCTCTACAGCCAAGCCATAAAAGAGTCAAATGTAACGGACCATTCCAAGAAGTTCCTGTCAAAACGGAGATGACGTATGTGCAGGAAGCATGGCTTCAAGACCCGAGAACGTAAGGATGCAGGGAAGAAATCCCAGTGCGTAACAGCAGGTGGCTAGAACTGCTAGGGCTCAGAGAAGAGAGCTGCTCAGGCAGCCGGGAACGACGCTGCAGAAGAGGACCATTCAGAAACTCCTGAGAGGCAAGTCCTATCTGCACTTTAAAATTGTTATGCAAGAAAAGAAGTGCCCATTGGGCACTCTGCCAATTAGCACAGGCATTTGAGACCCTACAGGTGGTGCCCGAGGCACATGCTGTGCTCCTTGAGTGCAAAGAGAAATAAGGACACCAAAACTTAAGGAAAGTCCAAGACACAGAAGACAGAGCACACAAACTACACAACCAAAGACACAGGCCAGAACTGCCCTGCCCAGCACACACTAGCTTTGTGCTGAAAAGTAACCCACTCCCTTTACCTACTCAGAGGAGACTGCTCCCGCATAGCCCTCTGCTCTAGCCTGACTTTAAAACTCCTCCCTGAAACTGTCAACCTTGGCCCCCCTCCAGCACCTGTCCCTCTACTTCGCTTTCAGAGGGCCAGTGGTCTGAATTCATCCTTGACAAAAAAAAACACAACAAACAGCTAACTGATGTGTTCCTGCAGTCACCATGTTCCTCTTCATCAGCAAAACAAAAAGAAATCACAGCTCCAGCAGTGACCACCATGACAGTAGATGCCAACCTCTTCCACAACACCCTCATCCTCAGAGGTGCCATGGCAATCCACTCACCTGCTTCACGTCGATTCCAGTCGGAGGCTGCAGCAACAATTATTTATGGCACCTAAGATACCAACAAACACAAAATTACCATTGCATTTCTGCAAAATCATCAGTCCCGTGCTCCTCCTCCACACTGTCCAGCTCACCTCAAATGCAAGAGACTAGAACAGACCAGACCCTGTCGACACCCAAATCCAAATGCAAAACCGATATGACAGAGACTGATGAACCCACCTCCTTTTCCTAGCCAGCCCCCAGCGCCAAAACTTTAGAAACCCCTTCTCTTCTCCTTAACCGTCAGGGAAGGAGCCTCACTTCTTCCTGACAGCTCCCATCCTGTATTTGCAACCCTGAACCCCCTACGCCGGCTGCTTCTCAGGAGCAGCTCTTCTGAGCTGTGCCCTGCGTTTGGCAGGCACCTCCTATCTTCTGTCTTCCCACAGACTCTGGGCTCTGCATCAGACCCACAAAACAAATAATGTCCTGACACAATCTATGAGGGGCCTGCTGCCCGCTGCAAAAACTCTAGGTACACCGTGGCACTCCATGGGCAACGGGGAAAGGTGATGAGCCATGCCATACCCTGAATGACGCTATGCCTTACATCCCTGCTGCTTTCTTGACAAATGCTAGTGCCATATATGCAGATGCATACAAAACGCTCACCCTAACCCCCATAAGATAATCTCATCATCAACCCAATTAAGAGAAACAATATCAGCAATCTACACAGCATACTGCAAAACTGGTGAAAAACCCACAGTTCTATCTTCAATAAAGTCAGAAATTCTAGGAAAATGCAGTGCTCCTAGAACAAAGAAAAGCATACTATTAAACCATCTGGGCACCCCTTAAACACTCATCACAAAGTTATGACCCGAAAAAAAAAGGAGCATACCAGTCAACTTTCTACCATACAGGCAGCTGGATGTTTACTGCTCCCGAAGGTCTCAGCTCAGCCTTCTCACCTCTGCCTCCCTAAATGCCGAAACACGCCTGCCCAAACAGCTGAGCCTGTCCCAAAGCTGCAGCAAAGGGAGGGACCAGCAGAGCACCCACCCCACGGGGCCCAGCAGCAGAATGAGCTCCTGAGCCCGGGCTGGGGCTCGTGTACCCCGGGCCCCGCCCACCGCCCTCAGGCCCCGCCCACCGCCCTTCCCACAATCCCCTGGGAAAGGGGCAGGGCCAACCCCCAGAAGACGTGAAGGCGGGTGGCAGCGGGAGCAGCAGCTTCGCTTCTCCTGCCTTAAGTTCCCAGCAGGCGAAGCACCTCCCCTTTTTATTTCCATTTGGGACTAACCTCTGGTGATTCTCTTACCGCTTTTGTGTGATTTCTGTCCAGTTGTTGCTGTGGAGAAGAGAGCTCTGCAGGGGTTGCATTATTTTTGCGATCTTCAGATATTTTTGTGGTTAACTGATAATCGTGTTTTATCGTTTTGGAAGAGTGTTGGAAGCATATGATTTCCAGAAGACTTATGAGCATTTACGGGCTCCTGGAGGACTAAAGTGCCATAGAGATGCGCATCGGAGGACTGAGGGGGCACTTCCGGGGTCCTGGAGGACCGAAGTGCCACGGAGACGCGCGTCGGAGGACTGAGGGGGCACTTCCGGGGTCGTGGAGGACCGAAGTGCCACGGAGACGCGCGTCGGAGGACTGAGGGGGCACTTCCGGGGTCGTGGAGGACCGAAGTGCCACGGAGACGCGCGTCGGAGGACTGAGGGGGCACTTCCGGGGTCGTGGAGGACCGAAGTGCCACGGAGACGCGCGTCGGAGGACTGAGGGGGCACTTCCGGGGTCCTGGAGGACCGCGGGGTCACGTAGATGGAAACCCGGAAAACTGCCGGGCACTGACGGGGCCGCGGTAACGTGTAAGAGCCGATGCGGAGGGGCCGATGGCCGCTCTGGAGGCCGGGCGGGCCTCACCGATGCCGCTCCAGGTGGCGCGGAGCTCGCCAGAGTCCCGGCGGTCCTGGTTCGCCCTCCGGCCGCCGCTCTCTTGAGACTGCGGCCGGACGGGCCTCCGCGAAGCCGCGCCTGCGCACGAGCTGCGGCGCCGGCGGCGGGGGCCGAGGGGGGCCGGGAGGCGCAGGCACTGCGCATGCGCCGCCCCCCACCTGCAGGACGCGCCTTCAGCCGCCAGGCGGCAGCACCCACTCCGGTATTGACACACATCTGTACGTTTAGGGAATTTACGTTGCCCATTTCCTACGTTAACGCTTTTGATACCGAATATCTATTTAGGCTGTCTGCCTACACACCTAGTTTGACACTAATATCTTTTTATAAACGCATCTAAGTATTTTTATATTCTAGGATCTTTCATATAACACAGAATCACAGAATCCTTAGAGACAGAGGTTTTTATTTTGAACTTTTACATACATAATTTATATATATGTATGTTTCTCATTCCCTATTTCAATGCATCCTGCCCATAGTTACAGGTTTTCACATTTTTTAATGCATCCCAAGAATTTTCAGACATTCTGGGGCCGCGACCCACTTCTTTTGGGGGGGCAACTCCACGTAACCCCCCCCCCCATCTCCCACTCACCTGCTCCTCTGCTGCATCATCGCTGCCCCAGTGACATCGGGGTGCCCCAAATGACACCATCACCCCCCAAGACACACACACACAGACACCCTTCTATTCACCCCAAAAAAAGGCTTAAAACGCCCAGACCCAGGGCTGGCCCCTTCTCCTCAGGGGGGCTCCGCCACCGGCTGCAAACCTGGGCTGGGGCATCTCTCGAGCAGCACGAGACGCCTACGACGAGGCACCTGGAAAACAAAAATCCCCAATTATAGCTCAGCATCCCAAAAAAACAGCACAGAAGAGAGCAGAGGAATTCCGTCAGACGGAGGGACGGGACAGGAGCTGGGGAAACAGCTCAGCTCGAAATACAGCACAGCCTTCAAAAGCCAGCGCCATTTGAACTCTTAAAAGTCAGGATTAAGACTAATCAGTGCCATTTTGAACACGTTCTTAGCATAAGGGCGAACCCTCCGGCTGGTGCTGGGAAACACCTGGCCCTTTCCCTTTCACTGAGAAGGTGTGCATGAAGTTTACATCCACCCAGTGAAAATACTTACCCTGTGAAAGTACTTGGCTTTCCTTCGGCGCTAATTTAACTTGCACGGCTGTGAACGGATACTATTAAACTATCCGTCTCCAAAATACACAGCTATGATTTGACCACGGGGGGTTTTTTGTGTGCTACACGAGGAGGAGGAGGGACATCGGGGCAGCGGCGCTGCCCGAGAGAGACACTACTGGCTGCCGGGAAAAGGCGGCACTGAAAGCCAGACAGAAGTACTTCAGAGCACTCTGCCAAAAAAACGGGGGGGAAAACCGCGTAACATTCAGTTGTCTCTCCTTTTAAACATTTCAAACAAATACCTAACTGCCCAGGTACACCTCATAAATTGTACACTACAGCCGTTTAGGCGGCTGCAGTTTAAACTACGCAAGTCAGTTTGTCGATTATACAACTCTCACTTTTTTTTTTTTAGCTTCATTTAACATAGAAAAATCAGTGAGAGAAAAAACTCCTCCAAATGGTTTTACTTTTGGGGGCGGGGAATCAAATCGCCGGCGCCGCGATCCGTAGGGCTACCAAAAAGGACCGGCAGATTCGCGAATGCTTTTGGCTGTGCTGAAGGCGCAGAGGAACGCGTTTTTATGGTATCTCGACTGTTCCAACCGAGAACCCAAAGGCCGGCGATGCCAGCAACTGGGGGGAGACGCGCGGCACTTGGGCCTGCGGAAGGAAATGAACTTCCTCCCGAGGTTACAGAAAAAGGACATTGTTGAAGCCGTAACTCACCAAAACCACAACCAAAACCACAGGATTCGCCGTCACGAGTTAAACGCTGCTGCTGCTTCACGGCAAAGCCTGGAGAACACAGAGAGGCGATGCCCGTTTGTCCCGTTTTGTCCATGTCTCCTCTTTGACCTCAATCGCCTTTAGGACAGATGCCAGTATCTCAGTGAGGTTTTCGAGTACCGCTGTGAAATATTTTAAAGACTTATTGACTGAGAAAGCATAAAGTTTTTATCGTGAAAGCAAAGCCTGCTTCTTCTGGACATGTGAACTCTTACAAACAGTTCCTTCCCTCTTCTAGTACAGAATTATTTTCACAGTATCGTTTGACAGTGAGCACCCAGAAAGAGAAGAATGTGCTTTCAGGAAGAGAAAAATAAATGGAGGGAAGTAAGCTTTGCAGAGGCGTAACGTGCTCCAGGACAGACTTTATTTTGTTTTTAGGATTGTGAGGGACGGACTGTAAATTCCCTGCCGAGGGGCAGGAGCCCCTCCAAGCCTTCAGTGGAACGCCTCAAACACTCGCAAGGAAATAAATAACGCAGGCCTGGCCTTCAAACAGCTGATGAGGCTCACACTTCTGGCGGCTGAAAGTGTGGGAGAACTGTCTTGTGAAGACAGGTCGGTTCTGCCACTCGTGCCCTGAGCTCGCTCGTTCTCAGTTCTCGAGGCCGTTGTGTCCCATGAGTGACCTTTGCTTCATTATCCGCGAAACGCACGTGAAAGCGCACGCCCTGCATGTGCTAATGAAGATTACAGAGATCACGCTAAACATGTGTGACCATGGCACTCGTCTCTCCACCCAAATCATGGCACACGTCACCGGGGAGAAGGGAGAAACCTGAGCTGAGCCCGTCCTCAGCAAGGAGGGCGGACCGTGCTGATTCAGCAAACGTAAAAGGGGAAAATAAGTGCCCCGAGGGAACAAAAAAGAAACAAAAGAAATAGATAGTGCCTGGGAAGATTCTTCCCAAGAAAGAAGAAGATTATGCCTGGGAAGAATCCCTGAAAAAGACGCTGGAACCAGGACCCGCGATCTCTTTATCTCTGTCTTTTTCTCTGTCTTTTCCTCTCTCTGTCCCTCAGTTTCTCTTTTCTCTTGGAATTGTTAAGTAACAGTTAGAGCTGTGAAGTGATGACCTTAAGATGACCTTAAGTACGACCTTAAGCACCGCTTGCCATAAGTTGTCCTACACCTGGTGTTAACTAACACAATGTACACCCCAACACCTGCCATAATTTTTTATATACCTAACCAATTATCGTGGGCTTGTTAAGATCTATACTAACCATTTTGGTAAGCTAATAAATGTTTCTGTATGGACCTTGAGATTTATCTCACCTTAGTCCGTGCCGCTGAGAATTTACAAATCTGAAGTCACTTACCCTCCCCTCTTTCCTGACAGCGGGAAGCGATAAGGATTTTGTTAAAATATTTCACAGAAAAACTATAGGAGGAGCGCTGGCACATCCTTCCCGTTAACTTCAGAGTCCACACTACAAGTACCTCAGGAAAAAAGCAGACGCGCATCGCAGACGCACCTCGTACTCGCAGAGCACTCCGGATTCTTTCCGTCTGTCCTGTACCATCACGGCAGAAGGAAGGGCGACCACGGAGAAACGCTGGCAGCTGGAATTCTGCCAAGACAGGAAAAAAACTTCTGGCGTAAAGCTAGGTGGCAATCTAAAGCGTCCTTCTTTCGTGAAGGTCTGTGAAGACTGCAGCCAACGGAGGCTCCTGACGAGTGGGACACGGCCCCAAAGCCTGGGACTCACCGCAGCTCCTGCTTTCAGCGCTGCCCACAGAATTTTCCAGTTCAGGTGCCTCTCTCTTTCTCTGTCCCTTCCTCTTCTGCAGCGCTGGTCACTTGACCATCCTCCACCTAAGAGAACACAGCGGTGTCTTACAGCTCTTGCAATATGAAGCTTCCCAGATGTGCAGCCTTGCACGCACACAACCCTTCCCCATGGCCATACCGTGATTTTGGATACGCGTACGGACCCTGCGGTACATATCAGCAATCTGGTCTGCTGAGGACAACTCAGAGGGGACCCTTCCTCACCCAGAAATGCTTGGCTGTCTCTTCCCTGCCGCAGGAAGCACCTTCTGGCTCAATCACCTTGATGTTGTTCTCTGGCTGTTTCACGTTTTTCAAGCATCTTAAGCTTCACCCACAGCAGCTCCTGTTCAAAGCCAGTAAACGTCCACCAGTCCCAGGTCGCCCACACCAGGAGGGAGAACGGGGCTGAACGGAGACAGCCCAGGCAAGTCTGTGGCAAAGGCAGCCCACGACAACCCCGGGGAGGAGCGGACAACCGCGGCCTCCGGGAGAGAAAGAGAAGGGGCAGCAGTTCCCCGACCACTCGCCCCAGCGGGAGCCCCCCCTGCAGCAGGAGCTCCTGGAGACGCTGCTTTCCCCACCCGGATGCTCCTGGCACCTGCATCGAGAGGCGACCAAGCGCAGCCAGGGGCGGCCGCCGCTGTCGGGAACAGGACGGGGGGAGGACATCTGCCGGCAGTGCCTCGGCTGGGGAGGAGGGCCGGGGCCCGTCTCCTCGCAAAGGAACAGGGAGCGGGGGTGCTGCGGGCCCGGGAGCAGGGGGACGCCGGCCCGGGAGCAGGGGGGGGCCGGCCCGGGAGCCCGGGGACGCGGGGGGAGAACCGTCCCGATGGGGGGGTACGCGAGAGAGGGAGGGAGGGGGGGTCCGAGCCGGAGGACGCAGGGGGGGTCCGAGCCGGAGGACGGGGGGGGTGGGGCCGGGGCCGGGCTGGGAGCCCGGGGACGCGGGGGGGGGACACGGGGAGGGGGGGAACCGTCCCGGGAGCGGGGGGGGGTCCGTCCCGGGAGCGGGGACCGCCTACCATCCTCCCGCCCGACGGAAACGCGACCGGCAGACGCCGCTCCCCACGTGACCACCCGGAAGTAACGTACCGGAAAATACTTCGCAGGCTGGCGTGTCGGCGCGACGTAGGCGCCGGTGGCGCCGAGGCTGACGGCCGCCGCAAAGCCCGCAGCCCCACGGGCTGTGGGGCCACGCGAGAGGCTGCCAAAGAGCTTTCCAACGAGGCACGGCTTTCCCTCCTGGCTCTTTGGGCGTGGGAGCTGTCGCCAGAGCCGCGGCCCTACCGGAAAATGCTTCGCAGGCTGGCGCGGCTGCACCTGGTGGGCGCCGATGGAACCGAGGCTGACGGCCGCCGGAAAGCCCGCAGCCTCACGGACTGTGGGGCCACGCGAGCGGCCGCCAAAGAGCTTTCCAACGAGGCACGGCTTTCCCTCCTGGCTCTTCGGGCGTGGGAGCTGTCGCCAGAGCCGCGGGCCTACCGGAAAATGCTTCGCAGGCTGGCGCGGCGGCGCCACGTGGGCGCCGGTGGCAGCGAGGCTGACGGCCGCCGCAAAGCCCGCAGCCCCACAGGCTGTTTCGCGAGGCGAGCGTCTGCCAAAGAGCTTTCCAACGAGGCACGGCTTTCCCTCCCTGCTCTTGGGCGTGGGAGCTGTCGCCAGAGCCGCGGCCCTACCGGATAATGCTTCGCAGGCTGGCGCAGCGGCGCCACGTGGGCGCCGGTGGCAGCGAGGCTGACGGCCGCCGCAAAGCCCGCAGCCCCACAGGCTGTTTCGCCAGGCGAGCGGCTGCCAAAGAGCTTTCCAACGAGGCACGGCTTTCCCTCCCTGCTCTTGGGCGTGGGAGCTGTCGCCAGAGCCGCGGCCCTACCGGAAAATGCTTCGCAGGCTGGCGCAGCGGCGCCACGTGGGCGCCGGTGGCGCCGAGGCTGACGGCCGCCGCAAAGCCCGCAGCCCCACAGGCTGTTTCGCCAGGCGAGCGGCTGCCAAAGAGCTTTCCAACGAGGCACGGCTTTCCCTCCTGGCTCTTCGGGCGTGGGAGCTGTCGCCAGAGCCGCGGCCCTACAGGAAAATGCTTCGCAGGCTGGTGGGGCGGCGCCACGTGGGCGCCGGTGGCTCCGAGGCTGACGGCCGCCGCAAAGCCCGCAGCCCCACAGGCTGTTTCGCCAGGCGAGCGGCTGCCAAAGAGCTTTCCAACGAGGCACGGCTTTCCCTCCTGGCTCTTCGGGCGTGGGAGCTGTCGCCAGAGCCGCGGCCCTAGAGGAAAATGCTTCGCAGGCTGGCGCAGCGGCGCCATGTGGGCGCCGGTGTCAGGGAGGCTGACGGCCGCCGCATAGCCCGCAGCCCCATGGGCTGTGGGGCCACGCGAGCGGCCGCCAAAGAGCTTTCCAACGAGGCACGGCTTTCCCTCCTGGCTCTTCGGGCGTGGGAGCTGTCGCCAGAGCCACGGCCCTACCGGAAAATGCTTCGCAGGCTGGCGCGGCTGCACCTGGTGGGTGCCGGTGGCTCCGAGGCTGACGGCCGCCGCAAAGCCCGCAGCCCCACAGGCTGTTTCGCCAGGCGAGCGGCTGCCAAAGAGCTTTCCAACGAGGCACGGCTTTCCCTCCTGGCTCTTCGGGCGTGGGAGCTGTCGCCAGAGCCGCGGCCCTATCGGAAAACGCTTCGCAGGCTGGCGCAGCGGCGCCACGTGGGCGCCGGTGGCGGCGAGGCTGACGGCCGCCGCAGATCCCGCAGCCCCATGGGCTGTGGGGCCACGCGAGCGGCTGCCAAAGAGCTTTCCAACGAGGCATGGCTTTCCCTCCTGGCTCTTCGGGCTTGGGAGTTGTCGTCAGAGCCGCAGCCCTACCGGAAAATGCTTTGCAAGCTGGCACGGCAGCGCCACGTGGGCACCGTTGGCGGCGAGGCTGACGGCCGCCGCAAAGCCCGCAGCCCCACGGGCTGTGGGGCCACACGAGCGGCTGCCAAAGAGCTTTCCAGCGAGGCACGACTTTCCCTCCTGGCTCTTCGGGCGTGGGAGCTGTCGCCAGAGCCGCGGCCCTACCGGAAAATGCTTCGCAGCCTGGTGAGGCGGTGACACATGGGCGCCGGTGGCAGCGAGGCTGACGGCCGCCGCAAAGCCCGCAGCCCCACAGGCTGTTTCGCCAGGCGAGCGGCTGCCAAAGAGCTTTCCAACGAGGCACGGCTTTCCCTCCTCGCTCTTCGGGCGTGGGAGCTGTCGCCAGAGCCGCGGCCCTACAGGAAAATGCTTCGCAGGCTGGCGCGGCTGCACCTGGTGGGCGCCGGTGGCGGGGAGGCTGACGGCCGCCACAAAGCCCGCAGCCCCACGGGCTGTGGGGCCACGCGATCGGCTGCCAAAGAGCTTTCCAACGAGGCACGGCTTTCCCTCCTGGCTCTTCGTGCTTGGGAGCTGTCGCCACAGTTGCGGCCCTACCGGAAAATGCTTCACAGGCTGGTGGGGCGGCGCCACGTGGGCGCCGGTGGCTCCGAGGCTGACGGCCGCGGCAAAGCCCGCAGCCCCACGGGCTGTGGGGCCACGCGAGCGGCTGCCAAAGAGCTTTCCAACGAGGCATGGCTTTCCCTCCTGGCTCTTCGTGCTTGGGAGCTGTCGCCAGAGTTGCGGCCCTACCGGAAAATGCTTCGCAAGCTGGCGCGGCGGCGCCACGTGGGCGCCGGTGGCGCCGAGGCTGACGGCCGCCACAAAGCCCGCAGCCCCACAGGCTGTGGGGCCACGCGAGCGGCTGCCAAAGAGCTTTCCAAAGAGGCACGGCTTTCCCTCCTGGCTCTTCGGGCGTGGGAGCTGTCGCCAGAGCCGCAGCCCTACAGGAAAATGCTTCGCAGGCTGGCGCAGCGGCGCCACGTGGGCGCCGGTGTCACTGAGGCTGACGTCCGCCGGAAAGCCCGCAGCCCCACGGGCTGTGGGGCCACGCGAGAGGCTGCCAAAGAGCTTTCCAACGAGGCATGGCTTTCCCTCCTGGCTCTTCGGGCGTGGGAGCTGTCGCCAGAGCCGCGGCCCTACCGGAAAATGCTTCGCAGGCTGGCACGGCGGCGCCACGTGGGCGCCGGTGGCTCCGAGGCTGACGGCCGCCGCAAAGCCCGCAGCCCCACAGGCTGTTTCGCCAGGCGAGCGGCTGCCAAAGAGCTTTCCAACGAGGCACGGCTTTCCCTCCTGGCTCTTCGGGCGTGGGAGCTGTCGCCAGAGCCGCGGCCCTACAGGAAAATGCTTCGCAGGCTGGCGCAGCGGCGCCACGTGGGCGCCGGTGGCAGGGAGGCTGACGGTCGCCGCATAGCCCGCAGCCCCATGGGCTGTGGGGCCACGCGAGCGGCCGCCAAAGAGCTTTCCAACGAGGCACGGCTTTCCCTCCTGGCTCTTCGGGCGTGGGAGCTGTCGCCAGAGCCACGGCCCTACCGGAAAATGCTTCGCAGGCTGGCGCGGCTGCACCTGGTGGGTGCCGTTGGCTCCGAGGCTGACGGCCGCCGCAAAGCCCGCAGCCCCACAGGCTGTTTCGCCAGGCGAGCGGCTGCCAAAGAGCTTTCCAACGAGGCACGGCTTTCCCTCCTGGCTCTTCGGGCGTGGGAGCTGTCGCCAGAGCCACGGCCCTACCGGAAAATGCTTCGCAGGCTGGCGCGGCTGCACCTGGTGGGTGCCGGTGGCTCCGAGGCTGACGGCCGCCGCAAAGCCCGCAGCCCCACAGGCTGTTTCGCCAGGCGAGCGGCCGCCAAAGAGCTTTCCAACGAGGCACGGCTTTCCCTCCTGGCTCTTCGGGCTTGGGAGCTGTCGTCAGAGCCGCAGCCCTACCGGAAAATGCTTCGCAAGCTGGCGCGGCAGCGCCACGTGGGCGCCGGTGGCGCCGAGGCTGACGGCCGCCGCAAAGCCCGCAGCCCCACGGGCTGTGGGGCCACGCGATCGGCTGCCAAAGAGCTTTCCAACGAGGCACGGCTTTCCCTCCTGGCTCTTCGTGCTTGGGAGCTGTCGCCAGAGTTGCGGCCCTACCGGAAAATGCTTCACAGGCTGGTGGGGCGGCGCCACGTGGGCGCCGGTGGCTCCGAGGCTGACGGCCGCCGCAAAGCCCGCAGCCCCACGGGCTGTGGGGCCACGCGAGCGGCTGCCAAAGAGCTTTCCAACGAGGCATGGCTTTCCCTCCTGGCTCTTCGTGCTTGGGAGCTGTCGCCAGAGTTGCGGCCCTACCGGAAAATGCTTCGCAAGCTGGCGCGGCGGCGCCATGTGGGCGCCGGTGGCGCCGAGGCTGACGGCCGCCACAAAGCCCGCAGCCCCACAGGCTGTGGGGCCACGCGAGCGGCTGCCAAAGAGCTTTCCAAAGAGGCACGGCTTTCCCTCCTGGCTCTTCGGGCGTGGGAGCTGTCGCCAGAGCCGCAGCCCTACAGGAAAATGCTTCGCAGGCTGGCGCAGCGGCGCCACGTGGGCGCCGGTGTCGCTGAGGCTGACGTCCGCCGGAAAGCCCGCAGCCCCACGGGCTGTGGGGCCACGCGAGAGGCTGCCAAAGAGCTTTCCAACGAGGCATGGCTTTCCCTCCTGGCTCTTCGGGCGTGGGAGCTGTCGCCAGAGCCGCGGCCCTACCGGAAAATGCTTCGCAGGCTGGCACGGCGGCGCCACGTGGGCGCCGGTGGCTCCGAGGCTGACGGCCGCCGCAAAGCCCGCAGCCCCACAGGCTGTTTCGCCAGGCGAGCGGCTGCCAAAGAGCTTTCCAACGAGGCACGGCTTTCCCTCCTGGCTCTTCGGGCGTGGGAGCTGTCGCCAGAGCCGCGGCCCTACAGGAAAATGCTTCGCAGGCTGGCGCAGCGGCGCCACGTGGGCGCCGGTGGCAGGGAGGCTGACGGTCGCCGCATAGCCCGCAGCCCCATGGGCTGTGGGGCCACGCGAGCGGCCGCCAAAGAGCTTTCCAACGAGGCACGGCTTTCCCTCCTGGCTCTTCGGGCGTGGGAGCTGTCGCCAGAGCCACGGCCCTACCGGAAAATGCTTCGCAGGCTGGCGCGGCTGCACCTGGTGGGTGCCGTTGGCTCCGAGGCTGACGGCCGCCGCAAAGCCCGCAGCCCCACAGGCTGTTTCGCCAGGCGAGCGGCTGCCAAAGAGCTTTCCAACGAGGCACGGCTTTCCCTCCTGGCTCTTCGGGCGTGGGAGCTGTCGCCAGAGCCACGGCCCTACCGGAAAATGCTTCGCAGGCTGGCGCGGCTGCACCTGGTGGGCGCCGGTGGCTCCGAGGCTGACGGCCGACGCAAAGCCCGCAGCCCCACAGGCTGTTTCGCCAGGCGAGCGGCCGCCAAAGAGCTTTCCAACGAGGCACGGCTTTCCCTCCTGGCTCTTCGGGCTTGGGAGCTGTCGTCAGAGCCGCAGCCCTACCGGAAAATGCTTCGCAAGCTGGCGCGGCAGCGCCACGTGGGCGCCGGTGGCGCCGAGGCTGACGGCCGCCGCAAAGCCCGCGGCCCCACGGGCTGTGGGGCCACGCGAGCGGCTGCCAAAGAGCTTTCCAACGAGGCATGGCTTTTCCTCCTGGCTCTTCGGGCGTGGGAGCTGTCGCCAGAGCCGCGGCCCTACCGGAAAACGCTTCGCAGGCTGGCGCAGCGGCGCCACGTGGGCGCCGGTGGCGGCGAGGCTGACGGCCGCCGCAGAGCCCGCAGCCCCATGGGCTGTGGGGCCACGCGAGCGGCTGCCAAAGAGCTTTCCAACGAGGCATGGCTTTCCCTCCTGGCTCTTCGGGCTTGGGAGTTGTCGTCAGAGCCGCAGCCCTACCGGAAAATGCTTCGCAAGCTGGCACGGCAGCGCCACGTGGGCACCGTTGGCGGCGAGGCTGACGGCCGCCGCAAAGCCCGCAGCCACACGGGCTGTGGGGCCACACGAGCGGCTGCCAAAGAGCTTTCCAGCGAGGCACGACTTTCCCTCCTGGCTCTTCGGGCGTGGGAGCTGTCGCCAGAGCCGCGGCCCTACCGGAAAATGCTTCGCAGCCTGGTGAGGCGGTGACACATGGGCGCCGGTGGCAGCGAGGCTGACGGCCGCCGCAAAGCCCGCAGCCCCACAGGCTGTTTCGCCAGGCGAGCGGCTGCCAAAGAGCTTTCCAACGAGGCACGGCTTTCCCTCCTGGCTCTTCGGGCGTGGGAGCTGTCGCCAGAGCCGCGGCCCTACAGGAAAATGCTTCGCAGGCTGGCGCGGCTGCACCTGGTGGGCGCCGGTGGCACCGAGGCTGACGGCCGCCGCAAAGCCCGCAGCCCCACGGGCTGTGGGGCCACGCGATCGGCTGCCAAAGAGCTTTCCAACGAGGCACGGCTTTCCCTCCTGGCTCTTCGTGCTTGGGAGCTGTCGCCAGAGTTGCGGCCCTACCGGAAAATGCTTCACAGGCTGGTTGGGCGGCGCCACGTGGGCGCCGGTGGCTCCGAGGCTGACGGCCGCGGCAAAGCCCGCAGCCCCACGGGCTGTTTCGCCAGGCGAGCGGCTGCCAAAGAGCTTTCCAAAGAGGCACGGCTTTCCCTCCTGGCTCTTCGGGCGTGGGAGCTGTCGCCAGAGCCGCAGCCCTACAGGAAAATGCTTCGCAGGCTGGCGCAGCGGCGCCACGTGGGCGCCGGTGTCGCTGAGGCTGACGTCCGCCGGAAAGCCCGCAGCCCCACGGGCTGTGGGGCCACGCGAGAGGCTGCCAAAGAGCTTTCCAACGAGGCATGGCTTTCCCTCCTGGCTCTTCGGGCGTGGGAGCTGTCGCCAGAGCCGCGGCCCTACCGGAAAATGCTTCGCAGGCTGGCACGGCGGCGCCACGTGGGCGCCGGTGGCACCGAGGATGACGGCCGCCGCAAAGCCCGCAGCCCCACGGGCTGTGGGGCCACGCGAGCGGCTGCCAAAGAGCTTTCCAGCAGGCACGACTTTCCCTCCTGGCTCTTCGGGCGTGGGAGCTGTCGCCAGAGCCGCGGGCCTACCGGAAAATGCTTCGCAGGCTGGCGCGGCGGCGCCACGTGGGCGCCGGTGGCAGCGAGGCTGACGGCCGCCGCAAAGCCCGCAGCCCCACAGGCTGTTTCGCGAGGCGAGCGGCTGCCAAAGAGCTTTCCAACGTGGCACGGCTTTCCCTCTCTTCTCTTGGGCGTGGGAGCTGTCGCCAGAGCCGCGGCCTTACCGGATAATGCTTCGCAGGCTGGCGCAGCAGCGCCACGTGGGCGCCGGTGGCAGCGAGGCTGACGGCCGCCGCAAAGCCTGCAGCCCCACAGGCTGTTTCGCCAGGCGAGCGGCTGCCAAAGAGCTTTCCAACGAGGCACGGCTTTCCCTCCTGGCTCTTCGGGTGTGGGAGCTGTCGTCAGAGCCGCGGCCCTACAGGAAAATGCTTCGCAGTCTGGCGCAGCGGCGCCACGTGGGCGCCGGTGGCAGGGAGGCTGACGGTCGCCGCATAGCCCGCAGCCCCATGGGCTGTGGGGACACGCGAGCGGCCGCCAAAGAGCTTTCCAACGAGGCACGGCTTTCCCTCCTGGCTCTTCGGGCGTGGGAGCTGTCGCCAGAGACGCGGCCCTACCGGAAAATGCTTCGCAGGCTGGCGCGGCTGCACCTGGTGGGCGCCGGTGGCACCGAGGCTGACGGCCGCCGCAAAGCCCGCAGCCCCACGGGCTGTGGGGCCACGCGATCGGCTGCCAAAGAGCTTTCCAACGAGGCACGGCTTTCCCTCCTGGCTCTTCGTGCTTGGGAGCTGTCGCCAGAGTTGCGGCCCTACCGGAAAATGCTTCACAGGCTGGTGGGGCGGCGCCACGTGGGCGCCGGTGGCTCCGAGGCTGACGGCCGCCACAAAGCCCGCAGCCCCACGTGCTGTTTCGCCAGGCGAGCGGCTGCCAAAGAGCTTTCCAACGAGGCATGGCTTTCCCTCCTGGCTCTTCGTGCTTGGGAGCTGTCGCCAGAGTTGCGGCCCTACCGGAAAATGCTTCGCAAGCTGGCGCGGCGGCGCCATGTGGGCGCCGGTGGCGCCGAGGCTGACGGCCGCCACAAAGCCCGCAGCCCCACAGGCTATGGGGCCACGCGAGCGGCTGCCAAAGAGCTTTCCAAAGAGGCACGGCTTTCCCTCCTGGCTCTTCGGGCGTGGGAGCTGTCGCCAGAGCCGCAGCCCTACAGGAAAATGCTTCGCAGGCTGGCGCAGCGGCGCCACGTGGGCGCCGGTGTCGCTGAGGCTGACGTCCGCCGGAAAGCCCGCAGCCCCACGGGCTGTGGGGCCACGCGAGAGGCTGCCAAAGAGCTTTCCAACGAGGCATGGCTTTCCCTCCTGGCTCTTCGGGCGTGGGAGCTGTCGCCAGAGCCGCGGCCCTACCGGAAAATGCTTCGCAGGCTGGCACGGCGGCGCCACGTGGGCGCCGGTGGCACCGAGGCTGACGGCCGCCGCAAAGCCCGCAGCCCCACGGGCTGTGGGGCCACGCGAGCGGCTGCCAAAGAGCTTTCCAGCAGGCACGACTTTCCCTCCTGGCTCTTCGGGCGTGGGAGCTGTCGCCAGAGCCGCGGGCCTACCGGAAAATGCTTCGCAGGCTGGCGCGGCGGCGCCACGTGGGCGCCGGTGGCAGCGAGGCTGACGGCCGCCGCAAAGCCCGCAGCCCCACAGGCTGTTTCGCGAGGCGAGCGGCTGCCAAAGAGCTTTCCAACGTGGCACGGCTTTCCCTCCCTGCTCTTGGGCGTGGGAGCTGTCGCCAGAGCCGCGGCCTTACCGGATAATGCTTCGCAGGCTGGCGCAGCAGCGCCACGTGGGCGCCGGTGGCAGCGAGGCTGACGGCCGCCGCAAAGCCTGCAGCCCCACAGGCTGTTTCGCCAGGCGAGCGGCTGCCAAAGAGCTTTCCAACGAGGCACGGCTTTCCCTCCTGGCTCTTCGGGTGTGGGAGCTGTCGCCAGAGCCGCGGCCCTACAGGAAAATGCTTCGCAGTCTGGCGCAGCGGCGCCACGTGGGCGCCGGTGGCAGGGAGGCTGACGGTCGCCGCATAGCCCGCAGCCCCATGGGCTGTGGGGACACGCGAGCGGCCGCCAAAGAGCTTTCCAACGAGGCACGGCTTTCCCTCCTGGCTCTTCGGGCGTGGGAGCTGTCGCCAGAGACGCGGCCCTACCGGAAAATGCTTCGCAGGCTGGCGCGGCTGCACCTGGTGGGTGCCGGTGGCTCCGAGGCTGACGGCCGCCGCAAAGCCCGCAGCCCCACAGGCTGTTTCGCCAGGCGAGCGGCTGCCAAAGAGCTTTCCAACGAGGCACGGCTTTCCCTCCTGGCTCTTCGTGCTTGGGAGCTGTCGCCAGAGCCGCGGCCGTACCGGAAAATGCTTCGCAGGCTGGCGCGGCTGCACCTGGTGGGTGCCGGTGGCTCCGAGGCTGACGGCCGCCGCAAAGCCCGCAGCCCCACGGGCTGTGGGGCCACGCGAGCGGCTGCCAAAGAGCTTTCCAACTAGGCATGACTTTTCCTCCTGGCTCTTCGGGCGTGGGAGCTGTTGCCAGAGCCGCGGCCCTACCGGAAAACGCTTCGCAGGCTGGCGCAGCGGCGCCACGTGGGCGCCGGTGGCGGCGAGGCTGACGGCCGCCGCAGAGCCCGCAGCCCGACAGGCTGTTTCGCCAGGCGAGCGGCTGCCAAAGAGCTTTCCAACGAGGCACGGCTTTCCCTCCTCGCTCTTCGGGCGTGGGAGCTGTCGCCAGAGCCGCAGCCCTACCGGAAAATGCTTCGCAGGCTGGTGCGGCGGTACCACGTGGGCGCCGGTGGCGCCGAGGCTGACGGCCGCCGCAAAGCCCGCAGCCCCATGGGCTGTGGGGCCACGCGAGCGGCTGCCAAAGAGCTTTCCAACGAGGCACGGCTTTCCCTCCTGGCTCTTCGGGCTTGGGAGTTGTCGTCAGAGCCGTGGCCCTACTGGAAAATGCTTCGCAAGCTGGCGCGGCGGCGCCACGTGGGCGCCGGTGGCGGCGAGGCTGACGGCCGCCGCAAAGCCCACAGCCCCACGGGCTGTGAGGCCACGCGAGCGGCTGCCAAAGAGTTTTCCAACGAGGCACGGCTTTCCCTCCTGGCTCTTCGGGCGTGGGAGCTGTCGCCAGAGCCGCGGCCCTACCGGAAAATGCTTCGCAGGGTGGCGCGGCTGTAGCTGGTAGGCGCCGGTGGCGCTGAGGCTGACGGCCGCCGCAAAGCCCGCAGCCCCACGGGCTGTGGGGCCACGCGAGCGGCTGCCAAAGAGCTTTCCAACGAGGCACAGCTTTCCCTCCTGGCTCTTCGTGCTTGGGAGCTGTCGCCAGAGTTGCGGCCCTACCGGAAAATGCTTCGCAGTCTGGTGGGGCGGCGCCACGTGGGCGCCGGTGGCTCCGAGGCTGACGGCCGCCGCAAAGCCCGCAGCCGCACGGGCTGTTTCGCCAGGCGAGCGGCTGCCAAAGAGCTTTCCAACGAGGCATGGCTTCCCTCCTGGCTCTTCGAGCTTGGGAGCTGTCGCCAGAGTTACGGCCCTACCGGAAAATGCTTCGCAGGCTGGTGGGGCGGCGCCACGTGGGCGCCGGTGGCTCCGAGGCTGACAACCGTCGCAAAGCCCGCAGCCCCACAGGCTGTTTCGCCAGGCGAGCGGCTGCCAAAGAGCTTTCCAACGAGGCACGGCTTTCCCTCCTGGCTCTTCGGGCGTGGGAGCTGTCACCAGAGCCGCGGCCCTACAGGAAAATGCTTCGCAGGCTGGCGCAGCGGCGCCACGTGGGCGCCGGTGGCGCGGAGGCTGACGGCCGCCGCAAAGCCCGAAGCCCCACGGGCTGTGGGGCCACGTGAGCGGCTGCCAAAGAGCTTTCCAACGAGGCATGGCTTTCCTTCCTGGCTCTTCGGGCTTGGGAGTTGTCGTCAGAGCCGCAGCCCTACCGGAAAATGCTTCGCAAGCTGGCGCGGCAGCGCCACGTGGGCACTGTTGGCGGCGAGGCTGACGGCCGCCGCAAAGCCCGCAGCCACACGGGCTGTTTCGCCAGGCGAGCGGCTGCCAAAGAGCTTTCCAACGAGGCACGGCTTTCCCTCCTGGCTCTTCGGGCTTGGGAGTTGTCGTCAGAGCCGTGGCCCTACTGGAAAATGCTTCGCAAGCTGGCGCGGCGGCGCCACGTGGGCGCCGGTGGCTTAGAGGCTGACGGCCGCCGCAAAGCCCGCAGCCCCACGGGCTGTGAGGCCACGCGAGCGGCTGCCAAAGGGTTTTCTAACGAGGCACGGCTTTGCCTCCTGGCTCTTCGGGCGTGGGAGCTGTCGCCAGAGCCGCGGCCCTACCGGAAAATGCTTCGCAGGGTGGCGCGGCTGTAGCTGGTAGGTGCCGGTGGCGCTGAGGCTGACGGCCGCCGCAAAGCCCGCAGCCCCACGGGCTGTGGGGCCACGCGAGCGGCTGCCAAAGAGCTTTCCAACGAGGCACAGCATTCCCTCCTGGCTCTTCGTGCTTGGGAGCTGTCGCCAGAGTTGCGGCCCTACCGGAAAATGCTTCGCAGGCTGGTGGGGCGGCGCCACGTGGGCGCCGGTGGCTCCGAGGCTGACGGCCGCCGCAAAGCCCGCAGCCGCACGGGCTGTTTCGCCAGGCGAGCGGCTGCCAAAGAGCTTTCCAACGAGGCATGGCTTCCCTCCTGGCTCTTCGGGCGTGGGAGCTGTCACCAGAGCCGCGGCCCTACAGGAAAATGCTTCGCAGGCTGGCGCAGCCGCGCCACGTGGGCGCCGGTGGCGGGGAGGCTGACGGCCGCCGCAAAGCCCGAAGCCCCACGGGCTGTGGGGCCACGTGAGCGGCTGCCAAAGAGCTTTCCAACGAGGCATGGCTTTCCCTCCTGGCTCTTCGGGCTTGGGAGTTGTCGTCAGAGCCGCAGCCCTACCGGAAAATGCTTCGCAAGCTGGCGCGGCAGCGCCACGTGGGCACTGTTGGCGGCGAGGCTGACGGCCGCCGCAAAGCCCGCAGCCACACGGGCTGTTTCGCCAGGCGAGCGGCTGCCAAAGAGCTTTCCAACGAGGCACGGCTTTCCCTGCTGGCTCTTCGGGCGTGGGAGCTGTCGCCAGAGACGCAGCCCTACCAGAAAATGCTTCGCAGGCTGGCGCGGCTGCACCTGGTGGGCGCCGGTGGCGGGGAGGCTGACGGCCGCCACAAAGCCCGCAGCCCCACGGGCTGTGGGGCCACGCGAGCGGCTGCCAAAGAGCTTTCCAACGAGGCATGGCTTTCCCTCCTGGCTCTTCGGGCGTGGGAGCTGTCGCCAGAGACGCGGCCCTACTGGAAAATGCTTCGTAGGCTGGCGCAGCGGCGCCACGTGGGCGCCGGTGGCAGCGAGGATGACGGCCGCCGCAAAGCCCGCAGCCCCACAAGCTGTTTCGCCAGGCGAGCGGCTGCCAAAGAGCTTTCCAACGAGGCACGGCTTTCCCTCCTAGGTCTTCGGGCGTGGGAGCTGTCGCCAGAGCCGCGGCCCTACAGGAAAATGCTTCGCTGGCTGGCGCGGCTGCACCTGGTGGGCGCCGGTGGCGGGGAGGCTGACGGTCGCCGCAAAGCCCGCAGCCCCACGGGCTGTGGGGCCACGCGAGCGGCTGCCAAAGAGCTTTCCAACGAGGCACGGCTTTCCCTCCTGGGTCTTCGGGCGTGGGAGCTGTCGCCAGAGTCGCGGCCCTACCGCAAAAAGCTCTGCATACTTGCGCGGCGGCGCCACATGGGCACCGTTGGCGGTGAGGCTGACGGCCGCCGCAAAGCCCGCAGACCCACGGGCTGTGGGGCCACGGAAGAGGCTGCCAAAGAGCTTTCCAACGAGGCATGGCTTTCCCTCCTGGCTCTTCGGGCGTGGGAGCTGTCGCCAGAGACGCGGCCCTACCGGAAAATGCTTCGCAGGCTGGCGCAGCGGCGCCACGTGGGCGCCGGTGGCAGCGAGGCTGACGGCCGCCGCAAAGCCCGCAGCCCCACGGGCTGTGGGGTCACGAGAGCAACCGCCAAAGAGCTTTCCAACGAGGCACGGCTTTCCCTCCTGGCTCTTCGGGCTTGGGAGCTGTCGCCAGAGCCGCGGCCCTACCGGAAAATGCTTCGCAGGCTGGCGCGGCTGTAGCTGGTGGGCGCCGGTGGCGCTGAGGCTGACGGCCGCCGCAAAGCCCGCAGCCCCACAGGCTGTTTCGCCAGGCGAGCGGCTGCCAAAGAGCTTTCCAACGAGGCACGACTTTCCCTCCTGGCTCTTCGGGCGTGGGAGCTGTCGCCAGAGCCGCGGCACTACAGGGAAATGCTTCGCAGGCTGGCGCAGCTGCACCTGGTGGGCGCCAGTGGCGGGGAGGCTGACGGCCGCCACAAAGCCCGCAGCCCCACAGGCTGTGGGGCCACGCGAGCGGCTGCCAAAGAGCTTTCCAACGAGGCACGGCTTTCCCTCCTGGCTCTTCGGGCTTGGGAGCTGTCGCCAGAGTTGCGGCCCTACCGGAAAATGCTTCGCAGGCTGGTGGGGCGGCGCCACGTGGGCGCCGGTGGCTCCGAGGCTGACGGCCGCCGCAAAGCCCGCAGCCGCACGGGCTGTTTCGCCAGGCGAGCGGCTGCCAAAGAGCTTTCCAACGAGGCATGGCTTTCCCTCCTGGCTCTTCGGGCTTGGGAGCTGTCGCCAGAGCCGCGGCCCTACCGGAAAATGCTTCGCAGCCTGGTGAGGCGGTGACACATGGGCGCCGGTGGCTCCGAGGCTGACGGCCGCCGCAAAGCCCGCAGCCCCACAGGCTGTTTCGCCAGGCGAGCGGCTGCCAAAGAGCTTTCCAACGAGGCACGGCTTTCCCTCCTCGCTCTTCGGGTGTGGGAGCTGTCGCCAGAGCCGCGGCCCTACAGGAAAATGCTTCGCAGGCTGGCGCGGCTGCACCTGGTGGGCGCCGGTGGCGGGGAGGCTGACGGCCGCCACAAAGCCCGCAGCCCCACGGGCTGTGGGGCCACGCGATCGGCTGCCAAAGAGCTTTCCAACGAGGCACGGCTTTCCCTCCTGGCTCTTGGTGCTTGGGAGCTGTCGCCAGAGTTGCGGCCCTACCGGAAAATGCTTCACAGGCTGGTGGGGCGGCGCCACGTGGGCGCCGGTGGCTCCGAGGCTGACGGCCGCGGCAAAGCCCGCAGCCCCACGGGCTGTTTCGCCAGGCGAGCGGCTGCCAAAGAGCTTTCCAACGAGGCATGGCTTTCCCTCCTGGCTCTTCGGGCTTGGGAGCTGTCGCCAGAGTTGCGGCCCTACCGGAAAATGCTTCGCAAGCTGGCGCAGCGGCGCCATGTGGGCGCCGGTGGCGCCGAGGCTGACGGCCGCCACAAAGCCCGCAGCCCCACGGGCTGTGGGGCCACGCGAGAGGCTGCCAAAGAGCTTTCCAACGAGGCATGGCTTTCCCTCCTGGCTCTTCGGGCGTGGGAGCTGTCGCCAGAGACGCGGCCCTACAGGAAAATGCTTCGCAGGCTGGCGCAGCGGCGCCACGTGGGCGCCGGTGGCAGCGAGGCTGACGGCCGCCGCAAAGCCCGCAGCCCCACAGGCTGTTTCGCCAGGCGAGCGGCTGCCAAAGAGCTTTCCAACGAGGCACGGCTTTCTCTCCTCGCTCTTAGGGCGTGGGAGCTGTCGCCAGAGCCGCGGCCCTACAGGAAACTGCTTCGCAGGCTGGCGCAGCGGCGCCACGTGGGCGCCGGTGGCAGGGAGGCTGACGGTCGCCGCATAGCCCGCAGCCCCATGGGCTGTGGGGCCACGCGATCGGCTGCCAAAGAGCTTTCCAACGAGGCACGGCTTTCCCTCCTGGCTCTTCGGGCATGGGAGCTGTCGCCAGAGCCACGGCCCTACCAGAAAATGCTTCGCAGGCTGGCGCGGCTGCACCTGGTGGGTGCCGGTGGCTCCGAGGCTGACGGCCGCCGCAAAGCCCGCAGCCCCACAGGCTGTTTCGCCAGGCGAGCGGCTGCCAAAGAGCTTTCCAACGAGGCACGGCTTTCCCTCCTGGCTCTTCGAGCTTGGGAGCTGTCGCCAGAGTTACGGCCCTACCGGAAAATGCTTCGCAGGCTGGTGGGGCGGCGCCACGTGGGCGCCGGTGGCTCCGAGGCTGACAACCGTCGCAAAGCCCGCAGCCCCACAGGCTGTTTCGCCAGGCGAGCGGCTGCCAAAGAGCTTTCCAACGAGGCACGGCTTTCCCTCCTGGCTCTTCGGGCGTGGGAGCTGTCACCAGAGCCGCGGCCCTACAGGAAAATGCTTCGCAGGCTGGCGCAGCGGCGCCACGTGGGCGCCGGTGGCGCGGAGGCTGACGGCCGCCGCAAAGCCCGAAGCCCCACGGGCTGTGGGGCCACGTGAGCGGCTGCCAAAGAGCTTTCCAACGAGGCATGGCTTTCCTTCCTGGCTCTTCGGGCTTGGGAGTTGTCGTCAGAGCCGCAGCCCTACCGGAAAATGCTTCGCAAGCTGGCGCGGCAGCGCCACGTGGGCACTGTTGGCGGCGAGGCTGACGGCCGCCGCAAAGCCCGCAGCCACACGGGCTGTTTCGCCAGGCGAGCGGCTGCCAAAGAGCTTTCCAACGAGGCACGGCTTTCCCTCCTGGCTCTTCGGGCTTGGGAGTTGTCGTCAGAGCCGTGGCCCTACTGGAAAATGCTTCGCAAGCTGGCGCGGCGGCGCCACGTGGGCGCCGGTGGCTTAGAGGCTGACGGCCGCCGCAAAGCCCGCAGCCCCACGGGCTGTGAGGCCACGCGAGCGGCTGCCAAAGGGTTTTCTAACGAGGCACGGCTTTGCCTCCTGGCTCTTCGGGCGTGGGAGCTGTCGCCAGAGCCGCGGCCCTACCGGAAAATGCTTCGCAGGGTGGCGCGGCTGTAGCTGGTAGGTGCCGGTGGCGCTGAGGCTGACGGCCGCCGCAAAGCCCGCAGCCCCACGGGCTGTGGGGCCACGCGAGCGGCTGCCAAAGAGCTTTCCAACGAGGCACAGCATTCCCTCCTGGCTCTTCGTGCTTGGGAGCTGTCGCCAGAGTTGCGGCCCTACCGGAAAATGCTTCGCAGGCTGGTGGGGCGGCGCCACGTGGGCGCCGGTGGCTCCGAGGCTGACGGCCGCCGCAAAGCCCGCAGCCGCACGGGCTGTTTCGCCAGGCGAGCGGCTGCCAAAGAGCTTTCCAACGAGGCATGGCTTCCCTCCTGGCTCTTCGGGCGTGGGAGCTGTCACCAGAGCCGCGGCCCTACAGGAAAATGCTTCGCAGGCTGGCGCAGCCGCGCCACGTGGGCGCCGGTGGCGGGGAGGCTGACGGCCGCCGCAAAGCCCGAAGCCCCACGGGCTGTGGGGCCACGTGAGCGGCTGCCAAAGAGCTTTCCAACGAGGCATGGCTTTCCCTCCTGGCTCTTCGGGCTTGGGAGTTGTCGTCAGAGCCGCAGCCCTACCGGAAAATGCTTCGCAAGCTGGCGCGGCAGCGCCACGTGGGCACTGTTGGCGGCGAGGCTGACGGCCGCCGCAAAGCCCGCAGCCACACGGGCTGTTTCGCCAGGCGAGCGGCTGCCAAAGAGCTTTCCAACGAGGCACGGCTTTCCCTGCTGGCTCTTCGGGCGTGGGAGCTGTCGCCAGAGACGCAGCCCTACCAGAAAATGCTTCGCAGGCTGGCGCGGCTGCACCTGGTGGGCGCCGGTGGCGGGGAGGCTGACGGCCGCCACAAAGCCCGCAGCCCCACGGGCTGTGGGGCCACGCGAGCGGCTGCCAAAGAGCTTTCCAACGAGGCATGGCTTTCCCTCCTGGCTCTTCGGGCGTGGGAGCTGTCGCCAGAGACGCGGCCCTACTGGAAAATGCTTCGTAGGCTGGCGCAGCGGCGCCACGTGGGCGCCGGTGGCAGCGAGGATGACGGCCGCCGCAAAGCCCGCAGCCCCACAAGCTGTTTCGCCAGGCGAGCGGCTGCCAAAGAGCTTTCCAACGAGGCACGGCTTTCCCTCCTAGGTCTTCGGGCGTGGGAGCTGTCGCCAGAGCCGCGGCCCTACAGGAAAATGCTTCGCTGGCTGGCGCGGCTGCACCTGGTGGGCGCCGGTGGCGGGGAGGCTGACGGTCGCCGCAAAGCCCGCAGCCCCACGGGCTGTGGGGCCACGCGAGCGGCTGCCAAAGAGCTTTCCAACGAGGCACGGCTTTCCCTCCTGGGTCTTCGGGCGTGGGAGCTGTCGCCAGAGTCGCGGCCCTACCGCAAAAAGCTCTGCATACTTGCGCGGCGGCGCCACATGGGCACCGTTGGCGGTGAGGCTGACGGCCGCCGCAAAGCCCGCAGACCCACGGGCTGTGGGGCCACGGAAGAGGCTGCCAAAGAGCTTTCCAACGAGGCATGGCTTTCCCTCCTGGCTCTTCGGGCGTGGGAGCTGTCGCCAGAGACGCGGCCCTACCGGAAAATGCTTCGCAGGCTGGCGCAGCGGCGCCACGTGGGCGCCGGTGGCAGCGAGGCTGACGGCCGCCGCAAAGCCCGCAGCCCCACGGGCTGTGGGGTCACGAGAGCAACCGCCAAAGAGCTTTCCAACGAGGCACGGCTTTCCCTCCTGGCTCTTCGGGCTTGGGAGCTGTCGCCAGAGCCGCGGCCCTACCGGAAAATGCTTCGCAGGCTGGCGCGGCTGTAGCTGGTGGGCGCCGGTGGCGCTGAGGCTGACGGCCGCCGCAAAGCCCGCAGCCCCACAGGCTGTTTCGCCAGGCGAGCGGCTGCCAAAGAGCTTTCCAACGAGGCACGACTTTCCCTCCTGGCTCTTCGGGCGTGGGAGCTGTCGCCAGAGCCGCGGCACTACAGGGAAATGCTTCGCAGGCTGGCGCAGCTGCACCTGGTGGGCGCCAGTGGCGGGGAGGCTGACGGCCGCCACAAAGCCCGCAGCCCCACAGGCTGTGGGGCCACGCGAGCGGCTGCCAAAGAGCTTTCCAACGAGGCACGGCTTTCCCTCCTGGCTCTTCGGGCTTGGGAGCTGTCGCCAGAGTTGCGGCCCTACCGGAAAATGCTTCGCAGGCTGGTGGGGCGGCGCCACGTGGGCGCCGGTGGCTCCGAGGCTGACGGCCGCCGCAAAGCCCGCAGCCGCACGGGCTGTTTCGCCAGGCGAGCGGCTGCCAAAGAGCTTTCCAACGAGGCATGGCTTTCCCTCCTGGCTCTTCGGGCTTGGGAGCTGTCGCCAGAGCCGCGGCCCTACCGGAAAATGCTTCGCAGCCTGGTGAGGCGGTGACACATGGGCGCCGGTGGCTCCGAGGCTGACGGCCGCCGCAAAGCCCGCAGCCCCACAGGCTGTTTCGCCAGGCGAGCGGCTGCCAAAGAGCTTTCCAACGAGGCACGGCTTTCCCTCCTCGCTCTTCGGGTGTGGGAGCTGTCGCCAGAGCCGCGGCCCTACAGGAAAATGCTTCGCAGGCTGGCGCGGCTGCACCTGGTGGGCGCCGGTGGCGGGGAGGCTGACGGCCGCCACAAAGCCCGCAGCCCCACGGGCTGTGGGGCCACGCGATCGGCTGCCAAAGAGCTTTCCAACGAGGCACGGCTTTCCCTCCTGGCTCTTGGTGCTTGGGAGCTGTCGCCAGAGTTGCGGCCCTACCGGAAAATGCTTCACAGGCTGGTGGGGCGGCGCCACGTGGGCGCCGGTGGCTCCGAGGCTGACGGCCGCGGCAAAGCCCGCAGCCCCACGGGCTGTTTCGCCAGGCGAGCGGCTGCCAAAGAGCTTTCCAACGAGGCATGGCTTTCCCTCCTGGCTCTTCGGGCTTGGGAGCTGTCGCCAGAGTTGCGGCCCTACCGGAAAATGCTTCGCAAGCTGGCGCAGCGGCGCCATGTGGGCGCCGGTGGCGCCGAGGCTGACGGCCGCCACAAAGCCCGCAGCCCCACGGGCTGTGGGGCCACGCGAGAGGCTGCCAAAGAGCTTTCCAACGAGGCATGGCTTTCCCTCCTGGCTCTTCGGGCGTGGGAGCTGTCGCCAGAGACGCGGCCCTACAGGAAAATGCTTCGCAGGCTGGCGCAGCGGCGCCACGTGGGCGCCGGTGGCAGCGAGGCTGACGGCCGCCGCAAAGCCCGCAGCCCCACAGGCTGTTTCGCCAGGCGAGCGGCTGCCAAAGAGCTTTCCAACGAGGCACGGCTTTCTCTCCTCGCTCTTAGGGCGTGGGAGCTGTCGCCAGAGCCGCGGCCCTACAGGAAACTGCTTCGCAGGCTGGCGCAGCGGCGCCACGTGGGCGCCGGTGGCAGGGAGGCTGACGGTCGCCGCATAGCCCGCAGCCCCATGGGCTGTGGGGCCACGCGATCGGCTGCCAAAGAGCTTTCCAACGAGGCACGGCTTTCCCTCCTGGCTCTTCGGGCATGGGAGCTGTCGCCAGAGCCACGGCCCTACCAGAAAATGCTTCGCAGGCTGGCGCGGCTGCACCTGGTGGGTGCCGGTGGCTCCGAGGCTGACGGCCGCCGCAAAGCCCGCAGCCCCACAGGCTGTTTCGCCAGGCGAGCGGCTGCCAAAGAGCTTTCCAACGAGGCACGGCTTTCCCTCCTGGCTCTTCGGGCGTGGGAGCTGTCGCCAGAGAAACGGCCCTACCGGAAAATGCTTCGCAGGCTGGCGCGGCTGCACCTGGTGGGTGCCGGTGGCTCCGAGGCTGACGGCCGCCACAAAGCCCGCAGCCCCACGGGCTGTGGGGCCACGCGAGAGGCTGCCAAAGAGCTTTCCAACGAGGCATGGCTTTCCCTCCTGGCTCTTCGGGCGTGGGAGCTGTCGCCAGAGACGCGGCCCTACAGGAAAATGCTTCGCAGGCTGGCGCAGCGGCGCCACGTGGGCGCCGGTGGCAGCGAGGCTGACGGCCGCCGCAAAGCCCGCAGCCCCACAGGCTGTTTCGCCAGGCGAGCGGCTGCCAAAGAGCTTTCCAACGAGGCATGGCTTTCCCTCCTGGCTCTTCGGGCGTGGGAGCTGTCGCCAGAGCCGCGGCCCTACAGGAAACTGCTTCGCAGGCTGGCGCGGCGGCGCCACGTGCACGACGGTGGCGCGGAGGCTGACGGCCGCCGCAAAGCCCGCAGCCCCACGGGCTGTGGGGCCAGGCGAGCGGCTGCCAAAGAGCTTTCCAACGAGGCACGGCTTTCCCTCCTGGCTCTTCGGGCGTGGGAGCTGTCGCCAGAGCCGCGGCCCTACCGGAAAATGCTTCGCAGGCTGGCGCGGCTGCACCTGGTGGGCGCCGGTGGCTCCGAGGCTGACGGCCGCCGCAAAGCCCGCAGCCCCACGGGCTGTGGGGCCACGCAAGCGGCTGCCAAAGAGCTTTCCAACGAGGCACGGCTTTCCCTCCTGGCTCTTCGGGCTTGGGAGTTGTCGTCAGAGCCGTGGCCCTACTGGAAAACGCTTCGCAAGCTGGCGCGGCGGCGCCTCGTGGGCGCCGGTGGCGCCGAGGCTGACGGCCGCTGCAAAGCCCGCAGCCCCACGGGCTGTGAGGCCACGCGAGCGGCTGCCAAAGAGCTTTCCAACGAGGCACGGCTTTCCCTCTTGGCTCTTCGGGCATGGGAGCTGTCGCCAGAGCCACGGCCCTACAGGAAAATGCTTCGCAGGCTGGCGCGGCTGCACCTGGTGGGCGCCGGTGGCGGGGAGGCTGATGGCCGCCACAAAGCCCGCAGCCCCACGGGCTGTGGGGCCACGCGATCGGCTGCCAAAGAGCTTTCCAACGAGGCACGGCTTTCCCTCCTGGCTCTTCGGGCTTGGGAGCTGTCGCCAGAGTTGCGGCCCTACCGGAAAATGCTTCGCAGGCTGGTGGGGCGGCGCCACGTGGGCGCCAGTGGCTCCGAGGCTGACGGCCGCCGCAAAGCCCGCAGCCCCACGGGCTGTTTCGCCAGGCGAACGGCTGCCAAAGAGCTTTCCAACGAGGCACGGCTTTCCCTCCTGGCTCTTCGGGCGTGGGAGCTGTCGCCAGAGCCGCAGCCCTACAGGAAAATGCTTCGCAGGCTGGCGCGGCGGCGCCACGTGGGCGCCGGTGTCGCTGAGGCTGACGGCCGCCGGAAAGCCCGCAGCCCCACGGGCTGTGGGGCCACGCGAGCGGCTGCCAAAGAGCTTTCCAACGAGGCACGGCTTTCCCTCCTAGGTCTTCGGGCGTGGGAGCTGTCGCCAGAGACGCGGCCCTACCGGAAAATGCTTCGCAGGCTGGCGCAGCGGCGCCACGTGGGCGCCGGTGGCAGCGAGGCTGACGGCCGCCGCAAAGCCCGCAGCCCCACAGGCTGTTTCGCCAGGCGAGCGGCTGCCAAAGAGCTTTCAAACGAGGCACGGCTTTCTCTCCTCGCTCTTCGGGCGTGGGACCTGTCGCCAGAGCCGCGGCCCTACAGGAAAATGCTTCGCAGGCTGGCGCGGCTGCACCTGGTGGGCGCCGGTGGCGCCGAGGCTGACGGCCGCCACAAAGCCCGCAGCCACACGGGCTGTGGGGCCACGCGAGCGGCCGCCAAAGAGCTTTCCAACGAGGCACGGCTTTCCCTCCTGGCTCTTCGGGCTTGGGAGCTGTCGTCAGAGCCGCAGCCCTACCGGAAAATGCTTCGCAAGCTGGCGCGGCAGCGCCACGTGGGCGCCGGTGGCGCCGAGGCTGACGGCCGCCGCAAAGCCCGCAGCCCCACGGGCTGTGGGGCCACGCAAGAGGCTGCCAAAGAGCTTTCCAACGAGGCATGGCTTTCCCTCCTGGCTCTTTGGGCGTGGGAGCTGTCGCCAGAGCCGCGGCCCTACCGGAAAATGCTTCGCAGGCTGGTGCGGCTGCACCTGGTGGGCGCCGGTGGCGGGGAGGCTGACGGTCGCCGCAAAGCCCGCAGCCACACGGGCTGTGGGGCGACGCGATCGGCTGCCAAAGAGCTTTCCAACGAGGCATGGCTTTCCCTCCTGGCTCTTCGGGCGTGGGAGCTGTCGCCAGAGCCGCGGCCCTACCGGAAAATGCTTCGCAGGCTCGTGCGGCGGCGCCACGTGGGCGCTGGTGGCTCCGAGGCTGACGGCCGCCGCAAAGCCCGCAGCCACACGGGCTGTGGGGCCACGCGAGCGGCTGCCAAAGAGCTTTCCAACGAGGCATGGCTTTCCCTCCCTGCTCTTCGGGCGTGGGAGCTGTCGCCAGAGCCGCAGCCCTACCGGAAAATGCTTCGCAGGCTGGTGCGGCGGTACCACGTGGGCGCCGGTGGCGCCGAGGCTGACGGCCGCCGCAAAGCCCGCAGCCCCATGGGCTGTGGGGCCACGCGAGCGGCTGCCAAAGAGCTTTCCAACGAGGCACGGCTTTCCCTCCTGGCTCTTCGGGCTTGGGAGTTGTCGTCAGAGCCGTGGCCCTACTGGAAAATGCTTCGCAAGCTGGCGCGGCGGCGCCACGTGGGCGCCGGTGGCTCCGAGGCTGACGGCCGCCGCAAAGCTCGCAGCCCCACGGGCTGTGAGGCCACGCGAGCTGCTGCCAAAGAGCTTTCCAACGAGGCACGGCTTTCCCTCCTGGCTCTTCGGGCGTGGGAGCTGTCGCCAGAGCCGCGGCCCTACCGGAAAATGCTTCGCAGGCTGGCGGGGCTGTAGCTGGTAGGCGCCGGTGGCGCTGAGGCTGACGGCCGCCGCAAAGCCCGCAGCCCCACGGGCTGTGGGGCCACGTGAGCGGCTGCCAAAGAGCTTTCCAACGAGGCACAGCTTTCCCTCCTGGCTCTTCGTGCTTGGGAGCTGTCGCCAGAGTTGCGGCCCTACCGGAAAATGCTTCGCAGGCTGGTGGGGCGGCGCCACGTGGGCGCCGGTGGCTCCGAGGCTGACGGCCGCCGCAAAGCCCGCAGCCGCACGGGCTGTTTCGCCAGGCGAGCGGCTGCCAAAGAGCTTTCCAACGAGGCATGGCTTTCCCTCCTGGCTCTTCGGGCGTGGGAGCTGTCGCCAGAGCCGCGGCCCTACCGGAAAATGCTTCGCAGGCTGGTGGGGCGGCGCCACGTGGGCTCCGGTGGCTCCGAGGCTGACAACCGCCGCAAAGCCCGCAGCCCCACGGGCTGTGGGGCCACGCGAGCGGCTGCCAAAGAGCTTTCCAACGAGGCATGGCTTTCCCTCCTGGCTCTTCGGGCTTGGGAGCTGTCGTCAGAACTACAGCCCTACCGGAAAATGCTTCGCAAGCTGGCGCGGCAGCGCCACGTGGGCGCCGGTGGCGCCGAGGCTGACGGCCACCGCAAAGCCCGCAGCCCCACGGGCTGTGGGGCCACGCGAGCGGCTGCCAAAGAGCTTTCCAACGAGGCATGGCTTTCCTTCCTGGCTCTTCGGGCTTGGGAGTTGTCGTCAGAGACGCGGCCCTACCGGAAAATGCTTCGCAGGCTGGCGCGGCTGCACCTGGTGGGCGCCGGTGGCTCCGAGGCTGACGGCCGCGGCAAAGCCCGCAGCCCCACGGGCTGTTTCGCCAGGCGAGCGGCTGCCAAAGAGCTTTCCAACGAGGCATGGCTTTCCCTCCTGGCTCTTCGTGCTTGGGAGCTGTCGCCAGAGTTGCGGCCCTACCGGAAAATGCTTCGCAAGCTGGCGCAGCGGCGCCATGTGGGCGCCGGTGGCGCCGAGGCTGACGGCCGCCACAAAGCCCGCAGCCCCACGGGCTGTGGGGCCACGCGAGAGGCTGCCAAAGAGCTTTCCAACGAGGCATGGCTTTCCCTCCTGGCTCTTCGGGCGTGGGAGCTGTCGCCAGAGACGCGGCCCTACAGGAAAATGCTTCGCAGGCTGGCGCAGCGGCGCCACGTGGGCGCCGGTGGCAGCGAGGCTGACGGCCGCCGCAAAGCCCGCAGCCCCACAGGCTGTTTCGCCAGGCGAGCGGCTGCCAAAGAGCTTTCCAACGAGGCACGGCTTTCTCTCCTCGCTCTTAGGGCGTGGGAGCTGTCGCCAGAGCCGCGGCCCTACAGGAAACTGCTTCGCAGGCTGGCGCAGCGGCGCCACGTGGGCGCCGGTGGCAGGGAGGCTGACGGTCGCCGCATAGCCCGCAGCCCCATGGGCTGTGGGGCCACGCGATCGGCTGCCAAAGAGCTTTCCAACGAGGCACGGCTTTCCCTCCTGGCTCTTCGGGCATGGGAGCTGTCGCCAGAGCCACGGCCCTACCAGAAAATGCTTCGCAGGCTGGCGCGGCTGCACCTGGTGGGTGCCGGTGGCTCCGAGGCTGACGGCCGCCGCAAAGCCCGCAGCCCCACAGGCTGTTTCGCCAGGCGAGCGGCTGCCAAAGAGCTTTCCAACGAGGCACGGCTTTCCCTCCTGGCTCTTCGGGCGTGGGAGCTGTCGCCAGAGAAACGGCCCTACCGGAAAATGCTTCGCAGGCTGGCGCGGCTGCACCTGGTGGGTGCCGGTGGCTCCGAGGCTGACGGCCGCCACAAAGCCCGCAGCCCCACGGGCTGTGGGGCCACGCGAGAGGCTGCCAAAGAGCTTTCCAACGAGGCATGGCTTTCCCTCCTGGCTCTTCGGGCGTGGGAGCTGTCGCCAGAGACGCGGCCCTACAGGAAAATGCTTCGCAGGCTGGCGCAGCGGCGCCACGTGGGCGCCGGTGGCAGCGAGGCTGACGGCCGCCGCAAAGCCCGCAGCCCCACAGGCTGTTTCGCCAGGCGAGCGGCTGCCAAAGAGCTTTCCAACGAGGCATGGCTTTCCCTCCTGGCTCTTCGGGCGTGGGAGCTGTCGCCAGAGCCGCGGCCCTACAGGAAACTGCTTCGCAGGCTGGCGCGGCGGCGCCACGTGCACGACGGTGGCGCGGAGGCTGACGGCCGCCGCAAAGCCCGCAGCCCCACGGGCTGTGGGGCCAGGCGAGCGGCTGCCAAAGAGCTTTCCAACGAGGCACGGCTTTCCCTCCTCGCTCTTCGGGCGTGGGAGCTGTCGCCAGAGCCGCGGCCCTACCGGAAAATGCTTCGCAGGCTGGCGCGGCTGCACCTGGTGGGCGCCGGTGGCTCCGAGGCTGACGGCCGCCGCAAAGCCCGCAGCCCCACGGGCTGTGGGGCCACGCAAGCGGCTGCCAAAGAGCTTTCCAACGAGGCACGGCTTTCCCTCCTGGCTCTTCGGGCTTGGGAGTTGTCGTCAGAGCCGTGGCCCTACTGGAAAACGCTTCGCAAGCTGGCGCGGCGGCGCCTCGTGGGCGCCGGTGGCGCCGAGGCTGACGGCCGCTGCAAAGCCCGCAGCCCCACGGGCTGTGAGGCCACGCGAGCGGCTGCCAAAGAGCTTTCCAACGAGGCACGGCTTTCCCTCTTGGCTCTTCGGGCGTGGGAGTTGTCGCCAGAGCCACGGCCCTACAGGAAAATGCTTCGCAGGCTGGCGCGGCTGCACCTGGTGGGCGCCGGTGGCGGGGAGGCTGATGGCCGCCACAAAGCCCGCAGCCCCACGGGCTGTGGGGCCACGCGATCGGCTGCCAAAGAGCTTTCCAACGAGGCACGGCTTTCCCTCCTGGCTCTTCGGGCTTGGGAGCTGTCGCCAGAGTTGCGGCCCTACCGGAAAATGCTTCGCAGGCTGGTGGGGCGGCGCCACGTGGGCGCCAGTGGCTCCGAGGCTGACGGCCGCCGCAAAGCCCGCAGCCCCACGGGCTGTTTCGCCAGGCGAACGGCTGCCAAAGAGCTTTCCAACAAGGCACGGCTTTCCCTCCTGGCTCTTCGGGCGTGGGAGCTGTCGCCAGAGCCGCAGCCCTACAGGAAAATGCTTCGCAGGCTGGCGCGGCGGCGCCACGTGGGCGCCGGTGTCGCTGAGGCTGACGGCCGCCGGAAAGCCCGCAGCCCCACGGGCTGTGGGGCCACGCGAGCGGCTGCCAAAGAGCTTTCCAACGAGGCACGGCTTTCCCTCCTAGGTCTTCGGGCGTGGGAGCTGTCGCCAGAGACGCGGCCCTACCGGAAAATGCTTCGCAGGCTGGCGCAGCGGCGCCACGTGGGCGCCGGTGGCAGCGAGGCTGACGGCCGCCACAAAGCCCGCAGCCCCACAGGCTGTTTCGCCAGGCGAGCGGCTGCCAAAGAGCTTTCAAACGAGGCACGGCTTTCTCTCCTCGCTCTTCGGGCGTGGGAGCTGTCGCCAGAGCCGCGGCCCTACAGGAAAATGCTTCGCAGGCTGGCGCGGCTGCACCTGGTGGGCGCCGGTGGCGCCGAGGCTGACGGCCGCCACAAAGCCCGCAGCCACACGGGCTGTGGGGCCACGCGAGCGGCCGCCAAAGAGCTTTCCAACGAGGCACGGCTTTCCCTCCTGGCTCTTCGGGCTTGGGAGCTGTCGTCAGAGCCGCAGCCCTACCGGAAAATGCTTCGCAAGCTGGCGCGGCAGCGCCACGTGGGCGCCGGTGGCGCCGAGGCTGACGGCCGCCGCAAAGCCCGCAGCCCCACGGGCTGTGGGGCCACGCAAGAGGCTGCCAAAGAGCTTTCCAACGAGGCATGGCTTTCCCTCCTGGCTCTTCGGGCGTGGGAGCTGTCGCCAGAGCCGCGGCCCTACCGGAAAATGCTTCGCAGGCTGGTGCGGCTGCACCTGGTGGGCGCCGGTGGCGGGGAGGCTGACGGTCGCCGCAAAGCCCGCAGCCACACGGGCTGTGGGGCGACGCGAGTGGCTGCCAAAGAGCTTTCCAACGAGGCATGGCTTTCCCTCCTGGCTCTTCGGGCGTGGGAGCTGTCGCCAGAGCCGCGGCCCTACCGGAAAATGCTTCGCAGGCTCGTGCGGCGGCGCCACGTGGGCGCTGGTGGCTCCGAGGCTGACGGCCGCCGCAAAGCCCGCAGCCACACGGGCTGTGGGGCCACGCGAGCGGCTGCCAAAGAGCTTTCCAACGAGGCATGGCTTTCCCTCCCTGCTCTTCGGGCGTGGGAGCTGTCGCCAGAGCCGCAGCCCTACCGGAAAATGCTTCGCAGGCTGGTGCGGCGGTACCACGTGGGCGCCGGTGGCGCCGAGGCTGACGGCCGCCGCAAAGCCCGCAGCCCCATGGGCTGTGGGGCCACGCGAGCGGCTGCCAAAGAGCTTTCCAACGAGGCACGGCTTTCCCTCCTGGCTCTTCGGGCTTGGGAGTTGTCGTCAGAGCCGTGGCCCTACTGGAAAATGCTTCGCAAGCTGGCGCGGCGGCGCCACGTGGGCGCCGGTGGCTCCGAGGCTGACGGCCGCCGCAAAGCTCGCAGCCCCACGGGCTGTGAGGCCACGCGAGCTGCTGCCAAAGAGCTTTCCAACGAGGCACGGCTTTCCCTCCTGGCTCTTCGGGCGTGGGAGCTGTCGCCAGAGCCGCGGCCCTACCGGAAAATGCTTCGCAGGCTGGCGGGGCTGTAGCTGGTAGGCGCCGGTGGCGCTGAGGCTGACGGCCGCCGCAAAGCCCGCAGCCCCACGGGCTGTGGGGCCACGTGAGCGGCTGCCAAAGAGCTTTCCAACGAGGCACAGCTTTCCCTCCTGGCTCTTCGTGCTTGGGAGCTGTCGCCAGAGTTGCGGCCCTACCGGAAAATGCTTCGCAGGCTGGTGGGGCGGCGCCACGTGGGCGCCGGTGGCTCCGAGGCTGACGGCCGCCGCAAAGCCCGCAGCCGCACGGGCTGTTTCGCCAGGCGAGCGGCTGCCAAAGAGCTTTCCAACGAGGCATGGCTTTCCCTCCTGGCTCTTCGGGCGTGGGAGCTGTCGCCAGAGCCGCGGCCCTACCGGAAAATGCTTCGCAGGCTGGTGGGGCGGCGCCACGTGGGCTCCGGTGGCTCCGAGGCTGACAACCGCCGCAAAGCCCGCAGCCCCACGGGCTGTGGGGCCACGCGAGCGGCTGCCAAAGAGCTTTCCAACGAGGCATGGCTTTCCCTCCTGGCTCTTCGGGCTTGTGAGCTGTCGTCAGAACTACAGCCCTACCGGAAAATGCTTCGCAAGCTGGCGCGGCAGCGCCACGTGGGCGCCGGTGGCGCCGAGGCTGACGGCCACCGCAAAGCCCGCAGCCCCACGGGCTGTGGGGCCACGCGAGCGGCTGCCAAAGAGCTTTCCAACGAGGCATGGCTTTCCTTCCTGGCTCTTCGGGCTTGGGAGTTGTCGTCAGAGACGCGGCCCTACCGGAAAATGCTTCGCAGGCTGGCGCGGCTGCACCTGGTGGGCGCCGGTGGCGGGGAGGCTGACGGCCGCCGCAAAGCCCGCAGCCCCACGGGCTGTTTCGCCAGGCGAGCGGCTGCCAAAGAGCTTTCCAACGAGGCATGGCTTTCCCTCCTGGCTCTTCGGGCTTGGGAGCTGTCGTCAGAGCTGCAGCCCTACCGGAAAATGCTTCGCAAGCTGGCGCGGCAGCGCCACGTAGGCGCCGGTGGTGCTGAGGCTGACGGCCGCCGCAAAGCCCGCAGCCCCACGGGCTGTGGGGCCACGCGAGCGGCTGCCAAAGAGCTTTCCAACGAGGCACGGCTTTCCCTCCTGGCTCTTCGGGCGTGGGAGCTGTCGCCAGAGTCGCGGCCCTACCGGAAAATGCTTCGCAGGCTGGCGCGGCTGTAGCGGGTGGGCGCCGGTGGCGGGGAGGCTGACGGCCGCCACAAAGCCCGCAGCCCCACGGGCTGTGGGGCCACGCGAGCGGCTGCCAAAGAGCTTTCCAACGAGGCATGGCTTTCCCTCCTGGGTCTTCGTGCTTGGGAGCTGTCGCCAGAGTTGCGGCCCTACCGGAAAATGCTTCGCAGGCTGGTGGGGCGGCGCCACGTGGGCGCCGGTGGCTCCGAGGCTGACGGCCGCCGCAAAGCCCGCAGCCGCACGGGCGGTTTCGCCAGGCGAGCGGCTGCCAAAGAGCTTTCCAACGAGGCATGGCTTTCCCTCCTGGCTCTTCGGGCTTGGGAGCTGTCGCCAGAGTTGCGGCCCTACCGGAAAATGCTTCGCAAGCTGGCGCGGCAGCGCCACGTGGGCACCGTTGGCGGCGAGGCTGACGGCCGCCGCAAAGCCCGCAGCCACACGGGCTGTTTCGCCAGGCGAGCGGCTGCCAAAGAGCTTTCCAACGAGGCACGGCTTTCCCTCCTGGCTCTTCGGGCGTGGGAGCTGTCGCCAGAGCCGCAGCCCTACCGGAAAATGCTTCGCAGACTGGTGCGGCGGCGCCACGTGGGCGCCGGTGTCGCCGAGGCTGACGGCCGCCGCAAAGCCCGCAGCCCCACGGGCTGTGGGGCAACGCGAGAGGCTGCCAAAGAGCTTTCCAACGAGGCATGGCTTTCCCTCCTGGCTCTTCGGGCGTGGGAGCTGTCGCCAGAGACGCGGCCCTACAGGAAAATGATTCGCAGGCTGGCGCAGCGGCGCCACGTGTGCGCCGGTCGCAGCGAGGCTGACGGCCGCCGCAAAGCCCGCAGCCCCACGGGCTGTGAGGCCACGCGAGCGGCTGCCAAAGAGCTTTCCAACGAGGCACGGCTTTCTCTCCTTGCTCTTCGGGCGTGGGAGCTGTCGCCAGAGCCGCGGCCCTACCGGAAAATGCTTCGCAGGCTGGTGGGGCGGCGCCACGTGGGCGCCGGTGGCTCCGAGGCTGACGGCCGCCGCAAAGCCCGCAGCCCCACAGGCTGTTTCGCCAGGCGAGCGGCTGCCAAAGAGCTTTCCAACGAGGCACGGCTTTCCCTCCTGGCTCTTCGGGCGTGGGAGCTGTCGCCAGAGCCGCGGCCCTACCGGAAAATGCTTCGCAGGCTGGCGCGGCAGCGCCACGTGGGCGCCGGTGTCAGCAAGGCTGACGGCCGCCGCAAAGCCCGCAGCCCCACAGGCTGTTTCGCCAAACGAGCGGCTGCCAAAGAGCTTTCCAACGAGGCATGGCTTTCCCTCCTGGCTCTTCGGGCTTGGGAGCTGTCGTCAGATCCGCGGCCCTACAGGAAAATGCTTCGCAGGCTGGCGCGGCTGCACCTGGTGGGCGCCGGTGGCGGGGAGGCTGACGGCCGCCACAAAGCCCGCAGCCCCACGGGCTGTGGGGCCACGCGATCGGCTGCCAAAGAGCTTTCCAACGAGGCACGGCTTTCCCTCCTGGCTCTTCGGGCTTGGGAGCTGTCGCCAGAGTTGCAGTCCTACCGGAAAATGCTTCGCAGGCTGGTGGGGCGGCGCCACGTGGGCGCCGGTGGCTCCGAGACTGACGGCCGCCGCAAAGCCCGCAGCCCCACGGGCTGTGGGGCCACGCGAGCGGCCGCCAAAGAGCTTTCCAACGAGGCACGGCTTTCCCTCCTGGCTCTTCGGGCGTGGGAGCTGTCGCCAGAGCCGCGGCCCTACCGGAAAATGCTTCGTAGGCTGGCGCAGCGGCGCCACGTGGGCGCCGGTGGCAGCGAGGATGACAGCCGCTGCAAAGCCCGCAGCCCCACAGGCTGTTTCGCCAGGCGAGCGGCTGCCAAAGAGCTTTCCAACGAGGCACGGCTTTCCCTCCTAGGTCTTCGGGCTTGGGAGCTGTCGCCAGAGTTGCAGTCCTACCGGAAAATGCTTCGCAGGCTGGTGGGGCGGCGCCACGTGGGCGCCGGTGGCTCCGAGACTGACGGCCGCCGCAAAGCCCGCAGCCCCACGGGCTGTGGGGCCACGCGAGCGGCTGCCAAAGAGCTTTCCAACGAGGCACGGCTTTCCCTCCCGGCTCTTCGGGCGTGGGAGCTGTCGCCAGAGTCGCGGCCCTACCGCAAAAAGCTCTGCATACTTGCGCGGCGGCGCCACATGGGCACCGTTGGCGGAGAGGCTGACGGCCGCCGCAAAGCCCGCAGCCCCACGGGCTGTGGGGCCACGGAAGAGGCTGCCAAAGAGCTTTCCAACGAGGCACGGCTTTCCCTCCTGGCTCTTCGGGCGTGGGAGCTGTCGCCAGAGCCGCGGCCCTACCGGAAAATGCTTCGCAGGCTGGTGGGGCGGCGCCACGTGGGCGCCGGTGGCTCCGAGGCTGACGGCCGCCGCAAAGCCCGCAGCCCCACAGGCTGTTTCGCCAGGCGAGCGGCTGCCAAAGAGCTTTCCAACGAGGCACAGCTTTCCCTCCTGGCTCTTCGGGCGTGGGAGCTGTCGCCAGAGCCGCAGCCCTACAGGAAAATGCTTCGCAGGCTGGCACAGCGGCGCCACGTGGGCGCCGGTGGCGCGGAGGCTGACGGCCGCCGCAAAGCCCGCAGCCCCACGGGTAGATTGACCAGGCGAGCGGCTGCCAAAGAGCTTTCCAACGAGGCACGGCTTTCCCTCCTGGCTCTTCGGGCTTGGGAGTTGTCGTCAGAGCCGCAGCCCTACCGGAAAATGCTTCGCAAGCTGGTGCGGCGGCACAACGTGGGCGCCGGTGTCGCCGAGGCTGACGGCCGCCGCAAAGCCCGCAGCCCCACGGGCTGTGGGGCCACGCGAGCGGCTGCCAAAGAGCTTTCCAACGAGGCACGGCTTTCCCTCCTGGCTCTTCGGGCGTGGGAGCTGTCGCCAGAGACGCGGCCCTACCGGAAAATGCTTCGCAAGCTGGCGCGGCAGCGCCACGTGGGCACCGGTGGCTCTGAGGCTGACGGCCGCCACAAAGCCCGCAGCCCCACGGGCTGTTTCGCCAGGCGAGCGGCTGCCAAAGAGCTTTCCAACGAGGCACGGCTTTCCCTCCTGGCTCTTCGGGCGTTGGAGCTGTCGCCAGAGCCGCGGACCTACCGCAAAATGCTTCGCAGGCTAGCGCGGCGGCGCCATGTGGGTGCCGGTTGCGCCGAGGCTGACGGCCGCCGCAAAGCCCGCAGCCCCACGGGCTGTGGGGCCACGCGAGCGGCTGCCGAAGAGCTTTCCAACGAGGCACGGCTTTCCCTCCTGGCTCTTCGGGCGTGGGAGCTGTCGCCAGAGCCGGGGCCCTACAGGAAAATGCTTCGCAGGCTGGCGCGGTTGCACCTGGTGGGCGCCGGTGGCGGGGAGGCTGACGGCCGCCACAAAGTCCGCAGCCCCACGGGCTGTGGGGCCACGCGAGCGGCTGCCAAAGAGCTTTCCAACGAGGCACGGCTTTCCCTCCTGGCTCTTCGTCCTTGGGAGCTGTCGCCAGAGTTGCGGCCCTACCGGAAAATGCTTTGCAGGCTGGTGTGGCGGCGCCACGTGGGCGCCGGTGGCTCCGAGGCTGACGGCCGCCGCAAAGCCCGCAGCCCCACGGGCTGTTTCGCCAGGCGAGCGGCTGCCAAAGAGCTTTCCAACGAGGCATGGCTTTCCCTCCTGGCTCTTTGGGCGTGGGAGCTGTCGCCAGAGCCGCGGCCCTACCGGAAAATGCTTCGCAGGCTGGCGCGGCTGTACCTGGTGGGCGCCGGTGGCGCCGAGGCTGACGGCCGCGGCAAAGCCCGCAGCCCCACGGGCTGTGGGGCCACGCGAGCGGCTGCCAAAGAGCTTTCCAACGAGGCACGGCTTTCCCTCCTGGCTCTTCGGGCGTGGGAGCTGTCGGCAGAGCCGCGGCCCTACCGGAAAATGCTTCGCAGGCTGGCGCAGCGGCGCCAGCCTGGGCGCCGGTGGCAGCGAGGCTGACGGCCGCCGCAAAGCCCGCAGCCACACGGGCTGTGGGGCCACGCGAGCGGCTGCCAAAGAGCTTTCCAACGAGGCATGGCTTTCCCTCCTTGCTCTTCGGGCGTGGGAGCTTTCGTCAGAGCCGCGGCCCTACCGGAAAAAGCTCTGCATTCTTGCGCGGCGGCGCCACGTGGGCGCCGGTCGCGGCGAGGCTGACGGCCGCCGCAAAGCCCGCAGCCCCACGGGCTGTGGGGCCACGCGAGCGGCTGCCAAAGAGCTTTCCAACGAGGCACGGCTTTTCCTCCTGGCTCTTCGTGCTTGGGAGCTGTCGCCAGAGTTGCGGCCCTACCGGAAAATGCTTCGTAGGCTGGTGGGGCGGCGCCACGTGGGCACCGGTGGCTCCGAGGCTGACGGCCGCCGCAAAGCCCGCAGCCCCACGGGCTGTTTCGCCAGGCGAGCGGCTGCCAAAGAGCTTTCCAAGGAGGCACGGCTTTCCCTCCTGGCTCTTCGGGCGTGGGAGCTGTCGCCAGAGCCACGGCTATACCGGAAAATGCTTCGCAGACTGGCGCAGCGGCGCCACGTGAGCGCCGGTGGCAGCGAGGATGACGGCCGCCGCAAAGCCCGCAGCCCCACGGGCTGTGGGGCCACGCGAGCGGCTGCCAAAGAGCTTTCCAACGAGGCATGGCTTTCCCTCCTGGCTCTTCGGGCGTGGGAGCTGTCGCCAGAGCCGCGGCCCTACTGGAAAATGCTTCGCAGGCTGGCGCGGCTGTAGCTGGTGGGCGCCGGCGGCGCTGAGGCTGACGGCCGCCGCAAAGCCCGCAGCCCCACGGGCTGTGGGGCCACGCGAGCGGCTGCCAACGAGCTTTCCAACGAGGCATGGCTTTCCCTCCTGGCTCTTCGGGCGTGGGAGCTGTCGCCAGAGCCGCGGCCCTACCGGAAAATGCTTCGTAGGCTGGTGCGGCGGCGCCACGTGGGCGCCGGTGGCAGCGAGGATGACGGCCGCCGCAAAGCCCGCAGCCCCACGGGCTGTGGGGCCACGCGAGCGGCTGCCAAAGAGCTTTCCAGCGAGGCACGGCTTTCCCTCCTGGCTCTTCGGGCGTGGGAGCTGTCGCCAGAGCCGCGGCCCTACCGGAAAATGCTTCGCAGGCTGGCGCGGCTGTACCTGGTGGGCGCCGGTGGCGCCGAGGCTGACGGCCGCCGCAAAGCCCGCAGCCCCACGGGCTGTGGGGCCACGCGAGCGGCTGCCAAAGAGCTTTCCAGCGAGGCACGGCTTTCCCTCCTGGCTCTTCGGGCGTGGGAGCTGTCGCCAGAGCCGCGGCCCTACCGGAAAATGGTTTGGAGGCTGGCGCGGCGGCACCACCTCGGGCTGCGGGCTTTCCTGCTGCCTTCAGAGTCTCACAGCCACCCTTTCCCACTTGGCACCACGCCAGCCTCTAGCATTTCTATTATTAAGTCAAGACAGTGTACGACTTAACATCATACAGAGCGCTACACATCAATACATGCTCAAATTAAGCATAGCCACTGGAACAATTGGCAATACAGTGCCATCGTATGTTACCAAGTGTCACATCTCATTGAAGACAATGACAGAGCGATGCAACGTCAAGCGTAACACAGTACTGGGCCGTGCGAGGCAATACGCCGTCACAGAATCACCAATAGAGAAATTCACAACGGAGTGCAGTCTTACGATAGAATCTCTAAAGCCACCGTTAAGCCAGTGACAGGCGGTACAATGCCACACGTTACAGTATACAGGGCAGTACAACCCGATTCGCAGACAAATAAATTAGAGCAAATTACAAGACTCCCAATACAGTACAGTACAATGCCAGACCGTCTCAGATGTCGGTCAAGACAATGCCAGGGCAATGCAGTGCAAGACATAACGTTATACAGGTCAGTACAAGGCAATACGCAGTCAAATGAAGAACAGTAAACTACAATACCCAAACCACACTGGCAAACAATGGCAAACAATCACACATGTCGGTCGAGACAATGACAACGCGAGACAGAACACCGTGCAGGGCAGCGCAAGGCAGTACACAGTCAAATAGAGAACAGCTGACCAGAAAACCCGCACTACGCTGCCGTACGATCTCAAAACATCTCGGATGGCAGTCAAGGCAATTACAGGGCAAGACAAAGCACTACGTCGCAGTACACAAGGCAGTACAAGGCAATACTCAGTCAAATAAATAACAGACAGTCACAAAATTCACAGTGCAGTGAATTCACATGGGTCAGATGGCAACCAAAAGAAGGACAGGGCAATACAAGGCGAGAGGTAACCCAATACGGGGCCGGACAAGGCAATATGCAGTTGTGGCGGGTGGAGCGATTCACTTCAGTCCTGAGAGAAGTAGAGAAACATTTAGAAACATCAACACAGTGTTTCGACAAAGGCAGCAGTGAACGTAACATCCCTTTACCAGGTTCCGTGGCCACGTACCCCAGATCATTTATTGCACAGGGGCCAGGGTCAGACGAGCTGTTAGGGAGACCCTCCCGTCGAGCCACAACCCCCTTGCTTTCTAAACTCCTTCTTGAAGAGCAGTCTAAGTGCGGCTGGATCCAATTCCTAGCCCTGGACTTGGGCACCGGTTCACCTCTAAAGGATTGTATCCGCGCCATCAACCCTTTATATCACTGAGCTAAGGCTACGAGGTTTAGCGTGGTATTAGTCACTTACCGAGACTCTGTTGCGGCAAGGGATCTCTCAGCCTTGAGGAGCAGAACCTGAAGCAAGCGTCCCCGCTCAAGGGCACATCCTGGTGCTATGACAGACTATGACAGGCAATACTATGACAGGGCAATACAATGCGAGACGTAACTTTACACAGGGCAGTACAAGGCCAATACACAGTCAAATAGGGAATGACCGATCACAAAATTGATGCACGGTCAAATAGAGTACAACAGCCTAAGAAGCCCTCAATACAGTGCCTGTCAACGCCAGAATACATCAGATGGCTCGCAGCACGGTGAGAGGGCAATACGACGCAAGACTCAGGAAAATACAGGGCAGTACAAAGCAATACGTAGTCAAATATAGAACAGCCGATCAAAAACACCCTCAGTTCGGTGCGGTACAACCCCAGAGAGTGTAAAAGGACAGTTAAGACTATTTCATGGCAACACAACGCACAATGTAACACAATACAGGTTGCTACAACACGATACAGAATAATATAGGAAACAACCCATCAAAACGCCACAATACGGTGCAGTACGATCCCACACGGTCTCGGGTGGCAGTCAAAACAACTATAGGGCGACACGATCCAAGATGCAACATTACACGACAGAGCAGAACTGAAGACGCAGTCAACTAAATACCAACCAATTAGAAGAACCGCAATACAGTGCGGGAGAAAACAAAAATAAATGGAGATGCCAGTCAAGACAATGACAGAGCAATACAAGGCAAGAAATAACGCAATACAGGGCAGTACAGTGAAATACACGGTCAAATAAATAACTGATTAAGTATCCCGCAATACCGTGCGATGCAATGCCAAAACGCGTGAGACAGCAGTCGAGGCAGTGACAGAGCTATACAATGGAAGACGTAACAATGCAGGGCTGTACAACACCAAAATGTATCAGATGGCACTCAGAACAATAACATGGCGATACAATGCAAGCCGCAACACAATACAAGGTGGTAACAAGGCAATACACGGTCAAACACAGACTAACGAATAAAACCTGCACAATACGGATCGCTGCAATCCCAGAACATCTAAAGTGACAGTGAACGGAATGACGGGGCAGTACAATGCAAGATACAACACTAGACAGGGCAATACGCATTCAAATAACGCACAACCGATTAAAAAACCCACAATACACACCAGTACAATGCCGGAACAGATCAGATGGCAGTCCGGGCAAATAGAGGACAATACAATGCCAAACGTGATGCCATACAGGGCCGGACAAGGCAATACGCAGTTGTGGCAGGCCGAGCGGCTAACTTCGCTTCTAAGAGAGAAGCGGTGAAACATTCAGAAACATCAACACAGTGATTCTCCAAAGGCAGCAGCGCATGTGACGGCGCTTTACCAGATTCCATATGGCCACGCACCCCGGATTATTTACTGCCTAGGGGCCAGGGTCAGACAAGCTGTCAGGGAGACCCTCCCGTTGAGTCACGAGGCTCGGAAAGGACCCCCTTGCTTTCTAAACTCCTTCTCGGAGAGGAGTCTAGGTGCGGCTGGATCCAATTCCTAGCCCCGGACTTAGGCAACGGTTCACCTCTAAAGGATTGTATCTGCGCCATCGACCCTTTATATCACTGAGCTAAGGCTACAAGGTTTTGTATGCTATTAGTCACTTACTGAGAATCTGTTGCGGCAAGGCATCTCTATCTCGAGGAGCAGAACCTTAATTGAGCGTCCCTGCTCAAGGGGAGATCCTGGCACGGAGGCCCCTGCCATGCAGAAGTCAAAAGGCTCTTGGGCTGTCCACTATTTATGGGGTAAGCTAATTGACTTATAGTCACATCAGCACAGGAACAAAATATCTAGGTCCCCACTGTGTTGCCAACCATCCCCCAACTTCAAGTACCACTCAGAACAACTCCATGGATGATTGGGGCGCCAAAACGAAGGGGCGCCCGCACCACCCCAGCAGTCAAATAAGGAACAACCAATGGAACTTTCACAATAAATAAGTACAATCCCAGACAGTCCAAAGTAACAGCCAAGACAACGACAGACCAATACAGTGCAAGACCTAACATCACACAGAGCAGTAAAAGGCAACGCGCAGCCAAGTCAAGAACAGTTAAAATACCCATAATCCAGTGCAGCACTATGACACTGTCCCAAAACGCAGTCAAAACAATGACAGAGTAATGCAACACGAGCTGTAACACAATACAGGGCAGCACAAAGCAATACACAGTCACACAAAGAACAGCCAATTACAAAACCCACAACAGAACGCCCTACGATCTCAGGAAGTCTCAGAGGGCAGTCACGGCAAATACAGGGCAATATGGTGCAAGATAACACAATACAGGCCACTGCCAGCCAATACTCAGTCAAATAAATAACAGACAGTCAAAAAATTCACAATGCAGTGCACTACTATGACACCATGGGTCAGGTGGCAATCATGACAACGATAGGGCAATACAAGGCAAGACGTAACCCAACACGGGGCCGGACAAGGCAATATGCAGTTGTGGCAGGTGGAGCCATTCACTTCACTCCTAAGAGAAAAGTAGAGAAACATTCAGAAACATCAACACAGTGATTCTCCAAAGGCAGCAGTGCGCATGACGGCGCTTTATCAGGTTCCGTGGCCACGCACCCTGGATTATTTCCTGCCTAGGGGCCAGGGTCAGACGAGCTGTCAGGGAGACCCTCCCGTTGAGTCACGAGGCTCGGAAAGGACCCCCTTGCTTTCTAAACTCCTTCTCGGAGAGGAGTCTAGGTGCGGCTGGATCCAATTCCTAGCTCGGAGAGGACCCCCTTGCTTTCTAAACTCCTTCTCGGAGAGGAGTCTAGGTGCGGCTGGATCCAATTCCTAGCCCCGGACTTGGGCAACGGTTCACCTCTAAAGGATTATGTCTGTGCCGTCAACCCTTTACATGGCTCATAAAAAACAGCTGATGAAGGAAGTGACAATATGGTGGCCTACAACGGCAGAATAGATCAGATGACAATCAAGACAACAACAGAGCAATACAATGGAAGACGTAACACCACACGGGGCCGGACAAGGCAATACACAGCCACATCAGAACCCATGAGAGACATCAAACTACAGTCCAGACCTAGGACAGATTCTCTAACGTGACCGTCAAGACGACAGGGCAATGCAATGCAAGATGTAACACAGGCCATATGCAGTTGTGGCGGGTGCAGTGATAAAATTCACTCCTAAGAGAGAGGTAGAGAAACATTAACAAACATAACAGTGATTCACTAAAGGTAGCAGCGCACGTGATGGCACTTTACCAGGTTCCATATGGCCACGCACCCCGGGTCATTTACTGCCTCAGGGCCAGGGTCTGACACGCTGTCTGGGAGACCCTCCTGTTGAGTCACGAGGCTCGGAAAGGACCCCCTTGCTTTGTAAACTCCTTCTCCGAGAGGAGTCTAGGTGCGGCTGGATCCCATCCTCGCCCCGGACTTGGGCAACGGTTCACCTCTAAAGGATCATATCTGCGTGATCAAACCCTTCGTATCGCTCAGCTAAGATGGCAAAGTCTGGCATGCTGTTAGTCACTTACCCAGAATCTGTTGCGGCAAGGCTTCTCTCAACCTAGAGGAGCAGAACCTTAAGTGAGTGTCCCCGGGAAATGCTGGCAAACAGGCCGCTGCCTTGCAAGGAAGCTCAAAGGGCTCTTGGTCTGTCCGCTAGGTCTATAGCAAGCTAACTGACTCACAGTGTCTTGACTCTGGTGCCAGCCACCCCACAAAGTTCAAGTGCCACTCGTAGCGACTCCTGCTGGTCGTTATAGCTCGAGCAGCAGCCTGGAGGAAAAAGGGGGGTGACATCGCAACAGCGGTCAAATACAGAACAACCGGTTAAAAATTGCACAATACTGTGCCAGAGACTCTAAAATAACTGGCAAGACAACGACAGGGCAACACCATGCAAGATCTAACCTTACACAGGGCAGTACAAGGCAACATACAATCAAATGCAGAGCAGACAATGAAAGAATTGACGGTACGGTGCCATACAACGGTAGAATATATCAGATGTCGGTCACCACAATGACAGAGCAATACAAGGCAAGACGTAACGCGATACGGGGCCCTACCAGGCGACACAGTCAAGGAAACAACAACCCATGAAAGAATTCACAATACAGCGCGGTCCTAGGACGGAACGTGTAAAATGACCGTCGAGACAGTGACAGGGCAATACAATGCAAGACACAACACCATACCAGGTGGTAACAAGGCAACATGCAGCCAAACGAAGAACAACCGATTAAGAAACCCAGCATACGTTCAACTGTAATACCAGAAAACATCAGAAGGCAGTCAAGACAACGACAGCACACTATAACATGAGAAGTAACACAATACACAGCAGTACAAGGCATTACACAGTCAAATAAAGAAGAACCGATTAAAAACCACACAATACAGTGCGGTGCGATGCCAGAGTGGATCAGAAGGCAGTCGAGACTATGACGGGGCAATATAATGCAAGATGTTACACAATACAGGGCGGTACAAGGCATTAGAAAGCCAGATGAAGAACAACCGATTAAAAAACCCGCAATACAGCGTGGTACGAGGCCCGAACAGATCAGAAGGCAGTCAAGGCTACGACGGGGCAATATAACACGAGACATAACGCAATAGAGGGCGGTACAAGGCATTACACAGTCAAAGAACAACCGATTAAAAAAAAAAAACCACGCAACACGGTGTGGTACGATGCCAGAATAGAACACAGAGCAATCAAGAGCGTGACGGGGCAACACGATGCGAAACCGATACTGAGTGAGGCGGAGCAATACTATTTCAAATATACAAGAACATAGTACGGAACCAAATTCTTAAGCGTACGACACAAGACCATCTCAAATGGCAGTCAAGGAAGTTACTGAGCAACGTAATCCCGATTTGCACAAAATGGTGCCATCAGGCACCATCACGTCCATCAACACTAAGTTGTACTGCAACTGTACCCCGCATCACACGCGCCGTACCCTTCTGCTCACCTGCTCCGCATGGATTCTGGGTTTGGACTTTGTGGCACACTCTGGTTCTGGCACCTAAAACACCTAAGACACAATATTACTGTTGAGCTTACGGGAAACCACCACCCCCATGCGCTACCTCTCTGCTACCCAGCTCACCTCCAACGCTCGTCCGGCTCCGGATGCCTGCGGCGCCTGCAAAACCAAAGACAAACACTCCCCTGAGCCGCAATGTAGCACTGGGCTATTAGATGCCAACGTGTCCACAACCGCCTCACTTGCTGGGACTACTCAGTGGGTGCGCAGCATCGCCCCTCTGACCCTGCATGTCACACCAACCGAAGAAACACACGCCGAGATACTGCCCAAAACCCTACCAAATTCCCCATCTCCCACTCCCTCACCTTGCCCGCCCATCCTCCCCCGAGGCGTGCAACCTGAAGGCTCGCAAACCACCCATAAAACCCAACAGACATGGGTTGCTTTAAAACTTGAAAGTTGCTCCCTCTGAGGCAGATGTGATAAGGTCAGCAGCGGCGGGTGGGCTGAAGTGACTGACTCATCCCCATCCCCACATCCCATGTCATTCATTGCTTCAAAACTTCAAATTGGAAAGAACCAATACATACAGTACTCAGAGCCACATCTTCTCTCTAATACCACGTGCTGACTCACCTTCTTACATTGCTCTCCTCTCCTACGCTGCCCCGCCAAGCTTGTCCTGTTGCATCTGCAAGAACGACATCAGAGAAATCACCCTGAGGCAGAGCAATAGAGTCATAACAACAAAAAGTCTTGCACCTTTTTACAAATACCCTCTAAGGTCCAAATACAACCGTACACAAAGAAAATTACAAAAAAAAAATCCGCACCAAAACCAGCTGTACCCTCTTCCACATGAACTCTTCTTCACTGCTGCTGTATTGCCTTTCCAACATGCCTCTGCTCTTCCCAAACAAAACAGAAGAGGTGTCTACACAGCCTCCCAATGGCTACCCTGAGACAACTCTAACACCTTTGCCCCGATCTACTGGGATTCATGTACTACATATAGACTCTCCACAGGATTCCGCCCACCCTGGACACTACGTGCCCAGGCAGGGCAGCCCCGAGCCAAACACTCACGGTTACGGACAGACACTACACGGAACGCTACGAACGACACGCCTCAAAGATGAGAGAAAACTCTCAGCAAGAAAGATGACACGGGGACCAAAGTCACCATCGTGCAAGAAAATCTGTGGGATCGTGATGATGTCAACATGAAGACGCTCTACGGAACCCCCTGAAGCAAACTGTAGAACGTGATGGTACGTAATAAGAATGGACTGTTGAGCCCGCTAAGATGGACGTGCAGGAAGTCTGGCTTCAAGACCTAAGAACGTAACGACGCAGGGAAGAACTCCCAGACGTGGAAGTGGGCCGTCCAGAAACTTCCGAGAGGCAAGATTGATGCACGCTTTAAGATGCTAACGCAAGAAGAGCATCAGATGAATGGTGCTACGCCCACAGGCCCAAGCATTCGAGACCCTAAGGATGACGCCCAGGGCCCCACGTCGTGCTCCTGGAGCTCAAAGATGACCTCGAGACCCAAGAAGGGGCGAAGATACACAACACAGACCACATGAACGACATGACAACACGCACGGGCTGGAACTGCCCTGCCCGGGACACGCTAGCGTCACACTGAGCAGTAAGCAACATCCTTTACCTTCCTAAATATGACTGTGCCCCGGGACAGCCCTCGCCACTACGCTAACGTCAAAGACCCCATTTTGCAATTGTCCACCTCGGCCCCTCTCCGGCGCCTGACTGTCAACTTAGCTTTTGGAGGGCCAGCCATCTGAATCCTTCTTCGATGCGGTCCGCAAAAACCAGCCATCCGATACATTTCCGCAGTCACCAGGTTCCTCCTCTTCCTCTGCAAAAGGAAAATAAAACATAATCCCAGAGGCCGCCACAGCACCAGCAATAAGCATCCTGAGAGGAGATGCCAACCTCTTCGACGACACGCTCAGCCTCCCGAATGCCGTGGCGTTCTGCTTGCCCGCTCTGCGCCGATTCCGGAGTCCGAGGCTGCAATGATAGTTATTCACAGCACCTAAGAGACCAAGAAACACAACATTACCACTGCGCTTCTGCCAAACCGCCACACCATCAACTCCTATCTTCTGTCTTCATTCACATGAAAAAAAAAGTACCCAATTGTATTCATAGAGGCGCCAGTCACATCTTCCCTCTAATGCCACATGCCGAGCCACCTCCGTACAGCGCTCCTCTCGGCTCCCCTACGTCACCCTGCACATCTCATCTCTCGGCATCTAAAAAGAGAAAAAAAAAAAAAATCCAACATTACGCCGATGCAGAGCGATAGCTTAATTCCAAAGGTCTTGTTTCTACTTCGGAACACTGTTCAATTAGATCCAACTACAGCCTGCCATCAAAAAAAAAAAAACCACAGAAAAAGCCCACAAACATTACACCCCACACAAAGCAGCCTGAACATCTTTGAGATACTGTGTCCTTCACTGACTGTGAACAGCCTCTCCGACTTGGCTCTGCTTATGCCAACACCCACTAATAAAACACCCACGCACCCAACCTACTGAGAGCAAATTAATTCCAGATGACTACCCAACCTTTGCCTCGGTCGCCACAGATCCACATATTAACTGTAGACTCTCGTCACTATTCTGCCTGCCCTGGACTCTACACACCCGGGCAGGGGGGCTCCGAGCCAGACACACACACAAGCACAGACCAACACTACACAAAACGCTAAAAACAACGCATCTCAAGGATGAGAGAAAACTCTCAGCAAGAAGGATGACACCCAGACGGAAGTCACCGTCGGGCAAGACGACCTGGAGACCGTGGTGGTGATGTGAAGAGGCTCTATGGAAGCCCCTGAAACAGAGTGTAGGACATCATCATCTGTGATAAGAAGGGACTGTCAAGACTGATAAGATGTATGCGGGGGAAGCCTGGCTTCAAGACCTAAGAACATAATGACATAGGGAAGAAGTCCCAGTTGTAGACGCGGGCCATCCGGAAACTTCCAAGACGCAAGACCAATGCAAGCTTTAAGCTTCTAACGCAAGACGACCAGCAGCCGAATGGTGCTATGCCCATGGGTGCAGGCGTTCGAGACCCTAGGGATGGCGCCTGAGGCGCCATGCCGTGCTCCTGGAGCTTAAAGATGACCTCGAGACCCAAGAAAGGTCTAAGACACAGAACACGGACCACACGAAAGACAACAACACACACAGGCTGGAACAACCCTGCCCGGGAATGCCGAACAGTAAGCCGCATCCCTTACGTGCCTAAAGGAGACTGCCCTCCAGGACAAACCTCTCCCCTACGCCAACTTCAAAGACACCTTTTTGCAATTCTCAACCTCGTCCCCTCTCGAGCGCCAGTCTCTCAACTTAGCTTTTGGAGGGCCAGGGGTCCGAATCCATCCTTGAGGCAGTCCACAGAAAACAGCCATCCAGTACGTTCCTGTGGTCACCAGCTTCCTCCTCTTCCTCTGCAAAAGGAAAAGAAAAAAAAAAGTTATCCCAAAAGCAGCCACAGCACCAGCAATAAGCATCCTGAGAGGAGATGCCGACCTCTTCCACAACACCCTCAGCCTCATGAACACCGAGGCATTCTGCTCGCCCGCTCAGCGCCAATTCCAGAGTCTGACGCTGCGGCAACAGTTATTCACGGCACCTAAGATACCAAGAAACACAGCATTACCACTGCGCTACTGCCAAACCACCAGTCCCGTGCTCCTCCTCGATACTATCTGGCTCACCTCAAATGCGAGAGCCTAGAGCACACCAGGCTCCGACGACACCCGAACCCATCTGCAAAACCTGTCCAAGAAGGACTCATGAACCCGGCTCCCTTTTCTAGCCCTCCCCCAGTGCCAAAACTTTAGAAACCCCTTCTCTTCTCCCTGAGCTGCCAGGGAAGGAGCCCCGCTTCTTCCCCATAGATCCCACCCTTTATTTGCCAGCCCGAACACCCGGCGTTGGACACTTCTCGAGAGCCACTCTTCCCAGCCTCTCCCTGCGTCCCACCACCACCTCCTATCTTCTGTCTTCCCACGGACTCTGGGCTCTGCTGCAGACCCACAGAGTCAGTGAAGCCCTGATCTGACCTATACCAGGGGCCTGCCACAAGCCGCAAAGGCTCCAGGGACACGGCAAAACCCTGAGCACGGTGGGGGAAGGTGACAAGGCACCCCACATCCTGAAATACGTTATGCTTTATGGCCCTGCTGCTTTCCTGAGAAATGTGGAAACTCCATCTACAGCTGCAGACACGGTGCTCACCCAGTCCCTGCAAAGTAATCTCATCATCTGCCCGATTGAGACAAATTCTATTGGCATCTTATCTGGGATACAGCAAAGCTAGTGGGGGAAAAAAAAAAAAACCACAAACAAGAAAGTTCCGTCTTCAATACAGTCAGGGATTCCAGGAAAATGCGCCATGCCTGGAAGAGAGAAAACCATACCCTTAAACTATCTCACCGCCCCCTAAGACTCATTACCACGCGACTCACCTCAAAAACCACAAGGAAGAGAACCGGCACATGAGGCCGCTCTCTACTATACACGCTGCCAAACCTCACCTGGTCCTGAAGGTCTTGCCACCTCCAGCTTCTTACCTGCTATTCTCTAAATGGGATAACATCTCCACCCAAGGAGCTGAGCCGCCTCCAAAGCTGCAATCGACTGAAGGACAGGCAGAGCTCTGACCCTGGAGACACCTGGCAGCAGAACGAGCTGCCCCAGCAGAGGCTGTGGGTTATATACCCCGGGCCCCGCCCAACGCCCTTCCCACCAGCACCTGGGAAAGGGCCTGGCTGACCTCCACAAGGCATAGAGCCTGCCAGAGGAAAAGCTGCTCCTTTCCTCACAGGCCTGAGAAGTACAGCATGCAAAACACCAAAACGGAGAAAGCGACCCTTAGAGGAACGGACAATATGTGCTCTTTTATTACAACTACATCAACTGTGTCAGCAACAGGGCCCGGTAGGTAAGTAAACTTAATTAAACTTCTGCAGGGCGTAGACATAAAGAGAAAGACATCATCCTAACCTAAATAGGCCAGAAGATCATGAAGCACAATAACAATATTTTTATCAAGACTCAATGTGCTTTAGTTTCCTTGTAAAAGAAACCCCACAACCAGTCATACAGCATTTCTAGCAAGACGACGCATATTATCCGACTTCTGCCAGAACTGTGTTCTGGATCGGACCGACAGACAGAGTGCAAGCAGAGGCTTGCGTGCCGCCTGTAATGCAGTGGCTGAGAAAGAACCAAGGCTTGGGGCCGCCGCTCTCCTCGGCCGAGTCTGCTCCGGTGCCCTGTCTGTCATCATTGCTGTTGTGCCTTAGGCCATGCAGTAAAACAAGTGACACATGCTCCCTTTTAACTTCTCTCCTGAGGCAGAAAAGAACAAGAGAGAGAGACTTAGGGACTGAAAGATAAACTGAACTGTAATGAAATCTTAACAGCAAAATAATACCAAGACAACAGTAACAAGAAAACAATTAAATATATACAGGACATACACAACCCGATACAGAGCTCCCAGGATGACCGCTGCTTCACTGGCAAAGTCCGGAACCAGACTCCGTGACAGACCGGAACCAGACTCCGTGACAGACCGGAACCAGACTCCGTGACAGACCGGAACCAGACTCCGTGACAGACCGGAACCAGACTCCGGACCTGGTTGCATAAATGCACGGATCGAGGTCAAAGGACAATGAACAGACAGAGGAGTCTTCAGAGGCCAGACAACAGGTACCGACCCCTTTGATCCCTCCGCTTTTATACTGAGCGTGATGAGGATGGGATGGAATACCCTATCAGTCAGATTCGGGTCACCGGTCCCGTCTACTCTTCACTATGGGTACAACCCCTCTACGCTTTTCTGCTTCCAACCCTCCAACAGGGCATATATAAAAGTTAGCTGGGCTGTGCTGTTGTAGGAATAAGTATAAGCAAGAGCCTCTCCGCACGGCATCCCTTCGCATTAAGTGTAAATATAAGTTCTTGGTGCTCTGAAGGCAGATACTACCTGAAAAATACGTCATTATTTTCAGAGAGTTCACTTCATTGGAAGAGACTTGCCTGAAAAGTAAAGTGACTGCAAACAACACCAGTTCTGTTGTACCTCAGACCAGCACTTCCACACATGGCTATGTAACCTCACATTCACATGAAAAAAAGAAGAAGTGGCCAAATGTATTCATGGAGCCGCCGGTCACATCTTCCCTTTAAGACCTCGGGCTCAGCCACCTTTGTCCTGCACCCCCATCAGCTCCCCTGTGTATCCCTGGCCACCTCATCTCTCTGCATCTGAAAAAAAAGCAACACACCAACATCAAACATTACCCTAATGCAGAGCGGTAGCTTAATTCCAAAGGTCTTGTTTCTACTTAGGAACCCTGTTCACATAAGTCCAACTACAGCCTGTCATCCAAAGAAGAGACGCCTGCAAACATTACACCCCACACAATGCAGGTTCACCATCTTTGAGATACTGTCCCCTTCACTAGCCATGAACACCCTCTCCAACTTGTCTCCGCTTATGCCAGCGCCCACTAATGAAACACCCATCCACACAGCCTCTCGAAAGCTAATCAATTCGAGACGACTGAGCAACCTTTGCCTGGGTCTAGACAGATCCTCATATTCAGTACAGACTGCTGTCGTGATTCTGCCTACCCTGGACGCTACACACCCAGGCAGGGCAGCCCCAAGCCAAACACACACAGACTGACGCTACACAGAACACAACAAACGACGCGCCTCAAGGATGAGAGAAAACTCTCAGCAAGAAGGATGACACCGGGACCAAAGTCATCGTCGGGCAAGACAGCCTGCAGGACTGTGATGGAGACAATGTGAAGAGGCTCCACAGAACCCCCTGAAACAAAGTGTAGAACTTCACAGTTCCTGAGAAGGGACTGTTGAGCCTGACAAGATGGACACACAGGAAGCCTAGCTTCAAGACCTAAGAACTTAACGACACAGGGAAGAAGCCCCAGTCGCTGACGCGGGCCATCCAGAAAGTTCCAAGATGCAAGACCGATGCACGCTTTAAGATGCTAATGCAAGAAGAGAGGCAGACGGTTGGTGCTACACCCACGGGTGCAGGTGTTCGACACCATAAGGATGGCACCCAATGCACATTCCGTGCTCCTGGAGCTTAAAGATGATCTCAAGACCCAAAAAAAGGGTCTAGGATGCAAAACACAGACCACACGAACGACACGACAACACACACAGGCTGCAACTGCCCTGCCTAGGATGCGCTAACATCACACTGGACAGTAAGCTACATTGTTTACCTGCCCAAAGGAGACTGTGCCCCAGAACAGCCCTCCCCCATACACTAACGTCAAAGACCCCATTACACAATTGTCAGCCTCCACCCCTCTCCAGTGCTGGTCTCTCAACTTAGCTTTTGGAGGGCTAGCATCTGATTCCATCCTCGACGTAGTCCACAAAACACAACCATCTGATACGTTCCTGCAGTCACCGGCTTACTCTTCCTCTGCAAAAGGAAAAGGAAAAGAGAAAGTCATCACAAAAGCAGCCACAACACCAGCAATAAGCATCCTGAGAGGAGATGATGACCTCCTCCACAAAACCCCTCAAGCCTCCTGAATGCTGACGCAGTCTGATTGCCTGCTCCACACAGATTCTAGAGTCGGATGCTGTAGCGACAGTTATTCACGGCACCTAAGATACCAAGAAACACAGCATTTGCACTGCGCTTCTGCCAAACCACCAGTCCTGTGCTCCTCCTCAATACTATCTGTCTTGCCTCAAATGCGAGAGCCTAGAGCAGACTAGATACCATCAACAACCAAACCCAATTACAAAACTGGTTTGAGAAAGACACAGGAACCCGCCTCTCTTTCCTAGCCATCCCCCTCCTGAACCATCAGGGAAGGAGGCCCACTGCTTCCCCACAACTCCTGCCCCTTATTTTCCAACTGCTCCTCAGGACCTGCTGTTCTGAGCCCTGCCCTGTGTTTGGCAGGCACCTCCTGTCTTCCGCCTTCATAGAGACTCCGGGCTCTGCTACAGACCTGGAAAGCCGGGAAAACAGTTACAGAACCTACTGGTAGCCTCCCGCAAGAGCTTTAGGGCCACCGTGATACCCTGCATGCTCTGGGAGAAAATGATGAGCCATCCCTGCTGCTTCCTCAAAACAAACAAACTCAATATATAGATACGTACAAAACACTCACCCTAAATCCTACTCCAGTATCTCATAACACACACAATTAAGACTAATAAAAACACCCACTAACATAGTGTACATCAAAATTGGAAAAAAACACAAGATTTTATCTTCAATGAAGTCAGAAATTATAGTAAAACACGCCACCTGCCATAAGCAAAAAAAAAAAAAGATACATACTATTAAGCCATTTAAACAAACCAAATGCTCCCTACAAAACTAAAGATATGGGGGGGGAAAAAAAAGATAACATACAACTCCACTTTCTATGGCAACCACCCTTACATTGAGAAGTCTTACCTCTGATGTCTTACCTATGCTAGTTTAAACGCTAAAACAAGCCTTCCCAAACAGCTGCACAAGCTCCAAAACAACACTTAAGAAGCTCCAGAGCTCCGACCCTGGAAAAGACCAGCAGCAGAACAAGGTCCTGCCCTGAAGCTGTGGCTCATATACCCCGGGCCCCACCTGAGGCCCTCAGGCCCCACCCACCACCTTTCCCACAATCCCCTGGGTAAAGGGTGGGGCCAACCCCCAGAAGCATAAAAGCACCTGAAGGTGCAGCAGGTGTTGTTATTCGCTTTAAGTTTACTATTTACAAAGTAGTGAAGAGTGACCCTTGATAGAAAAAGCATTATCTGCTCCTCCCTTGCAGCTACACCTATTGCATCAATGACGTGTCCAGGTGAGCAATTAAGTTATTTTTTTATGGAATGTAAATAGAAAAAAAATAAACATCAGACTTATCTCTATAGAAAAGTAGCTTATTCAATGCAATGATAACATTATTATTAAAATTTATGTACTTGAGTGTCCTTCAAAAAAAAAATACAAACCCAAACACAATCTATTACGATGGGGTCATTCCTTATTTCTAGCAAGACCGTGTGTACTAACGAACTTCTGCCAGAACCCCTTTTTGGATGGGAGTGAATAACAAAACAGAATCAGATTCTATGAGAAAACTTTCTCAAAAACATTTTCCTCTGTGAAATAAGTTATTTATTGTAAATTGCTAGCAATTTAAAGTCATATTGATAATCTCATTTTGACCTGTTACTCAACAGCACTACTTGAGTCCCAAAATACAGAAAGCAACAAAAAAGCATGGAATTACAAGTCATGTATTTCCTGAACCTGCATAAAGCACCCTAATTAACATCTAAGTAGCTAGAACAAAAACAAATTTATATACATAAACTCATATTTTACAATAGGTATAAAAATGAGAAATTCTTCTTTATTTCAATGCCTCATGCCCATATAGACAGGTTTTATTCCATTTTTAAACACACATTCCCCCCATGAATTTTCAGGCATTTTTAGGTTGTGAACTGCCTCTTTTGGGGGGGACCCAGTGTGACAACCCACACCCCCCCGGAAAAGGTCTTCTTTTGACTTAGAAATACCATCTGGAGTACAATTACAGCCTGACATTAAAAAAAAAAAACAAACTACACAAACATCACACCCCACACAAAGCAGCTTTAACATCTTTGAGATGCAGTCTGCTTCACTACTGCTGAACAGCCCCTCCCACATAGCTCTGCTCATCCCAAAAAAACCCTTAATTAAAGAGCTGCCCACACCACCTGCTGATGGCTAACTTGATGGGAGTTGACTGTACCACCTTGGCCTCAACAGTCTCATTAGATCAATGTATTAACCATATACTCTTACTGCTGTTCCCCCTACCCCTGACTCTACAGCCCCAGGCAGCGCAGCTCCAAGCCAAACACACCCACGTGCAGCCCAACACCACACAGCACTAGAGACAACGTGACTCCAAGATGAGAGAAAACTCTCCACAAGAAGAGCGACTTTCAGACAAGAGATGCTGTCGGGCAAGAAGAGCGACTTTCAGACAAGAGATGCTGTCGGGCAAGAAGAGCGACTTTCAGACAAGAGATGCTGTCGGGCAAGAAGAGCGACTTTCAGACAAGAGATGCTGTCGGGCAAGAAGAGCGACAGGGCTGCAGCGCTGACACGACCAGGCTCTACAGCCAAGCCATAAAAGAGTCAAATGTAACAGACCATTCCAAGAAGTTCCTGTCAAAACGGAGATGACGTATGTGCAGGAAGCATGGCTTCAAGACCCGAGAACGTAAGGATGCAGGGAAGAAATCCCAGTGCGTAACAGCAGGTGGCTAGAACTGCTAGGGCTCAGAGAAGAGAGCTGCTCAGGCAGCCGGGAACGACGCTGCAGAAGAGGACCATTCAGAAACTCCTGAGAGGCTAGTCCTATCTGCACTTTAAAATTGTTATGCAAGAAAAGAAGTGCCCATTGGGCACTCTGCCAATTAGCACAGGCATTTGAGACCCTACAGGTGGTGCCCGAGGCACATGCTGTGCTCCTTGAGTGCAAAGAGAAATAAGGACACCAAAACTTAAGGAAAGTCCAAGACACAGAAGACAGAGCACACAAACTACACAACCAAAGACACAGGCCAGAACTGCCCTGCCCAGCACACACTAGCTTTGTGCTGAAAAGTAACCCACTCCCTTTACCTACTCAGAGGAGACTGCTCCCGCATAGCCCTCTGCTCTAGCCTGACTTTAAAACTCCTCCCTGAAACTGTCAACCTTGGCCCCCCTCCAGCACCTGTCCCTCTACTTCGCTTTCAGAGGGCCAGTGGTCTGAATTCATCCTTGACAAAAAAAAACACAACAAACAGCTAACTGATGTGTTCCTGCAGTCACCATGTTCCTCTTCATCAGCAAAACAAAAAGAAATCACAGCTCCAGCAGTGACCACCATGACAGTAGATGCCAACCTCTTCCACAACACCCTCATCCTCAGAGGTGCCATGGCAATCCACTCACCTGCTTCACGTCGATTCCAGTCGGAGGCTGCAGCAACAATTATTTATGGCACCTAAGATACCAACAAACACAAAATTACCATTGCATTTCTGCAAAATCATCAGTCCCGTGCTCCTCCTCCACACTGTCCAGCTCACCTCAAATGCAAGAGACTAGAACAGACCAGACCCTGTCGACACCCAAATCCAAATGCAAAACCGATATGACAGAGACTGATGAACCCACCTCCTTTTCCTAGCCAGCCCCCAGCGCCAAAACTTTAGAAACCCCTTCTCTTCTCCTTAACCGTCAGGGAAGGAGCCTCACTTCTTCCTGACAGCTCCCATCCTGTATTTGCAACCCTGAACCCCCTACGCCGGCTGCTTCTCAGGAGCAGCTCTTCTGAGCTGTGCCCTGCGTTTGGCAGGCACCTCCTATCTTCTGTCTTCCCACAGACTCTGGGCTCTGCATCAGACCCACAAAACAAATAATGTCCTGACACAATCTATGAGGGGCCTGCTGCCCGCTGCAAAAACTCTAGGTACACCGTGGCACTCCATGGGCAACGGGGAAAGGTGATGAGCCATGCCATACCCTGAATGACGCTATGCCTTACATCCCTGCTGCTTTCTTGACAAATGCTAGTGCCATATATGCAGATGCATACAAAACGCTCACCCTAACCCCCATAAGATAATCTCATCATCAACCCAATTAAGAGAAACAATATCAGCAATTTACACAGCATACTGCAAAACTGGTGAAAAACCCACAGTTCTATCTTCAATAAAGTCAGAAATTCTAGGAAAATGCAGTGCTCCTAGAACAAAGAAAAGCACACTATTAAACCATCTGGGCACCCCTTAAACACTCATCACAAAGTTATGACCCGAAAAAAAAAGGAGCATACCAGTCAACTTTCTACCATACAGGCAGCTGGATGTTTACTGCTCCCGAAGGTCTCAGCTCAGCCTTCTCACCTCTGCCTCCCTAAATGCCGAAACACGCCTGCCCAAACAGCTGAGCCTGTCCCAAAGCTGCAGCAAAGCGAGGGACCAGCAGAGCACCCACCCCACGGGGCCCAGCAGCAGAATGAGCTCCTGAGCCCGGGCTGGGGCTCGTGTACCCCGGGTCCCGCCCACCGCCCTCAGGCCCCGCCCACTGCCCTTCCCACAATCCCCTGGGAAAGGGGCAGGGCCAACCCCCAGAAGACGTGAAGGCGGGTGGCAGCGGGAGCAGCAGCTTTGCTTCTCCTGCCTTAAGTTCCCAGCAGGCGAAGCGCCTCCCCTTTTTATTTCCATTTGGGACTAACCTCTGGTGATTCTCTTACCGCTTTTGTGTGATTTCTGTCCAGTTGTTGCTGTGGAGAAGAGAGCTCTGCAGGGGTTGCATTATTTTTGCGATCTTCAGATATTTTTGTGGTTAACTGATAATCGTGTTTTATCGTTTTGGAAGAGTGTTGGAAGCATATGATTTCCAGAAGACTTATGAGCATTTACGGGCTCCTGGAGGACTAAAGTGCCATAGAGATGCGCATCGGAGGACTGAGGGGGCACTTCCGGGGTCCTGGAGGACCGAAGTGCCACGGAGACGCGCGTCGGAGGACTGAGGGGGCACTTCCGGGGTCGTGGAGGACCGAAGTGCCACGGAGACGCGCGTCGGAGGACTGAGGGGGCACTTCCGGGGTCGTGGAGGACCGAAGTGCCACGGAGACGAGCGTCGGAGGACTGAGGGGGCACTTCCGGGGTCCTGGAGGACCGCGGGGTCACGTAGATGGAAACCCGGAAAACTGCCGGGCACTGACGGGGCCGCGGTAACGCGTAAGAGCCGATGCGGAGGGGCCGATGGCCGCTCTGGAGGCCGGGCGGGCGGCACCGATGCCGCTCCAGGTGGCGCGGAGCTCGCCAGAGTCCCGGCGGTCCTGGTTCGCCCTCCGGCCGCCGCTCTCTTGAGACTGCGGCTGGACGGGCCTCCGCGAAGCCGCGCCTGCGCACGAGCTGCGGAACCCACGCGGCGCCGGCGGCGGGGGCCGAGGGGGGCCGGGAGGCGCGGGCACTGCGCATGCGCCGCCCCCCACCTGCAGGACGCGCCTTCAGCCGCCAGGCGGCAGCACCCGCTCCGGTATTGACACACATCTGTACGTTTAGGGAATTTACGTTGCCCGTTTCCTACGTTAACGCTTTTGACACCGAATATCTATTTAGGCTGTCTGCCTACACACCTAGTTTGACACTAATATCTTTTTATAAACGCATCTAAGTATTTTTATATTCTAGGATCTTTCATATAACACAGAATCACAGAATCCTTAGAGACAGAGGTTTTTATTTTGAACTTTTACATACATAATTTATATATATGTATATTTCTCATTCCCTATTTCAATGCATCCTGCCCATAGTTACAGGTTTTCACATTTTTTAATGCATCCCAAGAATTTTCAGACATTCTGGGGCCGCGACCCACTTCTTTTGGGGGGGCAACTCCACGTAACCCCCCCCCCATCTCCCACTCACCTGCTCCTCTGCTGCATCATCGCTGCCCCAGTGACATCGGGGTGCCCCAAATGACACCATCACCCCCCAAGACACACACACACAGACACCCTTCTATTCACCCCAAAAAAAGGCTTAAAACGCCCAGACCCAGGGCTGGCCCCTTCTCCTCAGGGGGGCTCCGCCACCGGCTGCAAACCTGGGCTGGGGCATCTCTCGAGCAGCACGAGACGCCTACGACGAGGCACCTGGAAAACAAAAATCCCCAATTATAGCTCAGCATCCCAAAAAAACAGCACAGAAGAGAGCAGAGGAATTCCGTCAGACGGAGGGACGGGACAGGAGCTGGGGAAACAGCTCAGCTCGAAATACAGCACAGCCTTCAAAAGCCAGCGCCATTTGAACTCTTAAAAGTCAGGATTAAGACTAATCAGTGCCATTTTGAACACGTTCTTAGCATAAGGGCGAACCCTCCGGCTGGTGCTGGGAAACACCTGGCCCTTTCCCTTTCACTGAGAAGGTGTGCATGAAGTTTACATCCACCCAGTGAAAATACTTACCCTGTGAAAGTACTTGGCTTTCCTTCGGCGCTAATTTAACTTGCACAGCTGTGAACGGATACTATTAAACTATCCGTCTCCAAAATACACAGCTATGATTTGACCACGGCGGGTTTTTTGTGTGCTACACGAGGAGGAGGAGGGACATCGGGGCAGCGGCGCTGCCCGAGAGAGACACTACTGGCTGCCGGGAAAAGGCGGCACTGAAAGCCAGACAGAAGTACTTCAGAGCACTCTGCCAAAAAAACGGGGGGAAAACCGTGTAACATTCAGTTGTCTCTCCTTTTAAACATTTCGAACAAATACCTAACTGCCCAGGTACACCTCATAAATTGTACACTACAGCCGTTTAGGCGGCTGCAGTTTAAACTACGCAAGTCAGTTTGTCGATTATACAACTCTCACTTTTTTTTTTTTAGCTTCATTTAACATAGAAAAATCAGTGAGAGAAAAAACTCCTCCAAATGGTTTTACTTTTGGGGGCGGGGAATCAAATCGCCGGCGCCGCGATCCGTAGGGCTACCAAAAAGGACCGGCAGATTCGCGAATGCTTTTGGCTGTGCTGAAGGCGCAGAGGAACGCGTTTTTATGGTATCTCGACTGTTCCAACCGAGAACCCAAGCGCCGGCGATGCCAGCAACTGGGGGGAGACGCGCGGCACTTGGGCCTGCGGAAGGAAATGAACTTCCTCCCGAGGTTACAGAAAAAGGACATTGTTGAAGCCGTAACTCACCAAAACCACAACCAAAACCACAGGATTCGCCGTCACGAGTTAAACGCTGCTGATGCTTCACGGCAAAGCCTGGAGAACACAGAGAGGCGATGCCCGTTTGTCCCGTTTTGTCCATGTCTCCTCTTTGACCTCAATCGCCTTTAGGACAGATGCCAGTATCTCAGTGAGGTTTTCGAGTACCGCTGTGAAATATTTTAAAGACTTATTGACTGAGAAAGCATAAAGTTTTTATCGTGAAAGCAAAGCCTGCTTCTTCTGGACATGTGAACTCTTACAAACAGTTCCTTCCCTCTTCTAGTACAGAATTATTTTCACAGTATCGTTTGACAGTGAGCACCCAGAAAGAGAAGAATATGCTTTCAGGAAGAGAAAAATAAATGGAGGGAAGTAAGCTTTGCAGAGGCGTAACGTGCTCCAGGACAGACTTTATTTTGTTTTTAGGATTGTGAGGGACGGACTGTAAATTCCCTGCCGAGGGGCAGGAGCCCCTCCAAGCCTTCAGTGGAACGCCTCAAACACTCGCAAGGAAATAAATAACGCAGGCCTGGCCTTCAAACAGCTGATGAGGCTCACACTTCTGGTGGCTGAAAGTGTGGGAGAACTGTCTTGTGAAGACAGGTCGGTTCTGCCACTCGTGCCGTGAGCTCGCTCGTTCTCAGTTCTCGAGGCCGTTGTGTCCCATGAGTGACCTTTGCTTCATTATCCGCGAAACGCACGTGAAAGCGCACGCCCTGCATGTGCTAATGAAGATTACAGAGATCACGCTAAACATGTGTGACCATGGCACTCGTCTCTCCACCCAAATCATGGCACACGTCACCGGGGAGAAGGGAGAAACCTGAGCTGAGCCCGTCCTCAGCAAGGAGGGGGGACCGTGCTGATTCAGCAAACGTAAAAGGGGAAAATAAGTGCCCCGAGGGAACAAAAAAGAAACAAAAGAAATAGATAGTGCCTGGGAAGATTCTTCCCAAGAAAGAAGAAGATTATGCCTGGGAAGAATCCCTGAAAAAGACGCTGGAACCAGGACCCGCGATCTCTTTATCTCTGTCTTTTTCTCTGTCTTTTCCTCTCTCTGTCCCTCAGTTTCTCTTTTCTCTTGGAATTGTTAAGTAACAGTTAGAGCTGTGAAGTGATGACCTTAAGATGACCTTAAGTACGACCTTAAGCACCGCTTGCCATAAGTTGTCCTACACCTGGTGTTAACTAACACAATGTACACCCCAACACCTGCCATAATTTTTTATATACCTAACCAATTATCGTGGGCTTGTTAAGATCTATACTAACCATTTTGGTAAGCTAATAAATGTTTCTGTATGGACCTTGAGATTTATCTCACCTTAGTCCGTGCCGCTGAGAATTTACAAATCTGAAGTCACTTACCCTCCCCTCTTTCCTGACAGCGGGAAGCGACAAGGATTTTGTTAAAATATTTCACAGAAAAACTATAGGAGGAGTGCTGGCACATCCTTCCCGTTAACTTCAGAGTCCACACTACAAGTACCTCAGGAAAAAAGCAGACGCGCATCGCAGACGCACCTCGTACTCGCAGAGCACTCCGCATTCTTTCCGTCTGTCCTGTACCATCACGGCAGAAGGAAGGGCGACCACGGAGAAACGCTGGCAGCTGGAATTCTGCCAAGACAGGAAAAAAACTTCTGGCGTAAAGCTAGGTGGCACTCTAAAGCGTCCTTCTTTCGTGAAGGTCTGTGAAGACTGCAGCCAACGGAGGCTCCTGACGAGTGGGACACGGCCCCAAAGCCTGGGACTCACCGCAGCTCCTGCTTTCAGCGCTGCCCACAGAATTTTCCAGTTCAGGTGCCTCTCTCTTTCTCTGTCCCTTCCTCTTCTGCAGCGCTGGTCACTTGACCATCCTCCACCTAAGAGAACACAGCGGTGTCTTACAGCTCTTGCGATATGAAGCTTCCCAGATGTGCAGCCTTGCACGCACACAACCCTTCCCCATGGCCATACCGTGATTTTGGATACGCGTACGGACCCTGCGGTACATATCAGCAATCTGGTCTGCTGAGGACAACTCAGAGGGGACCCTTCCTCACCCAGAAATGCTTGGCTGTCTCTTCCCTGCCGCAGGAAGCACCTTCTGGCTCAATCACCTTGATGTTGTTCTCTGGCTGTTTCACGTTTTTCAAGCATCTTAAGCTTCACCCACAGCAGCTCCTGTTCAAAGCCAGTAAACGTCCACCAGTCCCAGGTCGCCCACACCAGGAGGGAGAACGGGGCTGAACGGAGACAGCCCAGGCAAGTCTGTGGCAAAGGCAGCCCACGACAACCCCGGGGAGGAGCGGACAACCGCGGCCTCCGGGAGAGAAAGAGAAGGGGCAGCAGTTCCCCGACCACTCGCCCCAGCGGGAGCCCCCCCTGCAGCAGGAGCTCCTGGAGACGCTGCTTTCCCCACCCGGATGCTCCTGGCACCTGCATCGAGAGGCGACCAAGCGCAGCCAGGGGCGGCCGCCGCTGTCGGGAACAGGACGGGGGGAGGACATCTGCCGGCAGTGCCTCGGCTGGGGAGGAGGGCCGGGGCCCGTCTCCTCGCAAAGGAACAGGGAGCGGGGCGGCTGCGGGCCCGGGAGCGGGGGGACGCCGGCCCGGGAGCAGGGGGGGGCCGGCCCGGGAGCCCGGGGATGCAGGGGGAGAACCGTCCCGATGGGGGGGGATGCGAGGCGGGGAGGGAGGGGGGGTCCGAGCCGGAGGATGCGGCGGGGGGGGCCGGGGCCGGCCTGGGAGCCCGGGGACGGGACGCGGGGGGGCAACCGTCCCGGGAGCGGGGGGGTCCGAGCCGGAAGACGCAGGGGGGGTCCAAGCCGGAGGACAGGGGGGGTGGAGCCGGGGCCGGGCTGGGAGCCCGGGGACGCGGGGGGGTGACGCGGGGAGGGGGGGAACCGTCCCGGGAGCGCGGGGGGGTCCGTCCCGGGAGCGGGGGCCGCCTACCATCCTCCCGCCCGACGGAAACGCGGCCGGCAGACGCCGCTCCCCACGTGACCACCCGGAAGTAACGTACCGGAAAATACTTCGCAGGCTGGCGCGGCGGCGCAACGTGGGTGCCGGTGGCGGCGAGGCTGACGGCCGCCGCAAAGCCCGCAGCCCCACGGGCTGTGGGGCCACGCGAGGGGCTGCCAAAGAGCTTTCCAACGAGGCACGGCTTTCCCTCCTGGCTCTTCGGGCGTGGGAGCTGTCGTCAGAGCCGCGGCCCTACCGGAAAATGCTTAGCAGACTGGCGTGGCGGCGCCGCGTGGGTGCCGGTGGCGCCGAGGCTGACGGCTGCCGCAAAGCCTGCAGCCCCACGGGCTGTAGGGCCACACGAGGGGCTGCCAAAGAGCTTTCCAACGAGGCACGGCTTTCCTTCCTGGCTCTTCTGGCGTGGGAGCTGTGGCCAGAGCTGCGGCCCTACCGGAAAATGCTTCGCAGGCTGGCATGGCGACGCGACGTGGGTGCCGGTGTCGCCGAGGCTGACGGCCGCCGAAAAGCCCGCAGCCCCACGGGCTGTGGGGCCACGCGAGCGGCTGCCAAAGAGCTTTCCAACGAGGCACGGCTTTCCCTCCTGGCTCTTCAGGCGTGGGAGCTGTCGCCAGAGCCGCGGCCCTACCGGAAAATGCTTCGCAGGCTGGCACGGCGACGCGACGTGGGTGCCGGTGTCGCCGAGGCTGACGGCCGCCGCAAAGCCCGCAGCCCCACGGGGTGTTTCGCCAGGCGAGCAGCTGCCAAAGAGCTTTCCAACGAGGCACGGCTTTCCTTCCTGGCTCTTCGTGATTGGGAGCTGTCGCCAGAGACGCGGCCCTACCGGAAAATGCTTCGCAGGCTGGTGTGGCGGCGCCACGTGGGCGCCGGTGGCGGCGAGGCTGACGGCCGTCGCAAAGCCCGCAGCCCCACGGGGTATTTCGCCAGGCGAACGGCTGCCAAAGAGCTTTCCAACGAGGCACGGCTTTCCCTCCTGGCTCTTCGGGCGTGGGAGCTGTCGCCAGAGCCACGGCCCTACCGCAAAATGCTTCGCAGGCTGGCGCAGCTGCACCTGGTGGGCGCCGGTGGCACCGAGGCTGACGGCCGCCGAAAAGTCCGCAGCCCCACGGGCTATGGGGCCACGCGAGGGGCTGCCAAAGAGCTTTCCAACGAGGCACGGCTTTCCCTCCCTGCTCTTCGGCTGTGGAAGCTGTCGCCAGAGACGCAGCCCTACCGGAAAATGCTCTGCATGCTGGCGCGGCGGCGCCAAGTGGGCGCCGGTGGTGTCGAGGCTGACGGCCGCCGCAAAGCCCGCAGCCCCACGTGCTGTGCGGCCACGCGAGCGGCTGCCAAAGAGCTTTCCAACGAGGCATGGCTTTTCCTCCCTGCTCTTCGGGCATGGGAACTGTCGCCAGAGCCGCGGCCCTACCGGAAAATGCTTCGCAGGCTGGCGCAGAGGCGCCACGTGGGCGCCGGTGGCGGCGAGGCTGACGGCCGCCGCAAAGCCCGCAGCCCCACGGGCTATTTCGCCAGGCGAGCGGCTGCCAAAGAGCTTTCCAACGAGGCACGGCTTTCCCTCCTGGCTCTTCGGGCGTGGGAGCTGTCGCCAGAGCCGCGGCCCTACCGGAAAATGCTTCGCAGGCTGGCGCGGCGGCGCCACGTGGGCGCCGGTAGCGCTGAGGCTGACGGCCGCCGCAACGCCCGCAGCTCCACGGGCTGTGGGGCCACACGAGCGGCTGCCAAAGAGCTTTCCAACGAGGCATGGCTTTCCCTCCTGGCTCTTCGTGATTGGGAGCTGTAACCAGAACCGCGGCGCTACCGGAAAATACTTCGCAGGCTGGCGCGGCGGCACCACGTGGGCGCCGGTGGCGCCGAGGCTGACGGCCGCCGCAAAGCCCGCAGCCCCACAGGCTGTGGGGCCACGTGAGGGGCTGCCAAAGAGCTTTCCAACGAGGCACGGCTTTTCCTCCCTGCTCTTCGGGCGTGGGAGCTGTCGCCAGAGCCGCGGCCCTACCGGAAAATGCTTCGCAGGCTGGCGCAGAGGCGCCACGTGGGCGCCGGTGGCGGCAAGGCTGACGGCCACCGCAAAGCCCGCAGGCCCACGGGCTATTTCGCCACGCGAGCGGCTGCCAAAGAGCTTTCCAACGAGGCACGGCTTTCCCTCCTGGCTCTTCGGGCTTGGGAGCTGTCGCCAGAGCCGCGGCCCTACCGGAAAATGCTTCGCAGGCTGGCGCGGCTGCACCTGGTGGTCGCCGGTGGCGCCGAGGCTGACGGCCGCCGCAAAGCCCGCAGCCCCACGGGCTGTGGGCCATGCGAGCGGCTGCCAAAGAGCTTTCCAACGAGGCATGGCTTTCCCTCCTGGCTCTTCAGGCGTGGGAGCTGTCGCCAGAGCCGCGGCCCTACAAGAAAATGCTTCGCAGGCTGGCGCGGCTGCACCTGGTGGGTGCCGGTGGCGGGGAGGTTGACGGCCGCCACAAAGCCCGCAGCTCCACGGGCTGTGGGGCCACGCGAGCGGCTGCCAAAGAGCTTTCCAACGAGGCATGGCTTTCCCTCCTGGCTCTTTGTGATTGGGAGCTGTCGCCAGAGCCGCGGCGCTACCGGAAAATGCTTCGCAGGCTGGTGCGGCGGCGCCACGTGGGCGCCGGTGGCGGCGAGGCTGACGGCCGCCGCAAAGCCCGCAGCCCCACGGGCTGTGGGGCCACGCGAGCGGCTGCCAAAGAGCTTTCCAACGAGGCATGGCTTTCCCTCCTGGCTCTTCGGGCGTGGGAGCTGTCGCCAGAGCCGCAGCCCTACCGGAAAATGCTTCGCAGGCTGGTGCGGCGGCGCCACGTGGGCGCCGGTGGCGCCGAGGCTGACGGCCGCCGCAAAGCCCGCAGCCCCACGGGGTGTTTCGCCAGGCGAGCAGCTGCCAAAGAGCTTTCCAACGAGGCACGGCTTTCCCTCCTGGCTCTTCGGACGTGGCAGCTGTCGCCAGAGCCGCGGCCTTACCGGAAAATGCTTCGCAGGCTGGCGCAGAGGCGCCACGTGGGCGCCGGTGGCGGCGAGGCTGACGACCGCCGCAAAGCCCGCAGCCCCACGGGCTATTTCGCCAGGCGAGCGGCTGCCAAAGAGCTATCCAACGACGCATAGCTTTCCCTCCTGGCTCTTCGGGCGTGGGAGCTGTCGCCAGAGCCGCGGCCCTACCGCAAAATGCTTCGCAGGCTGGCGCGGCTGCACCTGGTGGGCGCCGGTGGCACCGAGGCTGACGGCCGCCGCAAAGCCCGCAGCCCCACGGGCTGTGGGGCCACGCGAGCGGCTGCCAAAGAGCTTTCCAACGAGGCACGGCTTTCCCTCCTGGTTCTTCGGCCGTGGGAGCTGTCGCCAGAGCCGCGGCCCTACAAGAAAATGCTTCGCAGGCTGGCGCGGCTGCACCTGGTGGGTGCCGGTGGCGGGGAGGTTGACGGCCGCCACAAAGCCCGCAGCTCCACGGGCTGTGAGGCCACGCGAGCGGCTGCCAAAGAGCTTTCCAACGAGGCATGGCTTTCCCTCCTGGCTCTTCGTGATTGGGAGCTGTCGCCAGAGCCGCGGCGCTACCGGAAAATGCTTCGCAGGCTGGTGCGGCGGCGCCACGTGGGCGCCGGTGGCGGCGAGACTGACGGCAGCCGCAAAGCCCGCAGCCCCACGGGCTGTTTTGCCAGGTGAGCGGCTACCAAAGAGCTTTCCAACGAGGCACGGCTTTCCCTCCTAGGTCTTCGGGCGTGGGAGCTGTCGCCAGAGCCGCGGCCCTACCGGAAAATGCTTCGCAGGCTGGCGCGGCGGCGCCACGTGGGCGCCGGTGGCGCTGAGGCTGACGGCCGCCGCAAAGCCCGCAGCTCCACGGGCTGTGGGGCCACGCGAGCGGCTGCCAAAGAGCTTTCCAACGAGGCATGGCTTTCCCTCCTGGCTCTTCGTGATTGGGAGCTGTCGCCAGAACCGCGGCGCTACCGGAAAATACTTCGCAGGCTGGCGCGGCGGCACCACGTGGGCGACGGTGGCGCCGAGGCTGACGGCCGCTGCAAAGCCCGCAGCCCCACGGGCTGTGGGGCCTCGCGAGCGGCTACCAAAGAGCTTTCCAACGAGGCACGTCTTTCCCTCCTGGCTTATCGGGCGTGGGAGCTGTCGCCAGAGCCGCGGCCCTACCGGAAAATGCTTCGCAGGCTGGCGCGGCTGCACCTGGTGGGCGCCGGTGGCACCGAGGCTGACGGCCGCCGCAAAGCCCGCAGCCCCATGGGCTGTGGGGCCACGCGAGCGGCTACCAAAGAGCTTTCCAACGAGGCATGGCTTTCCCTCCTGGCTCTTCGGGTGTGGGAGCTGTCGCCAGAGCCGCGGCCCTACCGGAAAATGCTTCGCAGGCTGGCGCGGCGGTGCCACGTGGGCACCGGTGGCGCCGAGGCTGACGGCCGCCGCAAAGCCCGCAGCCCCACGGGCTGTTTCCCCAGGCGAGCGGCTGCCAAAGTGCTTTCCAACGAGGCACGACTTTCCCTCCTAGGTCTTCAGGCGTGGGAGCTGTCGCCAGAGCCACGGCCCTACCAGAAAATGCTTCGCAAGCTGGCGCGTCTGCACCTGGTGGGCGCCCGTGGCACCGAGGCTGATGGCCGCCACAAAGCCCGCAGCCCCACGGGCTGTGGGGCCACGCGAGCGGCTGCCAAAGAGCTTTCCAACGAGGCATGGCTTTCCCTCCTGGCTCTTCGGGCGTGGGAGCTGTCGCCAGAGCCGCGGCCCTACCGGAAAATGCTTCGCAGACTGGTGCGGCGGCGCCACGTGGGCGCCGGTGGCGCCGAGGCTGACGGCCGCCACAAAGCCCGCAGCCCCATGGGGTGTTTCGCCAAGCGAGCAGCTGCCAAAGAGCTTTCCAACGAGGCACGGCTTTCCCTCCTGGCTCTTCGGGCGTGGCAGCTGTCGCCAGAGCCGCGGCCTTACCGGAAAATGCTTCGCAGGCTGGCGCGGCTGCACCTGGTGGGCGCCGGTGGCACCGAGGCTGACGGCCGCCGCAAAGCCCGCAGCCCCACGGGCTGTGGGGCCACGCGATGGGCTGCCAAAGAGCTTTCCAACGAGGCACAGCTTTCCCTCCCTGCTCTTCGGCTGTGGGAGCTGTCGCCAGAGACGCGGCCCTACCGGAAAATGCTCTGCATGCTGGCGCGGCGGCGCCAAGTGGGCGCCGGTGCCGTCGAGGCTGACGGCCGCCGCAAAGCCCGCAGCCCCACGTGCTGTGGGGCCACGCGAGCGGCTGCCGAAGAGCTTTCCAACGAGGCATGGCTTTTCCTCCCTGCTCTTCGGGCGTGGGAGCTGTCTCCAGAGCCGCGGCCCTACCGCAAAATGCTTCGCAGGCTGGCACGGCTGCACCTGGTCGGCGCCGGTGGCACCGAGGCTGACGGCCACCGCAAAGCCCGCAGCCCCACGGGCTGTGGGGCCACGCGAGGGGCTGCCAAAGAGCTTTCCAACAAGGCACGGCTTTTCCTCCCTGCTCTTCGGGCGTGGGAGCTGTCGCCAGAGAAGCGGCCCTACCGGAAAATGCTTCGCAGGCTGGCGCAGAGGCGCCACGTGGGCGCCGGTGGCGGCGAGGCTGACGGCCGCCGCAAAGCCCGCAGCCCCACGGGCTATTTCGCCAGGCGAGCGGCTGCCAAAGAGCTTTCCAACGAGGCATGGCTTTCCCTCCTGGCTCTTCGGCTGTGGAAGCTGTCGCCAGAGCCGCGGCACTACCGGAAAATGCTTCGCAGGCTGGCGCGGCTGCACCTGGTGGGCGCCGGTGGCACTAAGGCTGACGGCCGCCGCAAAGCCCGCAGCCCCACGGGCTATTTCGCCAGACGAGCGGCTGCCAAAGAGCTTTCCAACGAGGCATGGCTTTCCCTCCTGGCTCTTCGGGCGTGCGAGCTGTCGCCAGAGCCGCGGCCCTACCGCAAAATGCTTCGCAGGCTGGCGCGGCTGCACCTGGTGGGCGCCGGTGGCGGGGAGGTTGACGGCCGCCGCAAAGCCCACAGCCCCACGGGCTGTAGGGCCACGCGAGGGGCTGCCAAAGAGCTTTCCAACGAGGCACGGCTTTCCCTCCCTGCTCTTCGGGTGTGGGAGCTGTCGCCAGAGCCGCGGCCCTACCGGAAAATGCTTCACAGGCTGGTGCGGCGGCGCCACGTGGGCGCCGGTGGCGCCGAGGCTGACGGCCGCCGCAAAGCCCGCAGCCCCACGGGCTGTTTCGCCAGGCGAGCGGCTGCCAAAGAGCTTTCCAACGAGGCACGGCTTTCCCTCCTGGCTCTTCGGACGTGGCAGCTGTCGCCAGAGCCGCGGCCTTACCGGAAAATGCTTCGCAGGCTGGCGCGGCTGCACCTGGTGGGCGCCGGTGGCACCGAGGCTGACGGCCGCCGCAAAGCCCGCAGCCCCACGGGCTGTGGGGCCACGCGAGCGGCTGCCAAAGAGCTTTCCAACGAGGCACGGCTTTCCCTCCTGGCTCTTCGGGTGTGGGAGCTGTCGCCAAAGCCGCGGCCGTACCAGAAAATGCTTCGCAGGCTGGCGCAGCTGCACCTGGTGGGCGCCGGTGGCGTCGAGGCTGACGGCCGCCACAAAGCCCGCAGCCCCACGGGCTGTGGGGCCACGCGAGCGGCTGCCAAAGAGCTTTCCAACGAGGCATGGCTTTCCCTCCTGGCTCTTCGTGATTGGGAGCTGTCGCCAGAGCCGCAGCGCTACCGGAAAATGCTTCGCAGGCTGGTGCGGCGGCGCCACGTGGGCGCCGGTGGCGGCGAGGCTGACGGCCGCCGCAAAGCCTGCAGCCCCACGGGCTGTTTTGCCAGGCGAGCGGCTGCCAAAGAGCTTTCCAACGAGGCACGGCTTTCCCTCCTAGGTCTTCGGGCGTGGGAGCTGTCGCCAGAGTCGCGGCCCTACCGGAAAATGCTTCGCAGGCTGGCGCGGCGGCGCCACGTGGGCGCCGGTGGCAATGAGGCTGACGGCCGCCGCAAAGCCCGCAGCTCCACGGGCTGTGGGGCCACGCGAGCGGCTGCCAAAGAGCTTTCCAACGAGGCATGGCTTTCCCTCCTGGCTCTTCCTGATTGGGAGCTGTCGCCAGAACCGCGGCGCTACCGGAAAATACTTCGCAGGCTGACGCGGCGGCACCACGTGGGCGCCAGTGGCGCCAAGGCTGACGGCCGCCGCAAAGCCCGCAGCCCCACGGGCTGTGGGGCCACGCGAGCGGCTGCCAAAGAGCTTTCCAACGAGGCACGTCTTTCCCTCCTGGCTCTTCGGGCGTGGGAGCTGTCGCCAGAGCCGCGGCCCTACCGGAAAATGCTTCGCAGGCAGGCGCGGCTGCACCTGGTGGGTGCCGGTGGCGGGGAGGTTGACGGCCGCCACAAAGCCCGCAGCCCCACGGGCTGTGGGGCCACGCGAGCGGCTGCCAAAGAGCTTTCCAACGAGGCATGGCTTTCCCTCCTGGCTCTTCGGGCGTGGGAGCTGTCGCCAGAGCCGCGGCCCTACCGGAAAATGCTTCGCAGGCTGGTGCGGCGGCGCCACGTGGGCGCCGGTGGCGGCGAGGCTGACGGCCGCCGCAAAGCCCGCAGCCCCATGGGGTGTTTCGCCAGGCGAGCGGCTGCCAAAGAGCTTTCCAACGAGGCATGGCTTTCCCTCCTGGCTCTTCGTGATTGGGAGCTGTCGCCAGAGCCGCGGCCCTACCGGAAAATGCTTCGCAGGCTGGCGCGGCTGCACCTGGTGGGCGCCGGTGGCACCGAGGCTGACGGCCGCCACAAAGCCCGCAGCCCCACGGGCTGTGGGGCCACGCGAGGGGCTGCCAAAGAGCTTTCCAACGAGGCACGGCTTTTCCTCCCTGCTCCTCGGGCGTGGGAGCTGTCGCCAGAGCCGCGGTCCTACCCGAAGATGGTTTGGAGGCTGGCGCGGCGGCACCACCTCGGGCTGCGGGCTTTCCTGCTGCCTTCAGAGTCTCACAACCACCCTTTCCCACTTGGCACCACGCCAGCCTCTAGCATTTCTATTATTACGTCAAGACGGTGTACGACTTAACATTATACAGAGCGCTACACATCAATACATGCTCAAATTAAGCATAGCCACTGGAAAAATTGGCAATACAGTGCCATCGTATGTTACCAAGTGTCACATCTCATTGAAGACAATGACAGAGCGATACAACGTCAAGCGTAACACAGTACTGGGCCGTGCCAGGCAATACGCCGTCACAGAATCACCAATAGAGATATTCACAACGGAGTGCAGTCTTACGATAGAATCTCTAAAGCCACCGTTAAGCCAGTGACAGGCGGTACAATGCCACACGTTACAGTATACAGGGCAGTACAACCCGATTCGCAGACAAATAAATTAGAGCAAATTACAAGACTCCCAATACAGTACAGTACAATGCCAGACAGTCTCAGATGTCCGTCAAGACAATGCCAGGGCAATGCAGTGCAAGACATAACGTTATACAGGTCAGTACAAGGCAATACGCAGTCAAATGAAGAACAGTAAACTACAATACCCAAACCACACTGGCAAACAATGGCAAACAATCACACATGTCGGTCGAGACAATGACAACGCGAGACAGAACACCGTGCAGGGCAGCGCAAGGCAGTACACAGTCAAATAAAGAACAGCTGACCAGAAAACCCGCACTACGCTGCCGTACGATCTCAAAACATCTCGGATGGCAGTCAAGGCAATTACAGGGCAAGACAAAGCACTACATCGCAGTACACAAGGCAGTACAAGGCAATACTCAGTCAAATAAATAACAGACAGTCAAAAAATTCACAGTGCAGTGAATTCACATGGGTCAGATGGCAACCAAAAGAAGGACGGGGCAATACAAGGCGAGAGGTAACCCAATACGGGGCTGGACAAGGCAATATGCAGTTGTGGCGGGTGGAGCGATTCACTTCAGTCCTGAGAGAAGTAGAGAAACATTTAGAAACATCAACACAGTGTTTCGACAAAGGCAGCAGTGAACGTAACATCCCTTTACCAGGTTCCGTGGCCACGTACCCCAGATAATTTATTGCACAGGGGCCAGGGTCAGACGAGCTGTTAGGGAGACCCTCCCGTTGAGCCACAACCCCCTTGCTTTCTAAACTCCTTCTTGAAGAGCAGTCTAAGTGCGGCTGGATCCAATTCCTAGCCCTGGACTTGGGCAACAGTTCACCTCTAAAGGATTGTATCCGCGCCATCAACCCTTTATATCACTGAGCTAAGGCTACGAGGTTTAGCGTGGTATTAGTCACTTACCGAGACTCTGTTGCGGCAAGGGATCTCTCAGCCTTGAGGAGCAGAACCTGAAGCAAGCGTCCCCGCTCAAGGGCACATCCTGGTGCTATGACAGACTATGACAGGCAATACTATGACAGGGCAATACAATGCAAGACGTAACTTTACACAGGGCAGTACAAGGCCAATACACAGTCAAATAGGGAATGACCGATCACAAAATTGATGCACGGTCAAATAGAGTACAACAGCCTAAGAAGCCTTCAATACAGTGCCTGTCAACGCCAGAATACATCAGATGGCTCGCAGCAAGGTGAGAGGGCAATACGACGTAAGACTTAGGAAAATACAGGGCAGTACAAAGCAATACGTAGTCAAATATAGAACAGCCGATCAAAAACACCCTCAGTTCGGTGCGGTACAACCCCAGAGAGTGTAAAAGGACAGTTAAGACTATTTCATGGCAACACAACGCACAATGTAACACAATACAGGTTGCTACAACACAATACAGAATAATATAGGAAACAACCCATCAAAACGCCACAATACGGTGCAGTACAATCCCACACGGTCTCGGGTGGCAGTCAAAACAACTATAGGGCGACACGATCCAAGATGCAACATTACACGACAGAGTAGAACTGAAGACGCAGTCAACTAAATACCAACCAATTAGAAGAACCGCAATACAGTGCGGGAGAAAACAAAAATAAATGGAGATGCCAGTCAAGACAATGACAGAGCAATACAAGGCAAGAAATAACGCAATACAGGACAGTACAGTGAAATACACGGTCAAATAAATAACTGATTAAGTATCCCGCAATACCGTGCGATGCAATGCCAAAACGTGTGAGACAGCAGTCGAGGCAGTGACAGAGCTATACAATGGAAGACATAACGCAGGGCTGTACAACACCAAAATGTATCAGATGGCACTCAGAACAATAACATGGCGATACAATGCAAGCCGCAACACAATACAAGGTGGTAACAAGGCAATACACGGTCAAACACAGACTAACGAATAAAACCTGCACAATACGGATCGCTGCAATCCCAGAACATCTAAAGTGACAGTGAACGGAATGACGGGGCAGTACAATGCAAGATACAACACTAGACAGGGCAATACGCATTCAAATAACGCACAACCGATTAAAAAACCCACAATACACACCAGTACAATGCCGGAACAGATCAGATGGCAGTCCGGGCAAATAGAGGACAATACAATGCCAAACGTGACGCCATACAGGGCCGGACAAGGCAATACGCAGTTGTGGCAGGCCGAGCGGCTAACTTCGCTTCTAAGAGAGAAGCGGTGAAACATTCAGAAACATCAACACAGTGATTCTCCAAAGGCAGCAGCGCATGTGACGGCGCTTTACCAGATTCCATATGGCCACGCACCCCGGATTATTTACTGCCTAGGGGCCAGGGTCAGACAAGCTGTCAGGGAGACCCTCCCGTTGAGTCACGAGGCTCGGAAAGGACCCCCTTGCTTTCTAAACTCCTTCTCGGAGAGGAGTCTAGGTGCGGCTGGATCCAATTCCTAGCTCGGAAAGGACCCCCTTGCTTTCTAAACTCCTTCTCGGAGAGGAGTCTAGGTGCGGCTGGATCCAATTCCTAGCCCCGGACTTGGGCAATGGTTCACCTCTAAAGGATTGTATCTGCGCCATCGACCCTTTATATCACTGAGCTAAGGCTACAAGGTTTTGTATGCTATTAGTCACTTACTGAGAATCTGTTGCGGCAAGGCATCTCTATCTCGAGGAGCAGAACCTTAATTGAGCGCCCCTGCTCAAGGGGAGATCCTGGCACGGAGGCCCCTGCCATGCAGAAGTCAAAAGGCTCTTGGGCTGTCCACTATTTATGGGGTAAGCTAATTGACTTATAGTCACATCAGCACAGGAACAAAATATCTAGGTCCCCACTGTGTTGCCAACCATCCCCCAACTTCAAGTACCACTCAGAACAACTCCATGGATGATTGGGGCGCCAAAACGAAGGGGCGCCCACACCACCCCAGCAGTCAAATAAGGAACAACCAATGGAACTTTCACAATAAATAAGTACAATCCCAGACAGTCCAAAGTAACAGCCAAGACAATGACAGACCAATACAGTGCAAGACCTAACATCATACAGAGCAGTAAAAGGCAACGCGCAGCCAAGTCAAGAACAGTTAAAATACCCATAATCCAGTGCAGCACTATGACACTGTCCCAAAACACAGTCAAAACAATGACAGAGTAATGCAACACGAGCCGTAACACAATACAGGGCAGCACAAAGCAATACACAGTCACACAAAGAACAGCCAATTACAAAACCCACAACAGAACGCCCTACGATCTCAGGAAGTCTCAGAGGGCAGTCACAGCAAATACAGGGCAATACGGTGCAAGATAACACAATACAGGCCACTGCCAGCCAATACTCAGTCAAATAAATAACAGACAGTCAAAAAATTCACAATGCAGTGCACTACTATGACACCATGGGTCAGGTGGCAATCATGACAACGATAGGGCAATACAAGGCAAGACGTAACCCAACACGGGGCCGGACAAGGCAATATGCAGTTGTGGCAGGTGGAGCCATTCACTTCACTCCTAAGAGAAAAGTAGAGAAACATTCAGAAACATCAACACAGTGATTCTCCAAAGGCAGCAGTGCGCATGACGGCGCTTTATCAGGTTCCGTGGCCACGCACCCTGGATTATTTCCTGCCTAGGGGCCAGGGTCAGACGAGCTGTCAGGGAGACCCTCCCGTTGAGTCACGAGGCTCGGAAAGGACCCCCTTGCTTTCTAAACTCCTTCTCAGAGAGGAGTCTAGGTGCGGCTGGATCCAATTCCTAGCTCGGAGAGGACCCCCTTGCTTTCTAAACTCCTTCTCGGAGAGGAGTCTAGGTGCGGCTGGATCCAATTCCTAGCCCCGGACTTGGGCAACGGTTCACCTCTACAGGATTATGTCTGTGCCGTCAACCCTTTACATGGCTCATAAAAAACAGCTGATGAAGGAAGTGACAATATGGTGGCCTACAACGGCAGAATAGAGCAGATGACAATCAAGACAACAACAGAGCAATACAATGGAAGACGTAACACCACACGGGGCCGGACAAGGCAATACACAGCCACATCAGAACCCATGAGAGACATCACACTACAGTCCAGACCTAGGACAGATTCTCTAACGTGACCGTCAAGACGACAGGGCAATGCAATGCAAGATGTAACACAGGCCATATGCAGTTGTGGCGGGCGCAATGATAAAATTCACTCCTAAGAGAGAGGTAGAGAAACATTAACAAACATAACAGTGATTCACTAAAGGTAGCAGCGCACGTGATGGCACTTTACCAGATTGCACGGCCACGCACCCCGGGTCATTTACTGCCTCAGGGCCAGGGTCTGACACGCTGTCTGGGAGACTCTCCTGTTGAGTCACGAGGCTCGGAAAGGACCCCCTTGCTTTGTAAACTCCTTCTCCGAGAGGAGTCTAGGTGCGGCTGGATCCCATCCTCGCCCCGGACTTGGGCAACGGTTCACCTCTAAAGGATCATATCTGCGTGATCAAACCCTTTGTATCGCTCAGCTAAGATGGCAAAGTCTGGCATGCTGTTAGTCACTTACCCAGAATCTGTTGCGGCAAGGCTTCTCTCAACCTAGAGGAGCAGAACCTTAAGTGAGTGTCCCCGGGAAATGCTGGCAAACAGGCCGCTGCCTTGCAAGAAAGCTCCAAGGGCTCTTGGTCTGTCCGCTAGGTCTATAGCAAGCTAACTGACTCACAGTGTCTTGACTCTGGTGCCAGCCACCCCACAAAGTTCAAGTGCCACTCGTAGCGACTCCTGCTGGTCGTTATAGCTCGAGCAGCAGCCTGGAGGAAAAAGGGGGGTGACATCGCAACAGCGGTCAAATACAGAACAACCGGTTAAAAATTGCACAATACTGTGCCAGAGACTCTAAAATAACTGGCAAGACAACGACAGGGCAACACCATGCAAGATCTAACCTTACACAGGGCAGTACAAGGCAACATACAATCAAATGCAGAGCAGACAATGAAAGAATTGACGGTACGGTGCCATACAACGGTAGAATATATCAGATGTCGGTCACCACAATGACAGAGCAATACAAGGCAAGACGTAACGCGATACGGGGCCCTACCAGGCGACACAGTCAAGGAAACAACAACCCATGAAAGAATTCACAATACAGCGCGGTCCTAGGACGGAACGTGTAAAATGACCGTCGAGACAGTGACAGGGCAATACAATGCAAGACACAACACCATACCAGGTGGTAACAAGGCAACATGCAGCCAAACGAAGAACAACCGATTAAGAAACCCAGCATACGTTCAACTGTAATACCAGAAAACATCAGAAGGCAGTCAAGACAACGACAGCACACTATAACATGAGAAGTAACACAATACACAGCAGTACAAGGCATTACACAGTCAAATAAAGAAGAACCGATTAAAAACCACACAATACAGTGCGGTGCGATGCCAGAGTGGATCAGAAGGCAGTCGAGACTATGACGGGGCAATATAATGCAAGATGTTACACAATACAGGGCGGTACAAGGCATTAGAAAGCCAGATGAAGAACAACCAATTAAAAAACCCGCAATACAGCGTGGTACGAGGCCCGAACAGATCAGAAGGCAGTCAAGGCTACGACGGGGCAATATAACACGAGACATAACGCAATAGAGGGCGGTACAAGGCATTACACAGTCAAAGAACAACCGATTAAAAAAAAAAAAAAACACGCAACACGGTGTGGTACGATGCCAGAATAGATCACAGAGCAATCAAGAGCGTGACGGGGCAACACGATGCGAAACCGATACTGAGTGAGGCGGAGCAATACTATTTCAAATATGCAAGAACACAGTACGGAACCAAATTCTTAAGCGTACGACACAAGACCATCTCAAATGGCAGTCAAGGAAGTTACTGAGCAACGTAATCCCGATTTGCACAAAATGGTGCCATCAGGCACCATCACGTCCATCAACACTAAGTTGTACTGCAATATCCCCCGCATCACACGCGCCGTACCCTTCTGCTCACCTGCTCCGCATGGATTCCGGGTTTGGACTTTGTGGCACACTCTGGTTCTGGCACCTAAAACACCTAAGACACACAATATTACTGTTGAGCTTACGGGAAACCACCACCCCCATGCGCTACCTCTCTGCTACCCAGCTCACCTCCAACGCTCGTCCGGCTCTGGATGCCTGCGGCGCCTGCAAAACCAAAGACAAACACTCCCCTGAGCCGCAATGTAGCACTGGGCTATTAGATGCCAACGTGTCCACAACCGCCTCACTTGCTGGGACTACTCAGTGGGCGTGCAGCATCGCCCCTCTGACCCTGCATGTCACACCAACCGAAGAAACACACGCCGAGATACTGCCCAAAACCCTACCAAATTCCCCATCTCCCACTCCCTCACCTTGCCCGCCCATCCTCCCCCGAGGCATGCAACCTGAAGGCTCGCAAACCACCCATAAAACCCAACAGACATGGGTTGCTTTAAAACTTGAAAGTTGCTCCCTCTGAGGCAGATGTGATAAGGTCAGCAGCGGCGGGTGGGCTGAAGTGACTGACCCATCCCCATCCCCACATCCCATGTCATTCATTGCTTCAAAACTTCAAATTGGAAAGAACCAATACATACAGTACTCAGAGCCACATCTTCTCTCTAATACCACGTGCTGACTCACCTTCTTACATTGCTCTCCTCTCCTACGCTGCCCCGCCAAGCTTGTCCTGTTGCATCTGCAAGAACGACAGAGAAATCACCCTGAGGCAGAGCAATAGAGTCATAACAACAAAAAGTCTTGCACCTTTTTACAAATACCATCTAAGGTCCAAATACAACCGTACACAAAGAAAATTACAAAAAAAAAATCCGCACCAAAACCAGCTGTACCCTCTTCCACATGAACTCTTCTTCACTGCTGCTGTATTGCCTTTCCAACATGCCTCTGCTCTTCCCAAACAAAACAGAAGAGGTGTCTACACAGCCTCCCAATGGCTACCCTGAGATAACTCTAACACCTTTGCCCCGATCTACTGGGATTCATGTACTACATATAGACTCTCTACAGGATTCCGCCCACCCTGGACACTACGTGCCCAGGCAGGGCAGCCCCGAGCCAAACACTCACGGTTACGGACAGACACTACACGGAACGCTACGAACGACACGCCTCAAAGATGAGAGAAAACTCTCAGCAAGAAAGACACGGGGACCAAAGTCACCGTCGTGCAAGAAAATCTGTGGGATCGTGATGATGTCAACATGAAGACGCTCTACGGAACCCCCTGAAGCAAACTGTAGAACGTGATGGTACGTAATAAGAATGGACTGTTGAGCCCGCTAAGATGGACATGCAGGAAGTCTGGCTTCAAGACCTAAGAACGTAACGACGCAGGGAAGAACTCCCAGACGTGGAAGTGGGCCGTCCAGAAACTTCCGAGAGGCAAGATTGATGCACGCTTTAAGATGCTAACGCAAGAAGAGCATCAGATGAATGGTGCTACGCCCACAGGCCCAAGCATTCGAGACCCTAAGGATGACGCCCAGGGCCCCACGTCGTGCTCCTGGAGCTCAAAGATGACCTCGAGACCCAAGAAGGGGCGAAGATACACAACACAGACCACATGAACGACATGACAACACGCACGGGCTGGAACTGCCCTGCCCGGGACACGCTAGCGTCACACTGAGCAGTAAGCAACATCCTTTACCTTCCTAAATATGACTGTGCCCCGGGACAGCCCTCGCCACTACGCTAACGTCAAAGACCCCATTTTGCAATTGTCCACCTCGGCCCCTCTCCGGCGCCTGACTGTCAACTTAGCTTTTGGAGGGACAGGCATCTGAATCCTTCTTCGATGCGGTCCGCAAAAACCAGCCATCCGATACATTTCCACAGTCACCAGGTTCCTCCTCTTCCTCTGCAAAAGGAAAATAAAACATAATCCCAGAGGCCGCCACAGCACCAGCAATAAGCATCCTGAGAGGAGATGCCAACCTCTTCGACGACACGCTCAGCCTCCCGAATGCCGTGGCGTTCTGCTTGCCCGCTCTGCGCCGATTCCGGAGTCCGAGGCTGCAATGATAGTTATTCACAGCACCTAAGAGACCAAGAAACACAACATTACCACTGCGCTTCTGCCAAACCGCCACACCATCAACTCCTATCTTCTGTCTTCATTCACATGAAAAAAAAAGTACCCAATTGTATTCATAGAGGCGCCAGTCACATCTTCCCTCTAATGCCACATGCCGAGCCACCTCCGTACAGCGCTCCTCTCGGCTCCCCTACGTCACCCTGCACATCTCATCTCTCGGCATCTAAAAAGAGAAAAAAAAAATCCAACATTACGCCGATGCAGAGCGATAGCTTAATTCCAAAGGTCTTGTTTCTACTTCGGAACACTGTTCAATTAGATCCAACTACAGCCTGCCATCAAAAAAAAAAAAAACACAGAAAAAGCCCACAAACATTACACCCCACACAAAGCAGCCTGAACATCTTTGAGATACTGTGTCCTTCACTGACTGTGAACAGCCTCTCCGACTTGGCTCTGCTTATGCCAACACCCACTAATAAAACACCCACGCACCCAACCTACTGAGAGCAAATTAATTCCAGATGACTACCCAACCTTTGCCTCGGTCTCCACAGATCCACATATTAACTGTAGACTCTCGTCACTATTCTGCCTGCCCTGGACTCTACACACCCGGGCAGGGGGGCTCCGAGCCAGACACACACACAAGCACAGACCAACACTACACAAAACGCTAAAAACAACGCATCTCAAGGATGAGAGAAAACTCTCAGCAAGAAGGATGACACCCAGACGGAAGTCACCGTCGGGCAAGACGACCTGGAGACCGTGGTGGTGATGTGAAGAGGCTCTATGGAAGCCCCTGAAACAGAGTGTAGGACATCATCATCTGTGATAAGAAGGGACTGTCAAGACTGATAAGATGTATGCGGGGGAAGCCTGGCTTCAAGACCTAAGAACATAATGACATAGGGAAGAAGTCCCAGTTGTAGACGCGGGCCATCCGGAAACTTCCAAGACGCAAGACCAATGCAAGCTTTAAGCTTCTAACGCAAGACGACCAGCAGCCGAATGGTGCTATGCCCATGGGTGCAGGTGTTCGAGACCCTAGGGATGGCGCCTGAGGCGCCATGCCGTGCTCCTGGAGCTTAAAGACGACCTCGAGACCCGAGAAAGGTCTAAGACACAGAACACGGACCACACGAAAGACAACAACACACACAGGCTGGAACCACCCTGCCCGGGAATGCCGAACAGTAAGCCCCATCCCTTACGTGCCTAAAGGAGACTGCCCTCCAGGACAAACCTCTCCCCTACGCCAACTTCAAAGACACCTTTTTGCAATTCTCAACCTCGTCCCCTCTCGAGCGCCAGTCTCTCAACTTAGCTTTTGGAGGGCCAGGGGTCCGAATCCATCCTTGAGGCAGTCCACAGAAAACAGCCATCCAGTACGTTCCTGTGGTCACCAGCTTCCTCCTCTTCCTCTGCAAAAGGAAAAGAAAAAAAAAAGTTATCCCAAAAGCAGCCACAGCACCAGCAATAAGCATCCTGAGAGGAGATGCCAACCTCTTCCACAACACCCTCAGCCTCATGAACACCGAGGCATTCTGCTCGCCCGCTCAGCGCCAATTCCAGAGTCTGACGCTGCGGCAACAGTTATTCACGGCACCTAAGATACCAAGAAACACAGCATTACCACTGCGCTACTGCCAAACCACCAGTCCCGTGCTCCTCCTCGATACTATCTGGCTCACCTCAAATGCGAGAGCCTAGAGCACACCAGGCTCCGACGACACCCGAACCCATCTGCAAAACCTGTCCAAGAAGGACTCATGAACCCGGCTACCTTTTCTAGCCCTCCCCCAGTGCCAAAACTTTAGAAACCCCTTCTCTTCTCCCTGAGCTGCCAGGGAAGGAGCCCCGCTTCTTCCCCATAGATCCCACCCTTTATTTGCCAGCCCGAACACCCGGCGTTGGACACTTCTCGAGAGCCACTCTTCCCAGCCTCTCCCTGCGTCCCACCACCACCTCCTATCTTCTGTCTTCCCACGGACTCTGGGCTCTGCTGCAGACCCACAGAGTCAGTGAAGCCCTGATCTGACCTATACCAGGGGCCTGCCACAAGCCGCAAAGGCTCCAGGGACACGGCAAAACCCTGAGCACGGTGGGGGAAGGTGACAAGGCACCCCACATCCTGAAATACGTTATGCTTTATGGCCCTGCTGCTTTCCTGAGAAACGTGGAAACTCCATCTACAGCTGCAGACAAGGTGCTCACCCAGTCCCTGCAAAGTAATCTCATCATCTGCCCGATTGAGACAAATTCTATTGGCATCTTATCTGGGATACAGCAAAGCTAGTGGGGAAAAGAAAAAAAAACACAAACAAGAAAGTTCCGTCTTCAATACAGTCAGGGATTCCAGGAAAATGCGCCATGCCTGGAAGAGAGAAAACCATACCCTTAAACTATCTCACCGCCCCCTAAGACTCATTACCAGGCGACTCACCTGAAAAACCACAAGGAAGAGAACCGGCACATGAGGCCGCTCTCTACTATACACGCTGCCAAACCTCACCTGGTCCTGAAGGTCTTGCCACCTCCAGCTTCTTACCTGCTATTCTCTAAATGGGATAACATCTCCATCCAAGGAGCTGAGCCGCCTCCAAAGCTGCAATCGACTGAAGGACAGGCAGAGCTCTGACCCTGGAGACACCTGGTAGCAGAATGAGCTGCCCCAGCAGAGGCTGTGGGTTATATACCCCGGGCCCCGCCCAACGCCCTTCCCACCAGCACCTGGGAAAGGGCCTGGCTGACCTCCACAAGGCATAGAGCCTGCCAGAGGAAAAGCTGCTCCTTTCCTCACAGGCCTGAGAAGTACAGCATGCAAAACACCAAAACGGAGAAAGCGACCCTTAGAGGAACGGACAATATGTGCTCTTTTATTACAACTACATCAACTGTGTCAGCAACAGGGCCCGGTAGGTAAGTAAACTTAATTAAACTTCTGCAGGGCGTAGACATAAAGAGAAAGACATCATCCTAACCTAAATAGGCCAGAAGATCATGAAGCACAATAACAATATTTTTATCAAGACTCAATGTGCTTTAGTTTCCTTGTAAAAGAAACCCCACAACGAGTCATACAGCATTTCTAGCAAGACGACGCATATTATCCGACTTCTGCCAGAACTGTGTTCTGGATCGGACCGACAGACAGAGTGCAAGCAGAGGCTTGTGTGCCGCCTGTAATGCAGTGGCTGAGAAAGAACCAAGGCTTGGGGCCGCCGCTCTCCTCGGCCGAGTCTGCTCCGGTGCCCTGTCTGTCATCATTGCTGTTGTGCCTTAGGCCATGCAGTAAAACAAGTGACACATGCTCCCTTTTAACTTCTCTCCTGAGGCAGAAAAGAACAAGAGAGAGAGACTTAGGGACTGAAAGATAAACTGAACTGTAATGAAATCTTAACAGCAAAATAATACCAAGAAAAGACAACAGTAACAAGAAAACAATTAAATATATACAGGACATACACAACCCGATACAGAGCTCCCAGGATGACCGCTGCTTCACTGGCAAAGTCCGGAACCAGACTCCGTGACAGACCGGAACCAGACTCCGGACCTGGTTGCATAAATGCACGGATCGAGGTCAAAGGACAATGAACAGACAGAGGAGTCTTCAGAGGCCAGACAACAGGTACCGACCCCTTTGATCCCTCCGCTTTCATACTGAGCGTGATGAGGATGGGATGGAATACCCTATCAGTCAGATTCGGGTCACCGGTCCCGTCTACTCTTCACTATGGGTACAACCCCTCTACGCTTTTCTGCTTCCAACCCTCCAACAGGGCATATATAAAAGTTAGCTGGGCTGTGCTGTTGTAGGAATAAGTATAAGCAAGAGCCTCTCTGCACGGCATCCCTTCGCATTAAGTGTAAATATAAGTTCTTGGTGCTCTGAAGGCAGATACTACCTGAAAAATACGTCATTATTTTCAGAGAGTTCACTTCATTGGAAGAGACTTGCCTGAAAAGTAAAGTGACTGCAAACAACACCAGTTCTGTTGTACCTCAGACCAGCACTTCCACACATGGCTATGTAACCTCACATTCACATGAAAAAAAGAAGAAGTGGCCAAATGTATTCATGGAGCCGCCGGTCACATCTTCCCTTTAAGACCTCGGGCTCAGCCACCTTTGTCCTGCACCCCCATCAGCTCCCCTGTGTATCCCTGGCCACCTCATCTCTCTGCATCTGAAAAAAAAGCAACACACCAACATCAAACATTACCCTAATGCAGAGCGGTAGCTTAATTCCAAAGGTCTTGTTTCTACTTAGGAACCCTGTTCACATAAGTCCAACTACAGCCTGTCATCCAAAGAAGAGACGCCTGCAAACATTACACCCCACACAATGCAGGTTCACCATCTTTGAGATACTGTCCCCTTCACTAGCCATGAACACCCTCTCCAACTTTTCTCCGCTTATGCCAGCGCCCACTAATGAAACACCTGTCCACACAGCCTCTCGAAAGCTAATCAATTCGAGACGACTGAGCAACCTTTGCCTGGGTCTAGACAGATCCTCATATTCAGTACAGACTGCTGTCGTGATTCTGCCTACCCTGGACGCTACACACCCAGGCAGGGCAGCCCCAAGCCAAACACACACAGACTGACGCTACACAGAACACAACAAACGACGCGCCTCAAGGATGAGAGAAAACTCTCAGCAAGAAGGATGACACCGGGACCAAAGTCATCGTCGGGCAAGACAGCCTGCAGGACTGTGATGGAGACAATGTGAAGAGGCTCCACAGAACCCCCTGAAACAAAGTGTAGAACTTCACAGTTCCTGAGAAGGGACTGTTGAGCCTGACAAGATGGACACACAGGAAGCCTAGCTTCAAGACCTAAGAACTTAACGACACAGGGAAGAAGCCCCAGTCGCTGACGCGGGCCATCCAGAAAGTTCCAAGATGCAAGACCGATGCACGCTTTAAGATGCTAATGCAAGAAGAGAGGCAGACGGTTGGTGCTACACCCACGGGTGCAGGTGTTCGACACCATAAGGATGGCACCCAATGCACATTCCGTGCTCCTGGAGCTTAAAGATGATCTCAAGACCCAAAAAAAGGGTCTAGGATGCAAAACACAGACCACACGAACGACACGACAACACACACAGGCTGCAACTGCCCTGCCTAGGATGTGCTAACATCACACTGGACAGTAAGCTACATTGTTTACCTGCCCAAAGGAGACTGTGCCCCAGAACAGCCCTCCCCCCTACACTAACGTCAAAGACCCCATTACACAATTGTCAGCCTCCACCCCTCTCCAGTGCTGGTCTCTCAACTTAGCTTTTGGAGGGCTAGCATCTGATTCCATCCTCGACGTAGTCCACAAAACACAACCATCCGATACGTTCCTGCAGTCACCGGCTTACTCTTCCTCTGCAAAAGGAAAAGGAAAAGAGAAAGTCATCACAAAAGCAGCCACAACACCAGCAATAAGCATCCTGAGAGGAGATGATGACCTCCTCCACAAAACCCCTCAAGCCTCCTGAATGCTGACGCAGTCTGATTGCCTGCTCCACACAGATTCTAGAGTCGGATGCTGTAGCGACAGTTATTCACGGCACCTAAGATACCAAGAAACACAGCATTTGCACTGCGCTTCTGCCAAACCACCAGTCCTGTGCTCCTCCTCAATACTATCTGTCTTGCCTCAAATGCGAGAGCCTAGAGCAGACTAGATACCATCAACAACCAAACCCAATTACAAAACTGGTTTGAGAAAGACACAGGAACCCGCCTCTCTTTCCTAGCCATCCCCCTCCTGAACCATCAGGGAAGGAGGCCCACTGCTTCCCCACAACTCCTGCCCCTTATTTTCCAACTGCTCCTCAGGACCTGCTGTTCTGAGCCCTGCCCTGTGTTTGGCAGGCACCTCCTGTCTTCCGCCTTCATAGAGACTCCGGGCTCTGCTACAGACCTGGAAAGCCGGGAAAACAGTTACAGAACCTACTGGTAGCCTCCCGCAAGAGCTTTAGGGCCACCGTGATACCCTGCATGCTCTGGGAGAAAATGATGAGCCATCCCTGCTGCTTCCTCAAAACAAACAAACTCAATATATAGATACGTACAAAACACTCACCCTAAATCCTACTCCAGTATCTCATAACACACACAATTAAGACTAATAAAAACACCCACTAACATAGTGTACATCAAAATTGGAAAAAAACACAAGATTTTATCTTCAATGAAGTCAGAAATTATAGTAAAACACGCCACCTGCCATAAGCAAAAAAAAAAAAAGATACATACTATTAAGCCATTTAAACAAACCAAATGCTCCCTACAAAACTAAAGATATGGGGGGGAAAAAAAAAGATAACATACAACTCCACTTTCTATGGCAACCACCCTTACATTGAGAAGTCTTACCTCTGATGTCTTACCTATGCTAGTTTAAACGCTAAAACAAGCCTTCCCAAACAGCTGCACAAGCTCCAAAACAACACTTAAGAAGCTCCAGAGCTCTGACCCTGGAAAAGACCAGCAGCAGAACAAGGTCCTGCCCTGAAGCTGTGGCTCATATACCCCGGGCCCCACCTGAGGCCCTCAGGCCCCACCCACCACCTTTCCCACAATCCCCTGGGTAAAGGGTGGGGCCAACCCCCAGAAGCATAAAAGCACCTGAAGGTGCAGCAGGTGTTGTTATTTGCTTTAAGTTTACTATTTACAAAGTAGTGAAGAGTGACCCTTGATAGAAAAAGCATTATCTGCTCCTCCCTTGCAGCTACACCTATTGCATCAATGACGTGTCCAGGTGAGCAATTAAGTTATTTTTTTATGGAATGTAAATAGAAAAAAAATAAACATCAGACTTATCTCTATAGAAAAGTAGCTTATTCAATGCAATGATAACATTATTATTAAAATTTATGTACTTGAGTGTCCTTCAACAAAAAAATACAAACCCAAACACAATCTATTACTATGGGGTCATTCCTTATTTCTAGCAAGACCGTGTGTACTAACGAACTTCTGCCAGAACCCCTTTTTGGATGGGAGTGAATAACAAAACAGAATCAGATTCTATGAGAAAACTTTCTCAAAAACATTTTCCTCTGTGAAATAAGTTATTTATTGTAAATTGCTAGCAATTTAAAGTCATATTGATAATCTCATTTTGACCTGTTACTCAACAGCACTACTTGAGTCCCAAAATACAGAAAGCAACAAAAAAGCATGGAATTACAAGTCATGTATTTCCTGAACCTGCATAAAGCACCCTAATTAACATCTAAGTAGCTAGAACAAAAACAAATTTATATACATAAACTCATATTTTACAATAGGTATAAAAAAGAGAAATTCTTCTTTATTTCAATGCCTCATGCCCATATAGACAGGTTTTATTCCATTTTTAAACACACATTCCCCCCATGAATTTTCAGGCATTTTTAGGTTGTGAACTGCCTCTTTTGGGGGGGACCCAGTGTGACAACCCACACCCCCCCGGAAAAGGTCTTCTTTTGACTTAGAAATACCATCTGGAGTACAATTACAGCCTGACATTAAAAAAAAAAAACAAACTACACAAGCATCACACCCCACACAAAGCAGCTTTAACATCTTTGAGATGCAGTCTGCTTCACTACTGCTGAACAGCCCCTCCCACATAGCTCTGCTCATCCCAAAAAATCCCTTAATTAAAGAGCTGCCCACACCACCTGCTGATGGCTAACTTGATGGGAGTTGACTGTACCACCTTGGCCTCAACAGTCTCATTAGATCAATGTATTAACCATATACTCTTACTGCTGTTCCCCCTACCCCTGACTCTACAGCCCCAGGCAGCGCAGCTCCAAGCCAAACACACCCACGTGCAGCCCAACACCACACAGCACTAGAGACAACGTGACTCCAAGATGAGAGAAAACTCTCCACAAGAAGAGCGACTTTCAGACAAGAGACGCTGTCGGGCAAGAAGAGCGACTTTCAGACAAGAGACGCTGTCGGGCAAGAAGAGCGACTTTCAGACAAGAGACGCTGTCGGGCAAGAAGAGCGACTTTCAGACAAGAGATGCTGTCGGGCAAGAAGAGCGACTTTCAGACAAGAGATGCTGTCGGGCAAGAAGAGCGACAGGGCTGCAGCGCTGACACGACCAGGCTCTACAGCCAAGCCATAAAAGAGTCAAATGTAACGGACCATTCCAAGAAGTTCCTGTCAAAACGGAGATGACGTATGTGCAGGAAGCATGGCTTCAAGACCCGAGAACGTAAGGATGCAGGGAAGAAATCCCAGTGCGTAACAGCAGGTGGCTAGAACTGCTAGGGCTCAGAGAAGAGAGCTGCTCAGGCAGCCGGGAACGACGCTGCAGAAGAGGACCATTCAGAAACTCCTGAGAGGCAAGTCCTATCTGCACTTTAAAATTGTTATGCAAGAAAAGAAGTGCCCATTGGGCACTCTGCCAATTAGCACAGGCATTTGAGACCCTACAGGTGGTGCCCGAGGCACATGCTGTGCTCCTTGAGTGCAAAGAGAAATAAGGACACCAAAACTTAAGGAAAGTCCAAGACACAGAAGACAGAGCACACAAACTACACAACCAAAGACACAGGCCAGAACTGCCCTGCCCAGCACACACTAGCTTTGTGCTGAAAAGTAACCCACTCCCTTTACCTACTCAGAGGAGACTGCTCCCGCATAGCCCTCTGCTCTAGCCTGACTTTAAAACTCCTCCCTGAAACTGTCAACCTTGGCCCCCCTCCAGCACCTGTCCCTCTACTTCGCTTTCAGAGGGCCAGTGGTCTGAATTCATCCTTGACAAAAAAAAACACAACAAACAGCTAACTGATGTGTTCCTGCAGTCACCATGTTCCTCTTCATCAGCAAAACAAAAAGAAATCACAGCTCCAGCAGTGACCACCATGACAGTAGATGCCAACCTCTTCCACAACACCCTCATCCTCAGAGGTGCCATGGCAATCCACTCACCTGCTTCACGTCGATTCCAGTCGGAGGCTGCAGCAACAATTATTTATGGCACCTAAGATACCAACAAACACAAAATTACCATTGCATTTCTGCAAAATCATCAGTCCCGTGCTCCTCCTCCACACTGTCCAGCTCACCTCAAATGCAAGAGACTAGAACAGACCAGACCCTGTCGACACCCAAATCCAAATGCAAAACCGATATGACAGAGACTGATGAACCCACCTCCTTTTCCTAGCCAGCCCCCAGCGCCAAAACTTTAGAAACCCCTTCTCTTCTCCTTAACCGTCAGGGAAGGAGCCTCACTTCTTCCTGACAGCTCCCATCCTGTATTTGCAACCCTGAACCCCCTACGCCGGCTGCTTCTCAGGAGCAGCTCTTCTGAGCTGTGCCCTGCGTTTGGCAGGCACCTCCTATCTTCTGTCTTCCCACAGACTCTGGGCTCTGCATCAGACCCACAAAACAAATAATGTCCTGACACAATCTATGAGGGGCCTGCTGCCCGCTGCAAAAACTCTAGGTACACCGTGGCACTCCATGGGCAACGGGGAAAGGTGATGAGCCATGCCATACCCTGAATGACGCTATGCCTTACATCCCTGCTGCTTTCTTGACAAATGCTAGTGCCATATATGCAGATGCATACAAAACGCTCACCCTAACCCCCATAAGATAATCTCATCATCAACCCAATTAAGAGAAACAATATCAGCAATTTACACAGCATACTGCAAAACTGGTGAAAAACCCACAGTTCTATCTTCAATAAAGTCAGAAATTCTAGGAAAATGCAGTGCTCCTAGAACAAAGAAAAGCACACTATTAAACCATCTGGGCACCCCTTAAACACTCATCACAAAGTTATGACCCGAAAAAAAAAGGAGCATACCAGTCAACTTTCTACCATACAGGCAGCTGGATGTTTACTGCTCCCGAAGGTCTCAGCTCAGCCTTCTCACCTCTGCCTCCCTAAATGCCGAAACACGCCTGCCCAAACAGCTGAGCCTGTCCCAAAGCTGCAGCAAAGGGAGGGACCAGCAGAGCACCCACCCCACGGGGCCCAGCAGCAGAATGAGCTCCTGAGCCCGGGCTGGGGCTCGTGTACTCCGGGTCCCGCCCACCGCCCTCAGGCCCCGCCCACTGCCCTTCCCACAATCCCCTGGGAAAGGGGCAGGGCCAACCCCCAGAAGACGTGAAGGCGGGTGGCAGCGGGAGCAGCAGCTTTGCTTCTCCTGCCTTAAGTTCCCAGCAGGCGAAGCGCCTCCCCTTTTTATTTCCATTTGGGACTAACCTCTGGTGATTCTCTTACCGCTTTTGTGTGATTTCTGTCCAGTTGTTGCTGTGGAGAAGAGAGCTCTGCAGGGGTTGCATTATTTTTGCGATCTTCAGATATTTTTGTGGTTAACTGATAATCGTGTTTTATCGTTTTGGAAGAGTGTTGGAAGCATATGATTTCCAGAAGACTTATGAGCATTTACGGGCTCCTGGAGGACTAAAGTGCCATAGAGATGCGCATCGGAGGACTGAGGGGGCACTTCCGGGGTCCTGGAGGACCGAAGTGCCACGGAGACGCGCGTCGGAGGACTGAGGGGGCACTTCCGGGGTCGTGGAGGACCGAAGTGCCACGGAGACGCGCGTCGGAGGACTGAGGGGGCACTTCCGGGGTCGTGGAGGACCGAAGTGCCACGGAGACGAGCGTCGGAGGACTGAGGGGGCACTTCCGGGGTCCTGGAGGACCGCGGGGTCACGTAGATGGAAACCCGGAAAACTGCCGGGCACTGACGGGGCCGCGGTAACGCGTAAGAGCCGATGCGGAGGGGCCGATGGCCGCTCTGGAGGCCGGGCGGGCGGCACCGATGCCGCTCCAGGTGGCGCGGAGCTCGCCAGAGTCCCGGCGGTCCTGGTTCGCCCTCCGGCCGCCGCTCTCTTGAGACTGCGGCCGGACGGGCCTCCGCGAAGCCGCGCCTGCGCACGAGCTGCGGAACCCACGCGGCGCCGGCGGCGGGGGCCGAGGGGGGCCGGGAGGCGCGGGCACTGCGCATGCGCCGCCCCCCACCTGCAGGACGCGCCTTCAGCCGCCAGGCGGCAGCACCCGCTCCGGTATTGACACACATCTGTACGTTTAGGGAATTTACGTTGCCCGTTTCCTACGTTAACGCTTTTGACACCGAATATCTATTTAGGCTGTCTGCCTACACACCTAGTTTGACACTAATATCTTTTTATAAACGCATCTAAGTATTTTTATATTCTAGGATCTTTCATATAACACAGAATCACAGAATCCTTAGAGACAGAGGTTTTTATTTTGAACTTTTACATACATAATTTATATATATGTATATTTCTCATTCCCTATTTCAATGCATCCTGCCCATAGTTACAGGTTTTCACATTTTTTAATGCATCCCAAGAATTTTCAGACATTCTGGGGCCGCGACCCACTTCTTTTGGGGGGGCAACTCCACGTAACCCCCCCCCCATCTCCCACTCACCTGCTCCTCTGCTGCATCATCGCTGCCCCAGTGACATCGGGGTGCCCCAAATGACACCATCACCCCCCAAGACACACACACACAGACACCCTTCTATTCACCCCAAAAAAAGGCTTAAAACGCCCAGACCCAGGGCTGGCCCCTTCTCCTCAGGGGGGCTCCGCCACCGGCTGCAAACCTGGGCTGGGGCATCTCTCGAGCAGCACGAGACGCCTACGACGAGGCACCTGGAAAACAAAAATCCCCAATTATAGCTCAGCATCCCAAAAAAACAGCACAGAAGAGAGCAGAGGAATTCCGTCAGACGGAGGGACGGGACAGGAGCTGGGGAAACAGCTCAGCTCGAAATACAGCACAGCCTTCAAAAGCCAGCGCCATTTGAACTCTTAAAAGTCAGGATTAAGACTAATCAGTGCCATTTTGAACACGTTCTTAGCATAAGGGCGAACCCTCCGGCTGGTGCTGGGAAACACCTGGCCCTTTCCCTTTCACTGAGAAGGTGTGCATGAAGTTTACATCCACCCAGTGAAAATACTTACCCTGTGAAAGTACTTGGCTTTCCTTCGGCGCTAATTTAACTTGCACAGCTGTGAACGGATACTATTAAACTATCCGTCTCCAAAATACACAGCTATGATTTGACCACGGCGGGTTTTTTGTGTGCTACACGAGGAGGAGGAGGGACATCGGGGCAGCGGCGCTGCCCGAGAGAGACACTACTGGCTGCCGGGAAAAGGCGGCACTGAAAGCCAGACAGAAGTACTTCAGAGCACTCTGCCAAAAAAACGGGGGGAAAACCGTGTAACATTCAGTTGTCTCTCCTTTTAAACATTTCGAACAAATACCTAACTGCCCAGGTACACCTCATAAATTGTACACTACAGCCGTTTAGGCGGCTGCAGTTTAAACTACGCAAGTCAGTTTGTCGATTATACAACTCTCACTTTTTTTTTTTTAGCTTCATTTAACATAGAAAAATCAGTGAGAGAAAAAACTCCTCCAAATGGTTTTACTTTTGGGGGCGGGGAATCAAATCGCCGGCGCCGCGATCCGTAGGGCTACCAAAAAGGACCGGCAGATTCGCGAATGCTTTTGGCTGTGCTGAAGGCGCAGAGGAACGCGTTTTTATGGTATCTCGACTGTTCCAACCGAGAACCCAAGCGCCGGCGATGCCAGCAACTGGGGGGAGACGCGCGGCACTTGGGCCTGCGGAAGGAAATGAACTTCCTCCCGAGGTTACAGAAAAAGGACATTGTTGAAGCCGTAACTCACCAAAACCACAACCAAAACCACAGGATTCGCCGTCACGAGTTAAACGCTGCTGATGCTTCACGGCAAAGCCTGGAGAACACAGAGAGGCGATGCCCGTTTGTCCCGTTTTGTCCATGTCTCCTCTTTGACCTCAATCGCCTTTAGGACAGATGCCAGTATCTCAGTGAGGTTTTCGAGTACCGCTGTGAAATATTTTAAAGACTTATTGACTGAGAAAGCATAAAGTTTTTATCGTGAAAGCAAAGCCTGCTTCTTCTGGACATGTGAACTCTTACAAACAGTTCCTTCCCTCTTCTAGTACAGAATTATTTTCACAGTATCGTTTGACGGTGAGCACCCAGAAAGAGAAGAATATGCTTTCAGGAAGAGAAAAATAAATGGAGGGAAGTAAGCTTTGCAGAGGCGTAACGTGCTCCAGGACAGACTTTATTTTGTTTTTAGGATTGTGAGGGACGGACTGTAAATTCCCTGCCGAGGGGCAGGAGCCCCTCCAAGCCTTCAGTGGAACGCCTCAAACACTCGCAAGGAAATAAATAACGCAGGCCTGGCCTTCAAACAGCTGATGAGGCTCACACTTCTGGCGGCTGAAAGTGTGGGAGAACTGTCTTGTGAAGACAGGTCGGTTCTGCCACTCGTGCCGTGAGCTCGCTCGTTCTCAGTTCTCGAGGCCGTTGTGTCCCATGAGTGACCTTTGCTTCATTATCCGCGAAACGCACGTGAAAGCGCACACCCTGCATGTGCTAATGAAGATTACAGAGATCACGCTAAACATGTGTGACCATGGCACTCGTCTCTCCACCCAAATCATGGCACACGTCACCGGGGAGAAGGGAGAAACCTGAGCTGAGCCCGTCCTCAGCAAGGAGGGGGGACCGTGCTGATTCAGCAAACGTAAAAGGGGAAAATAAGTGCCCCGAGGGAACAAAAAAGAAACAAAAGAAATAGATAGTGCCTGGGAAGATTCTTCCCAAGAAAGAAGAAGATTATGCCTGGGAAGAATCCCTGAAAAAGACGCTGGAACCAGGACCCGCGATCTCTTTATCTCTGTCTTTTTCTCTGTCTTTTCCTCTCTCTGTCCCTCAGTTTCTCTTTTCTCTTGGAATTGTTAAGTAACAGTTAGAGCTGTGAAGTGATGACCTTAAGATGACCTTAAGTACGACCTTAAGCACCGCTTGCCATAAGTTGTCCTACACCTGGTGTTAACTAACACAATGTACACCCCAACACCTGCCATAATTTTTTATATACCTAACCAATTATCGTGGGCTTGTTAAGATCTATACTAACCATTTTGGTAAGCTAATAAATGTTTCTGTATGGACCTTGAGATTTATCTCACCTTAGTCCGTGCCACTGAGAATTTACAAATCTGAAGTCACTTACCCTCCCCTCTTTCCTGACAGCGGGAAGCGACAAGGATTTTGTTAAAATATTTCACAGAAAAACTATAGGAGGAGTGCTGGCACATCCTTCCCGTTAACTTCAGAGTCCACACTACAAGTACCTCAGGAAAAAAGCAGACGCGCATCGCAGACGCACCTCGTACTCGCAGAGCACTCCTCATTCTTTCCGTCTGTCCTGTACCATCACGGCAGAAGGAAGGGCGACCACAGAGAAACGCTGGCAGCTGGAATTCTGCCAAGACAGGAAAAAAACTTCTGGCGTAAAGCTAGGTGGCACTCTAAAGCGTCCTTCTTTCGTGAAGGTCTGTGAAGACTGCAGCCAACGGAGGCTCCTGACGAGTGGGACACGGCCCCAAAGCCTGGGACTCACCGCAGCTCCTGCTTTCAGCGCTGCCCACAGAATTTTCCAGTTCAGGTGCCTCTCTCTTTCTCTGTCCCTTCCTCTTCTGCAGCGCTGGTCACTTGACCATCCTCCACCTAAGAGAACACAGCGGTGTCTTACAGCTCTTGCGATATGAAGCTTCCCAGATGTGCAGCCTTGCACGCACACAACCCTTCCCCATGGCCATACCGTGATTTTGGATACGCGTACGGACCCTGCGGTACATATCAGCAATCTGGTCTGCTGAGGACAACTCAGAGGGGACCCTTCCTCACCCAGAAATGCTTGGCTGTCTCTTCCCTGCCGCAGGAAGCACCTTCTGGCTCAATCACCTTGATGTTGTTCTCTGGCTGTTTCACGTTTTTCAAGCATCTTAAGCTTCACCCACAGCAGCTCCTGTTCAAAGCCAGTAAACGTCCACCAGTCCCAGGTCGCCCACACCAGGAGGGAGAACGGGGCTGAACGGAGACAGCCCAGGCAAGTCTGTGGCAAAGGCAGCCCACGACAACCCCGGGGAGGAGCGGACAACCGCGGCCTCCGGGAGAGAAAGAGAAGGGGCAGCAGTTCCCCGACCACTCGCCCCAGCGGGAGCCCCCCCTGCAGCAGGAGCTCCTGGAGACGCTGCTTTCCCCACCCGGATGCTCCTGGCACCTGCATCGAGAGGCGACCAAGCGCAGCCAGGGGCGGCCGCCGCTGTCGGGAACAGGACGGGGGGAGGACATCTGCCGGCAGTGCCTCGGCTGGGGAGGAGGGCCGGGGCCCGTCTCGTCGCAAAGGAACAGGGAGCGGGGCGGCTGCGGGCCCGGGAGCGGGGGGACGCCGGCCCGGGAGCAGGGGGGGGCCGGCCCGGGAGCCCGGGGATGCAGGGGGAGAACCGTCCCGATGGGGGGGGATGCGAGGCGGGGAGGGAGGGGGGGTCCGAGCCGGAGGACGCGGGGGGGGGGGGCCGGGGCCGGGGCCGGCCTGGGAGCCAGGGGACGGGACGCAGGGGGGGAACCGTCCCGGGAGCGGGGGGGTCCGAGCCGGAAGACGCAGGGGGGGTCCAAGCCGGAGGACAGGGGGGGTGGAGCCGGGGCCGGGCTGGGAGCCCGGGGACGCGGGGAGGGGGGGAACCGTCCCGGGAGCGCGGGGGGGTCCGTCCCGGGAGCGGGGGCCGCCTACCATCCTCCCGCCCGACGGAAACGCGGCCGGCAGACGCCGCTCCCCACGTGACCACCCGGAAGTAACGTACCGGAAAATACTTCGCAGGCTGGCGCGGCGGCGCAACGTGGGTGCCGGTGGCGGCGAGGCTGACGGCCGCCGCAAAGCCCGCAGCCCCACGGGCTGTGGGGCCACGCGAGGGGCTGCCAAAGAGCTTTCCAACGAGGCACGGCTTTCCCTCCTGGCTCTTCGGGCGTGGGAGCTGTGGCCAGAGCCGCGGCCCTACCGGAAAATGCTTAGCAGGCTGGCGTGGCGGCGCCGCGTGGGTGCCGGTGGCGCCGAGGCTGACGGCTGCCGCAAAGCCCGCAGCCCCACGGGCTGTAGGGCCACGCGAGGGGCTGCCAAAGAGCTTTCCAACGAGGCACGGCTTTCCTTCCTGGCTCTTCGGGCGTGGGAGCTGTGGCCAGAGCTGCGGCCCTACCGGAAAATGCTTCGCAGGCTGGCATGGCGACGCGACGTGGGTGCCGGTGTCGCCGAGGCTGACGGCCGCCGAAAAGCCCGCAGCCCCACGGGCTGTGGGGCCACGCGAGCGGCTGCCAAAGAGCTTTCCAACGAGGCACGGCTTTCCCTCCTGGCTCTTCGGGCGTGGGAGCTGTCGCCAGAGCCGCGGCCTTACCGGAAAATGCTTCGCAGGCTGGCGCGGCTGCACCTGGTGGGCGCCGGTGGCACCGAGGCTGACGGCCGCCGCAAAGCCCGCAGCCCCACGGGCTGTGGGGCCACGCGAGGGGCTGCCAAAGAGCTTTCCAACGAGGCACGGCTTTCCCTCCCTGCTCTTCGGCTATGGGAGCGGTCGCCAGAGACGCGGCCCTACCGGAAAATGCTCCGCATGCTGGCGCGGCTGCACCTGGTGGGCGCCGGTGGCGTCGAGGCTGACGGCCGCCGCAAAGCCCGCAGCCCCACGGGCTGTGGGGCCACGCGAGCGGCTGCCAAAGAGCTTTCCAATGAGGCATGGCTTTCCCTCCTGGCTCTTCGGGCGTGGGAGCTGTCGCCAGAGCCGCAGCCCTACCGGAAAATGCTTCGCACGCTGGCACGGCGGAGCCACGTGGGCGCCGGTGGCGGCGAGGCTGACGGCCACCGCAAAGCCCGCAGCCCCACGGGCTGTGGGGCCACGCGAGCGGCTGCCAAAGAGCTTTCCAACGAGGCACGGCTTTCCCTCCTGGCTCTTCGGGCGTGGGAGCTGTCGCCAGAGCCGCGGCCCTACTGGAAAATGCTTCGCAGGCTGGCGCGGCTGCACCTGCTGGGCGCTGGTGGCACCGAGGCTGACGGCCGCCGCAAAGCCCGCAGCCCCACGGGCTGTGGGGCCACGCGAGGGGCTGCCAAAGAGCTTTCCAACGAGGCACGGCTTTCCCTGCCTGCTCTTCGGGTGTGGGAGCTGTCGCCAGAGTCGCGGCCCTACCGGAAAATGCTCTGCATGCTGGCGCGGCGGCGCCAAGTGGGCGCCGGTGGCGCCGAGGCTGACGGCCGCCGCAAAGCCCGCAGCCCCACGGGCTGTGGGGCCACGCGAGCGGCTGCCAAAGAGCTTTCCAACGAGGCATGGCTTTCCCTCCTAGGTCTTCGGGCGTGGGAGCTGTCGCCAGAGCCGCGGCCCTACCAGAAAATGCTTCGCAGGCTGGTGCGGCGGCATCACGTGGGCGCCGGTGGCGCCGAGGCTGACGGCCGCCGCAAAGCCCGCAGCCCCACGGGCTATTTCGCCAGGCGAGCGGCTGCCAAAGAGCTATCCAACGACGCATAGCTTTCCCTCCTGGCTCTTCGGGCGTGGGAGCTGTCGCCACAGCCGCAGCCCTACCGGAAAATGCTTCGCAGGCTGGCGCGGCGGCGCCACGTGGGCACCGGTGTCGCCGAGGCTGACGGCCGCCGCAAAGCCCGCAGCCCCACGGGCTGTGGGGCCACGCGAGCGGCTGCCAAAGAGCTTTCCAACGAGGCACGGCTTTCCCTCCTGGCTCTTCGGGCGTGGGAGCTGTCGCCAGAGCCGCGGCCGTACCGGAAAATGCTTCGCACGCTGGTACGGCGGAGCCACGTGGGCGCCGGTGGCGGCACGGCTGACGGCCACCGCAAAGCCCGCAGCCCCACGTGCTGTGGGGCCACGCGAGCGGCTGCCAAAGAGCTTTCCAACGAGGCACGGCTTTCCCTCCTGGCTCTTCGGGCGTGGGAGCTGTCGCCAGAGCCGCGGCCCTACTGGAAATTGCTTCGCAGGCTGGCGCGGCTGCACCTGGTGGGCGCCGGTGGCACCGAGGCTGACGGCCGCCGCAAAGCCCGCAGCCCCACGTGCTGTGGGGCCACGCGAGCGGCTGCCAAAGAGCTTTCCAACGAGGCACGGCTTTTCCTCCCTGCTCTTCGGGCGTGGGAGCTGTCGCCAGAGCCGCGGCCCTACCGGAAAATGCTTTGCAGGCTGGCGCAGAGGCGCCACGTGGGCGCTGGTGGCGGCGAGGCTGACGGCCGCCACAAAGCCCGCAGCCCCACGGGCTGTGGGGCCACGCGAGCGGCTGCCAAAGAGCTTTCCAACGAGGCATGGCTTTCCCTCCTGGCTCTTCGTGATTGGGAGCTGTCGCCAGAGCCGCGGCGCTACCGGAAAATGCTTCGCAGGCTGGTGCGGCGGCGCCACGTGGGCGCCGGTGGCGGCGAGGCTGACGGCCGTCGCAAAGCCCGCAGCCCCACGGGCTGTGGGGCCACGCGAGCGGCTGCCAAAGAGCTTTCCAACGAGGCACGGCTTTCCCAGCTGGCTCTTCGGGCGTGGGAGCTGTCGCCAGAGCCGCGGCCCTACTGGAAAATGCTTCGCAGGCTGGCGCGGCTGCACCTGGTGGTCGCCGGTAGCACCGAGGCTGACGGCCGCCGCAAAGCCCGCAGCCCCACGTGCTGTGGGGCCACGCGAGCGGCTGCCAAAGAGCTTTCCAACGAGGCATGGCTTTCCCTCCTGGCTCTTCGGGCGTGGGAGCTGTCGCCAGAGCCGCAGCCCTACCGGAAAATCCTTCGCACGCTGGCACGGCGGAGCCACGTGGGCGCCGGTGGCATCGAGGCTGACGGCCACCGCAAAGCCCGCAGCCCCACGGGCTGTGGGGCCACGCGAGCGGCTGCCAAAGAGCTTTCCAACGAGGCATGGCTTTCCCTCCTGGCTCTTCGGGCGTGGGAGCTGTCGCCAGAGCCGCGGCCCTACTGGAAAATGCTTCACAGGCTGGCGCGGCTGCACCTGCTGGGCGCCGGTGGCACCGAGGCTGACGGCCGCCGCAAAGCCCGCAGCCCCACGGGCTGTGGGGCCACGCGAGGGGCTGCCAAAGAGCTTTCCAACGAGGCACGGCTTTCCCTCCCTGTTCTTCGGGTGTGGGAGCTGTCGCCAGAGCCGCGGCCCTACCGGAAAATGCTTCGCAGGCTGGCGCGGCGGCGCCAAGTGGGCGCCGGTGGCGCCGAGGCTGACGGCCGCCGCAAAGCCCGCAGCCCCACGGGCTGTTTCGCCAGGCGAGCGGCTGCCAAAGAGCTTTCCAACGAGGCACGACTTTCCCTCCTAGGTCTTCAGGCGTGGGAGCTGTCGCCAGAGCCGCGGCCCTACCGGAAAATGCTTCGCAAGCTGGCGCGGCTGCACCTGGTGGGCGCCCGTGGCACCGAGGCTGACGGCCGCCACAAAGCCCGCAGCCCCACGGGCTGTGGGGCCACGCGAGCGGCTGCCAAAGAGCTTTCCAACGAGGCATGGATTTCCCTCCTGGCTCTTCGGGCGTGCGAGCTGTCGCCAGAGCCGCGGCCCTACCGGAAAATGCTTCGCAGGCTGGTGCGGCTGCACCTGGTGGGCGCCGGTGGCACCGAGGCTGACGGCCACCGCAAAGCCCGCAGCCCCACGGGCTGTGGGGCCACGCGAGAGGCTGCCAAAGAGCTTTCCAACGAGGCACGGCTTTCCCTCCTGGCTCTTCGGCTGTGGAAGCTGTCGCCAGAGACGCAGCCCTACCGGAAAATGCTCTGCATGCTGGCGCGGTGGCGCCAAGTGGGCGCCGGTGGCGGCGAGGCTGACGGCCGCCGCAAAGCCCGCAGCCCCACGGGCTATTTCGCCAGGAGAGCGGCTGCCAAAGAGCTTTCCAACGAGGCACGGCTTTCCCTCCTGGCTCTTCGGGCGTGGGAGCTGTCGCCAGAGCCGCGGCCCTACCGCAAAATGCTTCGCAGGCTGGCGCGGCTGCACCTGGTGGGCGCCGGTAGCACCGAGGCTGACGGCCGCCGCAAAGCCCGCAGCCCCATGGGCTGTGGGGCCACGCGAGCGGCTACCAAAGAGCTTTCCAACGAGGCATGGCTTTCCCTCCTGGCTCTTCGGGTGTGGGAGCTGTCGCCAGAGCCGCGGCCCTACCGGAAAATGCTTCGCAAGCTGGCGCGGCTGCACCTGGTGGGCGCCCGTGGCACCGAGGCTGACGGCCGCCACAAAGCCCGCAGCCCCACGGGCTGTGGGGCCACGCGAGCGGCTGCCAAAGAGCTTTCCAACGAGGCATGGCTTTCCCTCCTGGCTCTTCGGGCGTGGGAGCTGTCGCCAGAGCCGCGGCCCTACCGGAAAATGCTTCGCAAGCTGGCGCGGCTGCACCTGGTGGGCGCCCGTGGCACCGAGGCTGACAGCCGCCACAAAGCCCGCAGCCCCACGGGCTGTGGGGCCACGCGAGCGGCTGCCAAAGAGCTTTCCAACGAGGCATGGCTTTCCCTCCTGGCTCTTCGGGCGTGGGAGCTGTCGCCAGAGCCGCGGCCCTGCCGGAAAATGCTTCGCAGGCTGGTGCGGCGGCGTAACATGGGCGCCGGTGGCGCCGAGGCTGACGGCCGCCACAAAGCCCGCAGCCCCACGGGGTGTTTCGCCAGGCGAGCAGCTGCCAAAGAGCTTTCCAACGAGGCACGGCTTTCCCTCCTGGCTCTTCGGGCGTGGGAGCTGTCGCCAGAGCCGCGGCCTTACCGGAAAATGCTTCGCAGGCTGGCGCGGCTGCACCTGGTGGGCGCCGGTGGCACCGAGGCTGACGGCCGCCGAAAAGCCCGCAGCCCCACGGGCTGTGGGGCCACGCGAGGGGCTGCCAAAGAGCTTTCCAACGAGGCACGGCTTTCCCTCCCTGCTCTTCGGCTGTGGAAGCTGTCGCCAGAGACGCAGCCCTACCGGAAAATGCTCTGCATGCTGGCGCGGCGGCGCCAAGTGGGCGCCGGTGGCGTCGAGGCTGACGGCCGCCGCAAAGCCCGCAGCCCCACGTGCTGTGGGGCCACGCGAGCGGCTGCCAAAGAGCTTTCCAACGAGGCATGGCTTTTCCTCCCTGCTCTTCGGGCGTGGGAGCTGTCGCCAGAGCCGCGGCCCTACCGGAAAATGCTTCGCACGCTGGCACGGCGGAGCCACGTGGGCGCCGGTGGCGGCGAGGCTGACGGCCACCGCAAAGCCCGCAGCCCCACGGGCTGTGGGGCCACGCGAGCGGCTGCCAAAGAGCTTTCCAACGAGGCACGGCTTTCCCTCCTGGCTCTTCGGGCATGGGAGCTGTCGCCAGAGCCGCGGCCCTACCGCAAAATGCTTCGCAGGCTGGCGCGGCTGCACCTGGTGGGTGCCGGTAGCACCGAGGCTGATGGCCGCCGCAAAGCCCGCAGCCCCACGGGCTGTGGGGCCACGCGAGCGGCTGCCAAAGAGCTTTCCAACGAGGCACGACTTTCCCTCCTGGTTCTTCGGCCGTGGGAGCTGTCGCCAGAGCCGCGGCCCTACAAGAAAATGCTTCGCAGGCTGGCGCAGCTGCACCTGGTGGGCGCCGGTGGCGGGGAGGCTGACGGCCGTCGCAAAGCCCGCAGCCCCACGGGCTGTGGGGCCACGCGAGCGGCTGCCAAAGAGCTTTCCAACGAGGCATGGCTTTCCCTCCTGGCTCTTCGTGATTGCGAGCTGTCGCCAGAGCCGCGGCGCTACCGGAAAATGCTTCGCAGGCTGGTGCGGCGGCGCCAAGTGGGCGCCGGTGGCGGCGAGGCTGACGGCCGTCGCAAAGCCCGCAGCCCCACGGGCTGTGGGGCCACGCGAGCGGCTGCCAAAGAGCTTTCCAACGAGGCACGGCTTTCCCAGCTGGCTCTTCGGGCGTGGGAGCTGTCGCCAGAGCCGCGGCCCTACCGGAAAATGCTTCGCAGGCTGGCGCGGCTGCACCTGGTGGGCGCCGGTGGCGCCGAGTCTGACGGTCTCCGGAAAGCCCGCAGCCCCACGGGCTGTGGGGCCACGCGAGCGGCTGCCAAAGAGCTTTCCAACGAGGCACGGCTTTCCCTCCTGGCTCTTCGGGCGTGGGAGCTGTCGCCAGAGCCGTGGCCCTACCGGAAAATGCTTCGCAGGCTGGCGCGGCTGCACCTGGTGGTCGCCGGTGGCACCGAGGCTGACGGCCGCCGCAAAGCCCGCAGCCCCACGGGCTGTGGGCCACGCGAGCGGCTGCCAAAGAGCTTTCCAACGAGGCATGGCTTTCCCTCCTGGCTCTTCGGGCGTGGGAGCTGTCGCCAGAGCCGCAGCCCTACCGGAAAATGCTTCGCAGGCTGGCGCGGCTGCACCTGCTGGGCGCCGGTGGCGGCAAGGCTGACGGCCGCCGCAAAGCCCGCAGCCCCACGGGCTGTGGGGCCACGCGAGGGGCTGCCAAAGAGCTTTCCAACGAGGCACGGCTTTCCCTCCCTGTTCTTCGGGTGTGGGAGCTGTCGCCAGAGACGCGGCCGTACCGGAAAATGCTCTGCATGCTGGCGCGGCGGCGCCAAGTGGGCGCCGGTGGCGCCGAGGCTGACGGCCGCCGCAAAGCCCGCAGCCCCACGGGCTGTTTCGCCAGGCGAGCGGCTGCCAAAGAGCTTTCCAACGAGGCACGACTTTCCCTCCTAGGTCTTCGGGCGTGGGAGCTGTCGCCAGAGCCGCGGCCCTGCCGGAAAATGCTTCGCAGGCTGGTGCGGCGGCGTAACGTGGGCGCCGGTGGCGCCGAGGCTGACGGCCGCCACAAAGCCCGCAGCCCCACGGGGTGTTTCGCCAGGCGAGCAGCTGCCAAAGAGCTTTCCAACGAGGCACGGCTTTCCCTCCTGGCTCTTCGGGCGTGGGAGCTGTCGCCAGAGCCGCGGCCTTACCGGAAAATGCTTCGCAGGCTGGCGCGGCTGCACCTGGTGGGCGCCGGTGGCACCGAGGCTGACGGCCGCCGAAAAGCCCGCAGCCCCACGGGCTGTGGGGCCACGCGAGCGGCTGCCAAAGAGCTTTCCAACGAGGCACGGCTTTCCCTCCCTGCTCTTCGGCTGTGGAAGCTGTCGCCAGAGACGCATCCCTACCGGAAAATGCTCTGCATGCTGGCGCGGCGGCGCCAAGTGGGCGCCGGTGGCGTCGAGGCTGACGGCCGCCGCAAAGCCCGCAGCCCCACGGGCTGTGGGCCACGCGAGCGGCTGCCAAAGAGCTTTCCAACGAGGCATGGCTTTTCCTCCCTGCTCTTCGGGCGTGGGAGCTGTCGCCAGAGCCGCGGCCCTACCGGAAAATGCTTCGCACGCTGGCACGGCGGAGCCACGTGGGCGCCGGTGCCGGCGAGGCTGACGGCCACCGCAAAGCCCGCAGCCCCACGGGCTGTGGGGCCACGCGAGCGGCTGCCAAAGAGCTTTCCAACGAGGCACGGCTTTCCCTCCTGGCTCTTCGGGCATGGGAGCTGTCGCCAGAGCCGCGGCCCTACCGCAAAATGCTTCGCAGGCTGGCGCGGCTGCACCTGGTGGGTGCCGGTAGCACCGAGGCTGATGGCCGCCACAAAGCCCGCAGCCCCACGGGCTGTGGGGCCACGCGAGCGGCTGCCAAAGAGCTTTCCAACGAGGCACGACTTTCCCTCCTGGTTCTTCGGCCGTGGGAGCTGTCGCCAGAGCCGCGGCCCTACAAGAAAATGCTTCGCAGGCTGGCGCAGCTGCCCCTGGTGGGCGCCGGTGGCGGGGAGGCTGACGGCCGTCGCAAAGCCCGCAGCCCCACGGGCTGTGGGGCCACGCGAGCGGCTGCCAAAGAGCTTTCCAACGAGGCATGGCTTTCCCTCCTGGCTCTTCGTGATTGGGAGCTGTCGCCAGAGCCGCGGCGCTACCGGAAAATGCTTCGCAGTCTGGTGCGGCGGCGCCAAGTGGGCGCCGGTGGCGGCGAGGCTGACGGCCGTCGCAAAGCCCGCAGCCCCACGGGCTGTGGGGCCACGCGAGCGGCTGCCAAAGAGCTTTCCAACGAGGCACGGCTTTCCCAGCTGGCTCTTCGGGCGTGGGAGCTGTCGCCAGAGCCGCGGCCCTACCGGAAAATGCTTCGCAGGCTGGCGCGGCTGCACCTGGTGGGCGCCGGTGGCGCCGAGTCTGACGGTCTCCGGAAAGCCCGCAGCCCCACGGGCTGTGGGGCCACGCGAGCGGCTGCCAAAGAGCTTTCCAACGAGGCACGGCTTTCCCTCCTGGCTCTTCGGGCGTGGGAACTGTCGCCAGAGCCGCGGCCCTACCGGAAAATGCTTCGCAAGCTGGCGCGGCTGCACCTGGTGGGCGCCCGTGGCACCGAGGCTGACGGCCGCCACAAAGCCCGCAGCCCCACGGGCTGTGGGGCCACGCGAGCGGCTGCCAAAGAGCTTTCAAACGAGGCACGGCTTTCCCTCCTGGCTCTTCAGGCGTGGGAGCTGTCGCCAGAGCCGCGGCCCTACCGGAAAATGCTTCGCAAGCTGGCGCGGCGGCGTCACGTGGGCGCCCGTGGCACCGAGGCTGACGGCCGCCACAAAGCCCGCAGCCCCACGGGGTGTTTCGCCAGGCGAGCAGCTGCCAAAGAGCTTTCCAACGAGGCACGGCTTTCCCTCCTGGCTCTTCGGGCGTGGGAGCTGTCGCCAGAGCCGCGGCCTTACCGGAAAATGCTTCGCAGGCTGGCGCGGCTGCACCTGGTGGGCGCCGGTGGCACCGAGGCTGACGGCCGCCGAAAAGCCCGCAGCCCCACGGGCTATGGGGCCACGCGAGGGGCTGCCAAAGAGCTTTCCAACGAGGCACGGCTTTCCCTCCCTGCTCTTCGGCTGTGGAAGCTGTCGCCAGAGACGCAGCCCTACCGGAAAATGCTCTGCATGCTGGCGCGGCGGCGCCAAGTGGGCACCGGTGCTGTCGAGGCTGACGGCCGCCGCAAAGCCCGCAGCCCCACGTGCTGTGGGGCCACGCGAGCGGCTGCCAAAGAGCTTTCCAACGAGGCATGGCTTTTACTCCCTGCTCTTCGGGCGTGGGAGCTATCGCCAGAGCCGCGGCCCTACCGGAAAATGCTTCGCAGGCTGGCACGGCTGCACCTGGTCGGCGCCGGTGGCACTGAGGCTGACGGCTGCCGCAAAGCCCGCAGCCCCACGGGCTGTGGGGCCACGCGAGGGGCTGCCAAAGAGCTTTCCAACGAGGCACGGCTTTTCCTCCCTGCTCTTCGGGCGTGGGAGCTGTCGCCAGAGCCGCGGCCCTACCGGAAAATGCTTCGCACGCTGGCACGGCGGAGCCACGTGGGCGCCGGTGGCGGCGAGGCTGACGGCCACCGCAAAGCCCGCAGCCCCACGGGCTGTGGGGCCACGCGAGCGGCTGCCAAAGAGCTTTCCAACGAGGCACGGCTTTCCCTCCTGGCTCTTCGGGCATGGGAGCTGTCGCCAGAGCCGCGGCCCTACCGCAAAATGCTTCGCAGGCTGGCGCGGCTGCACCTGGTGGGTGCCGGTAGCACCGAGGCTGATGGCCGCCACAAAGCCCGCAGCCCCACGGGCTGTGGGGCCACGCGAGCGGCTGCCAAAGAGCTTTCCAACGAGGCACGACTTTCCCTCCTGGTTCTTCGGCCGTGGGAGCTGTCGCCAGAGCCGCGGCCCTACAAGAAAATGCTTCGCAGGCTGGCGCAGCTGCACCTGGTGGGCGCCGGTGGCGGGGAGGCTGACGGCCGTCGCAAAGCCCGCAGCCCCACGGGCTGTGGGGCCACGCGAGCGGCTGCCAAAGAGCTTTCCAACGAGGCATGGCTTTCCCTCCTGGCTCTTCGGGCGTGGGAGCTGTCGCCAGAGCCGCGGCCTTACCGGAAAATGCTTCGCAGGCTGGCGCGGCTGCACCTGGTGGGCGCCGGTGGCACCGAGGCTGACGGCCGCCGAAAAGCCCGCAGCCCCACGGGCTATGGGGCCACGCGAGGGGCTGCCAAAGAGCTTTCCAACGAGGCACGGCTTTCCCTCCCTGCTCTTCGGCTGTGGAAGCTGTCGCCAGAGCCGCGGCCCTACCGGAAAATGCTCTGCATGCTGGCGCGGCGGCGCCAAATGGGCGCCGGTGGCGTCGAGGCTGACGGCCGCCGCAAAGCCCGCAGCCCCACGTGCTGTGGGGCCACGCGAGCGGCTGCCAAAGAGCTTTCCAACGAGGCATGGCATTTCCTCCCTGCTCTTCGGGCATGGGAGCTGTCGCCAGAGCCGCGGCCCTACCGGAAAATGCTTCGCAGGCTGGCGCGGCGGCGCCACGTGGGCGCCGGTGGCGCTGAGGCTGACGGCCGCCGCAAAGCCCGCAGCTCCACGGGCTGTGGGGCCACGCGAGCGGCTGCCAAAGAGCTTTCCAACGAGGCATGGCTTTCCCTCCTGGCTCTTCGTGATTGGGAGCTGTAACCAGAACCGCGGCGCTACCGGAAAATACTTCGCAGGCTGGCGCGGCGGCACCACGTGGGCGCCGGTGGCGCCGAGGCTGACGGCCGCCGCAAAGCCCGCAGCCCCACGGGCTGTGGGGCCACGCGAGGGGCTGCCAAAGAGCTTTCCAACGAGGCACAGCTTTCCCTCCCTGCTCTTCGGCTGTGGGAGCTGTCGCCAGAGACGCGGCCCTACCAGAAAATGCTCTGCATGCTGGCGCGGCGGCGCCAAGTGGGCGCCCGTGGCACCGAGGCTGACGGCCGCCACAAAGCCCGCAGCCCCACGGGCTGTGGGGCCACGCGAGCGGCTGCCAAAGAGCTTTCAAACGAGGCACGGCTTTCCCTCCTGGCTCTTCAGGCGTGGGAGCTGTCGCCAGAGCCGCGGCCCTACCGGAAAATGCTTCGCAAGCTGGCGCGGCGGCGTCACGTGGGCGCCCGTGGCACCGAGGCTGACGGCCGCCACAAAGCCCGCAGCCCCACGGGGTGTTTCGCCAGGCGAGCAGCTGCCAAAGAGCTTTCCAACGAGGCACGGCTTTCCCTCCTGGCTCTTCGGGCGTGGGAGCTGTCGCCAGAGCCGCGGCCTTACCGGAAAATGCTTCGCAGGCTGGCGCGGCTGCACCTGGTGGGCGCCGGTGGCACCGAGGCTGACGGCCGCCGAAAAGCCCGCAGCCCCACGGGCTATGGGGCCACGCAAGAGGCTGCCAAAGAGCTTTCCAACGAGGCACGGCTTTCCCTCCCTGCTCTTCGGCTGTGGAAGCTGTCGCCAGAGACGCAGCCCTACCGGAAAATGCTCTGCATGCTGGCGCGGCGGCGCCAAGTGGGCGCCGGTGGCGTCGAGGCTGACGGCCGCCGCAAAGCCCGCAGCCCCACGTGCTGTGGGGCCACGCGAGCGGCTGCCAAAGAGCTTTCCAACGAGGCATGGCATTTCCTCCCTGCTCTTCGGGCATGGGAGCTGTCGCCAGAGCCGCGGCCCTACCGGAAAATGCTTCGCAGGCTGGCGCGGCGGCGCCACGTGGGCGCCGGTGGCGCTGAGGCTGACGGCCGCCGCAAAGCCCGCAGCTCCACGGGCTGTGGGGCCACGCGAGCGGCTGCCAAAGAGCTTTCCAACGAGGCATGGCTTTCCCTCCTGGCTCTTCGTGATTGGGAGCTGTAACCAGAACCGCGGCGCTACCGGAAAATACTTCGCAGGCTGGCGCGGCGGCACCACGTGGGCGCCGGTGGCGCCGAGGCTGACGGCCGCCGCAAAGCCCGCAGCCCCACGGGCTGTGGGGCCACGCGAGGGGCTGCCAAAGAGCTTTCCAACGAGGCACAGCTTTCCCTCCCTGCTCTTCGGCTGTGGGAGCTGTCGCCAGAGACGCGGCCCTACCAGAAAATGCTCTGCATGCTGGCGCGGCGGCGCCAAGTGGGCACCGGTGCTGTCGAGGCTGACGGCCGCCGCAAAGCCCGCAGCCCCACGTGCTGTGGGGCCACGCGAGCGGCTGCCAAAGAGCTTTCCAACGAGGCATGGCTTTTACTCCCTGCTCTTCGGGCGTGGGAGCTATCGCCAGAGCCGCGGCCCTACCGGAAAATGCTTCGCAGGCTGGCACGGCTGCACCTGGTCGGCGCCGGTGGCACTGAGGCTGACGGCCGCCGCAAAGCCCGCAGCCCCACGGGCTGTGGGGCCACGCGAGGGGCTGCCAAAGAGCTTTCCAACGAGGCACGGCTTTTCCTCCCTGCTCTTCGGGCGTGGGAGCTGTCGCCAGAGCCGCGGCCCTACCGGAAAATGCTTCGCAGGCTGGCGCAGAGGCGCCACGTGGGCGCCGGTGGCGGCGAGGCTGACGGCCGCCGCAAAGCCCGCAGCCCCACGGGCTATTTCGCCACGCGAGCGGCTGCCAAAGAGCTTTCCAACGAGGCACGGCTTTCCCTCCTGGCTCTTCGGGCGTGGGAGCTGTCGCCAGAGCCGCGGCCCTACCGGAAAATGCTTCGCAGGCTGGCGTGGCTGCACCTGGTGGTCGCCGGTGGCACCGAGGCTGACGGCCGCCGCAAAGCCCGCAGCCCCACGGGCTGTGGGCCATGCGAGCGGCTGCCAAAGAGCTTTCCAACGAGGCATGGCTTTCCCTCCTGGTTCTTCGGGCGTGGGAGATGTCGCCACAGCCGCGGCCCTACTGGAAAATGCTTCGCAGGCTGGCGCGGCTGCACCTGCTGGGCGCCGGTGGCACCGAGGCTGACGGCCGCCACAAAGCCCGCAGCCCCACGGGCTGTGGGGCCACGCGAGCGGCTGCCAAAGAGCTTTCCAACGAGGCACGGCTTTCCCTCCTGGCTCTTCGGGCGTGGGAGCTGTCGCCAGAGCCGCGGCCCTACCGGAAAATGCTTCGCAGGCTGGCGCGGCTGCACCTGCTGGGCGCCGGTGGCGGCGAGGCTGACGGCCGCCGCAAAGCCCGCAGCCCCACGGGCTGTGGGGCCACGCGAGGGGCTGCCAAAGAGCTTTCCAACGAGGCACGGCTTTCCCTCCCTGCTCTTCGGCTGTGGGAGCTGTCGCCAGAGACGCGGCCGTACCGGAAAATGCTCTGCATGCTGGCGCGGCGGCGCCAAGTGGGCGCCGGTGGCGCCGAGGCTGACGGCCGCCGCAAAGCCCGCAGCCCCACGGGCTGTTTCGCCAGGCGAGCGGCTGCCAAAGAGCTTTCCAACGAGGCACGACTTTCCCTCCTAGGTCTTCGGGCGTGGGAGCTGTCGCCAGAGCCGCGGCCCTGCCGGAAAATGCTTCGCAGGCTGGTGCGGCGGCGTAACGTGGGCTCCGGTGGCGCCGAGGCTGACGGCCGCCACAAAGCCCGCAGCCCCACGGGGTGTTTCGCCAGGCGAGCAGCTGCCAAAGAGCTTTCCAACGAGGCACGGCTTTCCCTCCTGGCTCTTCGGGCGTGGGAGCTGTCGCCAGAGCCGCGGCCTTACCGGAAAATGCTTCGCAGGCTGGCGCGGCTGCACCTGGTGGGCGCCGGTGGCACCGAGGCTGACGGCCGCCGAAAAGCCCGCAGCCCCACGGGCTGTGGGGCCACGCGAGCGGCTGCCAAAGAGCTTTCCAACGAGGCACGGCTTTCCCTCCCTGCTCTTCGGCTGTGGAAGCTGTCGCCAGAGACGCATCCCTACCGGAAAATGCTCTGCATGCTGGCGCGGCGGCGCCAAGTGGGCGCCGGTGGCGTCGAGGCTGACGGCCGCCGCAAAGCCCGCAGCCCCACGGGCTGTGGGCCACGCGAGCGGCTGCCAAAGAGCTTTCCAACGAGGCATGGCTTTTCCTCCCTGCTCTTCGGGCGTGGGAGCTGTCGCCAGAGCCGCGGCCCTACCGGAAAATGCTTCGCACGCTGGCACGGCGGAGCCACGTGGGCGCCGGTGCCGGCGAGGCTGACGGCCACCGCAAAGCCCGCAGCCCCACGGGCTGTGGGGCCACGCGAGGGGCTGCCAAAGAGCTTTCCAACGAGGCACGGCTTTCCCTCCTGGCTCTTCGGGCATGGGAGCTGTCGCCAGAGCCGCGGCCCTACCGCAAAATGCTTCGCAGGCTGGCGCGGCTGCATCTGGTGGGTGCCGGTAGCACCGAGGCTGATGGCCGCCACAAAGCCCGCAGCCCCACGGGCTGTGGGGCCACGCGAGCGGCTGCCAAAGAGCTTTCCAACGAGGCACGACTTTCCCTCCTGGTTCTTCGGCCGTGGGAGCTGTCGCCAGAGCCGCGGCCCTACAAGAAAATGCTTCGCAGGCTGGCGCAGCTGCCCCTGGTGGGCGCCGGTGGCGGGGAGGCTGACGGCCGTCGCAAAGCCCGCAGCCCCACGGGCTGTGGGGCCACGCGAGCGGCTGCCAAAGAGCTTTCCAACGAGGCATGGCTTTCCCTCCTGGCTCTTCTGGCGTGGGAGCTGTCGCTAGAGCCGCAGCCCTACCGGAAAATGCTTCGCAGGCTGGCGCGGCTGCACCTGCTGGGCGCCGGTGGCGGCCAGGCTGACGGCCGCCGCAAAGCCCGCAGCCCCACGGGCTGTGGGGCCACGCGAGGGGCTGCCAAAGAGCTTTCCAACGAGGCACGGCTTTCCCTCCCTGCTCTTCGGGTGTGGGAGCTGTCGCCAGAGCCGCGGCCCTACCGGAAAATGCTCTGCATGCTGGCGCGGCGGCGCCAAGTGGGCGCCGGTGGCGGCGAGGCTGACGGCCGCCGCAAAGCCCGCAGCCCCACGGGCTGTTTCGCCAGGCGAGCGGCTGCCAAAGAGCTTTCCAACGAGGCACGACTTTCCCTCCTAGGTCTTCGGGCGTGGGAGCTGTCGCCAGAGCCGCGGCCCTACCGGAAAATGCTTCGCAAGCTGGCGCGGCTGCACCTGGTGGGCGCCCGTGGCACCGAGGCTGACGGCCGCCACAAAGCCCGCAGCCCCACGGGCTGTGGGGCCACGCGAGCGGCTGCCAAAGAGCTTTCAAACGAGGCACGGCTTTCCCTCCTGGCTCTTCAGGCGTGGGAGCTGTCGCCAGAGCCGCGGCCCTACCGGAAAATGCTTCGCAAGCTGGCGCGGCGGCGTCACGTGGGCGCCCGTGGCACCGAGGCTGACGGCCGCCACAAAGCCCGCAGCCCCACGGGGTGTTTCGCCAGGCGAGCAGCTGCCAAAGAACTTTCCAACGAGGCACGGCTTTCCCTCCTGGCTCTTCGGGCGTGGGAGCTGTCGCCAGAGCCGCGGCCTTACCGGAAAATGCTTCGCAGGCTGGCGCGGCTGCACCTGGTGGGCGCCGGTGGCACCGAGGCTGACGGCCGCCGAAAAGCCCGCAGCCCCACGGGCTATGGGGCCACGCGAGGGGCTGCCAAAGAGCTTTCCAACGAGGCACGGCTTTCCCTCCCTGCTCTTCGGCTGTGGAAGCTGTCGCCAGAGACGCAGCCCTACCGGAAAATGCTCTGCATGCTGGCGCGGCGGCGCCAAGTGGGCGCCGGTGGCGTCGAGGCTGACGGCCGCCGCAAAGCCCGCAGCCCCACGTGCTGTGGGGCCACACGAGCGGCTGCCAAAGAGCTTTCCAACGAGGCATGGCTTTTCCTCCCTGCTCTTCGGGCATGGGAGCTGTCGCCAGAGCCGCGGCCCTACCGGAAAATGCTTCGCAGGCTGGCGCAGAGGCGCCACATGGGCGCCGGTGGCGGCGAGGCTGACGGCCGCCGCAAAGCCCGCAGCCCCACGGGCTGTGGGGCCACGCGAGCGGCTGCCAAAGAGCTTTCCAACGAGGCACGGCTTTCCCTCCTAGGTCTTCGGGCGTGGGAGCTGTCGCCAGAGCCGCGGCCCTACCGGAAAATGCTTCGCAGGCTGGCGCGGCGGCACCACGTGGGCGCCGGTGGCGCCGAGGCTGACGGCCGCCGCAAAGCCCGCAGCCCCACGGGCTGTGGGGCCACGCGAGGGGCTGCCAAAGAGCTTTCCAACGAGGCACAGCTTTCCCTCCCTGCTCTTCGGCTGTGGGAGCTGTCGTCAGAGACGCGGCCCTACCGGAAAATGCTCTGCATGCTGGCGCGGCGGCGCCAAGTGGGCACCGGTGCTGTCGAGGCTGACGGCCGCCGCAAAGCCCGCAGCCCCACGTGCTGTGGGGCCACGCGAGCGGCTGCCAAAGACCTTTCCAACGAGGCATGGCTTTTACTCTCTGCTCTTCGGGCGTGGGAGCTATCGCCAGAGCCGCGGCCCTACCGGAAAATGCTTCGCAGGCTGGCACGGCTGCACCTGGTCGGCGCCGGTGGCACTGAGGCTGACGGCCGCCGCAAAGCCCGCAGCCCCACGGGCTGTGGGGCCACGCGAGGGGCTGCCAAAGAGCTTTCCAACGAGGCACGGCTTTTCCTCCCTGCTCTTCGGGCGTGGGAGCTGTCGCCAGAGCCACGGCCCTACCGGAAAATGCTTCGCAGGCTGGCGCAGAGGCGCCACGTGGGCGCCGGTGGCGGCGAGGCTGACGGCCGCCGCAAAGCCCGCAGCCCCACGGGCTATTTCGCCACGCGAGCGGCTGCCAAAGAGCTTTCCAACGAGGCACGGCTTTCCCTCCTGGCTCTTCGGGCGTGGGAGCTGTCGCCAGAGCCGCGGCCCTACCGGAAAATGCTTCGCAGGCTGGCGCGGCTGCACCTGGTGGTCGCCGGTGGCACCGAGGCTGACGGCCGCCGCAAAGCCCGCAGCCCCACGGGCTGTGGGCCATGCGAGCGGCTGCCAAAGAGCTTTCCAACGAGGCACGGCTTTCCCTCCCTGCTCTTCGGGTGTGGGAGCTGTCGCCAGAGCCGCGGCCCTACCGGAAAATGCTTCGCAGGCTGGCGCGGCTGCACCTGCTGGGCGCCGATGGCACCGAGGCTGACGGCCGCCACAAAGCCCGCAGCCCCACGGGCTGTGGGGCCACGCGAGCGGCTGCCAAAGAGCTTTCCAACGAGGCATGGCTTTCCCTCCTGGCTCTTCGGGCGTGGGAGCTGTCGCCAGAGCCGCGGCCCTACCGGAAAATGCTTCGCAGGCTGGTGCGGCGGCGCCACGTGGGCGCCGGTGGCGCCGAGGCTGACGGCCGCCACAAAGCCCGCAGCCCCACGGGGTGTTTCGCCAGGCGAGCAGCTGCCAAAGAGCTTTCCAACGAGGCACGGCTTTCCCTCCTGGCTCTTCGGACGTGGCAGCTGTCGCCAGAGCCGCGGCCTTACCGGAAAATGCTTCGCAGGCTGGCGCGGCTGCACCTGGTGGGCGCCGGTGGCACCGAGGCTGACGGCCGCCGCAAAGCCCGCAGCCCCACGTGCTGTGGGGCCACGCGAGCGGCTGCCAAAGAGCTTTCCAACGAGGCATGGCTTTTCCTCCCTGCTCTTCGGGCGTGGGAGCTGTCGCCAGAGCCGCGGCCCTACCGGAAAATGCTTCGCAGGCTGGCGCAGAGGCGCCACGTGGGCGCCGGTGGCGGCGAGGCTGACGGCCGCCGCAAAGCCCGCAGCCCCACGGGCTATTTCGCCAGGCGAGCGGCTGCCAAAGAGCTATCCAACGAGGCATAGCTTTCCCTCCTGGCTCTTCGGGCGTGGGAGCTGTCGCCAGAGCCGCGGCCCTACTGGAAAATGCTTCGCAGGCTGGCGCGGCTGCACCTGGTGGGCGCCGGTGGCACCGAGGCTGACGGCCGCCGCAAAGCCCGCAGCCCCACGGGCTGTGGGGCCACGCGAGCGGCTGCCAAAGAGCTTTCCAACGAGGCACGGCTTTCCCTCCTGGTTCTTCGGCCGTCGGAGCTGTCGCCAGAGCCGCGGCCCTACAAGAAAATGCTTCGCAGGCTGGCGCGGCTGCACCTGGTGGGTGCCGGTGGCGGGGAGGTTGACGGCCGCCACAAAGCCCGCAGCTCCACGGGCTGTGGGGCCACGCGAGCGGCTGCCAAAGAGCTTTCCAACGAGGCATGGCTTTCCCTCCTAGCTCTTCGTGATTGGGAGCTGTCGCCAGAGCCGCGGCGCTACCGGAAAATGCTTCGCAGGCTGGTGGGGCGGCGCCACGTGGGCGCCGGTGGCGGCGAGGCTGACGGCCGCCGCAAAGCCCGCAGCCCCACGGGCTGTTTTGCCAGGCGAGCGGCTGCCAAAGAGCTTTCCAACGAGGCACGGCTTTCCCTCCTAGGTCTTCGGGCGTGGGAGCTGTCGCCAGAGCCGCGGCCCTACCGGAAAATGCTTCGCAGGCTGGCGCGGCGGCGCCACGTGGGCGCCGGTGGCGCTGAGGCTGACGGCCGCCGCAAAGCCCGCAGCTCCACGGGCTGTGGGGCCACGCGAGCGGCTGCCAAAGAGCTTTCCAACGAGGCATGGCTTTCCCTCCTGGCTCTTCGTGATTGGGAGCTGTCACCAGAACCGCGGCGCTACCGGAAAATACTTCGCAGGCTGGCGCGGCGGCACCACGTGGGCGACGGTGGCGCCGAGGCTGACGGCCGCCGCAAAGCCCGCAGCCCCACGGGCTGTGGGGCCTCGCGAGCGGCTGCCAAAGAGCTTTCCAACGAGGCACGTCTTTCCCTCCTGGCTTATCGGGCGTGGGAGCTGTCGCCAGAGCCGCGGCACTACCGCAAAATGCTTCGCAGGCTGGCGCGGCTGCACCTGGTGGGCGCCGGTGGCGCCGAGGCTGACGGCCGCCGCAAAGCCCGCAGCCCCATGGGCTGTGGGGCCACGCGAGCGGCTACCAAAGAGCTTTCCAACGAGGCATGGCTTTCCCTCCTGGCTCTTCGGGCGTGGGAGCTGTCGCCAGAGCCGCGGCCCTACCGGAAAATGCTTCGCAGGCTGGTGCGGCGGCGCCACGTGGGCGCCGGTGGCGCCGAGGCTGACGGCCGCCGCAAAGCCCGCAGCCCCACGGGCTGTTTCGCCAGGCGAGCGGCTGCCAAAGTGCTTTCCAACGAGGCACGACGTTCCCTCCTAGGTCTTCAGGCGTGGGAGCTGTCGCCAGAGCCGCGGCCCTACCGGAAAATGCTTCGCAAGCTGGCGCGGCTGCACCTGGTGGGCGCCCGTGGCACCGAGGCTGACGGCCGCCACAAATTCCGCAGCCCCACGGGCTGTGGGGCCACGCGAGCGGCTGCCAAAGAGCTTTCCAACGAGACATGGCTTTCCCTCCTGGCTCTTCGGGCGTGGGAGCTGTCGCCAGAGCCGCGGCCCTACCGGAAAATGCTTCGCAGGCTGGTGCGGCGGCGCCACGTGGGCGCCGGTGGCGCCGAGGCTGACGGCCGCCACAAAGCCCGCAGCCCCACGTGCTGTGGGGCCACGCGAGCGGCTGCCAAAGAGCTTTCCAACGAGGCATGGCTTTTCCTCCCTGCTCTTCGGGCGTGGGAGCTGTCGCCAGAGCCGCGGCCCTACCGGAAAATGCTTCGCAGGCTGGCGCAGAGGCGCCACGTGGGCGCCGGTGGCGGCGAGGCTGACGGCCGCCGCAAAGCCCGCAGCCCCACGGGCTATTTCGCCAGGCGAGCGGCTGCCAAAGAGCTATCCAACGAGGCATAGCTTTCCCTCCTGGCTCTTCGGGCGTGGGAGCTGTCGCCAGAGCCGCGGCCCTACCGGAAAATGCTTCGCAGGCTGGCGCGGCTGCACCTGGTGGGCGCCGGTGGCACCGAGGCTGACGGCCGCCGCAAAGCCCGCAGCCCCACGGGCTGTGGGGCCACGCGAGCGGCTGCCAAAGAGCTTTCCAACGAGGCACGGCTTTCCCTCCTGGCTCTTCGGGTGTGGGAGCTGTCGCCAAAGCCGCGGCCGTACCAGAAAATGCTTCGCAGGCTGGCGCAGCTGCACCTGGTGGGCGCCGGTGGCGGGGAGATTGACGGCCGCCACAAAGCCCGCAGCCCCACGGGCTGTGGGGCCACGCGAGCGGCTGCCAAAGAGCTTTCCAACGAGGTATGGCTTTCCCTCCTGGCTCTTCGTGATTGGGAACTGTCGCCAGAGCCGCGGCGCTACCGGAAAATGCTTCGCAGGCTGGCGCGGCTGCACCTGGTGGGCGCCGGTGGCACCGAGGCTGACGGCCGCCGCAAAGCCCGCAGCCCCACGGGCTGTGGGGCCACGCGAGGGGCTGCCAAAGAGCTTTCCAACGAGGCACGGCTTTTCCTCCCTGCTCCTCGGGCGTGGGAGCTGTCGCCAGAGCCGCGGCCCTACCGGAAAACGCTTCGCAGGCTGGTGCGGCGGCGCCACGTGGGCGCCGGTGGCGGCGAGGCTGACGGCCGCCGCAAAGCCCGCAGCCCCACGGGCTGTTTTGCCAGGCGAGCGGCTGCCAAAGAGCTTTCAAACGAGGCACGGCTTTCCCTCCTAGGTCTTCGGGCGTGGGAGCTGTCGCCAGAGCCGCGGCCCTACCGGAAAATGCTTCGCAGGCTGGCGCGGCGGCGCCACGTGGGCGCCGGTGGCACTGAGGCTGACGGCCGCCGCAAAGCCCGCAGCCCCACGGGCTGTTTTGCCAGGCGAGCGGCTGCCAAAGAGCTTTCCAACGAGGCATGGCTTTCCCTCCTGGCTCTTCCTGATTGGGAGCTGTCGCCAGAACCGCGGCGCTACCGGAAAATACTTCGTAGGCTGACGCGGCGGCACCACGTGGGCGCCAGTGGCGCCAAGGCTGACGGCCGCCGCAAAGCCCGCAGCCCCACGGGCTGTGGGGCCACGCGAGCGGCTGCCAAAGAGCTTTCCAACGAGGCATGGCTTTCCCTCCTGGCTCTTCGGGCGTGGGAGCTGTCGCCAGAGCCGCGGCCCTACCGCAAAATGCTTCGCAGGCAGGCGCGGCTGCACCTGGTGGGCGCCGGTGGCGGGGAGGTTGACGGCTGCCACAAAGCCCGCAGCCCCACGGGCTGTGGGGCCACGCGAGCGGCTGCCAAAGAGCTTTCCAACGAGGCATGGCTTTCCCTCCTGGCTCTTCGGGCGTGGGAGCTGTCGCCAGAGCCGCGGCCCTACGGGAAAATGCTTCGCAGGCTGGTGCGGCGGCGCCACGTGGGCGCCGGTGGCGGCGAGGCTGACGGCCGCCGCAAAGCCCGCAGCCCCATGGGGTGTTTCGCCAGGCGAGCGGCTGCCAAAGAGCTTTCCAACGAGGCATGGCTTTCCCTCCTGGCTCTTCGTGATTGGGAGCTGTCGCCAGAGCCGCGGCCCTACCGGAAAATGCTTCGCAAGCTGGCGCGGCTGCACCTGGTGGGCGCCCGTGGCACCGAGGCTGACGGCCGCCACAAATTCCGCAGCCCCACGGGCTGTGGGGCCACGCGAGCGGCTGCCAAAGAGCTTTCCAACGAGACATGGCTTTCCCTCCTGGCTCTTCGGGCGTGGGAGCTGTCGCCAGAGCCGCGGCCCTACCGGAAAATGCTTCGCAGGCTGGTGCGGCGGCGCCACGTGGGCGCCGGTGGCGCCGAGGCTGACGGCCGCCACAAAGCCCGCAGCCCCACGTGCTGTGGGGCCACGCGAGCGGCTGCCAAAGAGCTTTCCAACGAGGCATGGCTTTTCCTCCCTGCTCTTCGGGCGTGGGAGCTGTCGCCAGAGCCGCGGCCCTACCGGAAAATGCTTCGCAGGCTGGCGCAGAGGCGCCACGTGGGCGCCGGTGGCGGCGAGGCTGACGGCCGCCGCAAAGCCCGCAGCCCCACGGGCTATTTCGCCAGGCGAGCGGCTGCCAAAGAGCTATCCAACGAGGCATAGCTTTCCCTCCTGGCTCTTCGGGCGTGGGAGCTGTCGCCAGAGCCGCGGCCCTACCGGAAAATGCTTCGCAGGCTGGCGCGGCTGCACCTGGTGGGCGCCGGTGGCACCGAGGCTGACGGCCGCCGCAAAGCCCGCAGCCCCACGGGCTGTGGGGCCACGCGAGCGGCTGCCAAAGAGCTTTCCAACGAGGCACGGCTTTCCCTCCTGGCTCTTCGGGTGTGGGAGCTGTCGCCAAAGCCGCGGCCGTACCAGAAAATGCTTCGCAGGCTGGCGCAGCTGCACCTGGTGGGCGCCGGTGGCGGGGAGATTGACGGCCGCCACAAAGCCCGCAGCCCCACGGGCTGTGGGGCCACGCGAGCGGCTGCCAAAGAGCTTTCCAACGAGGTATGGCTTTCCCTCCTGGCTCTTCGTGATTGGGAACTGTCGCCAGAGCCGCGGCGCTACCGGAAAATGCTTCGCAGGCTGGCGCGGCTGCACCTGGTGGGCGCCGGTGGCACCGAGGCTGACGGCCGCCGCAAAGCCCGCAGCCCCACGGGCTGTGGGGCCACGCGAGGGGCTGCCAAAGAGCTTTCCAACGAGGCACGGCTTTTCCTCCCTGCTCCTCGGGCGTGGGAGCTGTCGCCAGAGCCGCGGCCCTACCGGAAAACGCTTCGCAGGCTGGTGCGGCGGCGCCACGTGGGCGCCGGTGGCGGCGAGGCTGACGGCCGCCGCAAAGCCCGCAGCCCCACGGGCTGTTTTGCCAGGCGAGCGGCTGCCAAAGAGCTTTCAAACGAGGCACGGCTTTCCCTCCTAGGTCTTCGGGCGTGGGAGCTGTCGCCAGAGCCGCGGCCCTACCGGAAAATGCTTCGCAGGCTGGCGCGGCGGCGCCACGTGGGCGCCGGTGGCACTGAGGCTGACGGCCGCCGCAAAGCCCGCAGCCCCACGGGCTGTTTTGCCAGGCGAGCGGCTGCCAAAGAGCTTTCCAACGAGGCATGGCTTTCCCTCCTGGCTCTTCCTGATTGGGAGCTGTCGCCAGAACCGCGGCGCTACCGGAAAATACTTCGTAGGCTGACGCGGCGGCACCACGTGGGCGCCAGTGGCGCCAAGGCTGACGGCCGCCGCAAAGCCCGCAGCCCCACGGGCTGTGGGGCCACGCGAGCGGCTGCCAAAGAGCTTTCCAACGAGGCATGGCTTTCCCTCCTGGCTCTTCGGGCGTGGGAGCTGTCGCCAGAGCCGCGGCCCTACCGCAAAATGCTTCGCAGGCAGGCGCGGCTGCACCTGGTGGGCGCCGGTGGCGGGGAGGTTGACGGCTGCCACAAAGCCCGCAGCCCCACGGGCTGTGGGGCCACGCGAGCGGCTGCCAAAGAGCTTTCCAACGAGGCATGGCTTTCCCTCCTGGCTCTTCGGGCGTGGGAGCTGTCGCCAGAGCCGCGGCCCTACGGGAAAATGCTTCGCAGGCTGGTGCGGCGGCGCCACGTGGGCGCCGGTGGCGGCGAGGCTGACGGCCGCCGCAAAGCCCGCAGCCCCATGGGGTGTTTCGCCAGGCGAGCGGCTGCCAAAGAGCTTTCCAACGAGGCATGGCTTTCCCTCCTGGCTCTTCGTGATTGGGAGCTGTCGCCAGAGCCGCGGCCCTACCGGAAAATGCTTCGCAGGCTGGCGCGGCTGCACCTGGTGGGCGCCGGTGGCACCGAGGCTGACGGCCGCCGCAAAGCCCGCAGCCCCACGGGCTGTGGGGCCACGCGAGGGGCTGCCAAAGAGCTTTCCAACGAGGCACGGCTTTTCCTCCCTGCTCCTCGGGCGTGGGAGCTGTCGCCAGAGCCGCGGCCCTACCGGAAAACGCTTCGCAGGCTGGTGCGGCGGCGCCACGTGGGCGCCGGTGGCGCCGAGGCTGACGGCCGCCGCAAAGCCCGCAGCCCCACGGGCTGTTTCGCCAGGCGAGCGGCTGCCAAAGTGCTTTCCAACGAGGCACGACGTTCCCTCCTAGGTCTTCAGGCGTGGGAGCTGTCGCCAGAGCCGCGGCCCTACCGGAAAATGCTTCGCAAGCTGGCGCGGCTGCACCTGGTGGGCGCCCGTGGCACCGAGGCTGACGGCCGCCACAAAGCCCGCAGCCCCACGGGCTGTGGGGCCACGCGAGCGGCTGCCAAAGAGCTTTCCAACGAGGCATGGCTTTCCCTCCTGGCTCTTCGGGCGTGGGAGCTGTCGCCAGAGCCACGGCCCTACCGCAAAATGCTTCGCAGGCTGGCGCGGCTGCACCTGGTGGGCGCCGGTGGCGCCGAGGCTGACGGCCGCCACAAAGCCCGCAGCCCCACGGGGTGTTTCGCCAGGCGAGCAGCTGCCAAAGAGCTTTCCAACGAGGCACGTCTTTCCCTCCTGGCTTATCGGGCGTGGGAGCTGTCGCCAGAGCCGCGGCCCTACCACAAAATGCTTCGCAGGCTGGCGCGGCTGCACCTGGTGGGCGCCGGTGGCGCCGAGGCTGACGGCCGCCGCAAAGCCCGCAGCCCCATGGGCTGTGGGGCCACGCGAGCGGCTACCAAAGAGCTTTCCAACGAGGCATGGCTTTCCCTCCTGGCTCTTCGGGTGTGGGAGCTGTCGCCAGAGCCGCGGCCCTACCGGAAAATGCTTCGCAGGCTGGCGCGGCGGTGCCACGTGGGCACCGGTGGCGCCGAGGCTGACGGCCGCCGCAAAGCCCGCAGCCCCACGGGCTGTTTCCCCAGGCGAGCGGCTGCCAAAGTGCTTTCCAACGAGGCACGACTTTCCCTCCTAGGTCTTCAGGCGTGGGAGCTGTCGCCAGAGCCGCAGACCTACCAGAAAATGCTTCGCAAGCTGGCGCTTCTGCACCTGGTGGGCGCCCGTGGCACCGAGGCTGATGGCCGCCACAAAGCCCGCAGCCCCACGGGCTGTGGGGCCACGCGAGCGGCTGCCAAAGAGCTTTCCAACGAGGCATGGCTTTCCCTCCTGGCTCTTCGGGCGTGGGAGCTGTCACCAGAGCCGCGGCCCTACCGGAAAATGCTTCGCAGACTGGTGCAGCGGCGCCACGTGGGCGCCGGTGGCGCCGAGGCTGACGGCCGCCACAAAGCCCGCAGCCCCACGGGGTGTTTCGCCAAGCGAGCAGCTGCCAAAGAGCTTTCCAACGAGGCACGGCTTTCCCTCCTGGCTCTTCGGGCGTGGCAGCTGTCGCCAGAGCCGCGGCCTTACCGGAAAATGCTTCGCAGGCTGGCGCGGCTGCACCTGGTGGGCGCCGGTGGCACCGAGGCTGACGGCCGCCGCAAAGCCCGCAGCCCCACGGGCTGTGGGGCCACGCGATGGGCTGCCAAAGAGCTTTCCAACGAGGCACGGCTTTCCCTCCTGGCTCTTCGGGTGTGGGAGCTGTCGCCAAAGCCGCGGCCGTACCAGAAAATGCTTCGCAGGCTGGCGCAGCTGCACCTGGTGGGCGCCGGTGGCGGGGAGATTGACGGCCGCCACAAAGCCCGCAGCCCCACGGGCTGTGGGGCCACGCGAGCGGCTGCCAAAGAGCTTTCCAACGAGGTATGGCTTTCCCTCCTGGCTCTTCGTGATTGGGAACTGTCGCCAGAGCCGCGGCGCTACCGGAAAATGCTTCGCAGGCTGGCGCGGCTGCACCTGGTGGGCGCCGGTGGCACCGAGGCTGACGGCCGCCGCAAAGCCCGCAGCCCCACGGGCTGTGGGGCCACGCGAGGGGCTGCCAAAGAGCTTTCCAACGAGGCACGGCTTTTCCTCCCTGCTCCTCGGGCGTGGGAGCTGTCGCCAGAGCCGCGGCCCTACCGGAAAACGCTTCGCAGGCTGGTGCGGCGGCGCCACGTGGGCGCCGGTGGCGGCGAGGCTGACGGCCGCCGCAAAGCCCGCAGCCCCACGGGCTGTTTTGCCAGGCGAGCGGCTGCCAAAGAGCTTTCAAACGAGGCACGGCTTTCCCTCCTAGGTCTTCGGGCGTGGGAGCTGTCGCCAGAGCCGCGGCCCTACCGGAAAATGCTTCGCAGGCTGGCGCGGCGGCGCCACGTGGGCGCCGGTGGCACTGAGGCTGACGGCCGCCGCAAAGCCCGCAGCCCCACGGGCTGTTTTGCCAGGCGAGCGGCTGCCAAAGAGCTTTCCAACGAGGCATGGCTTTCCCTCCTGGCTCTTCCTGATTGGGAGCTGTCGCCAGAACCGCGGCGCTACCGGAAAATACTTCGTAGGCTGACGCGGCGGCACCACGTGGGCGCCAGTGGCGCCAAGGCTGACGGCCGCCGCAAAGCCCGCAGCCCCACGGGCTGTGGGGCCACGCGAGCGGCTGCCAAAGAGCTTTCCAACGAGGCACGTCTTTCCCTCCTGGCTCTTCGGGCGTGGGAGCTGTCGCCAGAGCCGCGGCCCTACCGCAAAATGCTTCGCAGGCAGGCGCGGCTGCACCTGGTGGGCGCCGGTGGCGGGGAGGTTGACGGCTGCCACAAAGCCCGCAGCCCCACGGGCTGTGGGGCCACGCGAGCGGCTGCCAAAGAGCTTTCCAACGAGGCATGGCTTTCCCTCCTGGCTCTTCGGGCGTGGGAGCTGTCGCCAGAGCCGCGGCCCTACGGGAAAATGCTTCGCAGGCTGGTGCGGCGGCGCCACGTGGGCGCCGGTGGCGGCGAGGCTGACGGCCGCCGCAAAGCCCGCAGCCCCATGGGGTGTTTCGCCAGGCGAGCGGCTGCCAAAGAGCTTTCCAACGAGGCATGGCTTTCCCTCCTGGCTCTTCGTGATTGGGAGCTGTCGCCAGAGCCGCGGCCCTACCGGAAAATGCTTCGCAGGCTGGCGCGGCTGCACCTGGTGGGCGCCGGTGGCACCGAGGCTGACGGCCGCCGCAAAGCCCGCAGCCCCACGGGCTGTGGGGCCACGCGAGGGGCTGCCAAAGAGCTTTCCAACGAGGCACGGCTTTTCCTCCCTGCTCCTCGGGCGTGGGAGCTGTCGCCAGAGCCGCGGCCCTACCGGAAAACGCTTCGCAGGCTGGTGCGGCGGCGCCACGTGGGCGCCGGTGGCGCCGAGGCTGACGGCCGCCGCAAAGCCCGCAGCCCCACGGGCTGTTTCGCCAGGCGAGCGGCTGCCAAAGTGCTTTCCAACGAGGCACGACGATCCCTCCTAGGTCTTCAGGCGTGGGAGCTGTCGCCAGAGCCGCGGCCCTACCGGAAAATGCTTCGCAAGCTGGCGCGGCTGCACCTGGTGGGCGCCCGTGGCACCGAGGCTGACGGCCGCCACAAAGCCCGCAGCCCCACGGGCTGTGGGGCCACGCGAGCGGCTGCCAAAGAGCTTTCCAACGAGGCATGGCTTTCCCTCCTGGCTCTTCGGGCGTGGGAGCTGTCGCCAGAGCCACGGCCCTACCGCAAAATGCTTCGCAGGCTGGCGCGGCTGCACCTGGTGGGCGCCGGTGGCGCCGAGGCTGACGGCCACCACAAAGCCCGCAGCCCCACGGGGTGTTTCGCCAGGCGAGCAGCTGCCAAAGAGCTTTCCAACGAGGCACGTCTTTCCCTCCTGGCTTATCGGGCGTGGGAGCTGTCGCCAGAGCCGCGGCCCTACCACAAAATGCTTCGCAGGCTGGCGCGGCTGCACCTGGTGGGCGCCGGTGGCGCCGAGGCTGACGGCCGCCGCAAAGCCCGCAGCCCGATGGGCTGTGGGGCCACGCGAGCGGCTACCAAAGAGCTTTCCAACGAGGCATGGCTTTCCCTCCTGGCTCTTCGGGTGTGGGAGCTGTCGCCAGAGCCGCGGCCCTACCGGAAAATGCTTCGCAGGCTGGCGCGGCGGTGCCACGTGGGCACCGGTGGCGCCGAGGCTGACGGCCGCCGCAAAGCCCGCAGCCCCACGGGCTGTTTCCCCAGGCGAGCGGCTGCCAAAGTGCTTTCCAACAAGGCACGACTTTCCCTCCTAGGTCTTCAGGCGTGGGAGCTGTCGCCAGAGCCGCAGACCTACCAGAAAATGCTTCGCAAGCTGGCGCGTCTGCACCTGGTGGGCGCCCGTGGCACCGAGGCTGATGGCCGCCACAAAGCCCGCAGCCCCACGGGCTGTGGGGCCACGCGAGGGGCTGCCAAAGAGCTTTCCAACGAGGCACAGCTTTCCCTCCCTGCTCTTCGGCTGTGGGACCTGTCGTCAGAGACGCGGCCCTACCGGAAAATGCTCTGCATGCTGGCGCGGCGGCGCCAAGTGGGCACCGGTGCTGTCGAGGCTGACGGCCGCCGCAAAGCCCGCAGCCCCACGTGCTGTGGGGCCACGCGAGCGGCTGCCAAAGACCTTTCCAACGAGGCATGGCTTTTACTCTCTGCTCTTCGGGCGTGGGAGCTATCGCCAGAGCCGCGGCCCTACCGGAAAATGCTTCGCAGGCTGGCACGGCTGCACCTGGTCGGCGCCGGTGGCACTGAGGCTGACGGCCGCCGCAAAGCCCGCAGCCCCACGGGCTGTGGGGCCACGCGAGGGGCTGCCAAAGAGCTTTCCAACGAGGCACGGCTTTTCCTCCCTGCTCTTCGGGCGTGGGAGCTGTCGCCAGAGCCGCGGCCCTACCGGAAAATGCTTCGCAGGCTGGCGCAGAGGCGCCACGTGGGCGCCGGTGGCGGCGAGGCTGACGGCCGCCGCAAAGCCCGCAGCCCCACGGGCTATTTCGCCACGCGAGCGGCTGCCAAAGAGCTTTCCAACGAGGCACGGCTTTCCCTCCTGGCTCTTCGGGCGTGGGAGCTGTCGCCAGAGCCGCGGCCCTACCGGAAAATGCTTCGCAGGCTGGCGCGGCTGCACCTGGTGGTCGCCGGTGGCACCGAGGCTGACGGCCGCCGCAAAGCCCGCAGCCCCACGGGCTGTGGGCCATGCGAGCGGCTGCCAAAGAGCTTTCCAACGAGGCACGGCTTTCCCTCCCTGCTCTTCGGGTGTGGGAGCTGTCGCCAGAGCCGCGGCCCTACCGGAAAATGCTTCGCAGGCTGGCGCGGCTGCACCTGCTGGGCGCCGATGGCACCGAGGCTGACGGCCGCCACAAAGCCCGCAGCCCCACGGGCTGTGGGGCCACGCGAGCGGCTGCCAAAGAGCTTTCCAACGAGGCATGGCTTTCCCTCCTGGCTCTTCGGGCGTGGGAGCTGTCGCCAGAGCCGCGGCCCTACCGGAAAATGCTTCGCAGGCTGGTGCGGCGGCGCCACGTGGGCGCCGGTGGCGCCGAGGCTGACGGCCGCCACAAAGCCCGCAGCCCCACGGGGTGTTTCGCCAGGCGAGCAGCTGCCAAAGAGCTTTCCAACGAGGCACGGCTTTCCCTCCTGGCTCTTCGGACGTGGCAGCTGTCGCCAGAGCCGCGGCCTTACCGGAAAATGCTTCGCAGGCTGGCGCGGCTGCACCTGGTGGGCGCCGGTGGCACCGAGGCTGACGGCCGCCGCAAAGCCCGCAGCCCCACGTGCTGTGGGGCCACGCGAGCGGCTGCCAAAGAGCTTTCCAACGAGGCATGGCTTTTCCTCCCTGCTCTTCGGGCGTGGGAGCTGTCGCCAGAGCCGCGGCCCTACCGGAAAATGCTTCGCAGGCTGGCGCAGAGGCGCCACGTGGGCGCCGGTGGCGGCGAGGCTGACGGCCGCCGCAAAGCCCGCAGCCCCACGGGCTATTTCGCCAGGCGAGCGGCTGCCAAAGAGATATCCAACGAGGCATAGCTTTCCCTCCTGGCTCTTCGGGCGTGGGAGCTGTCGCCAGAGCCGCGGCCCTACTGGAAAATGCTTCGCAGGCTGGCGCGGCTGCACCTGGTGGGCGCCGGTGGCACCGAGGCTGACGGCCGCCGCAAAGCCCGCAGCCCCACGGGCTGTGGGGCCACGCGAGCGGCTGCCAAAGAGCTTTCCAACGAGGCACGGCTTTCCCTCCTGGTTCTTCGGCCGTCGGAGCTGTCGCCAGAGCCGCGGCCCTACAAGAAAATGCTTCGCAGGCTGGCGCGGCTGCACCTGGTGGGTGCCGGTGGCGGGGAGGTTGACGGCCGCCACAAAGCCCGCAGCTCCACGGGCTGTGGGGCCACGCGAGCGGCTGCCAAAGAGCTTTCCAACGAGGCATGGCTTTCCCTCCTAGCTCTTCGTGATTGGGAGCTGTCGCCAGAGCCGCGGCGCTACCGGAAAATGCTTCGCAGGCTGGTGGGGCGGCGCCACGTGGGCGCCGGTGGCGGCGAGGCTGACGGCCGCCGCAAAGCCCGCAGCCCCACGGGCTGTTTTGCCAGGCGAGCGGCTGCCAAAGAGCTTTCCAACGAGGCACGGCTTTCCCTCCTAGGTCTTCGGGCGTGGGAGCTGTCGCCAGAGCCGCGGCCCTACCGGAAAATGCTTCGCAGGCTGGCGCGGCGGCGCCACGTGGGCGCCGGTGGCGCTGAGGCTGACGGCCGCCGCAAAGCCCGCAGCTCCACGGGCTGTGGGGCCACGCGAGCGGCTGCCAAAGAGCTTTCCAACGAGGCATGGCTTTCCCTCCTGGCTCTTCGTGATTGGGAGCTGTCACCAGAACCGCGGCGCTACCGGAAAATACTTCGCAGGCTGGCGCGGCGGCACCACGTGGGCGACGGTGGCGCCGAGGCTGACGGCCGCCGCAAAGCCCGCAGCCCCACGGGCTGTGGGGCCTCGCGAGCGGCTGCCAAAGAGCTTTCCAACGAGGCACGTCTTTCCCTCCTGGCTTATCGGGCGTGGGAGCTGTCGCCAGAGCCGCGGCACTACCGCAAAATGCTTCGCAGGCTGGCGCGGCTGCACCTGGTGGGCGCCGGTGGCGCCGAGGCTGACGGCCGCCGCAAAGCCCGCAGCCCCATGGGCTGTGGGGCCACGCGAGCGGCTACCAAAGAGCTTTCCAACGAGGCATGGCTTTCCCTCCTGGCTCTTCGGGCGTGGGAGCTGTCGCCAGAGCCGCGGCCCTACCGGAAAATGCTTCGCAGGCTGGTGCGGCGGCGCCACGTGGGCGCCGGTGGCGCCGAGGCTGACGGCCGCCGCAAAGCCCGCAGCCCCACGGGCTGTTTCGCCAGGCGAGCGGCTGCCAAAGTGCTTTCCAACGAGGCACGACGTTCCCTCCTAGGTCTTCAGGCGTGGGAGCTGTCGCCAGAGCCGCGGCCCTACCGGAAAATGCTTCGCAAGCTGGCGCGGCTGCACCTGGTGGGCGCCCGTGGCACCGAGGCTGACGGCCGCCACAAAGTCCGCAGCCCCACGGGCTGTGGGGCCACGCGAGCGGCTGCCAAAGAGCTTTCCAACGAGACATGGCTTTCCCTCCTGGCTCTTCGGGCGTGGGAGCTGTCGCCAGAGCCGCGGCCCTACCGGAAAATGCTTCGCAGGCTGGTGCGGCGGCGCCACGTGGGCGCCGGTGGCGCCGAGGCTGACGGCCGCCACAAAGCCCGCAGCCCCACGTGCTGTGGGGCCACGCGAGCGGCTGCCAAAGAGCTTTCCAACGAGGCATGGCTTTTCCTCCCTGCTCTTCGGGCGTGGGAGCTGTCGCCAGAGCCGCGGCCCTACCGGAAAATGCTTCGCAGGCTGGCGCAGAGGCGCCACGTGGGCGCCGGTGGCGGCGAGGCTGACGGCCGCCGCAAAGCCCGCAGCCCCACGGGCTATTTCGCCAGGCGAGCGGCTGCCAAAGAGCTATCCAACGAGGCATAGCTTTCCCTCCTGGCTCTTCGGGCGTGGGAGCTGTCGCCAGAGCCGCGGCCCTACCGGAAAATGCTTCGCAGGCTGGCGCGGCTGCACCTGGTGGGCGCCGGTGGCACCGAGGCTGACGGCCGCCGCAAAGCCCGCAGCCCCACGGGCTGTGGGGCCACGCGAGCGGCTGCCAAAGAGCTTTCCAACGAGGCACGGCTTTCCCTCCTGGCTCTTCGGGTGTGGGAGCTGTCGCCAAAGCCGCGGCCGTACCAGAAAATGCTTCGCAGGCTGGCGCAGCTGCACCTGGTGGGCGCCGGTGGCGGGGAGATTGACGGCCGCCACAAAGCCCGCAGCCCCACGGGCTGTGGGGCCACGCGAGCGGCTGCCAAAGAGCTTTCCAACGAGGTATGGCTTTCCCTCCTGGCTCTTCGTGATTGGGAACTGTCGCCAGAGCCGCGGCGCTACCGGAAAATGCTTCGCAGGCTGGCGCGGCTGCACCTGGTGGGCGCCGGTGGCACCGAGGCTGACGGCCGCCGCAAAGCCCGCAGCCCCACGGGCTGTGGGGCCACGCGAGGGGCTGCCAAAGAGCTTTCCAACGAGGCACGGCTTTTCCTCCCTGCTCCTCGGGCGTGGGAGCTGTCGCCAGAGCCGCGGCCCTACCGGAAAACGCTTCGCAGGCTGGTGCGGCGGCGCCACGTGGGCGCCGGTGGCGGCGAGGCTGACGGCCGCCGCAAAGCCCGCAGCCCCACGGGCTGTTTTGCCAGGCGAGCGGCTGCCAAAGAGCTTTCAAACGAGGCACGGCTTTCCCTCCTAGGTCTTCGGGCGTGGGAGCTGTCGCCAGAGCCGCGGCCCTACCGGAAAATGCTTCGCAGGCTGGCGCGGCGGCGCCACGTGGGCGCCGGTGGCACTGAGGCTGACGGCCGCCGCAAAGCCCGCAGCCCCACGGGCTGTTTTGCCAGGCGAGCGGCTGCCAAAGAGCTTTCCAACGAGGCATGGCTTTCCCTCCTGGCTCTTCCTGATTGGGAGCTGTCGCCAGAACCGCGGCGCTACCGGAAAATACTTCGTAGGCTGACGCGGCGGCACCACGTGGGCGCCAGTGGCGCCAAGGCTGACGGCCGCCGCAAAGCCCGCAGCCCCACGGGCTGTGGGGCCACGCGAGCGGCTGCCAAAGAGCTTTCCAACGAGGCACGTCTTTCCCTCCTGGCTCTTCGGGCGTGGGAGCTGTCGCCAGAGCCGCGGCCCTACCGCAAAATGCTTCGCAGGCAGGCGCGGCTGCACCTGGTGGGCGCCGGTGGCGGGGAGGTTGACGGCTGCCACAAAGCCCGCAGCCCCACGGGCTGTGGGGCCACGCGAGCGGCTGCCAAAGAGCTTTCCAACGAGGCATGGCTTTCCCTCCTGGCTCTTCGGGCGTGGGAGCTGTCGCCAGAGCCGCGGCCCTACGGGAAAATGCTTCGCAGGCTGGTGCGGCGGCGCCACGTGGGCGCCGGTGGCGGCGAGGCTGACGGCCGCCGCAAAGCCCGCAGCCCCATGGGGTGTTTCGCCAGGCGAGCGGCTGCCAAAGAGCTTTCCAACGAGGCATGGCTTTCCCTCCTGGCTCTTCGTGATTGGGAGCTGTCGCCAGAGCCGCGGCCCTACCGGAAAATGCTTCGCAGGCTGGCGCGGCTGCACCTGGTGGGCGCCGGTGGCACCGAGGCTGACGGCCGCCGCAAAGCCCGCAGCCCCACGGGCTGTGGGGCCACGCGAGGGGCTGCCAAAGAGCTTTCCAACGAGGCACGGCTTTTCCTCCCTGCTCCTCGGGCGTGGGAGCTGTCGCCAGAGCCGCGGCCCTACCGGAAAACGCTTCGCAGGCTGGTGCGGCGGCGCCACGTGGGCGCCGGTGGCGCCGAGGCTGACGGCCGCCGCAAAGCCCGCAGCCCCACGGGCTGTTTCGCCAGGCGAGCGGCTGCCAAAGTGCTTTCCAACGAGGCACGACGTTCCCTCCTAGGTCTTCAGGCGTGGGAGCTGTCGCCAGAGCCGCGGCCCTACCGGAAAATGCTTCGCAAGCTGGCGCGGCTGCACCTGGTGGGCGCCCGTGGCACCGAGGCTGACGGCCGCCACAAAGCCCGCAGCCCCACGGGCTGTGGGGCCACGCGAGCGGCTGCCAAAGAGCTTTCCAACGAGGCATGGCTTTCCCTCCTGGCTCTTCGGGCGTGGGAGCTGTCGCCAGAGCCACGGCCCTACCGCAAAATGCTTCGCAGGCTGGCGCGGCTGCACCTGGTGGGCGCCGGTGGCGCCGAGGCTGACGGCCGCCACAAAGCCCGCAGCCCCACGGGGTGTTTCGCCAGGCGAGCAGCTGCCAAAGAGCTTTCCAACGAGGCACGTCTTTCCCTCCTGGCTTATCGGGCGTGGGAGCTGTCGCCAGAGCCGCGGCCCTACCACAAAATGCTTCGCAGGCTGGCGCGGCTGCACCTGGTGGGCGCCGGTGGCGCCGAGGCTGACGGCCGCCACAAAGCCCGCAGCCCCATGGGCTGTGGGGCCACGCGAGCGGCTACCAAAGAGCTTTCCAACGAGGCATGGCTTTCCCTCCTGGCTCTTCGGGTGTGGGAGCTGTCGCCAGAGCCGCGGCCCTACCGGAAAATGCTTCGCAGGCTGGCGCGGCGGTGCCACGTGGGCACCGGTGGCGCCGAGGCTGACGGCCGCCGCAAAGCCCGCAGCCCCACGGGCTGTTTCCCCAGGCGAGCGGCTGCCAAAGTGCTTTCCAACGAGGCACGACTTTCCCTCCTAGGTCTTCAGGCGTGGGAGCTGTCGCCAGAGCCGCAGACCTACCAGAAAATGCTTCGCAAGCTGGCGCTTCTGCACCTGGTGGGCGCCCGTGGCACCGAGGCTGATGGCCGCCACAAAGCCCGCAGCCCCACGGGCTGTGGGGCCACGCGAGCGGCTGCCAAAGAGCTTTCCAACGAGGCATGGCTTTCCCTCCTGGCTCTTCGGGCGTGGGAGCTGTCACCAGAGCCGCGGCCCTACCGGAAAATGCTTCGCAGACTGGTGCAGCGGCGCCACGTGGGCGCCGGTGGCGCCGAGGCTGACGGCCGCCACAAAGCCCGCAGCCCCACGGGGTGTTTCGCCAAGCGAGCAGCTGCCAAAGAGCTTTCCAACGAGGCACGGCTTTCCCTCCTGGCTCTTCGGGCGTGGCAGCTGTCGCCAGAGCCGCGGCCTTACCGGAAAATGCTTCGCAGGCTGGCGCGGCTGCACCTGGTGGGCGCCGGTGGCACCGAGGCTGACGGCCGCCGCAAAGCCCGCAGCCCCACGGGCTGTGGGGCCACGCGATGGGCTGCCAAAGAGCTTTCCAACGAGGCACGGCTTTCCCTCCTGGCTCTTCGGGTGTGGGAGCTGTCGCCAAAGCCGCGGCCGTACCAGAAAATGCTTCGCAGGCTGGCGCAGCTGCACCTGGTGGGCGCCGGTGGCGGGGAGATTGACGGCCGCCACAAAGCCCGCAGCCCCACGGGCTGTGGGGCCACGCGAGCGGCTGCCAAAGAGCTTTCCAACGAGGTATGGCTTTCCCTCCTGGCTCTTCGTGATTGGGAACTGTCGCCAGAGCCGCGGCGCTACCGGAAAATGCTTCGCAGGCTGGCGCGGCTGCACCTGGTGGGCGCCGGTGGCACCGAGGCTGACGGCCGCCGCAAAGCCCGCAGCCCCACGGGCTGTGGGGCCACGCGAGGGGCTGCCAAAGAGCTTTCCAACGAGGCACGGCTTTTCCTCCCTGCTCCTCGGGCGTGGGAGCTGTCGCCAGAGCCGCGGCCCTACCGGAAAACGCTTCGCAGGCTGGTGCGGCGGCGCCACGTGGGCGCCGGTGGCGGCGAGGCTGACGGCCGCCGCAAAGCCCGCAGCCCCACGGGCTGTTTTGCCAGGCGAGCGGCTGCCAAAGAGCTTTCAAACGAGGCACGGCTTTCCCTCCTAGGTCTTCGGGCGTGGGAGCTGTCGCCAGAGCCGCGGCCCTACCGGAAAATGCTTCGCAGGCTGGCGCGGCGGCGCCACGTGGGCGCCGGTGGCACTGAGGCTGACGGCCGCCGCAAAGCCCGCAGCCCCACGGGCTGTTTTGCCAGGCGAGCGGCTGCCAAAGAGCTTTCCAACGAGGCATGGCTTTCCCTCCTGGCTCTTCCTGATTGGGAGCTGTCGCCAGAACCGCGGCGCTACCGGAAAATACTTCGTAGGCTGACGCGGCGGCACCACGTGGGCGCCAGTGGCGCCAAGGCTGACGGCCGCCGCAAAGCCCGCAGCCCCACGGGCTGTGGGGCCACGCGAGCGGCTGCCAAAGAGCTTTCCAACGAGGCACGTCTTTCCCTCCTGGCTCTTCGGGCGTGGGAGCTGTCGCCAGAGCCGCGGCCCTACCGCAAAATGCTTCGCAGGCAGGCGCGGCTGCACCTGGTGGGCGCCGGTGGCGGGGAGGTTGACGGCTGCCACAAAGCCCGCAGCCCCACGGGCTGTGGGGCCACGCGAGCGGCTGCCAAAGAGCTTTCCAACGAGGCATGGCTTTCCCTCCTGGCTCTTCGGGCGTGGGAGCTGTCGCCAGAGCCGCGGCCCTACGGGAAAATGCTTCGCAGGCTGGTGCGGCGGCGCCACGTGGGCGCCGGTGGCGGCGAGGCTGACGGCCGCCGCAAAGCCCGCAGCCCCATGGGGTGTTTCGCCAGGCGAGCGGCTGCCAAAGAGCTTTCCAACGAGGCATGGCTTTCCCTCCTGGCTCTTCCTGATTGGGAGCTGTCGCCAGAACCGCGGCGCTACCGGAAAATACTTCGTAGGCTGACGCGGCGGCACCACGTGGGCGCCAGTGGCGCCAAGGCTGACGGCCGCCGCAAAGCCCGCAGCCCCACGGGCTGTGGGGCCACGCGAGCGGCTGCCAAAGAGCTTTCCAACGAGGCACGTCTTTCCCTCCTGGCTCTTCGGGCGTGGGAGCTGTCGCCAGAGCCGCGGCCCTACCGCAAAATGCTTCGCAGGCAGGCGCGGCTGCACCTGGTGGGCGCCGGTGGCGGGGAGGTTGACGGCTGCCACAAAGCCCGCAGCCCCACGGGCTGTGGGGCCACGCGAGCGGCTGCCAAAGAGCTTTCCAACGAGGCATGGCTTTCCCTCCTGGCTCTTCGGGCGTGGGAGCTGTCGCCAGAGCCGCGGCCCTACGGGAAAATGCTTCGCAGGCTGGTGCGGCGGCGCCACGTGGGCGCCGGTGGCGGCGAGGCTGACGGCCGCCGCAAAGCCCGCAGCCCCATGGGGTGTTTCGCCAGGCGAGCGGCTGCCAAAGAGCTTTCCAACGAGGCATGGCTTTCCCTCCTGGCTCTTCGTGATTGGGAGCTGTCGCCAGAGCCGCGGCCCTACCGGAAAATGCTTCGCAGGCTGGCGCGGCTGCACCTGGTGGGCGCCGGTGGCACCGAGGCTGACGGCCGCCGCAAAGCCCGCAGCCCCACGGGCTGTGGGGCCACGCGAGGGGCTGCCAAAGAGCTTTCCAACGAGGCACGGCTTTTCCTCCCTGCTCCTCGGGCGTGGGAGCTGTCGCCAGAGCCGCGGCCCTACCGGAAAACGCTTCGCAGGCTGGTGCGGCGGCGCCACGTGGGCGCCGGTGGCGCCGAGGCTGACGGCCGCCGCAAAGCCCGCAGCCCCACGGGCTGTTTCGCCAGGCGAGCGGCTGCCAAAGTGCTTTCCAACGAGGCACGACGATCCCTCCTAGGTCTTCAGGCGTGGGAGCTGTCGCCAGAGCCGCGGCCCTACCGGAAAATGCTTCGCAAGCTGGCGCGGCTGCACCTGGTGGGCGCCCGTGGCACCGAGGCTGACGGCCGCCACAAAGCCCGCAGCCCCACGGGCTGTGGGGCCACGCGAGCGGCTGCCAAAGAGCTTTCCAACGAGGCATGGCTTTCCCTCCTGGCTCTTCGGGCGTGGGAGCTGTCGCCAGAGCCACGGCCCTACCGCAAAATGCTTCGCAGGCTGGCGCGGCTGCACCTGGTGGGCGCCGGTGGCGCCGAGGCTGACGGCCGCCACAAAGCCCGCAGCCCCACGGGGTGTTTCGCCAGGCGAGCAGCTGCCAAAGAGCTTTCCAACGAGGCACGTCTTTCCCTCCTGGCTTATCGGGCGTGGGAGCTGTCGCCAGAGCCGCGGCCCTACCACAAAATGCTTCGCAGGCTGGCGCGGCTGCACCTGGTGGGCGCCGGTGGCGCCGAGGCTGACGGCCGCCGCAAAGCCCGCAGCCCCATGGGCTGTGGGGCCACGCGAGCGGCTACCAAAGAGCTTTCCAACGAGGCATGGCTTTCCCTCCTGGCTCTTCGGGTGTGGGAGCTGTCGCCAGAGCCGCGGCCCTACCGGAAAATGCTTCGCAGGCTGGCGCGGCGGTGCCACGTGGGCACCGGTGGCGCCGAGGCTGACGGCCGCCGCAAAGCCCGCAGCCCCACGGGCTGTTTCCCCAGGCGAGCGGCTGCCAAAGTGCTTTCCAACGAGGCACGACTTTCCCTCCTAGGTCTTCAGGCGTGGGAGCTGTCGCCAGAGCCGCAGACCTACCAGAAAATGCTTCGCAAGCTGGCGCTTCTGCACCTGGTGGGCGCCCGTGGCACCGAGGCTGATGGCCGCCACAAAGCCCGCAGCCCCACGGGCTGTGGGGCCACGCGAGCGGCTGCCAAAGAGCTTTCCAACGAGGCATGGCTTTCCCTCCTGGCTCTTCGGGCGTGGGAGCTGTCACCAGAGCCGCGGCCCTACCGGAAAATGCTTCGCAGACTGGTGCAGCGGCGCCACGTGGGCGCCGGTGGCGCCGAGGCTGACGGCCGGCACAAAGCCCGCAGCCCCACGGGGTGTTTCGCCAAGCGAGCAGCTGCCAAAGAGCTTTCCAACGAGGCACGGCTTTCCCTCCTGGCTCTTCGGGCGTGGCAGCTGTCGCCAGAGCCGCGGCCTTACCGGAAAATGCTTCGCAGGCTGGCGCGGCTGCACCTGGTGGGCGCCGGTGGCACCGAGGCTGACGGCCGCCGCAAAGCCCGCAGCCCCACGGGCTGTGGGGCCACGCGATGGGCTGCCAAAGAGCTTTCCAACGAGGCACAGCTTTCCCTCGCTGCTCTTCGGCTGTGGGAGCTGTCGCCAGAGACGCGGCCCTACCGGAAAATGCTCTGCATGCTGGCGCGGCGGCGCCAAGTGGGCGCCGGTGCCGTCGAGGCTGACGGCCGCCGCAAAGCCCGCAGCCCCACGTGCTGTGGGGACACACGAGCGGCTGCCAAAGAGCTTTCCAACGAGGCATGGCTTTCCCTCCTGGCTCTTCGGGCGTGGGAGCTGTCGCCAGAGCCGCGGCCCTACCGGAAAATGCTTCGCAGGCTGGTGCGGCGGCGCCACGTTGGCGCCGGTGGCGCCGAGGCTGACGGCCGCCGCAAAGCGCGCAGCCCCACGGGCTGTTTCGCCAGGCGAGCGGCTGCCAAAGTGCTTTCCAACGAGGCACGACGTTCCCTCCTAGGTCTTCAGGCGTGGGAGCTGTCGCCAGAGCCGCGGCCCTACCGGAAAATGCTTCGCAAGCTGGCGCGGCTGCACCTGGTGGGCGCCCGTGGCACCGAGGCTGACGGCCGCCACAAAGCCCGCAGCCCCACGGGCTGTGGGGCCACGCGAGCGGCTGCCAAAGAGCTTTCCAACGAGGCATGGCTTTCCCTCCTGGCTCTTCGGGCGTGGGAGCTGTCGCCAGAGCCGCGGCCCTACCGGAAAATGCTTCGCAGGCTGGTGCGGCGGCGCCACGTGGGCGCCGGTGGCGCCGAGGCTGACGGCCGCCACAAAGCCCGCAGCCCCACGGGGTGTTTCGCCAGGCGAGCAGCTGCCAAAGAGCTTTCCAACGAGGCACGGCTTTCCCTCCTGGCTCTTCGGACGTGGCAGCTGTCGCCAGAGCCGCGGCCTTACCGGAAAATGCTTCGCAGGCTGGCGCGGCTGCACCTGGTGGGCGCCGGTGGCACCGAGGCTGACGGCCGCCGCAAAGCCCGCAGCCCCACGGGCTGTGGGGCCACGCGAGGGGCTGCCAAAGAGCTTTCCAACGAGGCACGGCTTTCCCTCCTGGCTCTTCGGCTGTGGGAGCTGTCGCCAGAGACGCGGCCCTACCGGAAAATACTCTGCATGCTGGCGCGGCGGCGCCAAGTGGGCGCCGGTGGCGTCGAGGCTGACGGCCGCCGCAAAGCCCGCAGCCCCACGTGCTGTGGGGCCACGCGAGCGGCTGCCAAAGAGCTTTCCAACGAGGCATGGCTTTTCCTCCCTGCTCTTCGGGCGTCGGAGCTGTCGCCAGAGCCGCGGCCCTACCGGAAAATGCTTCGCAGGCTGGCGCAGAGGCGCCACGTGGGCGCCGGTGGCGGCGAGGCTGACGGCCGCCGCAAAGCCCGCAGCCCCACGGGCTATTTCGCCAGGCGAGCGGCTGCCAAAGTGCTTTCCAACGAGGCATAGCTTTCCCTCCTGGCTCTTCGGGCGTGGGAGCTGTCGCCAGAGCCGCGGCACTACCGCAAAATGCTTCGCAGGCTGGCGCGGCTGCACCTGGTGGGCGCCGGTGGCACCGAGGCTGACGGCCGCCGCAAAGCCCGCAGCCCCACGGGCTGTGGGGCCACGCGAGGGGCTGCCAAAGAGCTTTCCAAGGAGGCACGGCTTTCCCTCCCTGCTCCTCGGGCGTGGGAGCTGTCGCCAGAGCCGCGGCCCTACCGGAAAACGCTTCACAGGCTGGCGCAGAGGCGCCACGTGGGCGCCGGTGGCGGCGAGGCTGACGGCCGCCGCAAAGCCCGCAGCCCCACGGGCTATTTCGCCAGGCAAGCGGCTGCCAAAGAGCTTTCCAACGAGGCATGGCTTTCCCCTCTGGCTCTTCGTGCTTGGGAGCTGTCGCCAGAGCCGCGGCCCTACCGGAAAATGCTTCGCAGGCTGGTGCGGCGGCGCCACGTGGGCGCCTGTGGCTCCGACGGTGACGGCCGCCGCAAAGCCCGCAGCCCCACGGGCTGTTTTGCCAGGCGAGCGGCTGCCAAAGAGCTTTCCAACGAGGCATGGCTTTCCCTCCTGGCGCTTCGGGCGTGGGAGTTGTCGCCAGAGCCGCGGCCCTACCGGAAAATGCTTCGCAGGCTGGTGCGGCGGCGCCGCGTGGGCGCCGGTGGCGGCGAGGCTGACGGCCGCCGCAAAGCCCGCAGCCCCACGGGCTGTTTTGCCAGGCGAGCGGCTGCCAAAGAGCTTTCCAACGAGGCACGGCTTTCCCTCCTAGGTCTTCAGGCGTTGGAGCTGTCGCCAGAGCCGCGGCCCTACCGGAAAATGCTTCGCAGGCTGGCGCAGAGGCGCCACGTGGGCGCCGGTGGCGGCGAGGCTGACGGCCGCCGCAAAGCCCGCAGCCCCACGGGCTATTTCGCCAGGCGAGCGGCTGCCAAAGAGCTTTCCAACGAGGCATGGCTTTCCCTCCTGGCTCTTCGGGCGTGGGAGCTGTCGCCAGAGCCACGGCCCTACCGCAAAATGCTTCGCAGGCTGGCGCGGCTGCACCTGGTGGGCGCCGGTGGCACCGAGGCTGACGGCCGCCGCAAAGCCCGCAGCCCCACGGGCTGTGGGGCCACGCGAGCGGCTGCCAAAGAGCTTTCCAACGAGGCACGGCTTTCCCTCCTGTCGCTTCGGGCGTGGGAGCTGTCGCCAGAGTCGCGGCCCTACCGGAAAATGCTCTGCATGCTGGCGCGGTGGCGCCAAGTGGGCGCCGGTGTCGCCGAGGCTGACGGCCGCCGCAAAGCCCGCAGCCCCACGGGCTGTGGGGCCACGCGAGCGGCTGCCAAAGAGCTTTCCAACGAGGCATGGCTTTCCCTCCTGGCTCTTCGGGCGTGGGAGCTGTCGCCAGAGCCGCGGCCCTACCGGAAAATGCTTCGCAGGCTGGTGCGGCGGCGCCACGTGGGCGCCGGTGGCGCTGAGGCTGACGGCCGCCGCAAAGCCCGCAGCTCCACGGGCTGTGGGGCCACGCGAGCGGCTGCCAAAGAGCTTTCCAACGAGGCATGGCTTTCCCTCCTGGCTCTTCGGGCGTGGGAGCTGTCGCCAGAACCGCGGCGCTACCGGAAAATACTTCGCAGGCTGACGCGGCGCCACCACGTGGGCGCCGGTGGCGCCGAGGCTGACGGCCGCCGCAAAGCCCGCAGCCCCACGGGCTGTGGGGCCACGCGAGCGGCTGCCAAAGAGCTTTCCAACGAGGCACGGCTTTCCCTCCTGGCTCCTCGGGCGTGAAACCTGTCGCCAGAGCCGCGGCCCTACCGCAAAATGCTTCGCAGGCTGGCGCGGCTGCACCTGGTGGGCGCCGGTGGCACCGAGGCTGACGGCCGCCGCAAAGCCCGCAGCCCCACGGGCTGTGGGGCCACGCGAGCGGCTGCCAAAGAGCTTTCCAACGAGGCATGGCTTTTCCTCCTGGCTCTTCGGGCGTGGGAGCTGTCGCCAGAGCCGCGGCCGTACCGGAAAATGCTTCGCAGGCTGGTGCGGCGGCGCCACGTGGGCGCCGGTGGCGGCGAGGCTGACGGCCGCCGCAAAGCCCGCAGCCCCACGGGCTATTTCGCCAGGCGAGCGGCTGCCAAAGTGCTTTCCAACGAGGCACGGCTTTCCCTCCTGGCTCTTCGGGCGTGGGAGCTATCGCCAGAGCCGCGGCCCTACCGGAAAATGCTTCGCAGGCTGGCGCAGTGGCGCCACGTGGGCGCCGGTGGCGCTGAGGCTGACGGCCGCCGCAAAGCCCGCACCTCCACGGGCTGTGAGGCCACGCGAGCGGCTGCCAAAGAGCTTTCCAACGAGGCATGGCTTTCCCTCCTGGCTCTTCGTGATTGGGAGCTGTCGCCAGAGCTGCGGCCCTACTGGAAAATCCTTCACAGGCTGGCGCAGTGGCGCCGAGGCTGACGGCCGCCGCAAAGCCCGCAGCCCCACGGGCTGTTTTGCCAGGCGAGCGGCTGCCAAAGAGCTTTCCAACGAGGCACGGCTTTCCCTCCTGTCGCTTCGGGCGTGGGAGCTGTCGCCAGAGTCGCGGCCCTACCAGAAAATGCTTCGCAGGCTGGCGCGGCTGCACCTGGTGGGCGCCGGTGGCGCCGCGGCTGACGGCCGCCGCAAAGCCCGCAGCCCCACGGGCTGTGGGGCCACGCGAGGGGCTGCCAAAGAGCTTTCCAACGAGGCATGGCTTTCCCTCCTGGCTCTTCGGGCGTGGGAGCTGTCGCCAGAGCCGCGGCCCTACCGGAAAATGCTTCGCAGGCTGGTGCGGCGGCGCCACGTGGGCGCCGGTGGCGGCAAGGCTGACGGCCGCCGCAAAGCCCGCAGCCCCACGGGCTGTTTTGCCAGGCGAGCGGCTGCCAAAGAGCTTTCCAACGAGGCACGGCTTTCCCTCCTAGGTCTTCAGGCGTGGGAGCTGTCGCCAGAGCCGCGGCCCTACCGGAAAATGCTTCGCAGGCTGGCGCGGCAGCGCCACGTGGGCGCCGGTGGCGCTGAGGCTGACGGCCGCCGCAAAGCCCGCAGCTCCACGTGCTGTGGGGCCACGCGAGCGGCTACCAAAGAGCTTTCCAACGAGGCATGGCTTTCCCTCCTGGCTCTTCGGGCGTGGGAGCTGTCGCCAGAGCCGCGGCCCTACCGGAAAATGCTTCGCAGGCTGGTGCGGCGGCGCCACGTGGGCGCCGGTGGCGCCGAGGCTGACGGCCGCCGCAAAGCCCGCAGCCCCACGGGCTGTTTCGCCAGGCGAGCGGCTGCCAAAGTGCTTTCCAACGAGGCACGACGTTCCCTCCTAGGTCTTCAGGCGTGGGAGCTGTCGCCAGAGCCGCGGCCCTACCGGAAAATGCTTCGCAAGCTGGCGCGGCTGCACCTGGTGGGCGCCCGTGGCACCGAGGCTGACGGCCGCCACAAAGCCCGCAGCCCCACGGGCTGTGGGGCCACGCGAGCGGCTGCCAAAGAGCTTTCCAACGAGGCATGGCTTTCCCTCCTGGCTCTTCGGGCGTGGGAGCTGTCGCCAGAGCCACGGCCCTACCGCAAAATGCTTCGCAGGCTGGTGCGGCGGCGCCACGTGGGCGCCGGTGGCGCCGAGGCTGACGGCCGCCACAAAGCCCGCAGCCCCACGGGGTGTTTCGCCAGGCGAGCAGCTGCCAAAGAGCTTTCCAACGAGGCACGGCTTTCTCTCCTGGCTCTTCGGACGTGGCAGCTGTCGCCAGAGCCGCGGCCTTACCGGAAAATGCTTCGCAGGCTGGCGCAGCTGCACCTGGTGGGCGCCCGTGGCACCGAGGCTGACGGCCACCGCAAAGCCCGCAGCCCCACGGGCTGTGGGGCCACGCGAGGGGCTGCCAAAGAGCTTTCCAACGAGGCACGGCTTTCCCTCCTGGCTCTTCGGGCGTGGGAGCTGTCGCCAGAGACGCGGCCCTACCGGAAAATGCTCTGCATGCTGGCGCGGCGGCGCCAAGTGGGCGCCGGTGGCGTCGAGGCTGACGGCCGCCGCAAAGCCCGCAGCCCCACGTGCTGTGGGGCCACGCGAGCGGCTGCCGAAGAGCTATCCAACGAGGCATAGCTTTCCCTCCTGTCTCTTCGGGCGTGGGAGCTGTCGCCAGAGCCGCGGCCCTACCGGAAAATGCTTCGCAGGCTGGCGTGGCTGCACCTGGTGGGCGCCGGTGGCACCGAGGCTGACGGCCGCCGCAAAGCCCGCAGCCCCACGGGCTGTGGGGCCACGCGAGCGGCTGCCAAAGAGCTTTCCAACGAGGCACGGCTTTCCCTCCTGGCTCTTCGGGTGTGGGAGCTGTCGCCAAAGCCGCGGCCGTACCAGAAAATGCTTCGCAGGCTGGCGCAGCTGCACCTGGTGGGCGCCGGTGGCGGGGAGATTGACGGCCGCCACAAAGCCCGCAGCCCCACGGGCTGTGGGGCCACGCGAGCGGCTGCCAAAGAGCTTTCCAACGAGGCACGGCTTTCCCTCCTGGCTCTTCGTGATTGGGAGCTGTCGCCAGAGCCGCGGCCCTACCGGAAAATGCTTCGCAGGCTGGTGCGGCGGCGCCACGTGGGCGCCGGTGGCGGCGAGGCTGACGGCCGCCGCAAAGCCCGCAGCCCCACGGGCTGTTTTGCCAGGCAAGCGGCTGCCAAAGAGCTTTCAAACGAGGCACGGCTTTCCCTCCTAGGTCTTCGGGCGTGGGAGCTGTCGCCAGAGCCGCGGCCCTACCGGAAAATGCTTCGCAGGCTGGCGCGGCGGCACCACGTGGGCGCCGGTGGCACTGAGGCTGACGGCCGCCGCAAAGCCCGCAGCTCCACGGGCTGTGGGGCCACGCGAGCGGCTGCCAAAGAGCTTTCCAACGAGGCATGGCTTTCCCTCCTGGCTCTTCCTGATTGGGAGCTGTCGCCAGAGCCGCGGCCCTACCGGAAAATGCTTCGCAGGCTGGTGCGGCGGCACCACGTGGGCGCCTGTGGCTCCGAGGGTGACGGCCGCCGCAAAGCCCGCAGCCCCACGGGCTGTTTTGCCAGGCGAGCGGCTGCCAAAGAGCTTTCCAACGAGGCATGGCTTTCCCTCCTGGCGCTTCGGGCGTGGGAGCTGTCGCCAGAGCCGCGGCCCTACCGCAAAATGCTGTGCAGGCTGGTGCGGCGGCGCCGCGTGGGCGCCGGTGGCGGCGAGGCTGACGGCCGCCACAAAGCCCGCAGCCCCACGGGCTGTTTTGCCAGGCGAGCGGCTGCCAAAGAGCTTTCCAACGAGGCACGGCTTTCCCTCCTAGGTCTTCAGGCGTGGGAGCTGTCGCCAGAGCCGCGGCCCTACCGGAAAATGCTTCGCAGGCTGGCGCAGAGGCGCCACGTGGGCGCCGGTGGCACCGAGGCTGACGGCCACCGCAAAGCCCGCAGCCCCACGGGCTATTTTGCCAGGCGAGCGGCTGCCAAAGAGCTTTCCAACGAGGCATGGCTTTCCCTCCTGGCTCTTCGGGCGTGGGAGCTGTCGCCAGAGCCACAGCCCTACCGCAAAATGCTTCGCAGGCTGGCGCGGCTGCACCTGGTGGGCGCCGGTGGCACCGAGGCTGACGGCCGCCGCAAAGCCCGCAGCCCCACGGGCTGTGGGGCCACGCGAGCGGCTGCCAAAGAGCTTTCCAACGAGGCACGGCTTTCCCTGCCTGCTCTTCGGGTGTGGGAGCTGTCGCCAGAGCCGCGGCCCTACCGGAAAATGCTCTGCATGCTGGCGCGGCGGCGCCAAGTGGGCGCCGGTGTCGCCGAGGCTGACGGCCGCCGCAAAGCCCGCAGCCCCACGGGCTGTGGGGCCACGCGAGCGGCTGCCAAAGAGCTTTCCAACGAGGCACGGCTTTCCCAGCTGGCTCTTCGGGCGTGGGAGCTGTCGCCAGAGCCGCGGCCCTACCGGAAAATGCTTCGCGGGCTGGCGCAGTGGCGCCACGTGGGCGCCGGTGGCGCTGAGGCTGACTGCCGCCGCAAAGCCCGCAGCTCCACGGGCTGTGGGGCCACGCGAGCGGCTGCCAAAGAGCTTTCCAACGAGGCATGGCTTTCCCTCCTGGCTCCTCGGGCGTGAAACCTGTCGCCAGAGCCGCGGCCCTACCGCAAAATGCTTCGCAGGCTGGCGCGGCTGCACCTGGTGGGCGCCGGTGGCGGGGAGGTTGACGGCCGCCGCAAAGCCCGCAGCCCCACAGGCTGTGGGGCCACGCGAGCGGCTGCCAAAGAGCTTTCCAACGAGGCACGGCTTTCCCTCCTGGCTCTTCAGGCGTGGGAGCTGTCTCCAGAGCCGCGGCCCTACCGGAAAATGCTTCGCAGGCTGGCGCGGCTGCACCTGGTGGGCGCCGGTGGCACCGAGGCTGACGGCCGCCGCAAAGCCCGCAGCCCCACGGGCTGTGGGGCCACGCGAGCGGCTGCCAAAGAGCTTTCCAACGAGGCATGGCTTTTCCTCCTGGCTCTTCGGGCGTGGGAGCTGTCGCCAGAGCCGCGGCCCTACCGCAAAATGCTTCGCAGGCTGGTGCGGCGGCGTCACGTGGGCGCCGGTGGCGGCGAGGCTGACGGCCGCCGCAAAGCCCGCAGCCCCACGGGCTATTTCACCAGGCGAGCGGCTGCCAAAGAGCTTTCCAACGAGGCATGGCTTTCCCTCCTGGCTCTTCGGGCGTGGGAGCTGTCGCCAGAGCCGCGGCCCTACCGCAAAATGCTTCGCAGGCTGGCGCGGCTGCACCTGGTGGGCGCCCGTGGCACCGAGGCTGACGGCCGCCGCAAAGCCCGCAGCCCCACGGGCTGTGGGGCCACGCGAGCGGCTGCCAAAGAGCTTTCCAACGAGGCACGGCTTTCCCTGCCTGCTCTTCGGGTGTGGGAGCTGTCGCCAGAGCCGCGGCCCTACCGGAAAATGCTCTGCATGCTGGCACGGCGGCGCCAAGTGGGCGCCGGTGTCGCCGAGGCTGACGGCCGCCGCAAAGCCCGCAGCCCCACGGGCTGTTTCGCCAGGCGAGCGGCTGCCAAAGTGCTTTCCAACGAGGCACGGCTTTCCCTCCTGGCTCTTCGGGCGTGGGAGCTGTCGCCAGAGCCGCGGCCCTACCGGAAAATGCTTCGCGGGCTGGCGCAGTGGCGCCACGTGGGCGCCGGTGGCGCTGAGGCTTACGGCCGCCGCAAAGCCCGCACCTCCACGGGCTGTGAGGCCACGCGAGCGGCTGCCAAAGAGCTTTCCAACGAGGCACGGCTTTCCCTCCTGGCTCTTCGTGATTGGGAGCTGTCGCCAGAGCTGCGGCCCTACTGGAAAATCCTTCACAGGCTGGCGCGGCGGCGCCACGTGGGCACCGGTGGCGCCGAGGCTGACGGCCGCCGCAAAGCCCGCAGCCCCACGGGCTGTGGGGCCACGCGAGCGGCTGCCAAAGAGCTTTCGAACGAGGCACGGCTTTCGCTCCTGGCTCTTCGGGCGTGGGAGCTGTCGCCAGAGCCGCGGCCCTACAGGAAAATGCTTCGCAGGCTGGTGCGGCGGCGCCACGTGGGCGCCGGTGGCGGCGAGGCTGACGGCCGCCGCAAAGCCCGCAGCCCCACGGGCTGTTTCCCCAGGCAAGCGGCTGCCAAAGTGCTTTCCAACGAGGCACGACGTTCCCTCCTAGGTCTTCAGGCGTGGGAGCTGTCGCCAGAGCCGCGGCCCTACCGGAAAATGCTTCGCAAGCTGGCGCGGCAGCGCCACGTGGGCGCCGGTGGCGCCGAGGCTGACGGCCGCCACAAAGCCCGCAGCCCCATGGGGTGTTTCACCAGGTGAGCGGCTGCCAAAGAGCTTTCCAACGAGGCACGGCTTTCCCTCCTGGCTCTTCGGGCTTGGGAGCTGTCGCCAGAGCCGCAGCCCTACCGGAAAATGCTTCGCAGGCTGGCGCGGCTGCACCTGGTGGGCGCCGGTGGCACCGAGGCTGACGGCCGCCGCAAAGCCCGCAGCCCCACGTGCTGTGGGGCCACGCGAGCGGCTGCCAAAGAGCTTTCCAACGAGGCATGGCTTTTCCTCCCTGCTCTTCGGGTGTGGGAGCTGTCGCCAAAGCCGCGGCCCTACCGGAAAATGCTTCACAGGCTGGCGCAGAGGCGCCAAGTGGGCGCCGGTGGCGGCGAGGCTGACGGCCGCCGCAAAGCCCGCAGCCCCATGGGCTGTGGGGCCACGTGAGCGGCTACCAAAGAGCTTTCCAACGAGGCATGGCTTTCCCTCCTGGCTCTTCGTGATTGGGAGCTGTCGCCAGAGCCGCGGCCCTACCGGAAAATGCTTCGCAGGCTGGCGCGGCGGTGCGACGTGGGCACCGGTGGCGCCGAGGCTGACGGCCGCCGCAAAGCCCGCAGCCCCACGGGCTGTTTTGCCAGGCGAGCGGCTGCCAAAGAGCTTTCCAAGGAGGCACGACGTTCCCTCCTAGGTCTTCGGGCGTGGGAGCTGTCGCCAGAGTCGCGGCCCTACCGGAAAATGCTCTGCATGCTGGCGCGGTGGCGCCAAGTGGGCGCCGGTGTCGCCGAGGCTGACGGCCGCCGCAAAGCCCGCAGCCCCACGGGCTGTGGGGCCACGCGAGCGGCTGCCAAAGAGCTTTCCAACGAGGCATGGCTTTCCCTCCTGGCTCTTCGGGCGTGGGAGCTGTCGCCAGAGCCGCGGCCCTACCGGAAAATGCTTCGCAGGCTGGTGCGGCGGCGCCACGTGGGCGCCGGTGGCGCTGAGGCTGACGGCCGCCGCAAAGCCCGCAGCTCCACGGGCTGTGGGGCCACGCGAGCGGCTGCCAAAGAGCTTTCCAACGAGGCACGGCTTTCCCTCCTGGCTCTTCGGGCGTGGGAGCTGTCGCCAGAACCGCGGCGCTACCGGAAAATACTTCGCAGGCTGACGCGGCGCCACCACGTGGGCGCCGGTGGCGCCGAGGCTGACGGCCGCCGCAAAGCCCGCAGCCCCACGGGCTGTGGGGCCACGCGAGCGGCTGCCAAAGAGCTTTCCAACGAGGCACGGCTTTCCCTCCTGGCTCCTCGGGCGTGAAACCTGTCGCCAGAGCCGCGGCCCTACCGCAAAATGCTTCGCAGGCTGGCGCGGCTGCACCTGGTGGGCGCCGGTGGCACCGAGGCTGACGGCCGCCGCAAAGCCCGCAGCCCCACGGGCTCTGGGGCCACGCGAGCGGCTGCCAAAGAGCTTTCCAACGAGGCATGGCTTTTCCTCCTGGCTCTTCGGGCGTGGGAGCTGTCGCCAGAGCCGCGGCCGTACCGGAAAATGCTTCGCAGGCTGGTGCGGCGGCGCCACGTGGGCGCCGGTGGCGGCGAGGCTGACGGCCGCCGCAAAGCCCGCAGCCCCACGGGCTATTTCGCCAGGCGAGCGGCTGCCAAAGTGCTTTCCAACGAGGCACGGCTTTCCCTCCTGGCTCTTCGGGCGTGGGAGCTATCGCCAGAGCCGCGGCCCTACCGGAAAATGCTTCGCAGGCTGGCGCAGTGGCGCCACGTGGGCGCCGGTGGCGCTGAGGCTGACGGCCGCCGCAAAGCCCGCACCTCCACGGGCTGTGAGGCCACGCGAGCGGCTGCCAAAGAGCTTTCCAACGAGGCATGGCTTTCCCTCCTGGCTCTTCGTGATTGGGAGCTGTCGCCAGAGCTGCGGCCCTACTGGAAAATCCTTCACAGGCTGGCGCGGTGGCGCCGAGGCTGACGGCCGCCGCAAAGCCCGCAGCCCCACGGGCTGTGGGGCCACGCGAGCGGCTGCCAAAGAGCTTTCCAACGAGGCACGGCTTTCCCTCCCTGCTCCTCGGGCTTGGGACCTGTCGTCAGAGCCGCGGCCCTACCGGAAAATGCTTCGCAGGCTGGCGCGGCGATACTACGTGGGCGCCAGTAGCGGGTAGGCGGACGGCCGCCGCAAAGCCCGCAGCCCCACGGGCTGTTTTGCCAGGCGAGCGGCTGCCAAAGAGCTTTCCAACGAGGCACGGCTTTCCCTCCTGTCGCTTCGGGCGTGGGAGCTGTCGCCAGAGTCGCGGCCCTACCAGAAAATGCTTCGCAGGCTGGCGCGGCTGCACCTGGTGGGCGCCGGTGGCGCCGCGGCTGACGGCCGCCGCAAAGCCCGCAGCCCCACGGGCTGTGGGGCCACGCGAGGGGCTGCCAAAGAGCTTTCCAACGAGGCATGGCTTTCCCTCCTGGCTCTTCGGGCGTGGGAGCTGTCGCCAGAGCCGCGGCCCTACCGGAAAATGCTTCGCAGGCTGGTGCGGCGGCGCCACGTGGGCGCCGGTGGCGGCAAGGCTGACGGCCGCCGCAAAGCCCGCAGCCCCACGGGCTGTTTTGCCAGGCGAGCGGCTGCCAAAGAGCTTTCCAACGAGGCACGGCTTTCCCTCCTAGGTCTTCAGGCGTGGGAGCTGTCGCCAGAGCCGCGGCCCTACCGGAAAATGCTTCGCAGGCTGGCGCGGCAGCGCCACGTGGGCGCCGGTGGCGCTGAGGCTGACGGCCGCCGCAAAGCCCGCAGCTCCACGTGCTGTGGGGCCACGCGAGCGGCTACCAAAGAGCTTTCCAACGAGGCATGGCTTTCCCTCCTGGCTCTTCGGGCGTGGGAGCTGTCGCCAGAGCCGCGGCCCTACCGGAAAATGCTTCGCAGGCTGGTGCGGCGGCGCCACGTGGGCGCCGGTGGCGCCGAGGCTGACGGCCGCCGCAAAGCCCGCAGCCCCACGGGCTGTTTCGCCAGGCGAGCGGCTGCCAAAGTGCTTTCCAACGAGGCACGACGTTCCCTCCTAGGTCTTCAGGCGTGGGAGCTGTCGCCAGAGCCGCGGCCCTACCGGAAAATGCTTCGCAAGCTGGCGCGGCTGCACCTGGTGGGCGCCCGTGGCACCGAGGCTGACGGCCGCCACAAAGCCCGCAGCCCCACGGGCTGTGGGGCCACGCGAGCGGCTGCCAAAGAGCTTTCCAACGAGGCATGGCTTTCCCTCCTGGCTCTTCGGGCGTGGGAGCTGTCGCCAGAGCCACGGCCCTACCGCAAAATGCTTCGCAGGCTGGTGCGGCGGCGCCACGTGGGCGCCGGTGGCGCCGAGGCTGACGGCCGCCACAAAGCCCGCAGCCCCACGGGGTGTTTCGCCAGGCGAGCAGCTGCCAAAGAGCTTTCCAACGAGGCACGGCTTTCTCTCCTGGCTCTTCGGACGTGGCAGCTGTCGCCAGAGCCGCGGCCTTACCGGAAAATGCTTCGCAGGCTGGCGCAGCTGCACCTGGTGGGCGCCCGTGGCACCGAGGCTGACGGCCACCGCAAAGCCCGCAGCCCCACGGGCTGTGGGGCCACGCGAGGGGCTGCCAAAGAGCTTTCCAACGAGGCACGGCTTTCCCTCCTGGCTCTTCGGGCGTGGGAGCTGTCGCCAGAGACGCGGCCCTACCGGAAAATGCTCTGCATGCTGGCGCGGCGGCGCCAAGTGGGCGCCGGTGGCGTCGAGGCTGACGGCCGCCGCAAAGCCCGCAGCCCCACGTGCTGTGGGGCCACGCGAGCGGCTGCCGAAGAGCTATCCAACGAGGCATAGCTTTCCCTCCTGTCTCTTCGGGCGTGGGAGCTGTCGCCAGAGCCGCGGCCCTACCGGAAAATGCTTCGCAGGCTGGCGTGGCTGCACCTGGTGGGCGCCCGTGGCACCGAGGCTGACGGCCGCCGCAAAGCCCGCAGCCCCACGGGCTGTGGGGCCACGCGAGCGGCTGCCAAAGAGCTTTCCAACGAGGCACGGCTTTCCCTCCTGGCTCTTCGGGTGTGGGAGCTGTCGCCAAAGCCGCGGCCGTACCAGAAAATGCTTCGCAGGCTGGCGCAGCTGCACCTGGTGGGCGCCGGTGGCGGGGAGATTGACGGCCGCCACAAAGCCCGCAGCCCCACGGGCTGTGGGGCCACGCGAGCGGCTGCCAAAGAGCTTTCCAACGAGGCACGGCTTTCCCTCCTGGCTCTTCGTGATTGGGAGCTGTCGCCAGAGCCGCGGCCCTACCGGAAAATGCTTCGCAGGCTGGTGCGGCGGCGCCACGTGGGCGCCGGTGGCGGCGAGGCTGACGGCCGCCGCAAAGCCCGCAGCCCCACGGGCTGTTTTGCCAGGCAAGCGGCTGCCAAAGAGCTTTCAAACGAGGCACGGCTTTCCCTCCTAGGTCTTCGGGCGTGGGAGCTGTCGCCAGAGCCGCGGCCCTACCGGAAAATGCTTCGCAGGCTGGCGCGGCGGCACCACGTGGGCGCCGGTGGCACTGAGGCTGACGGCCGCCGCAAAGCCCGCAGCTCCACGGGCTGTGGGGCCACGCGAGCGGCTGCCAAAGAGCTTTCCAACGAGGCATGGCTTTCCCTCCTGGCTCTTCCTGATTGGGAGCTGTCGCCAGAGCCGCGGCCCTACCGGAAAATGCTTCGCAGGCTGGTGCGGCGGCACCACGTGGGCGCCTGTGGCTCCGAGGGTGACGGCCGCCGCAAAGCCCGCAGCCCCACGGGCTGTTTTGCCAGGCGAGCGGCTGCCAAAGAGCTTTCCAACGAGGCATGGCTTTCCCTCCTGGCGCTTCGGGCGTGGGAGCTGTCGCCAGAGCCGCGGCCCTACCGCAAAATGCTGTGCAGGCTGGTGCGGCGGCGCCGCGTGGGCGCCGGTGGCGGCGAGGCTGACGGCCGCCACAAAGCCCGCAGCCCCACGGGCTGTTTTGCCAGGCGAGCGGCTGCCAAAGAGCTTTCCAACGAGGCACGGCTTTCCCTCCTAGGTCTTCGGGCGTGGGAGCTGTCGCCAGAGCCGCGGCCCTACCGGAAAATGCTTCGCAGGCTGGCGCAGAGGCGCCACGTGGGCGCCGGTGGCACCGAGGCTGACGGCCACCGCAAAGCCCGCAGCCCCACGGGCTATTTTGCCAGGCGAGCGGCTGCCAAAGAGCTTTCCAACGAGGCATGGCTTTCCCTCCTGGCTCTTCGGGCGTGGGAGCTGTCGCCAGAGCCACAGCCCTACCGCAAAATGCTTCGCAGGCTGGCGCGGCTGCACCTGGTGGGCGCCGGTGGCACCGAGGCTGACGGCCGCCGCAAAGCCCGCAGCCCCACGGGCTGTGGGGCCACGCGAGCGGCTGCCAAAGAGCTTTCCAACGAGGCACGGCTTTCCCTGCCTGCTCTTCGGGTGTGGGAGCTGTCGCCAGAGCCGCGGCCCTACCGGAAAATGCTCTGCATGCTGGCGCGGCGGCGCCAAGTGGGCGCCGGTGTCGCCGAGGCTGACGGCCGCCGCAAAGCCCGCAGCCCCACGGGCTGTGGGGCCACGCGAGCGGCTGCCAAAGAGCTTTCCAACGAGGCACGGCTTTCCCAGCTGGCTCTTCGGGCGTGGGAGCTGTCGCCAGAGCCGCGGCCCTACCGGAAAATGCTTCGCGGGCTGGCGCAGTGGCGCCACGTGGGCGCCGGTGGCGCTGAGGCTGACTGCCGCCGCAAAGCCCGCAGCTCCACGGGCTGTGGGGCCACGCGAGCGGCTGCCAAAGAGCTTTCCAACGAGGCATGGCTTTCCCTCCTGGCTCCTCGGGCGTGAAACCTGTCGCCAGAGCCGCGGCCCTACCGCAAAATGCTTCGCAGGCTGGCGCGGCTGCACCTGGTGGGCGCCGGTGGCGGGGAGGTTGACGGCCGCCGCAAAGCCCGCAGCCCCACAGGCTGTGGGGCCACGCGAGCGGCTGCCAAAGAGCTTTCCAACGAGGCACGGCTTTCCCTCCTGGCTCTTCAGGCGTGGGAGCTGTCTCCAGAGCCGCGGCCCTACCGGAAAATGCTTCGCAGGCTGGCGCGGCTGCACCTGGTGGGCGCCGGTGGCACCGAGGCTGACGGCCGCCGCAAAGCCCGCAGCCCCACGGGCTGTGGGGCCACGCGAGCGGCTGCCAAAGAGCTTTCCAACGAGGCATGGCTTTTCCTCCTGGCTCTTCGGGCGTGGGAGCTGTCGCCAGAGCCGCGGCCCTACCGCAAAATGCTTCGCAGGCTGGTGCGGCGGCGTCACGTGGGCGCCGGTGGCGGCGAGGCTGACGGCCGCCGCAAAGCCCGCAGCCCCACGGGCTATTTCACCAGGCGAGCGGCTGCCAAAGAGCTTTCCAACGAGGCATGGCTTTCCCTCCTGGCTCTTCGGGCGTGGGAGCTGTCGCCAGAGCCGCGGCCCTACCGCAAAATGCTTCGCAGGCTGGCGCGGCTGCACCTGGTGGGCGCCCGTGGCACCGAGGCTGACGGCCGCCGCAAAGCCCGCAGCCCCACGGGCTGTGGGGCCACGCGAGCGGCTGCCAAAGAGCTTTCCAACGAGGCACGGCTTTCCCTGCCTGCTCTTCGGGTGTGGGAGCTGTCGCCAGAGCCGCGGCCCTACCGGAAAATGCTCTGCATGCTGGCACGGCGGCGCCAAGTGGGCGCCGGTGTCGCCGAGGCTGACGGCCGCCGCAAAGCCCGCAGCCCCACGGGCTGTTTCGCCAGGCGAGCGGCTGCCAAAGTGCTTTCCAACGAGGCACGGCTTTCCCTCCTGGCTCTTCGGGCGTGGGAGCTGTCGCCAGAGCCGCGGCCCTACCGGAAAATGCTTCGCGGGCTGGCGCAGTGGCGCCACGTGGGCGCCGGTGGCGCTGAGGCTTACGGCCGCCGCAAAGCCCGCACCTCCACGGGCTGTGAGGCCACGCGAGCGGCTGCCAAAGAGCTTTCCAACGAGGCACGGCTTTCCCTCCTGGCTCTTCGTGATTGGGAGCTGTCGCCAGAGCTGCGGCCCTACTGGAAAATCCTTCACAGGCTGGCGCGGCGGCGCCACGTGGGCACCGGTGGCGCCGAGGCTGACGGCCGCCGCAAAGCCCGCAGCCCCACGGGCTGTGGGGCCACGCGAGCGGCTGCCAAAGAGCTTTCGAACGAGGCACGGCTTTCGCTCCTGGCTCTTCGGGCGTGGGAGCTGTCGCCAGAGCCGCGGCCCTACAGGAAAATGCTTCGCAGGCTGGTGCGGCGGCGCCACGTGGGCGCCGGTGGCGGCGAGGCTGACGGCCGCCGCAAAGCCCGCAGCCCCACGGGCTGTTTCCCCAGGCAAGCGGCTGCCAAAGTGCTTTCCAACGAGGCACGACGTTCCCTCCTAGGTCTTCAGGCGTGGGAGCTGTCGCCAGAGCCGCGGCCCTACCGGAAAATGCTTCGCAAGCTGGCGCGGCAGCGCCACGTGGGCGCCGGTGGCGCCGAGGCTGACGGCCGCCACAAAGCCCGCAGCCCCATGGGGTGTTTCACCAGGTGAGCGGCTGCCAAAGAGCTTTCCAACGAGGCACGGCTTTCCCTCCTGGCTCTTCGGGCTTGGGAGCTGTCGCCAGAGCCGCAGCCCTACCGGAAAATGCTTCGCAGGCTGGCGCGGCTGCACCTGGTGGGCGCCGGTGGCACCGAGGCTGACGGCCGCCGCAAAGCCCGCAGCCCCACGTGCTGTGGGGCCACGCGAGCGGCTGCCAAAGAGCTTTCCAACGAGGCATGGCTTTTCCTCCCTGCTCTTCGGGTGTGGGAGCTGTCGCCAAAGCCGCGGCCCTACCGGAAAATGCTTCACAGGCTGGCGCAGAGGCGCCAAGTGGGCGCCGGTGGCGGCGAGGCTGACGGCCGCCGCAAAGCCCGCAGCCCCATGGGCTGTGGGGCCACGTGAGCGGCTACCAAAGAGCTTTCCAACGAGGCATGGCTTTCCCTCCTGGCTCTTCGTGATTGGGAGCTGTCGCCAGAGCCGCGGCCCTACCGGAAAATGCTTCGCAGGCTGGCGCGGCGGTGCGACGTGGGCACCGGTGGCGCCGAGGCTGACGGCCGCCGCAAAGCCCGCAGCCCCACGGGCTGTTTTGCCAGGCGAGCGGCTGCCAAAGAGCTTTCCAAGGAGGCACGACGTTCCCTCCTAGGTCTTCGGGCGTGGGAGCTGTCGCCAGAGCCGCGGCCCTACCGGAAAATGCTTCGCAGGCTGGCGCGGCGGCGCCACGTGGCCGCCGGTGGCGGGGAGGCTAACGGCCGCCGCAAAGCCCGCAGCTCCACGGGCTGTGGGGCCACGCGAGCGGCTGCCAAAGAGCTTTCCAACGAGGCATGGCTTTCCCTCCTGGCTCTTCGTGATTGGGAGCTGTCGCCAGAACTGCGACGCTACCGGAAAATACTTCGCAGGCTGGCGCGGCGGCACCACGTGGGCGCCGGTGGCGCCGAGGCTGACAGCCGCCGCAAAGCCCGCAGCCCCACGGGCTGTGGGGCCACGCGAGCGGCTGCCAAAGAGCTTTCCAAGGAGGCACGACGTTCCCTCCTACGTCTTCTGGCGTGGGAGCTGTCGCCAGAGCCGCGGCCCTACCGCAAAATGCTTCGCAGGCTGGCGCGGCTGCACCTGGTGCGGCGGCGGTGGCGGGGAGGTTGACGGCCGCCACAAATCCCGCAGCCCCACGGGCTGTGAGGCCACGCGAGCGGCTGCCAAAGAGCTTTCCAACGAGGCACGGCTTTCCCTCCTGGCTCCTCGGGCGTGGGAGCTGTCGCCAGAGCCGCGGCCCTACCGCAAAATGCTTCGCAGGCTGGCGCGGCGGCGCCACGTGGGCGCCGGTGGCGGGGAGGTTGACGGCCGCCACAAAGCCCGCAGCCCCACGGGCTGTGGGGCCACGCGAGCGGCTGCCAAAGAGCTTTCCAACGAGGCATGGCTTTCCCTCCTGGCTCTTCGTGATTGGCAGCTGTCGCCAGAGCCACGGCCTTACCGGAAAATGCTTCGCAGGCTGGTGCGGCAGCGCCACGTGGGCGCCGGTGGCGCCGAGGCTGACGGCCGCCACAAAGCCCGCAGCCCCACTGGGTGTTTAGCCAGGCGAGCAGCTGCCAAAGAGCTTTCCAACGAGGCACGGCTTTCCCTCCTGGCTCTTCGGGCGTGGGAGCTGTCGCCAGAGCCGCGGCCTTACCGGAAAATGCTTCGCAGGCTGGCGCGGCTGCACCATGTGGGCGCCGGTGGCACCGAGGCTGACGGCCGCCGAAAAGCCCGCAGCCCCACGGGCTATGGGGCCACGCGAGGGGCTGCCAAAGAGCTTTCCAACGAGGCACGGCTTTCCCTCCCTGCTCTTCGGCTGTGGAAGCTGTCGCCAGAGACGCAGCCCTACCGGAAAATGCTCTGCATGCTGGCGCGGCGGCGCCAAGTGGGTGCCGGTGGCGTCGAGGCTGACGGCCGCCGCAAAGCCCGCAGCCCCACGTGCTGTGGGGCCACGCGAGCGGCTGCCAAAGAGCTTTCCAACGAGGCATGGCTTTTCCTCCCTGCTCTTCGGGCATGGGAGCTGTCGCCAGAGCCGCGGCCCTACCGGAAAATGCTTCGCAGGCTGGCGCAGAGGCGCCACGTGGGCGCCGGTGGCGGCGAGGCTGACGGCCGCCGCAAACCCCGCAGCCCCACGGGCTATTTCGCCAGAAGAGCGGCTGCCAAAAAGCTTTCCAACGAGGCACGGCTTTCCCTCCTGGCTCTTCGGGCGTGGGAGCTGTCGCCAGAGCCGCGGTCCTACCCGAAGATGGTTTGGAGGCTGGCGCGGCGGCACCACCTCGGGCTGCGGGCTTTCCTGCTGCCTTCAGAGTCTCACAACCACCCTTTCCCACTTGGCACCACGCCAGCCTCTAGCGTTTCTATTATTAAGTCAAGACGGTGTACGACTTAACATTATACAGAGCGCTACACATCAATACATGCTCAAATTAAGCATAGCCACTGGAAAAATTGGCAATACAGTGCCATCGTATGTTACCAAGTGTCACATCTCATTGAAGACAATGACAGAGCGATACAACGTCAAGCGTAACACAGTACTGGGCCGTGCCAGGCAATACGCCGTCACAGAATCACCAATAGAGATATGCACAACGGAGTGCAGTCTTACGATAGAATCTCTAAAGCCACCGTTAAGCCAGTGACAGGCGGTACAATGCCACACGTTACAGTATACAGGGCAGTACAACCCGATTCGCAGACAAATAAATTAGAGGAAATTACAAGACTCCCAATACAGTACAGTACAATGCCAGACAGTCTCAGATGTCCGTCAAGACAATGCCAGGGCAATGCAGTGCAAGACATAACGTTATACAGGTCAGTACAAGGCAATACGCAGTCAAATGAAGAACAGTAAACTACAATACCCAAACCACACTGGCAAACAATGGCAAACAATCACACATGTCGGTCGAGACAATGACAACGCGAGACAGAACACCGTGCAGGGCAGCGCAAGGCAGTACACAGTCAAATAGAGAACAGCTGACCAGAAAACCCGCACTACGCTGCCGTACGATCTCAAAACATCTCGGATGGCAGTCAAGGCAATTACAGGGCAAGACAAAGCACTACATCGCAGTACACAAGGCAGTACAAGGCAATACTCAGTCAAATAAATAACAGACAGTCAAAAAATTCACAGTGCAGTGAATTCACATGGGTCAGATGGCAACCAAAAGAAGGACGGGGCAATACAAGGCGAGAGGTAACCCAATACGGGGCCGGACAAGGCAATAAGCAGTTGTGGCGGGTGGAGCGATTCACTTCAGTCCTGAGAGAAGTAGAGAAACATTTAGAAACATCAACACAGTGTTTCGACAAAGGCAGCAGTGAACGTAACATCCCTTTACCAGGTTCCGTGGCCACGTACCCCAGATCATTTATTGCACAGGGGCCAGGGTCAGACGAGCTGTTAGGGAGACCCTCCCGTTGAGCCACAACCCCCTTGCTTTCTAAACTCCTTCTTGAAGAGCAGTCTAAGTGCGGCTGGATCCAATTCCTAGCCCTGGACTTGGGCAACAGTTCACCTCTAAAGGATTGTATCCGCGCCATCAACCCTTTATATCACTGAGCTAAGGCTACGAGGTTTAGCGTGGTATTAGTCACTTACCGAGACTCTGTTGCGGCAAGGGATCTCTCAGCCTTGAGGAGCAGAACCTGAAGCAAGCGTCCCCGCTCAAGGGCACATCCTGGTGCTATGACAGACTATGACAGGCAATACTATGACAGGGCAATACAATGCGAGACGTAACTTTACACAGGGCAGTACAAGGCCAATACACAGTCAAATAGGGAATGACCGATCACAAAATTGATGCACGGTCAAATAGAGTACAACAGCCTAAGAAGCCTTCAATACAGTGCCTGTCAACGCCAGAATACATCAGATGGCTCGCAGCAAGGTGAGAGGGCAATACGACGTAAGACTTAGGAAAATACAGGGCAGTACAAAGCAATACGTAGTCAAATATAGAACAGCCGATCAAAAACACCCTCAGTTCGGTGCGGTACAACCCCAGAGAGTGTAAAAGGACAGTTAAGACTATTTCATGGCAACACAACGCACAATGTAACACAATACAGGTTGCTACAACACAATACAGAATAATATAGGAAACAACCCATCAAAACGCCACAATACGGTGCAGTACGATCCCACACGGTCTCGGGTGGCAGTCAAAACAACTATAGGGCGACACGATCCAAGATGCAACATTACACGACAGAGTAGAACTGAAGACGCAGTCAACTAAATACCAACCAATTAGAAGAACCGCAATACAGTGCGGGAGAAAACAAAAATAAATGGAGATGCCAGTCAAGACAATGACAGAGCAATACAAGGCAAGAAATAACGCAATACAGGGCAGTACAGTGAAATACACGGTCAAATAAATAACTGATTAAGTATCCCGCAATACCGTGCGATGCAATGCCAAAACGTGTGAGACAGCAGTCGAGGCAGTGACAGAGCTATACAATGGAAGACATAACGCAGGGCTGTACAACACCAAAATGTATCAGATGGCACTCAGAACAATAACATGGCGATACAATGCAAGCCGCAACACAATACAAGGTGGTAACAAGGCAATACACGGTCAAACACAGACTAACAAATAAAACCTGCACAATACGGATCGCTGCAATCCCAGAACATCTAAAGTGACAGTGAACGGAATGACGGGGCAGTACAATGCAAGATACAACACTAGACAGGGCAATACGCATTCAAATAACGCAAAACCGATTAAAAAACCCACAATACACACCAGTACAATGCCGGAACAGATCAGATGGCAGTCCGGGCAAATAGAGGACAATACAATGCCAAACGTGACGCCATACAGGGCCGGACAAGGCAATACGCAGTTGTGGCAGGCCGAGCGGCTAACTTCGCTTCTAAGAGAGAAGCGGTGAAACATTCAGAAACATCAACACAGTGATTCTCCAAAGGCAGCAGCGCATGTGACGGCGCTTTACCAGATTCCATATGGCCACGCACCCCGGATTATTTCCTGCCTAGGGGCCAGGGTCAGACAAGCTGTCAGGGAGACCCTCCCGTTGAGTCACAAGGCTCGGAAAGGACCCCCTTGCTTTCTAAACTCCTTCTCGGAGAGGAGTCTAGGTGCGGCTGGATCCAATTCCTAGCTCGGAAAGGACCCCCTTGCTTTCTAAACTCCTTCTCGGAGAGGAGTCTAGGTGCGGCTGGATCCAATTCCTAGCCCCGGACTTGGGCAATGGTTCACCTCTAAAGGATTGTATCTGCGCCATCGACCCTTTATATCACTGAGCTAAGGCTACAAGGTTTTGTATGCTATTAGTCACTTACTGAGAATCTGTTGCGGCAAGGCATCTCTATCTCGAGGAGCAGAACCTTAATTGAGCGTCCCTGCTCAAGGGGAGATCCTGGCACGGAGGCCCCTGCCATGCAGAAGTCAAAAGGCTCTTGGGCTGTCCACTATTTATGGGGTAAGCTAATTGACTTATAGTCACATCAGCACAGGAACAAAATATCTAGGTCCCCACTGTGTTGCCAACCATCCCCCAACTTCAAGTACCACTCAGAACAACTCCATGGATGATTGGGGCGCCAAAACGAAGGGGCGCCCACACCACCCCAGCAGTCCAATAAGGAACAACCAATGGAACTTTCACAATAAATAAGTACAATCCCAGACAGTCCAAAGTAACAGCCAAGACAATGACAGACCAATAGAGTGCAAGACCTAACATCATACAGAGCAGTAAAAGGCAACGCGCAGCCAAGTCAAGAACAGTTAAAATACCCATAATCCAGTGCAGCACTATGACACTGTCCCAAAACACAGTCAAAACAATGACAGAGTAATGCAACACGAGCCGTAACACAATACAGGGCAGCACAAAGCAATACACAGTCACACAAAGAACAGCCAATTACAAAACCCACAACAGAACACCCTACGATCTCAGGAAGTCTCAGAGGGCAGTCACGGCAAATACAGGGCAATATGGTGCAAGATAACACAATACAGGCCACTGCCAGCCAATACTCAGTCAAATAAATAACAGACAGTCAAAAAATTCACAATGCAGTGCACCACTATGACACCATGGGTCAGGTGGCAATCATGACAACGATAGGGCAATACAAGGCAAGACGTAACCCAACACGGGGCCGGACAAGGCAATATGCAGTTGTGGCAGGTGGAGCCATTCACTTCACTCCTAAGAGAAAAGTAGAGAAACATTCAGAAACATCAACACAGTGATTCTCCAAAGGCAGCAGTGCGCATGACGGCGCTTTATCAGGTTCCGTGGCCACGCACCCTGGATTATTTCCTGCCTAGGGGCCAGGGTCAGACGAGCTGTCAGGGAGACCCTCCCGTTGAGTCACGAGGCTCGGAAAGGACCCCCTTGCTTTCTAAACTCCTTCTCAGAGAGGAGTCTAGGTGCGGCTGGATCCAATTCCTAGCTCGGAGAGGACCCCCTTGCTTTCTAAACTCCTTCTCGGAGAGGAGTCTAGGTGCGGCTGGATCCAATTCCTAGCCCCGGACTTGGGCAACGGTTCACCTCTAAAGGATTATGTCTGTGCCGTCAACCCTTTACATGGCTCATAAAAAACAGCTGATGAAGGAAGTGACAATATGGTGGCCTACAACAGCAGAATAGAGCAGATGACAATCAAGACAACAACAGAGCAATACAATGGAAGACGTAACACCACACGGGGCCGGACAAGGCAATACACAGCCACATCAGAACCCATGAGAGACATCACACTACAGTCCAGACCTAGGACAGATTCTCTAACGTGACCGTCAAGACGACAGGGCAATGCAATGCAAGATGTAACACAGGCCATATGCAGTTGTGGCGGGCGCAATGATAAAATTCACTCCTAAGAGAGAGGTAGAGAAACATTAACAAACATAACAGTGATTCACTAAAGGTAGCAGCGCACGTGATGGCACTTTACCAGATTGCACGGCCACGCACCCCGGGTCATTTACTGCCTCAGGGCCAGGGTCTGACACGCTGTCTGGGAGACCCTCCTGTTGAGTCACGAGGCTCGGAAAGGACCCCCTTGCTTTCTAAACTCCTTCTCCGAGAGGAGTCTAGGTGCGGCTGGATCCCATCCTCGCCCCGGACTTGGGCAACGGTTCACCTCTAAAGGATCATATCTGCGTGATCAAACCCTTTGTATCGCTCAGCTAAGATGGCAAAGTCTGGCATGCTGTTAGTCACTTACCCAGAATCTGTTGCGGCAAGGCTTCTCTCAACCTAGAGGAGCAGAACCTTAAGTGAGTGTCCCCGGGAAATGCTGGCAAACAGGCCGCTGCCTTGCAAGAAAGCTCCAAGGGCTCTTGGTCTGTCCGCTAGGTCTATAGCAAGCTAACTGACTCACAGTGTCTTGACTCTGGTGCCAGCCACCCCACAAAGTTCAAGTGCCACTCGTAGCGACTCCTGCTGGTCGTTATAGCTCGAGCAGCAGCCTGGAGGAAAAAGGGGGGTGACATCGCAACAGCGGTCAAATACAGAACAACCGGTTAAAAATTGCACAATACTGTGCCAGAGACTCTAAAATAACTGGCAAGACAACGACAGGGCAACACCATGCAAGATCTAACCTTACACAGAGCAGTACAAGGCAACATACAATCAAATGCAGAGCAGACAATGAAAGAATTGACGGTACGGTGCCATACAACGGTAGAATATATCAGATGTCGGTCACCACAATGACAGAGCAATACAAGGCAAGACGTAACGCGATACGGGGCCCTACCAGGCGACACAGTCAAGGAAACAACAACCCATGAAAGAATTCACAATACAGCGCGGTCCTAGGACGGAACGTGTAAAATGACCGTCGAGACAGTGACAGGGCAATACAATGCAAGACACAACACCATACCAGGTGGTAACAAGGCAACATGCAGCCAAACGAAGAACAACCGATTAAGAAACCCAGCATACGTTCAACTGTAATACCAGAAAACATCAGAAGGCAGTCAAGACAACGACAGCACACTATAACATGAGAAGTAACACAATACACAGCAGTACAAGGCATTACACAGTCAAATAAAGAAGAACCGATTAAAAACCACACAATACAGTGCGGTGCGATGCCAGAGTGGATCAGAAGGCAGTCGAGACTATGACGGGGCAATATAATGCAAGATGTTACACAATACAGGGCGGTACAAGGCATTAGAAAGCCAGATGAAGAACAACCAATTAAAAAACCCGCAATACAGCGTGGTACGAGGCCCGAACAGATCAGAAGGCAGTCAAGGCTACGACGGGGCAATATAACACGAGACATAACGCAATAGAGGGCGGTACAAGGCATTACACAGTCAAAGAACAACCGATTAAAAAAAAAAAAAACCACGCAACACGGTGTGGTACGATGCCAGAATAGATCACAGAGCAATCAAGAGCGTGACGGGGCAACACGATGCGAAACCGATACTGAGTGAGGCGGAGCAATACTATTTCAAATATGCAAGAACACAGTACGGAACCAAATTCTTAAGCGTACGACACAAGACCATCTCAAATGGCAGTCAAGGAAGTTACTGAGCAACGTAATCCCGATTTGCACAAAATGGTGCCATCAGGCACCATCACGTCCATCAACACTAAGTTGTACTGCAATATCCCCCGCATCACACGCGCCGTACCCTTCTGCTCACCTGCTCCGCATGGATTCCGGGTTTGGACTTTGTGGCACACTCTGGTTCTGGCACCTAAAACACCTAAGACACACAATATTACTGTTGAGCTTACGGGAAACCACCACCCCCATGCGCTACCTCTCTGCTACCCAGCTCACCTCCAACGCTCGTCCGGCTCCGGATGCCTGCGGCGCCTGCAAAACCAAAGACAAACACTCCCCTGAGCCGCAATGTAGCACTGGGCTATTAGATGCCAACGTGTCCACAACCGCCTCACTTGCTGGGACTACTCAGTGGGCGTGCAGCATCGCCCCTCTGACCCTGCATGTCACACCAACCGAAGAAACACACGCTGAGATACTGCCCAAAACCCTACCAAATTCCCCATCTCCCACTCCCTCACCTTGCCCGCCCATCCTCCCCCGAGGCATGCAACCTGAAGGCTCGCAAACCACCCATAAAACCCAACAGACATGGGTTGCTTTAAAACTTGAAAGTTGCTCCCTCTGAGGCAGATGTGATAAGGTCAGCAGCGGTGGGTGGGCTGAAGTGACTGACCCATCCCCATCCCCACATCCCATGTCATTCATTGCTTCAAAACTTCAAATTGGAAAGAACCAATACATACAGTACTCAGAGCCACATCTTCTCTCTAATACCACGTGCTGACTCACCTTCTTACATTGCTCTCCTCTCCTACGCTGCCCCGCCAAGCTTGTCCTGTTGCATCTGCAAGAACGACATCAGAGAAATCACCCTGAGGCAGAGCAATAGAGTCATAACAACAAAAAGTCTTGCACCTTTTTACAAATACCATCTAAGGTCCAAATACAACCGTACACAAAGAAAATTACAAAAAAAAAATCCGCACCAAAACCAGCTGTACCCTCTTCCACATGAACTCTTCTTCACTGCTGCTGTATTGCCTTTCCAACATGCCTCTGCTCTTCCCAAACAAAACAGAAGAGGTGTCTACACAGCCTCCCAATGGCTACCCTGAGATAACTCTAACACCTTTGCCCCGATCTACTGGGATTCATGTACTACATATAGACTCTCTACAGGATTCCGCCCACCCTGGACACTACGTGCCCAGGCAGGGCAGCCCCGAGCCAAACACTCACGGTTACGGACAGACACTACACGGAACGCTACGAACGACACGCCTCAAAGATGAGAGAAAACTCTCAGCAAGAAAGATGACACGGGGACCAAAGTCACCGTCGTGCAAGAAAATCTGTGGGATCGTGATGATGTCAACATGAAGACGCTCTACGGAACCCCCTGAAGCAAACTGTAGAACGTGATGGTACGTAATAAGAATGGACTGTTGAGCCCGCTAAGATGGACGTGCAGGAAGTCTGGCTTCAAGACCTAAGAACGTAACGACGCAGGGAAGAACTCCCAGACGTGGAAGTGGGCCGTCCAGAAACTTCCGAGAGGCAAGATTGATGCACGCTTTAAGATGCTAACGCAAGAAGAGCATCAGATGAATGGTGCTACGCCCACAGGCCCAAGCATTCGAGACCCTAAGGATGACGCCCAGGGCCCCACGTCGTGCTCCTGGAGCTCAAAGATGACCTCGAGACCCAAGAAGGGGCGAAGATACACAACACAGACCACATGAACGACATGACAACACGCACGGGCTGGAACTGCCCTGCCCGGGACACGCTAGCGTCACACTGAGCAGTAAGCAACATCCTTTACCTTCCTAAATATGACTGTGCCCCGGGACAGCCCTCGCCACTACGCTAACGTCAAAGACCCCATTTTGCAATTGTCCACCTCGGCCCCTCTCCGGCGCCTGACTGTCAACTTAGCTTTTGGAGGGACAGGCATCTGAATCCTTCTTCGATGCGGTCCGCAAAAACCAGCCATCCGATACATTTCCACAGTCACCAGGTTCCTCCTCTTCCTCTGCAAAAGGAAAATAAAACATAATCCCAGAGGCCGCCACAGCACCAGCAATAAGCATCCTGAGAGGAGATGCCAACCTCTTCGACGACACGCTCAGCCTCCCGAATGCCGTGGCGTTCTGCTTGCCCGCTCTGCGCCGATTCCGGAGTCCGAGGCTGCAATGATAGTTATTCACAGCACCTAAGAGACCAAGAAACACAACATTACCACTGCGCTTCTGCCAAACCGCCACACCATCAACTCCTATCTTCTGTCTTCATTCACATGAAAAAAAAAGTACCCAATTGTATTCATAGAGGCGCCAGTCACATCTTCCCTCTAATGCCACATGCCGAGCCACCTCCGTACAGCGCTCCTCTCGGCTCCCCTACGTCACCCTGCACATCTCATCTCTCGGCATCTAAAAAGAGAAAAAAAAAAAAATCCAACATTACGCCGATGCAGAGCGATAGCTTAATTCCAAAGGTCTTGTTTCTACTTCGGAACACTGTTCAATTAGATCCAACTACAGCCTGCCATCAAAAAAAAAAAAAACACAGAAAAAGCCCACAAACATTACACCCCACACAAAGCAGCCTGAACATCTTTGAGATACTGTGTCCTTCACTGACTGTGAACAGCCTCTCCGACTTGGCTCTGCTTATGCCAACACCCACTAATAAAACACCCACGCACCCAACCTACTGAGAGCAAATTAATTCCAGATGACTACCCAACCTTTGCCTCGGTCTCCACAGATCCACATATTAACTGTAGACTCTCGTCACTATTCTGCCTGCCCTGGACTCTACACACCCGGGCAGGGGGGCTCCGAGCCAGACACACACACAAGCACAGACCAACACTACACAAAACGCTAAAAACAACGCATCTCAAGGATGAGAGAAAACTCTCAGCAAGAAGGATGACACCCAGACGGAAGTCACCGTCGGGCAAGACGACCTGGAGACCGTGGTGGTGATGTGAAGAGGCTCTATGGAAGCCCCTGAAACAGAGTGTAGGACATCATCATCTGTGATAAGAAGGGACTGTCAAGACTGATAAGATGTATGCGGGGGAAGCCTGGCTTCAAGACCTAAGAACATAATGACATAGGGAAGAAGTCCCAGTTGTAGACGCGGGCCATCCGGAAACTTCCAAGACGCAAGACCAATGCAAGCTTTAAGCTTCTAACGCAAGACGACCAGCAGCCGAATGGTGCTATGCCCATGGGTGCAGGTGTTCGAGACCCTAGGGATGGCGCCTGAGGCGCCATGCCGTGCTCCTGGAGCTTAAAGACGACCTCGAGACCCGAGAAAGGTCTAAGACACAGAACACGGACCACACGAAAGACAACAACACACACAGGCTGGAACCACCCTGCCCGGGAATGCCGAACAGTAAGCCCCATCCCTTACGTGCCTAAAGGAGACTGCCCTCCAGGACAAACCTCTCCCCTACGCCAACTTCAAAGACACCTTTTTGCAATTCTCAACCTCGTCCCCTCTCGAGCGCCAGTCTCTCAACTTAGCTTTTGGAGGGCCAGGGGTCCGAATCCATCCTTGAGGCAGTCCACAGAAAACAGCCATCCAGTACGTTCCTGTGGTCACCAGCTTCCTCCTCTTCCTCTGCAAAAGGAAAAGAAAAAAAAAAGTTATCCCAAAAGCAGCCACAGCACCAGCAATAAGCATCCTGAGAGGAGATGCCAACCTCTTCCACAACACCCTCAGCCTCATGAACACCGAGGCATTCTGCTCGCCCGCTCAGCGCCAATTCCAGAGTCTGACGCTGCGGCAACAGTTATTCACGGCACCTAAGATACCAAGAAACACAGCATTACCACTGCGCTACTGCCAAACCACCAGTCCCGTGCTCCTCCTCGATACTATCTGGCTCACCTCAAATGCGAGAGCCTAGAGCACACCAGGCTCCGACGACACCCGAACCCATCTGCAAAACCTGTCCAAGAAGGACTCATGAACCCGGCTCCCTTTTCTAGCCCTCCCCCAGTGCCAAAACTTTAGAAACCCCTTCTCTTCTCCCTGAGCTGCCAGGGAAGGAGCCCCGCTTCTTCCCCATAGATCCCACCCTTTATTTGCCAGCCCGAACACCCGGCGTTGGACACTTCTCGAGAGCCACTCTTCCCAGCCTCTCCCTGCGTCCCACCACCACCTCCTATCTTCTGTCTTCCCACGGACTCTGGGCTCTGCTGCAGACCCACAGAGTCAGTGAAGCCCTGATCTGACCTATACCAGGGGCCTGCCACAAGCCGCAAAGGCTCCAGGGACACGGCAAAACCCTGAGCACGGTGGGGGAAGGTGACAAGGCACCCCACATCCTGAAATACGTTATGCTTTATGGCCCTGCTGCTTTCCTGAGAAATGTGGAAACTCCATCTACAGCTGCAGACAAGGTGCTCACCCAGTCCCTGCAAAGTAATCTCATCATCTGCCCGATTGAGACAAATTCTATTGGCATCTTATCTGGGATACAGCAAAGCTAGTGGGGAAAAGAAAAAAAAACACAAACAAGAAAGTTCCGTCTTCAATACAGTCAGGGATTCCAGGAAAATGCGCCATGCCTGGAAGAGAGAAGACCATACCCTTAAACTATCTCACCGCCCCCTAAGACTCATTACCAGGCGACTCACCTGAAAAACCACAAGGAAGAGAACCGGCACATGAGGCCGCTCTCTACTATACACGCTGCCAAACCTCACCTGGTCCTGAAGGTCTTGCCACCTCCAGCTTCTTACCTGCTATTCTCTAAATGGGATAACATCTCCACCCAAGGAGCTGAGCCGCCTCCAAAGCTGCAATCGACTGAAGGACAGGCAGAGCTCTGACCCTGGAGACACCTGGTAGCAGAATGAGCTGCCCCAGCAGAGGCTGTGGGTTATATACCCCGGGCCCCGCCCAACGCCCTTCCCACCAGCACCTGGGAAAGGGCCTGGCTGACCTCCACAAGGCATAGAGCCTGCCAGAGGAAAAGCTGCTCCTTTCCTCACAGGCCTGAGAAGTACAGCATGCAAAACACCAAAACGGAGAAAGCGACCCTTAGAGGAACGGACAATATGTGCTCTTTTATTACAACTACATCAACTGTGTCAGCAACAGGGCCCGGTAGGTAAGTAAACTTAATTAAACTTCTGCAGGGCGTAGACATAAAGAGAAAGACATCATCCTAACCTAAATAGGCCAGAAGATCATGAAGCACAATAACAATATTTTTATCAAGACTCAATGTGCTTTAGTTTCCTTGTAAAAGAAACCCCACAACGAGTCATACAGCATTTCTAGCAAGACGACGCATATTATCCGACTTCTGCCAGAACTGTGTTCTGGATCGGACCGACAGACAGAGTGCAAGCAGAGGCTTGTGTGCCGCCTGTAATGCAGTGGCTGAGAAAGAACCAAGGCTTGGGGCCGCCGCTCTCCTCGGCCGAGTCTGCTCCGGTGCCCTGTCTGTCATCATTGCTGTTGTGCCTTAGGCCATGCAGTAAAACAAGTGACACATGCTCCCTTTTAACTTCTCTCCTGAGGCAGAAAAGAACAAGAGAGAGAGACTTAGGGACTGAAAGATAAACTGAACTGTAACGAAATCTTAACAGCAAAATAATACCAAGAAAAGACAACAGTAACAAGAAAACAATTAAATATATACAGGACATACACAACCCGATACAGAGCTCCCAGGATGACCGCTGCTTCACTGGCAAAGTCCGGAACCAGACTCCGTGACAGACCGGAACCAGACTCTGTGACAGACCGGAACCAGACTCCGGACCTGGTTGCATAAATGCACGGATCGAGGTCAAAGGACAATGAACAGACAGAGGAGTCTTCAGAGGCCAGACAACAGGTACCGACCCCTTTGATCCCTCCGCTTTTATACTGAGCGTGATGAGGATGGGATGGAATACCCTATCAGTCAGATTCGGGTCACCGGTCCCGTCTACTCTTCACTATGGGTACAACCCCTCTACGCTTTTCTGCTTCCAACCCTCCAACAGGGCATATATAAAAGTTAGCTGGGCTGTGCTGTTGTAGGAATAAGTATAAGCAAGAGCCTCTCTGCATGGCATCCCTTCGCATTAAGTGTAAATATAAGTTCTTGGTGCTCTGAAGGCAGATACTACCTGAAAAATACGTCATTATTTTCAGAGAGTTCACTTCATTGGAAGAGACTTGCCTGAAAAGTAAAGTGACTGCAAACAACACCAGTTCTGTTGTACCTCAGACCAGCACTTCCACACATGGCTACGTAACCTCACATTCACATGAAAAAAAGAAGAAGTGGCCAAATGTATTCATGGAGCCGCCGGTCACATCTTCCCTTTAAGACCTCGGGCTCAGCCACCTTTGTCCTGCACCCCCATCAGCTCCCCTGTGTATCCCTGGCCACCTCATCTCTCTGCATCTGAAAAAAAAGCAACACACCAACATCAAACATTACCCTAATGCAGAGCGGTAGCTTAATTCCAAAGGTCTTGTTTCTACTTAGGAACCCTGTTCACATAAGTCCAACTACAGCCTGTCATCCAAAGAAGAGACGCCTGCAAACATTACACCCCACACAATGCAGGTTTACCATCTTTGAGATACTGTCCCCTTCACTAGCCATGAACACCCTCTCCAACTTGTCTCCGCTTATGCCAGCGCCCACTAATGAAACACCTGTCCACACAGCCTCTCGAAAGCTAATCAATTCGAGACGACTGAGCAACCTTTGCCTGGGTCTAGACAGATCCTCATATTCAGTACAGACTGCTGTCGTGATTCTGCCTACCCTGGACGCTACACACCCAGGCAGGGCAGCCCCAAGCCAAACACACACAGACTGACGCTACACAGAACACAACAAACGACGCGCCTCAAGGATGAGAGAAAACTCTCAGCAAGAAGGATGACACCGGGACCAAAGTCATCGTCGGGCAAGACAGCCTGCAGGACTGTGATGGAGACAATGTGAAGAGGCTCCACAGAACCCCCTGAAACAAAGTGTAGAACTTCACAGTTCCTGAGAAGGGACTGTTGAGCCTGACAAGATGGACACACAGGAAGCCTAGCTTCAAGACCTAAGAACTTAACGACACAGGGAAGAAGCCCCAGTCGCTGACGCGGGCCATCCAGAAAGTTCCAAGATGCAAGACCGATGCACGCTTTAAGATGCTAATGCAAGAAGAGAGGCAGACGGTTGGTGCTACACCCACGGGTGCAGGTGTTCGACACCATAAGGATGGCACCCAATGCACATTCCGTGCTCCTGGAGCTTAAAGATGATCTCAAGACCCAAAAAAAGGGTCTAGGATGCAAAACACAGACCACACGAACGACACGACAACGCACACAGGCTGCAACTGCCCTGCCTAGGATGCGCTAACATCACACTGGACAGTAAGCTACATTGTTTACCTGCCCAAAGGAGACTGTGCCCCAGAACAGCCCTCCCCCCTACACTAACGTCAAAGACCCCATTACACAATTGTCAGCCTCCACCCCTCTCCAGTGCTGGTCTCTCAACTTAGCTTTTGGAGGGCTAGCATCTGATTCCATCCTCGACGTAGTCCACAAAACACAACCATCCGATACGTTCCTGCAGTCACCGGCTTACTCTTCCTCTGCAAAAGGAAAAGGAAAAGAGAAAGTCATCACAAAAGCAGCCACAACACCAGCAATAAGCATCCTGAGAGGAGATGATGACCTCCTCCACAAAACCCCTCAAGCCTCCTGAATGCTGATGCAGTCTGATTGCCTGCTCCACACAGATTCTAGAGTCGGATGCTGTAGCGACAGTTATTCACGGCACCTAAGATACCAAGAAACACAGCATTTGCACTGCGCTTCTGCCAAACCACCAGTCCTGTGCTCCTCCTCAATACTATCTGTCTTGCCTCAAATGCGAGAGCCTAGAGCAGACTAGATACCATCAACAACCAAACCCAATTACAAAACTGGTTTGAGAAAGACACAGGAACCCGCCTCTCTTTCCTAGCCATCCCCCTCCTGAACCATCAGGGAAGGAGGCCCACTGCTTCCCCACAACTCCTGCCCCTTATTTTCCAACTGCTCCTCAGGACCTGCTGTTCTGAGCCCTGCCCTGTGTTTGGCAGGCACCTCCTGTCTTCCGCCTTCATAGAGACTCCGGGCTGAGGGGACTGAGGGGGCACTTCCAGGGTCGTGGAGGACCGAAGTGCCACGGAGACGCGCGTCGGAGGACTGAGGGGGCACTTCCGGGGTCGTGGAGGACCGAAGTGCCACGGAGACGCGCGTCGGAGGACTGAGGGGGCACTTCCGGGGTCGTGGAGGACCGAAGTGCCACGGAGACGCGCGTCGGAGGACAGAGGGGGCACTTCCGGGGTCGTGGAGGACCGAAGTGCCACGGAGACGAGCGTCGGAGGACTGAGGGGGCACTTCCGGGGTCCTGGAGGACCGCGGGGTCACGTAGATGGAAACCCGGAAAACTGCCGGGCACTGACGGGGCCGCGGTAACGCGTAAGAGCCGATGCGGAGGGGCCGATGGCCGCTCTGGAGGCCGGGCGGGCGGCACCGATGCCGCTCCAGGTGGCGCGGAGCTCGCCAGAGTCCCGGCGGTCCTGGTTCGCCCTCCGGCCGCCGCTCTCTTGAGGCTGCGGCCGGACGGGCCTCCGCGAAGCCGCGCCTGCGCACGAGCTGCGGAACCCACGCGGCGCCGGCGGCGGGGGCCGAGGGGGGCCGGGAGGCGTGGGCACTGCGCATGCGCCGCCCCCCACCTGCAGGACGCGCCTTCAGCCGCCAGGCGGCAGCACCCGCCCCGGTATTGACACACATCTGTACGTTTAGGGAATTTACGTTGCCCGTTTCCTACGTTAACGCTTTTGATACCGAATATCTATTTAGGCTGTCTGCCTACACACCTAGTTTGACACTAATATCTTTTTATAAACGCATCTAAGTATTTTTATATTCTAGGATCTTTCATATAACACAGAATCACAGAATCCTTAGAGACAGAGGTTTTTATTTTGAACTTTTACATACATAATTTATATATATGTATATTTCTCATTCCCTATTTCAATGCATCCTGCCCATAGTTACAGGTTTTCACATTTTTTAATGCATCCCAAGAATTTTCAGACATTCTGGGGCCGCGACCCACTTCTTTTGGGGGGGCAACTCCACGTAACCCCCCCCCCATCTCCCACTCACCTGCTCCTCTGCTGCATCATCGCTGCCCCAGTGACATCGGGGTGCCCCAAATGACACCATCACCCCCCAAGACACACACACACAGACACCCTTCTATTCACCCCAAAAAAAGGCTTAAAACGCCCAGACCCAGGGCTGGCCCCTTCTCCTCAGGGGGGCTCCGCCACCGGCTGCAAACCTGGGCTGGGGCATCTCTCGAGCAGCACGAGACGCCTACGACGAGGCACCTGGAAAACAAAAATCCCCAATTATAGCTCAGCATCCCAAAAAAACAGCACAGAAGAGAGCAGAGGAATTCCGTCAGACGGAGGGACGGGACAGGAGCTGGGGAAACAGCTCAGCTCGAAATACAGCACAGCCTTCAAAAGCCAGCGCCATTTGAACTCTTAAAAGTCAGGATTAAGACTAATCAGTGCCATTTTGAACACGTTCTTAGCATAAGGGCGAACCCTCCGGCTGGTGCTGGGAAACACCTGGCCCTTTCCCTTTCACTGAGAAGGTGTGCATGAAGTTTACATCCACCCAGTGAAAATACTTACCCTGTGAAAGTACTTGGCTTTCCTTCGGCGCTAATTTAACTTGCACAGCTGTGAACGGATACTATTAAACTATCCGTCTCCAAAATACACAGCTATGATTTGACCACGGCGGGTTTTTTGTGTGCTACACGAGGAGGAGGAGGGACATCGGGGCAGCGGCGCTGCCCGAGAGAGACACTACTGGCTGCCGGGAAAAGGCGGCACTGAAAGCCAGACAGAAGTACTTCAGAGCACTCTGCCAAAAAAACGGGGGGAAAACCGTGTAACATTCAGTTGTCTCTCCTTTTAAACATTTCGAACAAATACCTAACTGCCCAGGTACACCTCATAAATTGTACACTACAGCCGTTTAGGCGGCTGCAGTTTAAACTACGCAAGTCAGTTTGTCGATTATACAACTCTCACTTTTTTTTTTTTAGCTTCATTTAACATAGAAAAATCAGTGAGAGAAAAAACTCCTCCAAATGGTTTTACTTTTGGGGGCGGGGAATCAAATCGCCGGCGCCGCGATCCGTAGGGCTACCAAAAAGGACCGGCAGATTCGCGAATGCTTTTGGCTGTGCTGAAGGCGCAGAGGAACGCGTTTTTATGGTATCTCGACTGTTCCAACCGAGAACCCAAGCGCCGGCGATGCCAGCAACTGGGGGGAGACGCGCGGCACTTGGGCCTGCGGAAGGAAATGAACTTCCTCCCGAGGTTACAGAAAAAGGACATTGTTGAAGCCGTAACTCACCAAAACCACAACCAAAACCACAGGATTCGCCGTCACGAGTTAAACGCTGCTGATGCTTCACGGCAAAGCCTGGAGAACACAGAGAGGCGATGCCCGTTTGTCCCGTTTTGTCCATGTCTCCTCTTTGACCTCAATCGCCTTTAGGACAGATGCCAGTATCTCAGTGAGGTTTTCGAGTACCGCTGTGAAATATTTTAAAGACTTATTGACTGAGAAAGCATAAAGTTTTTATCGTGAAAGCAAAGCCTGCTTCTTCTGGACATGTGAACTCTTACAAACAGTTCCTTCCCTCTTCTAGTACAGAATTATTTTCACAGTATCGTTTGACAGTGAGCACCCAGAAAGAGAAGAATATGCTTTCAGGAAGAGAAAAATAAATGGAGGGAAGTAAGCTTTGCAGAGGCGTAACGTGCTCCAGGACAGACTTTATTTTGTTTTTAGGATTGTGAGGGACGGACTGTAAATTCCCTGCCGAGGGGCAGGAGCCCCTCCAAGCCTTCAGTGGAACGCCTCAAACACTCGCAAGGAAATAAATAACGCAGGCCTGGCCTTCAAACAGCTGATGAGGCTCACACTTCTGGCGGCTGAAAGTGTGGGAGAACTGTCTTGTGAAGACAGGTCGGTTCTGCCACTCGTGCCGTGAGCTCGCTCGTTCTCAGTTCTCGAGGCCGTTGTGTCCCATGAGTGACCTTTGCTTCATTATCCGCGAAACGCACGTGAAAGCGCACGCCCTGCATGTGCTAATGAAGATTACAGAGATCACGCTAAACATGTGTGACCATGGCACTCGTCTCTCCACCCAAATCATGGCACACGTCACCGGGGAGAAGGGAGAAACCTGAGCTGAGCCCGTCCTCAGCAAGGAGGGGGGACCGTGCTGATTCAGCAAACGTAAAAGGGGAAAATAAGTGCCCCGAGGGAACAAAAAAGAAACAAAAGAAATAGATAGTGCCTGGGAAGATTCTTCCCAAGAAAGAAGAAGATTATGCCTGGGAAGAATCCCTGAAAAAGACGCTGGAACCAGGACCCGCGATCTCTTTATCTCTGTCTTTTTCTCTGTCTTTTCCTCTCTCTGTCCCTCAGTTTCTCTTTTCTCTTGGAATTGTTAAGTAACAGTTAGAGCTGTGAAGTGATGACCTTAAGATGACCTTAAGTACGACCTTAAGCACCGCTTGCCATAAGTTGTCCTACACCTGGTGTTAACTAACACAATGTACACCCCAACACCTGCCATAATTTTTTATATACCTAACCAATTATCGTGGGCTTGTTAAGATCTATACTAACCATTTTGGTAAGCTAATAAATGTTTCTGTATGGACCTTGAGATTTATCTCACCTTAGTCCGTGCCGCTGAGAATTTACAAATCTGAAGTCACTTACCCTCCCCTCTTTCCTGACAGCGGGAAGCGACAAGGATTTTGTTAAAATATTTCACAGAAAAACTATAGGAGGAGCGCTGGCACATCCTTCCCGTTAACTTCAGAGTCCACACTACAAGTACCTCAGGAAAAAAGCAGACGCGCATCGCAGACGCACCTCGTACTCGCAGAGCACTCCGCATTCTTTCCGTCTGTCCTGTACCATCACGGCAGAAGGAAGGGCGACCACGGAGAAACGCTGGCAGCTGGAATTCTGCCAAGACAGGAAAAAAACTTCTGGCGTAAAGCTAGGTGGCACTCTAAAGCGTCCTTCTTTCGTGAAGGTCTGTGAAGACTGCAGCCAACGGAGGCTCCTGACGAGTGGGACACGGCCCCAAAGCCTGGGACTCACCGCAGCTCCTGCTTTCAGCGCTGCCCACAGAATTTTCCAGTTCAGGTGCCTCTCTCTTTCTCTGTCCCTTCCTCTTCTGCAGCGCTGGTCACTTGACCATCCTCCACCTAAGAGAACACAGCGGTGTCTTACAGCTCTTGCGATATGAAGCTTCCCAGATGTGCAGCCTTGCACGCACACAACCCTTCCCCATGGCCATACCGTGATTTTGGATACGCGTACGGACCCTGCGGTACATATCAGCAATCTGGTCTGCTGAGGACAACTCAGAGGGGACCCTTCCTCACCCAGAAATGCTTGGCTGTCTCTTCCCTGCCGCAGGAAGCACCTTCTGGCTCAATCACCTTGATGTTGTTCTCTGGCTGTTTCACGTTTTTCAAGCATCTTAAGCTTCACCCACAGCAGCTCCTGTTCAAAGCCAGTAAACGTCCACCAGTCCCAGGTCGCCCACACCAGGAGGGAGAACGGGGCTGAACGGAGACAGCCCAGGCAAGTCTGTGGCAAAGGCAGCCCACGACAACCCCGGGGAGGAGCGGACAACCGCGGCCTCCGGGAGAGAAAGAGAAGGGGCAGCAGTTCCCCGACCACTCGCCCCAGCGGGAGCCCCCCCTGCAGCAGGAGCTCCTGGAGACGCTGCTTTCCCCACCCGGATGCTCCTGGCACCTGCATCGAGAGGCGACCAAGCGCAGCCAGGGGCGGCCGCCGCTGTCGGGAACAGGACGGGGGGAGGACATCTGCCGGCAGTGCCTCGGCTGGGGAGGAGGGCCGGGGCCCGTCTCCTCGCAAAGGAACAGGGAGCGGGGGGGCTGCGGGCCCGGGAGCGGGGGGACGCCAGCCCGGGAGCAGGGGGGGGCCGGCCCAGGAGCCCGGGGATGCAGGGGGAGAACCGTCCCGATGGGGGGGGATGCGAGGGGGGGAGGGAGGAGGGGTCCGAGCCGGAGGACGCGGCGGGGGGGGCCGGGGCCGGGGCCGGCCTGGGAGCCCGGGGACGGGACGCAGGGGGGGAACCGTCCTGGGAGCGGGGGGGTCCGAGCCGGAAGACGCAGGGGGGGTCAAAGCCGGAGGACAGGGGGGGTGGGGCCGGGGCCAGGCTGGGAGCCCGGGGACGCGGGGGGGGGACGCGGGGAGGGGGGGAACCGTCCCAGGAGCGGGGGGGGGTCCGTCCCGGGAGCGGGGGACGCCTACCATCCTCCCGCCCGACGGAAACGCGGCCGGCAGACGCCGCTCCCCACGTGACCACCCGGAAGTAACGTACCGGAAAATACTTCGCAGGCTGGCGCGGCGGCGCGACGTGGGCGCCGGTGGCGCCGAGGCTGACGGCCGCCGCAAAGCCCGCAGCCCCACGGGCTGTGGGGCCACGCGAGGGGCTGCCAAAGAGCTTTCCAACGAGGCATGGCTTTCCCTCCTGGCTCTTCGGGCGTGGGAGCTGTCGCCAGAGCCGCGGCCCTACCGGAAAATGCTTCGCAGGCTGGCGCGGCTACACCTGGTGGGCGCCGGTGGCACCGAGGCTGACGGCCGCCGCAAAGCCCGCAGCCCCACGGGCTGTGGGGCCACGCGAGCGGCTGCCAAAGAGCTTTCCAACGACACACAGCTTTCCCTCCCTGCTCTTCGGCTGTGGGAGCTGTCGCCAGAGACGCGGCCCTACCGGAAAATGCTCTGCATGCTGGCGCGGCGGCGCCAAGTGGGCGCCGGTGGCGTCGAGGCTGACGGCCGCCACAAAGCCCGCAGCCCCACGGGCTGTGGGGCCACGCGAGCGGCTGCCAAAGAGCTTTCCAACGAGGCATGGCTTTCCCTCCTGGCTCTTCGTGATTGGGAGCTGTCGCCAGAGCCGCGGCGCTACCGGAAAATGCTTCGCAGGCTGGTGCGGCGGCGCCACGTGGGCGCCGGTGGCGGCGAGGCTGACGGCCGCCGCAAAGCCCGCAGCCCCACGGGCTGTTTTGCCAGGCGAGCGGCTGCCAAAGAGCTTTCCAACGAGGCACGGCTTTCCCTCCTAGGTCTTCGGGCGTGGGAGCTATCGCCAGAGCCGCGGCCCTACCGGAAAATGCTTCGCAGGCTGGCGCGGCGGCGCCACGTGGGCGCCGGTGGCGCTGAGGCTGACAGCCGCCGCAAAGCCCGCAGCCCCACGGGCTGTGGGGCCACGCGAGCGGCTGCCAAAGAGCTTTCCAACGAGGCACGGCTTTCCCTCCTGGCTCTTCGGGCGTGGGAGCTGTCGCCAGAGCCGCGGCCCTACCGCAAAATGCTTCGCAGGCTGGCGCGGCTGCACCTGGTGGGCGCCGGTGGCAGGGAGGTTGACGGCCGCCACAAAGCCCGCAGCCCCACGGGCTGTGGGGCCACGCGAGCGGCTGCCAAAGAGCTTTCCAACGAGGTATGGCTTTCTCTCCTGGCTCTTCGGGCGTGGGAGCTGTCGCCAGAGCCACGGCCCTACTGGAAAATGCTTCGCAGGCTGGCGCGGCAGCACCTGCTGGTCGCCGGTGGCACCGAGGCTGACGGCCGCCGCAAAGCCCGCAGCCCCACGGGCTGTGGGGCCACGCGAGGGGCTGCCAAAGAGCTTTCCAACGAGGCACGGCTTTCCCTGCCTGCTCTTCGGGTGTGGGAGCTGTCGCCAGAGTCGCGGCCCTACCGGAAAATGCTCTGCATGCTGGCGCGGCGGCGCCAAGTGGGCGCCGGTGTCGCCGAGGCTGACGGCCGCCGCAAAGCCCGCAACCCCACGGGCTGTGGGGCCACGCGAGCGGCTACCAAAGAGCTTTCCAACGAGGCATGGCTTTCCCTCCTGGCTCTTCGTGATTGGGAGCTGTCGCCAGAGCCGCGGCCCTACCGGAAACTGCTTCGCAGGCTGGCGCGGCGGTGCCACGTGGGCACCGGTGGCGCCGAGGCTGACGGCCGCCGCAAAGCCCGCAGCCCCACGGGCTGTTTCCCCAGGCAAGCGGCTGCCAAAGTGCTTTCCAACGAGGCACGACTTTCCCTCCTAGGTCTTCAGGCGTGGGAGCTGTCGCCAGAGCCGCGGCCCTACCGGAAAATGCTTCGCAGGCTGGCGCGGCTGCACCTGGTGGGCGCCCGTGGCACCGAGGCTGACGGCCGCCACAAAGCCCGCAGCCGCACGGGGTGTTTCGCCAGGCGAGCAGCTGCCAAAGAGCTTTCCAACGAGGCACGGCTTTCCCTCCTGGCTCTTTGTGCTTGGGAGCTGTCGCCAGAGCCGCGGCCTTACCGGAAAATGCTTCACAGGCTGGCGCGGCTGCACCTGATGGGCGCCGGTGGCACCGAGGCTGACGGCCGCCGCAAAGCCCGCAGCCCCACGGGCTGTGGGGCCACACGAGGGGCTGCCAAAGAGCTTTCCAACTAGGCACGGCTTTCCCTCCCTGCTCTTCGGCTGTGGAAGCTGTCGCCAGAGCCGCGGCGCTACCGGAAAATGCTTCGCAGGCTGGTGCGGCCGCGCCACGTGGGCGCCGGTGGCGTCGAGGCTGACGGCCGCCGCAAAGCCCGCAGCCCCACGGGCTGTTTTGCCAGGCGAGCGGCTGCCAAAGAGCTTTCCAACGAGGCACGGCTTTCCCTCCTAGGTCTTTGGGCGTGGGAGCTGTCGCCAGAGCCGCGGCCCTACCGGAAACTGCTTCGCAGGCTGGCGCGACGGCGCCACGTGGGCGCCGGTGGCGCTGAGGCTGACGGCCGCCGCAAAGCCCGCAGCTCCACGGGCTGTGGGGCCACGCGAGCGGCTGCCAAAGAGCTTTCCAACGAGGCATGGCTTTCCCTCCTGGCTCTTCGTGATTGGGAGCTGTCGCCAGAACCGCGGCCCTACCGGAAAATACTTCGCAGGCTGGCGCGGCGGCACCACGTGGGCGCCGGTGGCGCCGAGGCTGACGGCCGCCGCAAAGCCCACAGCCCCATGGGCTGTGGGGCCTCGCGAGCGGCTGCCAAAGAGCTTTCCAACGAGGCACGTCTTTCCCTCCTGGCTCTTCGTGATTGGGAGCTGTCGCCAGAGCCGCAGCCCTACCGCAAAATGCTTCGCAGGCTGGCGCGGCTGCACCTGGTGGGCGCCGGTGGCGGGGAGGTTGACGGCCGCCACAAAGCCCGCAGCCCCATGGGCTGTGGGGCCACGCGAGCGGCTGCCAAAGAGCTTTCCAACGAGGTATGGCTTTCTCTCCTGGCTCTTCGGGCGTGGGAGCTGTCGCCAGAGCCACGGCCCTACTGGAAAATGCTTCGCAGGCTGGCGCGGCAGCACCTGCTGGGCGCCGGTGGCACCGAGGCTGACGGCCGCCGCAAAGCCCGCAGCCCCACGGGCTGTGGGGCCACGCGAGGGGCTGCCAAAGAGCTTTCCAACGAGGCACGGCTTTCCCTGCCTGCTCTTCGGGTGTGGGAGCTGTCGCCAGAGTCGCGGCCCTACCGGAAAATGCTCTGCATGCTGGCGCGGCGGCGCCAAGTGGGCGCCGGTGGCGCCGAGGCTGACGGCCGCCGCAAAGCCCGCAGCCCCACGTGCTGTGGGGCCACGCGAGCGGCTGCCAAAGAGCTTTCCAACGAGGCACGGCTTTTCCTTCCGCTCTTCGGGCGTGGGACCTGTCGCCAGAGCAGCGGCCCTACCGGAAAATGCTTCGCAGGCTGGCGCAGAGGCGCCACATGGGCACCGGTGGCGCCGAGGCTGACGGCCGCCGCAAAGCCCGCAGCCCCACGGGCTGTTTCGCCAGGCGAGCGGCTGCCAAAGTGCTTTCCAACGAGGCACGACTTTCCCTCCTAGGTCTTCAGGCGTGGGAGCTGTCACCAGAGCCGCAGCCCTACCGGAAAATGCTTCGCAAGCTGGCGCGGCTGCACCTGGTGGGCGCCCGTGGCACCGAGGCTGACGGCCGCCACAAAGCCCGCAGCCCCACGGGCTGTGGGGCCACGCGAGCGGCTGCCAAAGAGCTTTCCAACAAGTCATGGCTTTCCCCTCTAGCTCTTCGTGCTTGGGAGCTGTCGCCAGAGCCGCGGCCCTACCAGAAAATGCTTCGCAAACTGGTGCGGCGGCGCCACGTGGGCGCCGGTGACGCCGAAGCTGACGGCCGCCACAAAGCCCGCAGCCCCACGGGGTGTTTCGCCAGGCGAGCAGCTGCCAAAGAACTTTCCAACGAGGCATGGCTTTTCCTTCCTGCTCTTCGGGCGTGGGAGCTGTCGCCAGAGCCGCGGCCCTACCGGAAAATGCTTCGCAGGCTGGCGCAGAGGCGCCACGTGGGCGCCGGTGGCGGGGAGGCTGACGGCCGCCGCAAAGCCCGCAGCCCCACGGGCTATTTCGCCAGGCGAGCGGCTGCCAAAGAGCTTTCCAACGAGGCATGGCTTTCCCTCCTGGCTCTTCGGGCGTGGGAGCTGTCGCCAGAGCCGCGGCCCTACAGGAAAATGCTTCGCAGGCTGGCGCGGCTGCACCTGGTGGGCGCCGGTAGCACCGAGGCTGACGGCCGCCGCAAAGCCCGCAGCCCCACGGGCTGTGGGGCCACGCAAGCGGCTGCCAAAGAGCTTTCCAACGAGGCATGGCTTTCCCTCCTGGCTCTTCGTGATTGGGAGCTGTCGCCAGAGCCGCGGCGCTACCGGAAAATGCTTCGCAGGCTGGTGCGGCGGCGCCACGTGGGCGCCGGTGGCGGCGAGGCTGACGGCCGCCGCAAAGCCCGCAGCCCCACGGGCTGTTTTGCCAGGCGAGCGGCTGCCAAAGAGCTTTCCAACGAGGCACGGCTTTCCCTCCTAGGTCTTCGGGCGTGGGAGCTGTCGCCAGAGCCGCGGCCCTACCGGAAAATGCTTCGCAGGCTGGCGCGGCGGCGCCACGTGGGCGCCGGTGGCGCTGAGGCTGACAGCCGCCGCAAAGCCCGCAGCCTCACGGACTGTGGGGCCACGCGAGCGGCTGCCAAAGAGCTTTCCAACGAGGCACGGCTTTCCCTCCTGGCTCTTCGTGATTGGGAGCTGTCGCCAGAGCCGCGGCCCTACCGGAAAATGCTTCGCAGGCTGGCGCGGCGGTGCCACGTGGGCACCGGTGGCGCCGAGGCTGACGGCCGCCGCAAAGCCCGCAGCCCCACGGGCTGTTTCGCCAGGCGAGCGGCTGCCAAAGTGCTTTCCAACGAGGCACGACTTTCCCTCCTAGGTCTTCAGGCGTGGGAGCTGTCGCCAGAGCCGCGGCCCTACCGGAAAATGCTTCGCAAGCTGGCGCGGCTGCACCTGGTGGGCGCCCGTGGCACCGAGGCTGACGGCCGCCACAAAGCCCGCAGCCCCACGGGGTGTTTCGCCAGGCGAGCAGCTGCCAAAGAGCTTTCCAACGAGGCACGGCTTTCCCTCCTGGCTCTTCGGGCGTGGGAGCTGTCGCCAGAGCCGCGGCCTTACCGGAAAATGCTTCACAGGCTGGCGCGGCTGCACCTGATGGGCGCCGGTGGCACCGAGGCTGACGGCCGCCGCAAAGCCCGCAGCCCCACGGGCTGTGGGGCCACACGAGGGGCTGCCAAAGAGCTTTCCAACTAGGCACGGCTTTCCCTCCCTGCTCTTCGGCTGTGGAAGCTGTCGCCAGAGCCGCGGCCCTACCGGAAAATGCTTCGCAGGCTGGTGCGGCCGCGCCACGTGGGCGCCGGTGGCGGCGAGGCTGACGGCCGCCGCAAAGCCCGCAGCCCCACGGGCTGTTTTGCCAGGCGAGCGGCTGCCAAAGAGCTTTCCAATGAGGCACGGCTTTCCCTCCTAGGTCTTTGGGCGTGGGAGCTGTCGCCAGAGCCGCGGCCCTACCGGAAACTGCTTCGCAGGCTGGCGCGGCGGCGCCACGTGGGCGCCGGTGGCGCTGAGGCTGACGGCCGCCGCAAAGCCCGCAGCTCCACGGGCTGTGGGGCCACGCGAGCGGCTGCCAAAGAGCTTTCCAACGAGGCATGGCTTTCCCTCCTGGCTCTTCGTGATTGGGAGCTGTCGCCAGAACCGCGGCCCTACCGGAAAATACTTCGCAGGCTGGCGCGGCGGCACCACGTGGGCGCCGGTGGCGCCGAGGCTGACGGCCGCCGCAAAGCCCGCAGCCCCACGGGCTGTGGGGCCTCGCGAGCGGCTGACAAAGAGCTTTCCAACGAGGCACGTCTTTCCCTCCTGGCTCTTCGGGCGTGGGAGCTGTCGCCAGAGCCGCGGCCCTACCGCAAAATGCTTCGCAGGCTGGCGCGGCTGCACCTGGTGGGCGCCGGTGGCGGGGAGGTTGACGGCCGCCGCAAAGCCCGCAGCCCCACGGGCTGTGGGGCCACGCGAGCGGCTGCCAAAGAGCTTTCCAACGAGGTATGGCTTTCTCTCCTGGCTCTTCGGGCGTGGGAGCTGTCGCCAGAGCCACGGCCCTACTGGAAAATGCTTCGCAGGCTGGCGCGGCACCACCTGCTGGGCGCCGGTGGCACCGAGGCTGACGGCCGCCGCAAAGCCCGCAGCCCCACGGGCTGTGGGGCCACGCGAGGGGCTGCCAAAGAGCTTTCCAACGAGGCACGGCTTTCCCTGCCTGCTCTTCGGGTGTGGGAGCTGTCGCCAGAGCCGCGGCCCTACCGGAAAATGCTTCGCAGGCTGGTGGGGCGGTGCCACGTGGGCACAGGTGGCGCCGAGGCTGACGGCCGCCGCAAAGCCCGCAGCCCCACGGGCTGTTTCGCCAGGCGAGCGGCTGCCAAAGAGCTTTCCAACGAGGCACGACTTTCCCTCCTAGGTCTTCAGGCGTGGGAGCTGTCGCCAGAGCCGCGGCCCTACCGGAAAATGCTTCGCAAGCTGGCGCGGCTGCACCTGGTGGGCGCCCGTGGCACCGAGGCTGACGGCCGCCACAAAGCCCGCAGCCCCACGGGGTGTTTCGCCAGGCGAGCAGCTGCCAAAGAGCTTTCCAACGAGGCACGGCTTTCCCTCCTGGCTCTTCGGGCGTGGGAGCTGTCGCCAGAGCCGCGGCCTTACCGGAAAATGCTTCGCAGACTGGCGGCTGCACCTGGTGGGCGCCGGTGGCACCGAGGCTGACGGCCGCCGCAAAGCCCGCAGCCCCACGGGCTGTGGGGCCACGCGAGGGGCTGCCAAAGAGCTTTCCAACGAGGCACGGCTTTCCCTCCCTGCTCTTCGGCTGTGGGAGCTGTCGCCAGAGACGCGGCCCTACCGGAAAATGCTCTGCATGCTGGCGCGGCGGCGCAAAGTGGGCGCCGGTGGCGTCGAGGCTGACGGCCGCCGCAAAGCCCGCAGCCCCACGTGCTGTGGGGCCACGCGAGCGGCTGCCAAAGAGCTTTCCAACGAGGCATGGCTTTTCCTCCCTGCTCTTCGGGCGTGGGAGCTGTCGCCAGAGCCGCGGCCCTACCGGAAAATGCTTCGCAGGCTGGCGCAGAGGCGCCACGTGGGCGCCGGTGGCGGCGAGGCTGACGGCCGCCGCAAAGCCCGCAGCCCCACGGGCTATTTCGCCAGGCGAGCGGCTGCCAAAGAGCTTTCCAACGAGGCATGGCTTTCCCTCCTGGCTCTTCGGGCGTGGGAGCTGTCGCCAGAGCCGCGGCCCTACCGCAAAATGCTTCGCAGACTGGCGCGGCTGCACCTGGTGGGCGCCGGTAGCACCGAGGCTGACGGCCGCCGCAAAGCCCGCAGCCCCACGGGCTGTGGGGCCACGCGAGGGGCTGCCAAAGAGCTTTCCAACGAGGCACGGCTTTCCCTCCTGGCTCTTCGTGATTGGGAGCTGTCGCCAGAGCCGCGGCGCTACCGGAAAATGCTTCGCAGGCTGGTGCGGCGGCGCCACGTGGGCGCCGGTGGCGGCGAGGCTGACGGCCGCCGCAAAGCCCGCAGCCCCACGGGCTGTTTTGCCAGGCGAGCGGCTGCCAAAGAGCTTTCCAACGAGGCACAGCTTTCCCTCCTAGGTCTTCGGGCGTGGGAGCTGTCGCCAGAACCGCGGCCCTACCGGAAAATGCTTCGCAGGCTGGCGCGGCGGCGCCACGTGGGCGCCGGTGGCGCTGAGGCTGACGGCCGCCGCAAAGCCCGCAGCCCCACGGGCTGTGGGGCCACGCGAGCGGCTGCCAAAGAGCTTTCCAACGAGGCATGGCTTTCCCTCCTGGCTCTTCGTGATTGGGAGCTGTCGCCAGAACCGCGGCGCTACCGGAAAATACTTCGCAGGCTGGCGCGGCGGCACCACGTGGGCGCCGGTGGCGCCGAGGCTGACGGCCGCCGCAAAGCCCGCAGCCCCACGGGCTGTGGGGCCACGCGAGCGGCTGCCAAAGAGCTTTCCAACGAGGCACGTCTTTCCCTCCTGGCTCTTCGGGCGTGGGAGCTGTCGCCAGAGCCGCGGCCCTACCGCAAAATGCTTCGCAGGCTGGCGCGGCTGCACCTGGTGGGCGCCGGTGGCGGGGAGGTTGATGGCCGCCACAAATCCCGCAGCCCCACGGGCTGTGGGGCCACGCGAGCGGCTGCCAAAGAGCTTTCCAACGAGGCACGGCTTTCCCTCCTGGCTCTTCGGGCGTGGGAGCTGTCGCCAGAGCCACGGCCCTACTGGAAAATACTTCGCAGGCTGACGCGGCGGCACCACGTGGGCGCCGGTGGCGGGGAGGCTAACGGCCGCCGCAAAGCCCGCAGCCCCACGGGTGGTGGGGCCACGCGAGCGGCTGCCAAAGAGCTTTCCAACGAGGCACGGCTTTCCCTCCTGGCTCTTTGTGATTGGGAGCTGTCGCCAGAACCGCGGCGCTACCGGAAAATACTTCGCAGGCTGACGCGGCGGCACCACGTGGGCGCCGGTGGCGGGGAGGCTGACGGCCGCCGCAAAGCCCGCAGCCCCACGGGCTGTGGGGCCACGCGAGGGGCTGCCAAAGAGCTTTCCAACGAGGCACGGCTTTCCCTCCCTGCTCTTCGGGCGTGGGAGCTGTCGCCAGAGCCGCGGCCCTACCGGAAAATGCTTCGCAGGCTGGCGCAGAGGCGCCACGTGGGCGCCGGTGGCGGCGAGGCTGACGACCGCCGCAAAGCCCGCAGCCCCACGGGCTATTTCGCCAGGCGAGCGGCTGCCAAAGTGCTTTCCAACGAGGCATGGCTTTCCCTCCTGGCTCTTCGGGCGTGGGAGCTGTCGCCAGAGCCGCGTCCCTACCGCAAAATGCTTCGCAGGCTGGCGCGGCTGCACCTGGTGGGCGCCGGTGGCACCGAGGCTGACGGCCGCCGCAAAGCCCGCAGCCCCACGTGCTGTGGGGCCACGCGAGCGGCTGCCAAAGAGCTTTCCAACGAGGCATGGCTTTTCTTCCCTGCTCTTCGGGCGTGGGAGCTGTGGCCAAAGCCGCGGCCCTACCGCAAAATGCTTCGCAGGCTGGCGCAGAGGCACCAAGGGGGCGCCGGTGGCGGCGAGGCTGACGGCCGCCGCAAAGCCCGCAGCCCCATGGGCTATTTCGCCAGGCGAGCAGCTGCCAAACAGCTTTCCAACGAGGCATGGCTTTCCCTCCTGGCTCTTCGGGCGTGGGAGCTGTCGCCAGAGCCGCGGCCCTACCGGAAAATGCTTCGCAGGCTGGTGCGGCGGCGCCACGTGGGCGCCGGTGGCGGCGAGGCTGACGGCCGCCGCAAAGCCCGCAGCCCCACGGGCTGTGGGGCCACGCGAGCGGCTGCCAAAGAGCTTTCCAACGAGGCACGGCTTTCCCTCCCTGCTCTTCGGGCATGGAAGCTGTCGCCAGAGCCGCGGCCCTACCGGAAAATGCTTCGCAGGCTGGCGCAGAGGCGCCACGTGGGCGCCGGTGGCGGCGAGGCTGACGGCCGCCGCAAAGCCCGCAGCCCCACGGGCTATTTCGCCAGGTGAGCGGCTGCCAAAGAGCTTTCCAACGAGGCATGGCTTTCCCTCCTGGCTCTTCGGGCGTGGGAGCTGTCGCCAGAGCCGCGGCCCTACCGCAAAATGCTTCGCAGGCTGGCGCGGCTGCACCTGGTGGGCGCCGGTAGCACCGAGGCTGACGGCCGCCGCAAAGCCCGCAGCCCCACGGGCTGTGGGGCCACACGAGGGGCTTCCAAAGAGCTTTCCAACGAGGCACGGCTTTCCCTCCTGGCTCTTCGTGATTGGGAGCTGTCGCCAGAGCCGCGGCGCTACCGAAAAATGCTTCGCAGGCTGGTGCGGCGGCGCCACGTGGGCACCGGTGGCGGCGAGGCTGACGGCCGCCGCAAAGCCCGCAGCCCCACGGGCTGTGGGGCCACGCGAGCGGCTGCCAAAGAGCTTTCCAACGAGGCACGGCTTTCCCTCCTAGGTCTTCGGCCGTGGGAGCTGTCGCCAGAGCCGCGGCCCTACCGGAAAATGCTTCGCAGGCTGGCGCGGCGGCGCCACGTGGGCGCCGGTGGCGCCGAGGCTGACGGCCGCCGCAAAGCCCGCAGCCCCACGGGCTGTGGGGCCACGCGAGCGGCTGCCAAAGAGCTTTCCAACGAGGCACGTCTTTCCCTCCTGACTCTTCGGCCGTGGGAGCTGTCGCCAGAGCCGCGGCCCTACCGCAAAATGCTTCGCAGGCTGGCGCGGCTGCACCTGGTGGGCGCTGGTGGCAGGGAGGTTGACGGCCGCCACAAAGCCCGCAGCCCCACGGGCTGTGGGGCCACGCGAGCGGCTGCCAAAGAGCTTTCCAACGAGGCACGGCTTTCCCAGCTGGCTCTTCGGGCGTGGGAGCTGTCGCCAGAGCCACGGCCCTACTGGAAAATGCTTCGCAGGCTGGCGCGGCAGCACCTGCTGGGCGCCGGTGGCACCGAGGCTGACGGCCGCCGCAATGCCCGCAGCCCCACGGGCTGTGGGGCCACGCGAGGGGCTGCCAAAGAGCTTTCCAACGAGGCACGGCTTTCCCTGCCTGCTCTTCGGGTGTGGGAGCTGTCGCCAGAGTCGCGGCCCTACCGGAAAATGCTCTGCATGCTGGCGCGGCGGCGCAAAGTGGGCGCCGGTGGCGCCGAGGCTGACGGCCGCCGCAAAGCCCACAGCCCCACGGGCTGTGGGGCCACGCGAGCGGCTACCAAAGAGCTTTCCAACGAGGCACGGCTTTCCCTCCTGGCTCTTCGTGATTGGGAGCTGTCGCCAGAGCCGCAGCCTTACCGCAAAATGCTTCGAAGGCTGGCGCGGCTGCACCTGGTGGGCGCCGGTGGCGGGGAGGTTGACGGCCGCCACAAAGCCCGCAGCCCGACGGGCTGTGGGGCCACGCGAGGGGCTGCCAAAGAGCTTTCCAACGAGGCATGGCTTTTCCTCCCTGCTCTTCGGGCGTGGGAGCTGTCGCCAGAGCCGCGGCCCTACCAGAAAATGCTTCGCAGGCTGGCGCATAGGCGCCACGTGGGTGCCGGTGGCGGCGAGGCTCACGGCCGCCGCAAAGCCCGCAGCCCCAGGGGCTATTTCGCCAGGCGAGCGGCTGCCAAAGAGCTTTCCAACGAGGCATGGCTTTCCCTCCTGGCTCTTCGGGCGTGGGAGCTGTCGCCAGAGCCGCGGCCCTACCGGAAAATGCTTCGCAGACTGGCGCGGCTGCACCTGGTGGGCGCCGGTAGCACCGAGGCTGACGGCCGCCGCAAAGCCCGCAGCCCCACGGGCTGTGGGGCCACACGAGCGGCTGCCAAAGAGCTTTCCAACGAGGCATGGCTTTCCCTCCTGGCTCTTCGGGCTTGGGAGCTGTCGCCAGAGCCGCGGCCCTACCGGAAAATGCTTCGCAGGCTGGTGCGGCGGCGCCACGTGGGCGCCGGTGGCGGCGAGGCTGACGGCCGCCACAAAGCCCGTAGCCCCACGGGCTGTGGGGCCACGCGAGCGGCTGCCAAAGAGCTTTCCAACGAGGCACGGCTTTCCCTCCTAGGTCTTCGGGCGTGGGAGCTGTCGCCAGAGCCGCGGCCCTACCGGAAAATGCTTCGCAGGCTGGCGCGGCGGCGCCACGTGGGCGCCGGTGGCGCTGAGGCTGACGGCCGCCGCAAAGCCCGCAGCTCCACGGGCTGTGGGGCCACGCGAGGGGCTGCCAAAGAGCTTTCCAACGAGGCATGGCTTTCCCTCCTGGCTCTTCGTGATTGGGAGCTGTCGCCAGAGCCGCGGCCCTACCGCAAAATGCTTCGAAGGCTGGCGCGGCTGCACCTGGTGGGCGCCGGTGGCGGGGAGGTTGACGGCCGCCACAAAGCCCGCAGCCCCACGGGCTGTGGGGCCACGCGAGCGGCTGCCAAAGAGCTTTCCAACGAGGCACGGCTTTCCCTACCTGCTCTTCGGGTGTGGGAGCTGTCGCCAGAGTCGCGGCCCTAACGGAAAATGCTCTGCATGCTAGCGCGGCGGCGCCAAGTGGGCGCCGAGGCTGACGGCCGCCGCAAAGCCCGCAGCCCCATGGGCTGTGGGGCCACGCGAGCGGCTGCCAAAGAGCTTTCCAACGAGGCATGGCTTTCCCTCCTGGCTCTTCGTGATTGGGAGCTGTCGCCAGAGCCGCGGCCCTACCGGAAAATGCTTCGAAGGCTGGCGCGGCTGCACCTGGTGGGCGCCGGTGGCGGGGAGGTTGACGGCCGCCACAAAGCCCGCAGCCCCACGGGCTGTGGGGCCACGCGAGCGGCTGCCAAAGAGCTTTCCAACGAGGCACGGCTTTCCCTACCTGCTCTTCGGGTGTGGGAGCTGTCGCCAGAGTCGCGGCCCTAACGGAAAATGCTCTGCATGCTAGCGCGGCGGCGCCAAGTGGGCGCCGAGGCTGACGGCCGCCGCAAAGCCCGCAGCCCCATGGGCTGTGGGGCCACGCGAGCGGCTGCCAAAGAGCTTTCCAACGAGGCATGGCTTTCCCTCCTGGCTCTTCATGATTGGGAGCTGTCGCCAGAGCCGCGGCCCTACCGGAAAATGCTTCGCATGCTGGCGCGGCGGGGCCACGTGGGCACCGGTGGCGCCGAGGCTGACGGCTGCCGCAAAGCCCGCAGCCCCACGGGCTGTTTCGCCAGGCGAGCGGCTGCCAAAGAGCTTTCCAACGAGGCACGGCTTTCCCTCCTAGGTCTTCAGGCGTGGGAGCTGTCGCCAGAGCCGCGGCCCTACCGGAAAATGCTTCGCAGGCTGGAGCGGCTGCACCTGGTGGGCGCCCGTGGCACCGAGGCTGACGGCCGCCACAAAGCCCGCAGCCCCACGGGCTGTGGGGCCACGCGAGGGGCTGCCAAAGAGCTTTCCAACGAGGCACGTCTTTCCCTCCTGGCTCCTCGGGCGTGGGAGCTGTCGCCAGAGCCGCGGCCCTACCGGAAAATGCTTCGCGGGCTGGCGCGGCTGCACCTGGTGGGCGCCGGTGGCACCGAGGCTGACGGCCGCCGCAAAGCCCGCAGCCCCACGGGCTGTGGGGCCACGCGAGGGGCTGCCAAAGAGCTTTCCAACGAGGCACGGCTTTTCCTCCCTGCTCTTCGGGCGTGGGAGCTGTCGCCAGAGCCGCGGCCCTACCGGAAAATGCTTTCCAGGCTGGCGCGGAGGCGCCATGTGGGCGCCGGTGGCGGCGAGGCTGACGGCCGCCGCAAAGCCCGCAGCCCCACGGGCTATTTCGCCAGGCGAGCGGCTGCCAAAGTGCTTTCCAACGAGGCATGGCTTTCCCTCCTGGCTCTTCGGGCGTGGGAGCTGTCGCCAGAGCCGCGTCCCTACCGCAAAATGCTTCGCAGGCTGGCGCAGCAGCGCCAGGTGGGCGCCGGTGGCACAGAGACTGACGGCCGCCGCAAAGCCCGCAGCCCCACAGGCTGTTTGGCCATGCGAGCGGCTATAAAGAGCTTTCAAACGAGGTACGGCTTTCCCTCCTAGGTCTTCGGGCATCGGAACTGTCGCCAGAGCCGTGGCCCTACCGGAAAATACTTCGCAGGCTGGCGTGGCGGTGCGACGTGGGCGCCGGTGGTGCTGAGGCTGACGGTCTCCGGAAAGCCCGCAGCCCCACGGGCTGTGGGGCCACGCGAGCGGCTGCCAAAGAGCTTTCCAACGAGGCACGGCTTTCCCTCGTGGCTCTTCGTGCTTGGGAGCTGTCGCCAGAGCCGCGGCCCTACCGGAAAATGCTTCGCGGGCTGCGCGGTGGCGCCACGTGGGCGCCGGTGGCGCTGAGGCTGACGGTCTCCGGAAAGCCCGCAGCCCCACGGGCTGTGGGGCCACGCGAGCGGCTGCCAAAGAGCTTTCCAACGAGGCATGGCTTTCGCTCCTGGCTCTTCGGGCGTGGGAGCTGGCGCCAGAGCCGCGGCCCTACCGGAAAAAGCTTCGCAGGCTGCCGTGGCTGCACCTGGTGGGTGCCGGTGGCGCCGACGCTGACGGCCGCCGCAAAGCCCGCAGCCCCACGGGCTGTGGGGCCACGCGAGCGGCTGCCAAAGAGCTTTCCAACGAGGCATGGCTTTCCCTCCTGGCTCTTCGTGATTGGGAGCTGTCGCCAGAGCCGCGGCCCTACCGGAAAATCCTTCACAGGCTGGCGCGGCGGTGCCACATGGGCACCGGTGGCGCCGAGGCTGACGGCCGCCGGAAAGCCCGCAGCCCCACGGGCTATGGGGCCACGCGAGCGGCTGCCAAAGAGCTTTCCAACGAGGCACGGCTTTCCCTCCCTGCTCTTCGGGCTTGGGACCTGTCGCCAGAGCCGCGGCCCTACCAGAAAATGCTTCGCAGGCTGGCGCGGCGGTACTACGTGGGCGCCGGTAGCGGGGAGGCTGACGGCCGCCGCAAAGCCCGCAGCCCCACGGGCTGTGGGGCCACGCGAGCGGCTGCCAAAGAGCTTTCCAACGAGGCATGGCTTTCCCTCCTGGCTCATCGGGCGTGGGAGTTGTCGCCAGAGCCGCGGCCCTACCGGAAAATGCTTCGCAGGCTGGTGCGGCGGCGCCACGTGGGCGCCTGTGGCTCCCAGGGTGACGGCCACCGCAAAGCCCGCAGCCCCACGGGCTGTTTTGCCAGGCGAGCGGCTGCCAAAGAGCTTTCCAACGAGGCACGGCTTTCCCTCCTGGCGCTTCGGGCGTGGGAGCTGTCGCCAGAGCCGCAGCCCTACCGCAAAATGCTTCGCAGGCTGGCGCGGCAGCACCTGGTGGGCGCCGGTGGCGGGGAGGTTGACGGCCGCCACAAAGCCCGCAGCCCCACGGGCTGTGGGGCCACGCGAGCGGCTGCCAAAGAGCTTTCCAACGAGGCATGGCTTTCCCTCCTGGCTCTTCGTGATTGGCAGCTGTCGCCAGAGCCACGGCCCTACCGGAAAATGATTTGCAGGCTGGTGCGGCGGCGCCACGTGGGCGCCGGTGGCGCCGAGGCTGACGGCCGCCACAAAGCCCGCAGCCCCACGGGCTGTGGGGCCACGCGAGCGGCTGCCAAAGAGATTTCCAACGAGGCACGACTTTCCCTCCTGGCTCTTCGGGCGTGGGAGCTGTCGCCAGAGTCGCGGCCCTACCGGAAAATGCTCTACATGCTGGCACGTCGGCGCCAAGTGGGCGCCAGTGGCACTGAGGCTGACGGCCGCCGCAAAGCCCGCAGCCCCACGGGCTGTGGGGCCACGCGAGCGGCTGCCAAAGAGCTTTCCAACGAGGCATGGCTTTCCGTCCTGGCTCTTCGGGCGTGGGAGCTGTCGCCAGAGCTGCGGCCCTACCGGAAAATGCTTTGCAGGCTGGCGCGGCGGCGCCACGTGGGCGCCGGTGGCGCTGAGGCTGACGGCCGCCGCAAAGCCCGCAGCCCCACGGGCTGTGGGGCCACGCGAGCGGCTGCCAAAGAGCTTTCCAACGAGGCATGGCTTTCCCTCCTGGCTCTTCGGGCGTTGGAGCTGTCGCCAGAGCCGCGGCCCTACCGGAAAATCCTTCACAGGCTGGTGCGGCGGCGCCACGTGGGCGCCGGTGGCGCCGAGGCTGACGGCCGCCGCAAAGCCCGCAGCCCCACGGGCTGTGGGGCCACGCGAGCGGCTGCCAAAGAGCTCTCCAACGAGGCACGGCTTTCCCTCCTGGCTCTTCGGGCGTGGGAGCTGTCGCCAGAGCCGCGGTCCTACCCGAAGATGGTTTGGAGGCTGGCGCGGCGGCACCACCTCGGGCTGCGGGCTTTCCTGCTGCCTTCAGAGTCTCACAACCACCCTTTCCCACTTGGCACCACGCCAGCCTCTAGCATTTCTATTATTACGTCAAGACGGTGTACGACTTAACATCATACAGAGCGCTACACATCAATACATGCTCAAATTAAGCATAGCCACTGGAAAAATTGGCAATACAGTGCCATCGTATGTTACCAAGTGTCACATCTCATTGAAGACAATGACAGAGCGATACAACGTCAAGCGTAACACAGTACTGGGCCGTGCCAGGCAATACGCCGTCACAGAATCACCAATAGAGATATTCACAACGGAGTGCAGTCTTACGATAGAATCTCTAAAGCCACCGTTAAGCCAGTGACAGGCGGTACAATGCCACACGTTACAGTATACAGGGCAGTACAACCCGATTCGCAGACAAATAAATTAGAGCAAATTACAAGACTCCCAATACAGTACAGTACAATGCCAGACAGTCTCAGATGTCCGTCAAGACAATGCCAGGGCAATGCAGTGCAAGACATAACGTTATACAGGTCAGTACAAGGCAATACGCAGTCAAATGAAGAACAGTAAACTACAATACCCAAACCACACTGGCAAACAATGGCAAACAATCACACATGTCGGTCGAGACAATGACAACGCGAGACAGAACACCGTGCAGGGCAGCGCAAGGCAGTACACAGTCAAATAAAGAACAGCTGACCAGAAAACCCGCACTACGCTGCCGTACGATCTCAAAACATCTCGGATGGCAGTCAAGGCAATTACAGGGCAAGACAAAGCACTACATCGCAGTACACAAGGCAGTACAAGGCAATACTCAGTCAAATAAATAACAGACAGTCAAAAAATTCACAGTGCAGTGAATTCACATGGGTCAGATGGCAACCAAAAGAAGGACAGGGCAATACAAGGCGAGAGGTAACCCAATACGGGGCTGGACAAGGCAATATGCAGTTGTGGCGGGTGGAGCGATTCACTTCAGTCCTGAGAGAAGTAGAGAAACATTTAGAAACATCAACACAGTGTTTCGACAAAGGCAGCAGTGAACGTAACATCCCTTTACCAGGTTCCGTGGCCACGTACCCCAGATAATTTATTGCACAGGGGCCAGGGTCAGACGAGCTGTTAGGGAGACCCTCCCGTTGAGCCACAACCCCCTTGCTTTCTAAACTCCTTCTTGAAGAGCAGTCTAAGTGCGGCTGGATCCAATTCCTAGCCCTGGACTTGGGCACCGGTTCACCTCTAAAGGATTGTATCCGCGCCATCAACCCTTTATATCACTGAGCTAAGGCTACGAGGTTTAGCGTGGTATTAGTCACTTACCGAGACTCTGTTGCGGCAAGGGATCTCTCAGCCTTGAGGAGCAGAACCTGAAGCAAGCGTCCCCGCTCAAGGGCACATCCTGGTGCTATGACAGACTATGACAGGCAATACTATGACAGGGCAATACAATGCGAGACGTAACTTTACACAGGGCAGTACAAGGCCAATACACAGTCAAATAGGGAATGACCGATCACAAAATTGATGCACGGTCAAATAGAGTACAACAGCCTAAGAAGCCTTCAATACAGTGCCTGTCAACGCCAGAATACATCAGATGGCTCGCAGCAAGGTGAGAGGGCAATACGACGTAAGACTTAGGAAAATACAGGGCAGTACAAAGCAATACGTAGTCAAATATAGAACAGCCGATCAAAAACACCCTCAGTTCGGTGCGGTACAACCCCAGAGAGTGTAAAAGGACAGTTAAGACTATTTCATGGCAACACAACGCACAATGTAACACAATACAGGTTGCTACAACACAATACAGAATAATATAGGAAACAACCCATCAAAACGCCACAATACGGTGCAGTACGATCCCACACGGTCTCGGGTGGCAGTCAAAACAACTATAGGGCGACACGATCCAAGATGCAACATTACACGACAGAGTAGAACTGAAGACGCAGTCAACTAAATACCAACCAATTAGAAGAACCGCAATACAGTGCGGGAGAAAACAAAAATAAATGGAGATGCCAGTCAAGACAATGACAGAGCAATACAAGGCAAGAAATAACGCAATACAGGACAGTACAGTGAAATACACGGTCAAATAAATAACTGATTAAGTATCCCGCAATACCGTGCGATGCAATGCCAAAACGTGTGAGACAGCAGTCGAGGCAGTGACAGAGCTATACAATGGAAGACATAACGCAGGGCTGTACAACACCAAAATGTATCAGATGGCACTCAGAACAATAACATGGCGATACAATGCAAGCCGCAACACAATACAAGGTGGTAACAAGGCAATACACGGTCAAACACAGACTAACGAATAAAACCTGCACAATACGGATCGCTGCAATCCCAGAACATCTAAAGTGACAGTGAACGGAATGACGGGGCAGTACAATGCAAGATACAACACTAGACAGGGCAATACGCATTCAAATAACGCAAAACCGATTAAAAAACCCACAATACACACCAGTACAATGCCGGAACAGATCAGATGGCAGTCCGGGCAAATAGAGGACAATACAATGCCAAACGTGATGCCATACAGGGCCGGACAAGGCAATACGCAGTTGTGGCAGGCCGAGCGGCTAACTTCGCTTCTAAGAGAGAAGCGGTGAAACATTCAGAAACATCAACACAGTGATTCTCCAAAGGCAGCAGCGCATGTGACGGCGCTTTACCAGATTCCATATGGCCACGCACCCTGGATTATTTACTGCCTAGGGGCCAGGGTCAGACAAGCTGTCAGGGAGACCCTCCCGTTGAGTCACAAGGCTCGGAAAGGACCCCCTTGCTTTCTAAACTCCTTCTCGGAGAGGAGTCTAGGTGCGGCTGGATCCAATTCCTAGCTCGGAAAGGACCCCCTTGCTTTCTAAACTCCTTCTCGGAGAGGAGTCTAGGTGCGGCTGGATCCAATTCCTAGCCCCGGACTTGGGCAATGGTTCACCTCTAAAGGATTGCATCTGCGCCATCGACCCTTTATATCACTGAGCTAAGGCTACAAGGTTTTGTATGCTATTAGTCACTTACTGAGAATCTGTTGCGGCAAGGCATCTCTATCTCGAGGAGCAGAACCTTAATTGAGCGCCCCTGCTCAAGGGGAGATCCTGGCACGGAGGCCCCTGCCATGCAGAAGTCAAAAGGCTCTTGGGCTGTCCACTATTTATGGGGTAAGCTAATTGACTTATAGTCACATCAGCACAGGAACAAAATATCTAGGTCTAGGTCCCCACTGTGTTGCCAACCATCCCCCAACTTCAAGTACCACTCAGAACAACTCCATGGATGATTGGGGCGCCAAAACGAAGGGGCGCCCACACCACCCCAGCAGTCAAATAAGGAACAACCAATGGAACTTTCACAATAAATAAGTACAATCCCAGACAGTCCAAAGTAACAGCCAAGACAATGACAGACCAATACAGTGCAAGACCTAACATCATACAGAGCAGTAAAAGGCAACGCGCAGCCAAGTCAAGAACAGTTAAAATACCCATAATCCAGTGCAGCACTATGACACTGTCCCAAAACACAGTCAAAACAATGACAGAGTAATGCAACACGAGCCGTAACACAATACAGGGCAGCACAAAGCAATACACAGTCACACAAAGAACAGCCAATTACAAAACCCACAACAGAACGCCCTACGATCTCAGGAAGTCTCAGAGGGCAGTCACAGCAAATACAGGGCAATACGGTGCAAGATAACACAATACAGGCCACTGCCAGCCAATACTCCGTCAAATAAATAACAGACAGTCAAAAAATTCACAATGCAGTGCACTACTATGACACCATGGGTCAGGTGGCAATCATGACAACGATAGGGCAATACAAGGCAAGACGTAACCCAACACGGGGCCGGACAAGGCAATATGCAGTTGTGGCAGGTGGAGCCATTCACTTCACTCCTAAGAGAAAAGTAGAGAAACATTCAGAAACATCAACACAGTGATTCTCCAAAGGCAGCAGTGCGCATGACGGCGCTTTATCAGGTTCCGTGGCCACGGACCCTGGATTATTTCCTGCCTAGGGGCCAGGGTCAGACGAGCTGTCAGGGAGACCCTCCCGTTGAGTCACGAGGCTCGGAAAGGACCCCCTTGCTTTCTAAACTCCTTCTCAGAGAGGAGTCTAGGTGCGGCTGGATCCAATTCCTAGCTCGGAGAGGACCCCCTTGCTTTCTAAACTCCTTCTCGGAGAGGAGTCTAGGTGCGGCTGGATCCAATTCCTAGCCCCGGACTTGGGCAACGGTTCACCTCTAAAGGATTATGTCTGTGCCGTCAACCCTTTACATGGCTCATAAAAAACAGCTGATGAAGGAAGTGACAATATGGTGGCCTACAACGGCAGAATAGAGCAGATGACAATCAAGACAACAACAGAGCAATACAATGGAAGACGTAACACCACACGGGGCCGGACAAGGCAATACACAGCCACATCAGAACCCATGAGAGACATCACACTACAGTCCAGACCTAGGACAGATTCTCTAACGTGACCGTCAAGACGACAGGGCAATGCAATGCAAGATGTAACACAGGCCATATGCAGTTGTGGCGGGTGCAGTGATAAAATTCACTCCTAAGAGAGAGGTAGAGAAACATTAACAAACATAACAGTGATTCACTAAAGGTAGCAGTGCACGTGATGGCACTTTACCAGATTGCACGGCCACGCACCCCGGGTCATTTACTGCCTCAGGGCCAGGGTCTGACACGCTGTCTGGGAGACCCTCCTGTTGAGTCACGAGGCTCGGAAAGGACCCCCTTGCTTTGTAAACTCCTTCTCCGAGAGGAGTCTAGGTGCGGCTGGATCCCATCCTCGCCCCGGACTTGGGCAACGGTTCACCTCTAAAGGATCATATCTGCGTGATCAAACCCTTTGTATCGCTCAGCTAAGATGGCAAAGTCTGGCATGCTGTTAGTCACTTACCCAGAATCTGTTGCGGCAAGGCTTCTCTCAACCTAGAGGAGCAGAACCTTAAGTGAGTGTCCCCGGGAAATGCTGGCAAACAGGCCGCTGCCTTGCAAGAAAGCTCCAAGGGCTCTTGGTCTGTCCGCTAGGTCTATAGCAAGCTAACTGACTCACAGTGTCTTGACTCTGGTGCCAGCCACCCCACAAAGTTCAAGTGCCACTCGTAGCGACTCCTGCTGGTCGTTATAGCTCGAGCAGCAGCCTGGAGGAAAAAGGGGGGTGACATCGCAACAGCGGTCAAATACAGAACAACCGGTTAAAAATTGCACAATACTGTGCCAGAGACTCTAAAATAACTGGCAAGACAACGACAGGGCAACACCATGCAAGATCTAACCTTACACAGGGCAGTACAAGGCAACATACAATCAAATGCAGAGCAGACAATGAAAGAATTGACGGTACGGTGCCATACAACGGTAGAATATATCAGATGTCGGTCACCACAATGACAGAGCAATACAAGGCAAGACGTAACGCGATACGGGGCCCTACCAGGCGACACAGTCAAGGAAACAACAACCCATGAAAGAATTCACAATACAGCGCGGTCCTAGGACGGAACGTGTAAAATGACCGTCGAGACAGTGACAGGGCAATACAATGCAAGACACAACACCATACCAGGTGGTAACAAGGCAACATGCAGCCAAACGAAGAACAACCGATTAAGAAACCCAGCATACGTTCAACTGTAATACCAGAAAACATCAGAAGGCAGTCAAGACAACGACAGCACACTATAACATGAGAAGTAACACAATACACAGCAGTACAAGGCATTACACAGTCAAATAAAGAAGAACCGATTAAAAACCACACAATACAGTGCGGTGCGATGCCAGAGTGGATCAGAAGGCAGTCGAGACTATGACGGGGCAATATAATGCAAGATGTTACACAATACAGGGCGGTACAAGGCATTAGAAAGCCAGATGAAGAACAACCAATTAAAAAACCCGCAATACAGCGTGGTACGAGGCCCGAACAGATCAGAAGGCAGTCAAGGCTACGACGGGGCAATATAACACGAGACATAACGCAATAGAGGGCGGTACAAGGCATTACACAGTCAAAGAACAACCGATTAAAAAAAAAAAACCACGCAACACGGTGTGGTACGATGCCAGAATAGATCACAGAGCAATCAAGAGCGTGACGGGGCAACACGATGCGAAACCGATACTGAGTGAGGCGGAGCAATACTATTTCAAATATACAAGAACACAGTACGGAACCAAATTCTTAAGCGTACGACACAAGACCATCTCAAATGGCAGTCAAGGAAGTTACTGAGCAATGTAATCCCGATTTGCACAAAATGGTGCCATCAGGCACCATCACGTCCATCAACACTAAGTTGTACTGCAATATCCCCCGCATCACACGCGCCGTACCCTTCTGCTCACCTGCTCCGCATGGATTCCGGGTTTGGACTTTGTGGCACACTCTGGTTCTGGCACCTAAAACACCTAAGACACACAATATTACTGTTGAGCTTACGGGAAACCACCACCCCCATGCGCTACCTCTCTGCTACCCAGCTCACCTCCAACGCTCGTCCAGCTCCGGATGCCTGCGGCGCCTGCAAAACCAAAGACAAACACTCCCCTGAGCTGCAATGTAGCACTGGGCTATTAGATGCCAACGTGTCCACAACCGCCTCACTTGCTGGGACTACTCAGTGGGCGTGCAGCATCGCCCCTCTGACCCTGCATGTCACACCAACCGAAGAAACACACGCCGAGATACTGCCCAAAACCCTACCAAATTCCCCATCTCCCACTCCCTCACCTTGCCCGCCCATCCTCCCCCGAGGCATGCAACCTGAAGGCTCGCAAACCACCCATAAAACCCAACAGACATGGGTTGCTTTAAAACTTGAAAGTTGCTCCCTCTGAGGCAGATGTGATAAGGTCAGCAGCGGCGGGTGGGCTGAAGTGACTGACCCATCCCCATCCCCACATCCCATGTCATTCATTGCTTCAAAACTTCAAATTGGAAAGAACCAATACATACAGTACTCAGAGCCACATCTTCTCTCTAATACCACCTGCTGACTCACCTTCTTACATTGCTCTCCTCTCCTACGCTGCCCCGCCAAGCTTGTCCTGTTGCATCTGCAAGAACGACATCAGAGAAATCACCCTGAGGCAGAGCAATAGAGTCATAACAACAAATAGTCTTGCACCTTTTTACAAATACCCTCTAAGGTCCAAATACAACCGTACACAAAGAAAATTACAAAAAAAAAATCCGCACCAAAACCAGCTGTACCCTCTTCCACATGAACTCTTCTTCACTGCTGCTGTATTGCCTTTCCAACATGCCTCTGCTCTTCCCAAACAAAACAGAAGAGGTGTCTACACAGCCTCCCAATGGCTACCCTGAGATAACTCTAACACCTTTGCCCCGATCTACTGGGATTCATGTACTACATATAGACTCTCTACAGGATTCCGCCCACCCTGGACACTACGTGCCCAGGCAGGGCAGCCCCGAGCCAAACACTCACGGTTACGGACAGACACTACACGGAACGCTACGAACGACACGCCTCAAAGATGAGAGAAAACTCTCAGCAAGAAAGATGACACGGGGACCAAAGTCACCATCGTGCAAGAAAATCTGTGGGATCGTGATGATGTCAACATGAAGACGCTCTACGGAACCCCCTGAAGCAAACTGTAGAACGTGATGGTACGTAATAAGAATGGACTGTTGAGCCCGCTAAGATGGACGTGCAGGAAGTCTGGCTTCAAGACCTAAGAACGTAACGACGCAGGGAAGAACTCCCAGACGTGGAAGTGGGCCGTCCAGAAACTTCCGAGAGGCAAGATTGATGCACGCTTTAAGATGCTAACGCAAGAAGAGCATCAGATGAATGGTGCTACGCCCACAGGCCCAAGCATTCGAGACCCTAAGGATGATGCCCAGGGCCCCACGTCGTGCTCCTGGAGCTCAAAGATGACCTCGAGACCCAAGAAGGGGCGAAGATACACAACACAGACCACATGAACGACATGACAACACGCACGGGCTGGAACTGCCCTGCCCGGGACACGCTAGCGTCACACTGAGCAGTAAGCAACATCCTTTACCTTCCTAAATATGACTGTGCCCCGGGACAGCCCTCGCCACTACGCTAACGTCAAAGACCCCATTTTGCAATTGTCCACCTCGGCCCCTCTCCGGTGCCTGACTGTCAACTTAGCTTTTGGAGGGACAGGCATCTGAATCCTTCTTCGATGCGGTCCGCAAAAACCAGCCATCCGATACATTTCCACAGTCACCAGGTTCCTCCTCTTCCTCTGCAAAAGGAAAATAAAACATAATCCCAGAGGCCGCCACAGCACCAGCAATAAGCATCCTGAGAGGAGATGCCAACCTCTTCGACGACACGCTCAGCCTCCCGAATGCCGTGGCGTTCTGCTTGCCCGCTCTGCGCCGATTCCGGAGTCCGAGGCTGCAATGATAGTTATTCACAGCACCTAAGAGACCAAGAAACACAACATTACCACTGCGCTTCTGCCAAACCGCCACACCATCAACTCCTATCTTCTGTCTTCATTCACATGAAAAAAAAAGTACCCAATTGTATTCATAGAGGCGCCAGTCACATCTTCCCTCTAATGCCACATGCCGAGCCACCTCCGTACAGCGCTCCTCTCGGCTCCCCTACGTCACCCTGCACATCTCATCTCTCGGCATCTAAAAAGAGAAAAAAAAAATCCAACATTACCCCGATGCAGAGCGATAGCTTAATTCCAAAGGTCTTGTTTCTACTTCGGAACACTGTTCAATTAGATCCAACTACAGCCTGCCATCAAAAAAAAAAAAAACACAGAAAAAGCCCACAAACATTACACCCCACACAAAGCAGCCTGAACATCTTTGAGATACTGTGTCCTTCACTGACTGTGAACAGCCTCTCCGACTTGGCTCTGCTTATGCCAACACCCACTAATAAAACACCCACGCACCCAACCTACTGAGAGCAAATTAATTCCAGATGACTACCCAACCTTTGCCTCGGTCTCCACAGATCCACATATTAACTGTAGACTCTCGTCACTATTCTGCCTGCCCTGGACTCTACACACCCGGGCAGGGGGGCTCCGAGCCAGACACACACACAAGCACAGACCAACACTACACAAAACGCTAAAAACAACGCATCTCAAGGATGAGAGAAAACTCTCAGCAAGAAGGATGACACCCAGACGGAAGTCACCGTCGGGCAAGACGACCTGGAGACCGTGGTGGTGATGTGAAGAGGCTCTATGGAAGCCCCTGAAACAGAGTGTAGGACATCATCATCTGTGATAAGAAGGGACTGTCAAGACTGATAAGATGTATGCGGGGGAAGCCTGGCTTCAAGACCTAAGAACATAATGACATAGGGAAGAAGTCCCAGTTGTAGACGCGGGCCATCCGGAAACTTCCAAGACGCAAGACCAGTGCAAGCTTTAAGCTTCTAACGCAAGACGACCAGCAGCCGAATGGTGCTATGCCCATGGGTGCAGGTGTTCGAGACCCTAGGGATGGCGCCTGAGGCGCCATGCCGTGCTCCTGGAGCTTAAAGACGACCTCGAGACCCGAGAAAGGTCTAAGACACAGAACACGGACCACACGAAAGACAACAACACACACAGGCTGGAACCACCCTGCCCGGGAATGCCGAACAGTAAGCCCCATCCCTTACGTGCCTAAAGGAGACTGCCCTCCAGGACAAACCTCTCCCCTACGCCAACTTCAAAGACACCTTTTTGCAATTCTCAACCTCGTCCCCTCTCGAGCGCCAGTCTCTCAACTTAGCTTTTGGAGGGCCAGGGGTCCGAATCCATCCTTGAGGCAGTCCACAGAAAACAGCCATCCAGTACGTTCCTGTGGTCACCAGCTTCCTCCTCTTCCTCTGCAAAAGGAAAAGAAAAAAAAAAGTTATCCCAAAAGCAGCCACAGCACCAGCAATAAGCATCCTGAGAGGAGATGCCAACCTCTTCCACAACACCCTCAGCCTCATGAACACCGAGGCATTCTGCTCGCCCGCTCAGCGCCAATTCCAGAGTCTGACGCTGCGGCAACAGTTATTCACGGCACCTAAGATACCAAGAAACACAGCATTACCACTGCGCTACTGCCAAACCACCAGTCCCGTGCTCCTCCTCGATACTATCTGGCTCACCTCAAATGCGAGAGCCTAGAGCACACCAGGCTCCGACGACACCCGAACCCATCTGCAAAACCTGTCCAAGAAGGACTCATGAACCCGGCTCCCTTTTCTAGCCCTCCCCCAGTGCCAAAACTTTAGAAACCCCTTCTCTTCTCCCTGAGCTGCCAGGGAAGGAGCCCCACTTCTTCCCCATAGATCCCACCCTTTATTTGCCAGCCCGAACACCCGGCGTTGGACACTTCTCGAGAGCCACTCTTCCCAGCCTCTCCCTGCGTCCCACCACCACCTCCTATCTTCTGTCTTCCCACGGACTCTGGGCTCTGCTGCAGACCCACAGAGTCAGTGAAGCCCTGATCTGACCTATACCAGGGGCCTGCCACAAGCCGCAAAGGCTCCAGGGACACGGCAAAACCCTGAGCACGGTGGGGGAAGGTGACAAGGCACCCCACATCCTGAAATACGTTATGCTTTATGGCCCTGCTGCTTTCCTGAGAAATGTGGAAACTCCATCTACAGCTGCAGACAAGGTGCTCACCCAGTCCCTGCAAAGTAATCTCATCATCTGCCCGATTGAGACAAATTCTATTGGCATCTTATCTGGGATACAGCAAAGCTAGTGGGGAAAAGAAAAAAAAACACAAACAAGAAAGTTCCGTCTTCAATACAGTCAGGGATTCCAGGAAAATGCGCCATGCCTGGAAGAGAGAAAACCATACCCTTAAACTATCTCACCGCCCCCTAAGACTCATTACCAGGCGACTCACCTGAAAAACCACAAGGAAGAGAACCGGCACATGAGGCCGCTCTCTACTATACACGCTGCCAAACCTCACCTGGTCCTGAAGGTCTTGCCACCTCCAGCTTCTTACCTGCTATTCTCTAAATGGGATAACATCTCCACCCAAGGAGCTGAGCCGCCTCCAAAGCTGCAATCGACTGAAGGACAGGCAGAGCTCTGACCCTGGAGACACCTGGTAGCAGAATGAGCTGCCCCAGCAGAGGCTGTGGGTTATATACCCCGGGCCCCGCCCAACGCCCTTCCCACCAGCACCTGGGAAAGGGCCTGGCTGACCTCCACAAGGCATAGAGCCTGCCAGAGGAAAAGCTGCTCCTTTCCTCACAGGCCTGAGAAGTACAGCATGCAAAACACCAAAACGGAGAAAGCGACCCTTAGAGGAACGGACAATATGTGCTCTTTTATTACAACTACATCAACTGTGTCAGCAACAGGGCCCGGTAGGTAAGTAAACTTAATTAAACTTCTGCAGGGCGTAGACATAAAGAGAAAGACATCATCCTAACCTAAATAGGCCAGAAGATCATGAAGCACAATAACAATATTTTTATCAAGACTCAATGTGCTTTAGTTTCCTTGTAAAAGAAACCCCACAACGAGTCATACAGCATTTCTAGCAAGACGACGCATATTATCCGACTTCTGCCAGAACTGTGTTCTGGATCGGACCGACAGACAGAGTGCAAGCAGAGGCTTGTGTGCCGCCTGTAATGCAGTGGCTGAGAAAGAACCAAGGCTTGGGGCCGCCGCTCTCCTCGGCCGAGTCTGCTCCGGTGCCCTGTCTGTCATCATTGCTGTTGTGCCTTAGGCCATGCAGTAAAACAAGTGACACATGCTCCCTTTTAACTTCTCTCCTGAGGCAGAAAAGAACAAGAGAGAGAGACTTAGGGACTGAAAGATAAACTGAACTGTAATGAAATCTTAACAGCAAAATAATACCAAGAAAAGACAACAGTAACAAGAAAACAATTAAATATATACAGGACATACACAACCCGATACAGAGCTCCCAGGATGACCGCTGCTTCACTGGCAAAGTCCGGAACCAGACTCCGTGACAGACCGGAACCAGACTCCGGACCTGGTTGCATAAATGCACGGATCGAGGTCAAAGGACAATGAACAGACAGAGGAGTCTTCAGAGGCCAGACAACAGGTACCGACCCCTTTGATCCCTCCGCTTTTATACTGAGCGTGATGAGGATGGGATGGAATACCCTATCAGTCAGATTCGGGTCACCGGTCCCGTCTACTCTTCACTATGGGTACAACCCCTCTACGCTTTTCTGCTTCCAACCCTCCAACAGGGCATATATAAAAGTTAGCTGGGCTGTGCTGTTGTAGGAATAAGTATAAGCAAGAGCCTCTCTGCACGGCATCCCTTCGCATTAAGTGTAAATATAAGTTCTTGGTGCTCTGAAGGCAGATACTACCTGAAAAATACGTCATTATTTTCAGAGAGTTCACTTCATTGGAAGAGACTTGCCTGAAAAGTAAAGTGACTGCAAACAACACCAGTTCTGTTGTACCTCAGACCAGCACTTCCACACATGGCTACGTAACCTCACATTCACATGAAAAAAAGAAGAAGTGGCCAAATGTATTCATGGAGCCGCCGGTCACATCTTCCCTTTAAGACCTCGGGCTCAGCCACCTTTGTCCTGCACCCCCATCAGCTCCCCTGTGTATCCCTGGCCACCTCATCTCTCTGCATCTGAAAAAAAAGCAACACACCAACATCAAACATTACCCTAATGCAGAGCGGCAGCTTAATTCCAAAGGTCTTGTTTCTACTTAGGAACCCTGTTCACATAAGTCCAACTACAGCCTGTCATCCAAAGAAGAGACGCCTGCAAACATTACACCCCACACAATGCAGGTTCACCATCTTTGAGATACTGTCCCCTTCACTAGCCATGAACACCCTCTCCAACTTGTCTCCGCTTATGCCAGCGCCCACTAATGAAACACCTGTCCACACAGCCTCTCGAAAGCTAATCAATTCGAGACGACTGAGCAACCTTTGCCTGGGTCTAGACAGATCCTCATATTCAGTACAGACTGCTGTCGTGATTCTGCCTACCCTGGACGCTACACACCCAGGCAGGGCAGCCCCAAGCCAAACACACACAGACTGACGCTACACAGAACACAACAAACGACGCGCCTCAAGGATGAGAGAAAACTCTCAGCAAGAAGGATGACACCGGGACCAAAGTCATCGTCGGGCAAGACAGCCTGCAGGACTGTGATGGAGACAATGTGAAGAGGCTCCACAGAACCCCCTGAAACAAAGTGTAGAACTTCACAGTTCCTGAGAAGGGACTGTTGAGCCTGACAAGATGGACACACAGGAAGCCTAGCTTCAAGACCTAAGAACTTAACGACACAGGGAAGAAGCCCCAGTCGCTGACGCGGGCCATCCAGAAAGTTCCAAGATGCAAGACCGATGCACGCTTTAAGATGCTAATGCAAGAAGAGAGGCAGACGGTTGGTGCTACACCCACGGGTGCAGGTGTTCGACACCATAAGGATGGCACCCAATGCACATTCCGTGCTCCTGGAGCTTAAAGATGATCTCAAGACCCAAAAAAAGGGTCTAGGATGCAAAACACAGACCACACGAACGACACGACAACACACACAGGCTGCAACTGCCCTGCCTAGGATGTGCTAACATCACACTGGACAGTAAGCTACATTGTTTACCTGCCCAAAGGAGACTGTGCCCCAGAACAGCCCTCCCCCCTACACTAACGTCAAAGACCCCATTACACAATTGTCAGCCTCCACCCCTCTCCAGTGCTGGTCTCTCAACTTAGCTTTTGGAGGGCTAGCATCTGATTCCATCCTCGACGTAGTCCACAAAACACAACCATCCGATACGTTCCTGCAGTCACCGGCTTACTCTTCCTCTGCAAAAGGAAAAGGAAAAGAGAAAGTCATCACAAAAGCAGCCACAACACCAGCAATAAGCATCCTGAGAGGAGATGATGACCTCCTCCACAAAACCCCTCAAGCCTCCTGAATGCTGACGCAGTCTGATTGCCTGCTCCACACAGATTCTAGAGTCGGATGCTGTAGCGACAGTTATTCACGGCACCTAAGATACCAAGAAACACAGCATTTGCACTGCGCTTCTGCCAAACCACCAGTCCTGTGCTCCTCCTCAATACTATCTGTCTTGCCTCAAATGCGAGAGCCTAGAGCAGACTAGATACCATCAACAACCAAACCCAATTACAAAACTGGTTTGAGAAAGACACAGGAACCCGCCTCTCTTTCCTAGCCATCCCCCTCCTGAACCATCAGGGAAGGAGGCCCACTGCTTCCCCACAACTCCTGCCCCTTATTTTCCAACTGCTCCTCAGGACCTGCTGTTCTGAGCCCTGCCCTGTGTTTGGCAGGCACCTCCTGTCTTCCGCCTTCATAGAGACTCCGGGCTCTGCTACAGACCTGGAAAGCTGGGAAAACAGTTACAGAACCTACTGGTAGCCTCCCGCAAGAGCTTTAGGGCCACCGTGATACCCTGCATGCTCTGGGAGAAAATGATGAGCCATCCCTGCTGCTTCCTCAAAACAAACAAACTCAATATATAGATACGTACAAAACACTCACCCTAAATCCTACTCCAGTATCTCATAACACACACAATTAAGACTAATAAAAACACCCACTAACATAGTGTACATCAAAATTGGAAAAAAACACAAGATTTTATCTTCAATGAAGTCAGAAATTATAGTAAAACACGCCACCTGCCATAAGCAAAAAAAAAAAAGATACATACTATTAAGCCATTTAAACAAACCAAATGCTCCCTACAAAACTAAAGATATGGGGGGGAAAAAAAAGATAACATACAACTCCACTTTCTATGGCAACCACCCTTACATTGAGAAGTCTTACCTCTGATGTCTTACCTATGCTAGTTTAAACGCTAAAACAAGCCTTCCCAAACAGCTGCACAAGCTCCAAAACAACACTTAAGAAGCTCCAGAGCTCTGACCCTGGAAAAGACCAGCAGCAGAACAAGGTCCTGCCCTGAAGCTGTGGCTCATATACCCCGGGCCCCACCTGAGGCCCTCAGGCCCCACCCACCACCTTTCCCACAATCCCCTGGGTAAAGGGTGGGGCCAACCCCCAGAAGCATAAAAGCACCTGAAGGTGCAGCAGGTGTTGTTATTTGCTTTAAGTTTACTATTTACAAAGTAGTGAAGAGTGACCCTTGATAGAAAAAGCATTATCTGCTCCTCCCTTGCAGCTACACCTATTGCATCAATGACGTGTCCAGGTGAGCAATTAAGTTATTTTTTTATGGAATGTAAATAGAAAAAAAATAAACATCAGACTTATCTCTATAGAAAAGTAGCTTATTCAATGCAATGATAACATTATTATTAAAATTTATGTACTTGAGTGTCCTTCAAAAAAAAAATACAAACCCAAACACAATCTATTACTATGGGGTCATTCCTTATTTCTAGCAAGACCGTGTGTACTAACGAACTTCTGCCAGAACCCCTTTTTGGATGGGAGTGAATAACAAAACAGAATCAGATTCTATGAGAAAACTTTCTCAAAAACATTTTCCTCTGTGAAATAAGTTATTTATTGTAAATTGCTAGCAATTTAAAGTCATATTGATAATCTCATTTTGACCTGTTACTCAACAGCACTACTTGAGTCCCAAAATACAGAAAGCAACAAAAAAGCATGGAATTACAAGTCATGTATTTCCTGAACCTGCATAAAGCACCCTAATTAACATCTAAGTAGCTAGAACAAAAACAAATTTATATACATAAACTCATATTTTACAATAGGTATAAAAATGAGAAATTCTTCTTTATTTCAATGCCTCATGCCCATATAGACAGGTTTTATTCCATTTTTAAACACACATTCCCCCCATGAATTTTCAGGCATTTTTAGGTTGTGAACTGCCTCTTTTGGGGGGGACCCAGTGTGACAACCCACACCCCCCCGGAAAAGGTCTTCTTTTGACTTAGAAATACCATCTGGAGTACAATTACAGCCTGACATTAAAAAAAAAAAAACAAACTACACAAGCATCACACCCCACACAAAGCAGCTTTAACATCTTTGAGATGCAGTCTGCTTCACTACTGCTGAACAGCCCCTCCCACATAGCTCTGCTCATCCCAAAAAATCCCTTAATTAAAGAGCTGCCCACACCACCTGCTGATGGCTAACTTGATGGGAGTTGACTGTACCACCTTGGCCTCAACAGTCTCATTAGATCAATGTATTAACCATATACTCTTACTGCTGTTCCCCCTACCCCTGACTCTACAGCCCCAGGCAGCGCAGCTCCAAGCCAAACACACCCACGTGCAGCCCAACACCACACAGCACTAGAGACAACGTGACTCCAAGATGAGAGAAAACTCTCCACAAGAAGAGCGACTTTCAGACAAGAGATGCTGTCGGGCAAGAAGAGCGACTTTCAGACAAGAGATGCTGTCGGGCAAGAAGAGCGACTTTCAGACAAGAGATGCTGTCGGGCAAGAAGAGCGACAGGGCTGCAGCGCTGACACGACCAGGCTCTACAGCCAAGCCATAAAAGAGTCAAATGTAACGGACCATTCCAAGAAGTTCCTGTCAAAACGGAGATGACGTATGTGCAGGAAGCATGGCTTCAAGACCCGAGAACGTAAGGATGCAGGGAAGAAATCCCAGTGCGTAACAGCAGGTGGCTAGAACTGCTAGGGCTCAGAGAAGAGAGCTGCTCAGGCAGCCGGGAACGACGCTGCAGAAGAGGACCATTCAGAAACTCCTGAGAGGCAAGTCCTATCTGCACTTTAAAATTGTTATGCAAGAAAAGAAGTGCCCATTGGGCACTCTGCCAATTAGCACAGGCATTTGAGACCCTACAGGTGGTGCCCGAGGCACATGCTGTGCTCCTTGAGTGCAAAGAGAAATAAGGACACCAAAACTTAAGGAAAGTCCAAGACACAGAAGACAGAGCACACAAACTACACAACCAAAGACACAGGCCAGAACTGCCGTGCCCAGCACACACTAGCTTTGTGCTGAAAAGTAACCCACTCCCTTTACCTACTCAGAGGAGACTGCTCCCGCATAGCCCTCTGCTCTAGCCTGACTTTAAAACTCCTCCCTGAAACTGTCAACCTTGGCCCCCCTCCAGCACCTGTCCCTCTACTTCGCTTTCAGAGGGCCAGTGGTCTGAATTCATCCTTGACAAAAAAAAACACAACAAACAGCTAACTGATGTGTTCCTGCAGTCACCATGTTCCTCTTCATCAGCAAAACAAAAAGAAATCACAGCTCCAGCAGTGACCACCATGACAGTAGATGCCAACCTCTTCCACAACACCCTCATCCTCAGAGGTGCCATGGCAATCCACTCACCTGCTTCACGTCGATTCCAGTCGGAGGCTGCAGCAACAATTATTTATGGCACCTAAGATACCAACAAACACAAAATTACCATTGCATTTCTGCAAAATCATCAGTCCCGTGCTCCTCCTCCACACTGTCCAGCTCACCTCAAATGCAAGAGACTAGAACAGACCAGACCCTGTCGACACCCAAATCCAAATGCAAAACCGATATGACAGAGACTGATGAACCCACCTCCTTTTCCTAGCCAGCCCCCAGCGCCAAAACTTTAGAAACCCCTTCTCTTCTCCTTAACCGTCAGGGAAGGAGCCTCACTTCTTCCTGACAGCTCCCATCCTGTATTTGCAACCCTGAACCCCCTACGCCGGCTGCTTCTCAGGAGCAGCTCTTCTGAGCTGTGCCCTGCGTTTGGCAGGCACCTCCTATCTTCTGTCTTCCCACAGACTCTGGGCTCTGCATCAGACCCACAAAACAAATAATGTCCTGACACAATCTATGAGGGGCCTGCTGCCCGCTGCAAAAACTCTAGGTACACCGTGGCACTCCATGGGCAACGGGGAAAGGTGATGAGCCATGCCATACCCTGAATGACGCTATGCCTTACATCCCTGCTGCTTTCTTGAGAAATGCTAGTGCCATATATGCAGATGCATACAAAACGCTCACCCTAACCCCCATAAGATAATCTCATCATCAACCCAATTAAGAGAAACAATATCAGCAATCTACACAGCATACTGCAAAACTGGTGAAAAACCCACAGTTCTATCTTCAATAAAGTCAGAAATTCTAGGAAAATGCAGTGCTCCTAGAACAAAGAAAAGCATACTATTAAACCATCTGGGCACCCCTTAAACACTCATCACAAAGTTATGACCCGAAAAAAAAAGGAGCATACCAGTCAACTTTCTACCATACAGGCAGCTGGATGTTTACTGCTCCCGAAGGTCTCAGCTCAGCCTTCTCACCTCTGCCTCCCTAAATGCCGAAACACGCCTGCCCAAACAGCTGAGCCTGTCCCAAAGCTGCAGCAAAGGGAGGGACCAGCAGAGCACCCACCCCACGGGGCCCAGCAGCAGAATGAGCTCCTGAGCCCGGGCTGGGGCTCGTGTACCCCGGGCCCCGCCCACCGCCCTCAGGCCCCGCCCACCGCCCTTCCCACAATCCCCTGGGAAAGGGGCAGGGCCAACCCCCAGAAGACGTGAAGGCGGGTGGCAGCGGGAGCAGCAGCTTCGCTTCTCCTGCCTTAAGTTCCCAGCAGGCGAAGCGCCTCCCCTTTTTATTTCCATTTGGGACTAACCTCTGGTGATTCTCTTACCGCTTTTGTGTGATTTCTGTCCAGTTGTTGCTGTGGAGAAGAGAGCTCTGCAGGGGTTGCATTATTTTTGCGATCTTCAGATATTTTTGTGGTTAACTGATAATCGTGTTTTATCGTTTTGGAAGAGTGTTGGAAGCATATGATTTCCAGAAGACTTATGAGCATTTACGGGCTCCTGGAGGACTAAAGTGCCATAGAGATGCGCATCGGAGGACTGAGGGGGCACTTCCGGGGTCCTGGAGGACCGAAGTGCCACGGAGACGCGCGTCGGAGGACTGAGGGGGCACTTCCGGGGTCGTGGAGGACCGAAGTGCCACGGAGACGCGCGTCGGAGGACTGAGGGGGCACTTCCGGGGTCGTGGAGGACCGAAGTGCCACGGAGACGCGCGTCGGAGGACTGAGGGGGCACTTCCGGGGTCGTGGAGGACCGAAGTGCCACGGAGACGCGCGTCGGAGGACTGAGGGGGCACTTCCGGGGTCCTGGAGGACCGCGGGGTCACGTAGATGGAAACCCGGAAAACTGCCGGGCACTGACGGGGCCGCGGTAACGCGTAAGAGCCGATGCGGAGGGGCCGATGGCCGCTCTGGAGGCCGGGCGGGCGGCACCGATGCCGCTCCAGGTGGCGCGGAGCTCGCCAGAGTCCCGGCGGTCCTGGTTCGCCCTCCGGCCGCCGCTCTCTTGAGGCTGCGGCCGGACGGGCCTCCGCGAAGCCGCGCCTGCGCACGAGCTGCGGAACCCACGCGGCGCCGGCGGCGGGGGCCGAGGGGGGCCGGGAGGCGCGGGCACTGCGCATGCGCCGCCCCCCACCTGCAGGACGCGCCTTCAGCCGCCAGGCGGCAGCACCCGCCCCGGTATTGACACACATCTGTACGTTTAGGGAATTTACGTTGCCCGTTTCCTACGTTAACGCTTTTGATACCGAATATCTATTTAGGCTGTCTGCCTACACACCTAGTTTGACACTAATATCTTTTTATAAACGCATCTAAGTATTTTTATATTCTAGGATCTTTCATATAACACAGAATCACAGAATCCTTAGAGACAGAGGTTTTTATTTTGAACTTTTACATACATAATTTATATATATGTATATTTCTCATTCCCTATTTCAATGCATCCTGCCCATAGTTACAGGTTTTCACATTTTTTAATGCATCCCAAGAATTTTCAGACATTCTGGGGCTGCGACCCACTTCTTTTGGGGGGGCAACTCCACGTAACCCCCCCCCCATCTCCCACTCACCTGCTCCTCTGCTGCATCATCGCTGCCCCAGTGACATCGGGGTGCCCCAAATGACACCATCACCCCCCAAGACACACACACACAGACACCCTTCTATTCACCCCAAAAAAAGGCTTAAAACGCCCAGACCCAGGGCTGGCCCCTTCTCCTCAGGGGGGCTCCGCCACCGGCTGCAAACCTGGGCTGGGGCATCTCTCGAGCAGCACGAGACGCCTACGACGAGGCACCTGGAAAACAAAAATCCCCAATTATAGCTCAGCATCCCAAAAAAACAGCACAGAAGAGAGCAGAGGAATTCCGTCAGACGGAGGGACGGGACAGGAGCTGGGGAAACAGCTCAGCTCGAAATACAGCACAGCCTTCAAAAGCCAGCGCCATTTGAACTCTTAAAAGTCAGGATTAAGACTAATCAGTGCCATTTTGAACACGTTCTTAGCATAAGGGCGAACCCTCCGGCTGGTGCTGGGAAACACCTGGCCCTTTCCCTTTCACTGAGAAGGTGTGCATGAAGTTTACATCCACCCAGTGAAAATACTTACCCTGTGAAAGTACTTGGCTTTCCTTCGGCGCTAATTTAACTTGCACAGCTGTGAACGGATACTATTAAACTATCCGTCTCCAAAATACACAGCTATGATTTGACCACGGCGGGTTTTTTGTGTGCTACACGAGGAGGAGGAGGGACATCGGGGCAGCGGCGCTGCCCGAGAGAGACACTACTGGCTGCCGGGAAAAGGCGGCACTGAAAGCCAGACAGAAGTACTTCAGAGCACTCTGCCAAAAAAACGGGGGGAAAACCGTGTAACATTCAGTTGTCTCTCCTTTTAAACATTTCGAACAAATACCTAACTGCCCAGGTACACCTCATAAATTGTACACTACAGCCGTTTAGGCGGCTGCAGTTTAAACTACGCAAGTCAGTTTGTCGATTATACAACTCTCACTTTTTTTTTTTTAGCTTCATTTAACATAGAAAAATCAGTGAGAGAAAAAACTCCTCCAAATGGTTTTACTTTTGGGGGCGGGGAATCAAATCGCCGGCGCCGCGATCCGTAGGGCTACCAAAAAGGACCGGCAGATTCGCGAATGCTTTTGGCTGTGCTGAAGGCGCAGAGGAACGCGTTTTTATGGTATCTCGACTGTTCCAACCGAGAACCCAAAGGCCGGCGATGCCAGCAACTGGGGGGAGACGCGCGGCACTTGGGCCTGCGGAAGGAAATGAACTTCCTCCCGAGGTTACAGAAAAAGGACATTGTTGAAGCCGTAACTCACCAAAACCACAACCAAAACCACAGGATTCGCCGTCACGAGTTAAACGCTGCTGATGCTTCACGGCAAAGCCTGGAGAACACAGAGAGGCGATGCCCGTTTGTCCCGTTTTGTCCATGTCTCCTCTTTGACCTCAATCGCCTTTAGGACAGATGCCAGTATCTCAGTGAGGTTTTCGAGTACCGCTGTGAAATATTTTAAAGACTTATTGACTGAGAAAGCATAAAGTTTTTATCGTGAAAGCAAAGCCTGCTTCTTCTGGACATGTGAACTCTTACAAACAGTTCCTTCCCTCTTCTAGTACAGAATTATTTTCACAGTATCGTTTGACAGTGAGCACCCAGAAAGAGAAGAATATGCTTTCAGGAAGAGAAAAATAAATGGAGGGAAGTAAGCTTTGCAGAGGCGTAACGTGCTCCAGGACAGACTTTATTTTGTTTTTAGGATTGTGAGGGACGGACTGTAAATTCCCTGCCGAGGGGCAGGAGCCCCTCCAAGCCTTCAGTGGAACGCCTCAAACACTCGCAAGGAAATAAATAACGCAGGCCTGGCCTTCAAACAGCTGATGAGGCTCACACTTCTGGCGGCTGAAAGTGTGGGAGAACTGTCTTGTGAAGACAGGTCGGTTCTGCCACTCGTGCCGTGAGCTCGCTCGTTCTCAGTTCTCGAGGCCGTTGTGTCCCATGAGTGACCTTTGCTTCATTATCCGCGAAACGCACGTGAAAGCGCACGCCCTGCATGTGCTAATGAAGATTACAGAGATCACGCTAAACATGTGTGACCATGGCACTCGTCTCTCCACCCAAATCATGGCACACGTCACCGGGGAGAAGGGAGAAACCTGAGCTGAGCCCGTCCTCAGCAAGGAGGGCGGACCGTGCTGATTCAGCAAACGTAAAAGGGGAAAATAAGTGCCCCGAGGGAACAAAAAAGAAACAAAAGAAATAGATAGTGCCTGGGAAGATTCTTCCCAAGAAAGAAGAAGATTATGCCTGGGAAGAATCCCTGAAAAAGACGCTGGAACCAGGACCCGCGATCTCTTTATCTCTGTCTTTTTCTCTGTCTTTTCCTCTCTCTGTCCCTCAGTTTCTCTTTTCTCTTGGAATTGTTAAGTAACAGTTAGAGCTGTGAAGTGATGACCTTAAGATGACCTTAAGTACGACCTTAAGCACCGCTTGCCATAAGTTGTCCTACACCTGGTGTTAACTAACACAATGTACACCCCAACACCTGCCATAATTTTTTATATACCTAACCAATTATTGTGGGCTTGTTAAGATCTATACTAACCATTTTGGTAAGCTAATAAATGTTTCTGTATGGACCTTGAGATTTATCTCACCTTAGTCCGTGCCGCTGAGAATTTACAAATCTGAAGTCACTTACCCTCCCCTCTTTCCTGACAGCGGGAAGCGACAAGGATTTTGTTAAAATATTTCACAGAAAAACTATAGGAGGAGTGCTGGCACATCCTTCCCGTTAACTTCAGAGTCCACACTACAAGTACCTCAGGAAAAAAGCAGACGCGCATCGCAGACGCACCTCGTACTCGCAGAGCACTCCGCATTCTTTCCGTCTGTCCTGTACCATCACGGCAGAAGGAAGGGCGACCACGGAGAAACGCTGGCAGCTGGAATTCTGCCAAGACAGGAAAAAAACTTCTGGCGTAAAGCTAGGTGGCACTCTAAAGCGTCCTTCTTTCGTGAAGGTCTGTGAAGACTGCAGCCAACGGAGGCTCCTGACGAGTGGGACACGGCCCCAAAGCCTGGGACTCACCGCAGCTCCTGCTTTCAGCGCTGCCCACAGAATTTTCCAGTTCAGGTGCCTCTCTCTTTCTCTGTCCCTTCCTCTTCTGCAGCGCTGGTCACTTGACCATCCTCCACCTAAGAGAACACAGCGGTGTCTTACAGCTCTTGCGATATGAAGCTTCCCAGATGTGCAGCCTTGCACGCACACAACCCTTCCCCATGGCCATACCGTGATTTTGGATACGCGTACGGACCCTGCGGTACATATCAGCAATCTGGTCTGCTGAGGACAACTCAGAGGGGACCCTTCCTCACCCAGAAATGCTTGGCTGTCTCTTCCCTGCCGCAGGAAGCACCTTCTGGCTCAATCACCTTGATGTTGTTCTCTGGCTGTTTCACGTTTTTCAAGCATCTTAAGCTTCACCCACAGCAGCTCCTGTTCAAAGCCAGTAAACGTCCACCAGTCCCAGGTCGCCCACACCAGGAGGGAGAACGGGGCTGAACGGAGACAGCCCAGGCAAGTCTGTGGCAAAGGCAGCCCACGACAACCCCGGGGAGGAGCGGACAACCGCGGCCTCCGGGAGAGAAAGAGAAGGGGCAGCAGTTCCCCGACCACTCGCCCCAGCGGGAGCCCCCCCTGCAGCAGGAGCTCCTGGAGACGCTGCTTTCCCCACCCGGATGCTCCTGGCACCTGCATCGAGAGGCGACCAAGCGCAGCCAGGGGCGGCCGCCGCTGTCGGGAACAGGACGGGGGGAGGACATCTGCCGGCAGTGCCTCGGCTGGGGAGGAGGGCCGGGGCCCATCTCCTCGCAAAGGAACAGGGAGCGGGGGGGCTGCGGGCCCGGGAGCAGGGGGGGGCCGGCCCGGGAGCAGGGGGGGGCCGGCCCGGGAGCCCGGGGATGCAGGGGGAGAACCGTCCCGATGGGGGGGGACGCGAGGGGGGGAGCGAGGGGGGGTCCGAGCCGGAGGACGCGGCGGGGGGGGCCGGGGCCGGGGCCGGCCTGGGAGCCCGGGGACGGGACGCAGGGGGGGAACCGTCCCGGGAGCGGGGGGGTCCGAGCCAGAAGACGCAGGGGGGGTCCAAGCCGGAGGACGGGGGGTGTGGGGCCGGGGCCAGGCTGGGAGCCCGGGGACGCGGGGGGGGGACGCGGGGAGGGGGGGAACCGTCCCAGGAGCGGGGGGGGGTCCGTCCCGGGAGCGGGGGACGCCTACCATCCTCCCGCCCGACGGAAACGCGGCCGGCAGACGCCGCTCCCCACGTGACCACCCGGAAGTAACGTACCGGAAAATACTTCGCAGGCTGGCGCGGCGGCGCGACGTGGGCGCCGGTGGCGCCGAGGCTGACGGCCGCCGCAAAGCCCGCAGCCCCACGGGCTGTGGGGCCACGCGAGCGGCTGCCAAAGAGCTTTCCAACGAGGCACGGCTTTCCCTCCTGGCTCTTCGGGCGTGGGAGCTGTCGCCAGAGCCGCGGCCCTACTGCAAAATGCTTCGCAGGTTGGTGCGGCAGCGCCACGTGGGCGCCGGTGGAGGCGAGGCTGACGGCCGCCGCAAAGCCCGCAGCCCCACGTGCTGTGGGGCCACGCGAGCGGCTGCCAAAGAGCTTTCCAACGAGGCACGGCTTTCCCTCCTGGCTCTTCGTGATTGGGAGCTGTCGCCAGAGCCACGGCCCTACCGGAAAATGGTTCGCAGGCTGGCGCGGCGGAGCCACGTGGGCGCCGGTGGCGGCGAGGCTGACGGCCGCTGCAAAGCCCGCAGCCCCACGGGCTGTTTTGCCAGGCGAGCGGCTGCCAAAGAGCTTTCCAACGAGGCACAGCTTTCCCAGCTGGCTCTTCGGGCATGGGAGATGTCGCCAGAGCTGCGGCCCTACCGGAAAATGCTTTGCAGGCTGGCGCAGAGGCGCCACGTGGGCGCCGGTGGCGCCGAGGCTGACGGCCGCCGCAAAGCCCGCAGCCCCACGGGCTGTGGGGCCACGCGAGCGGCTGCCAAAGAGCTTTCCAACGAGGCACGGCTTTCCCTCCTGGCTCTTCGGGCGTGCGAGCTGTCGCCAGAGCCGCGGCCCTACCGCAAAATGCTTCGCAGGCTGGCGCGGCTGCACCTGGTGGGCGCCGGTGGCACCGAGGCTGACGGCCGCCACAAAGCCCGCAGCCCCACGGGCTGTGGGGCCACGGAAGAGGCTGCCAAAGAGCTTTCCAACGAGGCACGGCTTTCCCTCCTGGCTCTTCGGGCGTGGGAGCTGTCGCCAGAGCCGCGGCCCTACCGGAAAATGCTTCGCAGGCTGGCGCGGCGGAGCCACGTGGGCGCGGGTGGCGGCGAGGCTGACGGCCGCTGCAAAGCCCGCAGCCCCACGGGGTGTTTCGCCAGGCGAGCAGCTGACAAAGAGCTTTCCAACGAGGCACGGCTTTCCCTCCTGGCTCTTCGGGCGTGGGAGCTGTCGCCAGAGCTGCGGCCCTACCGGAAAATGCTTCGCAGGCTGGCGCAGAGGCGCCACGTGGGCGCCGGTGGCGGCGAGGCTGACGGCCGCCGCAAAGCCCGCAGCCCCACGGGCTATTTCGCCAGGCGAGCGGCTGCCAAAGAGCTTTCCAACGAGGCATGGCTTTCCCTCCTGGCTCTTCGGGCGTGGGAGCTGTCGCCAGAGCCGCGGCCCTACCGCCAAATGCTTCGCAGGCTGGCGCGGCTGCACCTGGTGGGCGCCGGTGGCACCGAGGCTGACGGCCGCCGCAAAGCCCGCAGCCCCACGGGCTGTGGGGCCACGCGAGCGGCTGCCAAAGAGCTTTCCAACGAGGCACGGCTTTCCCTCCTGGTTCTTCGGCCGTGGGAGCTGTCGCCAGAGCCGCGGCCCTACCAGAAAATGCTTCGCAGGCTGGCGCAGCTGCACCTGGTGGGCGCCGGTGGCGGGGAGGTTGACGGCCGCCACAAAGCCCGCAGCTCCACGGGCTCTGGGGCCACGCGAGCGGCTGCCAAAGAGCTTTCCAACGAGGCATGGCTTTCCCTCCTGGCTCTTCGTGATTGGGAGCTGTCGCCAGAGCCGCGGCCCTACCGGAAAATGCTTCGCAGGCTGGTGCGGCGGCGCCACGTGGGCGCCGGTGGCGGCGAGGCTGACAGCCGCCGCAAAGCCCGCAGCCCCACGGGCTGTTTTGCCAGGCGAGCGGCTGCCAAAGAGCTTTCCAACGAGGCACAGCTTTCCCTCCTAGGTCTTCGGGCGTGGGAGCTGTCGCCAGAGCCGCGGCCCTACCGGAAAATGCTTCGCAGGCTGGCGCGGCGGCGCCACGTAGGCGCCGGTGGCGCTGAGGCTGACGGCCGCCGCAGAGCCCGCAGCCCCACGGGCTGTGGGGCCACGCGAGCGGCTGCCAAAGAGCTTTCCAACGAGGCACGGCTTTCCCTCCTGGCTCTTCGTGCTTGGGAGCTGTCGCCAGAGTCGCGGCCCTACCGGAAAATGCTTCGCAGGCTGGTGCGGCGGCGCCACCTGGGCGCCGGTGGTGGCGAGGCTGACGGCCGCCGCAAAGCCCGCAGCCCCACGGGCTGTGGGGCCACGCGAGCGGCTGCCAAAGAGCTTTCCAACGAGGCATGGCTTTCCCTCCTGGCTCTTCGGGCGTGGGAGCTGTCGCCAGAGCCGCGGCCCTACCGGAAAATGCTTCGCAGGCTGGAGCGGCTGCACCTGGTGGGCACCGGTGGCACCGAGGCTGACGGCCGCCACAAAGCCCGCAGCCCCACGGGCTGTGGGGCCACGCGAGCGGCTGCCAAAGAGCTTTCCAACGAGGCATGGCTTTCCCTCCTGGCTCTTCGGGCGTGGGAGCTGTCGCCAGAGCCACGGCCCTACCGGAAAATGCTTCGCAGGCTGTCGTGGCTGCGCCAGGTGGGCGCCGCTGGCGCCGAGGCTGACGGCTGCCGCAAAGCTTGCAACCCCACGGGCTGTGGGGTCACGCGAGCGGCTGCCAAAGAGCTTTCCAACGAGGCACGGCTTTCCCTCCTGGCTCTTCGGGCGTGGGAGCTGTCGCCAGAGCCACAGCCCTACCGGAAAATGCTTCGCAGGCTGGTGCAGCGGCACCACGTGGGCGTCGGTGGCGGCGAGGCTGACGGCCGCCGCAAAGCCCGCAGCCCCACGGGCTGTTTTGCCAGGCGAGCGGCTGCCAAAGAGCTTTCCAACGAGGCATGGCTTTCCCTCCTGGCTCTTCGGGCGTGGGAGCTGTCGCTAGAGTCGCGGCCCTACCGGAAAATGCTTCGCAGGCTGGCGCGGCTGCACCTGGTGGGCGCCGGTGGCACCGAGGCTGATGGCCGCCACAAAGCCCGCAGCCCCATGGGCTGTGGGGCCACACGAGCGGCTGCCAAAGAGCTTTCCAACGAGGCACGGCTTTCCGTCCCTGCTCTTCGGGTGTGGGAGCTGTCGCCAGAGCCGCGGCCCTACCGGAAAATGCTTCGCAGGCTGGCGCGGCGGCGCCATGTGAGCGCCGGTGGCGCCGAGGCTGACTGCCGCCTTAAAGCCCGCAGCCCCACGGGCTGTGGGGCCACGCGAGAGGCTGCCAAAGAGCTTTCCAACGAGGCACGGCTTTCCCTCCCTGCTCTTCGGGCTTCGGAGCTGTCGTCAGAGCCGCGGACATACCGGAAAATGCTTCGCAGGCTGGTGCAGCGGTACCACGTGGGCGCCGGTAGCGCCGAGGCTGACGGCCGCCGCAAAGCCCGCAGCCCCACGGGCTGTGGGGCCACGCGAGCGGCTGCCAAAGAGCTTTCCAACGAGGCACGGCTTTCCCTCCTGGCTCTTCGGGCGTGGGAGCTGTCGCCAGAGCCGCGGCCCTACCGGAAAATGCTTCGCAGGCTGGCGTGGCGGTGCCATGTGGGCGCCGGTGGTGCTGAGGCTGACGGTCTCCGGAAAGCCTGCAGCCCCACGGGCTGTGGGGCCACGCAAGCGGCTGCCAAAGAGCTTTCCAACGAGGCACGGCTTTCCCTCATGGCTCTTCGGGCGTGGGAGCTGTCGCCAGAGCCGCGGCTCTACCGGAAAATGCTTTGCAGGCTGGCGCGGCGGCGCCACGTGGGTGCCGGTGGCGCCGAGGCTGACGGCCGCCGCAAAGCCCGCAGCCCCACGGGCTGTGGGGCCACGCGAGCGGCTGCCAAAGAGCTTTCCAACAAGGCACGGCTTTCCCTCCTGGCTCTTCGGGCGTGCGAGCTGTCGCCAGAGCCGCGGCCCTACCGCAAAATGCTTCGCAGGCTGGCGCGGCGGCGCCACGTGGGCGCCGGTGGCGCCGAGGCTGACGGCCGCCGCAAAGCCCGCAGCCCCACGGGCTGTGGGGCCACGCGAGCGGCTGCCAAAGAGCTTTCCAACAAGGCACAGCTTTCCCTCCTGGCTCTTCGGGCGTGCGAGCTGTCGCCAGAGCCGCGGCCCTACCGCAAAATGCTTCGCAGGCTGGCGCAGCAGCGCCACGTGGACGAATGGTACGTGATGGTACGTTATGAGAATGGACTGTTGAGGCCACTAAGATGGACGTGCAGGAAGCCTGCCTTCAAGACCTAAGAACGTAACGACGCAGGGAAGACATCCCAGTCGCGGAATTGGGCTGTCTGGAAACTTCTGAGACAAGACCAATGCACACTTTAAGATGCTAACTCAAGAACAGTGGCAGCCAAATGGTGCTATGCCCACGGGCCCGAGCGTTCGAGACCCTAAGGATAATGCCTGGGGCCCCACATGATGCTCCTGGAGCTCAAAGATGACCTCGAGACCCAGGAAAGGGCTAAGATACACAACACAGACCACATGAATGACATGACAACATGCACAGGCTAGAACTGCCCTGCCCAGGACGCGCTAGCGTCACACTGAACAGTAAGCCGCATCGTTTACCTTCCCAAATATGACTGTGCCCCAGGACAGCACTCGCCACTACGCTAACATCAAAGACCCCATTTTGCAATTGTCCACCTCGGCCCCTCTCCGGCGCCTGCCTGTCAACTTAGCTTTTAGAGGGCCAGGCATCTGACTCCTTCTTCGATGCGGTCCGCAAAAACCAGCCACCCGATACATTTCCACAGTCACCAGGTTCCTCCTCTTCCTCTGCAAAAGGAAAAGAAAAAATAGTCCCAGAGGCAGCCACAGCACAAGCAATAAGCATCTTGAGAGGAGATGCCAACCTCTTCCACGACACACTCAGCCTCACGAACGCTGTGGCATTCTGCTTGCCCACTCCACGCCTATTCCGGAGTCCAAGGCTGCGGTGATAGTTATTCACAGCACCTAAGAGACCAAGAAACACAGCATTACCACTTCGCTTCTGCCAAACCGCCACACCATCAACTCTTATCTTCTGTCTTCCCCACAGACTCCGGGCTCTGCTGCAGACCCACAGAGTCAGCAAAGCCCTGACCTGACCTACACCAGGGGCCTGCTGCAAGCCGCAAAGGCTCCAGGGACACGGCAGTACCCTGCGTACTGTGGGGCAAAGTGAACAGGCACCCCACAGCCTGAAAGAGGTTATACCTTACGGCCCTGCTGCTTTCCTGTGAAATGTGAAAACTCCATCTACGGCTGCAGACAAGATGCTCACCTGGTCCCTGCGTAGTAATCTCATCTGCCCAATTTAGAAAAATTCTATCGGTGTCTTACCTGGGATACGGCAAAGCCGGTGGAAAAAAAAACCCTCCCCAAGAAAGGTCCATCTTCAATACACTCAGGGATTCCAGGAAAATACCCGTGCCTGGAAAATAGAAAACTATACCCTTAAACCATCTCGCTGCCGCTGAAACACTCATTACAACAGGACTCAGCCTGACTGCAACAATTCTTATAGCCCACTCCTTCCTTTACCTTGCCCGTTGGTCCACCTGGCCTCCATACTGTGGGGCTGCCGCCTTGAGGCTTGCGCACACCAAAACCAAAGGACTTTTAGAACTTCACCCACAATACAACACCTGAAAGAACTGTGATTTCAGACCCACCCAGCCCCACCCACCCCCAAGCTACTCACCTTGTCACACTCAGCCCCTGTGCCCATATCGAATATTGCTCATTGCTTCAAATTGAAAAAAAAATAGGATACCGTAGTGTAGTTGTAGAGTCACCGGGCACATCTTCCCTCTCAGACCACTCACCGACCCAACTTCTTACCGCATGCCACTCGGCTCTCCTGCATTGCTCGATATAGCTTGTTCCTCATGCATCTGATAAAACAATATTGAACTGATAACCTGAGTGCAGAGCGATACCTCCATAATACCAAAAGCCTTGTTCCAATTTAGAAATACCATCTCAGCTCCAACTACAGCCTACCATTAAAAAACCCACTGAATTTAAGGCCCACACAAAGCACCCTTAACGTCTTTGAAATGCAGTCTCCTTCAGAACTGCTGAACAGCCCCTCCCACATAGCTCTGCTCTTCCCCGTAACACATGGCCATACAACATGCTGATGTCTACTCCATCTGAGGCGATTGTACCGCCCTGGCCTCAGCAGCCTAGGCAGATCCACATACTAACTGTAGACTCTTATCACTGTTTCCACCTACCCCTGACTCTTCATCCCCGGGCAGGGTGGCTCCGAGCCAAACACACACAAGCACAGACCAACACTACACAGAATACTACAAACAATGCACCACAAAGATGAGAGAAAACTCTCTGCAAGAAGAATGACACCAGGATGGAAGTCACCACCAGGCAAGAAGACCTGTGGGTCCATGATGGTGATGTGAAGAGGCTCTATGGAACTCCCTGAAACCAAGTGTACAATGTCATGGTCCGTGATAAGAAGAGACTCTCCAAAATGAGAGGATGTGTGCAGGAAGCCTGACTTCAAGACCTAAGAACATAACGATGCACGGCAGAAATCCCAGAAGTCCCTGAAAATGGACTGCTTAGTGAGCAGAACTGCTCATGCAACCAGGAACAACTCTGCAAAAGAGGACCAACCAGAAACTTCCCAGACTTGACAGCAATCCAATATTTAAGCTTGTAACGCAACAAGAAAAGCATTGCCCAATTGATGCTCTGCCAATATGGACAGACATTTGAGGCCACAGGGGCTGCGACCGAGGTGCATGCTGTTGTCCTTCAGCACAAAGGGCAACAAGGACATAGAGAATCCGGGAAGGTCTAAGACACAGAAGACAGACGACATCAACTACGCAACAACAGACACAGGCTGGAACCGCCCTGCCCGGCACAACCTAGCATCATACCGAAGACTAACCCGCTCCCTTTACCTGTCCTGAGGGGACCACTCCTGGAAACGCCTCTGCTCTACACTAACTTTAAAACCCCTCCCTGCAATTGCCAACCTTGTCCCCTCCCTCCCCCAACCCCACTCCAGTGCTAGTCCCTCAACTTATCTTTTAGAGGGCCGGGAGTCTGACTCCATCCTCAACAAGGAAAACCACAATCAGACAACGAGATGAATCCTTCAGTCTTCAGGTTCTTCATCATTTACAAAAGAGTCCACACACAACAGTGTGGTCAGTCAGCAACGCATCAGGCAACACAGACCCTTCCTCCAACAACCCGCTCCTCAGAGGGCTCTTGCCTTCTGCTCACTTGCACTGTGGAAACTCCAAAGTCGGATGCTGCAGCTGTGTCTGAGCTGGTAGAGGCATGATACATTAACAACCGCAAAACAACAGAAGAACTGCAAAGAATAAGTGTATTTTTGTTACATGGCCAACAGAGGAATTCCAAAAGCGGCACACGGGCAAAGGCACACAAGCAACACTGTAGGTGCTGCAGAGCTCAGTCGATGCTAACGGATCACCAAACACCCTGTTTTCACTGGTCTATCAGGGATTGACATAGGTAGAGTTTACCACTGTGCTTCGATCTTTCCATGGCAGAGCAGGGGTCTCAAGCGTGTTCCTTAGGGTGCTTCTGAGTCTACAACAGGCCTCTTATAAGTCAACAGGTGTTCTACTTGTTAAGCACAGAAGACTGAACACCACTTAAGATACAAATGTTTTTCTACACCCCATCCTTAGAGTGACCTCTAAGTCACTTGAGTGTGTCTAGAGGCCTCCTCACCAACATTCCCTTTTCACCGCCCCCCCACAGGCTATCTTTGATTATGGCATCTAAGAGACCAAGACACAGATAATTGTCATTGCACTTGCAAGTAATCACCAGCCCCATACACCTCCTCTCTACTACCCAGCTCACCTAAAATGCTCATCCGGTTCCACAGGCCAACCACACGTACCTGAAAACTGAAGACAAGCACTCCACTGAGCTGCCACGTAGTATTCTGCTGCTAGACACCAACTGTACCTACAAATACCTCACCTGTTTGAGTCCCTTATCAGCATGTGGCATCACCCCTCTGAGTCTGGGTGTGGCACCTGCAAAAACCCAAGCAAAACAGTACATGCTGAGATACTGCCCAAATCCATAGCCTGCACAAACCAATTCCCTTCTCCCATCCCTTTACCTTGACAGCTTGCTGGCCCATCTTCTGTCAGGTTGGGTTGCCACCTGGAGGCTTGCACACCACCTGCAAAATCCACATCAAACAGGTTGCTTAAAACTTGACCCACAATATAACACCTGGAAAAATAACTGCAACTTCAGCCCATCGTTTACCTTGCCCTAGTCATCCTCAGCAGCCAAATCCAACATTGCTTCAAGCTCCAAACTGAAAAAATATATTACCATAACGCAGTCATAGATCCACACATCCCACCTTAGCTCTAATACCACCCACTGACCCCCTTTTTACGATGCACCCTTCGGCTCTATGTTGCTCTGCACATCTTGTCCCTCGTGCATCTGATAAAACTGTATCAAACCAGTCAGCTGGATGCAGATCAATACCTTCATAATGCCAAAATTCTTCTTCCTATTTAGAAATACTATCTTGGCTGTAACTACAGCCTATCATTAAAAACCCCATTAACTTTAAGCCCCACACAAAACAGCCCTGACATCTTTGAGATGCAATCTCCTTCACTATTGAACAACCCCTCCCACATAGCTCTGCTCTTCCCATAAAATAATTAATAAGAACCTGTCCACACAGCCTGCTGATGGCTACTCCGAGATGACTGTAAAAACCTTTATCTCAGTCTAAGCAGATCCACATATTAATCACAGACTCTTATCGGTACTCCTCCTACCCCTGACACTACATCCCCAGGCAGGGCAGCCCCGAGCCAAACACATATATGCACAAACCAACACTACACAGAACACTACAAACAACGTGCCTCTAAAATGAGAGAAAACTCTCAGCAAGAAAAATGGCACTTATGAGAGAAAAATCTCATCAAGAGGAATGCATGGAAGTCACCCTTGAGCAAGAAGGCCTGCGGGCCCCTGATGGTGACGTGAAGAGGCTCTAGGGAAGTGCTAGGAAATGGGCAGAATGACATGGCCCAAGACAAGGAGTGACTCTCAGAACTGAGAGGACATATGCACAGGAAGCCCGGCTTCAAGACCTCAGCACATAATGACGCATCTCAGAAGTTTCCAGACAACCCACTTCTATGACTGGGACTTCTTCCCTGCAGGACCAATCTACGCTTTAAGTGTGTAACACAAGAAGAGCAGCAGCCAATTGGTGCTATGCCCACAGGTGCAGGCATTTGAGATGCTAGGGATGGCGCCTGAGGCGCTGTGCCGTGTTACTTGAGCTTAAGGACAACATCGAGACCCAAGAGAGGTCTTAGACACAGAACACAGAGCACACAAATGACACAACAGACACTGGCCGGAACTACCCTGCCCAGGACGCACTAGCATCATGCTGAACAGTAAGCCGCATCCTTTACCTGCCCAAAGGGGACTGTGCTCCAGGACAGCCCTCGCCACTACGCTAACTTCAAAGGCCCCTTTTTGCAACTGTCAACCTTGTCGCCTTGGCCCTTCTCTGGCACCAGTCTCTCAACTTAGCTTTTGGAGGGCCGGGGGTCCAAATCCATCCTTGACACAATCCACAGAAAACAGCCATCTGATATGTTCCTGTGGCCACGAGGTACCTCCTTCTTCCTCTGCAAAAGAAAAAAAAAACATAAATCCCAAAAGCAATGACAGCATCAGCAATAAGCATCTTGAGATGCCACCCTCTTCCATAACACCCGCATCCTCCTGAACACTGTGATGTTCCACTTGCCTGCTCTGTGCCAATTCCAGAGTCTGAGGCTGCAGCAACAATTATTGACGGCACCTAGGATACCAAGAAACACGTTATCATTGCACTTTGCCAAATCACCAGTCCCATGCTCATCCTCAATACTATCCAGCTCACCTCAAATACAAGAACCTAGAAGAGACCAGATCCTGTTGACACCCAAACCCAATGGCGAAACCTGTCTGAGAAAGACACGTGAACCTGCCTCCCTTTTCTAGTCATCCCTCGGTGCTAAAAATTTAGGACCCCTCTTTCTTCTCCTGAACTGTCAGGGAAGGAGCCCAACTTCTTCCCGACAGCTCCCACCCTCTATTTGCCAGCCTGAACCCTCTGCATCAGCTGCTCCTCTGGAACTGCTCTTCTGAACCCTGCTCTGCGTTTGGTGGGCACCTCTTATCTTGTGTCTTCCCTTACACTCTGGGCTCTGCTACAGACCCACAAAGTCAGTGAAGCCCTGACCTGACCTAGCAGGGGCCTGCCACAAGCTGCAAAGGCTCTACAGACACCATGACACTCTGCACACCATTAGGGAAGACAACAAGCTGTCCCATACCCTGAACAGCAGCATGCCTTACATCCCTGCTGCTTCCTCAAAGCACTAAAAGTCCATATATAAACACATACAAGACATTCACCCTAACTCCTACTCAAAAATTTCATAACTGGCCCAATTAGAGGTAATAAAAACAACTGCTTAGAGAGTGTAGAGCAAAACTAGAGAAAAACACAGAATTCTACCTTCAATAAAGTCCAGAATTACAGTAAAACACACAGCACCTGGAATAAAAAAAAGGAGAGACATACTATTAAACCACCTAGCCACACTAAACACTCATTGCAAAACTACTGATCTGAGGAAAAAAAAAAAAAAAAAACAGAGAAGGAACATACAAGTCAATTTTCTACTATATATAGCATCAAACCTTACATTGTCTGAAAAGTCTTACCTCAAATTTCTTACCTATACTAATCTTAATGTTAAAAAAGACTTGCCCAAACACCTGAACAAGCTCCAAAGTTATACTTAAGCACCTGCAAACTCCCATCCTGGAGAAGGCCAGCAGCAGAATGAGCTCCTGAGGGGAGGCTGGGGCTCATATACCCCGGGCCCCGCCCACTGCCCTCAGGCCCCCACCCACTGTCCTTCCCACAATCCCCTGGAGAAAGGGGCGGAGACAACCCCCCCAGAAGACATAAGGGCGGCCACAGGAGCAGCAGCTGTTTTTCTTCTGCCTTAACTTGTCAGCAGGCAAAGCACCACCTTTTTTTATTTCTATTTGGGAGTTACCTCTAGTGATTCTCTTACCACTTTTGTTTGGTTTCTGTCCAGTTGTTGCTGTGGAGAGGAGAGCTCTGCAGGGGCTGCTTTATTTTTGCGATCTTCAGATATTTTTGTGGTTAACCGTTAATCGTATTTTGTGGTTTTGTAAAAGTGCTGGAAGCATATGATTTCCAGAAGACTGATGAGCATTTCTGGGGTCCTGGAGGACTAAAGTGCCATAGAGACGCGCGTCGGAGGACTGAGGGGGCACTTCCGGGCTCCTGGAGGACTAAAGCGCCATAGAGACGCGAGTCGGAGGACTGAGGGGGTCCTGGAGGACTAAAGCGCCATAGAGACGCGAGTCGGAGGACTGAGGGGGTCCTGGAGGACTAAAGTGCCATAGAGACGCGAGTCGGAGGACTGAGGGTGTCTTGGAGGACTAAAGTGACATAGAGACACACGTCGGAGGACTGAGGGGACACTTCCGGGTTCCTGGAGGACTAAAGTGCCATAGAGACGCGAGTCGGAGGACTGAGGGGGTCCTGGAGGACTAAAGCGCCATAGAGACGCGAGTCGGAGGACTGAGAGGGCACTTCCGGGCTCCTGGAGGACTAAAGCGCCATAGAGACGCGCGTCGGAGGACTGAGGGGGTCTTGGAGGACTAAAGCGCCATAGAGACGCGCGTCGGAGGACTGAGAGGGCACTTCCGGGCTCCTGGAGGACTAAAGCGCCATAGAGACGCGCGTCGGAGGACTGAGAGGGCACTTCCGGGGTCCTGGAGGACGGCGGGGCCATGGAGATGGACACCAGGAAAACTGCCGGGCACTGACGGGGGCGCGGTAACGTATAAGAGCCGATACTGAAGCGCCGACGGCCGCTCTCGAGGCCCGGCGGGCGGCACCGATCCCGCTCCAGGTGGCGCGGAGCTCGCCGGAGTGCCAGCGGTCCTGGTTCGCCCTCCGGCCGCCGCTCTCTCGACACCGTCGCCGGACCGGCCTCCGCGAAGCCGCTCATGCGCACGAGCTGCGGGACAACGCACAGCGCCGCCGGGGGCGTGGCCAGGGAGGGCGGGAGGCGGGGCCTCGGCGCACGCGCGGCTCCCCGCCGCAGGACCAGCCTTCAGCCGCCGGGCGGCGGCAGCCGCTCAATTATTTACACGTATGTGTGTGTATGTAGGGAATTTATGTTACCTGTTTATGCTTATATAGAAAAATCTGCTTGGACTTATACATTAACACTTATGATACAGAATATCTATTTAGACTGTCTGCTTACACATCTATTTTGACACGAACATCTTTTTATAAATACATTTTTTTAAAGTATTTTTTTATTCTAGGATCTTTTATATAACACAGAAGCACAGAATCATAGAATCCTTAGAGACAGAGGACTTTATTTTGAACTTATTTTACATACATAATATTATTTTTTTTTTCTCATATATAAATGAGAGACTGTTCCCTATTTCAGTGCCTCATGCCCATAGTTACAGCTTTTTACATTTTTTTTTACTGCATCCCAAGAATTTTCAGACCTTTTGGGGCTGTGACCTACCTCTTTCGGGAGATCTTCATGTAACCCCCTCCCCATCCCCCAGTCAACTGCTCCTCTGTTGCATCATCGCTGCCCCAATGACATTGGGGTGCCCCACATGACATCATCACCCCCTGAGACACACACAGACACCCTTCTATTCACCCCAAAAAGAGGCCCAAACCACCCAGACCCAGGGCTGGCCTCTTCCGTTCAGGGGGGCTCCACCACCAGCTGCAAACCTGGGCTGGGGCATCTCTCGAGCAGCACGAGACGTCTACAACAAGGCACCTGGAAAACAAAAATCCCCAATTATAGCTCAGCATCTTAAAAAATAGCCCGGAAGGAAGTAGAGGAGTTCCGTCAGACCGAGGGACAGGACAGGAGCTGAGCTACAGGAGGATTCTGGGGAAACAGCTCAGCTCAAAATACAGCACAGCCTTCAAAAACCAGCGCCAGCTCAACTCTTAAAGTCAGGATTAAGTCTAATTACTACAATTTTGAACACATTCTTAGCATAACGGTAAACCTTCTCACTGGTGTTGGGAAATGCCTCGTCCCTTCCCTTTTGGTGAAAAGGTGTGCATTAGGTTTTTATACACCCAATAAAAATACTTACACTATAAAAGTATTTGACTTCCCTCTGGCACTAATTTCACTTGCACAGCTGTGAATTGATACCATGACACTATCTCTCGTCAAAATACATAGTTATAATTGGACTACAAGGGTTTTTGTGTGCTACACAAGGAGGAGGGACATCTGGCCAGCAGCACTGCCCGACAGAGATGCTACTGGGCTGCCTGGGAAACGTGCCACTAAGAGCCAGACAGAAATAAAGTACTTCAGAGCACGCTGTCTAAATATCAGGGGGAAAAACAAGCCTGTTACATTCAGTTGCCTCTTTTTAAAGCTTTAGCGCAAATACCTTCCTCCATCTCCAAGGCACCTGGTGGCACTTCATCTCTCTTTCCCTCCCTCTTGTCCCGTCAGAGCCCCCATTGGTCTCTGCTCCGCAGCTCCTTTATCCTCCTCTCCACCATCCAGGGGGTCCCTGCTCAGTTCCTCTCTCATTCACTCATCTCTCCTGTGCCGAGATGCTCTGTGGGGCTCCAGCGCTACCAGAGGATTTGGCAGGAGCTCGTGTTTCCTGGGAGGGGGAAGCGGGTGGGATGTAGGGGGTACTGGGGCGGGGGGGGCTCTAGGGGGTCCCAGATGGCTCTGGAGGGTCCTGGAGAGGGTGCAGGAGGGTCCCAGAGGGGCACTGAGGGAATGTGGGTGTTTCCAGAAGGCTCTAAGGAGTCCTGGGGGAACACGATGGGTTGCAGAGGGTCCTGGGAGGCACCAGGGGGTCCCAGGGGACTCTGGGAGGGTCCCAGGGGGGTCCCAGAAGGCTCCAGGGAGCCCTGGGGGAACATGAGGGGTCCCAGGGAGTCCTGGAGGGCCCTGGGGGCTCTAAGGGGGTGTGGGGGTGTCCCAGGGGGATGTCGCGGGTACCACAGGGGCTCCAGAGAACTCTGGAAGATCCTGGGGGGCGGGGGGGGGGGTCCCAGGGGATCCTAGACGGCTCTAAGGGGTCTCTCTGGGGGTGTGAGGGCTCCCAGGGGGATGTGGAGCATATCATGGAGGGCTCCAGGGGGTCCCAGTGGGGCCCAGGGGTGTCCTGGGAGTGCGTGGAAGGGTCTCAGGGTGCTCCAGGCAGTCCTAGGAGTGAATGTGGGGGGTCCCAGAAGGTCCCAGAGAGTCCTGGGGAATATGAGGGGTCCAGGGGGTCCTAGAGGGCTCCAGGGGGCTGTGTGGGGTCTGGGTGCGGGGGTGTGTAGGAGGGTCCCAGAGGATCCTAAAGGGCACTGGGGGTGCTCTCAGGAGGTGTGGGCGGTCCCAATGGGATGTGGGGGGTAGCAGGGGGTGCTCCAGGGGGTCCCAGAGGTCTCTGGGGTGTCCTGGGGGCCTTTGGGAGGATCTATGGCATGCTGGAGAGGGTGTAGGAGGGTCCTGGGGGCTCCAGGGAGTCCTGGGGGAATGTGGGGGGGTCCCAGGAGGGTCCCAGAGAGTCCTGGGGGAAGACAAAGGGTCCCACAGGGTCCTGGAGGACTCTGAGGGGCTCTCACGGGGTTGGGGGAGGAGGTCCCAGGGGGATGTGGGGGTACTGGGGGCTGGAGGGGGCTCCAGTGGGTCCCAGAGGGCTCTGGGGTGCTCTAGGGGATCCTGTAGCAGGTGTTAGAGGGTCCCAGGGGGCTCCAGGGGGTTCTGGAGGGCTCGGAGGTGTCCCAGAAGTCTCCAGGGAGTCCTGGGGGGAACATGAGAGGTCCCAGGAGGTCCTTGGGGGCTCTCAGGGGGTGTGGGGGGTCCCAGGAAGATCCCACAGAGATGTGGCAGGTACCAGGGGGAGTTCCCAGAAGGCTCTAGAAGGCACTGGGATGTCCTAGGGGAGCTCAGGGAGGTCCTGAAAAGCATGTAGGAGGGTCCCAGGGGGCTCCAGGGGTCCTGAAGGCCTCTGAGTGGGTAGGGGGTGGTCCCAGGAGAGCCCCAGGGGGATGTGGGGGATACTGGGGGGGAGCTCCAGGGGGTCCCAGAGGGTTCTGGGGCTTCCTGGGTGGCTCCAGGGGGATCTGTGGGGTCCTGGGGGGACTGTGGGGGGTCACAGAAGGCTCCAGGGAGCCCTGGGGGGGAACATGAAGGGTCCCAGTGGGTCCCGGACGGTCCCAGAGGGGTCCTGGGAGACCATGAAGGGTCGCAGGGGGTCCTGCAAGCTGTCAGGGGGTGTGGACGGGTCCCAGAAGATTCTAGGGGCTCCCAGGGAATCCTGGCAGGGGTTGGGGGATCCCAGGGGGTATCAGAAGGCTCTGGTGGGTCCCAGGCTGCCTCAGAGGGCTCTCGTGGGGGGTTCCACTGTCCCCATACCTGTAACGTGGACGGCAACAGCACAGGCCCCCAGGGAATAGCTGGTGTGGAGGAGGCAGTCCCTGCTGGGGGGAAAACATGGCGATGACACAGGGCACACTCCCTTGAAGCCAAGAACAATGACCTTAGAGAAGTCGCTGAGCCCCTCGCAGATCCTCAGGTACAGGTCACTGCAGGGCTCCTCATCCTGCAGGAGAGGGCACAGTGGGGGGAGTGGTCACAGGGACCCCCAAATTCCAGGGGATGCCTCGATCCTCCCTTCCCACCCCCAGCCCCTCTTCAGCCCCCCAATCACCCCTCAGCCGATCCCTGTCTCCCCCTCACAGCCTCCCTCCAACTCAGGGCCCACTTCAGGCCACAGCCTGCCCCCTCCCCCCCAAACTCAGGGCTCCCCCAGCCCCCCCACCACCACCTCCTAGCTCAGGGCTCCCCTCACGCCCCACCACCACCACAGCCCCCCGCCAGGGCTCCCTTCAGCTCCCGATGTCCCCTACTCAGCCCCCTACAGTGCCCCACTCTCAGGGCCCCCTGTTTGCCCCCATAACCCCTCACGACGCTCTCAGGACCCCCCTCCCCACCGTCTGGGCCCCCTCAGCCTCCCTGTTCCACCAGGCCCCCTCAAGGCCCCCCCCTCACCCCTCAGGGCCCCTTCGACCCCCCCCCGATCCCCCTCATCCCTCTCCTTCCCCCAAAAAGTTTCCCCCCCCGAGAGTCCCCTCAGCCCCCCCATCACTCCTCAGCCCCCCCTCAGTCCCCTCAGGACCCGCCAGTCCCTCTCAAGGCCTCCTCCCCATTACCCTCAGGAGCCCCGTCCCTCCCCTCAGCCACCCTCCAGGGCCACCTCAGTCCCCCCCCATTCCCCCTCTGGGCTTCCATCCCCCTGTCAACTTCCCCGTTCCGCCCCTGTCCCCCTTAAAAGCCTTCTCAAGACCCCCCTCGGGGCCCCCTCAGCGCCCTCCCCCGTTCCCCCTCAGCGCCCCCTTAGCCACCCCTCAGCAGCCCCCCGTTCCACCTCAGGGACCCCGTGTCCCCCCCCTCAGCTCCCTCCACCACCCCTCGGGGCCCCCACAGACCCCCCCGTTCCCCCCAGCCTCCCTCAAGTCCCATCCTCAGCTTCCCCAACCCCCTTTGGGATTCCCTCAAACCCCCCCACCCCCATCATTCCCCGAGGCACCCTCAGGCCCCCCGCCACCCCCCGCTCACCTTGACGCGATCCAGACGCCTCACAACGTGCTCGTGGAGGCCCCACGAGCCCGGCCTGGCCCGGCCGAGGACCCGCTCGTTGAGCCCCACTTTCCGCCCAGGCCGTCCCGCTCCGCCTTCGAGCTGGCCGCCATTTTCCCCCGGGCCCCTCCGCTTCCGGAGCGCCCCGGCCCTCCCACGACGCGCGCCCATTGGCCACCGCCCCGCCGCCCGCCCCCCTACTTGGGCAACCCCTCTCCACTGGTCCGTCGCCGCCGTCAATCCCTGCGCTGCCCCAGCCCTGGCAAGCCGATCCGACCAATGGAAGCGCGGCGAGGCGATCCGACCAATGGGAGCGGGGCGCCCGCGCTCTGATTGGCCCATCCTCCCGCCCATCTGCCCAGCAACGGTTGCCATGGTGAAGACGCCGCGGCGGGCTTGCCGGGCTATTGCCGTGGCACTGGGACTGACGCGGAAGCGGATTTACTAAAACCTGGATTTTTCTCCTTAAAAACTTTATAGATTTATGTGCGACAGCACAAAATAAACCCGGGTCCACCTTCTTCTCCTCTTGCCTTCTGTCCGCTCTCGTGTAACTCCCTGGGGCTGCCCGGACCCGGATTACCTCCAGCTCCCTGGTAGCCTGCCAGCGGGCAATTTGAAGCTTCCCGCCCAGACAGCCCCGGGCGGCCAGGGGGGGTCGGCTCGCCTCCCCGGTGGTCCCGGCCTTCCCCCGCCGCCGAGAATGGCGACCGGCAGCCGCCCGTGGGGGGCCGGCGCTGCAGTACCGCGCTTTGGCCACGGGGGGGAGGCGGCAGCGAGAGCGCGGCGGGGCGGGGCTGAGGGAAGGCGGGAGGCGGGGCCGAGGGCGCGGAGACGCGGGCAGGCGGGAGGCGGGGCCGTGGGAGGGCGGGAGGCGGCGCCGAGGGCGCGGGGAGGCGGTGCCGAGGGCGCGGGGAGGCGGCGCCGAGGGCGCGGGGAGGCGGCGCCGAGGGCGCGGGGAGGCGGCGCCGAGGGCGCGGGGAGGCGGCGCCGAGGGCGCGGGGAGGCGGCGCCGAGGGCCCGGCTCGCCTCCAGCAAGTCTCTAGACACAATACAGCTCACAACTAAAGTTCAAGATTTTATTTCCATGTTGTTAATAAAAATAATTACATGACTTCGATAAACCACTGCATAAACGCTACAGTATAGAAAAGCATTAACAATTTTAAACAGTTAACTACAATTAAGTCAGTACGCATTAAAAATAATGCTTTGCATTAAGAACAATTTCATTCACAAAATCATTTCTGTCTGTACACTCAAAACATTAACGGCTTCCATAAATTAATATGAGTAAAAATTCCATATTTATTTAGGGTCTGATGGTGACCACAGTCTCACAAGTATAATGTGACACTAATAATATTACCACCTATATACTACATACTTGAATGGCAATATAGAACAAAACAAGTATGTCTTTAATAATCTGCTACTCAAAGAAGACTAATAATAAGCCTGTAAGATGCAGCTTGGGATCTACTTGTAATTAGCACACTTTTGGTTAAATTACAGCTCCTAACTGTAAAAACCCTGAGAAATCACTATTTTAATCTATTATTCTCCAGGCTAAAATAATTGTGAGAACATAATGGCATTCACATTAAAAATCACATTATTGCACAAATTAACAATTTTGCCAAATACCAAAATGAATCTTGAAAAATCAATTTAGTTTGCTTCTATGCATATTGTGAATTCAGCAAGGTGCCATACTGCAGTCTCACTACAATACAATTTTCATGTATCCAGTTTCTAGATAGCGTATATAGCACAAGGATTAATACTTAAAAAGGTCAGGTTTCCCTTCTGACGTCTTCCAAATAGTCATCTCTAGTCAACTACATTAATTTTATTATCTTCCATTTTAAAATATTGGTGTAAAATATATATCTCTGTATATTACATAGTTAATAAATAATTAAATATTTGTATTTGCGGTTGACTTGCTTTAATAAGATACAGAAAACTTTGCTTAGAATTCCTCACAAAAAGAATTTTGTGAAGAACAAGTGTGTTACTTCCATGTGACTGCAATGTATGATGATCTATGGTTCAAGTGATTACCTAATGATTTGTCTTATAGCGAGCTACCCTACCTGAGAATTTCACACATAGGTACATTTCTTTGCTATGTGTTTTTTTCCTTCTCCACAAAATGGTTTGTCAATAGTTTTTAAACACGTCCGTAATTCAGCACCAAAGATTACAGAGAAAACTTCCAAAATTTTCACTACCGATATTACTATCGGACACACATCATTATTTTCAAGATTCATCACTGTAGAACACAAAACATACAACTCTTTAAAAAGCAACAGACTAAACAGATTAGTTCATTGCCTTTAAAAATGCAGCACACATAAACTATGAACGTCAACGTGGTGATTCACGCTGCAAGTGCTGTTTATATTCCTGTTTTGTTGGTGTCGCGACATTAGGAAAATCGCCTGTTACTACCAAAAAAAAGGGACCAAAAGACAGCCCTAAGCCACAGGCAATCGCACGTGAAGGGCTCCGACCTTAGGCGAGCAGCACCAACCCGCGCTCCCGTCGCCGGGGCAGCACGGCGCGGCCCGGCCGCGTTTCTTCTAAGGCAGAACGGCAGCAGGGAGCACGCCGACCAGCAAGGACGAGCGGCGCCGGCGGCCACCGGGCGCGGCCGCCACCTCCCAGCGCCCGCCCGCTGCACTGCGCATACGGGCACGGCCGGCGGCCGCCCTGGCACCGGAACGCGCACGCGTACGGGCGCCGGCGCCAAACCAGCGCCACACGGGCACACCGGCCGGCCGCCCCGCACGCGGGCACGCAGCGGTGCGCGCGACCACGCGCACTGCGCATGCCGCAAAAATCACGTGGCGAAGCGAGCCAATCAGATGACATGCCGCATGCGCAATGCGACCACCGGCAGTACCCGAGCGCAAACGAGAGGGGGCACCACCGGGCGCCCTCCGTGAAAACGCGCGTGCGCCACCCGGTGGTCTGCAGTGCCGCTGCCCGCCACCAGGGGGCGCGGCGCACGGGCGAGGCCTGAGCCGGCCGGGCCGCACGTCACGCAGCGGAGCGGGGCCGGCGAAGCGGTGGCCCGGGAGGGGACGGCCGGCGGCGGTACCACCGCAGCGCTCCGAGGAGCTCTGCTCACTTACGCGTGCGTAGGAGCGCTCTCAGCCCGAGTCGCAGTGTGCTGCCCCGCTTCCTGCTGCCCCTGCGCGGTGTCCCAGGGACAGGCTGCCTGCTCAGCAAACCTGTGGGAAGGAACTCAAAGACTCTAAAACAACTCTCCCAAGACATACCAGCTTTGGGCATCGCCAAGCTGTCCAAAAAACACGGCAAAGACCTCAAGGCACCCTGCCATGGCCCCGGGGAACCACCAAAAGCATCAAGCACCCAAGATCACCCCTGCACCTGCCTAAATGTGGCAGCGCAGTGGTAGGAACTGCCCTGCAGACCCCAAATGAGCTCCCCCACACCGAGAACAGAGCTCAAAAGTGAGTAAAAGCCCCAGAGAGCCTGGCAAAGTGACAGAGAGAGATCACACTACCGCAGAGCCACAAGTGTCCCACCACAGGCCGTTGGAACTGCCCGACAGAGGTGCCCAGAGCATTTCAGGGATTCCAGGCTCCGTGGAAGCAAAAATAGCCGTAGAGGACCTGGAAAAACCTGCTCTGAAGACCCCAGAACACCTCCACAGGCACACAGAATCAGGGGAAGAGCCCCCTGCACCATAAAGGATGCAAGTGCATGCAGGCACATGCATGCAGGCAGAGACATCCTGCACCCCTGGCGTAGGCACAGTGAGGGAGCAGCTCTGCCTCACCGCCAGCACGAACACAGGCACATAAACCCACCCATAGAGAGTTAACTTCTCCACCTGTCTGACAGACGGACACCACGACCAGGGAAAGCGGGATGGGTAGGGTACCGAAGGCATAACAGCCTCCTCCTCCACATGCAGACATTGGTGCATGCACACTTCTCCATGAACACTGGTACGGCTGACAAGGCAGACACCACCATGGAGAAAGGCACTGTGCAGTAATCCTGCAGGCAAGCACGGACACTCCCCTCAGCACCACGACGTACCCAGCAGCCCAGATGCATACACACAGCATCCCATCTCCTCCACACACTACCCATCAGGAACCTCTCGCAACACGCACAGGTAACCACAAACCTGCACCCAAGACCCCACTACAGATCCAAGCAGCCCAGCCCAGCCCATGTCCCGCCCGCTGAACAACCTGCTCAGGTAACTCCACTCACTCCTTGGAGCTTCCGCTTGCAGCCTCCATCCTTCCTCACACCCTGCCTGCTCCTTCCATACTCAAAGGCCTAATGGTGCCCCACTAAAGCAGGTGTGATTCATGAAGAGAGCTGACTAACGAATCCAGAAGCTGCTGTTGGTTTCAATGCACTTTTTCTCCCCTTCCTTCTTGGGCCAGGGCAAGTGGATGTGCTGCCAGGAGAGAGACAGCTGACTGACCGTAAGAAGCCAGAGTAACACTGCAGGGAGCATGCTAGGTTGAGAAAAGTCATGCCTTCCAGAGAAGTAAGGGACTACGCTCTGCTCCCTTTTGCCTCTGATAGCCCCATGCTCATCCAACAAAACAGCTGTGCCGCAGTGCTAGGGGACTGCAGAGTTGATGCAGTCCTGTTGCAGGCAGCAAGGAGGACCCCAATACAGTCTGAGCATAGTGGGAAGCACATCAGCCTCCAGCATGGCCTAAGTTGGGGCTGAACAGGCTGGCAGCCACCTGGCCAAGCCTCATGCTTTCCCCTGATGTAATCTAACATCAGCATTCACTGACAAAAAAGTGAAGTCAAGAGCTAGCTTGTGCTTGTCTTACTGCAATGGGAAAAGGAAATGCTTGTGAACTCCAGGGAGCGACGCATCCTCTGCTGGGTCTCTGAATGGCCTATGCCTCAGTCCCTGCCGTGTCCAGCCATCCATCCCATTCTAATGCAGCACAGGACCAAGGGCGTACAGGACCATGTAAGCACCAAGAAGCTGACTCCAAGCTGTGAAGGGAGATGAAGAGACATCTGCAGTCGTGGTGTTTTGGGGGCAGGATTGTAGGTGGTTTGCGGTTGCTGGGAGTACTGGAGCATTGTTTGGAGGTGGACTTAAGGGGAATGAAGACAGAATTGCGGATGGTGGGGTGAAGCAGGCTTCAGGGGTGCCATCAAAGGCATTGGTGGTCTTGGGCAGGCCTTAGGGGGAGTTTTGAGATTGTAGGAGGGGGATGGTTCAGGTGTGGGGGTCGTTTTGAGGTCCAAGGACTTCAGAGGCTAGTAGTGGTATTTAAGCAGGTTTTAGTGACCAGGGGCTTTGGGGTTGGTTTGAGTGGCACCTGCGGAGCCCTTGGGCTCAATGAGTTTGCAAGCAGCAGGTCAAGGTGGGGGCTACCTACCAGAGGGGTTCTAAGTGCGTGTGGGTAACGGTGACCTGGGTACTACCTGTGCCTACTGACATTGTAGCACAAGTCCCTGGCGACCCCAGAAGAAGCCCTGTCTTCAAGGACATTGCGGGGGATGCCAGTGGACACATTAGGGACCTCCTTGGAGATGAAAAGCCCACACCCCTTATTCCTTTAGACCCATCTCCCATTTCTCTCCATGTGAGTTTGTCACAGAGCAGCCCTCACCAAGATCTAGCCCTGCTCACCCCTCACTTGCCCAGCACACAGCGCCCAACCCACACTGACGTGCCTGGCCTCAGAACAAGGACTCCATGCCAAAAGCCCGCTTGCAGGCCTGAGGCAAAACTTTGGGTTCATCCATGGTATTTTTCCATTCCTTGTGTGCTATGCTCTCTCAGACCTTCCTATAAACAATGCTTAACCAACATTCCTTCAGCTTTTAATGGCTTAAGTACTGAGGTCATTTAGTTAGCTTTTCCTCTGTCAAACACTCCTTGCTCTTTCCTTTCCTGTTTGCTACCCCTTCTAGGCCCCTTCTATACTTACCTATTTCCTTAGAAATACATCACTGAAATGGACAAATCAGGTCAGACTGTTTCTCTTCCAAGTTTTTGGTCCTCAGAGGACTACCCTGCAAAAGAAAAAAATGTACCCAGCCTGGTCTCATTCTTTGAGAGCTGGTTTGGGAGCACTGAGCTGGGGTTTAAGCACACCTTAGGTGTTTTGAGGCAGGATTTAGTTGGTGCTCACTTTAGTTGGCACCTCCAGTCTGTACGTGGGGGTAGGCATGGTCCCTGGCTGTCAAGGCCTGGAGACCTGAGGATCTGAAGGAAGGGGTGACAGAAAGAGGGAAAGATGAGGAAGAAAGCAAACAGAAAAGAAAGAAGGATGGGAGGGACAAGGGAAGGTGAATTTGTATGATGAGGGAAAGGGGGGAGAAGAAGAAATGGGGGGCCAGTGTGAGAGAAAGGGGAGAAGGGCGGAGGAGACAGAGGAGAAAGGATGTCAGGAAAAAAGGGGGTGATGGAGGGAAAGGAAAGAAGGACAGAAGAAATCGAGTGGGGAAGGGGTGGGGAGAGGAAGGGAAGAAGGCGAAAAAGCAGGTGGGAAGCGCAGGAAAGAGAGAAGAAGAGGCAGGGAGAGCGAGGGGAAAGGAGCTTATTGGAGAAAAACCTGCGGGACCGAGGGCAGGACTCGGCCGCGCCCCCGGCCCCCGCCCCGCTGTCCCGTCCCCCGGCCCCGGCCCCGGCCGCCCCCCGCCGCAGAGGAGCTGCCCCCCGGCTGGCGGCCGCGCGCGGGGCGGGGTCTCGGTCGGCCTGCGGGGAGCGGCCCCGCCACCGCCCAGCGGCGCCATGGAACGAAAGAACGACCCTTGTGGGAATTCTGAAGACAAGGGGAGGGACTGGGCTGGTTTTTAGGCAATTCTAAGGGAAGATTTGTTAAAAGTTCGAAGATGATAATGTCGTTTGAGAATGTCTTGAGACATCAGGATGGGATGCCGTGAGAAAACGCTGGCTGCATGCCAAGCCAGCGCCAGACGGCTCTCGCTCTGGAACTTGGTGGGAGATGCTGGGATGGGTAAGGAAGCGAAGGAAGTCTCCAGGAGCAGCGGTGGAGCTGCGGCCAAGGGGTGCCAGAGCTTTGAAGGCAGGAAGGGGCTTCGCTTCCAGGCTGGTCTGGTGCTCTGAGGTACTAGGCAGGTGTCAGGGTGCAAGGTTTGACCCATCTGCTGCTTGAAAAGTTGTTTCTTTACTGCTTTGCTGTGCTGCAGGCTGCAAGCTAGACTCTCATTTCATAAGTGGTACCATAACTCGATTCTAAAGAGTCTAAAGTGTGATCGTGACTCGATTCTAAAGCAGGTGTTCCGAATTACATCTCTGCACTGTTGTCTGACGTGGTATCTCCTGTGCAGAGAGATTCTTACTTTTTTAATGGATACCAGCGCTAACACTGTGCAGGACGAGCGTTAGATGGACATCTCTGCTAATTAAATTAAAAGTATAGACTGAAAATGTGTAAGCCAAGCATCAGAAGTGACTTCAGCCTTTATCTTGAAGAGACAACAAGGCAACAGTAAGTTCTGATGTCCTGCAGTGTTATGAGATTCTTGTTGTTTCTCATTACAACTCAGCTTTTAATTTTGCAGTCCTGCTGCGGACACGAAGTTTGTGGAGGAAGAAATTAAGACCTTAGAAGGTGTGTGTCATGCTACACTGACTTTTGAGTTGTCCACTCACACTCTATAAATATTTCTTCTGTCACGCTGCCCGTCTCACAGGGTTACTGTGACAGCAGTTCTGCCTAGATTTTGTGAAAAACTTGTACAATAAAAACCTCAAGTTAATGCAGAGAAGAAATACATCTTATCTGCCACAGGCAAGGGAAAACTAGCCCCACACTCAGGCAAGGTTCAATTTTGAGTGCTTTGTGCTCCCTGGCATAAAGGTGATCAAATAAACTATAGTATATATTGATTAATATGACTACTGAAGGAGAAAGAAGAGTCTCAGGAGATAAGAGTCTCTTCTTGCATCTCCTTTCTCTCTCCAGGAGCACCTCTTAAGAGAGAAATACCTGGGCGGGGTTTACACAGGGATGTCCCATCTGACCCCTTCCCACCCACCCCTTCCCGCACTCCAGTGTTTGATCTATTCTGTGGGCTTCATTAGCTAAGTAAAGAGGAGTCCCAGTATCAATTAGCATGCAGTCCTTGACGCAGCAGGAGAAAACACTGGTTAGAGTGGGGGTGTTGATCCGTGCGTTACCTGGATTCCACCCACCCCACTGCCCCCAGCCAAAGATACCAAAGAATCCCCATGAACCCTACACTAATCCAACAGATGCCGGCAGCGCTCCCTCCTACAATCCTCAGTGGCCTCAGAGATGCTGCATAACCTTGTCTGCGGGACAGCTTGTCCAGGACAACTTTTACTGTGTGCAAGCAGCACACAAGGAGCACCTACACAAGTTCAGAGTATAAAGCAGAATCATTATCACATACAAACAAGAACTAAGATTTAGTGGGCTAGCAGGATGAGCATTAATATGCTCACTGCCCATTTTCTTCATGACCACGCGATGAAGTCCAAAGAAATGCCACTGCCCAGACAGCTATTGGCCAGAGAAAGACTGGCTTCTGCTCCCTGTGTTTCTGAGATGCTAGCTGGCAATTCCTCAAGTTTTCCTTCAAAATTATTGAGATTTTTACTATTTCAGTGCTTTCTGTGGGTGGGTAACCACCACGAACCTTCTTTCTCAAATCCCTGAGGTACTACCCAGCCCCGTTTCAGGCTCATGTCTGTGCTTCCACTATCTTTCATGGCTACACAGTACGTACTTCCTTACAGCTCTCTCCAACAGTTTAGCAATTTCCTCAGAAGTCTGAGTGCACGTAATGAAGCTATCAAAACCAGTTCTTGAATCAGACCACAGAGAGACGAACCCTGGATAGTGAGGCAAGAAGACTACATATCTTACTTAAGGGTTGGAGTTCAAGAGTTGTATCGTTCATGAGTTTATAATTTACTTTAGCAAACCATAAAATGCTAAACATCGAGTATGAATCCTAAATGATAAAGCATGAGGCCTGAGAGTAATCGATAAACCATAAGCCATTGATCACAGCAATATCCTGTAAGTCATAAACTCCTGGCAATATATGGCAAACACTGAGGGCTAAACCATCAACCCAAAGCAATAACCACTTAAGCCAGGTGAAAACCTGGAAATGCTACTACAGTTGTTTTACAACTTTTTCTTTCTTTTTTTTTTTGGGGGGGGGGTGGAGGGGAAGGTGGGGGGGTGCAGAATAGTAGCTTCTGTCTGAAAAATGTTATTTCTGAGAAGTCTCCTACACTATTAACAGGTTTAATGCGTTTACAATTCCAATGGCCTTTTCCTATCCTAAATGGAAGCACTGAACGATGCTTTGTATGACCAGCCTCAAGAAAAATGGTCTCAAAACAATGCTGAATTACATGTGAGATTATATTAACTCAAATCAAAGGTTACTTTTATCATTCAGAATCAGCAGACTGATTAGTCAAAGGCAAGACAGTTAACTAACTGATACCTATTGCTGGTATAAATGGGTTCCAGGGCAGAACTGAGAGTATCTGTTACCACACCTAAGGATAAAAGGATACTACCAACATTCCTAACTACTCACAATTCCTTTGCTATAGCTATTGCAAACAACTATACGAGGTATGTAGAGAAAGCTAATGAGAACAACTATACTGGCTATGCAGAGCAGAACACTTAAGGGTACTTGTTTGTGCCAGAAAGCAATTCTTTTTAGGAAAAGAAGAGTAAACAAAAAAATAATAATCAAACAACAGCAGCTTTTATGATCTTATGTAAGCTGACACTTTCAACTTGAAGCTGAAACAGAAAATACAAGTGCCTTTATATGTGCGTGTTTGTAATAGGTAATATCCCAAATTCAAGCCAATAAAAAAATTCGGTGAGTGTTTTTTTTTTATGGGTAACTAACTGTATGACACTTTGTAGCATAGGCTTAGGGAAGACTCACAATACTCCTGTATTACCAGAGACACAAAAAAAGGCATTGTGATAAACCTAAAAATAAAAGCCAAGTTACGGCCAAATTACATGACTGATAAAAGACAAAGAATTCTGATAGACCCAGTAATTTTCTGATGGTTCTTTCCCTCAAAACAATTACTTCATTTTTCATGAAGCAGCATCATCCAGGCTCAACAGCTAAACTCGTCAAGCATTTTTGCCTCCTGGGGTTTTCAAGGGGTTATTTTGACTACTGATAAAGCCTGTAGTGTTATGAAATTAAGTCACATTAAACGAACTGAACAGAGAGCATTAATCTGGGCAAATTACTTCCAACAATTATAAAGCCATGGCTGTAGCGAAGTCAGACAATAGCTTCTATCAGAGAACAGAAAAATAATGCCATATATAACCTCCTTTCTCTTAGACCCTAGATACAGCTCAAGGTTTTCATTCTACTGTAACAGAATTTAGAAAATATTTCCTGGATCCCTGGTAGAGTAGATGCCCAGCCTTCCTATTATGTTATTCGTAAGTGCCTGGGATGATGGGTGAAAACACAACTTTTCTTTTGGAGAACCCTGAATTCCAGCTGAGAGAGAACATATGGGAAGAAAACAGAAACATGCAGCATTCTTTCATTTCTTTTGAACAACTGTTATTGGAAGTTAAACCTAACTGATTACATTCCTTGTGCATATTTACAAGCTTTTTTTTGGCAAAGATGGTGCCATCTGCAGTAACATCTGTACAGTAGTAAGGCTTGGAGGAAATAATTTATTCTGCAGTTAGGCTGGAGATAATATGGAAATAGAAGTTTCCACTGGTCAAAAGCTCCCGTTCTCCCCTGTTCTCTTTTGACATGTTTCTCCCATATTTCAGCCCTCCGATCAACTGTATTGAATACGTGCTTCTAGTCAACCGCTTCTAACACTGAATCCATTCTAAAACTGAATTCACAGTGCAGCAGAGAGCTAAAAAAGAGAAAGCCTCATCATCCTCTGTCTCTATTATATCTGCGGCCCATATTCACAGAAAATTAAACATCTCAGCACATCAGTATAGACTCTGGGAACAGTCGCCCAAGTTATTTATCTTATTATTAGAAAACGCTTTTGAGACACATTTACAGGAAGCTCCCATATAATAACTCCCTTGAGTAAGTGTGTGTTTCCCCACTGAGTTTCTCTAAATTACCAAGGACAGAGATTGTACCAGTTAAATATACTTCCCTATTAGACAGATTATAACAGCAAGTGTTGCAGTGTGAAGTCAGTCCTCCTCCTTTCTTTTTGGACTGTCAGTAAAACACAGCGATGCTACTGAGCGCTGCCGCTCATGCTTTGTGGCGCTGAACAAGCCTCCCTGTTTGTCCTGCGTGGAGCAATGAAAAACATACGCAATACGACACACCCAAGTATCCAAAAAAAGTGAAAAGTGCTCAAGTCTTACACATAGTACCAGAATAATCTTTCCAAAAGCAGAAAATAATCTTCCAAAAGAGGAAGAAGGATTTAAACACTCAGGTCCACAAGCCAGTAAGCAATATTCCTAAACTGGCAGTCTGCGAATAAAAACCTCTGTTATGATAGCATTTTTCATTCTGATCACCAGAAAAGTTTGTGCTGAATGTTGAAGACAAAAACAAAGCCTTCATTGAGGCAAATATGGAGACTTTGCCATTGAGGCAAATGGAGGCTTCATTCATGAGAGAAGGAGAAAAGGAATCAGGAAGATAATAAGACATTTTGCAGGCATGCAAATCTCACTGAATAGCAGCGCAAGAGCACTTTCCTGAAATATTATCCATGGTAAATTGCCTGCACACAGTCTATTCACAGATGTCCCTGCTCTGCCAATCTAAAGTAGCTATTCTCTCAGTATTTTAAGAGCAAATACACACTTGTGACGCATCCAGATATCACTGACTGCATTCAAGTGTCTAGCATTCAAGTGTCTATCATACAAAAACACTCTTGAGTTCAGCGAGGCACTGTCAGGCACAGAAATTTTTTAGTTCTTAAAGGTCAGTAATGACAGCTTCATTTCACTGTTCTGCGCTGAGGATTTTTTCCATGCAAAGCTGTAGTGTCGACTGAGAGAGCGGTACAGAACCAGCTCTCCCAGCTGTAAAAGTAATAGTTTTAAGTCAACTACCTCTGTCTGCTCAAAACCAGCTGTGATATGGCCCTCAAATGACAGAATCCGCCTCAAAAAATTCACTAGGCTATCTGTTCTGTAAGACCAACTCCCTAGACTGTTGCAGCTTGCAACAGAAAATGAGAGCTGTTTATCGATAGGTCACTCTTCCAATTCTGAATAATTTCAGAGTTACATCTAGAAATAATTACAAAAACTGGTTCTAGCATGGCAAAAACAAATATACTTCATAAATTCACTCAGGATTCAGTGAGCCTGAGGCAAAGCGATCAGGATATGAACATTTTGTCTTACGCAGTGTCTTCAGTTCTCCAGCCTCCAAGCACAAGGGTATCTGAAGCTTTTTGCTTAAGCTTCTATTGCATTTTTAAGTCTTTGAAAGGCCTGCTGCATTCTGTAGCACCACAGCTAAATTTGAGGTTTCTTGACACATTAGAGTCAAGTGCATTGAGAAGATGTTTCTTTGTGTAAAAATATACGCATATATCCTCCCGTGTTGTCCCCAGTGGGACACCTCTTCTACATTAAGAGGCTCGTGTAAGATACAGTTGAGTATCTTTGAATAACTGAAGAAAAATGTAACAAGTAAACTGTGGAAACTTGCGGGTGTTTAATCATCCAGTTTGTACCTAAAATTACATGCATCAGCATGAGGAAGAAATGGACAATTTGAATGCCTGGAGAAAAGTGGGCCAACCATCACATGTCACTAGTATGGCTCGCTGTCAGTAGGAAATACGGTTTGGGGCACAAGCAGTGACTATAACCGAGTTTCATTTTTAAACATTGGCTCGCTACATGTGGCCAGTGAATAAAAGGTCATTGGAATTTCAACTTAAAATTCAATCAATTAATCCCTTCAGGCCAGTTAAATGATTGCAAGTTAGAAACATGAGCAAGACCCTGCATCGTGTAGAAAAATCACTACAGCATAGCTGCCATAAATTTGAACTACTTACATTCATAGAAATGTATGGAACCTTATTTGTGTTTGTTCTTAGGATCATAGGAAAAATCAGGTTGGAAAGGACCTAAGGAGGTCTCTAGGCTCCTGCTTGAAGTGGGTCAGGAATAAGGTTAGACCATGTTACTCTGAGCTTGTGAAAAGGAATTCAAGAAAGCAACCTCTAAATGAAAACAGAGGGGCAAAATATCCCTTCCCCCTTGATCCCACCACCACCACTGCTTAAAAAACTGTACAGAACTAACATTAAAAGTACATTTCCAGCAGTCATTTGTCACCTGTATTAATTCATTTGGTATGGGCCCATGTCAACCTCATGAAGTTCAACAAGACCAAGTGCAAGGTCCTCCATCTGGGTCGGGGCAATCCCAAGCACCGATATATGGGTGGTGACTGGCTTGAGAGCAGCCTTGAAGAAAAGGAGTTGGGGGTGCTGCTGGACGACAGGCTCAACATGAGCCGTCAGTGTGCACTAGCAACCCAGAAAGCCAATCATATCCTGGGCTGCATCAGGAGAAGTGTGACCAGCAGGTCGAGGGACGTGATTCTCCCCCTCTACTCCACTCTTGTGAGACCTCACCTGGAGTACTGCATCCAATTCTGGAGCCCCTACTGCAAGAGAGATATGGATGTGCTGGAACGTGTCCAGAGAAGGGCCACGAAGATGATCAGAGGGCTGGAGCACCTCTCCTATGAGGACAGACTGAGAGAGTTGGGGTTGTTCAGTCTGGAGAAAAGAAGGCTCCAAGGAGACCTTATAGTGGCCTACCAGTATCTTAAGGGGGCCTACAAGAAAGCTGGTGAGGGACTTTTTAGGACATTGGGTAATGGTAGGATTAGAGGGAATGGATTAAAACTAGAGATGAGTCGATTCAGACTGGATGTTAGGAAGAAGCTCTTCACCATGAGGGTGGGGAGACACTGGAGCGGGTTGCCCAGAGAGGTGGTGGAAGCCCCATCCCTGGAAGTTTTTAAGGCCAGGCTGGACGGGGCTCTGAGCAACCTGATCTAGTGGGAGGTGTCCCTGCCCAGGGCAGGGGGGCTGGAACTAGATGGTCTTTAAGGTCCCTTCCAACCCTAACAATTCTATGATTCGTATTTCTTTTTTTTTCCCCCAGACGTGAGCTCTGTTCTCCTATTAATTTATATGACTTCCTTTACAACCTCATCTGCCAGTTCCTTCAGTACCGGTGGGTGTATCCCATCAGGTCCCATGGACTTGCTCACTTTCAGGTTCATCAGATGGTCACGAACCTGATCTTCACTTATGATGGGCAGTTCTGTCCAACCCCTGCCATTGTCTTCTGTGACTCCGGGAGTGTGGCTGGAGCCCTTGCCAGTGAAGACTGAGGAAAAGAAGTCGTTGAGAACCTTGGCCTTTTCCATATCACTTGTCACCAGCTCCCCCGTTTCCTTTATGAGGGGGCCCACACACTCTCTAGTCGTCTTCTTACCATTAATGTACCTATAGAAATTTTTGCTGTTTCCCTTGATCTCCTTGGCTAGATTTAATTCTAACTGAGCTTTAGCTTTTCTCACCAGGTCTCTTGCTGTTTGGACATCTTCCTTATATGCCCCCCATTCCAGCTGTCCTTTCTTCCACTCCTTATAAACTTTCTTTTTGTGTGACAATGTGTCCAGGAGCTCCCTGTTCATCCAGGCAAGTCTCCTAGCATTCTTTCCTGCCTTCCTCTTTGTCGGTATAGTTTGCTCCTGGACACGAAGAAGGTGATCCTTGAATACTGACCAGCTGTCCTGGGCCCCCCTTCCCTCTAGAGCTTTGTCCCATGGCACTTTGGCCAGCAGATCCCTGAAGCAATCAAAGTCTGCATGCCTGAAGTCCAGGGTCGTAAGCTTGGAATATACCCTCCTAGTTGCCCTGAGGATCTTAAATTCTATTGCTTCATGGTCACTGCTGCCCAGGTTATCCCTGAGCCTCACGTTGGTCACCAGCCCTTCCCTGTTGGTGAGAACAAGGTCCAGCATAGCACCTTTTCTTGTTGGTTCTTCTACCATTTGGAGGAGGAAGTTGTCATCTATGCATTCCAGGAACATCCTGGATTGCTGGAGCCTTGCTCTGTTGTCCCTCCAGCAGATGTCTAGAGCTCAGAGGGTCGTGATTAGGGGCACAGAGTCTAGTTGGAGGTCAGTGACGAGCGGTGTTCCCCAGGGGTCAGTACTGTGTCCAGTCCTCCTCAGTATATTCATCAATGACCTGGATGAGGGGATAGAGCGCACCCTCAGCAAGTTTGCTGATAACACAAAGCTAGCGGGGGTGCCTGACACACCGGAAGACTGTGCTGCCATACAGAGAGACCTGGACAGGTTGGCGATTTGGGCAGAAAGGAACCTTATGAAATTCAATAAGGGCGACTGTAGGGTGCTGCACCTGGGGAGGAATAACCCCATGCACCAGTACAGGTTGGGGGTGACCTGCTGGAGAGCAGCTCGGTGGAAAGAGACCTGGGAGTCCTGGTGGACAACAAGATGACCATGATGACCAGCAATGTGCCCTCATGTCCAAGAAGGCCAATGGCATCCTGGGGGGCATCAAGAAGAGGGTGGCCAGCAGGTGGAGGGAGGTCATCTTCCCGCTCTAGTCTGCCTTGGTGAGACCGCACCTGGAGTATTGTGTCCAGTTCTGGACTCCCCCAGTTTAAGAAGGACAGGGAACTGCTGGAGAGGGGACAGCAAAGGGCTACCAAGATGCTGAGGGGACTGGAACATCTCTCTTATGAAGAAAGAGTGAGGGATTTGGGTGTCTTCAGTCTGGAAAAAAGACGGCTGAGGGGGCATCTTATCAACACTTATAAATACTTAAAGGGTGGGTGTCAGGAGGATGGGGCCAGGCTCTTTTCAGTGGTGCCCGGGGACAGGACAAGGGGCAACAGGCACAAACGTGAGCATAGGAAGTTCCACCTAAACATGAGGAGGAACTTCTTTCCTGTGAGGGTGGCAGAGCCCTGGCACAGGCTGCCCAGAGAGGTGGGGGAGTCTCCGTCTCTGGAGACATTCCAAACCCACCTGGACGCGTTCCTGTGCCACCTGCTCTAGGTGACCCTGTTCTGGCAGGGGGGTTGGACTGGACGATCTCCAGAGGTCCCCTCCAACCCTATGATTCTGTGATTCTGTGATTCTACGTCAGGGTGCTTGAAATCCCCCATGAGGACCAGGCTTGAAATCCCCCATGAGGACCAAAGCCACTTCTTTCTGCCTATGGAGGGCCTCATCTGCTTGGCTCTGCTGGTCAGGTGGCCTGTAGCAGACCCCTACTGTAACATCACCTTCCCCTATCTTCCCTTTAATCTTAACCCATACACTCTCAACGAGCTCCTCATCCTTCCCCATGTGGAGCTCCATCGATTCTAGCTGGTCACTGATGTAGAGGGCAACACCTCCTCCCCTCCTACCCTGCCTGTCCTTCCTAAAGAGCTTGTATCCATCTATCCCTACATTCCAGTCATGGGAATCATCCCACCAAGTTTCAGTAATGGCCACTATGTCATGGCTTTCCAGCAGCATAGTGGCCCTTAATTCATCCTGTTTATTGCCCAAGCTGCCTGCATTCATGTAGAGGTACTTCAGCTGGGCTGGCCATGTCACCCTCTTGCGCGAATCCCCCTTGATTCCCTCGGGGTGTCCCGGTGCGTCGTCTCCGGCTTGTCTTAGGGCAACAAGTTGAGAGCCTTTACTAGGACTCCATCCCTCTGCCCCCGATGTGCTGCCCCACTGTTTGTCACAGGCAAGCATGAAATTATTGACCCCTTCCCCCTCCAAATCTAGTTTAAAGCCCTATCAGTGAGGCCTGCCAACTCCTGCCCCAGAATCCTTTTCCCCCTCTGGGATAAGTGCATCCCATTGGCTACTCACAGCTCTGGTGCCTCATATACCAAGCCATGATCGTAAAACCCAAAGCCCTGTCTACGACACCAGCCCCGGAGCCATGAATGGACCTGTTGACTCCTCCTACATATTTCCTCGTCCATCGCTGATATCAGAGGGATGGAGGAGAACACAACCTGAGCTCCTGATCCCTTTACCAGTTGCCCTAAGGCCCTGAAATCTTTTTTAAAGGATTGTGAGCCTCTCATTGCTACCTCATCACTTCCCACCTGAAAGACCAGAAGTGGGTAATAATCTGAAGGGCTCACAAGGGTGGGGAGTTTAGCTTGCTATTATTCATGACATTCATTAAAATAATCTCATGCTGACAAATTTGAAAAGTGATCTTTTGTCTCAGTGTTTTGATGACGAAGTACTGCTTAATACGTTTTTTCATTTACTAAATGCTTTAGAGAGCAGCATGAAAGTACAATAGAAAATTAAAGATTTATATTTGCCACAACTGTTGCTTTAAAGTACAGCCCTTTCAGGAAATAATCCGAATTCTAAATTACCCCATCACGTTCTCAACAGTAACTCCATGCAGTTTTTCTAGCTGTTGCATAAAAAACAAACAAACAAACAAACAAACAAAACCAACAAAACCAACTCACTTGTCTCTTGCTGTAGATTGTGGCATTATGCTAAACTGGCACTGATGAAAAACAAGACCACAGCTACTCAATACATGAGAATTGGCTCTGTTTTTTTTTTTTATGAAGCACTGCAACTAAGGACTGCTTCATATAGTTTTTAGTCCAGCCAGTGTTAGGGTTACAGAAAGCAACAGGACTTCAGGAGCTTGGTATGTGCTACTGGTAGTATGTACTGGTAAACTATTCTGTGTCCTTTGTTAACTGCACCTATAAGCATGTATTTATTCAGAATTTCTTATAGGGGATGATGATAAACGAGTAACGTCACTGGCAGTCTAAAGCTTGAGCGCTGTAATGAAAACACTGCTCTTTTCATTGCAAGTTTTGTCGAAAGTCTATTGAGGATACGCATCTAACTTGTACATAGCTCAGAATACAAAGATCAGCCTGCCGGTTAATGGCAAATTATTGATTGAATTTAAACAAACTGGGAGGTTTTTCAGGAGGTCAGCCTGACTGCGGTGTACCAGATCAGCTTCAGCAGACAGCAAATACAAGGCTAAATTTCTTTTCCAATCAACTGATTTGAACATAGGCCACCAATCTAGCAAGGGCAGTTTGTCAAGAAGTGTGTGTTTTTAAACTAACAGCCACAAGCAACCAGTCAACTCAGGTAGGATAGTATTTAAGACCACAGTAAAAAGACATTTAACTTGTCCTAAATTGCAACGAGTTTACAGTCTATTAATTTGCACAACATAAAATACCATGATAGTATCAGCAGAGCCTCTGTAAAAACTTGTCTCATATGCACAATGGTGACCTGCTTTGATACTTACTTTTGGCAAGTCGTATCTAATCTATAGTCTGAAATTAGTAAATTGACTTGTAGTTTATAGCCAAAAAATGGGGTTTGGTTACAGTTCTGCATAAGCACACTTTCATTTTTAAAGGCTGGTGAAGACTTATTTAATATCAGCATGTTTAGCTAAGACACTGGCCAGATTCTTCTGCGAGTCATACTTGCATTACAGTAAGGGAAGTTCCCAGATTTTATTTCTAGCCCTTACACTGAAACTAGCCTGTGGCACAATCTGTCACAGCACAGAAATCAATACAAACTCATCCTCCTGTTTGTCAATTCCATTTGATAGTCCGCGCTGTACTGTCAGCATTGACCATCAAGGGACAAAGTAATGGAAACGTACTTGAGAGTCTGCAAGAGGAGTCCCTGCAGGATTGCTGTCAGAGGTGTGCAACTACAAGAACTTTACAGAGTAAGAGAAGCAATCTGCTCACCAATACACACCGGTCCCACACCCCTTCCAACCAGACAGACCTCATGCATATTGCAGATAACTCCTCTTTCATTAAATAGCCCTCTCATTTCAGCGCAGGGCCACAAAAGCCTGCTCTTACCGTGCTCCTTACTGCCTAGACTTGGAGCTAGTGCTAAACCAGTTTCTCCCAAGCCCAGAAGCCTCCTTACCACATCTTTGTCATAATTTACCCGCTGCCTCCTCCTCTAAGTATTGATAGAGCTCTTAATTTAACTTTCCAGACATACGTTCCAGCACGAAGGTCAACTGTGACCCACAAAGCTAGTTTTCTAAGCCAACACCACCATGGCTCTGGGATAACAGCAGCACTGTTTTAAGAATACACTTCAGCAAAATCCGAATTCCAGAGTCCTTGAGAATTCCAGAGTCCATGAGATCTACTGGCTGCAGTTTGTACCCAAGTATTCTAGTTAATAAGGTGAAAAATAAAATCCAAGAAGCTTTGATAATAAAAAAGCTTGCCTTTGCTGTCAATACCCTTCAAGGCCCCTACCTGGAACTAATGCCTGTCTGAGGGCTGACTAGATGCAAATCCACCACCCACAGCTGCCTTCTATCCTGAACAGGTCTTAATTGAGTTTTCCAGCTCCTTTTTCAAGAGCAGAGCCAGTCAGCTCCTGGTATGCCTGCTCCTTCCAGGTGCAGCCGTAAGGGGCAACCAGAACCACTCAGTACTGATTGGTAAGGTTTTTCGAGCATGTGGCTTAAATATTATCTCATTCATACAGGTAAGTGAAGTGAGAATACCATCCTTGTATTCCTCAGCCTTGGGGCCTTCAAAAACCTGCTAACAGACCACACAGATACAGAACAGAGGTGTGAAAATATTCATGAAATAAACAGTGATAGGATCACTGCTGAAAGCCTGGTCAGGGAAGCACAGAGGGAAGGTCAGATACTTCTCTGTTCTGAGAGGACTTTTTCTTTAAGCGTTGGTCTACTGCCTAGTCTATGTCAGCGTGGTAGAATTCTATGTGCCTTATATGGTTTGTTCTGAAATGGATGGTTCTTTTAATGACTTCACAGATTTTTTCATCCTATAATCACATAAGAACATTTTCACATAACTGTCTTCATTAACTGAAATCATCGGTGCACTTGAGAAATATCTTTCACACAACTTTGCTGTGAAAATCTTCATATGTAATTATTACTAAGAGACTTTACATTTTATTTTAATTTCCAGTATATATCTTAGTCTGTTTTAGAAGAGAGAATGCCTTGCTTAACACCTCACGTTGTTCTGTTGCCTTGTACTTGAATAAAATGGGTTCCAATTATGGGACTGCTGGTCTTGATGCTGGTTTTACACTTTCTCTGGAGAAACACAAATGGGGTTAAAACAAGCCTGGTAAGGGAACCAGACCCTGATAGGCTACACAGAATTCCCCCCCCCCCGCCCCCTTTCCCCCCCTTTTAGAGTGCAAAATGGTGAAAAGAAACTCAGAAAGTCTTCCGCTTGTTTGGCAACTAACAGAAAAATATTTCTGTTTGCACTTAGCAACACTCTGAATCAGAATTTTTAGTACAAAATCAGTTTACATAGCCTATGCTGTTACTCCCAGCTCTCTGCAACAGTTTTACTCCGGCTTCTTGCCTTTTAGAAATCTTCAGGGCTGAGAAATTTTTCAGGAGACTTAACTCAAGAAAAGATCTCCATAGCTTCCCTTCGGGATACTGCTCTTTCAGAGTATCTTGCTTGTTTTTTTAAAAAATAAATTCACAGGAAAGACATTGCAATAAAAATACCTCCACAATTAACACGTGAAAATGGAAATACCACACATGTAGAATGACTGTAGTATGTTGGAGTTTTTTGCTTTATGATAGAAAACAGACCTGTACTATCTGCACACAAAAATGAGAAAATTATTATTTCCAGTCTCTAATATATTAGACAGGAAGGATTTTTAAATGATGAGCATAATTCATGCACTTATTAAAAAGCATAAAGTAAATGATTAATATAGAAATGGGTAAAGTGTAGAGTTTGTACCTTTGCAGAAGCGTGGTTGCCCTCTAAACTGCCATTTGAATTCTCATCTACTGTGGTTTCAAATTAAAGCAAGGCAGTTAAGATCTGACATTGCTTTAGTTTAATAGACATTAATTGTGGATCCTGATCCTGAAATATTCTGTAACTATCTAAAAACTTCTTGCCTTATTAAAAAACAAAGAATGATAAAACACTTTCAAGTCATCTGCCTAGAATTTTTCATGGTAATTATCTCAGTTCATAGACTTCAAAAATATAAACAACTCATTAAATACAGGAGAATGACATTTTTTACATTCATAAAACTATAGATCAGCATTTTTAAGGCCTCATGAAGGCATCTAGCCCTCATTCTAACTAGATATGGTAGTTTAACACCTAAAAAAAAAGGAAGGGGGGACAGATATCTCTTGTTGATTTATCAGTTATGGCATTTTCTGTCAGACAGAAATGATGCATATAGGCTTTGAAATAACACAATCCCAATGCCAGTTTCTGTAGTTATGGAAAAAGGGCTATGCTAACAACAAAGTCAGTTTCACATTCTGGTATTCCATTTGACTTTCTGTCTCCTCAGTTTAAGGGATGTGGCCTGAGGCCACAGTTGTGACAGTGAGCTACATAGAACACTTGCAATAAAACAAGTGTAGAATTCTTGTAGGAACTGGAAAAAAAAGTAAAATCCCATATGCATACATGCACTACCTTGGAGTGGTAAGTCTACCTTATGAGTCTCATGATGTACCTTTTGTAAGATCTTTAGCAGATAACAAACCTTAAGCAAAAGTTCGTGTGTGGTTTATCAAAACATACATAAAAACAATTGTTTGCTTACGTATAAGAAACATTTCTGATGGCCCTTCAATCTTGAGAATGATTCTCTATGGGCCACGTGAATCTCAGGCTGAGTCGTGGCTGATCACAAGAAGCTGCACATGCGCATAACGAGACCTGCCGTTAAACGGCACCTTCCTGCTGGAGAACAAAGTGCTGTGCTCACAGGCATTCCGTACTTTGGCAAACTCAGTCATCAGTGAAACAACATTTAAATTTTTTATACCTAGAAGAGCAATTGGGCGAGCAGGGCCCCTCAGACTGCAAGCTTCCCATCTCCATAAGACAGAAATATACTCAGCAGCTATCCTGAGAGGAAACTGGAGATAACTTGGCAGTGTGCTCTAGTAGCAACACATTGCTGCTTTTGAATTGCAGAACCGAGTTCAAAGAGACAAACTGCTTCGCACTACTACTGGAGGGGAGAAAGCACGAACTTAGAAGGCAGTTACAGAGTATTTGTCATTTAAGAAAAAAGAATGACTGCAGTGGAAGCACCGAGAGCTCCAACACTGAAAAAAAATTAGAAGATAAATAAATTTTGAGCAAAAATTGTTACGTCTTGACTATGTCATGTACAACACTACTGCAGAACTCGCCAGCGTAGAACAGAAGAGGTGTGCTCATATCAGTGTCGTATTGAGCAGGAGTTTGCTACAGCTGAGGTGCTCTTAAATCCTGCGCTCTGATGGAGGTATCGTGTGGGCAGCTCAGCCACCTGTCACTCAACCCTGTGCTTGTACCGACGAGTTTGGAGCAAAAGGAGAGGAAAAGACACAACAGTTGGTTACAAATAAAAATTTTAAAAGGAGGAAACTGTAAACAGTTCAACAACTAAAGAGGTATTGAAGAGAAGTCAATGAGACAAGTGAACATGGACAAACTTTCAAAGGAAGAGACGGACACATGTAGTTAACAAAACGCTCAACATCATTACATGGAGATTACTTCAATATTCGTATTTGATTTGAAAGGATGACCAGGCAGATCTACTTTCTCTCTCTACTCACTTCCATCTAACTTCTATCTCGCCTCTTTTTAAGTTGTATTAAGATGACGTTTCAAATATCAGTGCTCTGCATGAATTCCAGAATATTTTTGCCAGTGGGAAGGGAGACATACAGCATCTGAATGAACACAAGAAAGCTTGATCAAAATTTCAGCCTCGTGTTTTTTTTCTGAATGCTTGCTGTTCTCCTTCAGATCTGGAAAGTTGCAGATTGACATATCTCTGGATTTTTTTATGTTGTGGTTCTTTTCTCCTAGGATCTATGCCCTACTGGTTCTGGGAAACTTGTGACCTCTGCATTTTTAATTAGAACTCGTAATTTTTTCCATAGCAACATATTTTGATGTCACAAATACAGAATCTGTCAAATCAAACAACTTCTGGTCAGATGAAGTCCAAATACATATAAATGCTGAGCAGCAATAGGATGCATAATATGACACAGTTAAGAAAAAACTCAAAATAGACGGCAAAAGAGGGACGGAAGTCTTGGCTTTGGTTAATTTATACGTTTTATCTTAGTAATTAATGTATCAACACAAATATAAAAGAATTACATTGCATGCTGAACAGGTTTAGACAAGGAATTCTTAAAACTAATTTCCTTGCAGTTGAGAACAGTAAAATCCATCTGTCTGATTGGTGTGCCAGGACTCACACGGTACAAAGGAAGTGAACTATTCCCAGGAAATATTCTAGATGTGGAAAAAGCCTTACTCACAAAGATCAACTGTATAAGCAGGCAGTGAAAAAAAAAGAAATCCTCTGTGACAAAACCTGAGTCCAGAGGATACTAACAGACTCAGGAATAATGCAATTCAATATGATGGGTTAAGAAAAATAATTTAGTATAATACAGCTGTTATATACTTATTTTCTTCAAAAATATTTATTTATGCTACATACCTTGCATATGCCAAAAAATATTTCCCCCAATAAGAAAAACTAGCAATTTTTGTCATTCAGATACACTATTTATGTGTTACTATAATTCATATAGTGATTCTTGATTACAGACATTTTATGGTATTACTGTTCTTCACATCTATGCAAGCTTTTAAAACATTTTTCAGTGTCAGTAGACTTGCACAGAATGGTGCTTCCCGTCTTCACCTTTTCCTTGTAATTACCAAGAAAGGCACTACCAAATTTCCTCTCTAGTATGAAAAAGTCTTCTACAAAAATAATATTATTTTCTGATGAACTAGACTTTTACTCACTGTTACCATAGTCAGTTACCTGTGTTTCCTTTTCCTGCTTTAAACTAAGATTCGGCTTCAGACTAAGAAAGCATCTTTTAGAGCCATTTCTGATACCATCCAAGACAATCACCCTTCTGCAAGGACACCCATATGTAACGCACTGTCAGGCCAGCAGCCAAGAGGTATAAATGTGCTCAGTAAGTTTTCTAAAACAATTGTTGAACTGCATGAACATCTTCAAGAAGAAAAGGCAACCACCAATGTGGGAATAGCTGCTTTCCCCCCCCCGCCCCCCTCTGGTTAGCGTCAGACACACAATTACTATCCCTTTGTCTATTCCATCTGTTTCCACTTGCCATAAAAAACACTGGAATATTAAGTAAAACTTGGTGTGTTTTAACCTTACATTGCAAATAAGGCCTTTCTGGAGTTCCTGGATCCTCCTCTATCACAGGCACCCTGCCTGAGTATGCACTGGGGGAGAGAGGCACAAAAACACAAAAAGATTTCCTAGCAGGTACCTGATTTCCCCTCATCTGTCTCTGGTATAAAAGAAAACTGACTAAGTTCAACTTTCCAGAAAATGTACTTCAGTAGCCTGCAAGACTGTCTAAACAGAGTATGAAAATAGATGACATTACACGATTTATATTTTCTACTTTAAACTGCAATGCTCTATTTGCATAAACTCTCCTACAATTGTCAGTGGATGTAATTTTTCAGATTAAATTCTTCATCTCACCAATTTAAGAAAATAAATCATCACTGCTGTGAAAGCTTTGATTTCCTAAAACCAAAATGTTTTAAAATTTATTTAAAAACAAGATGGAACAGTTTAATAAATCTATTGCTACATATAACATTCATTTGAGCAATGTGACAGGTGGTTTGCTGGTATTGTATATGAGATAGAGAAGGAGCATCATAGAATCATAGAACCATAGGGTTGGAAGGGACCTCTGGAGATCATCCAGTCCAACCCCCTGCCAGAACAGGTGGCACAGGAACGCGTCCAGGCGGGTTTGGAATGTCTCCAGAGACGGAGACTCCCCCACCTCTCTGGGCAGCCTGTGCCAGGGCTCTGCCACCCTCACAGGAAAGAAGTTCCTCCTCATGTTTAGGTGGAACTTCCCATGGTCAAGTTTGTGCCCGTTGCCCCTTGTCCTGTCCCCGGGCACCACTGAAAAGAGCCTGGCCCCATCCTCCTGACACCCACCCTTTAAGTGTTGATAAGTGTTGATAAGATGCCCCCTCAGCCGTCTTTTTTCCAGACTGAAGAGACCCAAATCCCTCACTCTTTCTTCATAAGAGGGGTGCTCCAGTCCCCTAGTCATCTTTGTAGCTCTCTGCTGCACCCTCTCCAGCAGCTATCCAGCAGTTATAGCATCACTATATTTATGTGTGCCTCAAAAAGGACCATATTATTTTTAAAAAACAAATAGTAAAACTGGAATATTTTGGACTTATACTTCCAAGTATACATTGTTCAAGGTTATGCCTGCAGCAAACAGGCATGTCTTCTGTCTAAGCAGCTTGGTGAGGGAAGTTGAAACTGACCTTGCTTTTACAAAACCAGCAGCATTTATTCGCTTTCTGCGTTTGCACTTTTCCCAGCTATTTCCATAGATCCTGGCTGCCTCATGGGTCCTAAGGATGCCATAACCTTAAACAGTCTTATAAATCTAGAGGGGGAAATGATCTGTCTCTTGTCTTAAGCAGAGTGCCTAGAATGTCTACGGGCCTTTACCAGCAAAGTTGCTGAAAAAAAGAGCCAAGACTCAGGGGTCCCTGACCTTTCCCAGCCCTCCTCCACTAGTATCAGCCTGCAGCCTGCTCTGTAAAAGTTTCTGCTCACCCAGGGAGCAAAATTAGAAATCTTCTCCAGGGACACTCTCTTCCACCAAACCACTCATCAGTCCAATGAGACATGGAAACCAGAAAGAAAAAAGCAAGACAAAAAAATGTATGTCACTCAGTAAGGGTTTCCCACAGTAGAGGGTAAATGGACAGACGTGCACGGAGACTCTCAGGCTGCCTGGTCAGCAAAGCCCAAGCCCTCGCGCTTTGGCCTTCGGTGTTCAGAGTGAGCCATGACGGTACAGAACCAGCACATCTATGATGCGTGTATGTGTAAACATGTCCAAACTGAGTACCAGCAGCACTGAACAAGTGTTCAGATACTCTCATCCCCACTGCTTATACAAATGTGCGTGGCATTTCATTAATGGCATATTTTCTCCAAAAATTTTTGGACTTACGACTGTTGTGCAAGGCCTGTTGAAGGCCAATGATAACCATATCATTTCTTGGAAAAAACTCATGGTTTTAGTCTCATTTTTATCATAAGTCACCGCAGATCAAGGTAAAATTGATAAACGTAGAGAATTTTTCCAATAAACTAAAAAATCCAATATTAAAAACAACCAACTGCAGTACATGTATTTTTTTTTAGTTCAATTGACTAGTTATTGGGTTATGATTAGCTTTTTTTACCAAAACCTATGGAACAGTTTGTCTATCCAATTTTTGCAACCACTCCTAATTCCTGTCACAGGTTCTGCACAGGGAGGATGTGAGGTTCAGAGACATTTTGCACCACCTAGTGAGCCGCTGATGCCTGCAGCTGCTAGCACGGAGCTCCAGGTGTGTTTTGAATGGGTAAAATGTACTCTCAGCCCAAAATTCACAGAAGGTTTGGAAACTGCTGTCCCACAAACACAGGTATGCTGATGTCCTTTCAGTAGCACGGCTGCAGCCTCCACACCACGAGAATCTCCCGTTTGCTTTAAAACCGCTTCCCGCTGGTGGTGCTACAGCACCTAGTGCTCGTATTGGGAGAGGCCTTAACAAGCCACTATCCCGCTGGCTCCTGGGGGCAGCTATATTATGTGCATGGAGGTCTGAAATTATAATAGACTTTACTGCATGAATGTGCAAAGACACACGATGAAAGGCATGGTCTGCATGCTCTGCTCAGTGGGTGCTCCCCCCAGGAAGGAAAAGCCCGGTCTCAAAATGTCTGATGAGAGTACAGAACAAGCCATAACACAATCCTGCTCTGGGCGGGGGCTACATACAAGTCACAATATTTTTCCTTAAATAATCATAGAACATCTCAAATTGGAAGCGACCAATTGAGCAATCATTGAGTCCAACACCCTGGTCTGCACAGGACTGACTAAAACTACATCATATGACTAACAGCATTGCCCAGAAATATATATAAACCCATATATAATATATATTCTATTATATAATATAATGCAATATAATATGTATAATATGTTATATATTACACATATGTAATCACCAGAAGTATAACAGCATGTAAAAATTACTCTCTCACTTTTAGAAATCCTTCTACTACAGTAAGTATCCACTATTTTTCTATACCCTTTTACTCTTTTTTTGTGCTTACACTGACAGTCATAGGTATCTCAGGTAGCCAACTGCTCTCTGCTCACACCTTTAAGTTCTGGTGTGTTGTTTGTCCACAACTGAACAGTATAAAAGCCGCATGTAAATAAGCAATACGAAAGCAGTCTCCCTCCTCCACTCAACCCTCTGTGGAGGCGAAAGGCAAAAAACCTGAATGGGAAGAAGATGTCCACTTTCAACTGTCTTGTTCAACGTAAAAGCTGCAAAATTCACAATTGGACTTCCTTTTTCAATTATCTCCACATTACATTGTGGCAAGTAAGTGTAACAAATAGTTAACTTCCCTCCAACACAAAGTGCTTACACAAAACTAGTCAATCAGACCAAACATCTGTTTAGCTAAATATCTTGCTTCCTACTATAGCGTCTAAAGGGTAACCATGGAAGTGCGTAAGATTAAGACATACATGTACTAAAGGGCTCCAGAATATTCTCTCACCCTCCAGAAACTTGCATTTTAGGGGTTTCTTAAATCACAAGATAGCAGTGATCCTCCCTGGATTTCCTTTCCAGGAATGTGTTCATTTTCCCTTGAACCCATACAAATTTCTATGTTCGTAACATTCTACAGCAACGGGAAGAAGAGTCATCTTCTCTTTACTCTGAGAGTGGCTTTTGTTGCCCCCTACTTCTCATGCTGTAGAAAGCACACTAGCATTACCTTTGCAATGTCTCTCACGACTTAGCAGATTTCTATCAGATGTTTCCCTTTTTCCCCATTATCTTACTCCTTTTCCGTCTAAAGTGTTCAACTAATTAGGCTGCTTCTGCATGAAAAGTAATTGCATACTCTTCATCGTCATTCTCACTCTTTTTTCCAGTTCTGCTCTCTTCGTTCTGAAGCCGTGGAATGAGAACTGCACATATGTGCACAGGCAATTTTTACGGTGACAGACTTTATGCTGCAAGTCCCCTTGCTTGCTTTTTTTCCACCGTTACAGACTAATTAAAAGCAAAAAGCTCCAATGACTATTATAGGTATTTTTCATGATTTTTAATAGTCAGAGCCAATTACTAGAAATGTAAAATTAGGGTTTTGAGGGGTTTTTTTTGTTTGTGGGTTCTTGGTTTTGGTTTTGGGGTTTTTTTTTTATCCTGATACATCACATTACCTACCCTGACCTTTATCTTTCTTTCATTTGACACCTAATGTAACCGCATCCCCCCGTAATTCCTCAGAGAGACTGACGGCTCGGGCCTACCACGAAAACGGAGGCTCCTCATTATTTTCCCATTCCTAATCACTTATGAATGCTGATGAGCCTGGACTCAAGACCCCTGCAGGACTTCCTGGAAATTGGCTATTTCGTCAAGTCTTGTTGCCCACCTTTTAAACCATTCATTTCAGCATATAAGGACTCTACTCTCATAGACCATGACAGCCTAGCGGTTTCAGTACTGAAATGTGGTTTCTGAAATGTCTCATCATGATTTTGATATCGTATCAGGCTAGAAAATTTTACAGTGTTTTTATTTGGTTCCATTTAAGTGCATTTCCCATTACCAGGCTTTAGCATAAACGGGATTTTGCACATCAAGTGTTAGCAATAACTACATGACTTACTCCAAACAAGCAAGGTAACAAGGGAAGTTACTCCCTGCCCTACAGCTCTGTCTTCAATGCTAAAGGCTCCGATTGAAGGGCAGCCTCTGCAAACGCGGAATTCAGGTACGCCAAAGAGAAGTATAACCAGGGGAGTGTTCACTCTGACAAAATTTGTTGCCATTTTAATTTATACAGCTATGTTATTTCCAGAACTTACGTAATTAAACACTTCAACAAGAGAGACATACTACTGTATGTAGTTATGGTTTACATAGCAACATTAAATATTTATAGCTATGCAGTTACAGTTTACCTGTCACCAGAATAAGTTCAGCTCATGGACACATCACACTATGGACAAGTGAAACTTTACTTCAAAGTCCCCTAAAACAAGAAGAAAAAACATGCTTTATCAGTGGTTTGCTTTTGTCACTAAGAAGAACAAATAGTAAATTTCCTGTTTATAGTCAGAGAGACTGAGGAATAATTTTTACTGAAGATAACTAGTTTTACAGCTGATTCATGAATCTGCAGGTTGCACAAAGTCTCTGAATTATGTTTTGTCAGTAAGTAGAAACTCATGGTGTCTCCTCAGAGAAAGACACTTGTATTCCTCCACAGCCTACAGCTGTGGTTCACATACTGTGGCAGAAAGAAAGGGCAAGGGGAAGAGAGAACAGCAGCAGAGAGAAATGAAGAGCAACTGTGTAGCTCCTCTGCTTTCTTTGCTCTTGCATTTTGTGAGGAAAACAGATTACATAAAGATTATGAACTTCAGTTCTACACTATAATTTTACACGTATTTTTGTGAGGAAGTTAAATCATTAAATAACTAAATTCATAAAAAACAGTTCCTCTCCCAGCTGATGTAAACAATCATAGTTCTACTGAACTCTGTACGTCTTCACTTTAAATCATCCCAGACGATTTTAAATCAATGGCTGCAACACCTAAGTTTTGTGTGGTTGATCTCAACCGTGGAATTCAGAACCATGTGCTAAGATTAAATGTACCGCAACATGCAGGGAACAAGACACTCCAGAGCGATGATCGTGCCACGTGGAGGGAAGTTTAACCAGCTCTGTCTAACCAGCAAAAAGCACCCGAAAAGTGACAATGAGGCTAGAGCATATCTGAAATCTCCCAGCTCACTGGGAACTGGGTATTTCGCTCAAGTCTGTAAGGAGCCACGTAGATTTCATGGCCTGGAGCCTCTCTCAACCACAGGCACCTGCAACTTCATTTTCAAAATTCTCTGTAGCCCCCATTCACTGGGAGTGTGGCAGTGAACGTGACTGCTTGCACTGCAGCACGCTGCGCTCGCTCCCACCCTGCCTCAGCTCTTACTGCACGTGCCCGGGAAGCAAGAGGCACAATGTGAATTTCTTCTTTCTGTAAAAACGTAATAATCCACATCTTCCATGTTGTGAGAAAGTGTTCTAAATGCCAACCTGTTATGTTAGAAGTGGGCACTAGTGCAGAGCAGAGCAAAGCAAAGCCCACCCCACTGTTTCTAAGGAACTCTAACCTACAGGCCAGCGCTAACCGTATTCCAAGAGCATTTGCTGGATGCAATCCCCTTGGGATTGCGACAGGTGATCACCACATTTCTAGGATCTGATCCGATTTACCTACTGAGAAGCTCAGGGAAGGCAACCACTTCATTTCAGAGCGTTTTCAAGATTGTTACGTCTCTAGGGACTTAATTAACTTTAAAATAAAAGAGTAAAATGACAGCCGATGGTAGTGCAGTAGATACGCAGAGGTTTTTCCACACCGCTATTTTACAATTAGGTGACCAAACTCAGCCCTCTGATTTTTCTGAACTTTGAATCTGGCCATTATGTAAATTCTTTTGAATATGAAAGATCACATGCAAACGTCACCTGTTATCTGGGCTGGATGGGAGGTGATATTTTTGGCAGCATTAAATTTTTATACAACTTCTTTAGGTCCAAGATTCCTTAGTATTTATTTTGTCATTATGTGTCTATGTCCTCTGGGAGTCTTGGTCTGAGAACTTTCTGGTGTGGTTTTGTTCAGTATTTGAACTAACATTCAGTTTCTTTTTTGTGTCATGGAGTCATGCCCCCCCTCCCCTTTCCCCCCAGACTGATGTTTGGGTTTCCTTACCCCTCTTTGGAGAACTTATTATCTGACATTAATCCCTGAGCCTACAGATTAACCATCCTGGCATATTTAAAACCTAAAATTTGAAAACAATCAAACAAGCAATAAAGGTGAAACAAGACAGTATCTGAGAATAAATGCCACAGTGATGGATCAGCTGGCAACATTTCAGGAGCTATACGGAATTTGTTCTCATCTGCTAGTGGCAGTCAATGAATCTTATTTTTCTTTTCAAGGGAATGACTATAGGGAATTATTTGCTAATGCCAGATGGCTAAAATACACCAGTCTATCAAAAGTTGAAGCTGGTGATCTGCTACACTGCCGTTTAATTTTACAGAAAGAAAGTCACTGTTCCTCAGGATATTAACTCCTCAGAAATGACACACTGAACTTTGTTTTTTCTTGCCTGTAAGGATGAGTGCAGACTTTAAAGAGAGGCAATCCTCCTTTTTCTTCCAAGTGAAAGACACTGCAGAATTCCCTTCATTAAACAGCAAATAAGAAGCATAACTTCAGAATATCCAGAAAATGGGACAAAAATCCACAGTTGCTGTGTCTAGAGGGCTGCAGACCACAGAACCACTTCACCCACAATAAAAAGATGAAAAATAAATACACTACAGCAACCTGTGATACATAATCAGATATTTACATTTCAGTCTAAAAATTTTTGAAGACCCACTCTAGACGCCAGACTTCTCCTTTACCAGAAACAGCACCCAAAGAAAAACCTGAGAATGCTGTGCATCAGGTTTACTTTTCTTAACTTCCTTAATTGCTCTGACTGCATTGGAAATTACTCCATGTTTTACACTGCATACTGTTCTCACTTTTAAGAATTTCAAGGAACAGTTGAATATTGTGAAATGTGATGGCAATTGCAATAAAAATAAAAGCAATACCTTCAAAACATTGTCTTAAACATCAATGTAACAGATGCTGATGCTTTGCCTTAAGGTTAAAATGGATGCATTCAGCATCTGTTACTGAGTCACCATGACAGAGATTAGAACGTTATGTTTGTGTTTAGATTATCTGCTATAAACGCATCCGGGTGACTGCCCTGGGATTAATTTGATGAAGTCTGACATTTGTGTACTATCACCTTATTGTTATCTGGTCCTCACAGGGTTTATCTGGCAATTCCACAACTACCTCCCCCATTCAACTAAAGGAAGGGAAATAAGAAAATGGAAAAGGTCAGACTTCTGAAGTAATCTGCACCGTGAGTTTAACATTTACATCACAAAAATTAATGGAATAACTGTAACTGCAGGCACACAAGACAAAGGACAGAAGCTCTCTTTCCTTGGCGGTGCAAGCACCTTCTCACACAGAATCTGTCACCAATTCTCTTCCCAACTCCATGAGATTTATTTCTCTTCCAAGATGCCAGCAACCCAGCCTCTAGCTAAAGTTTGCTAAGACAACTATTTTTGACTTCTCTTGATGAAACTGTTGCATCACATTTAAACACTTGCTCTTTCCACCATCACAAATGCTCAGCCAGAGGAACAGCAGTGTGCTAGATCTGGGGTGCTGGAGATGCATACTGCAGGTTTACAGTATCGTCTCTGCTTGTCAACTGGTATCACTAGGAAACAAAATACTGCCAAATTTTCATCCAGCTTTTACTGGGACACAGTATTAGTCCACATATAATTAAATGCAAAGCTATTGTGACTCAGAGGTATTCAGAGAACAAAACCTTCTTAAAACTACTGAGCCGAAATCTACTGACTGTTACCAGTATTTCCTTTCTCGCTATGCCAGTTCAAACCAGTGCTAACAGTGGCAGTATGAAACGTTTGTAAGTACAGGTTATTGTAGCTTAATGGAGTTTGCCTTCTAGCGAACTGGAAGCTCACCTGTCGACATGAAGTCCAAAGACAGTCATGCTATATATTTCACTGACACAAAACTGGACCTTGAAGTCTGAAAACTGCAATATTTTGTGTGGTTCTGACTACGTACCAAATATCCTCAGCTTCCAAAATCCACTTTGCAACAGGAGGCCTTTCAACTGGAGCTCAGTTCCGTATGTGCCAACCCATGCATGCTACTACATTCACACCCTTTGTACCATTGTGTAACTGTGACATTTTCATGTGAGCAGGCAAAGCATCCGGATCCCTTTGATTTGTTACCTGCATCCACAACCCAAAAACTGCAGCAGAGAACTGTATGCGTTTAACAGAGCAGGATGGGGATAACTTGTGGCTATTTTAATTACGTCGATTTAATATGGGATTTTTTATATGTATCAATTTATGTCAGCATATTGCGAAGTAATTCCAAGGGACAGTCTGAAAACGTGGTACACAATCTCTTACATCCAAAACCATAGTCATCTTGCTGTATGAAAGGACTGAAAAGGGAAAGGGCCAGACCTATAAAGGCAGCTGAACTCCAAGGTGTAAGCAATGCTGCTCCATGGAGATCCTCCAACAAAGTAGTGACAGGATCTGTAATTTTGTAATTTTTGACAGAAATTACAAAATAATGGAGAAATCGGAGCAATTCTACATAATGGCAAAAGGTTATCAGTAGTAGCCCAAAAAAAGACATCAAACACACGATAGGGTGCTAAACGCAATCTTTTTCATGTAGCATCTTTAAGTCAACCTACAGTTGTCTAGGACAGGCAAACTCAGGCCAAGCAACAGTTGAGGCTTACGTCCTAGGGCCAACATAAAATTTAAGTAAGAAGCGACAGCTTGCTTTTTTGTTAGCTGGGAGCTAATGTGAAGGTACTAATTTAGTTTTCAAACATCCTCACTGAAATACACTCAGTGCTAAACTGAGAAGAGTCCTTGAAAACCTCAGAAGTGAGGAAATGAGCAGGAGTAAATAGTGCCTTCCTTTAGATATCTGGGTTCATGGAAGCTTTTCTGAAACAATGACAGTTAGGTAACAAGATACAACCACTTACAAGGTGTTACCTATTGTGAAGGAAAACTACAGAGAACCACATCTGGCTTTAAAAAGCTTCCTATTCTACTAATTTACTCAGAGATGGCAGCTTGAAAGAATATGATCTTCTGAAAGTGCCTACTGTAAAGCACAGCCTGAGATGCACGTAGAGCTCTAACTTCTAATATAAACACATTTTAATCTAAAGCTGTTTGAGAAGTTAGACAAATTCTTCAATTTAGCACATCTCTATCAGTACAAAAGAACTCTAAATACTAGAAAGCTCTCAGAAAATATTACAGGAGCCTCTTCTCCTCAGAGAAACTGGAGAAAGTCACATCTGACAGCTCTCCCAAAGAAAAGTACTGGAAGCCCTCTTTGCATCAGGTGAAGGAAAACGCGAGTTTAGGTAAGGAATATGTCACAGAGCACAGGACACAAGCTCCAGCATGATAAAAAAAGGCACGAGACAAGTTGTCTGTGAAAGTGTTTGTAATGTCAGCGAAATTCATTCTTCACATTGCACAAGCTACAACCGAAATGGGCAAGGTCCAGTTTTGCAAAGCATTGCATTTTGACTGTGATGGTCCCACAGTGAACGTTGCACTTTAGTGTCAGCTTTGTAAAACTTAAAATCTGAATTATCTGCCTTTGCTCTTTCTTTTCTATAATAGTTTCCAGTGTGGCATACTGGCTTTAACAACCAACATAACCCAACACTTTCTAGGGGCACTAATTATCACTTCCTTTTGCGGTTTTCCAATGCAAAACAACAATCTGAGAAAAAAAAAAGTAGCTTATGAAGTCCACAACAAGAATAAGTTTTAATATAATGCATTAGTTTCTTCTCATTCGATTCTAGTGAGGACAATATGATTCCAGGAATGTGTTTGGTCCAAAAGTTTCAATGTCACTGAAATTCTAATCTTTAGAAAACACTGGAAGATGAACTTTGACTGCATAAGACCTTTAAACAAAAATAGCATTTTTACTAATGTATTCTTCCCAAGTGCCTACTTCTTTCTAGTGTGTTTCCCATCCTAATACTGTATGTTTTTGCAGCTGGCAATTGACACTGCCAATGAGCCTTTATGTTCAATGTTGTTTAATATATTCCCATCAGAAAGCTATTTTTACTATTCAATTTCAGTATCTTCTTGAAGTGTCTTGCATGTAACATTCATGTTTTAATTTGCATTTTTCCCATAGGATAAGTAAATAAAGATTCAAACAACAATATTGAAAGAATTCAGGCTCGTTTGCTGAGAGAAAGAATTTTATGGAATAGAAAACTGCTTTGTTTTATCAAAAATAAAGGAAAAAATGCACTTTATGGTTCAGATGGCTATACTGGAGATAACCGATACAGCACCATCATGATGGGACATTTGCGTTTAACTTTATAGGTAGAGGAAAATAACATGCTCAGTTATCATTATAAATGTTAGGATGAAAAGTTCTCAAAATATTGTCCCATTCTATAGAACAATCTCTTAAGCAGCTACAACTGGCCCTTCAAGAGATAGTCTGTGTAGATCAGTGTGCACGTGCCATTTTTCCATGAAACTGGCATTTCCTGGGCTAGCATTCCATGCTATGGCTAAACCCACGCCACCCAAATTTCCCTTATGTTTCTGCAGCATGCTTACGAGGAACCGTGTGCCGCACAGTCGTGCGTCCCACTGTCACAGTCACAGGGCGATGCAGTAGGAACCTTCAGGCTCGCACCTGGAGGAAACACCAGCCTGTTGTAGGGCTCAGGACCACTCCTTGTGCTAAGAGCGTTTGAGTTCAGTGCCCTCCCAATCCTTTCTAGATTTTCAAACATACAAAACTCAAAACACCTAGCAAGATGGAATCAGTTCCACCTGAGAGTATAGCAGCGGCACCCACTACAAATGGTTCTTTCATTTACACTTCAAATATACTTTGCTCAGGAAACTGTAATTGGCATTTTGTCTATATTGCTCACAAAGCTCACAATAGCACTGGGTTAACTTACAGCGTTTGAAGAGTAGATACCATTTACATATGTTTGCTTAGGACATATCTACCGTTGCTGCATTACAGTAAGATGTACATTTCCTTTCTGCTATAGTCTACTAAGTAAGCATACTCTGTCCCTTCCCCTGGACTGAGAAAATTTTTATTCACACACAACCAGTATAAAAATACTGTGACCTCTTTAACAATCTTCAAGCCAATACTTTCTGCTGAATTGGAAAAATAATCTTATGTGGCTACAGAAATAATGTTTGTGTTTTATCAGTGTTGTTCCCGCCAAAGGCTGGATTATCTGTTTCACATCCATTTAAACACAGGAAGGTTATAACAGGGCAGACAGCAATCTGGACTTTATTGGCCGGGAAAACTGACCTCATAAATCTGATTTGATACATCTGTCCTTTCGGCTGTCTGCATATATGCCCATGCATCCCGTTGGCCATGTGCCTGCTCAGTGGCAGATCAGCTTCTGTGGCTACTGCATGAAGGATTTTCCACCTCCCCCTCTCTGCTACAAAAATAAATATATCGAAAGAAGTGCAGAAGGGAAGACATGTTTATGGTTGCTTGTAGGTGCTTAAAAGAGACAATGTACTGTCATGAACAGTCAGGAAACTACTTAGAGCAACACTGATGATGTCTATCCATCTGCTTCTGCAAGCAGACCCTGACATTGCTCTCATTGGCATACTTTCTGAGTACACAGGGGAGTCAAAGAGTGGAGTACATCACTACACAATGTTGCAGGCCATTTCACATCCCAAACACCTTATAGCTCCCACTTCAACAGCAAAAGAGTGGTATCTACCACTTGAACCCAGCTAAAAATACCAAACTTTCAAAGAGACCAAGTTTCAAGTAGGGAATGAAGGATCAGAACTAGCACTGTGTAGCTACAAAATCGGTATTATGATGTAACAATTATTCCAGGTACGTGAATTTGCTGAATTGCATTTACTAGAGTGAAATGTTTCAGTTTGTTTATCACCAAAGACACATGAAGTCTGTTGCTCTGCAGCACGACACGTAATAGTGAGTTTTTTGAAGGGAGTCACCCGCAACCCCTTTTTCCTCCAGTGTTATGGCCATTCCATTCTTCAGGACTACCTATACAGGCTTACGCAATTTGTTTTCCATTAGTAAGCAAATTTGATGTAATTAGTGAATACCAGAGAAATTTTAAAAAAAGAGCACATTTCACTCATTGCCTTTTCAAAATGAAGACTGACAATTTATTTTTAAAAAAGTCCCTATACCAATAGGCAGTTTTTAAAACTGCTCATGCTCTACTTGGAAAAGTGACACTATATGATGGAAGTAGGAACAAAATAAAAATAAATATTGTCATTTTAGAATATTTCCCTCCTGCCTTAGATTTTCTTTTTTGATGGACACAGTGGTAATTTCATGATTGACAAACATTTCTGTTTCAAATGTCTGACTTAGTTGCTAGACGCATATAAGAGCAGTAAAATATATACCTAAGCAGCCTGGCATTTGTACTGATTTATGCTTGTTTCAGGCACTGTTGTTTAACTTCATAGTGGGAGAGTAGAGGATAAAAAACAGATTAGCCTCCACACTACGGATGGATTTGGCAGTCCAGCTGCTTAGAGGGAAAGCAAAGAAGAACAGGCTCATACTATTGATCCAATTTTCTGCTATGTGCTGAGAGGATGCAGCAGTTTGATCTGATTTTACAATTACTCCACTTCCCAATAGCTCTTCTAGTAGTGCAGGATAAGATAAGAAGATCATGGGAACAGCAGCTGATAGAATAATCCACCCATTGATTTCTTCTCCCTGCTTACACCCTGTGCTTTAATTGAATTTTGTGGTTCAGCATTGGTTTCAGCCTGTGCTTTAGGAGTCAACTGCAGTACAAAGTAAAGCAATGGGAAAAATCAAATTCTTGAATTTTGTCCAAATGGAATTGGACAAAAATAGACTCAGAGATTCTCATTGCAAATTTGACTCTGGAATGAAGGTTGTGTTGGGGTTTTTTTGTTCTGGTTTGGGTTTTTCTCCTTTTCACTCAGCTCTTCCTTGCAACAAGGGCAATGTGAAAAGGAGAATGTTGGGAAAGAGAAATTTTCTTGTTCCCAGCAAGCAGGTTAAAACATTTTTGAAGAACAGTTTTGAAGAACTCACTTTTGACACAGAAGTCACAGAAGAAACTTAGCAGAGTGCAACAAGTTGCCGTCAGTCACCTCTTACACAAATACTTCCTTTGCCAGTCATGCTAGAACTTGGTTTGCAGTCCCTCATCAATGCACTATGTAAATGCTAATAATTTAAATGCTGGACATCTAAAGGCATTACAACATTAAATGATTCTAAAAGAAAGGGAGACATTTAAGAATAGAGATGAACAGTTCACTTCCACTCCAGCACTGGGCAGAGTCTTTACATGCCCTGCCTTCCCTGTGCTTAAGTTAAGCATCCATCAAGTAATATTGTTTTCCTCCACCTTGAGAACATGGTTCTGCATCACTCTTTTTTTTCTGCTTTACCTGGAGAATGCCTTTAAGAATCTAGGTGCTAAGATTTACAAACATGGATGATGATTTGTTTCACGATCTACTAACAACCAAGACTATGGATGATAAGCTTCAATTCAGTATTTCCCTATTGTCTGGCGTCCCATGCAAAGTGCAGGTAACTAATGCCCTTTTCTCTTTAGCAGAGCTATCACAAAAGCATGGTTTCATTACGAAAGGTCAGTGTGTGAACACTGCTGTATACTTTTTCAAAAGTTCAAGTGGCTAAAGAACTGATAGGCCATATGTAAACAGAAAATACACGGTGGAAAAAAAAAAGCGCACACACAACTTTTCACTCTGATCACAAGTTTTTACCATGACTTAGGTTGCATTAAAGACCTGCGTGCTCTGATCAAGATCACAGCTGCAGAATAAGGGAGGTACTCTGACTATCCTGCAAGTTACGCTGGACCTCCAGAACTCCTTAGTAGCTGTTCTTTATAGGAAAACATTAAGCATATGTATTACGTGAGATTTGTAAGTTTGAGTTCTGCTCTTTGTGTAGTAACACTTATAATTCCTAGGTTAATTTCCAAGCAGAATTACTTTACCCATCTGACGGCTTGCATTTGGAATGATACAAATTTTGGAAAGGCTTATGGAATGACAAATGCAACGTAAAATTGTATTTGCATGTCCTGAGAAGAATAGTACAAAGAGGAAAACCCAAAATACCAACTCTCCCTTCTTGCATAATGAAGAATAGTTTTAAGACATAATGCGGCTCAGCATTTCAAAAGAATCACAGCACAGCAAGGAGAATGCTGCCAAGACACATAGCAGAATGGCAGGAACTCATGCAGTGCCAAGCCTTTAAGACTACAGATCTTGGATATTCATGCAGAAGCCAGGCATGATGCTACCCACAAGGCAGCTACACGTCTGTGTCTAGTCACCAACTACGCTGCATCGTCTTCCACATTACAAGAACAAAGACAAAATGAGGGAAGAGCCTTCAGCAATACTGATTATCTGCACATTTTTCCAAACAGCAATCATAGGATGGACAATCAAAACTGCTTTTTATGGCAATGGCTGCTCTAGTCTTATCTTCTTCATGTCTGGAAAGAGGATATGACATGTGCATTGCATTAAGGAAAGGGTGAATAAGACTGATATCCAGGTTAGAACCAGTAATTGTCTCTTGTTTGGGGACCATCTGGTCTAAGTGGGGTTCTTCCTGCCGTCCAAAGAGGGCCCACATGAGTTTCATAAGAGGCTCAAGATGAGCTAGCCAAAACACGTGCCTTCTGCCACTGCTTCAAGAGCAACACTCTCATTGAAACAGTCTGAACTTCACCAGACCCGAGGCAGTGCGGGCATAGTAATTAACCCATTGATTGCAGCTACAAAATACTGTGCAAATCTCATAGTGGTAACATATCCACTTCATCCGTAGTCTCCAATTCCTCAATAGCACGCAGAGTAAGTTTTTGTTTGCTGAGCACTACATGACCACATTATATAAGGCTGCTGCTAGCAATATCAAAACATATTAAAAGTTTAACTAAGACAATGTGTTTCAGAAGAATTTGCTTTCTTTGGAGCTGGAATGTCCCCATAAAAAGGCATGATCTGTACTAGACTGAGCTGTCCAATGATCTGCAAACGCTGCGCATTGTGTCCTGGAGTAAACCCTGCTTTCTTCAAACCCAAATTGGTTTGGATTCCTCCTGTGCATGCAGAGAGCATTTTCCACTAATGCTACAGCTGCATGTCTTAAACCTGCATTTTGATTTGTATGGTTGACTTTCACAAATGTACTTTCACTTTATAGTATTGCAAGTCTACTGACAACGCCACAGAGCCTCTTCACAGTATCCCTGGGAGGGGGTGTGCAAGAAAATGTCCCCGAAAAGCACAGGTGTTCCCATTTTCAAGGCTTGATCCACTACCCTGATTTGGCCAAAAAAAGGGGTGTTTTTTTTCCCCCAACATTCTCCCTCTTCCAGCTAGTCCACTGAAAATACTACTATTTATGTAGATCTGTGCAGCACAGAAAACTGTAATCCAGCACATGCACGCTTTTAATTTCTCCCTGCGCCAACACAGCCTCACGGTTATTAGCAGCCTTCTGCATCTCCTGAGTGCCTCTCGCCACTACTTCAGCCCATCCTCTCCAGTGTCACACATCTCTACTACAGCTGCTTCACTATTTCTCTTTAAAGCTTTGTATTCTCCAGTCTCCCCCACCTCCCTGTTAATACTTGTGGTCCCACAGTAGTGCACAAGGCAGGAAAGTCCAGGACACACCAAAGTGAGCCACACTGGCTCAGCCCAAAGGTCGTTCTGGCCTGGAGTTCTGTCTCCAACAGTGTCCAGAAGACGTGTAGAAAACAACTGCAAGAAACAGGGTAAGCGCAGAGCAATTCACTCTTTGACATACCCTCCCAGTTTACTGCCTTTTTTAGTAGTAAAGACAAGTTGTAACATTGGCAGGAAGTCCCAGCTTTTTACACTTTCACCAGTTCTATTGTTGTTACACAATACAGACCTCAGGTCCTGGAAGACAAGTATGATAGGAAATACTTTTACAGCATTGCTTTAAATCCAATCATTTGCACTTCTTTTCAGCATTCCCCCAAAGCTTCTTCAAGATTTATCACAAAAGACAAGAAAATACTGGACACAGAGATGGTGAAGAGCAAGTCCATCCTTTGAGTCTTCTGCTGTCAGGGGAGGGTCCCTCCAACTGACACATTCTTTAAGCTATTTTAAAATGTCCCACCCTCAGTAGTCAAATGCACCTCACCCCGAGTTTGGCCTTAAGCCTATGTTCCTAATTTCATAAGCAGGGCTTCCTACTAACCCATTTGTACCTCCCCCAGATAGTACTGAAGGGACTACAGCTGAGTGCAGAAGCTAGGGTCAGTCATAGCTAGTCACTGAAATTTTTCCTTTGTGTGTGTACACATACATATAGTGAGAGAATACTTATAAATGCAGGGCATAACCCTTGTGCTTTAAGATAATGTTCATATTCTGGTATCTAGTAAGAGAAAGGCAGTTTAAAAAACTATTAGTGATGACTGCCTTAAAAAAATGGACTCCCTCCAAAAGAGAGAGAACCAGCTTCTCTTATCAACATGAAGTGGTGTTCAGTAGGGTGGACTGGTGTTCAGTCTGAGATATAATTCACATGCCTGAAGAAAAACTGCAGTCAAGTCAAGTTCTGACCTTACTACTGCGAAAGGAGAAAGGCCTTGTCAATATCTGCAGAATTTGAACCAACAGAAAAACTAGGGATCCGCCTGACACCTGCTGAGTCTACGTGCAGTTCTAGTCTCAGGAAGGGCATAGTGGAGTTAGAAAAGGTTCATAGAAGGGCATGTAAAGAGATTAAGACGATGAAACAGCTGCCTTATTGGGGAACTGGGGAGGAAGAAGGTGGAACAGGACATGACGGAGCCTTGCAAAATTATGAAGTCGGTGGATAAGGTGAATATGGAACTGCTGTTCAGGAAAGCTGACATCACTGAAACTCGTGGACACCCGTTGAAAAGTAATTCAAAGAGACGGTAGAGAACTTCTGGGTATTGTTGCTGCAAAAGGTTGTGGAAGTAAATAGTGCCTGTAGGTTGAAAAAAGAACCAGACAAGTTCACGGACAACGGGTTCACGCAGATATAAATGGAATTAGGGTATGGTGTACTTTCAGCATCCCTACTTCAAATCTTACGTCCTGTTGCTGCTTCTGGGGACAAAGTGCATTTTTTATTAACCTAATTTTGCTGTAGTCACTAAACATTCCTTTCTGTTCCTAAAGCTTTGATGGAAAAAAAACAAAACAAAACAAAACACCTTTACCACAGAATACAGACTAACAAAGCCAGTGCTTTCAGGCATTGATATATAAAGAGTGAATAACAGTACTGTTTTTAATTACTGCCATGCCACAGTGCTAGGACTAGAGAACCATGTTTTACAGCAATTCCTATGCGTGCTCTGCATTAGAAACACAGAGGAGCATTGGTCAGGGAGAATCCTGCAGATGAGATTTTTTTTCAAAAAAGGCCATCTGTAGTTCTCCCCAAAGTATGGCCTCTAGCATGGTAATTGACTTACAGTAAAGTACAGCTAGCTTGAAAACTTTCACAAGGTGTAAGTGTTCAAAGAAATTTGCTTATATTGTAAAGCCTGTCCTGGCACCTGAGCTTGGACAAATCCTAGATGAACTTTAAAGCAGCCACGTAATACCTGTTATCACAGAGTAGTTGCTAACTTTACCAAATTACTTTTTTTTACCTTAACTCCACAGCATGGTGAAATTTTGCTACTTAGGACTTTAGTCTCCTCTGTTGTGGCCCAAATACTCGCTTAAAAACTTTCAGCAAAACTGGTGCCCCTGAAAAAGAAGTTTTAGGCAGCACGTTTATAGAAAAAGAGGTGGGCCAAGCAAGCTGGACCTCTTATAACCATGTTCAGACCAAAGAGCAGGAAAAGATATTTAATGAAAAGCCTAATTTTACACTTAAAAAAAATTATATACCAGCAACTTAAACGCCAAAGTGTTTTTCCCACCTCCTCTACAAGATTTATGTAGTGAGGCAACCTTCTCTTACAGCACCAAGCTCTCCTCTTGTGGTCTACTTTATGACAGAAGGTCAAGGGGCACCCTGAAATGTTTTAGGGCACACTGAAAAAAGAAGATACGTCTGTGGGAGAATCTTTGGGACAGTGCTTATAGTTCCTGTGATGTTCAAAAGCCACTTGCTATTCAGGGCCACTGACGCCTCCCTTAAGAACAAGTACAACGCGGTGCCTTGTGGGGACTGCCCAAGGGCAGACTCTGATACACATCGTGTGTCTCTAGCAAGACCTGCTGCTCTATATGAAGATTCAGTACTGCACGCCTGAAAGAAGGAAAAATTATGATACGTTCATATGTCATTTGCCCACTAACATGGCAAAAAGGATCAGATTATAATACTCATCCCCTGTGGATATAAAATCTCTTAAGCGGCTGCCAACTCCAAAGGTCATGAGCAAAGTATGGCCGTACCGGCAAATTATTCCCATTATCTCAGTGCACACTGTGCACATGTGATGAAGCCAGACTTTGACAAGGAGACATAGTTTCTATTAGAGCACGGTAGAAGAGCAGTAGAGAGCAAGAAGAGAAAACATCAGGCCCGTTTCATAGATCAGAGCAGAGAGGAGTCGCTCTGCGCCAGAGTCGATACTCCTCTCTGGTCCCAAATGCTCTGCAGCACGCAGAGGAGCCATGCTGGAAGCCATGGTTTCCCAGGCAATCTGCAAATGATAGCCTGGCTACCCAGCAACACATCTGGGCCTCCCTTCATGCTGACAGTGGGTGAGTGAGTCTTTAAACAGCTACGAGCTTCACTGACGGTGCCGATACCCCCAAAAAAGGATACCACTGTCAGACTCTGGATTTTAGGAAGATTAGTGCGAGCACAGTGTTAGTAGCATATAATCAGTCAAAAAAACCCAACCCCAAAACAGGGGAAGCACGCATTTTACTAGTTCTTGAAATGCTCCTGTCATGGAGATGAATATGAAAGGCACACCAGACCACGTGTGCTCCTTATAAAACTGCATCAAAGAGCTTTTGTCCATGGAGAGACACCTCACAACTAGTGAACTCTTTATGATTTCCAAGGAGAATTCAGACTTCAACCCAGGCCTGGTTCAGCCAAGTGCAAAAAGATACATTCTGGGAAAAAAATTTACAGTTACTAAGTGGAGTATCTGAAAACCTTTTATCCTCTCACAGAAGAGCATAGAATAAACACGAGTGCTGATTTTCAAAATCCATAGCTCCTTTAATATTTTAAATAGCATATATGCTCTCATTTGACCCTCACTGCCAATCAATAGCATTAATAAAAAAGGTATTCCAACAGAAGCGCAGGCCTTGTGTGTTCCAGAAATATTTTTAGTTACTATATATCTTTACAAACAACTATTGGGCAAAATCTCTGCTGAGTCTGAAGAGTAATGTGAAGTTTTTCTCATTGCTCTGCTGTGTCTATATGTCACTCCCATTAGAATTATATTGTTTGTCTGTAACAGCACTTGAACAATCAACAGACACATTGCTTTTAGCAAGCTCAGGCTTTTGAGATGTTTTCTTTCTACTGTGCACTACATAACTAACGAGAAGCGAAAGAAAAGATTAGTGCAAATCACTTCCATAATTCACCATAAATGAACATTTCTAATCACCGCTTGGTTTGAATTGCAGTGTATCGGAAATGCATCATGTAAAGATCAATTTTCCGACGCACCCAAGCTACATTCTGTATGCGTTATCGACCCAACTGTGAAGCCATGTGGCAGAAACAGTTAAGAAAACATTTACAGGAGACTGAGTCCTACAGTAAATCAGTAATGAACTTGTTTGTCTGACCTATTTATTCATGACCTGTCAGTGAGCCGCTGCTTTTTTCTAGTAACTTCTACCATACACATAATACTACAAAGTAATGTCACACAAACTAATAAAGACAAAATAACCACTTGATTCCTGTATCGACTTTCTTATTTTTTGTAAGTAACACAAGAAGATAATTTGCATTGTGATCATTCCTTCCAACATCTTGGTTAACTTCTACTTAGCCAAACACGGGTAAGTTTCCTCCAGCTGAATATTGAGGGAAAAGTTTAATTCAATTTAGCCTTAGGAAGAGAGCTCTCAAACAAGTTTATGCAAGATAGCTATGTTCTATTTTCTGGAAATTTTTTAAACCGTAAATTATAAATATTCTTTTAGGTAAAACAGACACTGTCTTACACTTTGAATGTTTCATTTGAGATGCTTAAAACTTTTCCTGCATTCACATCAAAGCGCCTCCATGACAGCTAGGGAAAATGGGTTATTTTTTATATATTTTTTTTCATGTAGAGACTTAGTATTACAAGGAAGTATTGAATGTGTGTTCACACACACACATGTAAATAAGTGTCTCTGAAGAAAATAAAACTTGTTAAGCTCATCCCATCCCCCTATACTCCTATGGGATCTCTGAAAACTGTTTGATGCTCTGTGGGCCCCTCTCTCAGCGACCCAACACGTCCCTAAAGTGACAAAATTTTAGGAATAGCAGCTGTACTCACCTGTGTTACTTCCAAACCCACAAAGATTTCAGAAATAAATGAGGACTTTCATCATTTTGGGCAGCTCTTTTCACTGAAGAGTGCTGCTTCTAAACAGAAACGCGCAGCAACTTCCCAAATGCCTTCCCTGAGACCTTCAGCAGCACGAAAGACACTGACTCCAGGAGGAATTCACCTGCAGTCCTGAAGCCCTCTTACAATGCTAAATATACCACATAAGCATAAGGCACTTTTTTAACACGTTGTGCCTCCTCCACCTGCCAGCCTTCTTGTACAGAAGTGCTGATACGGAAGGAAGAGTCTGTGACGATCCACAGTTGCTGTTGTGGGGCTTAGGGCAACACTGAACTCAGACCAGAACCTCAGGACAGACAGCCCTACCGTCAGGAGAGTACACATCTTACCTGTAATCATCACTCTCAACAGTGCTGCTCTTCATTTTGGTCCGGGCACTTTTGTTTTCCTGAAATGAAATGTGTTAGTGCACTACATGGCAGCACTCAGGCACACACTGGATTGATTTACTCTTGGGGGAACTGGAGATTTTGTTTAAGGAAGCTCATACAAGAGATCATGGGAGACCTGAAATTACTGTAGTAGAGGCAGAGAAATAAGTGGATGCAAATCTGTAGCGAACCAGGATTCATTAGTTCTGTGCTCACAGAACTTTTCTTTATGCAGCTGCTTCTCTGATCCCAGAGCGCATCTTTTACTCACTCAGCCTAACATTACCAGTCCCTCATCTTGCATGCAGTGACCTGCCAAAGCAAGAAAATCCTCAGCTCAAGGAGGATGAAAGTTAAGAACCGTGCATGTAGTAAGGCTTTTCTCTTTAAATGTGATGTTCGGACCACTGCTAAAAGAGAAAGATACGTGACCACCACGCAATGCCTTCAGACACTCAGCTCGGAGTACAGCAGTGCACCTGGGATGGGGCGTTCTGTGCACTGCTAGCGTGCCGGCAGGGCCACTCCTACTCTGAAAGCTAGAAACGGTGTTCGTTTGGCTTACATGGAACATTAAGTAAAGAGAACACAAGTGAGTGCTTTTTCCCAGCGATTGTCGCAGCTGTCCTTCTTGCTTGCTTATATCAGCCTGCTGGTGTAAACTCAAGAGGTACAAGAATAAGGTACAGGAGAAGGACTTCTTCAAGACAGAACTGTGTTTGTGATACAGATCAAGTATGAACACAGTATATTATTGATTACTGTGTCCAAATGTGCTTTTGTGACCACAGTTTTAAGAAAAAAAAAGGCAAAAAAACAGCTCTTGCCAAGAAATCAATTGTAGAGATGCTAAACGCAAGTGTGCAATAATTTTTAAGTAAAGAAAAAAAAGCATATCTTTTTATAGCTCTGGTTTGATGCTGTTTGCTACAGTCACAATGGGCTATAATGCTCTTTCAAATTTTCCAGCACAAAGTCCTAATCTGAGGATATTCTAATGAAGCGAGACAAATGCTCAACACAAGAATAGCCTGGCATTTCTGCAATGAAATGTGAAGCTAAGGCCAAATCCCGAGGTCAAGTTTTACAGGCAAAACTTTCAGAAACTCTGATGGATGGCTGTGTAAATGAAGACATCACATTTTGGCCTGTGACTGCTATCATGTACGGAAAGCATTTTTCTTTTAGAAAAACAAAGCAATCTGCGTAATCCTGGCAAATTGGGAAGGTAATTTTAGTACTTGCATCAAGAATTTGTGCTGCAATTTCCTTAAGGATATTTCAGTCCATTTTAAATGCACACCACCTCCAAGAAACAGTCTAGCACTGACGCCGCGGTTATCTTTGGCACTGTGGGGAAGAAATTTAAGGTTTATCTACTAGTTTTAATGAAATATGAAGATACACTTGCTTCAGGTTCAGAAAGCAGCATATCCATGTGGCAAATAAGAAATGTAATTTCAAAGCTACTTTGCCTTCTTGCTCTATGCCTTTCCGCAGTACCTTCCACACATCCTTCCCCTCCCCAAAGGATTCTAAGGACAAGTCTCTCCATATGGCTGCCCTCTTCTGGATGGAATCAAAAAATGTTCAATAATTTCCACAAAGATAAAATACAGTAGTCTGCTTTTCAATGGAGGACGATTTACATTTTTTCCTTGTGTCTGTGTAATCACAAAGGTTACATTATGCCAGAATAAGAACTGTGAAATTCTAAGGGGCTGCTTCATAATCCTCTACATAGTTAGCCATGTACTTTTGAGCAGAGTTTTTAGCCAACTTACTGCTTTTTTTCACCTTATGAAATTTTTCACTTTTGCATTTCTTTCCTATATTTATCATTGCTTAAAACACACTGTTGTTTCCTCGTAAAGTACTTAATCCTCCTCCACAAGCATAATGGAAAACATTTCCATGTCTCTTTGTTGCTTAAGGTAAGCATGTTAAACACAGAATATCAAGGCTGGAAGGGTTCTTATATAATCTTTTCCTCTGCTCCAAGTCAGGGTAAAATAATTCTTTGCTACTCTACATCAGTGTTTGGCTGACCCCTGTTAAAGACACCTGATAACCGGGACTGCAAAATTTTTGCAGGGAACCCAGTCCACTGCATCACCAGTTAACTATTGGTGTTCCCGTAGGTTTGTTTATAGACTCATGACACGAGTAAAGGGCTCTAGAGATGATTTTCAAAAGTAGCCGTTCATCAGGGAGCTCGGAGTTTCTTTCTGTGAGCTCTCATCTTTAAATTGAGTGCAAGGATTAAGATGCAAAGCAGAGAGGCTGAAGACAAAACGTCCCTTAAAGAGGGTTTCAGTTCTTGACAGTGGAACCAGGAAGTCGGAGGGTTTTCTCAGTGTTATGTTTGCACAGTCATACAACCAGTGCACACTTCGAAACTTTCACTGCACATCTGTGCATCACTGCATGGGCTAGGCACCGAGCCAAAGGCCGAATTCCTGCGAGTCCGCGCAGCTCCCACACGTTTACAGCACTAGGACCCAGAGGGAGCTTAATTTCTGTGAGTCAGTGCAGGCAGCAGAGCCCCGAGAGCAGTGAATGAGGCTGGAAAGGCAGAGGGAATGTGAATGGCTCTTCTGGCTTGGGAAAGTGTCCACGGACTGGGGTGCCAGAGCCTACAGAACAGCCTGGACAACCCTCGGGATTCCCTGTACCCCCGGCACCCAGCGGCACTGCTCTGAGGTGAGTGACCGCGCAACAGTCAGTTTTCGCAAAGCAAGTAATGCGGCTGCTGCACCAGTTGTGAAGTTTGGTATCTTCAAAATTAGCTAATGTGTTTTTGCTGTACAGTGATTTTCACTCTCTTGAGCGCTCGTTGCTTAAAAACAGCATTTGCAAGAAAAGCATGGTCTAGTGAAACTGAAAATTGCATCTACTAATGCAGGTTAAACTGCACACACATCTGGAAGGTGTTCCTAAAGCATCTGTGTTTAAGCTTAAAGCTTTAAAAACATCTTTAGTAAGAACAGCTTAATCTTAAAGAAACATAACTATTCTTCTCATTCTTTTTATCCAGCTATATGATAACTTTTTATTATTATGAGAAGTTTTATTTGCATCGTACAGCAGTTACACCTATATGAGAATTCTTTGCTGTCTTTGTTCTAAATATTAAGGCTTACTTAACACTTTCCTTTTTTTTTTCTATGATAATTCTATTCTAGATAAGAACTCCTTTCTTTCTTTACTAATATGAATAAACAGGTAAATCAAAGAATTATCGGCCCAAGGCAGAAACCTTTTAGCTATAGGCAGAGCAGCAGGTCACTAGAGACTGTGTTTCCTCTAGGATGTCCACTTGGAAGAGCTCACAAATGCCCTCCTGCCTCCCTGTTAGTGACAGGATGGAACGGACAACGTTTGTTGATTTATACCTGGTGCTAACACTGTTTTACCTGATACATGAGTCAGAAACAAAAACGGGGATCCCAGTCAGGGAGACAGAAGGAATTTGTGTGCTGAGAACAAAAAGTGTTTGTGCTTCAGTTCCTTTCTTCACTTTAAACTCTCCTTATATGCTCAAGAAGTTTTAGAAAAACAGCAAAAGTGAGCATGCTTGTCAGGCTGGTTTTTCCAAGTTGTGACAACTTCGAAGTTGCATTGTAACTGTGAGACATGATTTATGGATGTTTTCATGCATTAGAGTATCACAATAAAGTCTTTTTGGCACTTTTTTGCTAAGCCAAAATAAAATGCGACAATTATCTGCAAAAAGATAGAAAGGGAGTTAACTTGCCTGTACGTTCCTACTCTTTGCACTTCTGAGCTGTTTCAGATATTATGGAATAACAGGCTTTTTGAAATAACCCTGACAACAACCATTTCAGACATTTGCCTGAAACTCGGAAGGTTACAATGTTTTCTACACTTTCACTAAGAGGTTACAGTGATGGAATGAAGAACCAAATAAATGGGAGTGTTCACATGAGTATGATAAGAAAGATTTGGCCTTTAAATATATTCATATATATACATAAAAATCATTTTCTAAAATCCCAGCAAGGTCTGGAGAGGAGCCCTCCTGATGAATCTGTGCAATAGACTAATAGTGATTTCACATCTCAGTCAATCCCAGGCACTCACCCTAAAGGGATCTGTCAGTCTCACAATAAAGTAGTAAAGAAATTAACTGTGGCTTTCTTTTTCTCGTCCTCTTAGCTAAGCAGTGTCTATTTTCTCAATCAAAAGCTTAAATTACCTTTTCAGATGTCTTCATTTAAGTTCAGTGGAGAATTACAATGAGCACAAAAGATCATTCTAACCCACATCCTAAGTAAACAATTGTTACATAGGATAACTAGGCAGTCTACGCAATCACTGTCAAATTTAAAAAATCAAGTCAGAAAAATACCTAAAATACATATTCAGATTAGCATTTTCAAGTGTAAAATGTCCTTCTTTAATGGGATACCTAGAATGAGGGTTAGATAGAACATATTTAAAAACTAGATTATTTGAATCAATAGAATAAGTCCCCTAAATTCTCCTACTGCTCTCCATGGATTTGGCCATGTAAAAGCGTTCCTTTAAATGCAAATTCTATTAATTCGTTTTCTGTTGCCTTTCAAAATGCTTTTAGGACTAACAGAATATGGAATACAAATTAGTTAGTATTAACTGAATTAAATTAAAGGCATGTGGAAAAAATATTGGTAATTTTAAAAACTTAACATAATTCTGCCATTTTTTAGCCTATATTTTAATAACAAACTCTACTGATAAAAAATAAAGCGTTCATAAAATTAATGCTTTCACTCCAAAAGATTCAATATTTTAACACCAAAAATCAATGCTGGATTGGTGGGTTTAGAAATATTTGTCTATCCTTCAAATCTCAGTCCAATAAAAGCCAGGGAAACTCAACTCCTTTCAAACCGGCAATGGTGACCTCTGCTGGCAACCGCCCTCTCATGAAAGGAAGTTTTAAGGGCTTCTTCAGAAAGCGAACCATGAACTAAAACATTTATTAGATCAGCTGATACAATTAGCGAAATGTAAGATCACACCTCTTCCCACGGACCCTGCCTCATGGTAAAGAAAGTGAAAGGCACATGTAACAATGCTGCTACAACTGCATTTCTTTCACAGTAAGGAGGAAATTCTCCCTGTTCTGAATTTGACTTGAACCCAGTCACAGAGGCCAATGTATTTACGAGCATTTCTACGACAGAAGCGTCTCCCGCTGCGGGATAGATGTCCTATGGGATGCGTGTGGCTTGTTCTCCTGACACAATGCCCTTTGTGCAGCTCTGCTGAATTCATTAAATATTTGTGTGTGTGTGTGTATTTATACCAAAAATCATGTGGCCAAGAAAAACAAGATCATTTTTGCTGTTGCCAAGATATCGTAGTATCTATTACTGTGAATTATGTGCACTCTTATCTGCCCCGTGCCACTAATACTGGAGAGAAAATCTCAGACCCTCGATATAAACCTATACTATCCCCACATCCTGAATATTGATTTACATCATTTACATCTCAGGAAAAGAATAAAGTAAAACAAGAAAAGGTATGGGATGATGAGAGGCCTGGAACATTTTCCATATTTAGAGAAACTACATAGATCAGATCATGATTTCTAAGTCTGGAAAAGACATGGCTAAGAAGGGGTATAACGAAGATATAGTCATGACTGTCCTTAAAATGTTTAAAAGGAATTGGCTGTTGTATGCCTCACAGTTCAAAAATCGAGGAGCGGGAAATAAAACTAGCAGGTGGCAGGCTGAAGGCAAACAAAAGAAGATGGTTCCTCTCTCCATGCATAACTGAGCTATGGAAATCCTTTCCACAGGACACTGTAGTTCGCAGGGGTTCAGAGAGTCATCAAACATACTAAAAGCAAAGAGACTACCTGTGGTTCAGGAAATCTGTGATTCAAAAATGCCTCCTGACTGGGAGAGTACACCAAAGAGAAGATCACTGTAGGGCTGCCCTATTCATACATCACTCCCTAAACTGCAGGAGACAGAATACTGACCTGGGTGAACTTCTCTTCTAGTACAGACACCCCAGCCTTCTCAGTGTTTTAGCCTGTCAAATACTTGACCGGTCCTAGCAAGAAGAAAGCTATGTAATATTTACTATGGGCTGCTGGTTCACTGATGCAAAAAATGGTGATTGTGGCAAAATGAAAATGTAAAGATAGCCTTCTTTAGTTTTATTTTTGTTCAAGAACTAGGTGTAGTCGTGTTCATGTAAGTTTCCACTAGAGAAGGCCATTAATGCTGATATGTACAGCTATTCAGGCAAACCAATGTCTAAATAGATTATGACTAAGATACTAAAGAAAGGCCTGTGAAAGTACGTAACTGGTTGATCTTGTGAAATTCACTGAAATCTACTGCGAATGGGAAAATACAATTTTATCTCACACGGCCCGTGGCCTGTTTATTTGTGGATCTGACATTTTATTTGAAACTCATTATTGAACTCAAATCTTTTCTACCTGCTTTCACTAAAAATATTTCAGAAACATCTAAGTAAAAACTAGTGTGGAAATACTAGATCATTAATTACACTGACAATATACCTTTCCCTCTGAGAACTGCATCAACCGGCAAAATGCAGCAGTCCAGAGAACAGCAATGCAAACAGTGAAACCTGAATGCCAAAAACCGCTGGCGTATTCCAAGGTTGAAAGACAGAGATGTGAGACGTCAACCTGACTTTGCTAACCTATCCCCAAGTGTAGGTGACTTGCTGCTGATGCGTTAAATGTGTTTTTCAGCCTGTAGCATGCATAAAGAAACACTACAATTATACAGAACTTCCTTTGCGTAAAAGTGGTATTTTGTGCCCACAAATTTTGCTTCTCTGAGATTATTAAGTACTTGGAAATGAGTTATGATGTAGTGGAACATTAACGCCTGGCACTTGTAAACAATTATGGGGACACAGGAGAAGGGACGAAATCAAATGTAATGGATACACAAATGAAGATGTTGCGAAGAGAGTTGGGAAGTCACCAAAGATGTACAGAGTTGGCTACAGCAATTCACTAGTCAGCACGCCTCTTGAAGGCATTAGCTCCAAAATCCTCGGGTCAAGGACACCACACTGCACAGTTCTTTTCATGTATTTAGGAGGAGAGACAGAAAGATACTGTACTTTACTACCTTCAGACATTACGTCTGTGTGACTATATTCATGTGAAAGACATTTTGGTTACACCATTACTGTACAGCAGGAGAAAATATGAAAAGCACTGCTTAGTATTTTGAGCCTGCATACAGATATTTAGATGAAAATTGTTGTATGCATGGAGAAATCAGGCCCTACATACATACATACATATATATGTGTGTATATATATATATGAACGAGACTCCTCTGGCATATTATCTAAATCCAAAATTAAAATGACTGCATGAAGTAGTATTAAATAACATGCTTGATGGCTTAACTGCCAGGCTTCTGTAGCATCACTTGAATTTCCTGTGCCATTGTTGAATGAATGAAACACCTCTGACTTTTCCTTATCTTGGAGGCAACATTTATTTCCCAGTAAAGAGCCCTTCTTCCTTCTGTCCTAGGTTCTTGCATTTACAACAATGCTTTGAGATTTTATGGCATAGTAGTTGACGCTATCAGATGACCCAAATCAATATCTATCAGACTCACATTCTCCGTTGCTGGGATCAGTTTTATCGCATGAACATGGCTTCCACATTTCATAGTGGTATTCCCTGGAAGAAACTGTGAGATGGTGACAACGCATAGCAAAAACCCTGAGGAATTGCCTGGCCTGAACTTTAAAACCCAAACTCTAATGCAGTCTTCCCTCAGTCTGACAATCCCTACAAATACTTTCTGAACACAACTCTGATCACTGTCAGAAATCATACCTGCAGTAACCAGACCACCTGATGTAGTTCAAGACTTGTTTTGTTCAGGGATTTTCTAAAACTGAACATTGAATACAGACCATTAAACTGATTAAAAGAAAAAAATATTTCCCCAATTTATGTTCCTGGCTCCAAAATCAAATTTCCTGTTCCCATAGGGTCCGTAACAATGTGCTAATCAAAGACCAGATTCTGCTCCCATTGACTTGTTATGTATCAAAACTCCCATTGACTTCAGTGGAAAAAGACTGAAGCACAAAGACAGAAAAAATCAAACAGAAGGTAAGACACTTTCTTTGACTTTGTTTTGGGCCTTGCTTTACATATTTTTGACAACATCATAATGATCATTTATGTTGTGCAAATATGAATCTCCTTCCAGGAATAAAATTAATGAAATGAATGAATAACCAATAAAATTAATCTGCTTCTTACACTCAGGGCTGATCATTTATTTTGAACTGCCATATTTGTGAGAAATGTTGCTGCATTAAAGAGTATCCAACAAATTGATTTAGGTCAGTTAGATGTTAACTGCTCAGGAATATAATAAAAGGTTAGACTCTTTCTGCCAGTTCTGATGTACAACGAGTAAATGAGCTCAGTATAAATACTGCTGGGAAGCAGATTATTTCTTTGACAACTTTCTATTTACTAAGTATGGCTTTGCTATTCTAAAAATTACTATTTTGATTTTTTCCTATTCTTACCGTTTCATATTTTTCCCTCTGTATTGTATACGTATAAAGGTGACATGGATTTTTTTGTGGTCTGGTTCACTGATTTACTTTGATTGTCTTTATTTTGTTCTTTATACAACCATATGCGATCCAGGCTCTTAAAAAAAATAAATAACTCTTCAGAAATTTTTGTGATGGAAATTTGCCAAGGACCGCATTGCTGTGTATTACTTGGATTGTGACATGTTTAACAGTTCTGGCTCACAGAATATGTGTTTTTCTATTTTGAAATATATCTCTTTTTTTTTTTTTTTTTTTTTTTTTTTATGGCTTTATGTGCTGGATGACTCAGGTATGAAAAAAGACCTGTGCTTGTTCACAGAGAGATTTTTGCCCTGTGGTGAATGACACAGCCTGCATTTTCCAAAATGCATCATTTCCTGCCCATTATTTCGTGATCCTTTTGAGACGCTCTACGTACCAGCCTCAGACCAGCAAGGTGTTTAGGGCACATGCATTACTACAACCATAGAAATCGCTCATTTGAACTATTCTTTGCTTAACACATTTCAAGAACTCACAATTCTGATGAACAGAACTATAAATTCAGCCCTACTTTGGAACTGTACTGTCAGTAATCACGAACATTATTACGCTGTGGCCTTTAGGGAGGGTCAGCAGGGCATGTCAGCAGTGGGTCAGCAGGCAAGAATTTACTGTCAAGCGGTGCAAGCGTAAATGTCTCTTGTCACTGCAGCTGTCCATACCCTTAATTTTCTGGTGCTTTCATATTTCAGACTGAAAATAATGCTTCCACACAGCAGCCTTTCAACAATGGCATTCTCCCTCATTAATAATGGGCAAGGGGGCACAGAATAGCCATCTCTGAAGATGCAGAAATTTTTCATCTCATTTAGAAGTATGAACCGAATTTTCTAATTGCAATTGATGGACAGTCTGCTGGCAGCTGCTGTTCAGAGGGACTGTATAGGACAATGTGCTTCTGGGCAGGATGATCTACAAAAGAAAGGGCAATTTTTTTTCAAAAGCAGCTATTAACGCCAGTTGCGTTGTATTTGTGTGTCATATTTAGGACCCACTTAGCAGGTTCAGCAGCATCTGAAAATCAATATGGGGTTTGGGAGCACAACAGCTTTGGAAATTTGATCCTAGGAACTGAAAATCGGGCATTTAAAAACTAAGATACCCACGAACAATGTGTTCTATAGGGCACTTGCTAAGAGAAGTATGCTAATTTACATTGCATGCCATATCATGCTGCTTCTGTGTTTAAATTTGTGTCCATTTATTCCTAAGGTTTTATTACATTAGAAACAAAGAAAAGAAATGCTTTCTAATAATTCACATTTAGTAGAATCTCATACTCCATTCAAATTTTACCGCTGTTTACCTGTACAGGTCTCAAGGAATCAAGTACACTATGAGTGTGAAGTGCCTATAACCTGTGAGACAAATACACACGCATGTAATCTTAGGGGGATTTAAATTACATTAACATATTAATTCTTAGGAACTAAATATGCACGTGGATATAGGGATCGTATTACTTTGTGTAGCTACATGTCATTACATTTGAGTGATTTTCATATTCTCTAGAAAGGCAATGGATTCCCAAGTAACCACTGACTGTATTCTTTTTTGTACTAATATATCAAGCTTCCATAGGTTTGCTTGGTTATAACTTCAGTAACCCAAGTATAGGCTTATTTCACTTCCATCTTCTACTGGGCGCCCTTCTGGAGAGTGATGTTGTTAAATCTCTTAAGAGTCCTTTGTGGTCAATGGATACATCCTCCTTATGTACCAGTAAGAGACGAGGAAATTCTGCATCCAAAATTAATAATGTAGAGCACATCTTAAGTTTTCCACGGCTTTCTGTCTTTTTTTTGTGTGTTAGCACTTTATGAACACAAATAGAATTTTGGACACCACCTAGAGCATCATGTTTGACAAGTTTGTTCAGATTGCTGATCACCAGAAAATGTCACATTTGTATACTTTTCTGTTTGCTTCTGATCTCCTAAGAATTCTTAAGTAGGGGGAAAAATAAATGCATAGTTACACCTTTCTTTTTTTTTTTAATTATTGCTACCATCTTCACACATCTAGAAAAGAACTAAACTTTGTACTGGACTTTCAACATGGGAAATACTTCAAAGTGACAAACATAAATAATTTTTTGTTAAAAAACAGCATACAGAACAAGTTAAGCAAGTCAGCTATACAGGGGTCCCTGAGAGGAAGACGACCTTCAAATACTGAGAAGCAGCGTAGAATCCAAGAATAAATCAAATTGGAAGGGAGCTTGGGAGGTCATCTGATCCATCTTCCTGCTCAAAGAACGACCTATGAGGTTTTCCATATAAGAAACCACCCATCCTTTCTCTTATTAGTCAGTTTGGGGGTTTGGCTACAAATGTCATCTTTTGTCTCTTTACTATATGCTCCCGCATGCTACCTTCCTTCCAATTCAGAGTAAGATTGCCTTCTTGTAACTGTTATGACTGTTCCTGACAATTGATTCAACAGACAAAAGCAGTAACAAATAATACTAAGATAAATACGACAAGGTGCATATTAAATATCCAGACAAAGAAAATACATGGTTACATACAATGTTAATTTTTAAGTATTCTGTTCAGGCAGTTGTTCTATTCTGTCCTGCACACTGCTGAGTAATCTGCACTAAACTGAAATACAAGCTAGAGTCATAATTATGTGGGGAAAGCACTACGTATTTTATTACGCTTCCTCTATTGTGACTAATGACTAGAAAATGAAGACCAAAACCATGTCAGATAGCTCATGTATATCACTAGCAGGTTCCCAGCTGGTCACAAGTTGTAGGTGCAGTATATAAGCATTGGAGTAAATGTGCCTAGATTCTTTATGAAATACAGACACTGTTCTTTGCAGGGCTGAACATAACAGCAGAAAAAGAAACAATTTTTGGTTTATGTTACCCAGCACAGAAACCCAGAATTAAACATTAGTATTACAAACTCTGAATAAGTTAGTAAAAAGTTGTACTTGTTAGTGAAAGGTCTAGTGTGAATTTGGAATAAGAATTTATATCCCTTTCTGCCTTCCCCACTCATATAGACGATCACCTGTTCTAGAAGCAATTACCTGCTCTAGAAGCAATGCAGTATGGACTCGTGGTAGGGCACAAAGAGGAAAGAGAACTGAACTCAGAAGAAGAGCTCTGACAAAACCCTTTAACTGCCTTCTCCTATTTCCTTCAGCTTTATTTCAGTTTTCTCCCAGCAATGCCATCATTCAACAAATCATAAAACAAAAAGGGAAAGGAAGAATCCTCCATTTCCAGCATTTGTGTTAAGTAAAGCCTTATCGGCATGAGATAAATTTATCATCTCGATCCACTGGGGGAAAAAAAAAAAAAAGAGAAAGAAAAGTAACTGCTTACTTTGTAATAACAGATCTTACCTAAGATTCTCCCACCTGCTTTGCACAGTCTGTGCTACGTGGTATAGTACAGCCAGATGAGAAAATGCCTAATCCAGGTGCGTGATTTGCAGCCAGATGTCTGTGTTGTAACTTTTATCTTTATATGATTAGTAATTAAAGAAGACTACTTGAGTCATATTGTATCAGGTCACAAAATTATTATGAATACATTAACTGTGACATTGTATTAAGAGGTTAAGTGTGCTCGGAATTTCCAATATTACAAATGTGATGGAATAGCTTCACATGACAAATATCAAATATTCATCAAAGCAAGCAGTCAGTAAAATTGTGCAACTATGTGGGTGCAGGAAAAAAGATGATTCATTTACAGATGATAATGCTGATGATAAATTTTTCATCATTGCACGCAACCTGGGGCACATCAGGAACCAGGCAAGTATTTAAACAACCATGGTTATTTTCAATTGGACAAACTCTTCCAAAAAATTTGACATCAACTGTCTTCAGCTCCTATTTGAAGCAATTTTTGCTAGATATAAGAAACAAAACCCATAAAAATATCCTTCTGGGATTAATTCTCTAAAAATAATAATTGAAAAACCTACCAACTTCACTCTAAAATACCCCATTTCCCTCCCAGGTGTGATTTTTGCTGCTAGTAGTAAAATCTGCAAGAGGTTGGTATTATTTATCTTTCTAAAAGCTTCTAAAAACTTATTTTAATTCTTAGAGGCTCTGCAAATTATCTGTCCCAGAAACAAGGCAACATTGCAGCATCATTCAGAACGTGAGAGAGGGCAGGTGCCGTGTTTCAGTCTGTTAATCTGTACATTACAGTGTAACCTAATGTAAACATATAAAACGGAAATAAAGTTCTACTTGGAGGGAACCCTAGTGAAAATCCTCAAAATATTACAAAGAACAATCCAAGTTCTCAGGAAGCAATTAACTGCTTGACTGAGAATGTCACTACTTTTTTTTTCTTCTATCTAAAACTCATGGGTGAGATTTTGAAACATTTGACTGAACTCCGTCACTCAGTCTTGATTATGGTTTGGCATTTCCCTCTGTGTAGGCCGATCCATAGGGAATGCCATTCATACCAACACTGAAGTAGAGCAGGATGACTCAGCTCCAATCAGCGTTCTTTTTTCTTAATAAGAAGCAAGTATTTCGTTTCCTCAGCTGCTAAAGTGATAATTGTCACTCTCATGTTGTAACTCACATAGTTTTGGTCACCCCAACTCACGTTCTAAGAGAAGGAAAGTGACTTGTAACCTTCGGTCTGTTACCCAGCAATATGCCTGCTGAACACAAACAGCAATACTATACCCAGCACTTTCTGATCACTATAAAGTCCATGTAATTTGGGGAAAATATGTTCTTTTCTTGTTACTTTCTGGTCAAGATTTGTCCCAAATTTGGAATCAACCACAAACCCAGGGTTTATGGGTTCTGACAGCAGCATCAACTGCTATCTAGATAAGTAGCTACTGAAAACAGAGCACCTGTATTTTGCGAAATAGATTTAGACACTTCCTTAGCTAGAACATAGGACAGGATCTACAGATGAACCATGTCGCTCATTTCCAACCCAAAACTTTGCCGAATTTACTAACAAAGTTAACAGAAGGGAAAAACAAAGCTACTTGTAAAAATCTTAAGTAAACACAGAGCCTTTTTTTTTCTTTCATTAATAGGTAAATCGCAACAGAAATGCAGAAAACGTACAGGCAAAGTACGTGATCATTGCCATGCCTACAACATAAACAGGCTTAATGACAAAGTCAAAGAAATATCAATTAAAGGCACAATGATTCTAGGCAGACAAAAACCATCACTCTCCCAGCTTCCCATTAAGTAGGTCTCCAAGCATGGAAAGGTTGCCAGCTATGGGGAACAGTTTAGAAAGTTAATGACAGTAAAAATGGGATTCACTGGAGACTGTAATCCTAACTCCAGTAAGCATTGCCAGAGGCCTGACATGAAGAAACAAGTACTATTTCAAACAGACTGCAAAGCCAAGGGAAAGATTAACATCTGCCAGAACCAGCTACAGATGAGATTCTTATTGATCCTTGAATGTCACAAGAATTTAGAAGGGCTAAAAGGAAATTTAAAGAAAATAATCACGTCTGTGGATTTGATTTGTAAATTTAGAATACCTTTCCCTACACTTCACTATATATTTTCAAATAGCTGTGTGTTACAAGACAGAAGAGGTATTTCTTCCAACTCATTCACTGTCAAGCTTAGTCTTGTATGAAAGGTAGGGACAGGGAGCAGTTTCGTTGCTCTAGCTAGCACTGCTGTTACTAGCCTCCAAGCCATTGATTTTCATGTTTAGGCTGTGTTGCTGTGGATTTTGTTTCTGCCTTATAGAATCATAGAATCATGTGTCTATCCCTATTAACAAGATTAAGACTTTGCTCACATACTTCTAATTAAAATGCTGTAATTCTGGGAAGAGATTCCATGTCTTCTTTTAGCAGGGTAATCAGTGTATCTGTGAGTTCAAGTCACAATATTTTAACATCAAAGTTTGCACAAAGATAGCCCTCTTCCTCGCAGGCCATAACTCTTTATCCACACTGGTTTGAATAACATGCTCCCTTTCGTAGTAGTGGTATCAACAGCGTTTGCATACCACAGCTAGCTGCAGTGCTGCCTCAAGCTGATGAGCGTACAGGTTGTGGAATTGCCACCCTTTTCAGTAGTTACGCAACCAAAGGCACTTCACACCCTGTCATGCTAGGAACACACGTGCATTTCTCTGCAACATTTTTTCCCTTATTAAACTGGAAGAAGCGTGATCTGAACTTCAAACTGTATTGCACTTACCAGCTGTAGCCTTCAAATATTATTTACAAGCTATTATTTCTGTAGCTTCTCATTCCTACAGCAAGTTACCATTCCACAACTTTCAGAAGTACCTCCTCCCACTCTGGCTCCTTCCCCCGTATCATCTATAAGGATACAGTATAGGATACAGTACTAAAAGAAGTTTTTGTTTAATCAGCTTCTGCAAGATTGTTTTGATGAATGTAGGGTGAGAAAAATTGTTACAGCAGTTTAGTCATCCCAGTTCCAAGAGTTCACACGTTCAATCTATTGATTGTCCTCACTATAGAAATGGAAAAAAGGTTCATACCTAATGTAATAAAAGACAGCAAGGAAAATAATATGCTGGTAAACACAGTAACAGTAAACTTCTAATCCTGGCCTACTTTTGTTAGAATCCCCACATTTCAAACTCTGCATACCAGGGAAGTCAGTGAACCTCACAGAAAGCTGAAGTGTGAACAGTGTAAAGACATGCAATGACATCAGCGATTAGCATCGCTTTGCAATTTAGGCATTCATATTTATTCAAACTTAGAATAAGGCCAAAGAGAGTTCTAGAAAAACTGATAGAAACCTGCAAGTGCACAATTAAAAGGAAAGAGATGCATCTTCCCCATTATATTTTTTGACTATAGCAAAAAATGCATTCAGCAACCAGATGATGCCAGAAAACAGAAAATGAACATGTAAGAACCCCACAAATGTTCCTAACGCAAGCGTGTCGCGAAATGCAGATTTATAAGAATTGTTGAAGCTGACAGGTTAGTCCAACACCCTGTTGCCTGTTCTTAAGCAGAAGTTGATGAAGTCTGAACTTCATTTAAACTTCTTTGCACTTTGTTCTTTGCTTAAAGGATTCCCATGTGTGAGGGAGTGAAGAGTACAAGAAAGGATCAGATCTTTTCTTTTCAAACACTTTTCTGTTTAACCGTCCCTTTGCACAGTATAACCGTATGACCAGGATAACTGTTCAAAGACACAGGCATTCATTTCAGAGACAGCTGCGCACTCCCAGCAAGGGAGGACATCTTGCACTCTGTATCATCATTCACTTCTCTGCATATTACACTGATCGTCCCTCCAGCTTCGTGTGAACTAAGGATGTTGCAGAGCCGTCAGGCTCCAGAGGCCACTGATTCCAGATCCAGACAAACCCCTTCCCACATTTAAATTTCACCTTAAATATCTGGGTGGGGAAGAAAAACCTCCTATCTTAAAACATTCACAGCAGCTGCCTCCCCTCAAACTCTGACATAATACAAAGACAGAAAACTCCTACTCACCCACTGCTGACTGGGTCTGCGCCCAGAAGCCCACACTGTAGAGCTGAAATATGGACCCAGTTCAAACTATCTTTGCTCTCTGGGAGCATTAGTCAGATTTTTTTGTGCAGCAGCTGCCTGACACGCTCAGGATGCTGGGAGCTTTGGACAGTGCAGAAGTTTGGACTGTATTTATCTGGACTCGTAGGTTTAGTGTTGGGGTCTCAACTAAAGCAGAGCTGAGATTCTCAGAGCACAAGAATGAAGTAACCTCCTAAATCAAGTCACTGTACTTACTTACTCAGTACAAGCACATGCAGTTTGAACTAGTTTTTCTGAATATATATTTTGGTGCTAATGTACAGGATCCACTACGTTTTGTTACTACCTCTCCTTATGGTTGCCAGCAGTTGTCTACCATTGCAACTGTGTGAGTCACTGTGCAATGGGTTAATACAGTAATGAGCAGATACCTTCCACAGAAGATAAAAGGCAAGATGCTTAAGACAACAAGAGGTCCAACGTGCACTGAGGTGAAGATCGGGCAGGGCAGCAACTCAGGCAGCAGGTCTCGGTGTGTGAAAGGAGAATGCAGGGAGACTTGCAAATAAAGGAGAGGGCACGGTCGGAAGGCATGTGGAGCAGACAGCACTGGAGCTGGAGAGGAAACAAAAAAGAGCATGTCAAGAAGCCATAGGCACAAGCATGGGCAGAACTGAGTTCCAGAGAATATGAGATTTTACCAGCAGGAACATATTGCTTGGTCCTTGAGTGTGCTACCCAGCAAACCATTATCAAATCTGCACAACTGTTGCACAGAACAGCTGTTCTGCGTAGGCAGGGAATGCACAGGTTGGTTGGGCCTGAAGGAATGGTTTAGTGCAAGTGCATATCGCGTGTGTTTGCTGCTGTACCACTTAGTCATAGTAGCAGTCACAGGCTGGACTTGGGGATGGTAACCCCATCCCCCTAACTGCTATTTAATCCACGCATTCCATAAAGAAAGGTGCAAAAAAGAGTTATGGTAAAGGGAGAAGGAACTAGTACTCACATGGATTACAAACAATGAGCAGAACACACTTGTTTTTCTACCACCTGAGGCATGCGCACACACAAAACTACAACAAACAAATCAGGACAATAAAGCAAGTAAGAGTGCAAAGAAGCAGGATCTGTTTCCCAAACGTCCTGAACACTTAGGGAGATCAGCGTTGCACTGGTTTACTCTGCTGCCAATTAATCAAGACAATCTTCTAGGCTGAAAACAGTTCAGACCAGAAAACACAGAGGGGAAAAAAATGCAGGTATGGAGCATTTTACATAATGTCAGCACATTTACACAGAAACCATACTTTAATCCTAAGTAAGTACTGAGTACAAACATATGAAGTATGAAAGCACATGCGTAAAAATTCCAGCAGCGCCACAGTTCACAAAACAGCTGTTTCTTCAGAGAAAATTATGTAGCATCATTGCTTCTGAAGTGCTAGAACTCCAAGATGATATCCTATTTGCTTGTTTCCTTTTTCTGATCTGTCCAAATGATCCAAAATATTAGAACAAATGGCTTAAAGAACCTCATGTTTACCTTGGTAAACTACCCTAAGTGTCAGGAGACTGTCACTTCTCCCGTAAGAGCTACTTGTGCTTACAGAAAACCTTACAACAGTTACACAGATGACGCTGCAATCTGATAACTCTTTCAGTGTTTCTGTATTTGCTTAGTTTAGATGGCAAAACCCACCATATTTCACAACTCTGTAATGGAGTACTTAGGAATTGTAAGGAAATTGTTTCAAATGCAAATTAAATGGGAAAGGCAAGGTGGAGTACAAGAGTCTGAGCATCACTACATCATCTTCGCCATCTTCAGAAGCAGCTCAGGCTTTGCAATGAGAAGATACACAAATATCTGCCCAAGTCTTCGCACGGATGGCAGGACACAGCTCACCGCTCTCCATTGCTTATGTCCAGTAGTCATCCAGAAGTGACATACTTCTCAAATTTACAGGATGTGTCAAAGAATAAAGAAGGCAAACCGCTAATGGGCAACAGCCCAATTCCTAGTTCTTTATACATTCAATTCAACTTGGGGCATGCTGATTTTTTGAAAAATCTTAACATTTTAAGTTACATAAAAGTATTATTCACATATCTTATGTGGACTTTTAACAAAATGAGTTAAATGTAGTTACAGTAAGCACAGAAGGAATGTGATTGCTGGGGGGTCAAAACCCATTTTCAACGGTAATGAAAATAAGGAAGTCAATTTCTAAAGCTCTCATTTGAGTCTTCTTGTCACGATTTCCATATTGTCATGTAAAGTAAATCATTAGAGAGGAAATTAAATCACTAAGAAGGTAATTGAATTCCCTAGGTCTCATGAAGGTAAAACAGATTTAGAAATAGGGAAGAATAACCTAGGAATTTAAAAAAAAAAAAAAAGAAGGGGGGGGCAAGGGAGAAAAGGAACATAGCTGTTGTTTGGCAAGAATCCTATGTTATTCTTCAGGTTCTTCACTTGCTACAGAAGTAACTTCTACTGATAGACCATAAGCTACTGGTGAGGCCCATTTGATTAAGTGCTTGTAAAACGACTTGAGGTTTTCAGATGGAAAATCCTACATACGCCAAGTAATATTCTGTTTCAGTATTGACTGTTTCTCTACTATCTCAGAAATCTGTGAATGGACACAAAAGCATCTCCACTTGGTAAGGTGGCAGTTTTATTTTGCAATCCTTTGTCTATATCCTTAAGGGGATTTTAATGGGAAAAAATCTAACATGTCATTTTGAACTGCTCCAGCTATAAAATGTTTTATCAAGTGCAGCCAGATCCTCAGCTTCAGTAGAACACACATTTTAAAGTTCTCTCAACTTTAGCCTTCTTTGCTGCATCCTTCCTGTCTTTTGGCTTGCCAAGTACAGACACACTTCAGCTTCCCTTTTGTACGTTCATAATTCCTGCCCTATTAAAATATCATTGAGGCTTTTAAAATAGTTATAAAAGCACTGGAAGATTTGTAGAAGATAAAATTCCTTTTAAATGTAAAGAATGAATAAAACAGTAAAGCCTGAAACACACAGGCACCTAGTATTAAAAGTCATGAGGATCACGTCTATAATTTCTGGATGCGCAAAATGTTCTTTTCCAAATTCAAGATCTAGAGAAACATTACAAATGATGGAATCTATCTTTGGCAATCTGATCATGGCATGCCAGATCATTTTTATTTTCTACCTCATGGAGTCACCACATTTTATGCATTACACTAGAATACACATCCAATCGCTAAAAATCTCATTTCTTTCTTCAATTTCTTTGTACAGTGGTATAAAAGTGAGAAAGGGTAACAAAAATTAAAATTATGAGCTTTCATAAAAATTAAATGCTAGCATTGTTGTTAGGATTCAGCTGCTTCTTATTAATCACGGTTTGGACAAGAATCAAGATTTACATTCCCTTCTGAATAGCTAGAATAAGATCACTAGTTGGAAAAGTTTACTGGCCCTTAAAGATATTGTATTTTTCCACCTTAACTACTTTTGGCTGTAAGATGGGATAGTAACATTGTAGTCTGATTGCCCTCATACTTTCTTTTCCTAGATGAATTCCAGTTTGAATTAGTCTGAAAAAAGTCTGAAATTCCAGCTCTTTCATTTCCGATCATTTCGTATTGGAAACCTTGGGTAAAGTGTAGAGGGAGAGAAATACACACTCAGGCAGCTCTTTTGGACCCACTGATTTAAGCAGCAGCTAGGGAACAACTCCTCTTCTTGTGTTTGGACGGGAGCTGTGGGTGAGCAGCGACCCTTCGGGCTGGCTGGTAGCTGGGCAGGACGGAGGCGCCTGTTTCCAAAGACCTCAAAGGCATCCACCTTTATAAGGGCGGGATGGATTTACCCCATTTATGCTGCAGTAGCTTTCCTTTCCGTTAGTGACTGAGATCTTTAGTCACTCCTTTGTGCCAATGAAGATTTATGAAACCCTGGAGTCCTATAAAATATATTTACAGTTTGAAATCTATATTGGAAGTTCCAAAGTAATCATCACATGTCAATCATTAATTTTAGGATTTGCTTTACAGATGTTAATGTAGGGATGATATACAACTGTAGTATGCTCCATTAATTTATTTCTAGACAGCATTTTTATTTCTAGCTCACTTAATTTTACCAGTTTTATGCCATTCAGGCTATTGCCTTCAGGAGAATCAGATTCACGTGCTCCTTCTAAGGCTGTTTTCTGTTACTTATTTTCAGAGAGATTTCTCACTAGTTTTGATAAGTGACCACTGAATTATTCTTCCTTCACTGTATTTAAGAAGGTTTTTATCCTGACAGAGACAATTTCTTTATCTTTTATTCAATGACTGTCAGTTTGTCTTTGTTATCTTAAATAGGATAAAATTTTCTGTCAGAGTGGCTCTGTGCATGTTTAACACTGTACTAACAGACAACGCCTCACAATGAGAGCTGCACCACATTGCCAGTTTTTACTCGTATGGCCATCGTGACCTGAAGATCATGTATTGTTTTCCCAAGAAAGCTACATTTTAGATGACTACTGATGATTCTAAATTCCCATGACCGTATTCTACATGCGAAAGTGTCATGATGCCTAACATTAAATCCTTAGAAACAGAAGTCTCGATTATGTTCTACAACTCAGCAGTGACAAAGTGAGCGTTTTAAAGTTGAGCTCTGTCTGTCCTGTGTCACAAGTCTCCATCACCTTCTGTAAGAAACCCCCACCTGCTGCTGCAGGCTGGATCTCTCCCACCAGGCAGCTTCACTCGGCACCCTGTGCTCAGCGGGAAAGGAGCGTCAATGAAGGTGATGGGCAACAGACTTGTTTTCCTCTTTTTGGGCTTCTCTGCAGAGGCACTAGCAATTGAAATATTTATGTACTGGTTCAGGAGGATAGAAGCAATAAAACTAGGTTCCTGCATTCCCGTTACTTATGCCCCAATAAGCATAAAATTAACCCTAAGAAGGAGTGTTTTCCAAAGCCTTATTGGTTTCTGATTTGGTGAATCCCCACCCTGCAGGTCAAGACTCATAGTGCTATTTTCCCTTAAGTACCCAAAATGGACAGATGCATCATGGGCTATCAAGCATTCTTGTTATTACCCTTGCCTAGACTAAACTTGAGTCAGAAGTCTAAAGGCAGATATCTGTTGCACATCCTGTGATCACGATGATCATGCTGACATGGTGCATGCTCATCGCTGCAGGGCAGCATTTTTCTCAGTCTACTGCTCTCCCTAGAAATACTCAAAGGAACATTTCAGTACTGGAGGTATTTGGAACAAAAGGAAGTGTATGAGACACAGAGAGCTTCCAACTGGCTCTTCAGCATACATAAAGCTCAGGATGAGTCACTGTAGATACAAGAGAGGAATGAAATCTTGAGTCCATTAGAAATTCCCATCTTCTTGCTCATCAGCTAAGATCAAGGGAAAGCTGAAATGCAGTGCCTCTGACACTCCTCTTAGTCATAATGGCTTAAGGATTCCCTTCAAGGCCTCTCAGGTCTCAGAAATTTTTTTCCCTCAATTGTTACTGCTAAATTTTAATTCATATACCTGTTGAAATGTTTCAGTGAGGAAGATGTGCCACTAGACACCTTCCTCTCCTCTTTAACAGGAACTTCAGCAGCAACTGCCTCCCTCATTTCTCGCTTACTACCAGAAGCAGCAAGATAAAACTAACACACTACTTGCTGCTTATTTTGGTGACCTCCATGACCCCATTAGCTGCATAGACAGCCAAGCATATCATCCATCATTGCAAATAATACCAGAAAACAAGCAGCAGTTTACTGGCTGCAAACCATCTGCTACCAGTAGCCCTAGCACAGCGCACGCGCTCCATATTGTGCCATTGGAAAGAACTGCACAAACTTCACTGCTGGGTCAAGCCCTGTATAGTACAAACAATTTCTTTTGTCATCCCTGAAAAAAGCAACCACTTCTCATCTCTGAAATGGAGAAGTCTAATCAAATACTCTGTGGACTCCATTGGCTTATTCAGTACTCTGAAAACTATTATTTCCTGCTTGTATGATGTTGGTTTTCCTCCATTTCCTGTAATCTGAGTAAATCAGATGTGTGTTCTCACAAGCCTAATCCCTTGTTCTTCCATACCTTTTTCATGAACTGCATGAGATTTGTGAGTAACTAGGTTATTTGCATTAGGGAGCTCATTTCTGAAACACGTGTCATTTCATAAATTCAAGATATATCAGCATTTCTGTAGTTATGAGGACAAAAAGATTCAAATATTCTTTCTGTTTATTTTTTGCATATCCCTAAAATATGCCAACAACTTCAAGAATGACAGAAAACAACATTCCAAACTGTATCATGCTTTAGATTACAACATTCTTAGCCTATGTTATTTGCCTGTGTTTATTTTTATTTAAAAAATAATTTACTTGCTGTATTTGATTGAGCTAAACTGAGCATTATTCATCTTGTCTCTTACTAGTGTAGGAGCTACTTTAATGGAAAATGGTGAATGTGCAATTAGAAGGCTGCACCGTCTTCTCTGTTAAAATAAGGCACTAAAATATTCTATATTACAGACAAACGTGCTTCATTTTTACTAACATTTATGGATAGCCCAATTCAATTCTAGTGCTTCACTTTACCCAGTCAGGCATTACTGGAAGCAGCAGGATACCCAAGAACCTCAAGACCGACAGGTCTCATATATTATCATTGGTTTCTGTGCTCTAACAGCCTAATCAGTACTCTGTGCAGCAAACAGTAAGTATCTATGATAAAAACTGGGATATAATTAAAAATTTACTGGTGCATTATAGGTGACAAAAACCAAAAAGGCTTGCCAAAGCATTTTGGAAAATTTTATTCCTTCAATTGAAGCGGCAGCACACTTCATGCAAGCTGAGGATGCTCCCACCTGCTCATGACAGTAATTACGTGAGGTGTCAGAGGTGTCCTGGCATAAAAATCAAGGCTTGTGGTCTTAGTTTCCACTTCATGCTGGTAAAACTGTAACACAATCATTTCTCCACCAGGTGTTTGTTTATTTTCCTGGTCTTTCAAGTCTCACATCCTGAGATTTCACAAAGCAAAACAATCACCATATTTACAGAACTATATAATGCTAGGACAAAAACCTCAAAGGAAAAAAAATACAGTACTCTTCAAGGAAAGCAAGAATACATCACAACCTGCCTTTCAGACAGCCCTTAGATCAGTGGGTAAATACTGTATTTGTTTTACCATAAACCCCTATAAAGCATTCATGTGCAAATAACATTTTATGTACTTATAATGTGCCATTTCTCCTACCATATGTGCTGGGACTAAGAAATAAGAATGAAGTGAGGTTTTTTATCCCCCAGATCTTTAATCCTGAATGCATGTAAATTCTGAAGAAATACTTAAATCAGTAAGATATTTTATTAATCTCTGGGAATGGCAGGTAGAGAGGAATAGTATACAGATGCTGTCTTCAGCATCATTTGAATAACACTGCATCATTTACTGGATTCCACCACAACCAGGAATCCGGGAAAAAGACAGTAAAAGAACTTTAAAAAAAAGCCCTGCTGAAAATAAACTCTTTTGTGGTTAAAGCCCAGCCAGTTGGAACTGAAGCAGTGTTTTCTTAGGGTGGCAGAACAGTCGGAAAAGTTGTTGGATTATTTTTGGCAGCGGCCAGCATATTACAACTCTATCATTACTGTTACTAAACTGTCAAGAGTCCACTGAAAGGGTTATTACTTTACTAGTACATTCTTGCAAAAATATAGCATACTCAGTACGGTAGCATGAAACTTTGGAGTTTAGAACTTTGTACGACCTTTCTGACACATTCATATCACTGTAACTAGCTCAACTCCTAAATATTTCAACCACACTGGTAGAGTAGAACGTGAGCCATGACCTACAGACAGCAGCAAATCCAAAGAGTGGACAAATCATCGCAGAAGTGTTGCACAACGCAATACAATGAGCACGTAACAGATTGACTCCTGTGCCCTGCACTGCTTGAAAACGGGCTTGGAAGATTTCAGTTTGAGTTTTAAAAATTAAACAGCTTATATTTGGATCTTGGTAAGAGCCAAACCCAGTGGCTACAGTTACTGGCAGCCAGCTCTCCTGTGGACAGAAACTGTGCAGGTGTAAAATGAATCCAGTTCATGCTTTGGCATTAGCAGCACGTTCTCCTGAGCAAATGCACTTGAATCTCCACATTGAAACGAGCAGGATCTTTTGCAGTACAAGAGTACTTTATACAACTCTTATTTCATAGACTCATCAAACACGTTGGGTTGGAAGGGACCTCTAAAGGCCATCTAGTCCAACCCCCCTGCAGTCAGCAGGGCCATCTTTAACTAGATCGGGTTGCTCAGAGTCTCATCCAGCCTGGCCTTGAATGTCTTCAGGGATGGGGCCTCCACCACCTCTCTGGGCAACCTGGGCCAGTGTCTCACCACCCTCAGTGTAAAGAACTTCTTCCTAATGTCTAATCTAAATCTGCCCTGCTTTAGTTTAAAACCATTGCCCCTCGTCCTATCACTCCATGCTCTTGCAAACAGCACCCCCCAGCTTTCCTGTAGGCCCCCTTCAGGGACTGGAAGGTGCTCTAAGGTCTCCCCGGAGCCTTCTCTTCTCCAGGCTGAACGCTCCCAACTCTCTCAGCCTGTCCTGATAGGATAGATGCTCCAGCCCTCTGAGCATCCTCATGGCCTCCTCTGGACCTGCTCCAACAGGTCCATGTCCTTCTTGTGTTGAGGACTCCGGAGCTGGACGCAGTGCTCCAGGTGGGGTCTCATGAGAGCAGAGTACAGGGGCAGAATCACCTCTCCTGATCTGCTGGCCACGCTTCTTTTGGTGGAGCCCAGGATGCAACTGGCCTTCTGGGCTGCGAGTGCACATTGTTGGCTCATGTCCAGCTTTTCATCCACCAGTACCCGCAATTTATCTTATTAAATGGAACAGATAAGCTATCTAAATAGTATTTCTGTCACTTTCAATGGCATTCCTGAATTTACAATTGGAAATGTACCCCACTGAGAAGGTATCAGCATGCTGTATTTAATTGGTGAAGAAAATAATGCTTTTCCCTCAGTTTGGGGTCTGTACGACCATTCAGAGTGTAGTAGTTAAGACTCCAGTTATTTCTGCCTTCACAGTAGCCAGAGGACAAGCATTTAAGTACGTGCCTTCCTGCGTCTGCAAGTTTTGTATCTTCAGTTATTCTCAAATATCAGCCACAATCAGACAATTCTCCGCCAACAAATGCCAATCTGTGATTCTCCTTCTGATTACCTACTGAACTAACCAAGGTATTTCCCTGCTGTTCTAGCTGTTGCTTTCAGCCCAGTGCTTTCCTCTTCTTCACTAGGCTTCAGCAGCTACCCTTATCTTCTGTCCGATTTACTAAATCTGGGAGCAGGTCTACAGTTTAAGTTGGCTCAATGAAAAAGACTATCCCAGCCAAATAGGTCATTTGGACCCACTTTCAACCACACACCAGAAAAATACCCCAAAGTTTAAGGCCTTTGTCCTGTGAAAGGTCTTCAGATTCTCTCCTAAGCCAAGACTCAAGTATGTCTCTGGCCCTCACCCGATTCCTGCCTGAATACTAGTGAAAAAAGGAAGCCTGCCTAGAACAGAAAGAGGATAACTCATTGCCTTTTCACCTCACCAGTGCTAGTTTGCCCAAAGTCTTGATTAAGAGATTCCATCAAGTAAGCACACACTTGGTTCACACCCTAAAATGTCATCCCAAGCTTATCTCCAAGTTTCATTTTGTACAGCATACTGATTTTCTGGGGTTTTTTTTCCTAAAATTGCAAACATCCAGCGCTGAGGCTGACCAATTTGCTAGCTTTTAACACACAGTATCTTTTTGCTCTGGCGGTATAAGAGCCTTAGAACTTTTTTTTTTCTTTTTCCGAAAGATCTTAAGCATCATCCCTTCACTGAAACAGACCCTCAGCAGTCTCTTATGAAATTACTCAAGTGGAACTCATGTGTATAACAATCAGCAGAGTCCAGTCACTATTGCTGGACAACCTGTGAGACATTTTGTCACTCACTCTGCTGAGCTGCACACTTTTTTTTCCCTTCCACTCACTTTCACTGAACGTGACGCTACTACAAAGCAGCCCAGCCATCTTTGCAACGGCATTTCTTCACACGTAGCTCAAACAGTGATGGGGGAGGCTAGAACTATCCTGTAGGTAGCTGGTATTTCATGTGGAGTATTACAATCACCAACAATGCTACCGAATATGTTGACAAAAAAATCAAAAGGAGAAACCCCAGGTACTTCCCACTGTCTGTTCAGATACACAGTAGTATGCAGGTTGGCAACCCTCCTTCGGGGTCTCTAAAGGACTTCCAGCGTTTGGGGCATCATAGAAAGAGAAAGCACGGGGCACGAACTGCATAACTGAGATGTGTGCACAGCAGATTTGTGGATTGGGCATAGATAGGTTTGTGTCTTGCAGGTACTACAAACATGGCTGGTTTTGAGTGTTTGAGTGCTGACAGTCGGAGTGCACCGTTCTGCGTTTGCTAGCAGACAACTTGCGGTGCCTTCACTTGTAAGCACACTTGCTTCCCAGACAAAGATGACAGTGGGTCTGAGCCTTCATTTGTCTGTCGCTGCTGTGCAAACTGAGCTCAGATAGTGACTTCAGCAGGTATTGCTTCACTCTGCTACATCGCTCCTAGTTTTGGTGAGCCTGCAAGACACCCGAGAAGGATAAGGATTGCTAACTGCAGTCTGGTGAAGGTGCTGAATAAAGGTAGCTCTGTCTTACAAACGTGCTGCTCTTGAAAGTCAAGAACTGCACTTTAGGCAGCCTCTACACCGTAACAGTGAAAAAGGCACAGTTCAGAGAGCCAAGCAAGTGGATTTGTCTCTGTATTCCTGCTGTCAAGTGGGGAATGGTACTGAAAACACTTATTTGATGGCTAATTGAAACAAATACTTCTGCTTCTAGTGGAACGCAGAATAAGCAACTCCCAGACTCAGCTACGCAGTCAAACTGGCCCGATGGCATGCTGCAGCCAGCCCCAGCTCAGCCTCTGGAAGAAATAAAGACCTTGCTGGGGGAGCAGTTTTTTGTGCGGTGTACTCAGAGGTAAGCACAACACGTGCGCTCTTCTCAGAGCAGACTGAAATTGTCTATTGCCAGTATCGCACAGCAGCCTGAACAGCTATACCAGAGGAAGTGTTTAAATGACACTTGACCAACACACAAGCAGGGAAGAGAGTTGTCATCTTGAACTTAAAATATCATTGGTCTGTCTTCCAAAAAAAGAAGATGAAGGCAGTTTGCATTTAATACTCATATTTTTGGAAAAACATAGTTCTTTGACTTATTAAACAAGTTGCTTCACTTACACCCACTAGCTAGCTATTGTCTGGCTAAAATAGGAGTTTCCACTTACTCTGTCTTCTTGTATTCTGTCTCCAGACGTCATCTGTTTTGTGGGAAATGTTTACTTATAATGAGATGGTCCACTTAGAAGTCACAGTTTTCATTAACATCCTCTGGTTTAGGACAGTGTTTTTTTTTATTTTCGGCATTGAAATGCCTGCCACAACCTTTGTGGCCAATGCTACAAACAGATACCCGTGTACTACGAGCACCAGAATTGGCAGTTGTCCCTGGAAGTTCAGGCAGCTGCACTCGGCAAGCATTGTGAACACCTCTAGAAAGCACCACAAAAGGGTCTAGTAACTAAGTATGTGACAAAGTTTAGCAATAACCCCACAAAATAGGCTGTAAAATATCTGTGTGTGTCAGCAAAAAAGTCCACAATCCTCACAGTCTAAAGCATACCTATTCTTTAAATGTTAACTTTTTTTTGCTTGTGTTGTCATCAAGTATAGCCCATTTTTTTAATCTATCAGTTTCTATTCTCCACTGATTTGATAACTGATTAAAAGATTAAATTTTAGATTTTCAGGAAAACTACCAGGTGTCCCAAATACAGTTTGTCTCTTCTTCAGCTACAGTTTCCACAAAATGCTTTACCACAAGGAGAGGAAATACAAGCCAAGATTTAAAAAAAAAAAAAAAAAAAAAGGAAAAAAAAAGGCAAGCAGGAGACATCGTTCTGATTTTGTGTTAATGGCATTAAAGCAATAATCTTGGCATATGCAAGACAAGAAACTCAGAGAAGGGAGATAAATGTAGCTGGTTTTAGAGCAGTGAATCTTGTACAGCACAAAACCAGAAACAGCTCTTTGCTGACATTGCAATGTCTCTTTCCTATAGAAGGAAATAATAAAAAAAGGGTTTATGTATAAACACAATAGGTTGAGGCTGCTATTGGCATGTCTAAATTGCGCCTGGATTTTGTTCTGCAAACCTTTTCCATTAACATTTCTGTCGGGAAAGCTAACTCTTTAGAGATGTAATGAACCATCTGATTTTAATTTGGTTGTAGAACAAGGGGTTACTCTCTGAATCATGCACAGCCAAGCTATTGAGCTACACCCAGCTCTATTTCCTTATACAGAAGATGATGACTGCTCAAGCATGAGCAGCATGTGGGAAACCAGCAACCCTCAGCCTTGTTTTAAGCAAATTAAAGTAGCTTTGAAACAGCAAGGATCTTCTCTGAGAGACAGATTTGACTCTCCATCATTTTGTCCACAATTCTTCCAGCCCAACTGCTGCACAAACAACTGCTAATGTGGCTTTTGGGCTTTCTCTTCTCTTCTCCCCTTAATACAGAGACTGTAGCATCTTCACTTTCTTCAGCCGCTATCTTCACTTGGCATCTCCTGCTGATTTCTTAAATGCTTGCCCAGCCCTGCACAAACACTGCTGTTTATTTCATTTCAGCTCTTGTCTGAGATAAGACTATCTACACAAGCTCCTATGGGACATCTTAGGACACTGCATTTTCTACAAGACTCTGCTCTAGCAAAGCTAAAGCCCTGGTTGAGTGCTTTAGCGCTGCTTGGGATTCTAGTCTGAGAAAGCTGAACAGAACGAATAAGGGGGAACTTCAACAGTAATTGACCCACACCCAGAAAAAACATCAGGACATGCTGGGAAATCACAGTGGAACTGCAGAGCCTGATTCCTCTTTTACAAAACCCTGTTTGTCCAGTCTATGTGCGGCTGCCTGCCTGCTGGCCGGACACAGCGTAATTCAGGGCCAGCTGAGACATGTCAGGCAAAAGCAGGCAAAGAGACAGGGGAGGAGCCTCGCTTGGTAGTTTTTTTCTGTTTATACCCTGTCTCTGCTTATTAAGTCTTCACAGAGGAAATACAATGTCTGCCCTTAACTGCAATTTCAGATCAGTTTTAGTGTCTCATATTCCCAGAATGCCTGCTGCTGATTTGTTAACCCAATGTGTGGCTGAATTAGTCAACACAGGGTAGTTACCTAACGAGGTATTACTGCTGCGGGTCTTCTAGCATAACATTGTTCTTAGTGAAGTTTTAGACTTTTGTCTTACACTTTTCCACGTCTAAACAGATGTGCATATTCTCCAGATCGAAGGAAGACTAGCACTGGATCTGCTATGCAGTGACATTGTGGAGCTTCTTGGTCACGGAACTCTGAAAAAAGGAAGGTGTTTTCCTGTACATAATTCCCAGTACTACGTCCACAGTGGTTTTAGCTATGCTATACCTAAGATGCCAACCCAGAAGTAGCCTGTCACCCATGGTGCTCCAATGTAATAACCATATTTATCCTAATAGGCAGCCTGAACGTGTAAAAATCCCATCTGCACTTGTGACACGTGATGCCTGAGCTCTTCTGGGAAGGAGCCTGGGCTTTATCTGCCCAAAATCAGCAATGTGGTGCGTCCCAAAAGGGCAGGTGGGATAGATGGAGGCTGCTGAACCAGCCAGAGTGGTGGGGCCTGTCCGCAGGGCAGGTAAGCGTGGCCGTTGAGTGTGTGATAATGGCACAATTCACTGGGGCTCCTTCCCTTCCACAAGTCCCCACCCTAGCCCCAAGGACACCTCTGCAGACAAATTAACTGAATGGATAGCTATTTTAGCCAAGGGACTGCTTCTACTCTCACTGCTCAGCAGGGTATTTGCAGCCAAGAGATGAGCTCTGGCCAAAAAGGTTGCTGCAAAAATCACTAGAGATTTTACTCCTGGGAACATGCTGTTGCCATATGGTCTCCACATTAATAACACCAAGCAAGTGCTTCATAAACAGTGTTCTAATAACAAATACCAGAGGAGTTAATAATAATCTAGCTATTATTTTCTAATGTTCTCGCTTTACTAAGAACATTCATGCTGTCTGAATGAGCTCTTCCGGAAGAACAACAGCTGGCACCCACATGAATACCTGATGAAATCTGTATGATCCTAGGTATCTTATAAATTTATTGTCATCAACGGCATCCATTTGTGCCAGCATGGCTTAACAGTAACATTACGTTTTTCTTTTGTTCTAGGTGCATAGCGTAATGTCCATGCTGTACTACACTCTGATTTTAGCTTTTTTGATCGGCACACAGGCAGCTCCAAAGTCAGAGGACAATGCTCCACTGGAGTATCCTGCAGAACACTCCCCGCTCAATACCCACCGGAGTAACAGACACCACGTTCCCAAGGCAGCTCCACAGACATCCCACGGCCACTCTACTTGGACGACAGGTAGAAGAGAAGCTATAAATATCACCATGGACCCAAAATTTTTTAATAAGAGGCGTTTCCGGTCCCCTCGGGTGCTGTTCAGCACACAGCCCCCCCCAGTATCAGGGCAAGGACAGAATACAGGATTCCTCAGCAACGCAGGTCCTCTTAACAGGACTGCCAGGACCAAGAGGACCGCGCATCCCGTATTACACCGGGGAGAGTTCTCAGTGTGCGACAGTGTCAGCATGTGGGTTGGGGACAAAACCACAGCCACTGACATTAAAGGCAAAGAGGTGACAGTGCTGGGAGAGGTCAACATTAACAACAACGTTTTTAAGCAGTACTTTTTTGAGACCAAGTGCAGAGACCCTAAGCCAGTCTCCAGTGGGTGCCGAGGGATCGATGCGAAGCACTGGAACTCTTACTGCACCACAACACACACCTTTGTCAAAGCGCTGACAATGGAGGGCAAGCAAGCAGCCTGGCGGTTTATTCGGATTGACACAGCCTGTGTTTGTGTGCTCAGCAGGAAGTCAGGGAGACCCTGAGATGGATCTGCACCCCGAAAAAACATCCTCCTACCCCCCTACCTCAGTCTGTAAATTATTTTAAGTTATAAAGGACTGCATGGTATATTTATAGTTTATACAGTACAGAAAGAACCTCATTATTTATTAAACTCTTTCGGAAACCTTTTGTGTTTTGCAATTTATTTACTGGCAGAACCCTCCAAAAGATGTTCACTTTAGTCTCAGTCAGCCCTACAACTCCAAAATGTTCGCAGGGCCACTGAACAATCTTTGCTTGCCATTCTACCAAAAGAAAACATTTTTCACAGTTTTCAAACATGTTCCTCTCTTCCACAACAAAAGACTTTTCTTCACAGGTGAGACCTGGCAGTTTACGGCGAAAATCTTGTAGGTTTATTTTAAATTGAAACATTTAGTCCAACTACCAAGAGACTGAAAAAGACCTTTCAAAACTTGCTTCCACTTTTACTAATTATCCCTTAGTGAACTCCTGGGAGAAATACCAGTTCTTCATGTTGCTAGATAAATTTCTAAGTAAGACCTTTAGTGCATTATTTTAAATTGCCAAATTATTTTCACCACAAAAATAATCCATTATGAATTATTTTGGAACATTTGTCTGCACAGGAGTAGAATCTAGATGTATGTATTTTTGCATTAAAATTATATTTTACAACTCATCATTTATGTGCTATATTACAGTGATGGTGTTGAAAACGTCAATATACATAATAAATAAAAAAGCTCATGTGGAATATAATTAAAATTTGAAAATTCTCTCAAGCTAGTATTGTGGCAACAGGGACTTGACATAGGAGCAAGTCTTTTCACGCATGACAGAACAAAATTAAAAAAAAAAAAAAACAAACAAAAAAAAGTCAGTCACTGAGGCTATGTGTTAGCAAGGAGCTCAAAAATAACCCTATGCTCATAATTCCTGTGCTTTGGGGAACACTGGTCTCTTAAAAGTACATGGTGCAGCCTGAGGCCTGTGATGGGTGTTTCAGTCATTGCAAACTAAATAAGGCTGCTGTTTCTCGCATTGTTTCCTTTGGAAGTGCAGCTGTTAACCATTGAAGAAACTCTCTCAAAACAAATACCATTAAGGTTTTTCAGCTTGATTTCTTCCAAATCCTAGAGGGCACACTTTCACACTTGCCTTCCCTCATGCACAGTTATTTCTTTAATGAAAAAAGCAGAACCTGACATACGCTTCCTCCACATAAACACCAAAGAAGAGCAGCAGATCTCTAGAGAAAACGCGTTGTGGTAAAAGAGCACCAGTTGAAATACCCAAACCTAGGCAAAAGACGCTTTCTGGCAGGATAGTGCCAGTCTGTGTGAAGTGGAAGGCACCGAGACATTCCTGATAATCACTGGTATGCCACTTTTCAGCCCCCTCTAGTAGGTGGTTATGGTGTGGGACAGCAGTATTCCAGTGAGAATGTTTTTCTCTCTCCAGAACAACATATTTGTAATATTTACATGAATAGTCACTTATCTGAAAGGTCAAGGAGAGGGCAGGCTCCTAACTGTCCTGTGTCCTCCAAATAATGACGACTTGTTCTGGAGCAGGGGGAGGCAATGAAGACTAAGGAATACTTATAGTGCAATCATGTAGGCATCAGATGCTCTGACACAGTAGCAGAACACAACAGCACTGGCAGCCACCTGCCAGTCATCACAGGAGAGATCAAGGGAGAGCAGTGAAACACACAGTATTCTGAAGAAAAGAAAAACGCGGCATTGGAGCAGAGTCCCCTCTGTGCTTTTTGGTGGCCTTGAAGCAATGGATAAAAGTAAGAAATCTGATTTAGAGCTGCCTTTTACTGTCCATGACACAATGTGACTAGGGAAAAATGAAGCTGCTACTCATCCAGGACTTTCAGGTTTATGGAGACTGCCATTATTTTAACACTGACATAACAAAACTGCAATTCAAAGTGTCTCATGAATGCATTTGGTAATTCCAAACATGTGTAAGACTTGGCATTTCTTCAACGAGTCCTGAAACTGACGACTTACTCCATAAAGCAGTCTTGGGAGCTGACATTCCTTCCACATCCAGCCTACTTATGAGTTCCTCTGACTACACCTTAAAGCACATTCTTGCCAAGAACAAGGTACTACTACCTATAGCACCCAGTCTGAGGGACAAACAGCTGTCAGTAAAACCTCTATGAACTACTGTTATAGATCCGGACCTTGATTAAAATTTCTATTAATAGCCTTTTAGCTATTCATCATTTAGTCTTGCAGATATTGATGTGATCTATTCCACGTTTATCCCTTCAGCTGATTTTTATTTTGTGCTCCCAAGACTGAAACTAGATTACTGGTTCATCCTTTGTGACAGTGACCTATTATACTACTGACGTTTCTTACCTGTTCATAAAATAGGTCTCAAAAGGGAGGGTGGAAGAGTGAAAGGACAGTTTAACACATTCACACTTGATCTTGATCCCACTGTTAATTGTAGCATCTAAAGTTCCAGACTTGCAGCTACAAACCCAAGCCTGTAACTTAAATTTTTGTCGCTCTCCCTGCACAGATGTTATTGTTATGCCTGTGCAACATGTTGATGTAACTGATGATCTACTGAGAAGTGGTGAAGTATTTCAAGAAATTAATTTAATGAGAATGTGAGGTTTTATGATTATAAAATAGGAAAAACCTGGCATTCTTAGAAAGATAATTATTGCCGTATTTCAACTTCTGTATTAACTGTGTGCTTAGATGGCAAAATAAGGCTCCACCTCACAAATGCTACTGGTCTACAGCATAGGAGGGTTAATAAAATCAGAAACAGAACAAGAGGAGAGCTTTTTTGATACCACTGTTGATACTCTGGAGGCTTAGCCTTCCAAATCATAGTGAAGCCAACGACAAGACACCTTTCATAAAGACCTTCTGATAATCGTAATAAAAAGTATCTCTTAGCATCCTACATCAGAGATAGGTGAACTGTCACAGAAAACTCCTCTACACAAATACCTTGAGAGGGCATCTCAAAAGCCAGTGTTTCCCACATCACAATGCAATGTCTCCAGAAGGTCAATCAGTGTGTGCACTTGTCACTCTTATCCTGACTGCTCTCTGCTTCCTTGGGCAACAACTGGTATCTTAAAAACAAAGGGCTACATCAAGATTCAATTAGAAAACTAACTCACTGATGAGATGTTGCTAATTTCTTTTCCCCCCAGAGAGAAAAATCCAGCTAGAGATACCCGAGATATCTCCTCAGTTGCACTGACTTGATCTTCTACATCATTTAAGACTCGTTTAGATGTGGTGTTAAGGGATATGGTGTAAGGGAGAACTTTGTAGAGTGGAGATGATGGTTGGACTCGATGATCCCAAGGGTCTTTTCCAACCTAAATGATTCTATGATTAGGTTACAGTACGTTGTCGTACACAATGCTTTCTGGCTGGAGTACAGACAGGGGAACAAAACCGCCTGTCTTCAGTTTGCTCTTCTGGAAAGTACACCCATTAGGAATATCATACCAACACATAAGAGTGACAGAACTTTTATAGATAGATTATGCAGATTAAACGCGAACAGCAATGCAAAGTCCTGTATTCTAATTTGAAATACCTATTTTCAATGTCGAAGCAAGTAGTTTTCCAAATACTTAATGTGAATTGATTCAGTGCTGCTGTTTGGCAAGCTGTGACAGCCAATAACAACTGTCAACATACTTGTTTTGTTAAGTCTGCAGCTTCTAAATATTTTCAGAAACTGTTCTTTACCTTGGTTAGCTTTTTTCTTTCTTTTTCTCCAATCAAGCATGTGGTAGTCTGCCATTTTTTTGCCTGCAACTCACATTATTACCAATGTACACAATCCTCTATTGCTGCAAAGTCAGGTACAATTGTGCCTTGCTTAAATACCTTTCTCCTTTTTTTATTTTGATACACATTCCAGTGTAATGTCAGTGTTATGTTTACTGATAGAGAAACAGTGCTTTCAACAGTGCCTTTTCTCAGTGGCTTAGACGAGATGGCGGTATGTTACAAACTTATTTGCTGGAGAAATCAAACTGATGCGATTATAGCAAATCATGCTAAGAGGATATACAGTAGAGCAAAGGTGGAAATATTTTTTCCTACATGATTTTAAGGAAAGAGGAAAGCAATTACAGGATTACTGCTAAGCAGGAACTTCCTGGATTCTGAATGAGATCTCACATGATCAAACATACCACAACCGCAAGAGAAGGGATGAGGAACTGAAGAGCCAGGTGACATCGTATCTCAACTTACACTGTTGAAACACTGTTAAAGGCACCCAAAATACCTTATTTTGCTGTTATTTCCACTGTATCCAAGGAATGACACGAGCATCCATACTTCCTAAGTTACTTTCCTTTGTAATAGCTGCAGTTTTAACACATGTGCTGATTCAAGACTGCGGTTCAGCATGGACAGTTCTGCAATGAAATGGACTTGATAACCCCACGCGCTTATGCATATAAAGTGACAACAATTGAAAGAGCTGTGAGGAAGGATCTCTACAAATCAGTTTTGTTCTACGTAACTGCTAGCTTGCAGTACTCTTCATTTTTCAAGAGCGCCCCTGGTACCCACGGCTTCTCTACTTCTTTAGAAGCAAGTGCTACACACTGATGGATGCTGTTGTGAGTGTTTAAGTCTACCAAGTTTTATTTATATGAGTTTGACAAGGAACTGCTTGCCTAAAGATGAAGTGCCTTCATATCTTCTTAAAGCCTTACTTATTAATATACAGGCCTGTCAGTCTGACCTTGGTGCCAGGGAAGGGTATGGAGCAGATCCTCTTGAGCACCATCACGTGGCACATACAAGACAACCAGGCGATCAGGCCCAGTCAGCATGGGTTCATGAAAGGCAGGTCCTGCTTGACAAACCTGATCTCCTTTTATGACAACGTGACCTGCTTAGTGGACGAGGGAAAGGCTGTGGATTTTGTCTACCTAGACTTTAGTAAAGCTTTTGACATTGTTTCCCACAGCATGCTCCTGGAGAAACCAGCTGCTCATGGCTTGAATGGGCGTATGCTTTGCCGGGTTAAAAACTGGCTGGCTGGGCCCAAAGGGCTGTGGTAAATAGAGTTCAATCCAGTTCCCCAAGGCTCAGTATTGGGGCCAGTTCTCTTTAATATCTTTATCAACAACCTGGATAAGGGCATCGAGGGCACTCTCAGACAGTTTGCAGACAACACCAAGCTGTGCAGAAGCGTTGATATGCTGGAGGGTAGGAAGGCTCTACAGAGGGATCTGGACAGGGTGGATCGATGGGCCAAGGCCAATGGTGTGAGGTTCAACAAGGCCAAGTATCAGGTCCAGCACTTGGGTCACAACAACCCCATGCAGCGCTACAGGGAAGAGTGGGGAAGAGTGGCTAGAAAGCTGCCCGGCAGAAAAGGACCTGGGAGTGTTGGTCAACAGCTGGCTGAATATGAGCCAGCAGTGTGCCCAGGTATCCAAGACGGCCAATAGCATCCTGGCGTGTATCAGGAATAGTGTGGCCAACAGGACTAGGGAAGTGATTGTACCTCTGTACTCAGCACTGGTGAGGCTACACCTCAAATACTGTATTGAGTTTTGGGCCCCTCCCTACAAGAAAGACATTGAGGTGCCGGAGCATGTCCACAGAAGGGCAATGAAGCTGATGAGGGGTCTAAAAAACAAGTCTTATGAGGAGTGGAGTTTAGTCTGAATAAGAGAAGGCTGAGGGTGGACCTTATCGCTCTACAACTACCTGAAAAGAGGCTGCAGCAAGGTGGAGTTCAATCTCTTCTCACAAGAGATAGGACAAGAGGAAACGGCCTCAAGTTGCACCAGGCAAGGTTTAGATTTGATATTAGGAAAGATTTCTTCATCAAAAGGGTTGTCAAGCATTGGAACAGGCTGCCCAGGGAAGTGGTTGAGTCCCCATCAATTATGGCCAAGAAAAAGGAAAGCTACTTCATATAAAATAAGATCGACTAGAGGGACTGCTATGAAAATGACATATTTGTTGTAATAGTGACTATGCAATTCTTCCAAGAATCTCAAATGCATCTCTCTAAATTCCGAGGAAAGAAAAACAAGATCCGTATATTTAAAAAGTAAATCAGACCAGACTTGGTTTCACCTTTAGCCAAATGCCACATGCATGACACCAACAATTTCATTACTGCTCATTTGGTTTGACTAAGGAGTGCAGGTTAAATTTTGCCTGGAGGGAAACAGATCGTTCTCTAGAAAGATGAAGAAAGCGTGGACCATAATCAATTTCCATCACCTAGCATGGGACGCATCCTCTCGTCACTGCTGTTATTACAGTTTTGGTTTGGTGGTAGTTTTTGTTGGGGGGGACAATGACACATGTCTGAAATCCTACTGGTTTCACAATCATTCCTACTGCTGAGCTGATGCCAAAAGCCTGGAATGCCAGAAAGCCCATTCTAATGCCCAGACCTGCCATCAGGTTATACTTCATCGGGCCTCGCCTTGATTATTTTTACTTCAACTGCAATACAGACAGGAAATTTTGACATTGACAGAGAAAGAGCCAGGTTACATAACAGTCATGCGTTCTCTATATGCTTCCTTTCATCCCTTACAGGACACTGCTGCTTCATTATCTGATCCCTCATTTAAACATGCAATTAAAGAGAAGTGCTGTAGAAGCCACACCCTTGTCAGCTTTTCTTTAGTAAGCAACACCTTTCATTAGAGCAATTACAACCACTGTCAGGGAACTAACCTAGGGCTTGCCATCACCGTGTATCCTATTTTCACTTTTCTCTGTCTTCTAGAGGAATTTGTTGGTCTAGAACAGTCAGCTTCTGTATGCCTACAAAAAAAGCTATTCTGATATGGTATCTCTAGCATTATATAATAGTCATTGGACCTGATATGCAATCCTGAACTCCAGCACTTGGTCTGTATAACCTCTGAAGATTGCACATTGACACTTCAGTAGTACCCTTCAATCAAGCTGCTTTATGAAGTGAAAAGAAACTAGCAAAACCTAAGGAACGCAATGTCGCAGCCCAAAGTGGAACAAAATATGGAACAGCAGAACACCTGGGCACAGGAAGCAGGGTTGAAACTAAGAAAATATAAGAAAGAATTATCCAACTTCCAGTCTGGCCAGGAGACAGTATCCGTTGTTTTAGACAGCATAAGGTAATCATGACAGGGCCAACATCTCGTTAGAAAAATGGATGTTCCTTTGGCTTGGCACTGACCTCAAATTATCAGATAAAGTATTTTGCCCTTATCCTCCCAGTGATAACTGTTCCTGCAATGATCAATCTAGTAAGCACTTCCTTAGTGTTGAGATTTCCTTAGAGCCCTTCCAGACGTCAAACAGCACCAAATACTTCCCCATGCAGTCAGAAATTCATAGTTTCTGGAGTGCTTCCCTAAACTCCCCAATAAATTAAGAGGAATGATGAAGCTGAAAAGTTTTACTGTGCATCTTTGTTCAGGAAAGTCATCATTTTGGTACCTGTTGTCCAAGTGATGGGGACATTACAATCTGACTATAATTAAAGTCACCCATGTCTGGGCAGGAGGTTGGTTCCATTGTGCTTCTGCCAAACTGTTCTGGAGGACAAATTTTTCTTGCTTTACACCAAAAGAAAACAAAACCCCCTCAAAAATGCCCATGTCTAAATCAGGTAAACGGATTCCTGTTTTAAACGCGTATGGCTTTTTCTTTTGAACCATTGCTTTTGGCACACATGGTCTTTAAATAAAATAATGTCAGCCAGCCACTGGAGCACAAAATCTACCCTACTTGCTCTGCAAAGCGGTGCTTCACTTAATACTTAAATTCAGCCGCTGTGCGATGGCTCCTTCTGCCTAGAAAAGGCAAGCCTGTACTGAATGCATTGACTCATAGATTGTCTCTTTTGTGTCACTTCTGTTTACATAAACCAGCATACACAGTGGCCCCGCTTTAGGCATTTAGCAAGATCTTGCCCTTAGGTTTGTGATCTAAAGCATGATCATTTGAGAAGTGAATCATACAGTTGGAAAGCTATACAATAACATTCAACGTAGGTAATACCTTTAGCCTCTGATGAACACAGCACAGATGCTCTCAGCATCTCAATGAAAAGCACATCCGCTGTTGCTTCTGGTCATATGCATCCTCCGGGGATTTTGTTCCGTTTTCCTTTTTTCTCGTGAATCATTTGGTTTGGTTAGATTCCAGTTCTACTGCACAGAATCCAACTCTGAGAACAAGTTAAGCCGTAGCAGGCAAGCAGGAACGTATACAGTCTGAATTCTCTTGTGAGACCTATTAACCAATAAATAACAAGACTTTTATTGCAGGTTCGAAATGAAACTGAACTTGTCTTGATTTAGGAGTTAAATTGTGTACTAATTCCAAAATTCAGTTTGATATGTTGCGTAACATGCAAGCTCTATTCATTTTCATTTTGTATTGACTTGGTGCACAGTAAAAAAGGGAAGGGGGAAAAAAGTGTTCATGTCACCAACTGCAAATGATTGCTGCAGATCTAGTTTCCTCAAACAGACCGGAATTTAAATTTCTGAAAACACATGCAGTGTAAGTCTTTAGACACCGTGGGATGACATTAAGTGGGGTGGAGTGTACTGAACATAGGAAAGAGCTGCTGAATAGGTAAATAATGAAAGAGTGTGTACAATTCACTAGACAATGTCCACTATGTCAAACTTATAATTGTAAGATCCAAGTTTTTATTCTGTTTTCCCACACAAAATTAAGAATACTTTTCAGAAAGTCATGAAAAACTATTTTCTATTAAGGTAGTAAATAAACTGAGGAGACAGATTTTCTACAAATTTTTCAATAGCTTTTATGTCAACTGACAACAATTATAAAAAGTTTTAGCCACAAATATTGTTCAGCACGCAGTAAAACTAAAGGCTTCAGTTAAAAATATTCTGAATCAGAACAGCTGTATGTAACTAATTAAGATGAAGAACTAAAGGTGACCAGAATGCAAAAAACATATGAGAAGTCCCTTGTCCTCCATTAGTTTCCTAAGACTATAAAAATAGAATAGACAAGGAGGGTAAAAAGAAGATCTTAGTATCTTAGAAATACATTTAGGTGATTAGTAACATAGAAAAGGCAGTATCTACTGGGAAAAGTGCTGTTCTAAACTGGAACTGTTTACTGACTAATGACGGAAGTCCAGTTCTCTCATTCTAGGAATACAAGAGTTCTTGAAGTTCTCTTTCAAAGTCCACTCCCAAAGCAGACCATTGAAGCCAAACACAACAAACTCTGCAAGGGCTATTGTATTCTGAAGCAAACAACTTTTCAGATGTCTGACGGAAGCAAGTTATCAGACAAGCTAAATTCAGAACAGTTAGGCACTAACACCATTTTCAGCAGCCATCTAACACGCATCTCTTGCAGAGTTATTTGCCAACTACAGTATTACTACACACAGCTGTATCAGTGAACTGTAAAAACCAGGCAAAACCCAGACAACATGCAGCTACTTTTTGCCACAAGACTACTAGCTACTATAAATGGCAGAAAAGCCATTTATAACAGACAATATAACCTTCTTGCTCCACTTCTTGCCACGTAAGTGTGGTGACCTACACATAATGCAGCTTACTATGCATTGAAGGTACTGTTACAATTAACGACTAATTCCTGACATATGAAAGAGGAAAAAAATAAATGTTTGGTTTACTTGCACTTGACAACCTCCTATTGAAGTTTTCATGCTTTCTCCAAGTTGATGCTGTAAGAGAGTCCCCAGAGCCAGAAGAACTGTGGTGATAAAGTTTCTGAAAAAAAGTTAAAGGCTTTCTGCTGTGTCCTGAGTTGAATCAGTTACTCTGATTACAATTTCCACAGCCAGCACAGGGAGAAGAGTGGCACTATGAAAATTAAGGCCATACATTCCAGGAGCAGCCGACTTCTGTATTAGCTCTGCGCTACTGACAAATGCGCCACTTTCCATCCAATTAAGTTACATCTTTCTGAAATTAGAAGATGGTCTCCCCAGAAACTTACGTTATCATCAACCCAGAAATTTCCTTCAAATTTGCACTTGAAATACTGAATTGCCCTCTATTTCATCAATGTTTTAAAGACATTACAAGTCCTAATTTTCTGATTTGTTTAAAAATAACCAGACATTTCTTTGGAGAATTTAACATACAAACTGTCTTATCTACAATGGATTTTGGACAAACTGAAACAAGTAATATTTATCCCATCTTCCCTAAACTCAGGTCATCTGCAACTTTATCATACTGCTTGAACTTTGTCTAACGCAGGTGAACAGATGAGTCATTCAGTGATTAGTGACTTCCAATACAGCTGTCATCTGCAGCAAGACTTAAACACTGATTTCTGAACATCAAAGCTATACAAGGGCAAATAGGCTTTAATCCAATTAATAAATGATATCTGGCAAACTGGAACTGCTCCTAGCTTCTTCAGCACTAGGCTGAATAATGATGCTTATTGTAAGAGTTTATTCCTTATCTTCATAAGAACCAGGCATTCTTCAGAGAAAGTATACATTCGCAGCAGTCTTGACACTGATCTCACACTGCAAGCCAAGTCAAAAAATTCTGGTTTTCTGTTAATTCGTTCTAACAGGATCTTACATTTGAGCATAAAAGGTGATTTGACAAACATTTAATATTGTTGCTTTCTCAGCAACTTACACTTACAAACTGCTGCTTTTTTCATAATGCTGACATATTTAGGGAACAGCTGTACTACTAAGCACCCAGGTGACGCTAACAACTTAAAGTCAAACAGGCTACCTTGCCGTTTCCTCGTTTCCATTTTGTTTTAGTGTATTTTCTCCATCCCATTCTTATTTCTCTTTTATTTTCATGCACTAAGTTCTTCTGTGCTCAGCATCTAGCTTATTAATGTTATTTTTTTAAATGCTCCTCAAGAGCAGCATCTCTCATTCTATTTTTGCCCATTTTTCACACTACTTACCTACTTTGCATCTATTCCTTTAAGTCTTCATTTTCTATTTTGCTGCCTGTTTGTTTCTCAAACTGTCACCCTGATCAGCAAGGCACAGAAAACGCTGTACCTCAGTCCCCAGGCAGGTGACCACACACAGTGGGGCCCAGTCAGTCAACCTGGGCCTTCAAAACAGGTATCGTTCCTTACCTAAAGGATATTCCCTGTCAATACGCTAAATTGAAACGGCAGTTGGAGGCAAGAACAACTAGGCCACAGTTTTAGCTGCTTATGATAAAGTAGTGATGGAGGAACAAACGCACATTTTACCCTCCAAAGCTCATGCAGAACAGGCTGCAGCACCACCAGTGCTGCCAACATGCTTCACCTTCTGCCTGACAGGGCCTTGTCATCCAAGTACCTCAGATCTTTCGTCAGGTATGTATTAACTACTGTATTTTGCAACTTGAGCATCAGTTAGAGTTGGAGAAAAAAACACCACTCTAGCATGTTCAGAGCAACCCATGGAAATAGTAGACTTCCTTGCTCGTTTGCCCTAATTGTATGAGGGCTCTGCAACTCACTCCACTGGAAAACTGCTAAATATACCTCTTTGCAAGGCTGATCATTTTCAGGTATCTTACAGATCTAAGGAAGTTACTATACAGGAAATGAACAACAATTTATGCCGATCAGAAGCAGGACTGAAAATGAGCAAAAATGTGTACATTTACAGCATTTACTTTGTGTTTGACAGTTTCCTACTGGCAGTCTTCATGTAGGTAGCACATCTCAAGCAATCATTGTAAAGCCCTCAAATATTTTTTCAAAGAAAAGGTACATTTTTGAAAAAAGGTTTCATGGGGTTTTTCTGTTTGCTTGTTTTAATAAATAAAGTGGCTGCAAGGATAAAAAATGTTTCTGGGCTGACTCCAGTTGCTTTCCTGGCTCTTTTCCCATGATGTTCAAATCAGGGGTTGTTCAAACTAGCAAACAGTAGTTTTGTGGTTTACTCATACAAAAAATTGGGAGCTCTGATATTTTTTTAGCACATATTACTAACAGGGTTCAAGAGTACCCTCTCCTCTGTCATGTGGTTCTGGCTGTGCATAAACATTGCTTTGACCAATAGGGGCAAATTTAGATACTTCCCAGAATGATTTGTTGCATTCTCACGACAGTTGCGATCCCAGACTGGATTAGATCCAGTGGGAAAAAGTTTAGACAAAGTACTGCACCAAACAACACTCCTCAGAGATGTGCCTGTGGTCTGCCCATAACAGAAAGTCAGGTTACAGAATATGATTGCATGCTTCAGAGCGAATGACCTATTTACAGGGTCCAAAGAGATTTCAGGCCAAAAAAAACTGAGCACCCAGCAAATGTGCTGCCACGCTCATCATCTCTACCACCAGCCATTTGGTGCAGCTCTGTATACCTCAGCTATCACGACAGTCCAGAAATGGCAACCAGAAAAAGAAAGGAGGTACATTGGGAGACTAGAAAAGGAAGCTACCACTTAACCCTCTCCTCCAAACACTCTCCCCCCTGACCCACGAGATTTGAGGTTTCGAGAGTCCTTACGAAATATTTAGCTAAAAAGACTACTACTCATCCAGCGATCAAACACGAGAGGTAAGCATGTGGGGACTGGAGTTGGAAAGCACAAGCACAGCATGAAATTGGAAGCAGGAAAACGGTCTTAGCACCTCTACTACGCTGCACCAGCCACAGTATAACCAGCAGGTTGAGAGAAGGAACTATTCCCCTATACAGCTTCCACAGGAAAGAAAAAAAAAAGATCAATAGCAAGACCATTGGGATCAAAACCACCACAGGGAAGTACCAAGAGTACAGGGTCACTATTACCAGGGAAAAATGGAACTCAGTGAGTGGCTGGCTTTGGATGCCAGTCGTGGCCAGTCTGCCATCTAAGTAGTTTTGCCTCCTCAAACATTTCTACTTGTACTCACATTTTACTTACAGATTTGCTTCCCATTCACTGCAGAGTTATGCTGGAACAGCTAACATTCAACCATAGCTCCTTCTGCGCAGTCAGAAGCGACACAGCACGTAATGGTCGGGGGCAGAGAGTTTATATCCATCACAAGTTATAATTCTGTGGTAATACCAATGGCTTCTTTAGCATCTCAAGTATTTTAAAGACTGAGCTCTGATAGCAGCTTAGGCCACAAATTGTTCCTGCGAACAGACACAAAGCAAAGTGATAAAACACTTCTACGAAAATATTTCTGTCAACAAGAACCAATGAGACAGCAAATGCAGAAGCTCCATGTCCTTAACTACAGTTCAGCTCCGTAACAGCCTTTGCCTTCTCAATTTCCAACACTTAAACCCAGCCTATGCCTCTACTCATTTCTTCTCACCAACTAGTTCGGATCAACATTTCCAAAACAGTTCCTTTCTATTGGTTTCCCCTTCCTTCTTGTATTAGAGTTGTTTGTAATCGTTCTACTTGCACAGATTCCGCTCAAGGCAATGAAGTTATCTGTGTAACACTTCTCATTCAAGACATTTCTCCTCTCTAAGGCATTTTTGCCTTTGCCTTCAATTTGCTTGAAGACTACTACGCAAGCTGCATAGCCTTGCATCTTTAGTCCCTTCAAGTGAGTTTTACCAATTTTTGTTACTCTTATTGCTAAAGAGGCGTGCTCTGAATAGCAGTTACTATACGTGCACATTGAAACAACTCAGAAACAATGAAATATGTTGTTACAAGTTCATTAAACTGCGTACTACCACAAGATAGCTGTAAGAATGTCTATGAATATATTTTCTGACTCCGGTGACACCATTATCCTGCTTTTCTTATACTCTCTGTTTGCTGGAATGTTACCTAAAGCTGTTTAGAACGTAGATGATGTGAGAAATTGCAATGATCTGGAGACAGTTTCTTGTCTGCTACTGATCACAGGTAACATTACAAAAACTAATTCACTATTACTATTAAATTGCTGTTAGATGTAGTTCTAGTTACTTTCATTCACATCTTTGTTGTGAATGCACAAAAGATCCTTTGTAAACCAGAGACTAATCAGCAGCAAAAGATAAACAGCCAGAATACTTACCAATGACTTACTAGTTCTTAAACTGTACGTCCTTCATTTTATGTTTATTCTTGGTGTTTAAAGTCACTTCATTTCTAAGCCAGAGGTCAATGTGAAATTTCTTATATTTATTTTCTCAGTGTGATGGAATAAGCAGAATGTCAGGGTGTTACTTTATGACAAATCACATTAACTTACGTTACAAAACAACTCCTTCGACTTTATCTGAGGCATATTTTGAAGCAATAGCAGCATAAAGCTGAGACCACTTTTCTCAACCTGGGAAGCTGATAACTGTGGTGCCTTTTGTTGCACAGCCTGGTCCAGGAAGGAGGAGCTAAACTTCAAGGTCCATGGGCAGAATGGTTCATTTGATTAGAAAAAAAAAAAAAGAAAAAAAAAAGGGAGAGAAGAAATAAGAAGACCTCTGAGCCAACAGCAGTGGAACCAAAAACCTTCTCAATCTTGTCAAAAACAATTTCTACGGTTTTTAGGACCTAAACAGGATTTTGGTATTACTGTAAGAGTACCTAATCCTCTATTTAGACTCTTCCTTTTATAAGACACTGAGGGAGCTGTGAACGAACAAGGAATGAAACATTTCAGCCTCCTACATTGGCCACCCCATCCAAACTGCCCGCCCTGCAGCAAGCTACACCCCGGGGGGGTGGTACACACACCCAACCCGGTAGCACACCATGCCAGCTGTGAGAACAGTGTCTCTGTGAAGCAGACGATGTTTTTAAGTGCAAAGGCATAAGAAGTGAGAGGATTCTTGCAAAGCAGTCCTGAGGCTGGTTAGTATGACTCAGCAATATTGCTATGGGCTATTTTTATACTCCTGGATAAAAAGTGACGCGTAAAGCAGTTAAAGCTCAATGGCTACTTAAGAGACTTTAGTGGGGCACTTGGTTCCACTATGGCTCATCCAATGCATCTCATTTCTGCTATATTAGATGACAGGAACATGAATGGAAGTCTATTTCCAGAGCATCAAAGAATTCTTTTCCTTTTTCAGAGAGGTATGTTTTAATGTATTCATCATTCTAGAAGACTGTTTCATACACCTTTGGAAGCTAACCCCCACTCAAAATACTAACAAGAGTTGATCTTACCCATTCACACAAACATACTCCAGCAGTTGCACAACTGAGGCCCCATTTTATATAAACAGAGCACCACGAGACACAAACGCACCACCTCTTCAACCCCATTACAAGATCTTTTCCTGAGATAAAATTGCTTGAAGTTAGATAATATGCACAGCAGAAAGAAAACAAAGGGGAAAATCTGATTTAACTGAAAGAAGAGTCTTCCCTGAAAATTCCATGCTGCCTGTAGCTCCAGTGCACTTTTTAAGAATATGTTTAGACCATATATTCAAGTCAGACCAAAGGTCTGCTATTTCAGCACCCTGTTTCCAACAATGGCCAAAACTGGACGCTTACAGGAGAAGAAAGGCCAGTATGCATACTTACTCAATACCTGGTAAAGATCTGGATACAATTTAAACCCCGAACAAAACACACTAAAATCCCTATGGTTGTGAGATCTACCAGATCTGAAAAACCTAATCAATAGCATATATCTTGCCACTCAATAAAGAAATACTTCCTATGCTTTCCCAGGAAGCAGAAAAATAGCAGAAAAATTTTATCACCAAATCTCAGCATGTGTGAAAAAGAGGAGGAATGCAGCAAGACAAAAAGACTCTAGCTAGCAGTTGCATTATTACATCATCCTCATTAGACAGCTTCACTGAGAGACAACGCAAATTTGTATTCATTAAGTTATAGGCTAAAACACAGAGTAACAGATTTTATTAGCTTCCTGAACTCACAGGTCATGGATGTTCAGGCAAATCTTTGTCTTCTTGAACAGCCTTAGAGTGAAAGCATTCTATATACAGTATTATTCATTGCACTATGATCAAAAATGCTATGGTTCTGGAATTGAACTGGGGCTTGAGGACATGCTAACGCTACCAGGAGTCTGGGAAACACACACCTGGGAAAGAAAAGTGCACTTCAACAGTGGAAAGAGTTCAGTCCCTTCTGAATTACGCAGAAGGACACAGCAATGTACATTCAGTTGCATGACACAAACCTGTAGCAGGAGGCAAAATGTTACAGAAAGCAATCAACTAAGAGACAAGCACATACCACCCCTCACCATCTTTCTTGCCACAGTTGGCATATGTAGAATATATCATCATAATCATCCATTACCATGGACTGCATGTATCCCATACCATTATCAGAATGTATCATAGGCTCCACATTCTGTCATACCTTCGATAACTTCGCTGTCGACCACCTTGAGCTGGATCACTTGATAGGTTAACAACGCTAACTTCTATTATGTCATCAACAAATTACAGTTCTTGTTCAACTGACAGGGCAACTTTTCTTATTTTAAACAACAGTGGGCCCCGTTCATATTGCTGCCAGCACAGATCACGTTACTGTGTGCTGTTACGATACCAGCAGTGGCAGAACACTAGCTTATACAAAACTCAGAATGCTGTAAGCGGAGGCCGCAAAGAAACTTGCTACTGCCTACTACTGTGGCATGTAGTCCAAAAAAATACCAAATATTATCATTATATCACTCTTACATTTGAAATTTGGTTATACATTTGCTGTCCATTCTTTTCATTCCCCTTTACCTTCCCTTAACATTTCACCATCGCTTAATTTATGTATAACATTTAAGTTTGTATCTCAAAAGCATACATGCTCTTGGCCTGTGAAAAGTTACCAAGAAGTCACCTTTACTTCCCACAATGTAGACCCAGAGCATCTAAAGTGTATTTGCTTGTTATATTAATAGAATTCAGAAAATTGCTCTACAAAATTCCTAAAAGAGAATCAGCCAAAGTTAGACTTGGCATCTGCACAAGTCTCAAGTTATTTTTTGGAATACTTGGACAACACGCTTATGTTATTGTCTCCCAGTTCATTTTTCTGTTCATGTATTCCCCAAAGAAGGAAAGAATGGTATTCCTGTTCTCTGAATAAGGACACATCTTGCTTGTTAGAGTGACTTAATTATTTATTTTCCCTTCTCCATCTTGAATTGTTGGATCTTTGGATCATGAGGCTTCAAATCCTTCTAACCCTTGCCCTTCAGAGGGTACAGAAGTCATCCTACTGCCTCAAGGTAAAAGAAATTAGAAAAAAATTTTACCAGCAGAGGAGACGCTTTCAATTTTTTTGTCTTTTCAGATGGATACTGCAAAGAGAGCCTTCAGAGATCACAGGATGCCTGTTAGTTTCCTAAATCTAATTTGGTAACACAGAAAACCTGAGCAATTCGGTGCTGGCATGAGCAATGTTGCAATGCATACCCTGGCTCCACAAGGCCCTACTTTGTTTCACCTGTGTACACCTAGAGACGAAAAAAAGGTGAAGTATGAACAGGGTTACTCTCCTATAAAGCTGCTTCTGAAGGAATACTGCAGTCAATTGAGAACATTTTCATTTTTTTTCTTCCATTTGATCTTCTCTGCAACATATTTTTCATATTACTCTTCACATTTTACTTCCATCTGGTTTCAGCTTTTGATTAGAAACTTGGAAGTTCAACTTTAACAACTCAGTGCAGAGACCTGAGCTGCTTCCAGCCATTTTCCTCCTTGGAGGATCTTAATTCAGTCGTATGGTTCTTTTTACTGTACCTCTGCCCACACTGGAGGCTATATCCTTAGTAAATAGTTTGCAACTCTTGCAAAGAGCAAAGAGCCCAGACCTCTGCAAACATGGGAGGGTTTTGTTATCCCGAAAGAAACAAAAGGTACAAAACAGATGATACTGCTTTAAAAATATTTGCTACACAAAGTGTCATTATAGGGAAGCTGCAAATTGTCAGGTTTATCAGATAGGATACAATACATATTTAAATGTTAGTCAGCAGTTTCACCGATAATACAGCACCAAGAGTACCTCGGGTATCTGAACTCTGTGCAGAATTCACTACAGAGTCACCAAAACCCAATGCCCAAGTTACTGCTCAGAAAAGAAGAATTCAAAATGTTCAGTAATAAGCATTGTTTTGATGGGATATCCGTGCCCTTCCCTGTGCAGGATGAAGAGAAGCTGGCAGTCATCAGTTGTGTAGTCAGGTCAGGAAAGGCTTGTGGATAATCCCATTTTCACCACTAAAAGAAAAATCATCTTTACCTTAAAAGCACTAAAACAGCATACTGAGTCAGAAAAAAGACCGGTATATATCTACTCAACTATTTGCAACAGGGCAGGCCTGTGAAGTATACAAGAGGCAGGCACATAACACACAACATAAACGTGGGCGTAAAGACAAATTGGTGATTTGGGAACAGTGACTCCCCCATAACATCTCAATTCCAGCAGAATAGCCAGAATTGCTTAATTCTGAAGGACCTGTGAAAGTCATGAAAGAAAACCGGATATAAGCCCACATCAGAAGCAAGAGAAACCTTGTGATTTCAAACATCTTTTGAACAGCACCGCAGACAATAATTTTCAAAGGTATTCTGAATCGCCACCTTCTACAAGCACCCATGAAAAGTTATGTACCTAGCCTGGAAATGCAGAAGAGACCTATAAAAAGGCCTTCAATTGCTATTGTAAGAATCAAGGAAATGGATTTAGACTTCCTACATTTCTGAGCAATCAAAACAAGACAGCTAAATACAGAAAGCAGTATTCTGATCACAATGCTATGAAGAGGCAAGCTTCTGTATTCGTCCTGCTTTTGTGACTTGCATATTTTTTTGTCTATATTCTGAGCCTGATACTACCTCATCTGGGCTGCACTTTAGTATTATTCTCTGCAGTATTTGTTCACAGAGTTCACAGTGCGAAGACCTGAGACATATGTAGGACATCTGCAGAAGATAGCCTGGAATTATCTCATATTTACAACTCAAAGAGGGATAAGAGAGCTGAAAGTTGGTCTGGATTGTCCTCTAGTGGTGCCCACCCTTATTGGGGAGGAGAACCCAGAACAGGCTGTGCGAGTGCTGATTGTTATGTTAATCTCACCAACTGTGATCTGACCATAATAATCAGTATGTTTGCCTCCTTCCCTATAGCGTTTTCTGCTCAGCTTGCAGTTTGCAGCATCTCCCAAATTCTTTACTACAAACCATACCTGGCCATTTTCCTCCAATGCCACATGTGTGATGATGCTTATTCCTACACAAATTCATGATCTTTTATGTTATTATTAAGTTATAGCTACTCTCTTAGACGTTTTCTCTAATCTGTCAGTCATTTATAATTCTAGTTCTGTCTTCCTCCATTATGGCAGCTTTTTGCTGCTTGCTGTCATTTATAAATTGCTTATGGAGTTTCCATTACGTTATCCAAGTTATGATGAAGAAAATAATGGCCAACACAAGATTCATTGCCGTTTACCCAATAACTTCACTTGATACATTCTTCTATGCACTAAGAAGCACAAGTAACTGATGCAGGTTATTTTACTGAAAACACTGAAGGAAAAAGACTGACTTTACAGTAACTTGTCACAGATCTTTGCTCATATTTGTCTTATTTTCTTCAGCTACACAGCTTAAAGAAACAATACCATACATAAAATCTGAAATGCTATTTTTTCAATAACAGGATAAAATTTTGAAACCAGCTACAAACTCTGTCTATGCACAATTTTTTTAATTACCTCTTGTCCAAATTAAGTCATATGTTGTCACATGATGTTGTCAGTAGGCTTTCTTTATGCATGTTTTTCCATGTTCAAACAATAGAACACTATTCTGTAATTTAACTGAAAGCTGACAGCTCCAGGCATCCTAAGGCTCCTTCTCTACATAGTCAATCTCCTCCATGTTTGACCTCAGCAACTAGAGAGACTTATATGTTTTTATTAAGAGCTCAGGAAAGTACCGTTTATGTCTTTTATCGTCCAAAGAAGCTTTTACTCTAGGTTCCTTCCTCTCTGTCTAAATCATCTCACAGCTGCATGTGCAACCCAGCCCTTTTTTTCAGGCTAATACTTATTATCCATTGTTCTGTTATTCTTCCTCATTTCTCGTCTTCTTTCTATATACTATGCCTTCTCTGGTGCCAATTTCAGCTGTTTTTCTAAGAAAGATCCTGACTATAGAAGGCAGCAGGCCACACACACAGAAGCACAGGAAGCCCAGAAGAAACTGTGGTATTAGTGGCTTAAATACAGTTAAAAGGATTGTCTTGGAAACAATCTAATTTAAGCTAAAGAACAAAATCATTAGCCCAACTCAGTGCCCCAGAATTACAGTAAACCTTCATTTCTGTTCTCTATTCCACCCAAAAATACTAAGGAAGGAGAAAGTTCACCACTAACCACAAGTCATGTTATTTGCCTTAAAAAGAAATAGATAGATATAGATAGATAAAAAAAGTAAAATATACTTGCAAAAACTCCACTCAGCAGAAGGAAGGGAATTCCTTCTTACTCTAGACATAGAAAGCTGCCCTAGAGTAAACACTATGCAATCTTAAAAGATAAGCTCCCTTTTCTAAGCAGACGCAATGAGATGTGCAGTAATACAGTAATGCAATAAAACAATACAATAATGCAAGAACATAGTAAGGATTAACCAGTACTTTACACATTGGGATGAGTTAAGGGAACATACTTTTATCCTTGCTCATGGCAGGAGGGTTGGAACTAGATGATCTTTAAGGTCCCTTCCAGCCCAAACCATTCTATGATTCTACACCCAACACCTGTGGCTGTGTCCTGGTTTGAGGTAAAACAGAACCAACTTTCTGTTCGGTAATTTTTACCTCTTAGCTAGGCCTCTTCTAACTCTCTGAAATTAACAGCATGTTGTGTCTAAAATGGTTCATTCAGAGTGATAAGACAGTTTGTGCCAAGGAATGGTGTGCAGAAAGGCTCTTGCTTATACTTATTGCTATATCAACCAAGGTCAGCTAATTTCGTTATTTGCCCTGTTGGAGGGTCAGAAGCAGAAAAGTGTAGAGAGGTCCCAGCTGCAGGGAAGAGCGCACAGCACAGGTGACCAAAAATTGTCCAACAGGGGTATTCCATCCCATTTGCCCCATGCTCAGTATAAAAGCTGAGGGATCAAAGGGTCATCTCTCTTCCTTCAATGGCTGACGTCCGAGGAGGACCCTGTCCATCTGCCTTTGATCCCGATCCGTGGGTTCCTGACTCCATCTGTGGAATCCAGTTCCCACCTGTCGCTGAGTCCTGGGACTTCCCCAGTGCCTGCCGGTGACATCATCCTGGGAGCTTAATATGGTTTTGTATATACTGTATCTATTTCATTATTTTCCTTTTTATTTTATTATTAATATTTCATTAAAGTAGTTTAGTTTCTTCTAAACTCCTAAATCTCTATCTCTCCTCCTCCTCTCCCTGCACACGAGGCTGAGGGAGAGCATCTCTCACTGACCAAAACCACGACAGGCTGCATATTCTGTAATGAAGTTCCCCTTAAGATACAGCCTACATAGCTCTGATAGCTGGTTCCTAGCTGACCCTCATAATCATATTCAGTTCTAAAATTTAGAAATTAATCAGTTAAGTGTGATACAAGTGTGCTGAGAGTTGATCATAGCCTTCTGAAACAAGACATTTTATAGCTAAAGTTTTATACAACTACAGAGCAAAACAGTTAAAGAAAAATATTCAGCGAAGTGTCTTGTGCAGTTAAAATAATTATTGTTCTGTCTGATGGTATCTCAGGGATTACATCAAATGTCTCAGGTTAGTAAAAACAAGTTCGTTCAAAAAGAGACAAGATGGCAACAAGACTAAGTCTTTCCTCTTTGCTTACCCAACTCTCTGTTTAAGAAGTTACTAAGCCATAGGATCATTCCCATTCACATTAACTTTTTTTTTTTATAGCACTGCTTTTAATAAAGTACAGGGATTCTTATGCCACAGACCAACCACGCTACAGCAGTGAGGATCTACACACGGCCTTGTGGTAACTCCTATCACCCAAGAAGTTAAGCGTGCAGACAGACAGGTTCTCCTATACACAACACCATAACTATTCATGAGGTTACTACAATTTGACACGTTTTATTACTCATGCGCTCTAAATTCTGATTACAACTAAACTACAAAAAAAAAAAAAAAAAACAACACACAAAACAGCCCTGCAAGATACTTCAAAGAGGAGCTTTACAAAAGCTAATAAAAACTGGATGATTCAGGTGCCAAGGGTTTCCGCTGGTGTGCTCTTATGACATGAGCATACAGGATATACATGGAAAGCAACAGACTAGGTCAACATGCCTGTAGTAAAAAGTGGATAGGTGGTCCCATCCACTCTGTTCCACTCAGGGTTTTGCACTAACCTCATCAGCAGTTTCCAAGCACAACCCAAGAACACCCTAAAGAGCAAAACTGGCATCTGCCACAAGCCGTTCTCCCTCTTTCCTCATCCGTGGGAAAACGGATAGAGGTACTTTCATTTCACCCTGTGCCTAGCTTGCTACTGGAGTCAGATCAAAAGAGCACACCTTGCATTTGAATGGAATGCAAAGAGCTCTGAGCTGGCTCATGGATCCTGTGAGGGCTTGTCCAACAGCCTTCAGCCAGCTATTAGCAAAGCCTTATCCTCGGCACAGTTTTCCCTTGCTACAAGAAACGTCACGCATGCATGTCAGACTGTCAAGTAACGTGTCCTACCTCAAGCTACTGCGAACAGGAAAAACTCCCACTGTGACTTGACATTCATGAGGCAACAAGTACAGAAAGCCAAAAGCGATAGGTCAGCAATACAAGTTTTTTTTTTTAAAGACGCTTTTCCCAAATTCAAATAATTTAATTTAATAAGGGCAAAATGGCAGCCAACTAACTAACCACAGCCAGCCAAGACAATTTATCTGTCTCCCAGTATACCTCTCGCACCCCCCTCTGATCAGAAAGCTGCATTTTTATATGTTCGTACGATACTGGTTTTATCTGGAAGCCCACAGAGCTGGGAACTGAAAAAAATGAAATTACAGTTTGGCTGGCTGTACGCGCCTCTCCTTAGCCGGGCATCCTTTACCCAGCTGAACGAAGCTGAGCACGTGCCAGTGGGTAGGAACGGCATAAGGAACTCGATGCAAGAAAGCACCCAGGAGAAATGCAGCTGGAGACCCAAATCAGGGCCAGAAGCAGAGGTTTAAACGAGACCAAAAAAAGAGCAACTCAGGGAAAGAAGAATCAGGAATTAAAATACTCCACACAAGAAAGAGGCACAACGTGACTGAAGAGAGCTAAAACCAGGAACAACCTTGCAAAGGACGGTAAGCCCAGCAGCGAGGACGCACCACGCTGGTGGGGAGCCCAGGACAGGCCAGCGGCGCCAACCGCCCCCACCGCGGCTGGGCCCTCCCGGCGCCCACCGGCCGCCCCGGGCCACCCCCAGCGCCAGGCCCCGCCACCGCTTACCTGCTGCCTCAGCGGCCGCGGCTCTGAGCGAGCAGCCCAGCGCTGCCCCGCGCCGAACCCGGCCGGGCCGGGTAGAAGAGCGGGAACCACCCGGCGGCACCGAGCCCTTCGACCTGCCCCGGGCCCGGGCCGGCTAGCTGGAACGGCTGCAGCTCTTCAGTTCCGGAGCCCCTCCACCCTCCCGGAGGTGGGTGGGGTAAAGAACCTTCCAGCAGGAGCCCCTGCAAAGCCTGGAAGGAGCTGAGCGGCGTGTGGTGCTTGTGACAGCAGGCGGCTGTCACCTGGCTGAGGGAGCTGGGGGCGTTCAGCCTGGAGAAACGGGGGCTGAGGGGAGACCTTCTCGCTCCCTGCAGCTCCCTGAAAGGAGGGGGTAGCCAGGGGGGGTCGGGCTCTTCTCCCAAGGAACAGGCGATGGGACAAGAGGAAAGGGCCTCAAGTTGCGCCAGGGGAGGGTTAGACTGGATATTAGGAAAAATTTTTACACTGAAAGGGTTATTAAGCATTGGAGCAGGCTGCCCAGGGCAGTGGTTGAGGCACCATCCCCTTTAAATTCCTGTAGGTATTTAAAAGACAGGCAGACGTAGTGCTTAGAGATATGGTTTAGTGATGGTTTTTGTCAGAGTTAGGTTGATGGTTGGACTAGATGATCTGAAAGGTCCCTTCCAACATGGGCAGTTCTGTGATCCTGTGAAGTATTTCCAGCTTTGAAATTACGTAGGGAGAAGTGTAAGGAAAAATGGGGGTACAGGACTTGAAGAGACAAAGGCTGCTGCAGAGGATGCCAAGGTGGTTGTGGCAAACACAGAACAAGCCGTATATTAAGATGTGAAAGAGGACAGGATGCTGGGGCAGGGAAGGATGAAGACAAGAGACTGTTTAAGAGAGAGCAGACAAAGGTGGGAAGACCACTAGATTAGGCAGTAGCTCCCCTAAGAGTGGGTGAGTGCGATTAACAAGAAGTAGATGTTACACAGTACATAAAAGGAGTCCACGTCCTTCATAGGAAATCTGACTCACCAGAAAGCCTGTAAATTGCCCAGAAACTCAATGAATTGCAGCTTGTAGCTTCATTTCACTGACAATTGTGAGTGAAGATGCTGTGAACTGAAGGTTAGTTGTGTCTGTGTCAGGATGTAAGGAGAATTGTTTGAAACTCACCAGTCAAATACAGCCTGCTTCAGAGGCAGCTGCCAATTCTCAAGCAAAGTTTGTTTTACCAATACATTGCGATCATCTGATGGAAATGAATTTTCAGTGGTGCAGTGCAGCAACATCTGGAGTCAGCCGCCCGCAGACAATGGATTCTACTAACAAGCATGGGGAAAGTGCCCATGGAGCTGCCTGGGGCCGAGCTCCAGCCTCAACATGGCTAGGGAGGCCTTGATCTCAGAGAGATGTAAATTCACTTTCTATAGCTGCTAAGTAAATAAAACTGCAGAGAGTGAACAGGTTAACTTGGGGGTGGGAACAGGTTAACGCAATACCATTCAACGGTACAGTGTATCCATACATAGGGGATCACACTGTATGCCTTTTATTAAAGCCCAATTAATGGAATTTTATGATAGCATCTCTTTTGTTTTGGTGGATAAGGAAAACATCAGGTTACAGAGAAAACCTACAAGATTTGATCTGCATGAACACTAAATATTCAGAAAAAACTTTTAAAAGGGCTGTGCGTATAAATCATGATCTGACTTATTAGTTCAGAGCACTTAGGCCTGGGGTTGTTGCCTCTCAATTAGATGGACAGTATATAAGCTCAAAGACCTTGTCTTTGTCGCATGTTGCTGAAGAGCAATGAATACTTGGCCCATGATACAAACAAAAACTCAAATCTTTACTCAGACTTCTATGTGTGTTTTCCACCTTGGGAACCAGATCAATATTTTTAAATTTTTTTAACAAAACCTCTGAAATTCTGAAGTGTGTTACTAAGTATTAGGGTCTACTGGCAGGCCTGTACTACCTTGCTAGTCTCCAGGTTTTGTTATGGATGCTTTATAGAAAGGCTGTCAGATGCTATTTGTTCTACTTCCACAAAAGCAATCTTTTTAGAGCATCACGCTATACTTGGGGAGAGCACAGAACTGGACCAAGAGCAATAAAGTGGGAACAGACTCCAAAGAGCAGCTCAACTTCTTGAACATTAGCTCTATTTGAGGCTAGATTTTCTTTTAAACTCCCCAAATACCCCACGTTTCTGTGATCGATCCAAGTACAAAGGCAAAGCACTATTGCAATCAATCAGCAATCTTTAGATTATTTCCTTCTCATTTCTCACATTACCCACAAGCAAAATTTACACCTGGAAATTTACACCCACTCCCCCAGAGTAGGCTGTTGGGGAAAATCACTAATTGTTCTACCAACCTGATGTTGATAAATCCTACTAATTCCCATGCTCAGTTCTGTCCAGTGCTGCTCCTGAGTACGCATCCTACTATTCTGACCTTTACCTACACTGGAAGAAACAGCTCAAGTGCCCCCTAGTGTGGTTTCAGAATATCTAGTCCACGCTTTTTCCACTTTTGTGGGACTAAATGAGAGGGTTTGAATTTGGTTTGAAACATTTTTATAGCTCCATAGAATTTTATGACATAAGCCACTGTGAAAAATACTTTGACTGCAAAATTGATGGTGATTGTGATTTTTTTGTAAAATTGCTGAATGATAGTTATGGCTAGTTTCACAGGCATATTACCTGTTTGATCCCCAAAATGCAAAAATCGCAAAATTTACTAACCATGTCTGAATTATATCTGCTTATGCAGTGGTGCTGTTGTTGGGTTCTTTTTCTTGATATAGATGTGTTTAGAGCATCACCATTCTGGAAAAAAAATTATGGTCTTTCTACTTACTTTTTCAGTTTCTTCTATTTCCAAACTTGTAATATGTATTTATCAAAGTAAATTTTATTTTTCTTTCTACTACATTTTTAGTACCTTTTTGCCCACAATAAAATTGTTCTGAAATGCTCAAGTGATTCTTACTTTTCTTTTTGAATTACTTTCCTAGCTGATTCAACCCTGAGAAATTTGGCCCTTTTAAAGGTATTCACAGTCTGAATAATGAACACGCTTAGATCATCTCGAGCATATGTTTCTGGAAGCTTTCGGGGCTGTGGTGCACAGTCTTTGAAATAAGCTTCCCATTTAAGCTAATACACTTATTTAGCTTCAGTAGTGTGCAAACCATGAAAGCCAATAGACTCCGGCACCAAACGGGTTTATTTTTTCCAAAGTGAAGGTAGAAATGGGAAGAGTACAGGCTGTGGACTAATGTAATTGTTTCAGACATATTGCAGAGTAGTGACAGTCTCAGAACTGACTTGAAAGAAATGCCAGGTATACAATACCTGTTCTGGTCATACCAATGGTCCATCTACTTTTATTGGTAGCGCCAGTAAGTGCTTAAGGAAACAGCTTGAGAATGTACGTGTAAGAATACGGGGAGTACTTTCCTAGTATTGGCTGTCTGGAATTCAGTAATGTTTGTTTTAAGAAGAACAGGAAAAGAAAATTTAGAGTGAGAATAGTAGAAACAAAGGACAGCCTGAACTATCCAGCTGTGGAATGATTTCAAAGGAAGAGTCCTGTCATTTGGCTCATCTTTACACAAACAAATGTAAACACTAGAATTGGGTGTCTCAAATTCTCCTCTACAGTTCACAGAAGGTAATGAAGCTCCAATACCTTTTCCCCCGTTTTTCGTAACCACTTCATCCTATTCCGTTCTTAATGGCCTTTCTGTGACTTCTAAGACCTGGGAAAATGTAGAAGTCTATTTAAAACCCTGGCAACTTTCCAATCAGCAGTAGCAGCTGTGGCCAGGATCAGCAGCTCTCCCTGGCAGAAATTTTCTCTTGTACACATACGATAGCACAGCATGACTGCATCGAAATATTTCCTTCAAATTCTGTCTCATGTATTTTTATCCTTCTTAAACCTTCTATACCTTCTTTCCCCGGAACTCCTGCATATGCTCCATTTCGATATTGTGTATGTGTCTGTGTGCCAACATGGCCTTTGCAGTAATATTTTCCCCTTGCATCATTGTGTATCTCTTTATGCCCACCCTGTAGTCAATTTGAGTTCAGAAATAAGTGAAGCCCTACACCATGGCAATTTTAACCATCTTTAAAAGTCAGCTAGTACTTAGTTCTGAAGAAGACAATTTAGACATGAATCCTCTTTGTAAAATGTGTGTTCTGATAACTGGGAATCTTTTGAGAAACAGCCCAGGTATCCCACAGCTGTTGGTGGGATACCAGCATTACTGCTGAATAATTTTTAAACTTTCATTAAAACAGGCTGGATTTTTTTCCCTTGCTTCTTTGGCTCTTATTAAAACACTTGCTTCATCAAAATTCCCTTTTTTAAAAGTTCTGAGCAAGTCAGGTATGAGATTAAAGTTCCCCTTTTGTTTTCTAGGTTCATGCCTGTGAATAGGAGTTCCCACAACATGCCTTGTTCTTGTCATTTTTGTAACTATTCAGCTCATTTTTTTTCTTGTCTTCAGTGGCACGTCCTTGCATCAATTTGTTTATATGACTGTTATGCATAATGGCTTTCTCTTTGTTCTTCTGACATGCATGAAATTGGTGTGAATTGTGAAATTTTCAAGCCAGAAGCAGAAATGCAGTGCTCCAGCAGAGAAATTTACTCTGTGAGTGAGGAGGAGAAAAGCACTCCTGTTGCCAGTCTTTCACATGGCTAACTTGAGTCACGCTATTGGAAGTGGAGCCATTACCATTATGTAGCCTGTAGAACAGATTAAACAGCAGACAAATCTTCCCAAAAATTAACAAAATAATTTACTGTAAACTTGTTGGATTGAAGATTCCTTGCAACAGAAACCAAAACTTCACTTAGATAACCGAATTCTGTGTCCAAATATTCTTCTGATACAACACAGGCAGAGCTCTTCTGGGCCAAGAGAAAAATCACATTTCGTAGTAAGGGTATAACAAGCAACTTGGTGGTTGCCCAGATATAACACTAACCAAATGCTACTAATGGTATAGCTTTTTAACTCCAAAAATTGTTTGTCTGTTTGTCTTAAAAGCTGTCTTTCTTGATTGAAAGCCATCAAGCACTCAGTGAAATAGAAAAAAAGGGCTTAATAGACTTTTTCAGTTCCCTTGTTTTCTTCTATTTAACCAACAAAAAGAACAAGTTTACAATCTTTAAGACAATAAACAATATATGTTCAGATACCCATCTTGGGTTTTAGTGAGCCTTTCTCTGTGATACTGAGCACCTGCCACAGTTCATTCAGTATCTTCTGCTGCTGTCATTACATAGTGAACTCAAAAAAATGTCTAAACCTCCATCAGTTTCTAGCTTAAAGTAGTTCTGAGGAAGCAGACACTTCTCTCTAAGGGCATCAGAATGATGTCTGCTGGGCTGCCCCATCCACCACCATAATAAGATGCAAACCCTGCAAGCACTACTTAACCCCTGCTGTTTATGGTCTTCATCTTCTGTTGCTGGACTGCTTATGCCAGCCAGAGGTAGATCTGAACTGAAGCCAGAATCTGTTGGTGGGACCATGCCCGGCAATGCATCGCTCATTTGTTCCCCAGGAGCTGACCCAAGTTACAGAACTCACTGGTGGAACTATTATTTCTCATCATGTTACAAATCATCACTGTCCTTTATGTCAGTAAAGTGAAATGCAAAAAATATGTGGCACGTTTCACCACTAAGTTCTCTTATTTCACATTCCAGTCTTGACGCATTTTTGAAGGACCACAGAAATGTGTAGTTTAAAACCTGTCTAGTAAACTTCCTTGATCCTGAGGCATACGCTTCGAGTTTAAGTAACTTTCTTTTTTTCCATTGTCCTTTGGAACAGTTTCCTTTTCCTACTTGGCTCAAGCAATTTTCAAATCAAGACAGCAGCAACAGCACGTTCCATCCTGTGGTGCAGATTGTGAGTCAGGGCAGCACAGTCCCAAAGACCTCCCTGCTGACTGGATGAAATTACATGTGCCCCCAAGGCAATTGCCCCAAGGGTGTTGCTGGAACGACAAGCAATGCTTGCGGTACCACACAGCACCCTGAATTTCTGCCGTTGAGACACAGTACAGGAACCCTGTTACTTTCCAGGCAAAGAGTGGAATTGCACACTCCCCCCTAGATCATGGCATACAGCACAGAGATTAGTGGAGCTTTTTGTAGGCTTTCTCTAATAAACAGTCCCAGACCACTATGAAATAAGTGACTCTTAGACCCTTTTTTATGTATTAGATTTTAATTCCCTGAAGAGAAGAACAGATTTACAAGGGAGTAAACCACAAGGCTGAGCTAGGACAAGTACTCAAGAACTTTCAGTTCTGGGATCACTCCAGTAGCCCAGTCTCTGCAGAAAATCTCCACTTTCATGCTGGCTTCTTGATGGTTGTGATACGTGCCTCATAGACCTGTGAAAGCATCCTGAGCCCAGAATAAATGAACACACAAAAGCCAAAAGCTCAGGAAAACCAGCCTTTTCATGCATCTCTAGGCATTAAAACCAGGGAGCACTGGCAGTACCTCAAGGCATTCAGTCTGTAAGAATGAGGATTATGGCAGTCCTTCACACTGAGAAGTCTATAAATATAGGAGAAAAGTACACATGCAAATATGCATCCGCTTCTTGGTATATGGCAGTCCAAGAAGAATTTGCAGAGAATGTATTTTAGAATATTATAGTTTTGGAGTATTAAGACCTTACTTTATAATGACATATACAGGGTGGGATCTATCGCTGGAAGGAAGGGATGCCATCCGGAGGGACCTGGACAGGCTTGAGAGGTGGGCCTGTATGAACCTCATGAAGTTCAACCAGGCCAAGTGCAAGGGCCTGCACCTGGGTCATGGCAATCCCAGCACAAACACAGGTTGGGCGGAGAACGGCTTGAGAGCAGCCCTGGGAAGGACTCGGGGGTGCTGGCGGACAAGAACGCGCACTTGCAGCCCAGAAGGCCAACTGCATCCTGGTCTGCATTAAAAGAAGCGTGGCCAGCAGGGTGAGGGAGGTGATTCTGCCCCTCTGCTCCGCTCTGGTGAGACCCCACCTGGAGTACTGCGTCCAGCTCTGGAGTCCTCAGCACAAGAAGGACATGGACCTGTTGGAGCGGGTCCAGCGGAGGGCTACAAAGATGATCAAAGGGCTGGAGCCTCTCTGCTGTGAGGACAGGCTGAGAGAGTTCGGGCAGTTCAGCCTGGAGAAGAGAAGGCTCCGGGGAGACCTTATAGCGGCCTACCTAAAGGGGTCTACAGGAAGGATGGGGAGGGACTCTGGATCAGGGAGTGTTATGACAGGACACGGGGTAACGGCCTCAAACTGAAAGAGGGGAGATTTAGATTGGATATCAGGAAGAAATTCTTTACGGTAAGGGTGGTGAGACACTGGAGCAGGTTGCCCAGGAAGTTGTCAATGCCCCGTCCCTGGAGGGGTTCAAGGCCAGGCTGGATGAGGCTTTGAGCAGCCTGGTCTGGTGGGAGGTGTCCCTGCCCAGGACAGGTTGGAACTAGATGATCTTTAAGGTCCCTTCCAACGCGAACCATTCTGTGATTCTGTGATCTTTATGCGTTTTCAAGCAGTGCATACAGCAAGGTTACTAGATTCTACCTTGTGGTATTTTTAGTTTGAAAGTGAAAGGCAGCACACCTTGATTTTGGAGGGACAGAGTTCAGGTTGAACAGGGCATTCTTTTTAGTGGTGGGAATGCAAAGGCACAGTTATTTTTTAGCATGCCATATGTAAGTGAACATACCAGAAAACAAAACAAAACATGCATTTGGATCCTCTCCTTTTGGGTCAAGGAAAAGCGTTTACTGCCTCAGACCAGCATATTCTCCATTGCCAAGCAGCATGGGGAAGGTGAGGATGGTTCCTCTTGGGATAATTATCATGAAGAAATCCGCCTCAGACCAGAACAGTTTCAGTTATGATGTGAAAGAGCACACAGTAAGTCTCAAAAGAGCAGCTGGACAGTGTCAGAATATGTTGTATTTCAGGGAGAGCATCTCACCTCTCTAAGTCAAGGCCCATTAACGACTCATTCTACAGATGCCCTTTTCAAAACATGTTTTACTTTGTGTTTAAAGCTTGCGCTGTAATATCACTTATGTCCTGGAAATTGCCAGTTTATAAGGACAGAAAGGCTATGTGAAGAAACAGTATCTCACACTCTTATTATTGCTGGCATGTTTTTTAAGCTATATAAGGGGTTTGCGTTTTAAAGCATGATAGAAAATAAATGCATATTCAATAATATGAAATCAGGCTATGCATAGGCAAATGCCAGTCATTTCTCTGGTCAAAACACTCATATTCAGTAGCTGGTCACACTCTAATCCACAGTGGAGACTCTTAGGACAAGGCCAAATAAGTTTATCCCTGTACAGCTGTTCTGGACCCACTATGACTCATCGTAGAACTAGTTCCATACCTCATTTTCCATGCTGACCCAACCATCTAGATTAGCTCAAAAGGATCTAATCCTTTTGAGGGTTTTTTTGTGTGTGTGTGGTTGGACTCGATGATCTCAAAGGTCCTTTCCAACCATGAAGATTCTACGATTGATTCTATGATTCTATGATCTTAGCCATCATACATAGCAGAATTCCTCCAAATTAAACCTTGAGTTACAGTTTTGATAACCTGTTTTTCCTTAGTATTTTTCACAGTTTGACAGATCATGTTATTACCCTCTAGCCCAGGTTTTCTGGGAAACAAAGCATCTCCTTAGTCTTCTAATCCTTCCAAGGAAATGAAGCCAAATTAAAACATTTCATGGGCATTCATTACATCTTATCATAGATAGTTCGTGGACCTATCAGTGTCAATTGTCCAGAACGTGCTACTGCTTAGTGGGTAGCAGAAACAACTAAACTTGCTTTTTATAACAGTCACTTCTTGTCCAGGGACAACATTAACCAGGGACAAAGCTTCCCTTCTGGGCAGCGCTTTGTTTCATGCCAGGTCAAGGAAACACTCCACTTCTGAGAACTGCATGTTGCCATGGCAAAAATGCGTGAAAGGGGCCCTTCACAAACATGAGGCCAACTCCAGCTTCTATTATGTATTTGTCTCCTTTGATTTTCTGGAGGGGAGCGCATTCTTGTAAGTTAAAGATGACAGCAGATAGTTCAGCTATGGTATGGAACCTTATTTCTGTTCTTCCTTTGGCTGGGCAAAAGTTAGTGGAAATGTTCCTTCAGAACACACCAAGTCGTGCCTAAGAGGCTTGTGCGTGCTGTGACTGCAGACATGCCCTGTTCACTGAACACACACACGGGATGGTCATTTCTATCAACGCTAAGGACCACTCATCTGCACTTTGGAGAGGAACTTACCTTAGTAGGAAGAGCTGCTGAATCAAATTGGAAGTGTGCAACTCACGTAATTGGAAATCTACCTGAGTAGAGAGATATCGGGCCCACAGAGCAGAAGGAATCCGCAAAGAGAGTATATCAGCTGGTAATTGGATGAACGCCTCTCATTTATTTAACAGATTGCTGGGAGGGGACTCAAAAAGCCAAACTGAGACTGCAAGCAGCTTACTGGGAGAGAACAGAAAAGAAAACGAGGTATTCTTCTATCCCCATTCCCATTTTGGCCATTAAGGGGAGATGCTAGAAATAATACCAGGATCATGCTTGCTGTAGAAATTACATAGTTTACAGGATTCAGTGATGTTACAGACTTGCAATGCTTTGTCTGAAAAGCGGCTTTCAGAGACAGGCCAGAATTTGAAGCACAGGAAATCCTGGACACTCCTAAAAAGAGAAAACCAGGCCAGTGCAGTTGTCAGGAGATCCAACTGTAGTTCTCAACGGCCTCGTATAAGATTTACAGACTGATCTGTCATGCAAGTTCCTGACGCAAAGCAAGTAAATCTATTTTAAAAAATTAAAAAGCGTGAAAGGAAACAAAGGAGCAGACTATTTTGCTTAAAGAGTTGGAGAAGCACAGTCCCTTCTGACCTCCTCTGTAGCCCAAGGAGCAATTCCTGAGCTGTTCTGAGCCGTTGCCAGGCCCAGCATTCCAGCAACTACTCAGTGAAAATGGAAACAGCAACAGATGCCAGTGGTGTGATGCAAGTTTCATTGTCCCCGTCAGAATGGGAGTCCATTACGGTTTCTGGGCTGTTTGCTTGGAATTTAAAGTCAGTTGTAGTTCCATGTAAATCACGCGTTTAAACCAGGAAATAAGATTATTTTTTAAGGGAGCCCCTCCTCATTCCTTGGCCTGTGCTGCTCTGAAGGGCTATTTTGGACCTTGAACAGGAGCTTAGCACGCATAGAAAGAGCGGAGAAACAGGAAACCTGAACAATCCTCTGCAGAGATAAGAAGCATGGATATGAAAATTTTGCTGTTTGTAAAGCATAAAGCTGGAATCATTGTAGGTGCATGTTTGCAAAACACTTAGGAAACAGTCAAACACCAGAAAGAAATGACAATACTCTGCCCTCCTAATCTCTCAAATGTCAGTGGGTTAGCAGAGAACAATTTGGAAGACGATGCAAAACAGAGCAAGAGGAGGGCAGACCTGGAAGGAGAATAGTAAAATTCAGGCCAGTGGGGATACATTTTAAATGTTTTAATTCTGAAGTCAGTTTAGGGATAATCTTTGTGGGATTAAAACCTCAGGCTTGCTTCTAGTAATTGAAATTAAACATCACTTGCTCAAGCAAGGATAGTTTCTTTTCCATCTATCATTACAAACAAAAATAATACCATATGTTTAGCAGTATCTAAATAACTAGTGCTACAGCTGGATATCACTCATTTCAAATGTTTCCCAGCATGCTCTGCGGTGAGAAAATAACCAAAACCAAATGGTGTTTGCCCCAGGATCTGCATAATTGCAAATCAAACTGCAAAGAAAGACGTTCCCAGGTTAGAAAGCTGTTACAAACACCCATACGCTCGTTTCATCTAAGATATACTACGTAAGAACCTACAGGGGAAAGGACGTTTTGATAAAACAAGGCTCTTTAACATCCAAAGCAATACAATCCATGGATCATGAAGCTGGACGTGTTCAAGATGGAAATAAAATGTTGGTCTTCATAACAAATATGACTAACTAGCGCAGCTCATGAAATAATGTTGTGAATTGTCTACCAACTGAATGTTTACTTCACAATTTGATAATCCTATTGACAAAAACATGAGTCCCTTCATTCATTAATTATATTCCATAATAGACTATGAAATGAAAATATTTATCACCTTTGTAGTTTTTCTCAAAAGTCTCTTAATGGATAGAAAACCTGGAAATCACAAACACCGTTAAAATAAAGGTCAGGGTTGCACGGCCACGGGTGACCAGAGCAACGCGGAGACAGGAGGTGCAGCAGGAGACGCGGCAGCTTTGAGCAACGAACGCACTGGATTTGCGGCGGGACGCCGGCCCCTGGGACCCCGGGACTGCGGCCCCTCGGACCCCGGCGCTGCGGCCCCTCGGACCCCGGCACGGCGGCCCCTGGGACCCCGGCACGGCGGCCCCTGGGACCCCGGCGCTGCGGCCCCTGGGACCCCGGCGCTGCGGCCCCTGGGACCCCGGCACTGCGGCCCCTGGGACCCCGGCGCTGCGGCCCCTCGGACCGCGGCACTGCGGCCCCTGGGACCCCGGCGCTGCGGCCCCTGGGACCCCGGCACGGCGGCCCCTGGGACCCCGGCACTGCGGCCCCTGGGACCCCGGCGCTGCGGCCCCTGGGACCCCGGCGCTGCGGCCCCTGGGACCCCGGCACGGCGGCCCCTCGGACCCCGGCGCTGCGGCCCCTCGGACCGCGGCACGGCGGCCCCTGGGACCCCGGCACTGCGGCCCCTGGGACCCCGGCACGGCGGCCCCTCGGACCCCGGCGCTGCGGCCCCTCGGACCGACCCCCCCCGGCCGCCAGCAGAGGGCGCTGCCGCACGCAAGATGGCGCGGGCGGGCCGCCGGGAGCGCGCGGGGGCGGCGATGGCGGCTGAGGCGGGGCGGGGGGCAGGGCCTGTTGGCTTCTGCCCGGCCCCCGTCCTGCCATAGAGGGGTTGGGGGCTGCCGCCGCGCCGCGCTCGGGGCTCGGGCCCGGGGACAGCCGGCGTCTGCCCGAGCTGGCAGCAGCAGAGCAGAAGAAACCCCGTCCCGCCACCTGGGCTTCGGCAGGCCTGACAGGGGCCCTCTGAGCTCCCCTAAGAGCGCAGCGGCCGGTTGCGCCGCCTCACCGTGCCCGACGGTGGATGGGGCACGGCAGGAGGGCGCTGTGAAGCCCTTCCCGGGGAAGCCGGGAACTCTGTGGTGGGAAGCAGCAGGTGGGAATTCAGGCGGGACAGGCTGGGGAGAAAGGGCAAGATACAGACCCCACACGCTCCCTGCCACTAACTCTGGATCGTTTGTCTCGTCTTCACCTGTACCTTCTGTAGAGTGTGCAATCACTTGATTAAATCCTGCCCGAATCGGTTTTCTGTGGAGATGAAGGTATCGGCCATTGAACGCTCCCCGCTCCAGAGCCAAGGGTCCTGCCCGCAGCTCCTCCCCAGGGGCTCGGGTCCTCCCTGGCCCTCCGGAATCTGGTTTACTATCGCCAGCTCCCACTGAGCTCCAGTTCAAAAAAAAAAAAAAAAAGTACTTTTCTGAAAAAACACATTTAATTTTAATCCTGGTTAGCACTACCCAACATAAAGGCACCATCTTCCTCCTCTCGGCTGCCTGCACGTAGAGTGACCACGCTGCCGTCAGGAGCACGCACAGCGAGCAGATGGGACAAATCGGGGCACACAGTGAAGTCGTCTGCGCTGGACGGTGCGGGGAGATTACGGCAGAGCTCGGGACACAGTCACCATCCCACCACCCAGTTCACTGTCCACCCAGTAAAGCTGTGGATGCTGATTTATGCAGAGATGGCTCCTGCCTTCCACTGTTGCCTACTTGTCTGTCTCCTAGATGAAAGGTTTTATTGACAGCTAAATTAAAACCCAAATGTAAATGTCATTTATTGCCCTTGGAACCTGGATTGCAATTTGTAATGGTAGAATTTTGCAACTAGTGTTTATTCAAATCCAGATTTTGTTTTTAAATTGAAAAAAAAGGGATTTTTCTTCATGGCTCCCTGTTATTGAAAATTGCCTGTAACTCTTAGGAACAGACTTAGCTGGATCCAGATATTGAGGGGTCTAAAAATCCTTCCCAGGGCTCTCTGAGAAACTGTGGAACTACAAAGGGACAGATTTTTAAAGATGATCTTTTGATCTGCTTTGTGGAAGAAGAGATATTCTGTGTTACAGAACATCTACAAGAACTTAAAAGGCTGACTGAGGGGAGTGGGACCAGGACTGAAGTTCACAGGCTGATATTTTGTGCATGGACTGTTTGCTGCCCCCCTCGCCATAGCCCTGGGAACACATTTTTGAGAACAACGCAGAAGCATTTAGCAAATCACCAGTTCTGAAACGGTTTGGGGAAAAAAATAATCACAAAAAGATTGAATCAAGTCCACATCGAGTGATCTCACCCTTCCTGAATACAGTCAAAAGAGCTAAGCAGGAGAATATGCTCCTGTCACCGTGAATGACTTTCTTCTGGAAGCAATGGAGTATTAACGTACACGTATCTGCAACAACAAATGATGAGAAAAGCATAGCCCCATGCAGTAGAGTATCAAACTGGTGTCGCTACTCATGACACCAGTTGAAACGGCGAGCTGGAAAAGGCAAAACCTTCCTGGTAAATTAGTCAGTTCAACTGGATTTCATTCACTGCAAGAATTATGTAGCAAGGAGACCTACTACTTACAAAGGCTGAACGCTCCATTCCTAAACTTTTAGAAAAATTAGCATGAAAATTTCTAGAGAAGTAGAGAAGCCTGATAAAGACTTTCAAAAATTATCTATTTTGCTGTCAGAAGCCAACGTAAAACTGCTCCCTCTTTTACATTTTTTATTGCTTCAAATGTATTGGGGGATACTGAAGTCTTTTCCTACTGTTCCGTACATCTAATTGTCATTAAGTTATTTTGTCTGTTCAAGTGGATTCATGTTTTTGTTATTTTAGAAGGAATACCTTGGACCTGGTAGGTCAATACCAATTAGCACAGCATTGCTCTGAAGCAGAACAGGGAAATCGCAGGGTTTTGCTTTATGTCATAAGGTAGGTTGAATGTTTCTTTAAAAAAAACCCAACAAACTAATAAAGTGTATTTCATTGCAAATGGAACAAGAGATTCTTAATAAAACTCTGTTGCTGCAGTTCAAATAAACTATTTGGGATGATTTTCCCAAAATGTTGCCAGGCTTTAAAGCAGCTGAAAACGAACAGCAAAGTGAGTGAAAATAGAAACCACCTCCAACATTCTTCAGTGCTACCGGGTCATTAGATGAGTGCAATTGCGTTTGAAACAAGACCCAGACATCTTTTCCTATGCCTTTTTGCATGGTTTTCATGCACACTTGGGAAAAATTGATTCTAAACATGAAAACCCTGGATAGGTAAAACTGTACAGTTACTTTAATGCAGCACAAAACAAGAAACAACTGCTTTATTCGTTAAACTTGAGAGGAAATGTTTAACACAGAAACCCACTTCTCAAGAGAACCTACTGTACCTCGTGCTCCCTTGTCAAAGCCCCGCAGGCAGCTTCGGATTCAGACTTTCTGAAGACTATGAAAGAAAACAGCAGCTGGAAAATATCGTAAGAGGAGAAAGAGCTGGCATTTTTGGCCAAATCTTTAGAACAAAAGTGGAAGTATTAGTGACTGGAAAATGAAGCTAGTTTATACGTGTGTGTGAAAACCATTTTAAGGAGAATGACCCTATCCTGCTGTCCTCGGAGGTCACACATCAAATTACCGATCTTGCTTATCATTTTGTGGGCACGCATTCTAATATCTGCTAAATTTAAGTGCCTAATTTAAAGTCTTGGCCGGAGACACGGCCGCCCCCAGAGGGCCGGGGGGGATTTCGGCGAGTCCAGGCGGAGGAGCGGGCGGCGCGGACCCCGCCTGCCTCCGCCGGGCACCTCCCCGCCGCCCCCCGCTCCGGGCTCCGCTCCGGGCACCTCCCCGCCGCCCCGGGCGGGTCCCGCTCGGCGGGGCCGCCCGAGCAGCGCCGCCCCGGCCCGGCCCCCGCCGCGCCCGGCCCTGCACCTGCCTCCCGGCGCCGCCCCGCGCCCCGCCCCGCCCGGAGCCGCCGGCGAGTCGGGCCGAGCCGCCTCGGGAGCTGCTGCCGGAGCCGGCGCCCGCCATGGGCACGGGGCGCGGGGGGATGCGCTGCATCAAGATCCTGCTGTTCATCTTCAACCTGACCTTCTGGGTGAGCGCCGGGACGGGCGGGCGGGGCGGGGCGGGACGGGACGGGACGGGACAGGCCGCCGGCGGCACCTGCCGCGGGCGCCCCGGGTCCGCCGCCGCCGGTCCCCGCGGAGGCGGCCGGGCAGCGCGGGCGGGGGCGGCGCGTCCCTCGGGGAGCGGCGCAGGACGGGCTGCCCCGGTCCGCCTCGCCCCAGAGCCCGGCAGCGCTCCCGAGGCTCGCTCGCTGCTGCAACGACGGAGCTCTCCCCGGGCAAGTACGTGCTTGGTATAAGATGACATTGCTGAGAAAAGACAACCTCTTTCTTAACCGGCAATTTAAAGTAGTGACCATTTCTGCAGCAAGCATAAAACTTCAAACAACGGAGGCTGTGAGAGGTTCTCCCAGCACTTCGTGCAGCGTATTGCTGTGGAACACTTCTTCACAGCATCACGATGCTTTTTAATAATGTAATTTTCAAATAGTGAGACAACAGCTGCTGCTTTTACAAGTTCATCCTAAGAGAAAGTCCTTGCATCATTTGCACTTGCTTTGCTGAAAGCTTCCCTAACATGACAATGGACAGTGTCTACTGCAGAACCCTCCAGAGATTGAGAGAATGCTATGTCCATCCTCTCCTCATTGCACCTTTTTAATAGTCTCACAGTTCCATAGCACAATTAAATTAAAGCTTTCTTTTTTCTTTCTTTCCCTCACACTGTGTTCTCCCTTCAATAGCTTTCCAGTTTTTTCACACTGGAAAACAATTAGCAATGTTATCTTCTTAAATGTCTTTTTCTTTCTTTATGATTCACAGTTTTGTTTTAAAAAAGTCACGAAATAATCCTGTTCAGCCTCTCTGGAGCAAGCAGTTTTGGGCTTTTGTCTCCTTTATGCTTGAAACACAGTTAAACCAAATGCTTTCCCCTCTTGGTGACAGCGCTGCAAGCTCCGGGTACAGAGTGCTGCTGTGCTCAAGCTGCAGGAGCAGAGTGATGCCGCCCAGCTGCAGCTGCAACTCAGCTGAAGGACAAAGCTTTGCGTTATGTTGTTTCACAAAAGTGACAATTATCTGCCTTTTCACTGAGGTGGAAGAAACCATCCCCTCTGCCGGACTGGGGGCATTCATTTCAAACACCCCAACTACCAGAGGCACTCATGGGCTGACGGGAGGTGGCCCCAGTGTGCTCTGGCAGGCGGAACGCTGAGCCCATGCCAGCAAGCAGGGTGGTTCGAATGCTGTGAGCAGGGTGGCAGGGCACCCTCACACTCTGTGCCGTGACGCTTCTGTGAGGACAGCTGTGATCCCAAGCTCTTCAGCCGTATCCTTGCCTGCTTTCTGGGCTTGCCATAGCTATGCCAGATGAACCAAGTGCCAGGCAGTAACAGGACAGATCAAAAAGCACCACGCCAGGCTGCCGAGGATGTGGTAAGCAGCTGGTGTTTTGTGAACCTTGTTCAGGTTGCACAGTTGCTGCAGACCCAGGCCCTGGCCTCCGTCAGAACGGCAGCAGAGCACTGTGCCTGGTCCTGCAGGATGCTGACGCTGCCTGCCGGGACACACACCCTTGCGTGGTGGGCTTATAAAGGGGTCTGGCATGCGGTAGGTCCAAGACCACTGTCTGTAGATCTTTCCCCTCAAACATGCCTTGATGCTCCTTTTTGATCCAGTCTCGTTCACATTAAAGGGGATTTTGCCTTGCATTTGACAGCATCCATCACTTGTCTGTTAGTAATTTCTGTGATCCAAGATACTCTACACTGTAATAATCCTTTTCTCTCCTGGTTCTGGTAGGGGGTGTCATGGTAATTTACAGAAAAATGCCCTGTCATAGTCCAAACACGCTTAACTTCAGCACATCCCTAAGAACAATACAAGCCTCTCTTTCTGGTAAGCCTCTAAACAGAACCCTTTTTACAACGGAGCAGCAGCAGCGACTCTGAAATGGCAGATGGTCTCCTGCAGTTTGGTATGATGATTTAGAGGTCCAGCTGGTCTCTCTACAGCACCATACATCCTGTGACACTGGAGCTGGACCTGCAATACATGAATGGCCTTCCTGAATTTTCTGACAGTGCAATCCTGAGCTGTGGGATTTCAAGAAAGCATAAGGTGCCCATGACACCTCTTCGATGCGCTCCACCTAATTGTTACTAAAGTATTGACTGGTCTGTTTATCTTCCAGGTGGCAGGATTGGCTGTCATTGCCTTTGGTCTATGGCTGCGGTTTGGTGGGGTTATGGCAGACTTTGCTTCAGACAAAAAGTCTCCAGAGTATTTCTTCATGGGTAAGTTAAAGTGCCTGTGATGACAGTAGCCGTTAGCTTTAGTTTCATCCTGGGGCATGTGACAAACTTTATGCATTGAATTATATGAAGGCCAGCAATTCCTGGGCTGAACTACACAAAACTGGACATTCTGGTGCTGTGTGTCATGTGCATGATGGCTTTAATCCTTTCTCTGCTTGGCATCAACTTCCTTAGGCCTAACTGAGCTCTTCTCTCAGATTTGATCCAGATCCTAAGTGAATTGTGCTAATACCGTCAGAATAAGAGCTGAGATGGGTCAGAGACCCCTGGAACGTGGGGCTCACCAATATATCCTTCCAGAGTTTTCTGTGCAGCTGCTAGCCAACAAAGCAGCAGTGTCCCTTCTGAACGTTTCCTATATCAACGCAGCAGTAAGACTTTTGCTCACCAGTTCTCCCTGCGTCTGCACACAGGGGCCCTCAGTGGGACTTCAAGTACCAGAGCAAATCCTTCCACAGCTGAAAAGTAAAACTACACACAGTGTTCAGTCATCTCAAGGACTGTTTCTCCAGTCTAGACAGGAATCATCTAGTTCCCCAAGCCCACTGAATGGTATCGGTCATCTGTAATTTTAGGCATTTAAGATAATTTTTTTTCTCCCTAGGATTTCCAGTTGGGTTTTCTGCAAACGCCAGCTGTATTACATGTCTATAGACATGCTTAAATAGCAGCTGTCTAGGACTGCCAGCAATTGCATTTCTCTGTCCATTGTCAATCATAACATGACTTTACACCAGAAAAGTCAGATTTTTTTCTGTTTTAATATATCACCCCTGGAGATGGACTCACTCAATAAAATCCAATTGTTGGAAACATTTTTGCCGTCTACAAATGCCAAGTGTGAATGAATACCCAGCCCTGCCTTGTCCATCAAGCCATTCTGACAGGGTGGCCAGGAATGGAAGTTGACCCGAGATGTCCTGTAGCAGTCCGTTACCCATCACAGGAATATTGCCTGGGCTGCGCAGTTATTTGAAATACCACGGTTCTCTTAGAGGAGACCTTGGCTCTGATACACCACAGCCCTAACCCCAAGCTTGTTTAATGTTTGCAACCAGGCTAGAGGCACAGAGCTGACTGTATAGTACTGTGGGAAGAGAGGGGTAGAACGTTACGTCCAGCAAAGTTTCTGTGGGAGTTTATGAGGCTGAATAAAGCCATTCAGATGAGGATTTGATTGGGACCTGAGGGTTACTGTAAAATACTCTGTAGCACCTCCACTGACACAGAGTCAGGAGGTATGATTTACTTTTTCTCTAACATTTGAGCTGCTATGTCAGAAGCATATTAGATCACCAACTTAATTTCCAGATGCAGTTTATACCTGCTGAATTTCCTATGCTGTATCTTGGAACTCTTCCCTGCCTCATCCACTTATATTTGACCCAGGAGACTGAAGAAGACAGAAGGATGTTCTGCCCTTCAAAATCAAGTACTGCTGGTTTGTTGGAAGCTAGAAAGTAATACATCCTGTGATGTGAATGAGCACCACAGTCATTTCACAGCTTTGCAGCGCAGGCCGAAACGCTGTGCAAACAAGATGTTCTTTGGTGCACATGTATTTAAATCTCTAAAAGATTTAATCTGCCTCAGTCCTGAATAAGAATTACAAAAGCTGTTCAGAGTTGTTAATTTTGGGAAGTCCTGGGGAACGTTCTTGTAAAGGTTCCATCACATACCGTGACATTCAGCTATTGGCTGTCACGTGTATTTATAGAGCTGTATGCTGTACATGTCCTGCTAGCAGACGAAGAACTAAGGAACAGGACATAAGTATGCTGAGAATTCTTTTAAACTTGCAGTTTTGACTGAATTCTAAAGCAAAGTTTTGGCCCTTTTTTGTAATAGGGATTGTGCTTGGAATGGAGCATTCCTGTTAAAGAAAAACAAAAATAATTTCTGCTGCTCTCCCTTATTGCAAATCGTGTTAAATGCTGTTGTGACTTCTGAGCATCTGATGGGGCAGCCATTCATTAGTTTGAGGCTGTTAACAATCTGCGACTAAGACAGCGGTAAAAGAATGGTGGTAAGTTCAGTAACTAGTGGGGTTTTTTGCAGCACACAAGGCTGCACTTGATGGACATGCTCACGAGCTTTACCCCTCTAGGAGATTTCAGCTCTGAGTCCCTCTTGACAGTTGTGTATTGGTCCCTTCTCACAGAGACTGTAGGAGTGCTGTTTATTTGGCTTTGTGTGTTTGTTCTGTGTTTGCATTCTGGGTGACAGCCAGAATTTTGCATAGGAATTCTTAATATGGAACGCTGTGCAGCACACAAGGAGCAGCTGCCCAGAGCGCTGAAAGAGAAAGCAGATCATCAGTATGACTTGGAGATATAAACATACGGCCATATATATATATATATTTAAAAATAATTGCTTTAGCTCTGTTCCACTGACCACTTTTGGGGCTGCCGTGTGATAACCTAAGCCCCCTGTGATTAGATCAGCTTTGTGTCAGTGCTTGGAGCAACACTGCAGCTGTATTCAGAGTTTGCTTTGTAGCTTGAAGCACTCCAGAATCACCATCTTGTGGAAAAAAATCTCATTTTCTTGCTTCTAAAGAGCAGCACATTCTGCTCTTTTTGTACCTGGATTGAGCCACCAGCTGAATCTAACCAGCGTCTCTCTTGTGCTTCTTTGTGATGGTCTTTTTCCTGGATCTGAAATGTTGTTTTAGTTTAAAATAATTGATAATTATATCCTTGCATTTTCCATTAGGCCAGAATGAGTCTCCTTAAATAGTCTTGTTCTTTACCAGCTGTCTTTTCTGCCCCCTGGAATAGTTCAGGCCACAACTTGGCAACCAGGCCTGTTCATCTTTTCCAGCCACTGAAATGTTTTTGTTGGTTTGAGAACAACTTACAGGCAGCAGTGCTGAGGTCAAGCACGTATGTGTTCTTAGTTTTCTGTTGCTTGTGGTTTTGTGTTCCGTGATCCATATTCCCCACTGCAGCTTGCAGTTTTTTAACCTACCTAAAAGGTTGGAATTGGAACTCTGACCCATGCAGTCTCCATCCACTTTATCAGATGTAGCTTACACTGGAGCAGCCTCCTAAAATTGAACATTCTCTCTCTGCAGCTCCCCAGCTTTTGGAGTTCCCCCTGCAGTGGCAAGCATGACAATATTTTTATGTTACTCCATCTCACAGTGCATCTTTTGTGCCTGTGCTTCAAGTGGTGAGGCAAAACTGTAGCTTTCCTGTTCTATTGCAGTTCAGCTCCGGTAGATTTCATATATTCCTCTTAGCTGTACTTGAGAGGAAAAAAAAAAAAGAAAGAGAAAGAAAGGAAAAGAAAGGGAGAAAGAGAGAAAGGAAGAAAGAAAGAAAGGAGGAAAGAAGGAAGGACAGAAGGAAAGAAAGAAAGGAAAGAAAGGAGGAAAGAAAGAAAGGAGAGAAGGAAAGAAAGAAGGAAAGAAAGAGAAAGAAAGAAAGAAAGAAAGAAAGAAAGAAAGAAAGAAAGAAAGAAAGAAAGAGAGAAAAGAAAGAAGGAAGGAAGATAATTTCAGCAAAGGTCAATAGCTGGTTAGTTACAGCTTTTACTTGAGTTGTCTGTGACACTGTACTGACCAAATGGGGAAAAGATCTGTAGAATAAAGAGAATTCCCTCAATTTGCTCATCCTTCTTAAAACTCCTGTATCAAGACTCTGGCAAGTTTTTTACTGAGCAGGAAAGTCTGCAACAATCAGAAGGAAAAGAGAGATGCTTGTGTGAACCCAAGATGTCAGCATTGCTGTCTCATAATTAATTGGTCCTTAACTAATTCTCTGTAGTACTGCTGTCCTTAAATTTAAAAATACCTAAAGCTCAGAAGTGAAGACAAAGTGCCTGCTGAGTGCAGGCTGAGCATTCGTGAAGTAAAAACCAACACAAGGACTTTTTAAGGGTCAGTTCAAGACATCTATTCTTCCCCCTTTGCTTTTGGTGGATGGAAAGTCTGTTCTGGTTCCCTGGGCAACGTGGAGGACAAACTCTCTGTATCCCTAATAAATGAAGTGCAGAGGGTCACATCACTGCCAGCAGCAATAAAAATGAGGTGTACTCAACAAGCCCCAGCAGGAATGGCAACACGAACTGATGAATGTGAATGAATCAATATGGATGACTCTCTCTCATAACCGGCAGCACTTTACTTCTCCTGCACAGCCAGAGCTCACAAACTTTGTGCGATGTTACATCCTCTTTGCTCCACTTCCAGGATCCAATCTGTGGTCCAGGCATTCATCAGGGCCAAACCAGTTGTAGATAAAAGCTTCAGGGTGGCTGTGGCTTTTTTCCTGGGGTCTGTGAGAGCATGAGTGCTCATTCTGGCTTTGAAAGGTACAGTTAGATGGTGAATGCCTTAGGATATGAAGTCATGTCTGGAGCTGAAGGATATTAGTAGTTTTTCCCCATAGTAGTGGGTGCCCGTACAAATACGAGTTGGCCAGCAGTTAAATCCATGTAAACTGTAGTTCTCTGCTCCTATGCCTTATTTTATTCTAGTTCTATTCATGTATTTTGGAGTCAAACACTATACCCTTAGTCAACAGTATTTTCTCTCCAAAATCCATAGCCTCTCAAACTCTATCAGCCTTTCAAATGAGAGCTATTGGCAAAGGAGCCTCTGTGTAGAGATGTAATAGCACAAGAGGAGCATCGAACGGTCCTGTCATCATGTGTATTCTAGCAGCTTTTAGTCTGTACTTAAGACTTAAGCAATGAACTTTTTTTTCTTCCTATCATCTTGTGTGCAGGTCTCCTCTTCTGCAGTTGAGTAAGTGGTTTAAAAAAGGCTGTTACTGGCCCTGAGTGGAAAATGAAAGCTGCTGGACTAGAAATCTGCTTAAAAAATACGACACCACCCCTGAAAAAAAAAACCTTACTCAAAATGAAAGTTGTTCAAAAGTCCTCAGAGACAGTATCCCACCTGGCAGAGTAAAGGCAAGGCCACCACAAAGTTAGAATTCTGACAAAACAAGCTAGTTAAGCCTAATGGAATAATCTGTCCATCTAGCTCAGGTTGCCTGTTTTATATTTGCAATATGCTGAGATTCAGGAGGCTTTTTTTGTTTGGTTGGTTTTTTTAATTAATCACTTAAGCATGATAATGCATTTTGTGCTTTTTGCCTGTTAAACCGTCCTCCTGGGTAAACCCACCCTGCTCTCTTTGTGTGTGGCTATCTAAAAGCTCACCAGTTCCACGCAGCAACAGCAGCTGAACCAACCATTACGCCATTTCCTTCTTCGATGCACCCTCCTCTCCTTCCGCTGGGCAGCCACAACCTCCCGGTGCCTGTGGTGGCAGTGCTGTGAGCGCTGAGCTCAGCCAACGCCGCTCACCAAGCACGCGAGCGATCAAGCAGTCGTATCTGCCCAGCACCACAGGCTCAAGACTTCTACTGTTCCAGAAAGAGCCGCCTGCAGCAAGTGACCTGGGTGACTGGGGATAAACCCGTCACTGGTCCTGCATGAAGCAGAAAGTCATCAAGATGTTTCCTCTTGCTGCAGCAGCATGCTAAACACCAGGAACGCTCAGGCTTTTTCAGTTACATGCTTTGTTCTTCATACATACCCTCTTTAAAAGAACTAGCTCTGCTCTGGATGACAGTCTCTAAAGCGGCTTCTAGAAGAAGAACCAAACCAATATAACCCCAGGGAAATGTCCTGTGTTGTTTCATTCTGACAGCACTGGCAATACAATGGGACTGTCCCCTATGAAGCTGTTAAGAGGAAAAAATAAAACAGCAACAAAAAAGCCTTTACCTCCTTTTTGGGGTGTGTCACTTCAAAAGCATCTGCAGAGAGGGTTCTGACTGAGTTGGCTTGTTTTGTTCCAGCACTTGGGTGGGTCAAGACAGCCATCTGCAGAGTCCTCACGTTTGCTGCTGTGGGGGCTGCACACTTCTGTGAGTGCATTACGGCCATTTTCTCTTTTGTGTTTTGGGTGGCTCGGAGCCTGTGCATTGAAGCATTAGAAGCATATAACTGTTGTTGATATCTGCATGGAAATGTATGCACACACACAGGATTTTTGAGGGTGTCCTAATCTAGAGAGGATTACAGAGAATTGTGAGAGGATTTCAGAATACCAAATGAGTGAGTATTAAAAAGTTGGATGAAATACAGTAACAGTAAAGCAAAGTGACACAAGCGGTAACACAGTCCAAACAGTATAAACACTGACAGACTTTAAATTAGCTATAGCCACACAGGAACCTAATCTTAGACTTACTGTCAGTTGCTCTTGACAAAAGTGCCTTGCTTAGTTGCAGTCAAAAAGGCATGTAAATGTCTTAAGAAAGGAAATGAGAATCCAAATGAAAAATTTTGATGTCATTGTGTAAATTTGCAGTGTACTCAGTGTCTTGAATGCTGTCTATGGTTCTGGTCAAAAAAGATGTAATAAAACTCTAAAAAGTACTAAGAACTTTGACAATGTTATTATCATACTATGCACTATAAATGACTTCCATACTAGGAAGTTTTTCACACTATTCACGTCATTAAATTGTAGAATCCATTGCCACAGGATTCTGTGAAGTTCAACCGTGATAGTACAGATCCGCCTAATACAGGTATGTTGATTACATCTGACTTTGGTGAAGTTTGGTATAGGGTGAAGTAGATATCGACAGAGGCATTGGAGACTACTGAGAAAGCGATAGCTGACATGTTGGCTTGCGTGAATTTGGGACATAATTATTTAGGGTGGTGAGATGCATGTGAGCAAGCGATGTAACAAGTGCTGGTATTCTGTGGGATGGGGGAGGCAGTGGACTGGGACGTTACATTACAGCGAGCTTGCTTTAAACTGAAAGTCAGGATTTGTGCATGAGCAGATGCCTACAGACGGGCTGGTATCTGTCATGCTTTTGTGGTTCCAGGAAGATTAACCACAAAACACCTGTTGAATTCACACAAGACATGTAATTATGTCTGTGCATTATGCTCAAATGAAGGGTATGTTCCAATTCTTCAGAAATGCATCTTCCTTCAGAGGACTCTGCCTCTCCTCTCCAGTTTTGTAAATGCATTTTATACCTAAATACACTAAAAATCTATTAACACAAAAATGGTAATCTCTAGTAATGGGCCTGTGTCAGAAACTGACTTTGCTACCATGTGCAGCATACACAGCTGTCCCTGTCTGGCCTGTTATTTCCAACTCCTGCATGTGTTTCTCATCTTTTCCAATAGTGCATTTGCACTACAGGTTCCTTGGTGCCCTACTGAGGGCTCGAGAGCCTCAGTCCTTCTGTGGAGGAGCACATCTCCCTCCCAGACCGTGACACACATACAACGTCAGGAAAATCTGTCCAAGTCAGGTCTGGATTCTAGGACTCCTGTCATCGCTGCCTCTGGATCCCTTATACCTTATACCAACAACAGAGCTGCTTGTTTTCTCAGCGGAGTATGAACAGTTGGCGGTTTGTTCAGTATTAGTTACTCAGCCCAAAAAAAGAAAAGTAGGATTATTTAAAATGGAAAGTGACCATAGCAGCCAGGTAAACAAGAAGTCCATGTGAAAAAAAGCCAGCCAGCCAGCCAGGGTACGTCTGTCTGCTCCTGCTCTTTGCAGTAGGCTCTAGACAGGGATTTCTATCTCGAAGCTGTCAGTAAGATTTTTGGAAAACAAAACAAAACAAAACAAACACACACCAAAAAGAAACCCCCAAGAACTCTGGGAGTGGGTTCTATTCCAGACTCTGAAATTAGATCTCTACTAGTCTGGGTAGCCAGCTGCTCTGAAATACGAATTGTTTTAATGTTCACATTAGTTGGTTCCTACCGGCCTGGTTTGTGTTGTAATGTTTCTTTCTGTTCATAAACATTGGTAGTACGCACTTCTGCCTGTCAGGCTACGCTGTGCAATGGGAGCACAGAGGGACGCTGGCTCCAGGACACAGCTGTTGCTCTGTCCAAGCGCCATGTGACAGACTAAAGAACTGGTGACTTTTCCTTTCAGATTAGTTATGCATAGATTTGCATGTTACCTTGAGAGCTTTTTTAATTGCTCCTGCAGATTGTCCTGCAGATTTCATTCACCATTTTTCTAAAAACGACGCTGATGCCTCCCTCGCTTTTGATACAAATAAACACATACTGCAGTCAGCAGCTATAAAATTCCATCCTTTTCTTCTTGGTCTAAAATGATGAAATTCTGTATTCACTGCTAATTACAAAGGTCTCATTCATCCAGAAATGACACACAGAATACCCTTTACCCTTCTTGAGGTGCTTCTTCACACTTGCAGATCCACGGTGCTCCTACTCAGGGGAAGGCTTATGGAAGAACTCTGTCATTTATAAACATAGATGCCAATGTAGAGATCTCTACTGAGTTATGGACTTGCCATTCTTCACTATTGGGAGCCATAGGTTGCTCTGAGGTTGCCAGGTAACTTTTTAATTCACCTTGTAATTGCAAAGCAGAGTCTGCAAGAAAATGTGACTCTCTCCTGGTGGAATTTTCACAGGGAATGCCCCCATCAGATATCTTCCTTTCAGGAAATACTGATTTTTCCCATGGGATGAATCAAAAAAACAAGTATATAGAAAAGCTACTGCTTTCCAACATTTTCTTTGCAAAATTAAAATACGGCTGATGTATGGGGTTCCCCCCCTCTTACACTCTCTGTTATCACTTGACTTACTGCTAAAAGCAGAAGTGTTAATTTCCCTTCACAGCTTATAAAAATGTGCATGTTTGTGTGCAGAAGTGTTTTAGCCCAGCTAAAACAGAAAAAAAAAAAACCAACGTGAAAACCCAACACCCCGAGACCAGAATATTTCCCCACAAAAAATGTCAAAAGAATAGGCTCCGTCAGAAACAAATCCAGTCCTATGACACCTTGTTTTTCATCCTCTTGTGTTTACAAAGAAGCCCAAACCTCCTCCACTACCCCTCATAGTCATTGGTGTCCTGGCTGCATCTGCTCAGATCAAGCAGTTTTCTGTTGCGTTTTGCACATGGCTTTTAATTCTTTGGAATGTGCCTCTTCATCCCCTTGTGTACAGGGGCTGGGAGTGACTTGGCTTTGTGGGTCCTGCAGGCAGGTGCAATAAGTATTCCTAAGTTGTGGGCAGTCACACAGATGACAGGTTTCTGCCATTAGGTCCAGTGCTTGCCCTCCTCCATGCCGTAGCAGTGTGCCTGTTCCCAGTATTCTCTCTTCATCCGTTGTCTGCTCCTGTGTGGGCTGTGTGCTGCCAACGAACTCTGAGACTAGTTAGTTTTCAAACCCTCTCTCCTCTTCATTAGCAGACACAGATCAAAGTGACAAAACTAGGAATACGGAAATGAGCAGAGGCAAGAAGAGATAAGAGGAAAAATTTCACACAGGCCACAAACATTTCCTTCCTTTCTACCTTGTACTTTTTTACTTCTGCTGCATAAGCAGCGGCAGCTAGACAGTCTTCTCAAAATTTTCCATTCTCTGAAATAAGCTCTCTACCTTGACCTGACTTGCACATTTCTTTTCGCCATGCTGAATTTTGTGGTGAAGTTTTTTTGTGTCAGTGTTTCTAGCTATCAAGTGTATTCCATTTTGTGACTGTAAACTTAGAGGTTTTTCTGTTTCTCTGCTGTGCCAAATTGGAGGCCATGCCAAGGCTTTGTATTTTACAATGGAAGTGCTTATGAATAGAAGCTGATTAAGGCTTTGCTTTCCATCCTGCTTTTTTGAAAGGAACAGGGTTTAGTGAAGCTTAGATCCTTCTGACACATGATACTATTGCATAGCAATGTATGACATTAACACCACCAAATTCCTGGATTTGTCTGCTTTGCTGATCCTAACTGGGCCAACTTGGTGGCTATTAGTGCATGATGTCTCTAGGTAAGAGAAACGTGCCTGCATTGCTGTGTATAGCCCACTAGGAAAAGAAATACTAGCTCCTATACCATCAGGATGTTTCTGAATCTGTTGCTTTGATACCCTTCCTGGAAATCATCTTCCAGTTGAGCACACCTGGATCTGGGCGCTAGGAGACCTCACAGTGCAAGCTGAGAAGTAACCTGGTCCCTTTGAATTTTTTCCAAGCTACTCTTTAAGCGTCTCATTCCTGTGTGAACGACTAGGTATGTGTATATATAGCAGACGAGTAAAAACATCTTTAGCTTTGTGGATTTTTTTTTAAGTGTCGTCATTATTTTCCATCTAGAAATAGCTCTCTGAGTATCAGCAACTACCAGTCCCAGGCTGAGAAAGGACAAAGTCTGGAATGAACAGAAGATGGAGGAAGGTGTTTTTAAACGCTCGGCTGGCTCAGCTGTGGGGCCAGACGCACAGCAAGCTCCGCTTTGCTCAGCGAGTGGTGTGAGTTCTTCCTGTAACACGCCTTAAAAGGGAAGTTCTGATTGAGGTAGCGGTTTAGCTGTGAGTCATGCAAGTGAAATGTTAAGTCTGTTTCTCAGACAAAAGCAAATCCAAATTCCTGAAAGTGGTCTCACCCCTGAGCCTCAGAGAGCTTTGTCTTTGCTAGCTGGAAGAAACAAACAGAAATGGGAAGACTTCTTTCCAGCCTTCTTAATCAAAAAGTCTCTCTGCTAAGTTCTCTGATAAGTAATTACAGGGACTGGAGGTGGGAGTGACATGCAGAAAAGGGTCCAGGAAGCATCTTTGTAATTACACACTGTTTGCTACCATGGAGATCTCAGAAAATGGCAGTCTTGGTGTTTGGCAGTTGAACAGCAGGTTCTGCGCCTGAGAGAAGTTTTTTGTCTTTTCCAGTTCATCTTCCACGAGGGGCTGACCTTTAGTCCTGAGCCATACATATCTTTGTGTATCCCTCCCTCAGTAAAAACCACTGCGTTGTGAATACGTGTACAAGCATTAGCTTCATGAATGCTCAGTCCTAGTAAATCACAAGATGCTGAATACTAAAAATCTAGAAAATACAGAATACGAACTGCCAGCACGATCAGCAGCAAATCGCACATATCTGGCATCACAGACCTGGCAAAGCTATATTAATTATAATTGTTTTAATGATATTTAGCAGAATATGTTCCTCAGCAGCAACCCTTAGCACAAGAAAGGTACCGGGGCAAGAAGGAAGGAGGGGAGAAGGATCACAATAGCTGGGATAGATATCTGCTCAATATGCAGTGACTGGACAGGGATGTGCCAATGAACGGGCAGCAGGCAGGAGTTTGCCTCCCCCAAGCAGGCTGCATCTGTGTGGCAGAGTAGCTAGATGCTCTGCACTCATATATTGATTGATTGATTGATTGTTTTTTCATTTTCCTAGCAATCATTGCAAACTGTAACTTGTTAGGCTTTCTAGTCTACGTTACGCAAGGCCTGCTAACAGTAAATGCCAGCAGCTAAAGATTAACCCTAAAGATTTGGGTCAGATTTTAAAACAATGTTTAAATTGGTAACTGAAAATACTAAACTTTCTCATGGAAAGTTTGCGTAGTCAAAGCTGGGAGCAAGGCTCGCTGTGCCCTCTAGTGTGCACAGTCTGTAGCTCCACTATCCCCTCATAACGGCATGAGGGAAATGATGCTGGTTTTTCTAGCAGTGGATTGTCATTGCAGATTTCTGCCGGTCCTCCACGCTGCCCACGCAAGACAAAGACTAGATTTACACGGCCATGCACTGAGCCCGTTGTACTTTGGCTGACGTGGTACCCGGAGACAAGGCATAAACACAGTTGTTGTGGTCTGAAAGGAACTGACGCAGCACATGAACAGATACATTGCCTAAGAACAGATCAAGCATGCAACTTTACAAGTGAGAAAAGCAGAATCCTATGCTCTGGTTTCCTTTTGTCCTAGATAAAGCCCATAAAAAAAAAAAAAAGCCTGTTGAATGTGATTATCTCTAGCAGTTTTACAGGTGGCAGAGAGGAATGTGATTGCCCTTACCTCTACAGTTTTTGTCCTGTCAAGTTCTGAACATAGCTAGGGTCCTCGATTGTTCGCTATGTATGGGGCTATACTGACAGCTCCAGTGTTGTGTACTTGTCTCAGCTTGGTCTTTGCTTGCAGTCTCATCCCCAGATTGCTTCATTATCCCCTTAGTCTGATGATCCACTATTTGCTGTTCTTTCTTGATGTTATTAAATTTGTCTACACACAAATAACTCCTTGTGCCAGTAGCCTCAAGTTCCCTAAATGAATTCAGTAGCTGTGTAACACTTAACTGTGAATGTCCAGAACATGAAGGCAACGCAGAGTGGCCACCATCTGCTGTAGAGCCACTCTGGTTCTGCCTATTGAAATGAAGTGGTGGGAGGGGATCCCACAGTTCAGATGAAGGCAGCGCGCATCATGAGATGCTTTTTGTAGGCCATGCATGCAAGGGTCTTGGCCTCTAGGTCTTAGACACTACTCCTTTCACACAGAATCACCTTCTTGTAACATCTGATGTGATTTGTCTGGTTTTGTGATTCTTTCCATTTTCAGACAGCTCTACTCCAAAGCATAACGCACTGATAACAGTAGCCTTTAAAAGCTGCTGATATCTCGTATTCTGACACTTGCATCAGTATGTGGAGGGAAAAAAATGTAAAGTAATGACGCTGGAATATGCCTGCCCAGGGGGCAGTAAAGCAGCCACTTATCATAGAAAGAAGATGCCACGCTCCAAATAACTGAAATGTAGACCAGCTTCCATTCTCTGCAGTAACCAAGCTCAGGACCATGGCTGAGCTTACAACCTCCCCCACGCTGTTCTTCCCACTCATTATTTTGCCAGAGGGTGCAAATTCATTGTTTCATTCACTTCCTCTAACAGCTTTCAAGGGGTTTCCCCAGTCATCCTCTTCTTTCCAACAGCAATCAGCTTTTTCTGCAGCCAAAGCACTGATTTCAGAGGAACATGACACTGTAGTGCCTGTACCTTTCCTGAAGATCTTAAAATGTCCTTTTTTATGTCCTGCCAGGCAATTGATAGAGCATAGCTGCCAGGCAGCTGTTTTAAGTTCTGCCTCTACATAGCAGTACAGCACATTTCCAGCCCCAGGTTTCACAGAAATAAGCCCTCTAGCAATGTTGGGTTTTGCCTTACATTTCTCACTGAAGAGTTGTAAGGCGGTTCTGGATGGTACGGTGTATGTTCCTCCTGGACTGAGCTGCCCTTGGGACAGGAAACTTGGGAGGTGTAAATCTTCTCATTTGTCTTCATGAGATTCTCCAAGAAATCTGAATAAATCATTGGTCTCCTTTTGTGGCGAGAGCAACTTTTCTGTGTAACAGGTATCCTTTGTGAGAGCCAGAGACCATTGTTTCTTGCAAATGTGTGGGTTTGACAAAATAGGTACCAGACTTTGGGAAGAGAAACCTTCTTAAATTCTTGTCTGATTCTGATTTTTCATAGGACTCTATGTATTGGTGGGAGCAGGGGCTCTCATGACCACAGTTGGATTTTTTGGGTGCTGTGGAGCAGCGCGGGAATCTCAGTGCTTAATTGGAGCAGTAAGTAAAAGGTTTCAAGGGCCTGGGCTGTGCAGGAAAATAATTCAAAAGCTTATGCTTTGTGTCATTAGTGGAAAGATCTTTGCTGTCCAAGACATGAAATGTCTTATGTCCTTTTACTGGCTAATCTAGCATCCCTAGCCACCGTGCTATTGCAGAGCTTCCACACATGAAGAAGTTCCGTTGCTTGTCTAATGTGATATACTTCCTGGAATTACCTTCTGTCTTTTCTGAAGCTACCATCTGAGCCACATCTTTGCCATTCCCACCTCTGTTTCCATATTACAACAAATCTGACTTGACACCCTTGTTACAGACCCTGCTTACCAGCTTTCTTTCAGTTACTGTGTGGGCTGCTGAGGCCTGGGCAAGGATGAGGGACTGACTGGCAGTCCATATCAAGCAGAATTGTGCGAAGTATATTAATATGAGATTCTCTTCTTCCTCTGCAGTTCTTTGCTTGCTTGTTGGTGATATTTGCAGCTGAGATTACTGCTGGAGTATTTGCCTTTATAGGCAAGAAAGTGGTAAGTAGCAAGCAACTTCTAATGTAGTAATGGGGCAGCTATGGATTCCAATGCCAACTGACCTACTGTCTGGCTCTTGCATAGGAAAAGTCTCCAGAAGACTTTTCCCAGGAAGACTCTCTGACATTCTTATTTGGAGTCAATGAGAGCTTGTGTTATCACAAGTCCAGAATGGCATGCAGGTCTTGCCCCTCTCTATTAAAGAAAATCTGTAGGTGTGGTTCAACCTTACATCTACAAGGAACATCAAGTAGAACTATACAAGAGGGTATTGCTTGGGAAAAAAGCACTGAATTTCTCCAACTAACAGTGTTTAACCAAAACACAGAATACAGCATATGTACATTTTGACCCACACAGAGTTCCTCTGAATGCCATCAGGCCACAAAACCCATCTTTCCAATCATGGTACCTCAGTTTACCAGGCATAATTTTCTGCTCTGGAGGTTGATGACACAAGCTGGAAGTCTGCACTGGATTTGGGGTGAGACTTACTTGCCGCTCACTTGGAAAGTCTGATTTCTGCAGGCAATACAGGAAGCCCAGAAAATCTATGAAGACATTTATGACGACTATATGAAAAACCCAGTGGGGAAGGTCAACAGCACTATCTATCACTACCACGTGGCCGTGAGTAGTCCTCCTGCGCGTTAATACCTTGCACTACTACTTTACTGTCACGTTGCTCTTTAAAAATCAGAACACCTTGCGCTGAGGTATGAAAGAATAGAACTGAGCGTTACTTAAAATGCGGCCAGAGGCTCACAACCTGTTTTCCTGATGGATCTGTCCGAATTCTGATCCCAAATGATCCCTATCTTTTAAAGTGAAAATGCCCAGGCTTTTAAATTTCAGCTGATGCTTCTCGTCTTTGTTGAGCAGAAGACAGGACTGTTATGGCCCTTTTGGATATTAAAATCCAAGAATAAATACTTATAAATGCAGTGAGAGATGGAAAGGTCTGAATCTCTCCGCATTTGTCAGAGAAAAAAATGTGACCCATGTCCCAGGACCTATATTATGGTAGATCCTGTTGCTGTCTGAGCCAAGTAGGTAAAAAACCAAAAGCACGTGTGACTCCGTTCAGGACACCCAAAAATTTAGTGTCTGAATCAGAATTACCACCTGTGACTTCCTGAATCCTATTTGTGTCCATCCTGTATCTACACTGCCTCCCACAGAGATCAAGCCCAAGCTTTGCTGCTCCTTACAGCATTCCCACGTTCTTTAGAAGAAACATTTCACAACCTCAGACCCTTTTGTCCTTCTCCCATAGCTGTTATTTCTGACCCCAAGAGGAATTCCAAGCATTTTGTGGGAGATAGGCAAAAAGGAAAAACAAACCCTCTGAAACACTCTGATTTATTACTGTCTCCAAACCCCGCACTATGTTTTGTCAGAAATAAAGATTCTAGCATGCTCTGGTGTAGCTTTTGTGTGTTGCCCGTAATTCTGTATGCACTATTTGAACTTTCTGCTTTCTCCCCTTAACAACTCTGGTTTCCTTGTAAGCCACAGATCTGCTTTTCCAAAATCCACTTGTTTGCTTTGTTATGAGATACGGTGATAAAAATTGCTTCTGGATGTTGCTGTTAATACAAATCTATCTGTTTGCTATGGCTTCAGACAACTGAAACTGATTTTTGAGAATTCTGGCCCACGCAGTTGGAACTCTGCCAGAGGTAGCAGTTAATACAGGGAATAAAGTTATTACTTGATCTGTATTGTTTCTTTTTTTTTTAGTTATTTATTGTCTCACTTTCAGTATGAAAGAAGTCTATGGTTTACCCTTCTTTGACTCTTGATCTCTCTCTCTCATTTAGCTCCAATGCTGTGGTAAAGGTAATACGGAACAACAAATGGGATTACCCTGTCCAGAGAATACTCAGAAGGCAAGTGTCCTCTGTTCTGGTTGTTCTAATCACTTTTTCATGTCAATAGCTTAGTAAAATTGGACACATTCTAGAAGTAAAAGAAAGGAAGAACTTCCTTTTTACCTTGCAAATTCCGGCATGAAATTCCATATGAAATGGAGCAGAGTGGAGGCAGAACTAAGTTGGAGATCATACTGAACATGCCCAGCTCACATTTCTGAAGCCTGCTTGTAGCATACCTTGGTAGCTGAGACGATATTACATCATCTGAGAAGAAAAGTGGAAAGGAGGTAGCAGAACAGGAGTCCTAAATGAAAAGCCCCCTGAAAGCTGAATTTTGGCAAGTGCCTGCTTTAATCATGCATGGGGATTCCTGACTAGAAACTCTGTTGGTGTTAAGAAGGATACTGTTATTTCTGACATTTGTGGAATCTGCTTGTGAGTACGATGTCAATCTGAAGGGCCAAACATCTTAATTTAGCATGGCCTGTCACATAAAGGGTTTTAAATTTACGGAAAACTGATTGTAAGCAAATGACTTGTATGTGTCAGCCTGTACAGGCAAGACGTCCACACGTCTCACTAGAAAAGGGAATATGCTGTGAAACAAAACACAAGGCATAGATGCAAGAATCAGGACAGTGACTGCAATAATATTTTTCATGTTTATGTGTTGTTTAGTGAGAGCAGCTGACAGAGTCGGTTGGAGTATATTTTTTAGGAGTAAAAATCTTTCCATTTTGTTTTAAATAGAACTGCCTGGTTGAAATCCAGAACATAATTGATGCTAATCTGCATTTAGTTGGAATTGTTGGAATTGCAATTGCTGGCACCACAGTGAGTAAATCCATGTTCTCACTCTCAAATGTATATTTGAGCCCAGTACCCTGCCCCTTACTCAAAGCTTTGTGGAAGGTATTTTGCAGCAGCTGGTGAGATTCCTCAGAGGTGCAGCTACTCTTATCGCTTGCAGTGTGTCTTCTCTCTGGGAATTGCCCGCATTGGTGCAAGCACACTTGCGTGACTTTGTTTTACCAGTTTATTTTGTGTCCTTAGACAGTGTCCAAAGTATCCAATGGTAAACTTATTTTGTTGTAATAGTAGGAAAGGGGAGTTCACATGAACCAAACTGAAAAGCAAAAGGCTGTAGCAGCATTTCATCTATTCCAAAACAGCTGCAGGCTGATGCTTTAAGCCCTCTGAGGACCCATTCCTTAGATTTCATAAGGAATAGAGAGTACCTACCCTTTGTATAGAAATGGCTTTCCTGGAAAATGCTGGTTGTACCATTGGTTCAATGTGAAGGATAAACAGGTTTTCCAGGTCACAGATTCCAGTGATCAATACGTATTTTCTTAAAGGAACAGGATTTAAACTGCACAGTTTTCAGAACAGTATTTCTTTCCTCAAAACGTAGCACCTAGTTACAGGCAGCTGTTTATTGAATTATGTCATCAAAGCGTGGATAACATTTCTTACAGTCCACCTTCTCCCACAAGTGTGCATTGCTGCATTCCCAAGGTCTCCTCCTTCATGACAGAGCTGTGACCAATAGATGTCACCCTGCTGCAAGAATATAGCAGGAGCAGGCAGTCTGTATCAAACACAGGCTTTAACAGAAAGCATTTTCCAGCATGCGTGTCCCATGACTTCCTTCAGATTCAGAAACCCGCAGCAGTCTGAAGAAGTATGAGGAGCCAGAATATTAGTAAAGAAATACCCCTTTTAGCTGCTCTGAAGAGCAGGAGGTTCGTGGACTTATGCGGGCACTTAGGAGCAGATGAAAGGTTTATGTATGTAATAGAAACTGTGTCATGGGTAAAGGGGATTAAAGAATCCTATGATTTTTATAAAACATGAACGTGTACTCAAAAATACAGCAAAGCACTATGGGTGGGACAGAATTCCAATAACCTCTCTGCTCAACAAGGATACACTAGAAATATGAACATCTCTTCTATGGCATCCCACCTCAGATACAGCAGAAGTTAAGAAGCTATAACCTCTTAAGCAGCAGAAACACGTCTGTACATTTTTCTGTGCTTGTTTCTGACACTTCATGGGGTATGACTGGTCACCTGTCTCCTCTTCCTTAGGGAGGTGTGTGGGGAGGGGATATGAACTCAGTGGTTTAACTGCCGGATAGTATTGCTCATCTCCCATCATTAGCAATGAAGCATCAGGAGGTAGCTGCTAACTGCTTTGGAGGATCAGCCTGTGGCAAAAAAGAAATTTCTGGAGACTCTGGCAATACCAACTGTTCTCTGCTTTTAACATTCCCTCTAGTTAACTAATTCCCTATCACGAACCGAGTTTTATATTCAATGCATAATCTTGGTCTTGACTAGTATCTGTTAAAAACATAGCTTTCTCTGTAAAACCGCAATTCTCAGCACCAGTTCCAGAGACCTGGTTGCTCTGGGATCATTCTCTGCTCTTATTCAAATGCGTATACAATATTTCATGTAGAAGCATTCTGAAACTGAGAACCTTTTGGTGCAATACTAGGCATAATACCAGTCATCACAATTATTGATGTCAGTGAAATCTGTGTCAATAATATTAACGGTTGGGGTTACTATGCTGGCCTTAACATTTAGAACAAAGAACAGTAAAACTAGTGTAAGCAGATTAAACCTTGGCTTTGAGTATCAGTGAAATGTCTTTTATGTTAATTGTCTGATGTCTCGGGGTTTGTAGATGGAAGCAGTCACTTGCTACGCTTCCATAAGAACCTTCAGATTGTTCTGATATGCAGACTATTTTATAACTGTTTTGTAAGTGGATCCCTAAATTGGTTCCCTTCTCTTCTAGATCTTTGGCATGATATTCAGCATGGTTCTGTGCTGTGCGATCCGTAACACAAGAGACATGATCTAAAACTTTCACTGCACAACTATGTCCCAGGATTTCCAGACTAAGCTTCACAAGAAGTGCTCTTCTACCCAATTTAATAACTGTAATGCATTTTAATTAGTGTTTTAACATACTGAGAGGAAAATATCCCATTAGGTGAGCAGGTGAATTGTATTAGTTACAGTAAAACAAAAGTGAACAAAAAAGGGTTTTAAAATGTCCTTTTTAATGAAAAAAAAAAAGCAAAGGTACATCTAACACTAATTTGATTTTTAATGTTTGTGTATGTGCAATTATGAGTTTATACATCTGTAGACATGCAGATAAGCACATGCATATCTCTCCTTACAAATATATGCACATGAGCAGGTATCTGTATATGCAGTACCTTGTTTAGGTAAGTATGTGCAAATGGAGTATGTTGTGTGTGCATGTTTGCATGCATATTCTTCCAGAGTCTCACTATGCAAGAATGTACACACACCCATAGGTATACAGTGCTTGAAACCCTTTCATATCGAGCCCCTGTTTACAAAGAGTTAGTAGAGGAACACATGCCATTTTAAAAAGTAAGACCCATGATCCATTTTGTAACTGTTCTTTCCAAAGCCCAAACAGAGTAGAATTAATAAAATTGGACTTTATTTAATGCCTCAGGGCCTGCTCTAGCAAACTTTAATTTATGTGAGTAGACCCATTGACTTCACTGTCATGCAGGGACTATTTTATTTATTTTTTTTTTAGGACTGAACCCTTCATGCAAAGGCAGAAAGCTCTGGGGGAGGAAACATGTCCAAGGAGATCCAGGCTAAGGGAAGAGGGGGAAAGAGGTGGGAAGATGGCAGTCATTTGTGAGCAATTGCAGGGCAAAGCATGCTCAAGCTTCCCAAGCTAGCCTGAGACACACACACACAAAAATCTATGAGTTAAAGGGGCCACTAAAATCTTTATTCAGAAGTCCCTTTATCCTGCAACACTCTATATGGTATATGTGCTGGCGCAGGAGTGGAGCCGATATCCAGAAGAGCAGCAGCTTTGTCAGATACTCTGTAGAATCTAACTGGCATGCGGAAGCCAACCAAAGAGTGAAAATGGTCAGGGAACGACACGCAGCACTTTAATATCCTCTGTTTCTGCTTCTGTGACTATCACAGCTTCTATGGGGCTCTTACCTCAACCTCTCACCCTTTCTTGTGGGTGTAAGGCAGGAAAGAAAGACAGGACGTTTTTAGAGCCATAAAGTCAATTTTCTTACTGGCACCTTTAGATTGCATGTCAAGTATAAAAATTACACTGTGTGCTTGAAATACCTCAGGGCTTGCGTTTACATAGTTTGTTTCTATATTTTTATTTTTCTATTTGTCATATTTATTCATAAGAGAATGTTCTTTTTAAAGCAGCCTAGAAGGGAGAAAGATTGTCCCCAGAAGGGGAAAATAAATTACATCAAAGGCTCAGAATCTCTTAATTTTTGGCTTACTCGAGATAATTCACCATTTCAGAGAACAGCTTTTTGCTAACAAAATCCACGCAGCAGCTCTGTCTCTCTGATGATCACTAGTTCAGATTTCTGATGCAGTTGTTCCATACATCATGGGGAAAAGTTCAGCTCATTGAAATGGTCCCTGATGTCTAACAGGACTTGGCATTTACCAGTTATGGGGTCTTTATTCCACTGAAATGGAAATGGGATTTCAGAAAACGTGTGCATTCTAGTGCACGTGTTTGTGTGGAATATACATCCCTCGGGATACTTATCTCACGTTTCCCACAGAAGGACCAACTCCCATGGCTTTTCTGTTAATTCAGGATTGGAAATAGTGTTGCTGTTTCATGTGTCCGATTTAATTGACACATCTTGCTGTCTTTTACATAGATCTTTCTTCAAATTGTTCAACCACGAACTGAGACAGCTGTGCACTAAATGCTGGGTATGCAGCTACCAACTGAGCATTTTCTGGGCCTAGCTTCAGGCACCCAGCTGACAGGGAGACACTATATCGCACACCAAAGAAGAGTTAGGCTTGTATCACTGTTCACAGCTGATTAGCTATGGATGCCATGTAAAAGTAGGGCCTGGGACCTTATTTTGCAAACATCAGACCAGAAAATGGTCCCCCATGTGCTGTCTGCTCCTAGGAAAGGCTCAACTGGGAGAATGACACTGGCAACAAATCCCCGAGGGTCTCAAGCTGACATGAAGAAAGTAAGTTTCTCACAGCAAACTGACACGGGCAAAGCAGCTTCCTGGATCCCAGGTACACTTGAAACTGTCCCTACAACTGGTTCTGCTCTAAACAGATAATGGGATAGTGTGCAACTGGGGTGTTTTCTCACCGGCTAATACCGGCAGAAAGAAGAAACCTGTGCATAGTGTCATTTTTGCCATTCAGAGCAAGATAGCTTTCCATGAAAACCAGTAAAAATAGCACAATAGGGAAGACAGTGGTCCAGGTTCCAAGATTATTGCCCTACAGGGACAGAAGTTAAGTTCAAATAAAGCTATTTCTTTCTGTTACACCCCCTCGTAATAACAACGTTTTAATTATTTTAAACACATCTAAATATAATTGGTTTTAATTCCTCAAATTTGTAGCACCAGAATGTAGTGATAGGACCAGAGTTTACTACTTTATTTGTTTACTGCTTCTTCAGTAAGCTGGAAGATGCCCACTCCTGCTATTGAGATGCACTGAATTAAAAGGCAGCTTGCAGAAACTTCTGTGGCTTCCCCAGTGCCCCACTCCCCCAGAAGTACAAAAACATCTAAGTGCTTTATGAAAACAGGGAAGAGTGGTACAAAGAAACCTTCTATAAGTTCAGACTTGAACAACCTAACTTTCTGCTGAAGCATTTTGGGTTTGTGTTTGTTTTTTTTTTTAATCCTCTGAACAGTGCATTTGTTTTTCTGAGCGTAACTACTGCTTATACTCTAGAGTTTACTACTATTTAGGTATAGGGGATACCTGCACTTGCATATCAGAAACAGAGTCATACCAGTTATTGGTTTAGTTCTCTAAGTTATGGGTACAATTTAAGCTGGAAATCAACATGTTATGCATCTACTAGTGCCTGTAACGGAATCCAGAGATACAGCCTCTTTTGTTGTTTCCTGCTGTTGTCTGCTGTTGTGAGGTGCATAATATATTTGCAGTTGTCTGTGCATCTTAGTAACTGAAAGTCTTCTGTAACTCATTAAGGGACAGAAAATACAGCTGTTCTTTCCCTGTCAAAGCTGTAAGAATTCGATCCTGTTGCTTTTAGATCGTAGCTAGTTAACAACTCCAGTTTCCACTGACTAGCTTGAGCAGCCCTTTTTAAAATGTTCAAATGTCACAGGCAGGGTTATGGCTATCAAAACTGGATATATAGTGCCCACAGTTTATTGTGCTGCTGCTCTTTCATTTCAGCTCCTGAAAGTGCAAAATCTTTGATTTTTGTCAGCAGTACAAAATAATTTCCAAGCAACTACACCATATGCCTTCAATAAGAAAGATTTTTAAAGCAAACTAAATCCAAACCAGTATCTAAACTTCCTCAAATACAGTTCACACTCCAGAGTTGCATGCCAGGATTTAATTAACAAACTCCAATGCTTGTATGCACCAGATACATAGACATATAACTGCCATATAAGTCAGCGGAAGTACCCATTTAGCCCTGTCCCTTGTACCTGTTTCAGAAGAAAGTAACAAAAGATCAAATCCCTCCAGGTGATAATTCTGAAAGCACATTTCTCACGTTTTCTTCTACTGTCAAACCATTTGCTCTAAAGCATAAAGATGTAAATTGTTGATGCCCTTATTACATCTCTAGACATCATTATTCACATTTCCCTTGTCTAATTTTTCTAAGTAACTGACTTTAGTGGCAGCTTCATTTGTTACAGGAAAACATCAACCAGTTTTGATGTCTTGCAGAGATTGCACAGGAGCTGATGAAGCACAGCCCTGTAATATACCTACAATGAAGTTTCATATTTCACTTTTCTTCATACTGAAAGCGATAGTTTTATAGCAAAATAAATTTCATAGAATCATACAATACTAGGTTGGATCATCTGGTCCAACCTTTCATGGCAAAAGCGCAGTCTAGACAAGATGGTGCAGCACCCTGCCCAGCTGAATCCTTAAAGTGTCCAGTGGTGGGGAATCCACCACTTCCCTGGGGAGATTATTCCTGTGGCCGATTGTTCTCATTGTGAAAAATTTTCCTTTTGAGTCCAGTCGGAGTCTCCCCTGCAGTAACTTGTTAACCCATTACCCCTCATCTTTTCCATCTGACTGCTTGTAAAAAGGGAGTCTCTGTCTTCTTTGTCGTCACCCTTTAAATACTGGAACATGGTGATAAGGTCTCCCCTTTCATATATATATTTTGTATGTATTGAAAAAGAAACTGAGTTATCTTAAGCCTTCAAATGCTGTATTTTACAGCCTTTGGAGGCTACTGATTAATAGCGTGGGATGCTGGTCACAGAAAACGTACATAAGTAAAGCTTTTCAATCTTACTTCTTCCTCTCTAATGGTGCTCCAGACACTGGGTTCTCCAAAACACAAACCACTTCCAATATAACGTATTTGTTTCTATAGCACGAATTCTGATTTTGGACAGAAATGGCGTATCGGTTTGTGCTGCAAAGTCTGTAGCAGAGTTACCTCTACAGCAGCTTTCTTTGCAAGGAAAAAAAACCCCGAATTACCCTGTTGCTGAATCAGCTTTCACTTCCCTTTCGTCTAACGTGTTCTGAAGTGGCGTTTTATCACCTTTTCTGTCTTGAATTTAAAACAACTTTCTAATAAAAATAACCCGAAATAAGCGACTACCGGCGAGACCTGGTCTCTGTGCCTTCCCCCGTCCCCCCACGCGCTCCGCGACGCGCCCCCCCCCGCCCCAGGCCACACGCCGGCCGGACCGACGGGCGCTCCCGCCGCGGCAGCGCTTGCCCTCGCCTCACCTCCTGGCGCTCCGGACACCCGCTGGTCACCGGCCCGGGCGGTCACCCGGCGGCGGCGGCGCCAGCAGAGGCCCGCGGGTTGGCCAGCCGACCGCCCGGCGAGGGGTTCCTCCGGCCGGGCGCGAGCGCAGGCTGCGGGGCGGCTCTGCCCAGAGCTCGCCCGTCACCCTCGGCGGTGCGATCTCCCTGGCGCCGGGCCGCGGGCTCTGGCTGACGGAGCAGGCCTCGGCCGGCGAAGGGAGGAGAGGGAAGGGGAGCGCGACCCCGTACCGCGACCGGACCTGGCGGCCGCCGCCGCCTGCCCACGACTCGCCTCAGGGACGCGCGCGGCGGAGCGGCCCCGCCCAGCGGGGAGGGGCAGCGGGCGGGGCTCGCCCCGCATTGGCCACCGGCGCGCGGGCGGTGCCTTGCCTGGCGGAGAGGCGGGAGGGCGGTGGCCGAGGCGGGGCGCCGCCCGGTCCCAGCGCCCGCCGCTCAGGGCGGCCACCCCGCCCGAGGATGCGTCGGGGCCGCGCGGCGGCTCGGTAGGGGCCGGTCAGCGCTGGCTCCGCCCCCTCCGGCCGCTCCCCCGGGGTGGTCGCGGGCCCGCCCCGCCCGACGGAAGGACCGCGCGGCGGCGCCCCCTGGCGGCTGGGCGGTGCTGCCGCGGTCGGTCCGCCCCGGGGCAGGCGGGCGCGTTCTCCTTCCCCGGTTTCAGGTGTTAGCTCGTCTGGGACTGCGCTTCTCCAAACCGACCGCAGCGTGGCGACCGCCGGGCGCCGCCGGCAGGAGTCGTCGGGGGCGGCTGCTCCGACCCCGGGCCCCCCAGGCCTTGGTGCGGCAGCGGCGGCGGGGCGAGGCCCGGGCCGTTGTGTGTGGGGGGCGGTGAGAGGGAGACCCGGCTCTCAAGCCTCTCACAGGTAAGAGAGGCCGCAGAAATGCCAGTACCGAAGAGGAGGCGTCCAAAGGACAGATTTGCCTCAGGGTGGGTTCTGAGAGACCAGGGGCCCCCCACAAGCCCGCTCTGTGTTCCAGGCGCCCATCTTTTCTGTTACTTCCTCGCCAGAATTAAGATGTTGAGAAGAGGTAAGATGTTAGGATTCTCTGCAAATCCATCGCTTAGTTGTGTGAAAAGGCATATTAAGATAAAGTAAATGCAAACAAACACCTGACCCTGAGGAATCATCACCTCGACAGATTGCTGTCACTGGACCTGAGGGTCTTGAACACATATTTGTGCTCCAAGGGCACATAAATATGTATTTAAGTAGATGCATTAACACAACCCAAATGTCTTAGTTTGGATTTTTCTCAAGTGTAAAAGGATTCATGTTAGCGATTTTCCACAGGTGTTAACCATAAAAGTAGACTGCTGTTTTTTGCATGCATATCTTCATACTGAAGATAAATCTGTCAGTCTCAGGCGTAAGGAGCATTACAGGAGTTTTGCAGTGGTGCTTATTACTGTGAGTAGGCCTAGTTCCCTTTTTTATTTTGCTAAGTGCAAGTGCTGCTTAATAGTAAGCTGACTTAAATTTTACTGTGCTTAATATCCTTTTTTAAAGGGTCAGGCACCTTCAGAAGTCACTATCTGATCTTCAAGCTGAACATTTTGTTTCTTTGCCATTTACTAGGTAAAATAATTGCTGCTTTGTTGGATAAATACCTACTTCCCAATTTTTTCCTATCATTCTCTATGCTCTTCACAAACAAGAGAGCAGCAATTCACGTTGCAGCTATTTGCTGAGAACTTGTGAGTCCATAGCGCTTTTGCGTGCTATCACGACAGGGTTTTTACAGTTGTGTTGGGGACTTTGCCAGAATCTCTTTTGTAACTTAATTGAAACGAGCCTCTCTTGGTCCAACAGTTGTAGAATTAGTCTTGTATATATCTAGCCATACCAGGATTATTTAAACCATAGGTGTAAGAGACATATCTTAAAGAAGTAGGGCACCTACTGTTCCTGCAAAATCCTCTGGATTTTCTATTAATTTTAAACAGTGATTTTTGAGAATTTAAATTTTCAAACCTTGCTTGCGAAGGCATTTCTTTATCACCAAATTATGCATATGACAATTACAGTTCATGCCGTGTGTAGAGTCCGTGACAAGCACACAAATGCTGTCAGCTTATTATGGCAGTTGTCCTGGACAAAGCTTTTGCTGTTTCACAGAATGGTTGAGGTTGGAAAGAACCTCTGGAGGTCATCTTGTCCAACCCCCCTGCTCAAGGAGGGCCACCTAGTAGATTCCCTTAGTCTTTCATGAAGGCTTTGCTGCAGCTGAAACAAAATAAAGGTGTTTGGAATAGAGTATCAGATTCCAGGAACACTCATGAAAACTGCAAAATTGAAAGCAAGATTTTTCTAAGAAAATTAAATTTCCTATTTGTATCCTGTGAATTCTGGTTCCTTTATTTACTATTTCAAGGAAAGTGTGAATGGAATATCTAATTTCTTGGGAGGTAGAGTCATATTTCTAAAAATGAATTTGCATAAACAGAAAAAAATATATCTTGCATCTCAGTGGTATTTTTAGGTATTGAGGTTAATTTGACATTGGTAACAAGAGAATGCAGTTAAACTGACAGGAGATTACTATTTAAGGCACTTCTTTGCCAGGGATGGGAACATTTCTTTTCTAATCTTCTAGATCATTCATGTTTTGTATACGTCACAGTTTTGATTTTCAGCTTGATTAAATTTTTCTAAGTACTTCGATTCACCTTTATGGCCTTTCTGAATGTAATATTTAACTTAAAAATGGAAGCTGGTAGAATTTTTTAAAAATGAGCAGTAGTGAGTTTACAACACAGTACGTAGTATTAACTAGGAATCTGATAGTTTTCCACACATCGACAATTTCTTGTTTGTCATTATATGCTTTGCATTTTAATCTGAGTAAACTTTGGTAATCAGGTTAAAAATTCATCTTGTTGGTCAGAAAAGATGTTTCTTTTCTTGTAACTGATGCAATACAGTGTAGGATTAGAGCTGGGTAATGAATATATCAGGAGGCTGAAATTACTGTTCAGACTTTGCTCCTGTGCATGAGAATAAGGTTACATGCGTGGCAAACTAGATTATTTTGTCTTTATGATTCCTGCTGCAAAAGAAGGATAATATTACCATTTCATAAAATTTTCTCCCCCTATGTGAGAAAGGGCTAATTCTATGTAAAGAGATCATCATAGGACATCGGTGCTGAAACATGCCAGGTCATTATCACCTTTCCCATGGAGATGTTGAAAATTCAGTTACAGGATGCTAGAAGAGTGGGCAATTGTATATTTATTTATCATCTTCATAGAGTACATGTTTGGTTTGAGTGTCTATTTCTAAATATTATTTATTTGATGTTTCTGCTAAAAATTAACTTTTACACTTTTATGCAAAACTTTAGGCTCAAAGCATTATGGCAGTTGGCATTGTTTCAGGTTGTACCTTTGATTGCTTGAGGGCTGTATTCAATGTAGGTCATTTTTTATACATAGCACGTGGATCCTGGAAGGGAGGGCAGGGAGGCAGAGAGAACTCTTGAGATGAGAAAGGGTGGAGAGTGGGCCATCGATGTCTTCAGTGCTACCTCTGAGACGTACAGATTAATAACCACTACTTTTCATGAGAAATTGCATGAGTGAATAGAGATACTGCTATGGATGGTGGCAAGAACATCAAATATTCCAGCGTCATCCTTAATGAGGGATGAGGAAGAGCAAGAACTGGATTTTCAGGAGAAAACGTAAGGAAATAAGTTACTTGCTGCTTCATTTCAGCGTCGCAGTACCTTTTGAGTAAGGTCTGCTGTTCAATACCTAGTTGAAAGTTTGTAGGTATCACCCCACTGCTGACTAAAGTGTGTAATGTCAAACCTGCTGTGCTCAGTAGAAGAATGGCCCATTCTTAGCAATTGGGTTCGTGCACACAGAGGCCATTAAAAGACTTCAGAAGAGTCTTAGGGTCACCTTGCCAAGACAGGACATTTCTTATTTTTTCTTTTTAATACTTTTAATCTGTTAACTATGGAATGTTATATAAACTTAACATAGGCTTACCTTAGGACTGTTCCTTTTTCTGTCATCTACTTTCCTTTGTTTGCATACTGAATAGTATAGACTATAAAATTAAAAAAAAAAAAAACAAACCAAAAACCTGCCCTATTGATTTTTTCTAACTGGTTCTGCAGTTGTAGTAAGAGAGGCTTACTCCAGCAGTGCAGGCATGAAGGAGTATGCGTAAGGAACACAGTGGTGATGGACAAGAGTGGTGATGACCTGTAGTAATGATCCATAGTGTAGATAAGCAAACTCTATGTGCTTCGTCCCAGTTGACTACACTCAAAAAACCCAATATTACATATATGGAAAATACTGTTGCTCTTAGGAAGGTTGTAAGTATATGTCAAAATCTAAATCTAATTAAGATGTTCAATACTAAGAGTATGCATTGCCTTTTTTTAACTCTGAAATATATCAAATGTTTTGTCTCTGAGTATCACAAAATACCTGGGATTTATGAGCAAAATGTTATACATACACATAGTAATTTCTCCTTCTTCCCTGAAGTAAATTACAGGTGGGTTCTGAACACAAACCTACAGTCTTATGACTCTGCTCTTGTGCACGTCACAGAATATCCTGTTAATTGAAGTAACCAGTGATGCATCTTTGAATAAAACTTTTTGCACACCAATTTGCAAACGTGTTACGAAATACACTTTTATTTACGCTTAGTTGTGGGCAGAGGTACATTTTGACCACGTTCTGTTGGAAGCTTACATGTTACAGAGCTTCTGTGGTTTAGTGCAATAGTTTGTCCTAACCTTCTCATGAACACAGTCACTATAATCAGTGTTACATTTACCACACTTGCAGCTCACAGCCACAGGGTAGGAATAATAAGGGATGGTGTGATGAGGACAGCCCGGAATCAGTGCTGTTTGATAGAACATCTCTTTGTATGTGCACACATTCTGGGACAGAGCACTTTTGAGTAGCAGCTTCTTGCCATTGCTGTCCTACAAAGAAAAAAGAAATGCATTGTTTCACTGATGCACACGAGTGTCAGAAGATTTCCTTTGATGTTTTCTCAAATGTGCAGAAAGCAAACATCTTTGCACTTAGACCGGCTCTGATATTTTCAGCGTACTTCTGTTCAGATCTGTAATTTTGAATCTGCAATGACTGGAGCTCTCTACCCCTGTAGATATGTCCACCTTGCTTTTATGGTTTTAATTAATCTGCTTGGCTCAGAGTAGTAACAGTGTTTTGTAATCCGTATTGGCTACCTACTGACCAAGGCGGAAGTTAAAACGCCGTGTTGAACAGTGAAGCGCAAGCACAGTCGTTGGCATGCCTACATGCGAGATATTCTGCACAGCTAGCTGTCATAACAGCAGTGGAATTAACAGTTACCCAAGTCATTTACATTAAATAAGAGTGACTAAATATCATCTGCTTCTCACCTGTTCCATCCTGACCCCACAAACTGACTACAGAGGCTCTGCAGTGACAGCAGCAGTCACTCCTCTGCTATGCCACTGGTGTGATAAACTCCGCAATTCCGGAGGCTTGGCATTTCTCATCCATACCTTCACAAAAAGCTAACTTGGAATCATGATGGTAGTGTGATTTTTCTGTCTGTGACAAACATTATTAGAGTGGGATCATTTACACACAGTTTTCCAGTGAGAACAGGCAGTTGGTTTGCAGTGATGGCCGTCACAGAAACCATTGCCTAAAACAGAGTAACGCCTTGTACCCGAGTCATGCAAAATCCAGCGCAGATGGTGGTGTTGATGGCCAGGCAGTAGGCACATTCCCTTTTCTCCACGTGGATTATATACTCAGAAGGAGCACAAAGTGATGCTGTTTGACCGAAAGTCAGGCTAAAGAGGAGAGACATCGCAAAGAAGGGAGTCATGCTAGATGGGGGGGAAAAAAAACAAAGCAAACCCTAAGTAAAATTAGATGTACCTTCCAGGCCTTCTCTCAGAATTTGACAAGAATAGTTATGATAGTCACAGACCACAAGTAATCTTAACTTTTTTAGCTACAGCCTGACAAGTTCTTTTCAGTCTCAGACATTTAATTGAAATAGTATTAACCACAAAACAGAAAAGTGTAAGCAGGCCATTAAAAACGTAAAACAAATTCACTTTTTCCCCACTAAGGCATATTACATGGAACTTTTCACTAATAAGTGATAAAATGCTGACACAGAAAAATAACAGAAGCTAAAGGATTTGAAAATGTGACATATATGAGAGAACATGAGCTCTAGAATTAGCCAGAGATGCTAAAATAATCTTTCTGCTTTAAAAATAATTTTCTAAAGAAAGCATGTTATAAAATGTTTAAGAGAGAAAAAGAAACAGCTGTGCATATCAGGCATACCACTGTATTTTTTACAGTTGGCTTAGAGGCATGATAAAATGGGAACACTGCCAAGAATTAAATAATAGATTCAAGCAAATAACAATCAAGAACATCAGCAAAGAGTTCAAATCAATGAATGCCCACTTTATCTGGCTGTTGTGCTGACCTCATTTCTCAGACCTGCTGGGGGATCCCGAGAACAAAGCTTTGGTTAGCTCCCAGACAATTCCAAGGTCTACGTTATAGCCTCTAAACTACAAACTGTAAATGACAGTGTCTACAAACAGATGGACATCACCCTCTAGGCTCTTCCAGCGGTCCGTTTCCCCTAGCAAAAGCCGTTCGTTACACGGTCTGGTTTACCCTGTAGCTGCAACAATGCAAGTCTGGAAGGACCAACCTCTTGTCAGCTGAATTCTTCCCTATTACAGGAACCTGATTCTGCCTTGAGCTGGGGGAGGCAGTGACCCAGCACAAGCTCTGTGTGCGCTTTATACTCTCCAGGCTAATTCCAGGCTGATCTTACTGTTTATATAATTGCATCTGAATTGCTGCTTTCTTATCGCATAGTCATCTATTGAAAATTCATACTGAACCACGAAGCAAATGTGATAGGAACAAATGTGTCCATAATATCCTAACCTGGAAACTGGAGCTGGAAATCTAATTATTTTAACAGTCATTCTCTTCTCAGGCTTTTAAACTAACCACTGCTTTAAAAAAAAAGTTATTATTGATTAATTTAATTGCTACATAGGACAGCAACATCATGACAGGAAGGCTAGCATGGAAGCGGAGTCATCCTGAATCGCATATGACTAATTCTACACGTATGTTTTGCAGAAGTTTAATGAAGTCTGTTTCACTCAGTTTGCTCGTTACCAGGCAGGCACAACTGAGAGATGCAGTGCTGTACACAGAAAGTAACAAATCTCAAATCAAAGCCATTGCTCTGCAGTGTGATTAGGTACAGCCTGACTTACATACTCAAAAAAACCACTGAGAAATTATCTGTCCTTGAACCTACTGAGCAAATACTGAAGTAACAAGCAATTCACTCTGAAATACTAATGATAGGGCAAAGAACTTAGGAAACCACTCCTTGTAGCACAATGAGAAGCAAAATACTGCACCACCACCAGTGAAACTAAGATGTCCACAGATGAGGTAAAACACTTGTGTTTAGGGCTTTGTGGAAGAGCTGGGAGGAGAAGGAAGAAAGGGTCCGGTGAGCATGCACGTCTTGCGCTGACTCGGCACAAAACCTCTGTCCTCTACGGCTTCGTCAGCCTCCGGCCAGCCTTCTCACTGTGCTGAACCACTGCAGCTCTGCTCACACCTACCCTTTCAGTTAATCCCCTGCCTGCCGTTTGGACTTCAGTCTGATGTATGTCTCATGCGGGTAACCACATTCTTGATTTACGTAGCCATAAGAAATATGGTAAAGTTGCGTTTGAGCTGGTAAATGTGGTCACTTTGGGCTGTTGGAGGAGTGATCCAGTCAGTCCCAACTGGCGTTTAGCTAATTCCTGAATAACCAGGCTGCTGCACACAGCTTTGTGTCCTGGACTAATTCTTCAAGGGTTTTTTTTGATAATATGGTAGAATTCTTGTTCTATTAAGACCAGGCATAGTCTTCTGTTTTCATGGAGTCTTTAATTATGGGTTAATTTCTACCATTGAACTTCTCAGGAATTAAATACAACTCTTTCTGGCTGAAGGACAGTAATTGTACTCTCAGTAACATCTGTCCATCTACACTTAGCAACAGAAGTATAACACTTATTTTGCTACTGCTCCAGTACATTATTTAAATCTGCATTTTTCTGACATGTTTGAAATGCAGTTAAATATACAGGCTATATGAGTATACACATACATACCCCCATATGTAGATAATGTGGTGTGTATATATATATACACACACGCACTCTCTCTATATACACATATTGCTACATATATATGTATGGGTTTGGTTGTTTAAAACTTTAATCACAGAAAAGAATGTTCGTTCTTGGGAAATCTTACGAGTATTTCAAAGCAGACAATGATCCTGAAAGGAAAAGGAAACAATTCACAAAACAAAATCCTGGAGAGGACAAAAAGTACCCAAAATAAGAATAGAAAATGGCATTCCTAAAGCAAGAATATCGCATGTGGCCCCTGCATGTACAGCTGAAGTAGGTACAGCTGATTTGTAGCAATGCTTGGAAGTCTATCATAGGGAAAGAAAAAGAGAATGCAACAGTAAAAACTATAGCCATGGAAAAAAAAGGAAAACAAACAACAACCACTGTTAGAAATGAGAAAATGTAAAAGACTCACATGTGACACTGGAGACTAGGAAATAATGAAGATGAAGACAAGCTGTTGATGCAGTAAGTGCGAAGTCTTCAGTAAGTACATGTGCATTTGAAAATGTAGCGGTTGAACAACCAACGTACATATTTGAAAAAACAAACCTAAATAAATTGTATAAGAAATAAATATTTTAAAATTAACATCATTAGCTAGCTAATGTTAATTTCAACAAGTCTTGGAATACTAAGGAAATTTCAAAGCATTAAGAAAAGTGCTATTATGCCAATATTTAAAGAGAGAATGTTGACCCAGGTAACTCTCAACCAGCTAGCCTGACATCTATCCCTGGTAAATCAGGTAAAATAACAGAAAGTTGATACAGGATTTGAGCAATAAAGAATTAACGGATGAGAACATAATTAATGCCTGTCAAGATGGTGTTACATAAAATAGGTCATGCCACACAAACCTGATTTCATTCTTTGAGGTGATTACAAATTTGGTTGTTAAGGCAACTACGTAGACGCAATGTCCTTCGTTCCATCTGTCCAGAGCCCTACTGTCATGAAGATTTAGAGCTATTAGGCAGAGTACGATGTGGTGTATACTGAATGTCGGGAATTATTAATCACTGGAGCAGGTAGTATAATTTTAGCAGTGAATTTTATTCACTGCAACTTTTTTCCCCAGCCTCTGAATGCACCACACTGCATTACAGAAATAGCTGACCAAGTACTAAGAATTAAAATTAATTTATCTGGAAGCACAATAAATTACTCTGAGTGGACCTTGAGACTAATGTGACAACTGCTGCTCGTACTCAGACCAGCCCCACACCGATATGGACGCAGAACCTCTTGGCTACTACCTCTTCTTTGCTGGCATCACATTAGCGTGCCCATCTGTCAGAGATGCACTAAACATCCCCAGAGCGATATACACGCTCATGTCTGTTCAGTAGTTTACACAAACTATTAAGCTGGTAGAAAAACTTTTCCTTGATTTTCCTTCTGGATATGGCCGTAGAGTTCATTCACGACTGACGGCTCTGAACACTTGATGGGAGTGAGATCCCGATACCTACAGGGTGCAGCAAGACAAAAGACCATGGCAGGACAATGAAGTCCAGCGTGGCAATCTATGAATGCCTGAGGCTTCTTTCATACACTTCCCTAAAATCAGTAGTTAAAAGTCTCATGTTTATGGATCCATTTCTTTGGTTGCCCTCCTGCTGACCTGCAGACTATTCAGTGATAGAAATTTTTAATGTGTTTTTACAGCCATCAGCTTTGTAGCCCTGTTCTGGAACAGCCAGTTACACTGTTAATTATTTATCTTTAACCTTTCTGTTAACTAAACCAATCCATTCACTGACATCAGTTATTTTACACTTTCATTAAGTGAAAGACAGTATGCTGGTGTTCTACAAGAAGTGGTTTAAGTGATCTCTGTAAACAGAATTTAGTAATCATAAAATTCTTGGGTTCATTACCCAGGAATCTTTGTAATGGTGTAATGGGCTAGAGAAATTCAGTGTATACCAGAAGGTTTTATATAAAAGTAATTTAATAGGATTCTCTGTCACTGACCAATGCCTAAGATAAAAGTAGGAACAAGGGGGAGAAGTTATCACACATTACTCCTGCTCACTCTTCCCCTGTTAGTAGTACAACACAATGAAAACTCTGTGATCTAATGAGCAGGTTAACTTACACCGCAGGGTGACTCTTGTTTCCACTGCATATAGCACCGTCCGTGCTTGCAAACAACAGAGAATTAGAAGCTATGCTGATGAAAAACAGGCAAAGCCAATCACATTTCCAGAAGATTAGTATTCTGGTAGAGGAATTATTTCCAACCCCATCCTGTCACAGACCTCCACTGATCAAAGGAAAGACGATCCTAATATGCTGCCATAGAAACAAGCGGTTTTGCCAGGTTTTGCATTTAAACAGACTGTGGCTGCTGAATTTTCAAAGCTAATCTGTCTATTGTGAGCCTCTCTGTAATAGCTTGAAACATAGCTCCCATCTCTTAAATTTACAGATTCACAGATGACCGTTCTTCTCTTTCTTTCCTAGGATTAGCTGCAGCATTTTCTATCAACCAGAGATTAAACCATCAATTCTCTTTGTTGCCTGTCATATGCCAACGATCTCCATTTATGGTCTGCAAATACTTCATAATCCCGTTTGCTCTTTGGCTCATATGATACACTGCTTCGTATTTGGTTTCACTTCTTTGGAAAGTGCTAGATATTTCTGTTATTCTAAGATATACAATTGCTACACGGAGGACAAAATGTAAAAAAGCCCAAAGAACAACAGCAAAGAGAATCCAGAAGCCTTCTGCAGCGCTGTCGAGGATGAACGACTACCCACCTGATATCAGAACTATGCTAAGGGGTAAAAGTCACAGGCACTTTTCAGTCCCTAAGGCTTGTAGTGTTCTCCTGGTCTGACCGCCAATCTGATAAGCAGTCAACAGGTAATCAGACAAGATCTTTGCTGATGAAGGTCTGGCATGGAGAGGTGACACTATGCATGTACAATTGACTTTTTTTAGATCAGAATTTATGCTAATTACATACGCTGGGTACCAGCACTGGGGTATGTTTCTGTCTCTCCTTTCAGACGTCAGGCGTGCAGCCCCGCCGGAGGCTGCTCGTACCCAGGAGCCATTCATTGCCCTCTCGGGCAACCTCACACGCCCACCTGGAAAAGGAGGGTCTGCCACAGCTGTGACGGACTGTGGAGCACGGCAAAGGGAATGCCCCCCAAAGCGGAAGCCACTCCACGATTCCAACTGAAAATTAAAATGGCTGTAAAGAAGGAAAAGGGGAGACCTCATGAACCCTTCCCCCAGGATACTCCCGGTAGAAGCAAGGCAAACTAAATTAAATACCTTGATACCTAGGGACAGAAAAGGTTGTAGGAATAACCCTGGGTTTTGGTTTTTTCTTATTAGAGACATTTAATTCCTATAGCATTTTTTAAAAAAATCCTCTTAGTTTTGAAATTTAAAGTAGTATTATTATTAGTGGTTTAGAAATAGTTGTTCTTTATAATAACTATCATGCACACCTGAGGATTTTTTTAACGCATCTTTTTAATCAAGATTTTAATATCTTCCTTACATACGCTTGGGGAAAACTGTTTAAAGTTTTCTGTGTCCAGTGCAGTGTCCAGTTCTGAAAAAGCTACCTTTTCAAGCTACTGTGAAGTAAGATCAGCAACTGCCGACATGTAACATTCCCCTTCCTCTCCCGTTCCCAGCTAGTCTCCATCAGGCCCGGTCAGCGCTGTGTGGGTACACTGGCTAATCCCTACCCCCTGAGCTCCCCTGGTTTCCATGGACACTGGGTATCGAGATCCCGAAGGAACAGGCGCAGCCAGGACATCGGATCTGTCACTCCGGACTACCTGCCAGTCCGTACTCCTGCCTTTGTCAGCTTGGGTGAGTCCTCACAGTGTGATTTTCTTAAAATCTGCTCTTATTTTCCACATTCTATTTTGCACTCTCTGCTCTTGCAGCTTTAAACAAAACACGTTTTCAAATACCATTTGGAGGTCGGTAGTGTTGAGCGACAGTTACTACACACCTGGAAGTGCTTGCACAGGCTAACCCCGCACTGTAGTTTTAAATGCTGGCAGTGGTTACATTCTTCTTTTTTAAGTAAGATAGATACAAAATGTGGATTTTCTCAAGTTGCCAAAATAACCTTGTGGTCTAATTTGAAATACTTGGTAATATTGTATCAAGTTTTGCCACCATTCTAGAGTATTCCATTTCATGACACAGTACATAATAAAAACCACTGTTGCTACAACATGCCTTGCATTTAACAAAGAAAACAGACCAGAGAGATATATTTTTTGACTTTGCTGAGGGAAGGCGTGCGTTCATACGCTACCAAAAGGTATGGCTGTCTTGCTGGATCTATCAGTATTATCCAGGACAGGAGTTAACTATAAGTACGGGGTAATAACAGGGGTTGAAACATTACTTTAAAAAATTCATCTTTTGAGTGAACCCCAACATTCTGTACTAATGAAATAGCAAGCTAACAATTTTGAGATTTCCTGTGCTTAATAAAGCCACGATGGACAAATGATACTGACTTGACATTTGAATATTTTATGAGAGATCCAAGACAAGCATTAGAATAGGTAAATGCTGATTGTTTGTCTTCTAAGACTTAGAACTGAATTTTCAATGCAGCTTTTTAGGCTTTCCCCTCTTCTGCTTTTGTTTTAAGCTGTTGGAACAAACAGGTGTACTAAAAAGTTATTACTTACCATACAGAAAAAATAGTTCTCAATGAAAAGCAAATATCTGCACCAGAAATTTAAGATCAGGCATTAAACATATAGCCAGGATAAGTATTTAAATATAATCAGTTCCTTTTTTTTTTTTTTTTTTTTTTTTTTTTTACAATCTATAGACCCAGGGCTACTCAGTTATCCAGTAAGCAAATTAAAGGAAAATTTAGTTGTTCCCAAGGCAACTCAGAAAAAGAGGACAGAGCAGATTAGACAAAGACAAATAAACCCACTGCTGAACAAGAGAAGTGAGACAATAGATGAACAGAATTCAACCTATGCATTTTCCAATCCTTTTCACCTGTTGTTACCTTATGGCAAAGCACTTTGTTCAAGCCAAAGATTATCTATTTCTTATAAAAGAGACATACAAACAAAGGTACAGAGTGGATCTGGAAAAACACCAGCAACAAGTTTTACAGCCTCCAGTATTTCAGCTGAAGTCAATCAAACCAAGGTGCAAAATGCAGCTTTCAGCTGGAACCCAAAAAGGATCAGAATGGACAGCAGCAGTTCCTCTGCTTTAACAGCCACATCACACCTGGCACGTGTTGCATGTAACGCCATTCACAGCAAGAAGCCTTCAGATATCACAAGGCTGAAGCTGGTTATCACTCTGCCACCTGCATTTTTACCATTTAAAAGAGCTGCGAGTCATCAACATCAGAAACACTCAAACTAAGCCATCAGCTTTTCAGAACCGTACCGGTAAACTTCATCCAAGCTCTGACTCCAGATCACGCAGCCCAGGCTTCAGGTCGGTGTCACTACATATGACAGCGTTTCCGTGAACCGCTGGGGCCAGACCGGGTTAATTCAGTTGAACGCATAATACAGATGAGGAGCTGCGTCAAGAATATCAGAACATAGCCTTTAAAACTTCAATAAAATTCCACAGATAAAAGCATCAATATTCACTGCTATGAAGAGCTCCTGACTGGTAGCTCTCGTTTTTACTTTTTTGAATTGTGTGCTACCTGAAGGATTCACAAGCCAAAGCACGTGAATTTATTAATTTTCATTTGCTTTTCCTATACAAACTGGGTTAATGCCTTAACATAAAGTTGTTTATATATTCAGTTTTATTTACTATATATAGTCCATTGATGGAAACAGGTGTAGTATGAGGCAAATATGATTTTACACCCTTCCTAGCTGATTAGTTTTCCTGTAAGCTTTCTATAGTGCTACTAAGAATATTTTTGCAATTTTGCAGATGATTTATACAGTACACCACATGACACGCTCATGGTATCAGGAGGATTATATGATGCACCATGGAGTCACAGCTCTGCCACAACAGTACTGGAAAATAAGGATGTCAGATACTGTACTTATACCACTATAATGGAAGTCATGTTTGATAGATACCAATTTATTTTTCATGTAAAGTCTCAAATAACAATAATTTTAATCCTATTTTTTATAGTAAGGCATTCAAATGTCACATATTCTGGAATTAGCAAAGCTATGAATGTGGGTAGGCTAGACTTGATGTGGATTTTGAATATCAACTTCAGGATTACAAAATTATAGTTTCCTGGATCTGTATGTGAGCCGTGGCTGAGAAGACTAGAGAGTAGAAGTCTCATTATACTCAGAAACAACTGGAATTTTTATTTTTGGTTGCTCAGTAACTAGCTTAGGGGTCGAGTCTGCCTATCTGTTGAGGATGTCAAAACTAGAAATATGCAATCTTGAAATGAAGTAACAAACATTGGTAGGTATTTAGATCTTGTATAAAACACTATCCTCTATTAAAATAAATTATAAACTGCACATACATGTTGTGTTTCCAGTGAACGTACTGTCTTTTTCCTGCAAAGTAGCTGAAGAGATATTAGTAAGTAACACCCCAAACTAAAATGAAGAATAACTGACTTTTTGCATGACATTCTCTGTATCAGATCAAAAAATAAGTAATTGATGAATCTGGGAGAGGTTTAAATGGATTACCTTACAGGACTTATGGTAAAATAATCTTTCTTGGTAAGGACAGACATCTGGAATTTGTGTGCTATAAGCAGCTTCTCTGTCCTTTATTTTTTCTAATTTACACTATTTAAGCAGATATATTATAAAAACTCAATATTCTGCAAACATATGAAGTATCTTTCCAGCAAGGAAGGTCATTCTAACATCTCAGAAAATTTGCTTGCATAACAGATTTGGTTTCCAAATATGGAGAAAAAACCCAGTATATTTTTTCAGATCCTTGGAGAGTATTTGTCAGTTACATACAATAAAAAAATCAACAGATAAAGGAACCCAAACTACTAGCCTATACATAAAATTGCTACACAAAAAGAATGAAGTACGTATGTTTTGCTACCCACTTCAGATGAATCCGAGATTTTGATTTTTCATAGTATTTTAGGAGGTACCCCTAGTTTTCCTGTTACCTCGAGGCTCTGAAGCACGTTTTATTGTTGTTGCGAAACCAAGATTAATCAAGGATTAACGCAGAAATGTACGTTGTTCTAAACTATTCTTACGCTTATGTGGCAGAAGCTTTTAGTCCTTGGGAAGGCTGCCTGGTGATTTGTATCTGTGTTCTAGTACGTAAAACAACAACATTTGGTCCCACACTTTATGTTTCAGATAAACAATTTAATAACATCTTCACATTGTTTTTACAATCTTAAAACATGCATGCGTATTTTATTCCTTATGAAGCTGAAATCTTTTTAAACCAAAGTAATTATATTGAAATTTCAATTTTAAAAGTTTCAAAACTGTTTTAACATACTGAAACAGTAGCTACTGAAAACAAAACAGCCTAAGACGACAGTTCTGACAACATTTAAAATGAATGAAAAAGCAAGATGACTTCAGGTAAAAGTGCATGCATTTCAAGAGCTTCAGTATTTCTTTCAATAAACAATATCCTTTTGTGAATTACGTATTAAGACATTTAAGAGAACAAAACTGAATTTCTTTAAAACCAGTACTTCTAATTCCAGACTTTTTTTCTTTTTGAAACATCTTTCTATGTATTTATACTTATTTCTACATTTAAAAGTAGCTAATTTATGTCCTCAATTTTTATAGCATAGGGAATGCAATACAGAAAGTGCTCTGCAGGCTGATGTAGTTATGTACCTATAAAGTTTATGTGCATAAAGGAAATTAATGTAGTATTAAACACACTGAGTATGACAGAAAAATGTAACAACATACTAACTCTGAAGGACTAATAATACTGTGGTTATACTAATCAAATAATGCCAGGGCACTAGTCATTTTTTCATTTTAAGTAAAGAGCTTTTCAGCTTCTTTAATTTTTCTTTTCCTGTCCATTTTAGAAACTGCAGTCCATCCAGCCTCTCTCATTTTTCTCATGGTTTTAAGTTTCAGTACAGAGCCTGGAGTTTTCACGTTTGATGTAGCTGGTTTCTAAGAAGAAAAATAAAGCCATCCATCAGTTTCTATAACCAGTTTGATTAACTGTTCGTTTTGATCTAAAGAAAAGCTAAGGTACCTTTTTTGGTGTCATGGCATATAATTGTGAAGCTTGAGGATAATCTTTGTATAATTTTTTAAACATTTCTTCCTCTGAGACTATGCTCTTAAATTAAAAATAAAAAAATTACATAATTACACAATATTTAAAAAAATTATTTTCTTTCCCACTAGGATTTATTAGAGTATAACAAAAAAAGTTCGGATGTTACTATGAAGCCTTAACAGTTCAATAAAAACAATGTAAAAAATCATTATAAAAGTTAATATATATTTTTATATAGTGGTACTGTTTGTCATACAGTTATTAATTATACACATATAAATACAATTCCAGAAAGAACCAATGAAATAAAAATTACATATAAATTTTGTCTTGGATACAGAACATTCTTAGATACAGCAGTGTGCATAAAGAACTGTTAAGTACACTATTTTTTCCCTGATTCTTACCAAGAGGTCACTGTGTTCAGAGCTGTCTGAATGAGTGTCCAGCTGTAGAAGCACTTTTTGCTTTTTCCTCATGCACTGTTCGGAATGCAGATTTGTGTTTTCACTTTGCAGTTTATGTACTGGAGGAGTCTTTATAATATATGTCTGGGAAAGAAAAAGATGGCATTTAAAGTTACATATTCAGTGGCAATTATAGAATCTAAAGCCAAACTCATAACTGAGTTTACAGACTGAGTATCCAGGAAGACACTAGAAAGATGCTGTGGAACAATTATTGTTCCTATGGAAAATAAACAGGAAGCTGTGGAAGAACTGAGTTTTATGGCACACTACGTACATCTAACTTCTTCGTGCTTATCTGCAGAAATTCAGGTTGTTCTGAACTGTGGTCAGTACATGCAAACTAACCAACATTTAAGAAAACGCAAACAAAACTGCAGGAAAAAGCTTTCAGGAAGACACTGATAGTGAGATCAAGAACAGGATTGCTTTTACTTAAATAGTTCTTTCACTAGAAGTTAAACTTCTCAGAAACAACACAATGGAACAATGCAATCTTTTTTTCGAAAGGATAATATAAAAATGGTAGTTGTTTCTATTGTTAAGATATAAACATCACATGCGAGCTTCTGACAGGGTAGAAGCGTAAGGTTTTACAGTTACGACGAAGCAGTTGATACTTTTTACAGCTACGCAAGCTATTTTCTGTTCCATAGAGAAAAATATGCCTTTAAAGACAACACTTTAATTTTAAGACTAAGTAAAAGAATTCTAGAGACATTATTAAATTCACTGTCTCGCTAGGACAGGAAGTGTCACTTATCAATGCTAACAAACAAATTAAGTAACTAAGCATGAAAAATGACACACAGTGGGAGCCCTTACACAAACTGCTTTCTAGTATTGCTGTGGAATACGTTGGGTTTTTTTGTGGCTGTCTACCTTTTAAATCACAACAAAAAATAAATAAGCATCTACAGAGAAGTAAGAAATACAGTCAGAAAAATAAAACAAGAACAATTCACTATTATGAGTTACAAACCTTTAATGATGGACTACCCAAGGGACTTTTTGCAGATGCTGAAGGAGGCATTTTTTTCTTTTCCATCATGTTGACTTTTATAGGAATATCATTTGGAGACTTTTTATTTTTTACATCAATAGATGCACAGTCTAGATCTAAATGAAGTTTAGGAGTCTCAGAAAAATGATTTTGTATTTTCTAAAATTAAAAAAGGTTTAAATTAAAAGCATTTCAGTGTCTTTGGTCGAGTGTACATAATTTATCATGGAACTTCAATCAGATTGCATACGTATAAATATTACCAAATTCTAAAATTGATTAAGGATAAGGTTAAAGCTACCTTGTGCTTCTTTTCATCTTCAGGAACCATATTTTGGGGGGGTTCTTTTGCAAGATTCTCCTAAAAAAAAAAAAAAAAGCGTTAGGAAATAAATATTTTATTTTAATTTAGTTCTTGAAAATCTTGGTGTAATTACAGAACACAGTCCACAATCATACTGTTACAAAGTTCACACAAATATAATGACCCAGATTTAGTCATACTGCTTTTCTTGTTGCTCTTCACTTCTCTTGTCAGTTTTACCTCCATATTGGCTTTACCTTCCTGACATCATCCCCGCAAGCCTGGCCAGTTCTTCATAGCGTTTCAATGTCCCCCTGCTTCCCTCATACTTACCAATTGAGGCTTAATGCAAAACACTCACTGCCACCAGAAATGAGACATAATGACTTCAGAGAGCGTCAAGCTCTTGAAATAAGACAGCACGTGAGAACAAGACCTAAAATCAAAAGTGCACTTCACAGCTGTCCTCATTATACTGTATAAGACCAGGCCAAGCGAGTCACCCATACTGCTACATTTTCTTAAAAGAAAAAGATACCTTCTCTTTAATTTCTGCTTTAAGTTGCTCCTTAAGGGACGACAGTTCACTTTTCAAACATGACAGCTCACTTTCCTAAAAACAAATAGATAAAGGATAGGGTTAACTATGCTTAACCTGGAAAAAAGAAAATGGTCCACATAAGACAGTAATTAATAGGGATATTAATTATAAACAAAAGAAAATTCCATTTGCTCAATAGAGCTGACTTATCCATAAAGTTAGCATACTGAGGGGTATCTACGATTCATTTTCAGAATGATTCAATCACTAGAGTAACAGATGATCAGAGAAGCAGTTACCAAATTAAAAAAAAAACCACAACAAACACATAGACTTGAGTCACATCACCTTCTATTAAAAAAAAATCTAACTGAAAAAAAACCCTGTGAAGAAATATTCTGTAAAAGGAAATGTCAGAAAAATACTGCGTTTTAAGTAGATGCTGTAGAACTACACTTTCGTGAAAGCCTTGAAGGGATGTTGGCTCTCAGAACATTTCTCAAAGCTAAGCTTCCCAGAAATGCAACTCTAGACTTGGAAGTTTTGTTTTTGTTTGTTTGAAAAAGAGTTGAAATACTACTAAGAAACAAGTACTTGACCAGAACTGTTCAAGGTAAGAACTTAAAACCCTTGCAAGAACAGGGGGGTAGGAGGTGTGGAGTGGAATCCAACTATTTAATACATAAGTTTCTTATTCACACAGGGAGGTTGGAGCATGATGCACTATCAGGAAAAGTAAACAGAAAAGCACAGCTACTCCAATTTATTTTCAGAAGCATCTGGGTTTTTTTAATGCACATAATAGAATCTGTAAGAAAATAACAGTAAACAGAAGTTAGTGGGTTGATCTTTGCTCTTCAGTCCCACTAAAGCAGACACTTAACCACCCCAAGGATTAAATAGGAAGAAGTCTAATACGATATTTATAGTTATATTACACCCTAAGGACAGCAGCCGTTCCATTTAATTATTTGGTGCTGAAGAGTATACCTTACCAATGATCTTTTTGATGATAACTGCTCTTGCTCTTTTATTTTATAAAGTTTTAACTCCGTATCTTTTTCTTCAACCATTTTATCATATTCATGCTGTGTTTCAAAACAAAACAGAAAAAGCCAACAAACTCAAAACATTTGACTAAATGTTACAATTATAGATCTACCTAATCTTAAAACATTACAAAACAATAAAACATTATTGCAAATAAGGCCCTTGTGAAGATTTAGAAAGCACTATGAACAAATATTGATGCTTCAGCAGAAACTGTAAAACAGAAAATACACAAGCAGTATTATTTTATGGGCTGACAGAGAATGCTTTATCTCTAGGCAGTGGTACATGTTCGGCACATAAAAGCTAGCCATATTATTTTTATTAATGGTATCAGCTAAATATACTGCAAAACAGAGTAATAAGAAATGTAAATTAAAATGTTAAGTTAAACTGCTAAAGGTCACTAAGCAATCTCCTCATAAAAAGAGGCCCAAACTGATACTGAAGAACAGTATGGTATCAAGGAACAGGACAATATCAAAGGAAGGCTGAATATAAAAAAAATAAATAAAAAAAAATCCTGCAAAGCACAAACCTATATACTCCTTTATTCAGCATCCAAATGTAACATCTTGAATAGATGCAGTCTGCGGGACAATTTCAAAAGGCCAACACCGCCACTGTGTCTTACCTAAAGCATTACTGGGCATTCCAAGATGCTACTAGTTCACATCATGTTATCATTCCTACAAATTTAGATAAATGGAATTTATCTGCCAGTAGGCATGTTTTCAAAAAATATTAAGATTAATTTAGTTTTAGGTGATGAAAAGTCAGGCATGTGTTCAAGTTAATTTTCCTAGACTCAGGTCTTTATTATCAAGTTTCACTTTCTAATTCATAGAATCACAGAATGGTTTGGGTTGGAAGGGACCTTAAAGACCATCCAGTCCCACCCCCCTGCCCTGGGCAGGGACACCTCCCACTGGACCAGGTTGCTCAAAGCCCTGTCCAACCTGGCCTCGGAACACCTCCAGAATATTCGTAATATTCTGGTTTTGAAAGGTTTTTACTTAGCATAGTGTCATACATTACAAATCACAGAAATCAGTAAAATCTCCTACCTTATGTTTTTCCATAAGTGCCACCATTTCAGTTATCTTGTGCTGACATCGGATATCAGTTTCTCTCTGTGTTATTGTTGCTTCATCAGCAAGCAACCTCATCTTTTCTACCTGTTAGTAACAAGTTTCATTTAATTAATGAACAATTAACAGCAATGTATTTTTTAAAAAATCTTATTTTAATTTCTTCTTACCCCTGTGGGTGCAATGTATATGAAGACTACATTTAGTGTAGTCTTCATTTGCTTCTAAGATGGTTTTCAAATCTTACATCTTTTACACATATTGTTAAAATGGGCAAATAAAAATAGATTAAAAGTACATCCATTCTTCCACGGTGGACAAGTGTCATTTCAAACCACAAGGCCATTTCAAGCACTCTGCCCTAACATTTTGTGATATTGCCATCAAAAAAGTGTCAGCAGGAAAATACTAATACGGGAAAAGTTATAATCTAATTTGCTTATGCTATATTTATACCAAGAATAGAATTTCTGTGAACGCTATTTTGACAAAAAGAATTTTAACTGGTTTCTTATTTTTAAAGACATATACAAATACGTCAACTTAAGGATCTAAGGTACTAAAGCTTTGCTCACATGCATACACAAGAAGTTCCATTTATGTTGATAAGATGGCTATGTAAGAGCAAGGAATCTGGCCAATATAGCTTCATAAAACAATCATACATAAAAAAATAAAACATGCAGTAAAAATTAACAGCTCTCACCTCTTCAATAAGTTTATTTTCATTTACTTTTTGTGTTTCAATGTCTTTTTGATAGATGTCAACTGTTTCTTTATGTTGCTTGTTCATATTTTCCATCTCTAACTGTAATTTATTCACCTTTTGAGAATGCAGAATTATTGCTGTTATTTGTTCAGGAATAAATATACCAACGATTTTTTTTTTACCTCTCATTTTCGAACAGAAACACTCTGTTACTTTTCAGGTGTATGACTAAACTATTTCCTATTTAACGTTCAGCTTTTTTCATAAAGAGTTGAACTTTGGCCTGAAGTGGATTAGAAAATACTAATAGAAACAATGGCAACACCACCATGGGAAAGACAGCCTGTAACAGTTTTGTGCACACGAGTCGATAAAACAGTCCTAAAGCTAGAGGCTAGTCAATCACAAAGAATCATTCCAATGTAAGGGAACAAACCATTAGCAATCTGACACTATTCTGCCTTTTGCACAAAAGACTCTAGTATCGCTGGCATGGAATACAAGGTAGGAAAATGAAGCATAATTGATAGTCTCCTAAGACTTAGCACTATGAATGTATGACTGTATTATGTTTATAATTAAATCTTTTTTTTTCCTTCAGTTAAGAAGTGGAGAAACAGTTTATCTAGAAATAGTTTATTTTCAGAATTTTATTTAGTTCCAAAAAAGATTAATTACTTTGAGCTGCTAATACTAATGAGAATTTGGTATGAAACAAACAGGAAGAGTCTATTCCTAAGCAGTAACCCTAGATGCTATGAATTCTTTGGAAAAAAAACCAACCAATAAACAGACGGAAATTTTATTCCCTCCCTTATTTAAGATTTTAACTGTTTTATGGTATGTTTTCCTCCCAAGCGTGCACTTTGATTATAATTTTTCCCTTTAAGTTTATCATAAGAATACCCTCAGAACAGTCTACATCTTGCTTGAAGTGTGGTACCCAAAACTGGACACAATGTTCTAATCAGGTACTTAACCGTTGCAGAACACAGTAAAAGAACAGCCTAAAGTGAATAATACATGTGTTTCTTTTAATCACTTTTAATTCTATTTCAATGGGGTGGCAGTAGTGAATAACGTTCAGTACACTATCAACCAAAAAAGGGACTGATTAGGAACATAATTCCTTGAGTTGTAATTTCTATCTCTTACAAATGCCTGACAGTCCAGTCAGTGTCCAATGATTAAAAATGGAAGTATTTTACAAAGATTATGGGATCATTCCTGTAAAATCTGATCCCAGATCCATAAAACAATTAAGAACGTGCTTAACATGTATTATCATTAGTTACACTAGGCCTTAAAACATTGTGTTTGTGCTTTACCCTCATCTTGTACATGAAGTTTTTTAAACCTACCTTCCCTTCATAAATGCTCGTTTTCTTGCTTTCTGCAGTAATTTTCTTTTTCAGTGCCTTATTCTGTTAAAATAAAGTAAAATAAACACTATACTTTAATAAGTTAACAGAATTATGTAATGATTTAACTGCATCAAGTAGGTCAGAATCTTAAAAATGCAAGCTTTCAGCAAGCAAGTAACTTTTTTTGTTGTGCAGTTCAGGTTCCAGATTAATTCTCCGAACAAAAGTGTGCTCAACTACTCACTTTAATAATACTGTTACTTCATGACCTTATGAAAGGCTCCTCATTGGTGACAACAGAGAATAATGAAAAAGGGTGCAGAATGGGAAGAAAAACTAAGATGCTGCTCACAGAAAGTGTGCAGATGTCATGACAAAAAATACAAGTTATACATTTTTACAGTATGGTTATTAACAATTTGTCCTATTTGTAACTGAGACAGGTCATTACTCCACATGTATCAATACCACCATGTACTAAACGAAAATAGTAAAAGTTTAATAAAGATTTTATTTCTGTAATTGCATTTTTCAAAAGTAAGGATGAGTTTACAAATCAAGTAATTCCAAAAGTGACTCCTTAATTTGCTCAGAGTTAGGATAAGAAAGGAAGTATTATAAATTACATAGGTATATCTAAGGATACCACACCAGACAAAAACTGTTGAGAAGTAACAGTTACCACAAAATACCATGGTTTATGCATTTGTGACTTTTTAAAAATGTACATACCTCCTGTTGCAACTCTTCGATGCATTTGGTTTTATTTTCCACCTGTTTCTTTAAATTATTCAACTAAAAGAGATATTTCAAACATTAATTAATAAACTCCTAAAAAATGACTCCCTGTGTTAGAGATTACTGTCAAGGTTCTTAAACATGCATTTGCACAAGTCTTATCAATTTCAATGCAACTGAAATACACACTAATACACACTAATGTGTTACAATGATTGGAGTTTTAACTATAAAGTACTACAAGAATTTTGCTGGCCCAATGTCATCAACAGTAGTGAATATCATCATAGCAGTGAATCGGTTTCTCAGTGGTTGTAGGGGAAAGGGAAAGGGAAAGGGAAAGGGAAAGGGAAAGGGAAAGGGAAAGGGAAAGGGAAAGGGAAAGGGAAAGGGAAAGGGAAAGGGAAAGGGAAAGGGAAAGGGAAAGGGAAAGGGAAAGGGAAAGGGAAAGGGAAAGGGAAAGGGAAAGGGAAATAACTTTGTAATTTAAAAAATAATCTTGTATTAAGTTCTCTACAGTTCGTGAAAAAAAATGAATTTTCATACCTTATTTTCTAGAATCTTCAGCTGCTTTTCCTTCCTTGAAATTTCATTTTCAATACTCTTAGCCTGGAATTATAATTGTAAATCTAGTCATAATACTATAGCATTTTTATACTCTCCTGAAGAAGAAAAAGGCGTAATGGCAGAATTGCTATTAATTACTGCATTGCAATTACAAAGCAGTTCCCTCAAGATTGACAAGTAAGTGTATTCCCTATTTTGTATTTGTGAAAAAAATAACTAAGCTATCATCCCAAGTCCTGAGTATTTTCTTTGACTTTTACAATAAAATTTTGAAATCCATTATGATTTAAAAAAAAGGCGTGCTTTGAAACTACAGTATTAAAGTAAAAATATTTGAACGTATTACTAAAACTCATATTACATATTGAAAGCTAATCCATACCCCATCCATCACTAAATGGGTATAACAGAAATAAATAAATGGGGTTCTCTGTTTGCCTGAAATCTAACAAATATGGACTTTTAAGCCTCCATGTAAAGAGTAAACAACCCACAGAAGGTCCTTATCTTTTAAAATAAAAGGGCTCAGCATGTGTACATATGTTGACTCAATGGGTAGCAGCACTGAAAGAAAGCCTCTGTAAGAGATTACATATTTTCATGATAAAGCAGATGACACAGCATACATTTTCTTCTCTTTCATCCAGTTTACTTTTAATCTCTTCACCTTTCTTTGCCATCTTCTCCTTCAAGGACTCCAGTTCATTTCTAAATGCCAAATTAACAAGTATTAGTAAATATTTACTTAATAACTTTAACTCCTTTTCACTACTTTATTTTCTATAAAGAGCTGCTAATGTTGATGAGAACTTCACAAGCTGTTCAACAAAAATTTTCTTAAAACGATGCAAAGTGACTGCTATTTAATGTTCGATCTGTACATACTTTTTGAAAGTACAGAAAGATGTTCCCCTTACCCGAGTAAAATATATTCTAATCTGTAATATTGTAATGCATCTATGAAACATGGAAGGCTGCCTGTCTATTGGGTTGGTGGTACAGAGATTACTTCAGAGAGTAACATTTAACCAGTTTCACGTTTTCACGTTTAATCCATACCCTTAACTTCTATTTTCATTTCCTTCACACCTAAGATGTTAATGCAGGAAAGGACAGCTCTCTTTATGTAACACGAAGCTATGGCAAAAATTGTTCCTGTAGCAATAGGTACACTGCTAATTTGTAGAAACTTCTACATGGCTAACATCAATACTAAATTGTTTCTGTTTAGCTATATAACCTAAAAAAAGCATTAATCTAAAGATCAGAGAAAGCAGTGTATGATCACAACATTTAGACTAACTTCCTTTAATAATATTATACATTTCTTTTTACTTGCCTTAGCTGGCCATTTGCTTCTTCCAGGTTTTCAACTAACTGCTTTGTATTTTCTTCTTTTTTTCTACTATCCTAAATAAAGACCCATGAAAGTAAAATGAATAAAATTCAAAGTAACATCTTAAAAAATTCAAAGATTCTTAAGCAGTATCTTGACCTACCATACTGACAAGGGTAACTGCACTTCCTTTGTATTTTAAACACAAAAAGTAGTACAGATACTCTACCGAACCATGTCACGTTGAAGTTTACCACATGATTTATATTTTAAATTGAATGTTGTCCTTTAAAAATAGCTGGAAGTTTAAAACTTACCTCATGACTTTCTTGCAGTTTCTTGAGTTCTGCAGCCATACCACTTTTCTCTTGTGTTATTTGTTCTTTTTCTAATAAAAGCTTATTGATAGACACTGTAAGTTGTTCATTCTTTAGCCTAATTTAAAACAAATGGTCAAGAGAAATGAGAACATGTATTCTGAACTTTCCTTTTAAGTTAAATTTATCTGTTACAAAATGTTACTTCACGCTGAAAAAAGTCCAGGCCTGTGTCTAGAAATTTAAGCTTTGCAGCAAAGTTACAGGGATGCAAAAAGGCGACAGGAGAAGGAAAGAAAATTAGAGACAACATTTATATAAATATAATGGTTGTTGAAGATGATGTAGTTCAATATCCAGCTCAAAGCAGGGTTAACAATGAATTCAGAAACTTTTTCTTCATGTTAACCCAACTAAGTCACAGAGATGTGGAACACAAATAAATACAGAAAATGCCATTTATAAATATAAGTATGTAACAGATATCAGACTGTGTGCATAGGTTCAAAAATTCCATTAGAAAACAATCATAGATCATTTCATTGTATACTAACATATCTTTTATGTAGCACACAAAAAATTAAATACTATATTTTCAAAAATGATCATACGCCTCTCGTTCAAGATCTGTATTCAGTGTCATAAGCTGTTTTAAATAATTTTGTTCCTTTTCAGCTGTACTAGTCAGCTGTACTTTCAAATCATGGATTTCTTTCTGCAGAAGAAAAAGAAAGTGTTTTGAGTACACATATATAAAATACAAGTCATGAAATCTATCATAAATGAACTGACAACACAAAGCTTTAAGATGAAACAAAACTACATACATGCCATAAATTAGCCAGACTGTATCTTTACATCTCTATTTTGATATGAAAGTAGTGTGAAATATCGAACCCTGATACGAATGCTGAATGCATTCCCTATTGTAAGTCTAATTAACCTGTCTTCAAAATTACTGACAAAATTACACTACAGATTAAGAAATAATATAAATTAAACAAAATTTAAAAAAAAAAATCACAAAATCCCAATATTACGTGATAGAATAAGCATGTGTTTTAGATGCATCCAAAACACAAAGCAAAATTCCTCCCTCAAATTTGCTGCCATTACAAGATAAGCCTTGTAATGTAATATATTTTAAAATATATAAATGCTTTGAATACTGTTTCCTCCAAACAATTGGTGATACACTGATACCACAGGCACTGGCAGGCAGTTGAGGGAGTGGGGGAGATGAGGGAGAGAAGGAGGGAGAGCGAGTGAGATTAGTTTTTAAGGACAACACATAATGAACTTCTGGAATTTCTAATCACAGAAGGCTATGGAGGCAAATAGTCTGAAGAGGTCCAAAAACAGATGAGACAAGTGAACATGAACAAGTCCATAAACTGATAGGAAAGGCAACTGACAGGGGTGTGTCCTCAAACATCTTTAATATAGCTACTGCAGGAATGTAAGGGGTATGGACCAGAGATAATAGTCAGGATCCTCTACTACACAGTACCTTCTGCTGTCATTATCACAAGCAGAGCAGCGCATTGGGTGGAGCACTGGTGTGACTATGCAATATTTCTTATGTTCTTATATATAACTGATAATATGTAACTTAACTATTTATAAAAACATGTTACTATCACCCTTTATTCAGACCTCTCTGATTTGGAGAACATTTTTTGTTTCTTTTTCTCTTTCATGCAAATTTTCTACAGTAGCCTCAAGATCTTTCTTCTTCACTAGAAGTCCTTCAACTTTTCTCTGTTTAAGATCAGTGAAACTCAGTTTAGAAAAATATAATGCACAGTATATAAGGAACAAACATACATGGTAAAATGCAGACCTGGTTTCACACTATCTTACTTTAGCTGATGCAGTTTCTTGTTAGACTTGTAAATATAATATCATAACTAAAATAATCCTTATCAAATGTGCACTTCATATAGCCTAGACTTCTGTAACAGAGAACAGGCCTTTGTCACAGTTCTGTAGGGTTCACAGATACCAGAGCTAATTACGTCAGGAAACTTCCCTATAAGTAGAGAACAGAACGCCCAGCATAATGGGAATAGATGCAACAGAGTGTTGTAACCCAAAAGACCTTTCTGCAGGCTCTTAAATGTTTTCTCTGAAAAGAGACATGCATCAACACAGTACACAATGCTTTCTAGATACTAAACGCTGCAGTGCGGAGGACATCTCCATAACTAACACCCCACAAACAACAAAATAATCACAACAGATTTGTGAAGAAACAAACCTATTAAACCTATGAGATTGCTTATCAGTTTTCTCAATTTGTCACACATAACCTTTTCACAAATTCCACTGCCTCTTCTGGGTGGTGCCAGAAGATTGGTTATCCTTTAAACACCAAAATGAGGTAAGCCTGTAATTTACAATGCTTAATTTTTAGAAGATTATTACAAAGAAAGCTATCCACTCGATGAATTATCTTTGCTGTCGAAAGTTAGTTGATCCCTCAGCCTTAAATGTCATATGCATGGTGCTCACAAGGTTTGAGCTAATGTTCATTACCAAAAAAAAAGTATTTTTCAGAAAGGTTCAGAATGAGGAAAGGATCAGTACTAGACATATCTAAAAATGTGAAATCTTTATGTCCAGAGGGAGTAGCATTTGAATAGCTGTGAATGAAGAAAGAAATGACCAGAAGTATTGACAAGGAAAACCAAAACAAAGCAGAACAAAACAAGAAAAACAGTGGAAATAACCAAGTTCTTCAAAGAAAACACTGAAATAGTCTAAAAGACAGGTAAGAAAGTTTAGTAGCAACATTAAGGCAGATTAGACAGTGTTTATATGTGGCACTTAAGATACTTAAAAAGCAAGAGATACTTCATATGAAAAGTAAATGTCATGAGACTAATAGAATGAAAATTTACCAGTGTTTCTGACAGCTCTTCAAGTTGCATTTCTTTGTCACATTTGAGTTTAGTCATCTCTTCTACAGCACATGTAATGTAAAATTAATTGAACAGAAATAATTTTACATATTTAGCAGGCACTATGAAGCATTTATCCCTTTGCAGTACCCAATTTTCAAAACTTTCAGAAAATGTAAAGCTAAATTATAACCTAAATTATGACTTAACCTAAACGTAGAGTTGAAAAAAATGATTCAGAAAGACATTAGCAAATATATATCTGAAGAGAAACTAATAATTCATCTTAAATAGAATTCAGAGCATATTATGCTTTCCACAATCGTGGCTTCAAATAAACTGTGGACTGTAAGAATGTTTACAGTCTCCAAGTATTGAGGCACCTGCATTTTCTAGAAAAAAAGACAGACTGCTAAATATTCACATGGATATCCTGAAAAAGGAAACCACTTATTAGTAACTTGAAAATGTTTTCTATGTGCACATTCACATTACTGGGTTTTTTTGCAAGTACTGGATACAAATTCATTTTTGCTCTGGAATTCTCGCAGATCACATCTCATCTTGTTTTAGACAAGCATTAGCAGTTAATTTTTGAACACTTATCTTTAGATGCCCTCAATACATACAAGGACACCAAACTATATTTCTCATTTATCGTATCAGGACTAGAGACATACACTGCACACTGGCAAAACGGTGCTAAAGATAGATCTCTTACTCTGGGGGCTAAGAAGCGCATATCTATAAATCACAGGATATCAAAGCAATATTTAAAGCTAACTACTGCAGTGTGATTCTACATCCAACATGGGGAGTGTGGTCTGCAGGAAAACTTAATCCAAGTGTTTTGTCTCTGCTACAAGGTGCAGAAGTCATTCCAGGAAACTACTGTTCAGCAGCCTAACGCTACCTCTCAAACAGGTCTGCAGTGCTATCAGTTTAAGTGAAAGTGTGCAGAGAAACCAAAATGACTTCCAGGAGAATCCATACATATATGGTCTTGCTATTGGAGGTCTGCACGGCACTGCTCTTTGACTGATGACAGCTACAACAACTACCAAAAAGAAGGAAGTCAGATGAGTAAAAATAAATGTAAACATTCCTGACAGGTACAGGGTACTCTAAACCATTTTTCCAAGAAATAGGGATGGTCTATTTTTAGGAAACAGAAGAGAAATGCTACATAGCTCATTTTCTTTCTTTCTACAAATCTTACCCAGTTCAGCAGTCTTATTTCCGAGCTCCAAGGTAAGTAGCTTTGACTCATTTTCACATTTCTCCAATCTAAGAAAATAAAATTGAAAAAAAAAGTTATTAGAGATTACAAAAATGTAATTACACCAAATCACATATGAAGTTTAGGTTTTATTCCCGGTAGCTCAGTAATCTGGTATTTTACCTGCAAGATCATTGTTTGAATATAAACTGTTTAATTTACCTATTTTGCTCTTTTTGCAGCAAGCTTTCCAAATTGGAAATAGAAGTCTCAAACTCCTCTCTCAGGGATTCGTGCAAAGCCTTAATTTTTTTACATTCTTCCACCTCTGCTTCTTTTTCTCCAGTGACCTGAACCAGTGCTTTCACTGCAGTCTGCAACTCTGTTTCTAAGCTCTTTTGAGCAACCTACAAAAAAATGATATAATTTCTGAACATGTTTTGCAACAGATACAACTGTTTCATATCTAAAGTATAAGTAATTACTTATGCAATTACTAGTCTAATCTATTTACACCGGAAAGTTCTAAGCAAGCTGTACCTCTGTTTTTTGCAATGAAACTTTGGCCTCTTCCAGTTCTGCCCTCAAATGTTCTTGATTGATCTGGGATTCCTTTAACATGTCTCCTTCATATCCTAAGCAAGAAGATATATGCTTACATTTAAGCAAAATAAGATATTTACTAAAAAATGCTTGCAATTCTATTTTACAGATAAGTACATTCCTACACTTTAATCAAGTTACACGATGTATTCATGTCATTGTTAAGCAAAAAACCTCCAAGATGATTACTCAACTTATTAAGCAACAGTAAGCAAAATGTAAAGTTACATATATTTATAAAATTTAACAAAATGCAGCCACTTATATGTATCTGGCATAAAAACAATACTAACGCCTTCCCCCCAACTCCCCAGGGAAGGGGAGGCTGAAAATTGCATCAGTTCTAAAGAACAAAGGTACTTGCATAATATACTAAAAATATTTTGGTATATAGATGGCTTACAAATACTGAAAATCAAGTTCTGAAAAGTAAGTTACAGTGGCACCTGACTGTAAGTTTGCAAAATTCAAGCAATGTATTTTCCCCTTGCAGTCTTCAAAAACTCTCACTGCTTGACTCACCCTTAAAAAAGAACCCTTCAAAACTAGTTATACTTCCAACCCCAGACAATCCTTTGCCTATTTGCAACTAGATTCCATTTAAAAGCAGTAACATTTTGGAGGGTTATTTGGCAAAGACATGAAAATAAGTCTTGCTGAACACAGAACAAGGCTGCTATTTAGGGACTTCTGAACAAATATTATACCTTGAAGACCTTTCACTAACTTGATTTGAAACAGATCAATCCAGTAACCAGGAAAAACACTTATCTGTTGTAGTGCCATGTTTACTACATGAGTCCAACTGAAATGGGAAAAATCTCCAGAACAGAGACAGGGCTATACAGTGTCCTGGTAAAACTTCAGTTACAGAAAAGGAACGACACGGTATATGGCACCTTTACAGTAGTATAACATGTTCACACTAGAGTTTATTAGTTCACACTAGAGGAAAGAAAAGTCCTTCGCAATGAAGCTGTTAACGTCAATACAAAAACAGAGTGTAGCCTAAGCCTAAAGGGAAAACCTCTGTTATGAAATAAGGGCCTAGATTTTATACATATGCAGATTACTGTACCAGTCCGGATCCCACATCAGCAGCTTCTCTTCCACAAGAAAATATGGCCCACAAGGCCCAAAATTCTGCTGCTGACTAGTAACAGGGTAAAATTACCATGATCCTGTTTCCTATACTTCTATAACCAATTACATTTTAAGACAGCAGAGAGAACTCTTACTTTTTGCTTCCACTAAGTCAGCAATCTTATTTTTTGATTCCTGCAGCTGAGTCTTGATGTCCCTTATTATATCATCTTTTTCATCACTCTGTATGGTAAGAACTGAAATCTAACAAAATTAAAATAATATCATAATGAAATGTAGAAAAACAGGACAGATTCTCATTTTCATTTGTGCATTGTGTATGATTAGCATACATACTGCTGTCACTCAAGTTAAATAAGGTGGTCAGTCTTAAGACAAATACTGATCAACTCATACTACCCTGGATGAAAAAGCTCTTCAGTTCAAAATCAAAGCATTGAATTCCAACAGACTGAAGATACTGTAACATCCCTAAAGTTAGCAGAATCTGACTTAAATGTGGCTCCAGCTGTTATTTTTCTCCTTTTTACTGATGACCAGAAACACTCCTTGCCCCTTTGTAATGTCATATCCATCCTCAGAAAAACCACCAACTCTTGACCTTCCCAGATACAGACAGATGCTCTGCTTCTCAGACTCCTGCCTCCAAACTGAAAACTCTTACCACAATTAATTTCTTCAACTTAATCAGTCTTCCATCATGGCTACCTCATCACATCACTACAAAAAACCTACTCTGATCTCAGTTTCCCAAACTCTCTTACCAGCCTGTGCTCTGATATGCATTTTAATCCTTCTTCAAAGTTCCCTCTTACCAGATATGAACTATACCTTTCTTAACTATGAAGAGTGATGACTGCTTTTCTAATTTTATGCTTCTGCACAAGCCACTTTTTATAAAGGCAAGCGTATGTATAGAGAACAGAAAGATTAGTCAGTGTTTACGTGGTGCTTTTAAATCCTGTCACTAAGATGTCCCCTGTTATGATACAGCAGCCTAATTCACATTTTATTCAAAATAAATAATACAGAAGAAACATACCATCAAAAGGTCATTTGCAATATTAATTTCCATCCTTCCAAAACACAAATATTATATGTATTATGTATATGCATACTATGTAATAGTATATGTATTTGTATATGTATATACAAATATACAAACAACCAAGCACTTTTAAAGTAATTGTTTTCATTTGATGTATCAGTAAGTCACAAAACAGAGTTCGAATATTAAAGGAACTGCAAGATTTGTTTCAAAAATAAAGCTGTAGATATTAGACTGTAAAATTGAGCAAACCTGCTTTTCCTTCATACTGACTTCCAGTTTGTATTCTTTTTCAAACTTGTCCACTTTTTCTGCTTCTTCTTTTACTTTTGAGATATAGTAACATGCATAGTTAATACACTAGCTAAAATATACTCCAAGTTAAATAAAATTTCCAGTTTAAGATTGCTTATAATTGTACAGCTGTACAATTTATTTCCTAAAGAGCAATTGTTAAGGTCGTATTTGAAATTATTTTCTAATCAGACAAATTATTTTTGCACCAGCTTTCCACAGAATGAGTCCATTATTCCATGTATTACTTAATAGTTCAAGAAACTAACAAAAATACACATGTAAAAATGAAATAGGCACACAGTAGAATAAATAAAGCAAATGAAATTAAAATTTCTGTAGGTGTAGACTAGTGCATTATCATTTAAATAAACCAACTACATAAAGTAAGTAGTGATTGCTAGACTGTACTTCACAGACAAAACTTTGACTTTGAGTGACTATTTGAAAAACAAAGTTCAAAATCTGACACAGTGGAAAAACAATAAAAGGGCCCAGGCATTTAATAGCAGACAGCATGAATAAAAGAGTGTCTGTCACAGTGTTACAGTTCACCATTCCAGCATTTTGTATCTTTCTGGCCTGAATGCATGCAATAAAATCTATGAAGTACAAAATGGTTAAGCCTGCAGCATAAACACAATAAACAGAATTCTCACATTTGAAACACATTTCCAATCTGGTGTTCTCTGCTTGCACACGAAGCTCTTCAAACGCAATTATCATTCTCTAAAAATAAAATTCAATATATACATTCATATAAAACTAAGTAATGAAGAATTATGTTTACGGTTTGTTGTTAAGAGAATGTTGTAATTATTCAAAGTCGGAAGTTTAAGAACTTCTATACTCAAGATCTAAACAATTTCAAGGATGAAATATTTTTACTGGTCCATGTTTGTAGATGCCTAACACAACGGAGAAGCAGTTGTGATTTTCTTGGTTGCTACCACAACCTATAATTAATATTCAGCCATTACACCGTGTACTCTCTGAGTCTGCTTAACATCAAGTTCATCACTCCCAAAACAGTGATGCCTTGCATTTCTCTATTATAAATATACAGGGGTCTTATCTTCCACACTGGAATAATTAATAACAAAAATATGAATAATTAATTTCTTTGGCCAGACTGCACTTCTTTTGCAAATTAAAAAGGTAAAAACCCTCTTTAAGTCACGGAATATTCACACCTTATGGTTCTTATTGCACACAAAATCACAAGATCCCATAATGACTTTTGTTGTTGTGTCACACTCAAAACTGAAATTAATTTTCTTTGTTCATCTTTATTTTACATTGCACTTTACATTAAATAAAATTATCTAATAGAATAACCCTAATATACCTGACCCCAAAACCTGGCTGAACCAGCTCTACTGGACCTTGCTTTTAGCAGGGGAAGTTCTCCAGATGTTCTTCAGAGGATGTTTTCCAACCTCAGACATTCCATGAAATGACCAGTTAAGTGAAACACAGTACAAAAAGACAGAAGTTATGGCAGTCACCTCACACTAAGCAGATCATACATATCACACAGATCATATGGATCTACATCCCAAACACTGCTGCATTTTATCCAATGAATCTGCCCTATACAATGCAAAAATAGTTCTTGAAAAGGGACTGAAAACCTGACTTCCTGCATCACACGACAGTTCTAATCACTTTATCAGAGAACATTCTTTGTACAAATAGTATCTCAACATACGCACATAACTCAGATATCTCAACATATCCATGTAATTCAGATCACATTTGAGCCTATTAACAAGCTACATCACTTACTTCAACATTGTTATTAAGTTCCACATATAGTTGTCTTGTCTCTTCTCTTTCATGTTCATCTATCAAAGTAAGAATGTACCATAAAGTTTTCCTTTTGAAAAAGAACACCAGCTGTCCAAGCCACTATGCTTAAACAGCATAATGAATTTAAAAAGGAATTATAGGCTCTTTTCTTATTTAAAAAAACCCATTATAAAACAGGTGACAAAAGTTATATAATCTGGAGAAAAAGTATACTCCATTGAAACATCAAGCAAGCTCAGCTTTTCAAATTCCTTCCTAATCTCAGTTTTTCTGTGAATAGTGTAATTCTGGATCAATTTTTAGAACTATATTAATTTTGACAGTATTAATGTTGTTGAATATTAACATATCAAAAATGTTAGGTTTTTAAAAACTTTAGTATAAGGTTTAGCACTGAATTTCTTCCCATCATCAGAGATACCCATGATCACAGAACTGTCATAATAGAATTGTAACAATATTCCATCTCCATCTTTTTATATTTTTTTCCTTTCGTTTTTGTAATTGGTATTATTTTTCCCTAAGAAAACAATTCTAGAATAGAACAGTAGAAACAAGGTTATCAAAGAAGTACAGTACATCTATACACGGGTGTTCAATTTCATATAGAATAAAATCCCAAGTCAAGAACATATTTTAAAACCTCAGCATTTAAACTTTCTTAAGTTATCCAGGTGTCTTGGCTTGGCCTGTTTAGTGAGAAGAATGCTAGTTACTCATAGCGTCTTGGAGTTTGGACCTTTTTTCCCCATGAATCTATAACTGCTTCAAACAGCATAACGACAACTCTGGAAATTTGTTAGAGAGAGCTGGGGAAAGTAACTGAAGTAGAGTAGATTCTACTGCCTGGACACAGGCATGAAGTGCTACCTCATATGTCTTCGCATATTCAGGGTATCTGGATGGGACTGACAAACGTCAATGGACAGACAAGACCTCAGGAGATCTGCCCTCCTCTGGAGTGGCTGCTACTAGCTAATCAGGGTTGCTTACACTGCTTTAAACCTGTATCAGTGTTTAGACACCTAAATAGTTTCCAGGCTTACAATCTTTTAGCAAACAATCAAACTGACTTCAGAAAACCTCTAGATTTAGCACTATGAAACATATGTGGATTAGACCTATGGCTTCACTTCCAATTTCACTCTGATGCAGAGCCCCCTATAATTTACCTCAACTGGAGAATGTATTTGGATCAGAATGATAGCTTTTTTCCTTCGTGAATTTAGAGAAAGCTACATTTACTTTTATAAATAAAAATATAAATAGCATTTACATTTGTTGGACTTCTCTGTGAAGTGAGTACAGGTTTCCTTGAGCAGATTACACAGATGTCTTGAAGCGCTGTTTCTAAAAGAGGAAAAAATACCGTAACATGTTGTCACAGGAATGCATGGCACTTTGAATACCTAAGTAGTAACAATGTAAATGCCTGATGACCCTTACAATTTAACAGCTAAATGTAACTTCACGTATCAATACAGTTCTTAGCACTAATTATTTTCACAAAAATGTATTTTACTGTATTACTTACTCTTTTAAAAGATCTTTATTTTCACATATCTCATCTTCCAGTTTTAAACTTAGTTTTTCATTTTCAAACTAATTTCATAGGGAACAAATACAAAAACACATCGTTATTGAAAAATATACTAGAAATATACACTTCTCAAATCTCACATGAAAAAGTAATTTTTTGCATCAAAAGACAGAAATCTGGTTTATCTGATATTACATGCTGAGACCATTTACAGTTTCCCTGAAAGACATAATAATAATAAACAATAATTTACCAGCAACTGAAACACAGGTATGTTATTCATACATATACTTACTACATGTGCACATCCCTTCTCAGAATAACCATTTTATCAAGGCAAAAGTCAAACAATCAAAGATGATTCAGGTTACCAAAGCCAATGCAAATGCAAACAACAACAAAAAAGGACAAATAATTTGTATAAAATATACAATTCAATCACAATTGTATGTATATGTATTTCTGTCTATCACTACCAGCAAGATAAGAAACTGGAATAAAGCAGAGAGCTCTATTTCCTGCATGCATTGAATACAAAAATATGCATGAGCACACTTCACACATACCAGAAGAATGAAAGCTTATTCGAGCTTATTCGGTCTTGAGTAGGTTTCTGCATACCCACAGTGTGAGGTGCATGTAAATAGTACAAAGATGGCATGCACGTTGTTAAAAAGAGGAAAACTATTTTTAAAAAACAAAATGTTAACTTTTTCCTTTAATAACAGTAGAGCCATAGGTCACTGGTATCTAGACAAATGGCTTCTCTAAAGTCATCACATTAACAGTTCAAAATTTCTTCAACCTCTGCAACATTCTTTAATATTTAATTGTATGAGTAATATTTTCATATTAAATAAGGAAGAACTTTATCTTTACATATTAAGTGTATATTGTACAACACTAGCCTGCAATTCCTGAATGGCTTTACGCTGTGCTTCAACAATCTTCCTATTTTCTTGCAGTTTTCTTTCTTTCTGCTTTAGTTCTGATTCTACAGTTAATTTCCACCGCTTGATCTTCTCAGCCTCTTTGTAGAGTTTTGAATACAATTCATTCATTGTTTCTACATGCTATTAAAACAGGTTCCACAATTTAATCTCAAATGTTATTTAATTAATAATGGTTTAGATACATATTTATCTCTTAGAAATATCACAAGAGTAAATTTTTTTCCACAGATGGTGACACAAGCTTATATACACGATCAGGAACCACAGTTTAAATCTTTGTGTATCCACTGTGTATGTGTATGTATCAACAGACGTTACAGAACAAGTAAGAGACACAAACACAACTGAAAAACACCCCACTGCCTTCAGGTATAGTGACATAGCTAAATAGATACCATTAAAGATATGGATAACCACACTCCACCAAAAGTCAATAAAAGTTTTGCCAGAATTATCAGTAGAGCCAAGATTCCTTCCATTAGGTTTTTCACACCATTTCCCTCTTGTTCTGACAGATACTGCTGAGTTAAGTAAAAGCAGCTTCAGAGATCTTGTCCAAGACTACCTGTGATACGTTTTTGCAGTTTAGCTCATACACAAAGCAGGAAGGAAAACCAACAAACCTCGTGCTCTTAGAACATCTTTAAAGCGCTGTACAAACAGCACTTGCTCAGTGGTTTAGGCAGGTGATAGTACAGCAGGCCACAGGGGAGTTCTGCAGTTTGTTTCAGATATGATGTCACCTAACGCCATCCTTGTTTTGGCTGCATCGTAATACTATTACAGTTGTAACTGTACTTTAATAGCTGCTTGGGCTAAAAGAAGTTTAGTCCTCAGGGATATAAAAATCATCAGAAGGACTGCAAGAAATATGTTCCATTGTTGCAGCAAACAGCATTTTGTGTCTGGGAAGCACAGGAAGCTACTGGTAAAAAAAAATAATTAGCTTTACTGAGCTATACTAAAACAGAAAAATGTTGGTAAAGACACTATGAGAAGAATCAAATGCTAGGGGAAACCACTTCACTAAACTCATTGTTTTATAGATAAATACCTCCTGTAAGTGATTCAGCTTTAAACAGGAGATGGAAAATTATTATTCCCCTTTGACTACGTCCTTTAGCCCTGAAGCATCTACTAGAATAGTGGTTTAGACACTGTTCTGGGAACAGAGGCCCTAAGAAATTAGATATGTAGAGTTTATACTTAGCTGACCTCTTCATCTACCTCAGAGCAAAGTTTTACTTGCTGTGAAATCGCATCTGAAATATGAAGACATTTTGATCAATGTATTTCTAAAAAAATAACAGTGGAACTGTATAGCTACAAAATTGTTAAACTACTTATGAAAAATGTTGACTTTATTGAAAAAATGTAAAAGCATGTGCAAGGTAAATGCTTATTTTACTCTTACCTGAATCAGTGATTTCACCATGGTTCGGTGTACTCATCATTACAAATGGCAAATTAAAATCATCATCTGGGCATTTGTTAAAACCCTGCACAAATTTAAAAATTAGTTTCTTATGGGTAGATTTGTAAAGAAGGATTATAAAACCCAGAAAAAAAGTACAGCTAATGTGAAAATAGAATTTTCCATTAACAAATCAACTACCTATGATTTTCAAAGCCCAAGGTATTGGTAATGGCTTTGGAACTTTGCTTCTTACTTCACAGTGGATTTTCAAACTGTTGGTCTTCTGTAGTTTGCTTTATAGACTACACTGTGTCCAAAGTGGAAGCTTTTGATGACAAGAACTTACTAGCCTCTGCATGCCTCTACACAGTTGCATGGTAAAGGACTCATTAACCAGAATGATTTTTTTTTTCAAGTCCAGTATTTGATACTTATTTTTTGCTTTATTCCTAAGAGTACTTGTAAAACATATCTGATTATGTTCTATCATGAAAATTTCATTTTACAATGTATTCTAAAAGTCATGGAAATTCGTCTTGTAAATAGTGTAACACATCTCCTGTCAGAATATCACATTGAAATCTAAACATAAGGACCCTCAACATGAAAAAACATCTTGTTGAATTCACCTAACTCAGACCCTAGCGACAGAACATTTTCACTGCGCGCTGGATGTGGTGGGACTGATAAAGCCAGGAAGGCACCCAAGTGGTGTACTTCCCACTCACTGTTCTGAGCTACCCACATCAAACATGTATTTATCATCGGTGATGTACAGTTAAAATACATAGCAGATACTCGAAAAGGCGACTCTCTTCAGTTTTGATAGAAAAAAGTAAAAGTCTTTGAAGTGCTCGCCCCCAGCACCAATCTTAATAGTTCGCAGGAAAGTGAGTTGACCGCACACGCCGTCACGCATACACGTGCTTTCCAGGACGGCGGCTCAGGGCTTCGCTTGGGGACAACTGGAAGGGCCGCTCCCTCCCCGCGCCGCCCTGACGGGCCCTCCCACCCCTCGCCCGGCTCCGGAGCAGCGCAAGGCGAGGCAGGTGAGGCGGCAGCACCCTTTACCTGGCACGGCCCCGCTGCCCGAGTGCTCGCCTGGGGTTTAACCGCAGACACCTGGCCACTGCTCAGGCGCGGCGGCACGAACAATTTAAAGGGTTTTTCTTTTTCCATGGCCTCGGAGAAGAGCGCAGGCCCCAGCGCCTCACGGCGGGCACGCCCACGCGCGCGGCTGAGGGGCGACAAAAGGGCGGGAAGCGAGTACGCGCGCGCCGGAGGCGGGAGGGAGGTGGTGCGCGCGGGGCGGGGCGGAGCAGGCCCCTCCCTCAGCGGCGCGCGGCTGTGTTAGGGCGCCGCCTGGTGGAGGTCCCAGACCTGGCAGAGCAGCGCGGTCAGGCGCGGGTCCTTCGTCCGCCACGTGACCAGCACCGCCGCGTGGGCGTGGTTGAGGCTGCGCAGCTCCGTCAGGCGCGCGACGAGGCGGGCGAAGCGCTGGGGGTCGCGGGGGTGGTGGATCTTCGAGTGTTTGTAGAGCAGCCCCAGCAGCGGCTCCTGCAGCTCCTCCACCCGCCGCTTGTTCTTCAGCAGCGGGCGGTCTGCGGGGCCGAGGCGGGAGAGTGCGGTTAGCGGGCGGGGCCGCGAGCCGGGCTACCGCCGCCCCTGAGGGCTCGATGGAGGCGGGCAGCGCCTGAGGTGAGTGAGGGCCCGTGATCACACGCGTAACAGAGTCCGTCCGTCCCTCCCCCGGTTTACCTGAAAAAAACACGGTGGTTGCCACAAGCAGGGCATATTCCGCTTCGGTCACTTTCAGTTCACCCATGCTTCTGTAGAAGTAAAACAGCGCGGTAATAAACTCCTCGGTTATACCTTAAAAATGAAATAAAACAATCGGAATGTTATGTCAATGCAGAAATGGGCACCGCTGTTACAAGTCATCTTTGCCCTAATTTTTTAAGACTCTGGGCTGTTCCATTGCATGAAGTAGTAGCCAGCTTGGTGAAAACAATTTCTGAATTAGTAACAAAAGTTGAATTGCAGTTGTACTGCAGAGCTCAAGCCTTTATCCTAGATAAGCCAACCCACCACCTCTTCGTTCCCTGAGGATGTAATGCCTGTGCACGCAACCGAGCAGCTGGAGGGAGCGGAGAAGAGAAGAGAACGCGCAGCGGCCACGCTGACAGTGTTGCTCAGTGTGATTAAGAACAGAGCCGGCAAAGCAAAAGATTCCCAGGTGTTTTGATTCTGAGACCTCCATTACCTGTGGTAGTAGTGGAAGTTGGACTCTCTTCATCGTGAGACATTTCCATGGAGTAAATGTTTTTATCAAGAGTTTGAATGTGACAGCATGTCCCATGGTCAGAAAGTCTTACATGACCTGAAACAAAATAGATGACAGTTCCCAGATAAGCTTAATGTGACTTTAAGTGTTTGTCTGCATCTGCTTTGCAGATATATACCCGGAAATGTGTGAATTTTTCCCAGATCCATGTGGGTAGAAAAAATGGTTCTTTTTGACATCCAGCACCAAGTTCTTTGGTGGCATTATTGCTGGTCAAGGTCTCTTGTGTTAAACTTGACACAATATGTAATATGTCATTAATATGACTAATATTATCGATGCACCCCACAATTTGCGAAAACACTCAAAAATGTTGCTCTTTCTTTGGAACTAATGAGAGGAAAACAGAGACCCAGTTATTATTTTTTTTTTCATTTTTTGTATGCTCTTTGAACGGAAAAAAGTGCCTATAGAAGGTTTGTGGGCATTACTGTTACTATTCTAAATGCCACTATGCTTGAATAGGAAATTATTTGAGATTAAGTGAACTAAAATGAATAGAAGTTGTTTCAAAGTGGCAGAACCTCCTACTGGTGTTAATAGAAAGCTTGTTAGTCAAACTTACTTTCACTTGTTGATGGCTGGCATTCACTAATTCTTTGGTTATATATTTGGGCTGCACGCAAAAACATTGCCTCAACTGTTGACCCTTTTAGCAGCGCGATCTGATCTTCACTAGCTAAACTTTCAAATCCTGCAGAGAAAGATACATGTTAAGAATCAACGAAGGATGTGGCTGTCTTTTAAGCCCCTAACAGGAGTTGATAAAATTGTTTTTTTTAATAAATGCCTTTACTGGAAAGGAAGAGCCATAGTTAAAAGATGCATGTACCAAAGACTCTTGGATCTGTCTTGCTAGTTTGCAAGTTAGACAAGTAAAAAAAATTAAAAAAAAAAAAAAAAAGTGTGGTTTTCAGGGTCCTGTGTTAGAAGATTCACAGGAAGACACAAGTAAAAACTTTGGGACTTTCAGATCTCTTCCACCATAGTGCTAAATTACATCAAATGTCTGCTTTAGACATGTTGATGGACTTTAGTAATTAAATTTTACAAATGTATTTAATTACATATTCCCTTGTTTTTTATGAAAGAAAAATATGAGTAGGAACACCTAGTTAGTCCCTTTTCTGCTGCTTTTTCCAGGAACATCTGGGTTTTTTTCTTTGATGACTACGATAAATTGCAAACTGAATAGGATTTCAGAGAATGTGCTGAAATAGTAATTCACTCAAGATGGTATTTTGAGTGTACTTTCAGAAAATGTCTCTACTCCATGGCAGAAACCGAAAAGAAACATAATGATAGCATGCTTTTGAAGTGAATGCTTCCAACTTGTGACAAGTAAATGGTAACCCTGATTGTTAAGAGTTGTAAGAAAAAATAGTCAGTTGAATGAGAATTTTCTCAAAGTCTGTATTATTCTCAGATTCATGCCTTTAGTATGGTTTCTGCCTCTTAAAAAGAGTCACACTGTTCAGTAACATTTGCCAAAGGAAGGAACTTACCTGGAAGTCTTTTTGTGAAATCCACTAACACCTGTACGTGGACAACTGCTGTCTCAGAGAGACGGAGAAAACTTTCCTCAGGACTTGCAGTTTCTTGCAGCTGCGTGAAAAAGTGTTTAGATATCTGATGTAACCCAGATACAGTGCTTAGGATAATAATAACTTAGCAATGATTGTTCTGTATACATACAAACTTCTTTGCTTCCTCAAGGGGAATTGTGTATTTCTGGTGCGCTGCTACAATGTGGTCAAGAAGATGATGTTCCCCTGGAGTAAGTTCCATTTTCTCTGAGATCTGTCAAAAAAATAAACCAATCAAGTGACAATGACTTGGAGCAGAAAGAAATTATTAAAAGAGATATTTTAAATAGAAAAATGTCACACTTTTCCAGATCTTGTTGTAGATGATACGTGCTTACTATTCAGTCCCTCATCTTCCAGTTTTATGTTGCAAAGAAAACTGTTCTTCTGCTTGAAATTCTTCCTGAGTCGCTTTGACTTGCACTGTACTTCAGTCAGCAAACCTGAGAGGAAGCATGTATCAATACGTAAATTTTCAAATAATTACAATTAGAAATCATCAATTTTATTATTATTGATAACGAGTCTTGCATCAGAGGAGCTATCACCTATAAGGAGTGAGATTCCTAGAGAATACGGCAATTGTTATTCATTAGGCGAGTCAGTGTTCAGTATCCACCAAAGGCCTGAGTGTTTGCAGTCTTCTTATGTTATCTTGCTTGTGGCTCTGTGACATACAAGTGTAAGAATTTTTAATGAAAAACTATTGCGCAATTTTTTTGATTTTTCTTTTTTTCCAAACACAAAAGCACATCTGATATGCTTACTGCTGTCCTGTCAAGGTTCAGGATATTTAGCTGTCTCTTGTTAGTACTTTCTTATTTTTTCTTGTAGTGTGTTTGAACAGCAGTTCTCTTAACTTCAGGATGAATGTCCCCAGCATTGGTGGTGTCTGCAGATGAAGATGCTACAGGTGCTACAGACTCCAAAGGTACATTTTCCTACAGTTAAATGAAGTTTAGACCAATACCATTTAGCTCTAATGAGGACTTTGGAAAAGGTTTTATCCGAGTTGATTAGTAAAGTAGCCAGCATGGAAGGAGCACTTACATTCAGCTAGCATTCCCACAGCTTTACACTTCTTCAGGCGACATTCCTGACACTTCCTTCGCATGTACATGTCCATTTCACAGTGACCACCATTCTTGCATCGATACACTGCATTTTTGGTTATGCTCCGTCGAAAGAAGCCTACGGACAAGGATCAGGTTATGACTGAAGGAATCTAGGGAGCTTTATCTCATATTGTTTTAAGGAATTAAAGTGTCTTTTGGGGGTTTTGTGTGGGTTTTTTTTCAGTGGAAACTTTACCATGATTTTAAATTTGCTTTTTAACAACATAGTTGTGTCTTCCTTCCGACTAACATTAATGACTTTTTTAGGACCAAAGCAGCTTCCGTATAGCAAGTAATTATTACTTGCATTTATTTAATAATAAGTAAAATTAATAGCACTGAAGTAAATGTATAATAAATGGTCATGAGAAAGCCAGCACCTGCTTAAACAGACACTATTCTAGTGAGTAATCAATGCAAAAATCGGTTGCATGAAATGCTTGTATTAAATACATGCTGTGAAAGCATTTCTTCAAAAAATGTTACACAAATGAGATTCTGGATAAGCGTGTTAGAAAAATTAGTAGAATCTGTAGAATTCTGTAGAAAACTGTAGAATCATCAGCTTAAAAAATAATGAAATCTGTTTGCTTAAATCACAGATGTGGAACATTATGTTGAGCACTGTGGAGCCAAGGTCCTGGCTAAGGTAGTGGTCAGCCTATTATCTTCTTACCTTTACAGCCCTCGCAGGTCAGTGCGTTGTAGTGGTAGCCTGAGGCTTTGTCACCACAGACAACACACAGCTCCTCCTGCCCCTTCAGTCTCAAAGAAGAGTGGTTTAATCTTGGCCGTTTTAGCCCCTGGTATCCAGAGTCATCAATGTGGGGAGCCATGAAGGGGGGTTTGCTTAATTCACAGCTGCTGATGACACACTGCCCGTCGCTGTACTGAGAGTCCAGGCTGTATGTGCTGTATTGGGACTGAGAAGGTTGTGACTGTAATGCTGGAGGAGGAATCTGAACTGTTGAGTACTGGCAGTAAGGCGCAGTTTGAAAATCAGTGTCTTGCAGCTGATAGTTGATGTGCTCCGGTAAAACATCTAGATACAGAAGAAATTGAAAATGAAATAAAAACCTGAAGAGTATCTTGACATCAGCTACTTGAAAGTTTTAAAATGTTTTATAGATTGAATATTTATTAATGAATATTAGAGAAACACAGAAGGGCAGACTGGCATGTTCTTTTTAAATGTGCTACCTGTAATGTTTTTAAGCAAAACCTTGGATGTAGTGAAAATGGATTGGCAATAGTGTGGGCAATGTCATGTGTATGCCACTGGATTCTTGTTAGTACGTAATTGAACATCATTTGCCAACTGATGACATAGCTACCTTTGATTTTACACTGAAGTGAAAGTTGTCCACATTACAGAAGAATATTTTCCTGTAAGTTAGTGAATTTGTTAATGAGTGAAATGTTTGATATTGATACATATTTCAGGCTTAATTTTGAAAATGTTGCACAAAAAGAATCTGAGAAAGATAGTCCAGAAATAATAGAGTGGTAAAAATTACTGTGACAGGAGTCTTAAAGTTGAAATTCAGTAGAGTAAAAAGCAGAGGCTTGGTTTTTTTAGTATTTTTGCACCTATAATCCTTTATAGTTAAGAAATTTAATTTTAGCAAAATGTATGTACAGAATTATGAGGAGAGTTCCTTTCTGTCTGTAGAGTTTTAATTTTGTCCAGCCCCCCTTAAATGTACACAGCTGTACAGAAGAAAGCTTGTGCAACATGCATCGTGTTTCATTCTTCCTTTTAGATTGTCCAAATCTCTGTAAAAACAAATTGGAAAGGGTTTTTTTGAGCAGTTGGGAGGTCTTTTTCTTTTCGATGGGCTTTGGGGCCTGCTTTTACTCATCCAGAATCAAATTGGTTATTGCAATTATATATTTATACATCATATAAAAATATATAAATATTATATATATAATATATAATTAATATTGAATTATATATATAACCATTATATATTTATAATGTATCTGGAGTACTGTAATAAAACCTATATCTTCTTCATACAAATCAAAGGGAGACAGCACCAGCATAATCGCATCATATACCAAAATCTGTATGAGCACATGCTTCTCTATTTCAATACACTTTCAGTATGGGCTTGATAGACAAATGTGTAGCTTCTAAGAGCTTGTAAAGATGAACTGAAATTAAGAAAATAATGTGTTCATTTTACTATACTGCTTTTTCATAACATAAAAATTTTGCTTTACTCACCATAATACTGTATGGGTTCAGGAAGATAATACCCGTCAGGTACAGTGACAAATGTATTTGCCATATTCTGCTCCCAACTGCACTGTTTCATTCACTTTGCTATGTGATAGACTTTTAAGAAAGGAACCTAGAGAAATGGAAAAAATAAGAGAAACTTCATGTGAGAAAGAATTGCTGGGTAGGTTTAGCTACAAAGCTGAAACCAGAAAACTCCAGAATATGAAACAGTTTACAGACCATAAGAAAATCAGTTCTATGTGCAAATTCACATAATACTTTAAATGAGGTTGCAAAACATTTGATTGTGCAGTAGTACGGATTCAGGGTAGAGTCCATTCCTAAATTTCCAAGTTACGTTTAGAACTGTTTTGCTCCTGATTTTACACAAAACCACGTGGGGGAATCTGACTAATCATTGGTGAATTCTCTACTTCAGGAAGAGATTAAAAGGAGCTTCACTGGGTAGAAAAAACTTGCTTTCAGAACGAGTTAAGAGCATTTGCACTAACGTGGATGTCGTGAATGTTCTGTTTCTGCACAAAAATGGGCTTTTAGTGAATTTGCTTCATTCACTTTTTATGCAAATTTGAAGAAAGTGAACATAGGAAAACAGTCTGTAAAGGCCAGTATAGAATATCTCGTCTTCCCCATGTAAATATTCTTTTATGCTGTAAAAGTTAGCTTTGGCCTACTTAAGCACTGCATAATTTACATTAGGTTCCAATTTTAAGAGCCTGTATTCCCTTAAGAGTACAAAGCATCCCGTGAAGACCAAAAATATTGATCTCATGTAGGAGGTACTGCTCTCTAGAGAGCTTGTCTCTGTCCCTTGATTATTGAAGGAGCCTGGGCTCCTCCAGCGTTGGATGCTTTGACGTTCACCATAACAAAGTGTACTGAGAGCTCGCAGTGATGCAGTTGGGACAGAATAGCTATTGTGCTTTGAGTTCACCAGGTACCTTATTTTTCAGTAATTTCACTTTATAGAGAGGTTCTGAAAAAGTGTGTTCTAAAAATTCTTAGAAGAGTTTTAGAAAAAAAAGGATGTCTGTATGGATACTAGCATCAGCTGGGTTTGTGTTTACATATGTGTATAGCCAGTCTCTGGTATTGCTTAGCAATTGAGTGGTAATGGAGTGGCTGTTAGAGAAGTAAGTAAGAAATATTTTCCTTGACCCCTTGTCCCTCTGCATGTGTGGTATGTATGAGAGCATCACTAGTTAAAAGTATGTTGTATCTGATGTCCATTGAGTAAGGACTCGACGAGATAATTTGTCAGCGAACTCTCACAGGCTCATCCTGAGTAGATGGGAAAGACAGAAAAGGTGAAAAAGGCAAGTATTTGGCAAGTATAGAAAATCAAACCTCCTACGTGTGCGGCAGAATTCTCTGTATATGCCTCTTGCAGAATTTACAGCAAATTGGGTTTAAAGATCTTCCTTCAAAGACTGACATGTTGGGTTTTGTGCAATACCTATGGTTAGCTACAGCTGAGAAAATGAGAATATTTCAGGGAATCTGAATTGAAGTAATGTCTTAAAAGACACACGTCCCTTCCCCCAAAACGACATATCTTTGGAACTGAACACTTTCTCTTCATGTTGTCAGCGGAAGGTGAAAAGATGCAGTGAGGCTGGAATGCTGGTTTTTTTGTTATCTCTACTAGTAAATATTTGTTTGAAAGAGAAATGACTCACTGAATCAGGAGGTCCTTATCAGTTAGATCAATTTGGCCTGGGCAAAGTCTACATTTTTCCCCAAAAATGTGTATTTGCTGAATAAATGTGTTTGTTTAGAGTAGTTTCTCTAAATAAAAATAATAAAAGAATGGAAACTAAAATAAAATTACATTGATCCAGTTTGATAAAAATATTAAATTGGGTGTGTGAAGTACATATCACCAAATGCAAGGTGGTCGGTTGATTAAACATTGTAAATCTTGGAAGCAGACTTTCATTAGGAAAGTTTCCTCAATTCAGGTATTGTATGAGAATGGATTTGAGGATTTATCCCTTACTGATTTTTATGGCTACTAAAAGTTATCAGTTGCAATCACAGAATTCCTAGCTTAGAATGAGACACTGTGAATTGAAACTCTTAAATTAAGAGAATGTTATAACAGTATTAATAGTAAATCCAGTGGTTATTTGAGGAATGCTATACTGTCTTGAAATGAGACTTAATGGTCATGCCTGTGCGTGAATGTTAACTGTTTCATTTTCTGACACTTCAGAATTTAGCGTTAACAAGCTTGTTCTTCTCATATAAAATAGCGTGGGGCTTTTTAGAACAAAAAATATGCAGAACAGAATAACGTATGTAAGGAAGGAACTTAATTTTCTAGGACAGGAAAGTTTTGATTATGTATAAGATTGTCCGTTATAGTCTTGTGTTACAAGCTTTCCCTCACCCTTTATATATGAGTCAGTCAGCAGGAGGGAAGCCTCCTCCAAACTTTAGGAGCTGCTGAAATTTCATGATACATTATGTGCCGGTCTCTCAAAAGTTCAGTAGCCATCCCTAATCTCTCACACCTCACTGGGAGTGAACCCTGACCAAAAGGACACTTCTTCAGCCCGCACATACGTTCATTAACCCTTTGCCGTGCAGGCAAGTAAATTCTGCATGCACACAGAGCTTAGCCACGCACTATGAAGCTGTGGAATCCTCGACAGAATGTAGCAGACATGCCCAGTTGTAATTTTCAAAACATAGTAACTTGGACAAAGTTGAAATAAGATTGGAGGAAGCTAAAAAAAAGAAATATCTTCCCAGAGATGATGCATAAAGGCCTTTAGCTTAAAAAGTGGAAATAACTGAAAACAAGAGAGTATTAGTTTTTTAATAACTTGTTTCGTAGAGCTACAAGCAGTAACACAGTTAGGATGAAAGTCTTTAATCCTTAGTCAGACATACGGACCTGAAATAAAATGTTGTATGCAAAAAGGCATATGCTGTTCCCTGCTTTTCCTTCTCAGTTACTTCTCAGGTGCTCGCTCTGCTGGGTATTTTGACGTATGAAATCCTGATCACTGGGAGGGTGAGTTGGTTGGTTGTTCTTAATTTTAGAAACCTAGACAAGCAGGAGAATTTAAACTTTTTTTTTCTTTTCTTTTTCCCCAGAAAAAGATGTGACCTAGACTCTAGGTTGCTTAAGCCCCTTTGAAAATGTTGCGCTTTTACAGGCTTAGTTTTACAGTAATCAGTCTTCTGAACTAATAATGTTCAATATAAACCGGAATGTTTGTTGATGCAAGGGGTTGGTTATCCATCTAATACAGAAATTCAGCAACATTCAGTTATTAGTCCTAACTGAAAGACTTCTCAATTTATCAAAGGTAGAAGCTTAAAAGAAAAAAAAAAGCCATGAATTGATAAAAGTAAAGTAGAATCACAAACCAGTCACTTAACACAATGTACATGTTCTTACTAGAACACATACTGTACATCTATTGATTATTACTTATGGTAAAAGATGTTGTTTTTATCATTTTTATTGCTATAAAATACCACGCCATAAAGTAACATGTCATCATCTTATATTATTAAATTTATTAAGATGCAGAACATACTTCTTGTAGAAGAAGCTCCAGGGAGCTCTTTGAGGTGTATGTATTGACAGTACTTTAACTGCTATCATAAATATTTTGACAGTTGAGTCATAGGGAAGTTTCTTGTTTACAGGGAGTTTTAGGAACTCGAGCTGAAGGTCTTCAACATTTATTTAACGCACCTTGTGGCGTGTTAATGATCATGTAGTGGAACTAGATGGCACAGCTCGATCTCAGTGTTAATTGAGGTACTTTTTTTGCTTCTGAAAAGCATAGCTGAATTTTTTAATTTGTGACATTTAAACCAAAAACTGAAAAAAAATTAACTGAGCACAATCAGCAGTAACTATGTGTAATGCCAGATGATATATTCAGTTTCACTCGTGCAATTCAGTAATCAGTAATTACTGTAATTAAAGAATGATTTTGCAGGGGAAGTTGTAGCATCACTTGCATATAAGGTGCATATAGGATCAATCATTATTAAGGTTTTATCTGTTTCTCCCAGTTTTAATGTGCCAAGAAGCTGCCCAAAGCTGCAGCCTGAAGAAATACCACTTCTCATTAAATGTGTTTCTTTCTTGTCATGTAATAATCATAATAAGAATCGGCTTATTTCACTAATGGGTTGTGTTGCAATCATCTTGAAATCTTCCTTTGGAATTATTACCCCATGAATAATTATTTCAAAGGTGTAATTTTTATACATTGTAAAATAAGAGGGTAGAGATAGTTTGCAACTTACAGTTTTCCCGGTACTTTGGGGAAGGGAAACAAATAATTGAATTTAGAAGTCATTTTACTTCACTCTGTATGTCAAATGAAGTACTGTTAGAACAAATTCTTGGCAGCAGCATACTGAATTTAAAAGTGCATGTTTTCTATTTTCATTCAGTCAGACATTTAAAAATAAAGGAAAAAAAAAAAGCCCAATACCTGAAATATTTTCCATGGCAAATTGATTTATGACTAGCGCAATAGTTTGTAATCCCAGAGCATTCAGAAAGTAAATGAAATACTTACGGTGGTTCCAGGGAGTTTCTTGCTTCCACAGCTGAGTCTGCTGGGCTGTAGCGCTGGTCCCTGCTCCGAGTCCAGCTGGAGCAAACTGGGCCTTTTCCCTATTTATCAGTTTCTGCGCATACACTGGGCTCCAGACACTCCGCAGAGCAACGCTACGGCTCTGAGACACAAACTTCCCACACAGCCTTTTCTGGGGTCGAAGCAAGGGCAGCTGCGAGTCCACATAAATCAAATAATAACTGGGTCATCAGGGACAGAGGCCATGGGGACCCTCACGTCACTGTTTCCCAGAGTTCTCCCTGTCCAATTACTAAATATTCTGCTTTCTTGGTAGAATTTAAAATTCTCCCATTTTGATTGCTTAGGATTGACATGTCTGAGTGTTATGGATAACGTTCATTTGCTGGGCAGAGAAAATATTGCAATAGTATATCTACGTGACATAATAATGGAATTTGGAAACACTTGATAAAGCCAGTGTCTCCAAACACAAAACACGTATCTTGTTCTCCCTACTTTGATTCTGACATGCCTGTGTTGATGCAGCACAGACAGGGCTCATGTGTGCCCCCATAACGGAAAATGATTGTTAGCAACCTCTGTTGCCACCAATTTTGCAAAATCTCATTCTTGGAAACCCAAGTATTGCCATTATTAATAATTTCTAATAAATTAATCATTACAATGTGAGGTTTTCATCATTTCCTAGATGCAAGATGTGATCTTTTTGGATGGCGGATTTTCTTGTGTAGGTATCGTGTCATTGCACTTGCTGCCTAACGTAATCACAGCAGGTTGCGAACATACTAACTCCAGGAGGAGGTTACTTTTCCTCTGTGTAAGAAATTCTCGATTTACCTCAGGAAAAATGTTTCGTTGTGTACTTCATGGAATTAGACGGCAAAGAGAAAAACTAATTTCCTGTTGGCTATCTTACTGCAAAGTCACTTAACGTAGTCTTTAGGGACAATAGGCATTCAGGGATCTGTGGCACAATATGCAGCAAACTGACGTGACCCTCTAAGGGACAGTCACATTTGTATTCCATAGGTTCCAGAGAAGAGCGTGCCACTTACTTCCATCTAGTGGCACCACTTCAGAATCTGTTAGTCTTTGGACATGGGATAGTTGAGTCTGGCTTTCAGGAACAAAAAAAGATTGTTTCACAGATGTTATTTGAGGATCTTGTAGGGTTTTTTGAGCTTTCAAATGGTCTGCATTGATAATGTGTGGTGACAGAGGGCTGGAATGCACAGATTATGCAGTAGAGACAGAGAGAGTGATCTTGAAAATTTAATTACGATTAGCATTTGTCTTTGTGGTAAAAGCAGCCTTATATGGCAACTTACTAAGATGTCAAAAAAACCTGCAGTGGTAAAAATGGAGAATTTAAAATTGTTAGAAATAAGATTTTTTTCATAGGAGCATTTCTTTCACATATACCACTGGCTTTTTCGTCCAGCTTTTCAGCCTTTCTCATGAAAGTTTGAAGAACAAGCAGAGGCTTGTGAAAAGTTGCCTTTAGCTTTTAAACACTCCTGAATTTTTTTAGCATTTTTTCTGATAGAACATACCTTACTGGTAAGCTGTTCGAGCGTAGCTATGGGGTGTGGGTATTTAAAGCCAATTGACTTTGAGAAACTTAAGCCTGAAGTCCAGGTTTTTGGAAAGTATCTAATCCCCATTCCCTTCAGTGTTATAAAACCTAGTGGGTTCAGAATAAATTCAATTTCTAAAATAAGTATATAAGAACCTAAACCTTAGCTGTAGTAGAAATCAGCTGCAGTGCCATGTTAAGTATCAGTCCGTGGTCATTTACTCCAACCTACGTGCTATCTTCATAGCTGTGGTAAAAAAACTATTTTGCATAGTCGTGCCGTGATTCAGACCAGGTGTCTGGTCCATGTTTAATACATAAATTTACATTATTTTAACAGATCACTTCTATTCAAAGTGTGACCATAAAAACAGGAGACCTGAGAGCCCACTGGAGTCACATAAAGAACTGCTGTAAAGACGAGGAAAATAAACTGTTTTCCATGCTTGTAAAGAATTGATAAATAAAAAGCTTATTTAGGAGTAAGGAAGATTTAAATTAGATACTAGACAAAGCAATTATGGTGGTAAAAATAGCATTGAAATAAGTTGCCTCTATAGTCTTCATCACTGGATGTTTTGAAGATCAGTTAGGGCCACCTGGTAGAACTTACGAATTGTTCTCTCCGAGTTATTTTGATGTGTAAAGGAGGAAGGACTTTTGAGATCTCTACCAGCTCTATTTTCTGTTATTTTTCCGTATATACGTCAGTTTTGTAAAACACTGATAAAGTCTCTGATCAGTAATGTGTCGAGTGCCATTTTAATGGGCAAAGGAAATAACCATCTACTTCAAGCATGCTTTATTAGAGATGAGTAAACAAAATGTTACTCATAGATATGGCCTGAAAATGTTAGCTCAAGTTCAGGTCATGAGCCAAAATCTAGAAGTGCCACTGAAGTGGAGAATAAGGGATACGCATGTTTTCCATAGGAAATAATCAGAGCTGGTGACATCGGCCTGGGCAGAACACCTGCTTGTGCCACCTCATGTCCACCTGAGTGAAGGCTGTGAGCCTCTGCGCAGTCCGACCTGCGCAGAACGTCTGCCTCTATGCAGGTAGGTCTCAGAATTTGGCGAGTGCTCAAACTGCAGATCAAGAAAGGGCTTCCCTCGATCAATACCCATTGAGAGAATTAATTTTCAAGCTAGGCAGAATTCTTTCTTCATCTGAACTAGAGATCCTAGATCTCTGTAACTTGTTTGGTTTCTGAATAGTTAAAGGAAATGGTATCTGCTCCAGCTGGATCTTCTCTACATAACTGACCCGTTGGGGTTGATCTGGTATTGGATTGTTTACGTAACTTCAGTAATTAACCACTATCAGCCTCATTAATGAAACATAAACCACCTCTTCTGCTCATTTATAAAGCGTTTGTCAAACAAAACTTAAACAAAGGGCAGAATCTCAGCAAAGTAACAGTCTTTCAAAAGCTACTGAGATTCTGACTACAAGTCATTATGGTCACTTTGTTGTTGTTTTTCAGTAAAAATGAAACAGAAGTGATGGCATTGTCTATTGCTTTTGGCTAACTTTTCACAAAAACATCTGAGATCTGTCACATAAGGGCAATGGTGCCTGGACAACTATTTTGGCCATTTCAGTACAAAATGCTGATGTTCCAGCTCATTACTGTAAATCATTAAATGATGAAAGCAAGAGTCAAATACTAAACAATTGGGAGCCTTTGGAAAACTAATTGTTAATTACAGTAATCGTTGTTATATATGAGTTAAAGGTTATATTGAACTATAGATTATTTTATTATAGGATTAAGTCTCTCCTGTTAGTGAACTGTTCTGAATGATACTGAAGTTGAATATTAACAATACAGCTTATGTATTAAAATGATCTAGCTTAAATCTTTTCCTATTTTTGTTTTAGAGAAATAAAATGTTTTGGAGGCATGAAATACGCCGGCAAATCCATGCCAAAAATTTTGTGTTCTGAGAGGTACTTGCAATTTGTGAAGGAACTCATTAAAAAAACTGCAAGCTTTCTGTTCACCCTCTCTTCTGGATTATTTATTAATCTTCAAAAGGCGCAGTGCTTCTGGCGCTGTTAGGATTTTCTGCCTGGCATGGAGGACCCTCAGCCCTGGGTGTGAAACGGCACAAAGCCTCCTGACTAACGGCTTGGCAGGTCAGCGTTATCTTGCGCTCCTGACTCTCAACAGAGAGAAAGATTTAATTTGAATAGGATGTGTGTCTGTTGTATGTGGTGGTTTTGATTTGTCAGATCATGTGTTCCAAGATCATATCAGGTCCAGAAGCTACAGTAGTAGGAAGTTGTTCTAAAAACTTGAGGGCAGGCAAAGGAAGCCTGTGTGAAATGATCCCAAACTGCAGATAGGCATCAGTTACGAGGAGGGTTGCAAAGAGCAGAAAAGGCATGGGATTTGTCTGTCAGAGATGACTTGGTTTGGTTTATGTGGTTATTTGTGTAAAATGTAATTAACCTAGAATTTTGAGAAACATGTACTTGTTTTGTTGTCATTATTTGCCTGTATTCCCTGCAGCAGAGGAAGAACCTTGGTCGGTTCATTTGAAACTTAAGAATGAGTGTAGTAGGCGAGGGACTATCTTTTTCTGCATATATATGCATGTATGGCCTCTGTTGGATGGGGCCTCAGCCAGGCCGAAGTGCTTAAGATCCGATGTGGTCCTTCTAATGAGGAAACAAAACATAAAAAAAAAAAAAAAGGTGCTATTAGTACTACACGTTGACCCAGTACTTTCCCCCTTCTGTAGGTTTTAAACATGTACTCATTTTTGTAGCTTCAAGCAAAAAGGTTTCTGTGTCATTTCCTTTGAGCACTGGTTTGAAAACTTTTATCGTCCCTACATGTAGGTTTTTAAAGCAGTACAGTTGTTTGCAAAAATAAAAGAAAAATAGTCTTTACATAGCAAAACTGTATGTTTCAGCAGAGGAATGACAGTGAGACTAGCCAGGGAAATTTTATCAGGCAGCACCTGATGAATTTATATAATGTTCAAATATGAAATTATTCACCTTGTGAGAAATAAGTTCCGGTCTGAATGAAATAGGCTCAGGCAGAATCCTCTGTGAAGCACATTTTTATTCACGTTCTTGCAAGAGCGGGTGACCTAGCAAGTAGGCACACTTCCAGTTCTTGAAACACACCTTTTTATTTCCTAATCCCGGCTGAATTTTTCCCTCCCGTTTCCCATTGGTTGGGTACTCCAGGGTTCACAGTCTGTCCGAGGCGCCTAAAATTCTTCCTGGATGCCTTGCCTCTGTTTACTTCTCTTTATGCTACACCTAAAGGGATTATCTGATGAGTTTATTTCTTTCCTTTTTGGTAAAAATTTGCTCACTGTCATTAGCCCTGGTTAAATGTTTGACTCCCCTTCTAGACACTAATCCAGTAGGAATCAGTTTGTCCTTTTGTCTGTGTGATAAGAGATGTTCTACAAGCCTTTGCTGGAGCCTCTTTGTCTTAGTCATTCCTTTATCATGTCACCTCTGATGGAAACGGCTTTTCTCCTCTGCAAAAGCAATACCTGCCTTTCTTACAACCTGTTCCCCCAAAAGGGATGATAGGGGGATCTATACAGCAAACAGCTCCCATTTAGCATTGTAGACCCTGCGTTCATTCAGTTGCCTTAGTGTTAGATAATATAAATACTCTTCTGCTTTACATCAAATGTATCGGACAAATCGTCAGAGTCAAATTAGAAGAGAAATAACTCTGGAGGAGATGAAAGTTCTCATTAAGTTCTTAAAAGCTTTCATGGGATGAAATAATAGGAGACCGTATCAGACCAGAGAGGAAAAACAATTTTGACCTTTTTAAGACTGATTTTTTTTCTTAGTCATTAATTTGTTGGTTAGTTTCACTATGCATTTACTTACAGGCTTTTCACAAATGTTGAAGACCTAAACACTTGACTTATGTTGAATTTTAATGAAAGAGCCAAACTGCTTTAAACTTACTTGAAAATCTCAAGACAGCCTACAAAATGTTCCTGTTCCTTCTGTGCATTCTCTTAAGCTTGGCATGCAGGGCAGTCCCACTACCGTAAGGTAGAATAGGGACTAATAACCCCATCTGTGCAACACTAACAAAATGTGTGGGTATCCTTAAATCTCCACCTTTCAATACCCTGTGGCAAGTCTATGTGTTTTCCCTTGGCAGGAAGACCAAGATTTGTCAATAAAATGCTCCAGCGCGTCAGTACTCAGCAAGGCACAATGTGGAATAAAGTAAAGATATCAGCTTGATTACAGTCTCCTGCAGTGATCTCAGAACTGATAGTTCATAGAGAAGACTTGTAACTTTAAGCACTGACTTTCTTAAATTACTGTACTTCTTTGTAGGTACAGCAAAGAGAAGCCAAATCCTGGACCCGATTTCCATAAAGCAGAATATCTTGACACTCTGTATTAAGCATTACAAAATAATTATTGTGGAATCCCTTGGTCAGCATTTTATCAGCAGTGGAGTCTTGCTGCTGAGAGACTGAAATAGCTGGATATATCCATTTATCAATGATAATGTTTTCCCTTTTTCCAGCCTGGATTCCATCTTAAGGACATTTGTTTTAATAGTAAAAGGAATATTAGGCTCATAAATGTAAATGCTGAGGTGCAACGGGTGACTCTTCAAGATTTATCAAAGCAGGATAATTAAGATGAACAATAAGACTGAGTTTCTTGGTAATAACTTCTGTCACCAAATGACTCTGTTTTACGCAGCAGTAATCCACCTGGAGGTGCAGGCCGGGAAGTGCACGAGGAGGATTCACTCGCCGCCTGGTCTGTGCGGCTCTGTGCTGCAGGCTTGGTTGAGGGCAGTACCGGTGAAATGGTGACAAGCTGGTGGTTGTGCTAACACCAGCGCTTGATTTTAACAGCAAGCAGGCAAAAAGTGTTGGGGTGTGTGGTGTGAGAGAGAAGTCTGTTTAGCGTTTTAAACAAGCTGTAGCTGCTGAAATATTTGGCTGTTAGAGACTCAAGGAAGGACTTGTAGTGGAAATGAAAAGCTAATCTCTGCTGCATTACTATGTGACACTTGTGCTTTCAGAGACAGCCAAAATTTTTCACTGTGCTGACCACACTTACGGTTAACATGACTCTACCCGAAACCCAAGAGTTATTGTAGAAATTTGCCCTTTATTCTTTTATCTACTTCCTGCATTTAGATGCCACTCAGTCTGTCACAGCTGTTGCCATTTTCTACTGGTCAATTCCTCTGTGCATTATTATCCATCATTTACTCCACTGCCAGTTTCTGGGTAAGTTTATGAGCGTTACCTGGTGCACATTATATTAACAGCCTCAGTGACGATGCCCAAACTCGTCCCAGGTTTACAGGTATTCCCTTGTGCTCAGGATTCTGTGCTGTGTCTGTTACCAGTCTCTTTAATCACTTTTTCTGTGCTTTTTGTCTGTCTAGATTTCTTTCCTTTTTGATTTCCCTACTGTGAGCAAGAACCTCCTCAGCTGTACTCAGAAATGCTACGTATTTATTCCACCACAGAAATACTATTTATGATTTTTCAAAGATGGCCTAGAAACGGTTTTGGTTCTGTAGCAGCTTTGCTGTTTTTGAGAGCCTGGATGTGCTTCTATCTAGCATATACTTTTCCTGCTAGAACAAATACATGTTCTGTTTGACAAAATACAGCCATGTGGTTAAGAGTTATTAAAAGCATTAAAGCATTAACCTCTTGTAACCTCATTTTTCACTTTGTACACATACATAAGTGTTTAATCGAATTGAAGTTAAACACTAAAAAGTTTGAGAGGCCAAATTTATACATTCTCTTCAGTTTGTACAGAATTGATGTGATAAGCCAAAGGAATTATAAGACACCGCTACTCAGAAAATGCTCATCTGTTGATTTGTTTAAGCTCTGTTGCTACACACTAGAAGTTGTGGTGACAAGCATTCCCAGCATTTGAATCAAGGAGCTTTGTCCTACTGGGATCCGATCTGTGTCCTGGCGCCGCAGTAGCTTATTCTACTGTCCTTTGGAAGTTGAACAAATGGTTCTGTGTCAGAAGATCTGCTGGAGAGGGGTGAGCCACATCCTTGAGTGAGAACCCAAGACTAAGCGCTGTGTGGTGTAATGTCGTGGGCTCCCGTCGTCGTCTTATTCTATGATTTGATTTCAAGCAGCCAGAATCCCGCAGAGGGACTGCACCCGTCCTGAAATGAGAGTCTGATTTAGCAGTGCTGGCCCTCGTCTCACTTGTCTCTGCTGGGCACGAAAGGCTAGGATGTTACCTCTGAAGGCAGGGGAAAGTGAGGGTTAAATCATAACTATAAACACAAAGGACAAAACAAGCCAGAGATTCAAATGTACAATCCAGGTGCAGCTTCTGCTGAGATGTGATGATCCTTCATGCTGCACAAGCAGGTCATTCCTTTAGCCGACTTCCCAGTAGATGTGAATTGGAATTTCCAGTGCTGCATTTCTAAATGGCTCATGGAGTGCCTCCCCGCTGAAAGCTGAGTGGAACCTTGAGAGATTGCATGTTTGATTTCACAGAACTTCCTTATATTGAATAAGGTGAAAAACGGGAAGATACTGGACTGGTACACGTATATCATTCCACGTAGCTGGATCAGGCCTACTCCGGTGTGGCTGCTCAAAGGCTCTGCAAAAATTGAGTTTAAAGGCAGCTATGGAGCTGGGAGCGTGATAAGAGCGAAGCAGCAGTAGGTGCTGAGCTGCAGAGGTGGGGTCACTTGAGGGTGTAATAGTGGGGACGGGGGAAACAAGCGTTGCTACGACTTTGGGATGTCACGTTGGCCTTAGCACAGGGCAGTCTTCAGCCAACTTGATCCATAACCACAATGGTAAACACAGTAATATTTGTCAGTTTTCCAAGTGTTAATGAATCACCCATTATGAAAAAGGAATTCTGACAAAAAGTTGTCTTAGTTTTTCAGTATTCTCTAATAAGAAGAAAAATAAGGACCAGAAGGTGAAACATGCTGTAAAGCACGGTCTAGTCCTTTGGTTCCACACAGGCTACGAGAAAGCAGCATTACATTTCCCAAATTTGCAAAATGTATCTCATACTTTACTAATTGATCTGATTCTGATGAACTACTCCAAGTGCAGCTGTTTATTTTCCTTTGGACTGTATGAATGTTTTGAAGTTGTTGCTTATATAAAATAATCTTATTCAGCACTTCTGCCCTGGGCTTGATTATCTCTGTGCTCATAAAGAAACTTTCATCAGATAAAGCATCGTAGATTTTTCTTATGTGTCTGTCTGAATGGAGACTTCAACTTGAAAGATGACGCAAGTCAAAGGGAGTCCTGTTAAAACATTGTTGTTGAAAACATTATTAGTAAATTTGGTAATACTAAATAAAAAAGCTTTGTGGCCCAAAGTTAAGCAAAGCATCAAGGGCATCCCAGATCACTAACAGTAGCTTGAGTTAGCAAATAAATATCAAAGAAGCAAGTCAGCATTACAAAACTTGTTATTTTAACTTGAGTAGAGGATGTTTACTGTTAAAAGGGACAAACAAGAATATTAGATAAGATGACAGCTCAACCGATCTCAGCCCAGGATTTATCACACACTGTTTAAGGGAGTATTTAAAAAGATAACCAGGGCTCCTTGGGTCAAGGCTGTGCCCTTTGCAAACAGACTGCGCTGCGCAGAGCCGCGCTCGCTGGAACCGGAGGGTTTCCTCCTGGGCCCCCGTCGCAGCCGCCGGGGAGCGGCACTAGGTGCGCTGGGGCTCCGTGGAGGGAAACCTCCGCCGCGGCCCCGCGAACACCGCACCCGAGAGGTGCCTGCGGGTGGCTGCGTGACGCCGTTTCCCCGCGGAGGCTGCTGCCCCCTCGGCCCGGCACCCGCCGGCAGCAACGGACCTCGAGCGCCCCGAATTCCCGCCGTGAGAGGGCGGGAGGAGCAGCGGCCCCGCCCCGCCGGCTGACCACGCCCCCGGCCTCTGGCCCCGCCCGGGGCCCCCGTTCTCTGACCACGCCCCCTCTGGGCCTGGCCCCGCCCCGCCCGTGGGCGGCGGGCGGCCGTGGCGGTCTCGCGCCGCCAGGCGGCCCATGGCCGTCGCGCGCCGGCCGGCGCCTGCGCACGTGCGTCGCTCTCGGGGCGGCCGGAAGCGGGGTCCCCGGCCGGCGGGCCCGGCGAGGGGCGCGCGGCGGGATGGCGCCGCCGCGGCGGTGAGGGTGCGGCTCGCGTGCGGCTCGGCGCCGCCATGGCCTGCACCATCGAGAAGATCCTCACGGACGCCAGGACGCTGCTGGAGCGGCTGAAGGAGCACGACACCGCGGCCGAGTCGCTCATCGACCAGTCCGCCGTGCTGCACCAGCGCGTGGCCGCCATGCGCGAGGCGGGCGCGGGCTGGGCCGAGAAGGTGCGGGGGGGCGGCGGTGGCGGGGCGGTGGGGGGGCGGCGGGGCGGCCGGACCGACAGCCGTCTCTCGGCAGGGCCAGGGCGCGGCGGCGGAGCGGGCCGACCCGCCCGGGCTGCGGCCCCCGGTGCTACTGCCCCAGGAGAACACGCAGATCCGCGACCTGCGGCAGGAGAACAGGGGTGAGCCGGCGGCGGGGGACGGCGTGTGGCGGGGACCCGCAGTCGGTGTGGGCGGGGGGGGACCCCGGGGGCCGTGTTGGGTGGCGAGCGGGGGGACCGAGGTGGGTTGGGGGGCTAGGGGGGGCTGGTGCCCCGGGCCGGAGGGGGCTTCTCGAGAGCGGCGCGTCTGTTGCGCTCTGTCAGCGTCGCGGGATGCCTGGCTGTGGCAGTGGCTACCGGCGCCGGGCTGGCATGTTGGCTACCGGGGGGCAGGGAGGGCAGCGGCCCTGGCCGGAGTCCCAGGGCCGCGCTGTCGGGAGGAGCGGTGGGGTCGCACGGATCAAGAGAGCAGCCGGCGCAGAGCACCTCTGGGCTTCTGTCATGGCTGTGAAAAATGGCTTGTCGTTTGTGGCAATCACATACTGTACTTTGCAGAGCTGTGGATGTCACTGGAGGAGCACCAAGATGCGTTAGAGCTTATCATGAGCAAATACAGAAAGCAGATGTTACAGCTTTTACAAGGGAGAAAAGGGGAAGATGCAGAACCAGTCCTGAAAGTTCATCAGGCTAATTCCTTGGTAAGGTAGGATGGGGACAGAAGAGGGCTCAAGACCCCTCTGCCCTGTCTCCTCCTAGCTTTCATACAATCCTTGTTTCCATTCATGGAACATCTCTGCTCCAAAATACATTTTCTGAAACTCTTGTCTCTCTTTGCTGGTATTTTTTTCTCCATCCCTTTTACAGCACACAGGTTGTAACAGTTATCACAGAGGACAATGAAAAGCATAACCCTTTCACGGCCCAGGTGAAGGCTTGATCTTTACGCACTAGGTGGTAAATTTCATGGGTTAAGCTTAATGCACATGAGTTTCTCCAGTAAAATCAAAGACATCAGAGTCATCATTGTTCCTGTTCAGTAATTGTAACAAAGGGAGAAGAACCTCCTAAATCTCTGTGAGCTGTAGTATGTTTAATTCTTAAGAAATCATCACTCACAAATGTTTTTACATCTGGATACTCTGTGCAATGGCCCAGAAGTGTGCCTTCATCCATGTTGGGTGCAGTGACTTCAGAACTTTAAGGTGTGGCTACTGATAGCTGCTGCCTGTTTTACGTTTGGGTGTCTAATAACAATATAATAACATCAAATCTCTAAGGCTTATTAATTTAGCCATTTGTTAAAATGCATTTTTATGTGATTGCAGAACAGCAAGCTGATTCAACCTAGTGACATCTCATATCTTGCTGTTTTTTAATTGGAATTGGAGCCAGCCTCTTAGCACAATCTGTCTTTGCACTGGTATGTGGCAACACATTAGTTCTCTGTTTTGTGTTGCTTGGGTCCTCTGAAGTTAAGTAGCGTAACAATGTCTTGCTTCCAGTGCTTGCTTAGGTTTAGCAAGACTTAGCATTTCAACAAAACTTCTGACGTTATTCTCAGGCATTGCTTTTGCTCCATTTTAATGGCATGGAAATGCAAAGCTGAAGACACTCTGGAGGAACCTTTGATGGAATGTGCCTAGACTATCTCAATGTCTACACAAAATCTTCTGTACTTCAGATTAAGTCTATGAGTTTTTTCCTACTGGGAAAGAGAACGTGGAGAATAGTAACAACCTTTTAATATATTTTAAAGACCTATATTCTATTATAACCATCTTTCTGTTTAGAAAAATACATCATTCTTTCTTCCCAGATTAAGTTATCTAAGTCTTTCTTGTCCTTCCAGCTCTCTTGTAGATGCTCTAATTTGTTTACATATTTTCTGAATAATGGAATTCAAAACTGAATTCTCTGCTCTGGTGATACATTTACCTTCCGGAGGCAGTGGATTAACTACTGACAATTACAGAAAAGAAACTCCACCCTATAACATTATCTGGTATTCCCCAAAGTGCTTATATTTTTATGTTATGTTAAATGCTTCCGAAGCTTCCAAATTCTTGTCTTGCTACTTCTTGCCAATTACTGACAGTTTTGTGTTTGCACATTTGAGTTCCTCCCTAAATACTTTGAATATTTTGAAACTGAGTGCTCTTCAAATAGGAACTGTTGCTACATTGCATGTTGGAGTTTTTCGGTGTTTGTTATATGTGCGTTTCTGAGCTGACTGGAGCTGTATCTAGACAGATTCTGTAAAAACCGCCTCTGGAGGCTCTGGTCTTATTTTAGTTTCCTTGCTTGGCTTCCTTCTGAGATGCTGCTGTTTACTTCACACTGTTACTTAGTCTTGAAATCTCATTTGCTTTTATATTCAGCATTCTTATAAATTCAGACTCGGGCTTTTCTAATATGAAATTTTTCAATATAAAATTTGCTGCATACTAATATTCACATGAACTTCAATCTGTTGTGTCAGTCCTTGTCACACGTAAAATTATTTCCATCTTGGTAAGTAAGGGTGCCTTATCTTGCTGACTGATGTAATTCTAATCACTGTTTTCATTGATGACTCGTGATAATGGACAATAAGGTACATGTTTTCATCTTGAAATGTTACACAAGTTAGAAAGGATTGCGTGTGCTTGGAAAGAAAGGGTTAAAATTAAAATCAGGAAAAATAATCCAAAATCAAGAAAATTAAAGTAATTGATTATTACTGCTGCTTTTGCGTGAACATAATGAATATATTACTTTTATGTCTTTCAGGAAATTGCAAGTCAAATAGACAGAATATGTGAGATGGGAGAGGTGATGAGAAAAGCTGTTCAAGTCGATGATGATCAGTTCTTTAAAGTTCAGGAGAAGCTAGCTCAGCTGGAGGTAAGAACAGATACAGTTGCTAAGGATGCATCGAGCTTTGCGAGTGTCTGGACTTACTCTGGACTTTCTGTGTTTGCATGTGTCAAAGATTTATGACAATCCAATATTTGGGGGTGGGGTCAGGAAATGCAGAACACGATCTGTTTATTTGCAAGTTCTTGATCTTCGTATTGTATATGTGAAGCCAGAAGCAAAAGATAAGCTTTAAATGATGTGGATCCCCTCTTGCTAGCACCGTATTAATGCTTATGTTACGAAATCAGTGTTTTATTCAGCTGTGAAGGAGTTTATTTAAAGATTTATTTAAAGATTATCGTCCTTTAATTGTGAATTAGCTCATTTCTATTTCAGCAAAAATATTGATTTTGCAGCTTGAAAACAAAGAGCTGCGTGAACTATTGTCAATCAGCAAAGAATCTTTTGAGGTGGGGAGAGAAGATCTGCCCGACTGTGAAGCTTAGGCCACAAAATAACCTTATCTCCAAATCTTGACTTCAGAGACTATTATGAAACTACCCTTCAAGGATGGGGTTTGATTTGCCCTTTCAGGTGTTTCCTTGTATGTTTGTTTTATCTTTCAAAATGTGTGGGCTGTTTTCTCTGCATTTTTCTGAAATTACGTACTCTTGATGGCAAAGGCTTGCACTGCTGCTCCGTCCTAGTAATTGCAGCGTAAAGATGCTTAACAATTAAGTATTTGATGTGTCCTCTGTTGTGATAGTTCATTTCCTCTCCCATTTGTTATTTTTTTATGAGCTTTAGTTAATAATTCCAACTGTGCAGGTGGCACTTAAATCCACCCTGTCAGTAACTAGAGAACATAATACGGGTTGTGATGATTGTATTTGATAGAAGGAATAAGAGATTATTCAAAAACTACACTGTAAATGTCAGGTACGCACTTTGCTCCGCCTGCACAAAGCAGGCACGCGGAGCTTTCTTTTTGCTTTGAAGAGCTGGCGCTCGGCTGGGTTATCATCGGACAACTGCTCGAAGCAGACGGAGAGAAGGGCAGAGAGCGGCAGAGCACTGAAGTGGTAACTCATAACAGGAGCGTGCTTTACCTTGGTTTAGGGGTGAAACTCAGAGTGGATGACCCTTTCTGGCACCCGTGCATTTTTGAAGGATGCTGGTTTTTTTGAAGGACTAATGTTTTTTTGTGGGCAGACCTTTGCCAATGCTCCAGGGTGTGGGTGAGCTCTGACCTGTGCTGGGACCCGCACGGAACACAGTGCGTCCAGACCAGAGCGGAGTCTGCCTCAAAACTAAGCCAAAGCACCATCTGGGCAGGTTTTTAATGTTACGTCACAGGTAAGTTCAGCGACAGATGTTACGTAGTTATTGCCGAATCCTACATTGAGTGAAATGAGAGTTGCGGTATTGTAGGAATTTATCAATATTGTGATATTTGTAATGACATTTTTATATAAGGATTTCTGTCTTTCTTATCTGTGATCAAAGAATAATCCTCCAAGAACAGTAAACGTGTCATTTTCAATATTAGTTTAAATTTTTATGCTACTTTTCCTCCCCAAGTGAGAATCTTGATAAATGCAGAAGGTGATTTACATTCCTGTGCTCAGTACATTTTCTTGCAACTGCTTGGAATATTCAGCAAGATTGTTTGGTGGATACAAGGGATTTCTGTACGGGAGTGTTCTTGTGTACAATCCTTTTCCATTGGAAATTGATTGAGAGGGAATAAAAGACCCCAACGGGCAGCATTTTCTCAAGTGTGTTCTGTTTTGTGGATCCTGGCAGTAATTCCCTCTGTTCTGCGTGTATCCAAGCCTTTTGCAGCCCGGCTACTTTTCACCTTGCCCAAGTGAAAAATTACAATGACCAAAATGTTGCATTTTATCTCCTTTAAATTAACGTTATCCGAAGGGGCTGCGACCTGCGTCGTCCTGGCCGAGGTGAACGTTCCTCTGGAAAAGTGGAAACTAAACAGCAGCTGCTCCGACTGATGAGTTGGTTATTCATTAGTAGTGGGCCCTAATTAGCGGGGGAGTTTCAATACCTTCCGGGGGTGGCCGGGCCGCGAGGCGCGCGCCGCCGGGCTGTTCTCGCGCGCCGCCGCCGTTTGCACGTGCCCGGGCGCGCATGCGCAGTGCGCGAGCGGCGCGCGGCGGTGAGCGCAGTCGCAGCCCCGCCCACGGTCTCGCGAGAGGCCGGGTCCGTTCCTACGTGCGGTGCCGTGCTGCTCATGGCGGCGCTGGAGCGGGGGCGCTGAGCTGTTGGGGTGAGTACGGCGGGCGGCGGCCGCGCCGGCTCCCGGCCCCGCGCCCGCGACGCTGAGGGGACGCGGCGGCCCCCCGCCAGCCGGCGGAGGAGGCAGAGGGCACCTCTGGGCCCGGCCTCCGCCTGCCGTCCGTCGCGGCGGGGTAAAGGCGCCCGCGGCCTCGCCTCGGCTGCGCGGAACGCGGGGGGAGCGTGGGCGCCCGCCGGGCAGGCCGTCGCCGCCGCGGATGGGCGTACCGGCGGCCGCGGGCGGCTGGGCCGCGGCGGCGTGCGCACTACGCTTCCCGGCGTCCTGCGGGCGGACGCGCTGCCGCCGGGGCGCTCGGGGCGGGGGCGCCCACCCGGCCGCGAGGGCGGGGCCGCGGACGCGCTGGAACTCGCTTTCCCGGCGCGCTGCGCGGTCCGCAGGCCGCGGGGCTGCCTGGGGCCTGCAGGCCGGCGGGCGGCGGGAGGGCCGGGGGCGGTGCCGCGGGGACTACGGGTCCCGGCAGGCCGCGGGCGGGGCGCCGGCGCGGGGGCTCCTGGGGGCGGGCGGCGGCTCCCGGCGTGCCGCGCGCGGCCCCGCCCGGCGCGGGGACTAGGCCCCGTCCCTTTGTGTGCGGGGGAGCTGCCGCCATCGCCCCCCTTTGTGTGCGGGGAGGGCGGCGGGGCGGCCACTCCCTCCGCCGGGCCTGCCCTGCCCCCGGGACGGGAAGCGCCGGCTAGGCCCCCCCCTCCGCCTTTGCTCTGTCATAGCGTAGGCCTCGGCGGCAGGCCGGCCGCCCCCCGCCGCTGGCCGCGGCCGCTGGCACCGCCCCTCGGCCGGGCCGGCCGCCCCGCTCCGCGGCCTCCATCTTGCTGCGGGGCCGCCGCTGGCCCTGCCGCAGGCCCCGGCGGAACGCCTGGGGCCGTCTCTCTGTCGTCTGCATTAAGGACCAGCGCAGGGCTCAGCCCCGGTCCCGGTAAAAGAGACCGGGTTTTTAGGATTTTTATTTTTAAAATGATTCCATGTGTCCTTGTTATTTAACTTCCCCCCCCCCCCCGTAGATGTATGTTTTTTGATGTAGAAGTGACTTCACTAATCTAGGGAATGTTAGTAGCTGATCTCGTAGCTGTCATGTATTGTTTGGGGCGCTGAAGAGCAAGCGTTCAGTACTGCTTTCCAGTATTCATTTGGAAAGATACGTAAGAGCTTTATCTCCAAGTATCATCTAATAGCTGTGTTGTACATGCATACTGAAAATATAAAGTGTTATCTTTATTAAATTTAATCTTAGTCATGTAAGAGATGGGTATTTCTAGAAGCGCACGTTCTAACCCGGTAAAATACTTGTTTTTCCAGTTACCTCTTTTTAGGTAGGGAATGGTAAACAAAACAGTGTTTATAATCTGTCAAGTTCTACTGTTAGGCTGTATAGATGGTTTCCAGCTGTGAACAGCTTTATGTGACTTACTGTCATTTAGCAAAATCTGCACCTGAAAGACTTCAAGAACAGGACTTGTACAGCTCTTCCCTGTCTTTTCATTAATCTTTTCAGCTGTAAATATACAAATGCAGAACCCAGTGTGACTTGGGAGCAGGGCAGCTGTTTAGACTGTTTACAGTTTGGAGGATTATTTATAGTAGCTGAATTAAAAAGTAAAAAGTTTGAGGCAGACACACAGAGTGACGTTTGTTTGGTTGGTTTTTTTTCCTTTATGCTTGCTTGACAACCCTGTTTTTTATGACTTAAGTGTAGTAAAACAATCTTATTACCAAATCAAACTGACTTTTAAGGGAAAAGCTTATGCCTTATTCCATTACCCAATAAAATTAGCTTTAGTCATCCTTGGGCAGAAGAGGTGTTTTGATTATTCTATTAAAATTTAACACATTCTATGTGCAGAAAAAGGAGAAATGTAATATAATACAAGTTACAGCTCCAGTAGAGATCTAATAATATTAATCTAATTAGATGAGAGAGAAGAATGTGAATAAGAAGTGTCTCTGTGCAGTTCCTGTGATACAGTGTATGCCTCCTTCATTTCTCCTGAACTTGGTTAGGGACATGCTCATTAGAAATGTGAAATGCTGTCCAAAAAATAATACTGTCCTGAAAGAGATTGTGTAACAGTTGCCTGAATGTAATACAGAGGTATGTGAAAATCTAGTGAAATCTAGTGAAAAAGCAGATCTAGTGATCCTGCTGTTTTTTCAGTAGCTTTATGTCGTCTCATTTATATTTTTTTTGTAATTTAATCTTTCACTGCAAACCTTTCATACCGGATACTGGTTTGTACTGCCCTCATCCAGTTTCTTAGTCTCAGTCGTGTACGTGTAGTGGTCTGACAAGAAGGCTTATGTCAGCAGAAAGTTTTTCAGAGTAGTGACTAAAGGAAGATCCTTCATCTGGAGGAGAGGTCATGGAAATACAAACTTCTGTGAAAATGGGGTGATGAGTTTGCATACAGCCATTGTGTGCTTTTGGGGTTTAGAGGTGTTATTTGTCATAGCTGACTGCAGTCAGCATTTTCACTGTGATGAGCGTTAAATATCTTTGCATTCACATTTCAGTCACTTAAGTTGACTCTTTCAAGTTCACTAACGGGAATTCAAAGCTCGATGTAAATTGTGAAATTCACTTTCCCATTATAGTGGAGAAATAGGCTTTGTCCATATTTTTGCTCGTTTGCTGTGGGACTTGTTGAGCGACTTGGAGAAGAGTTGTGCTCTTATGCTTCGTACCTTTAGATTACTGCATAACATGCTAGTTTATCCATAGATTCATAGTTGTGTAGCTTATAAGCAGCTTTTGTCCACGATAATTTTCTCTTTTTTTTCCTATATGTACTGAGTAAGCAACAAACTCAAATTAAACTTTATTTCTTTTTTTAAAAAAAAAAAGCTTCTGTTTCTATAAGGTTTCAGTTTTATGTGGTAGGTGGCCATTTGTCTAAATAGCTTTCTCACGAAAATGCAAAGTGGTACTGGAAAACTTTAGGAAGGAACTATTATCTACTTACTGTTGCAGAGAGGCTTCTCTCCTATGTTATCTACACAAATATTATCTATATGTAATCAACATTTTTCCAAACACTGTTTTAAGAAGTCCAGAGAATGGCTTTGCAGTTATTTTACATGCTATGCCAGGGCGCATATGGTCTGGGTAGAACACGCATACAGCACCTCTACGTATAATTGAGAAAATTGTTTGTTTTTATACGAAGCTAAAGGTGCTGCAGGTATTGCTAGTCCTTGACTTACCTTTTGGAACAAAAATTATCAGGAAATTCTAATCCCCCCCCTCCATTGCTACTCTGAAGGTCTATGCAAGCACTTATTAATTAAATTATGAGACAGCACCCATATGAAGTTACTGGTAGCAGGACTAAGACTTGCATTAAATGATGCTGCTGTTCATCAAAATGAAGTTGCTCTTTTAATTGTACAAACTGGGACCTTTCCTGAAATGCCTAACTGCTTCTGAAGATTTCAAAATTGAAAATACTGCATAACTGGCTTGGAGGTAGAGTTTCTTGGAAAACAAAGCTGAAAATGAGAATGCCAAATACATGTGTAAACCGGTCTTTCCTAGCATGGATCAATCCTATGGTATTAAAGTAGAGGAAATGCAGCTGTCTGTAGGAACACCTAGGACTGATATATAATTTCTTTTAAGGTGATACTTAGCGTGTGTCTTTTTCCTTTCTCCAGTATGAAGTGGAACAGAACAGAATTCACCACCTGAAACTGCTGCTTCAAGTTCAGATCAGGAAAAGAATATACCACATCGTAACAACAACTCAAGACCAAAGAAGAGGAAACTTACACTGAAGATACAAGGCTTGATCTGAAACAAGAAGTTTGTGCCTACTCAACAGCTTCAAAAGAGCACGTCCCAACGCTGCTAATAGTCTTTGTTTTCTCCAGTGCTGTACTGAAACTGCCCAGGGCAGCAGCACTTGTTTTCTCTATTAGCTTGATAGATCACGTTCTCTTGCTATCTTTTTTTCTTTCTGTCTTCCTTTCTCTCTCTCTCTCTTTTTTTTTTTTTTAATAATAGCAGTCTTCATCCTTAGAAACTTGTGCTGAAACAGAAGAATCGGCTAATACTACTGAAAGTGCAATATTTGAATATCACTGCGAGGTTGGTGCATATGTTATATAAAGAGTTATCTATATTTCTAAACTTAATAGGAACCAAGTTGTCAACAGAGGGTATGGGGGTTTTTTTTAGCAGTTCATTGCTGTTATGTTGGTTTAGTAGAAGCACGATGAATTAATAGTACCCACAATATGGCTTTATTTAACAATAGAATCATAGAATCATTTAGGTTGGAAAAGACCCTTGGGATCATCGAGTCCAACCAGCATCTCCACTCTACAAAGTTCTCCCTTACACCATATCCCTTAACACCACATCTACTTATAACGCTAGAGAGCTGGTTATTAATGTCTCTCTCCTCTGGTAACGGTTCCAATCATTGTTGTGGTTGCAGTCCCTTTTTTCAAATAACCTCCATTTAGTCTTCTTCAAACCTTACTGCACAGTTTGTTTTTCTTCCTGTGGGTAAGTGTGCTGGTGGGATTCCTAGTTCTTACTCTTGTGAACAAACAGGTCAGCTGTGTTAAAAGACAGCTGTTGGGAGCGGGCTGTTGGCAGTGGACAGCACAGGCAGGTAGTGATCATGGTACAGTATATAATCGTTGTATTGTAGATCCAAGCAAGTCTTGTTTGTACATTAATAGGTTGTAGCCTATTACTAGGAGTTTCTTAAAGTTTTATGACAATACTCCTGGTCATGTGTGTAAATGGACTTTGTGTTTGATTTTTGTTACTCTCTGTTATAACATTATGTTTGAACAGGTCTAGGAGCATGAGAAGCATCTGGAAAGGCTGACGATATTATCATGTATCTTTCTCTCTACAGTAAATTTTAGTGCCACCCTGAGGAGTGTGTCTTGGTTTGCACTTAAGTTGTCAGGCTTTAGATGATTGATGATGAGTTCTTTGTGCTATACTAATACTCCTTTAAACTCAAACTGTTCAAGTGGTATCATGCAATGTTAGTCTTTGAGCAAGAGATTGCAGCAGTGTGGTTTTCTAATCCTAAACCGGCTGTTCTGAACTTGATTTTTAGGTAGATTTTTGTCATTTTCTGTATATGATATACCTTTAGTAGTAGTCTGTTACTTAATGTCTGTGGCAGGGGTATATGTGTGTTTGTGTACTTATGTTTATCAGAGATGGGAAGTGGCCATTTTGTATATGACTCTCAAAAAACATTTGTCACACTGATTTGAGCTTTCATAATGGCTTAATGGTCTTGCCTGTTCTCCTGGGAAAAGGTATAATAATGTATCATTTTCCCTTTCCCCAGCCAACCTACTTGCGGGACTGATTTATTTTTGAAAATCATTTCGAACTCTAAGATGGCTTAAAATCAAACACTTCAACTGTTGCCTTCACAGGAGGACATCTTCTTGTGTGTGGAATGTCCTAGGCGTTGCCTTCCTCAAAAGAGTGGTGCTGTCTCATCACTTTTAAACTGATTTCCAAATGGCATGATAAGATGTGCCATAATGATACCTTTTAATATGTGGAGTAACTGTATTAGAGTAAGAAGTATGACCGTTTTACAAGTTACTCGGACGTCTTTTCTCTCCACCGAACGTATTGCTGACTAACTTTGAATCTCTTCTGCTTCATGCAAAAAGAAAGCAGAGAACAGATACAGTCTCATTCTGTTTCCAAAATAAATATGCTGAAAACTGCAGCAAATAAAGCTCTCCAATATCATATCTTAAGATGCGTATTGACTGGGGAAGGTTGCTTCAGCAGTCTTTCTTGAATGAAAGTGTTTGGTGAGGTACAATATATTTCAACTGGATTCACTGCTAACCTGAAAATGAAAATGGCTTGCTTTTAAAATGAGACTTGCACATCAAAAAGCCAGTGAGTTAGTGAAGGGACTTGTGAATATTTCAAGATTGAGTCTGTGCCTTGAAAAGACAAGACACCTCCTTCCCTCCCCAAAAAAAAGGTTTTCATGGATGTAGGTTAATTTAACTGTTCATGACAGCTTTAAAGTTTTAAATTTAATGCTGTTTTCAGGTGTTCTCAGTTTCTCTAGCACTTGAGCTCCTGTGCTACAGAAATGTTAGTTTAATTCTGGGTATTAATTCCATAACCGCAAAAATGTTTAAATACCTAAACCCATTTTTTTTAGAATGAAAGGCTGAACAGACAAACTAGGGACGTACTTTGCAGGGTTGTGAACCTAATTCTGTTGGTTCATAACCGTTGCATTTTCCTAATTACCTCTATAATTTGGAAGAGCAGATACTTTAGATATTTTCAGGCTCTGATGTGAAATAGCAAATGTGGGAGAATTTCGAGGTATAATACTGAAGAAAGTCAGAAGTTTGTTTTGGTCTAAACAAGCTATATTTTGGTGTTGTATTTCTGGCCTATTTTATACATATGTTGCCTGTCTAAATTGTAAGGGTTATTGTTTTACAAAAGCTTGACTGTTTTGATGTTCTTACTCTATTTTAAAAATTGTTAGAATTTGCGTGTTACAATAACTTCTGTAAGCTCATTGTGTTTGTTATTCTGTTATGTTGGCATGGAGAAAGGGAACTTAGTAAAGTGGTTTTCATGTATTTTTTTCTTCCCCTATGCTTTCTTTTAAACAGATGAGCTTTGATCCAAACCTGCTCCACAACAATGGACACAACGGGTACCCCAATGGTACTTCGGCAGCACTGCGTGAGACTGGGGTTATAGAAAAACTGCTGACCTCTTATGGATTCATTCAGTGTTCAGAACGGCAAGCTAGACTGTTCTTCCACTGTTCACAGTACAATGGCAACTTACAGGAGCTCAAAGTAGGAGGTAATTGGGCGACTTTCAGAGCTTCTTGACTGGGTGAAGACCAGTCTCTTTCACTTGCCGTAGAAAATCCTTTTATCTTGTGGCACGAAAAGATGCATGCTGCTGCTTCTGATGGGCTAAAGATACAATTGAATTAATAATCTACCACTCCTGATGAGATACCTTGACAGCATTTAAGCTTTGTACAGATTATGTTAGTGCAATTGCGGCCATTCTGTAAACGGTGTGGTGTTAGGTCAAACTTGTGTAACTGAGATGGAAGCAAGCGATTAGACTGTGGAAGAATATATCCCATGAGCTCTATTTCTTATTTTTTTAATTAGTTTGAAGATGGACAGTTGTTTTGCAGAATGGGGAGTCTGCTACTTCATAATTAACGTGGCAGCGAAGTTTCTAAACTGTTTAATGGCATACGTTGTGTGAACTTCAGTGTGAAGTCTGTTGTATAGTGAGCAGGGCCCGGGCGGGCAGGGTGCGGAATTGCTGAAGGGCAAGCCATTACAATAGAATAGTTCATTAGCAACAAGAGTGAATAAGCAGAATAACCAGAGAAATATTTGCAAATAGAATGTCCTTCCTTGGTAACAAAAGCATCTGAGTTTTACTTTGTTGTGTTTGTTGTGTACTTTGTTGTGTACTTTGTTACATGAATAATAACATGTAACCATTCAGTGATTTAAAAAAAAAAAACAAAACAAAACAAAAAAACTGCACAAAACAAACCGAACACAAAACTTTGTAATGTCATTACCGTGTTTGATTGTCTTGTAGACGACGTTGAGTTTGAAGTGTCTTCTGATCGCCGAACTGGAAAACCCATTGCTATTAAATTGGTGAAGATAAAGCCAGAAATATTACCTGAAGAACGAATAAACGGACAAGTTAGTGCCTGTTTTCTATAGATGCATAATTTGCACCCTTTACTCCAGTGTCGAAGGCTAGATTCATTTAGCATGCATATTAACTGCATACGATATTCAGTTACACTGGAAGATATTTTTGTTGTTCTGGTAAAAATTCAGAGGTTCAGTTTGAGCTCTTAGTTGGCTCCAAGCAGTTCTGACGGTCAACAGGTGCTCTGTAAGATTGAAACTCTGCAGCGTGGCATGCATCCCTGAGTGCATAGTAGAGGATACTGAGATTCTTGTTGTATTCAACAATGCTGCTCCTGAAATGACTAGCAATGGATTTTTTTTTTGACTGGTAGGTTGTGTGCGCTGTTCCTCACAATTTAGAGAGTAAATCTCCAGCTGCCCCGGGTCAGAGTCCAACAGGGAGTGTATGCTACGAACGTAATGGGGTAAAGCTTACGTATTTTACTTGAACTCTTCACTGATCCATCACTGTGGTCCATGAGCAAAAAAAACCTGACGCAATTTAATGTAGACTTTTGACATGGCTAAGAGCTGTAGTTCTTGGCCAAAAAAAAAAAGCATGCTTTGGTAATTACTACAAACGGAAATGTTAGCTTACTTGCTTTTATCTATGGAGAATTTTATATAGAACCAAATAGTTGTTTTTTCTCTTTTAAAACTTAATGAACTGGGTTACGTAATGTTCATGTGTCCCTATGTTGAACCTTCAGAGTTTAGAAACTGACATTTAAAGATGGCCATGTACAAACCTTTCAACTTAAGTTGCTTGTTACAGACTCATCAAAACAGCACAATGGAAAAAAGAATGCTTCTGCATGCCATGTTTGACCATTTTTTATTTTCTCTAGATTAATTTCTCTAATAGCAGATACTGCTATTAAACAAAATAATGTTAATATTTCTTTGTAACAACTATTCTGCAAATAGACTAATATTGGTCAATGTTAATTTATAGGAAGTATTTTACCTGACTTACACCCCCGAGGACGTTGAAGGAAATGTACAGCTGGAAACAGGAGATAAAATAAACTTTGTAATTGATACAAACAAACAGTAAGTTGGTATTGCTTTTCTGACTTCATACTTTGTGTTAGTAGTCAGGCAGCAGTTCATGCCTGTTTCAAGAACTGAAATGGCATTATGAGATACAGTCTTAATTTTTGCTCCAATTTTGAGTTGTTTCAGTTTGCTCTGTTTACTTTTTTTCCCCCCCTCCAGTACTGGTGCTGTAAGTGCTCGTAACATTATGCTATTAAAAAAGAAACAAGCCCGCTGTCAAGGAGTAGTCTGTGCCATGAAAGTAAGTGATGCTCTAGCTTTAAAGTTTCATTGGAAAATTAAATGCTATTCTGAAAAGTGGTGTTATAAATAATATATTCAGGGCATTAAGAGCTATTAACAGTTTGGAGCTGTGGATGTAAACTGGGTGAAATGATTTAAACAGCTAATCTTTGATACTAATACTCTCCTTAACAAAGGAAGCCCCATTTACTTCTGTTTGTATATTTCTAGTGGTAGTCTGTTAGCTGTGTGCACTTACAAGTCTGCTATACTGGTGTGTCATAGTTTTTCATTGTGTTTGATAGAACCTGTAAAATTTTGTCTTGGTGTGTCAAGAGAATAGGCAATTTATTAAATACTTTGTTCTGTTCTCAGGAAGCCTTTGGATTTATTGAGAGGGGTGATGTCGTGAAGGAGATATTCTTTCACTATAGTGAATTTAAAGGTGACCTAGAAGCCTTACAGCCTGGTGATGATGTGGAGTTTACAATCAAAGACAGAAATGTAAGACGAAATCCAGTAAAAACTGAAGACAAGATCCTAGGCCATAACTGGACAGCTGTCTGTTTACTCAAATTCACTTGTAAAAAAAAAAAGGGGGGGGGGGGAAGTTCATCAAAAAACGTCTGCTACCTTACTTCTTCTCCATGGGTATTTGACTGATTTTGTGCTTTTAGGGTAAAGAAGTTGCAACAGATGTTAGACTGCTGCCTCAAGGAACTGTCATTTTTGAAGATATCAGCATTGAACATTTTGAAGGAACTGTAACCAAAGTAATTCCGAAAGTACCCAGCAAAAACCAGGTGAATTTCAGTATTTACTTAAGTTTATTTGAAATGTTGTATTGATTGTACTGAATTCCAGTCAAACAATAAAATTGTTGCCCTTTCCCTGTAACAGTCTGCTGTATAAGCATGGTGACAGTGTGAAGGAATAAGCTTGTTCTTAACCTGTAACAACCATGAATAGCAGTCGCAATGTGCAATTTTTCTAAAGGTTATAAAAAGCAAGAATTAGGGTGGTGGTACATGGGGGAGTATGTGTTTTCTTTAATGTTTCAAATACTTGCTGTTGAATTTTGTGGGTTTAGGATGTATCTTTAAGGCAAAAGCATAGGGAAAAGGGGAGAAAATACTTGCTGGAGTAATCCTGGTCTATGGATTCCTGTGAGCATTAACAGTTAATGAGATTTTGAGGAAAACTTGGCTTTGAGGAAAGGATGTACATGAGCACTTCCCTTAAGGTTTTAGACGAGTCTGCATTGTTGTTTTGGGAAGGTTTGGTGCCAGATTTTTCGTGTGTTTTAGACACTTAAGAAAGACACTGCCTTTTAGAAGTGTTCCAAGTATGGTTATAAATTTAATTCTTGAAATAGAGTCTTAATTTCTTCGGCAATAAGTGCTTGGTGCTTAAAAAAACCCAACCACCCCACAATCAAACAACAAGAACAACAAAACCAAAAACCAAACAAAAACCCTGAACCACCGTCACCAAAAACTGCCTTGAATTTTGGCTATGGGCAGTAAATTACAAATTAGGAGTGATATAAATAAGGCATAGTGATCTGAGTCTAGCAGACATTTGGTGTCATCCATACTTGACAGCTATTTTGTCTGCAGTTATCGTGAGTCTTGTAGGTGAACTGACTTTTCCTATTGGGTTTTCTGTCTGCTAGAGCGATCCATTACCTGGCCGCATCAAAGTTGACTTTGTGATTCCTAAAGAACTTCCATTTGGAGACAAAGATACAAAATCCAAGGTGACCTTGCTGGAAAGCGACCACGTTCGATTCAATATTTCAACTGACAGACGTGACAAACTGGAACGAGCCACCAATATTGAGGTTCTCCCCAATACTTTCCAGTTTACTAATGAAACCAGGGAAATGGCAAGTATCTGTCTTAAAAATTTTAACTCTTGAGGGCAAATGAAAGTGAAACAAGGGGGGTTGTCTTAAACAATAACTTAATGCAGAAATCACTGATGTCTTCCATTCTCTTTTCCAAAACGCGGTCCTCAGATGTACACTTCAAATGAAATGCTTAAATGGTATAAAATTCAGAATTAGTGCTATGCATCTTGCCTTTAAAACAATAAAAAATTAACTATTGTGTAAATGAAGTCATATTAGAAAATCAGATCTTAATTGGCCCTCTTGGCTTGCATTGCTAGCAAGTACTGCAGTCTTGAACTATTAGTTTAAAAATACACATGCTTGAGTCTAAATAGATAACTACTCATGTTCCTTAGGAAAACTGGAAGAACCTAGGGCTACTCTGGTTCAGGTAGTGAAAAGTCTTAGGATTCACAGGAGGTACTGTGTGCAGCTCTTGGATTTCATGCTTTTTGGCCAGTCTCCCTGTCTGAGGGTCCAGCAGAAGGATAGTAGAGAGCTGTGTTCTGTCACATACAGAAAACTCTTTGTGGATTACAGGGACTAAGATGGATGTGCTAATCAGTATTAAAGAATACCTTTCATCCCTGTAATTTGGAATTTTGTTTTTTTTCCAACTAGACGGTAAGTTTGTCTTCCTTTTCAATTGGAGTCCAATTATAGTGCTATGACCTCAGTGTGCTGTGAATTAAGGACCCTTTGCTTTAAGCAAACCACTGAACTTTGACTTCAGCCTCTCAGTTCTTGGCATTCTACCCTGCAGACTCCTTGTATTCGTACTCTGGCTAGATACATTTGCCCTCCTGAATTGAGCTGTTATTGAGGTGACGAGTATTGGCTGTTTCTAGAAAGGTTAGCTGATTTTCCTGAGCTTGTGAAAACTATATAAGAGAAGAATGTTCCTAAAGGTGGAAAGTATCTTGGCATTGTCATTCAGATCCTATAAGCCTTCCCTGAGACCTGCTAAAGGCTCTGTAGTGACAGGGTCGAACTGGGTATGTTCGTGAGCTCAATACCTCTGGCACGATCTGGTACTAGTTCTTTCTAACTTGAGTAACGAACTCTTTCAGCAAGTTTAAGGAGGCTTTTTCTTAAAGAGCAGTTAAGAGTGAGAAATGGATTTGTCATTCAGCATTCCATTTCTAGTGGTTACCAGGAAGGCCACTAAAATATTACGTAACACGATTACCATAATATGCATCCATGGATGTCATGGTCTTAACAAACTCCTTTGTTAGAAAGCTTTTTAATTTCTTCATTTGTTTCTGGAAATCTGATGGGTTTTCTCCTCCCTTCTGTCACTGATTTTATTTCCTGTTTTTATAGGTTCTTGTATGTTTATTGTGTGTGTTTATGTATGTATCGTATACTTATATAGATGATGCATGTATTTGTAGAGTTACCCCCTTCAAGACTGTTCTCAGTGTAGGAGTAATGTCAGTTTCTTAAACTGTAGTCCTCTTGTTAATGGCTTAAATTAATCTTTTCCACTTCATAACGATTTAAGTAGAGAAACTAGGTAAGTACGACTTGTTTGCATTTCAGGTTGACCATTCGCAAGGAAACATATGGCGTAAGCCAAGAAGTGTTTTCATAGGATTCAGGCCTTGTGTTCAGACCATTACACACTCCACAGACAGATGTGGAGTACCTGCAGACAGATGTTGCATACTAGTAGTAAAACTGTAATTGTCCATTTGACTATTCTCAGGGTGTGATTGCAGCAATGAGAGATGGCTTTGGCTTCATTAAATGTGTGGACCGGGACGCTCGCATGTTCTTCCACTTCAGTGAAATTATGGATGGAAATCAGCTCCATATTTCTGATGAAGTAGAGTTCACTGTTGTTCCTGTAAGTGAGATTAATAGTTTTATGAAATCGTAGTTTTTAAAGGAAATATGTGCGATCTGTCTAAAATCTGATCCGTCTTCTTTTTCAGGATATGTTGTCTGCCCAAAGAAATCATGCTATAAGGATTAAAAAACTTCCAAAGGGCACGGTTTCTTTCCACACCCAATCAGATCACCGTTTTGTGGGCACTATAGACAAAGAAGCCACTCCAGCCAAAGCCACTAGCCCAAATAAAGGCAAAGAGAAGGTAATGATGCTCTTCTGCTTGTGAAGTATCTATTCTGTGTTCCCGGCTTTGGAGAGAGTGAGGCTACTTCCTTAGAATCTGTAATTCAACATTTTGAAGCACTGTTTATCCTGTATAAATGTGAGCTACATTGAATAGCTAAGAACAGCAGTCAGTGAAAACAAACCTGTGTGAAACAAGATAATAAAAGCATTGTTAATGATCACGTTGAGGATAATTTCCAAGAACTTGATGCGATGTTTCTTTCTACTTCCTACTACGTAGGATACAAGATAGAATTGGTTAAAATTAAATTTCTAGGGCTAGCAGAGAACCTCTGGTGTTTTGTTGTGGTGTTTTAATCATTGCCAGAATAACTAAACTTCCAATAAATACTTAACTGGAAATGGCGGTAATGCTTCCTTTCCTTTAAAAATACTGTCTAATATCATTTAAAGCCTCTTACTCAGAGTTGATTGCTTTGTTGTGTTTTTCACCAGTTACTGAGTAGTTACTGAAAAAACACTGTGGCTCAAATGAGCAGTACTCCTAATTGTATGTAGTAAACTTGTTTGCTTACAAACAAGACACCTGTTGCTGAATTCTAATGTCCTGTTTTTAGGAAGCTGAGGATGGAATAATTGTTTATGATGACTGTGGAGTAAAACTGACCATTCCTTACCAGGCCAAGGATGTGGAAGGATCTGCTAATCCCCAGATAGGAGATAAGGTAATATAACTTAAGTATACCATTAAGAAATATTTTTCTGCGCATTGTGAGACCTGAGCTGCTCTTTGCCTTGTTGCTGGGATTTGTTCTCCCTCTCGGAACAAATGAAGGACTAGGCATCTGCATAATGTCACCCATTTCTTTTCCTCTGTCCTAGGTTTGAGTGGCTTAATCTTCTCTCAGACTAGAAAAATATCCTAATATCTCGTGATACACATATGAAAAAAGTGTCTTAGTATGTAAATGATGCTTTTTAAATAAGGAATTTGTATCGTTAAGACAGTGGACTCTGGTTGTGAATAATCAAGAGGAATTTAACATGAAGACTTCGAGATTAACGTTCAAGAGGGAGAATGTACCCTTATGAGCAAATTAGCCAGAGAGACAATGGAAGCGGAGAAAGAGCTCGGAGATCTGGAAGAGCAGCCTAAAAGCTGTCAGTGTTCAGGAGCCATGCTAGGAAGGCACTGATTATTTTTTTCTAAAAATCTGAAAAGCTAGGTACATGTGCAGTGTGGGCTGCTGATAAGTGTAGTGAAAGGAGGTGAATCACATAAACAGAAAGGTTCTCATCTTTAATGGGTAAAAGAAGCTGAGTGCTAGAGGCTGGCTTGCCTTCCAGATGTCGCCAGTGTGATTGCTACTCTTTGGAGTGTTGTAAATGTCAATGACTGACGGGTACTTAGGGGAGAGTAGTGGCTAGAAAATTACTCTCCTGGAGAGCCTAGGTATTGATTAGAGCTACACACCTTTGAAAGGAGTTGTTTCAGGTCTGGTGTTTTTTGTTGATGGCAGTGGTCGTGGCTGGTTGGTTTGGTTTTTTTTCCTTTCTAGTATTGATGTGCTTCTCTTCAACAGGTTGAGTTCAGTGTTTGTGAAGTGAAGAGAACTGGTCTGCAAACAGCTGTTTCTGTCAGAATGCTAGGACGCAACTACAGCTCTAAGAGGCTTTTGGGATATGTGGCAGCCCTGAAAGATAACTTCGGTTTTATTGAAACAGCCAATCATGATAAGGAGATCTTTTTCCACTACAGGTGAATAGCAATTTTATTATTATTATTTGGTTTTGTGTGTGTGGAGGAGGTTTGTTTGGTTGGGGGGAGGAGGGAAGTTTGGTAGTGTTGACTGTTAAGCCCGTTTAGACTTCACACACACACATGTGTATATATAATATATGCTTAGGTGTCTCAAGTTCCATTTATTATCTCTGCTGGACTGGTTCAGGTTTTTCTGCTAGTCAGCAATTGTGGTGTTCTATGCCTCTGAATCCCAGGCCAAGAAACACAGTTGTACTGTATATTTGAAATGCTTCACTTTCTTAAATGAGGATTTCTTGACAATGTGAGGTACTGAGCTAGTTAAATGTTTTCTGATCAACTTACGTAAATGTTGAATGAGCATCACTGTTGTCATGTAACTAAAAGAAAACTGTACATAATTCCATTCCCGTAGTGAATACTGTGGTGATATTGATAACCTGGAACTTGGAGACACTGTTGAATACAGCTTGTCAAAAGGCAAAGGAAACAAAGTTAGTGCAGAAAAAGTGAACAAAACACATGCAGGTAAGACTGTACCTGGTACTTTCTGCTTACAAGGCTCTTGGCAGGTGCTGAGGGGTAAAGTTCATTAATAATCTATTTACAGTTGGAACTTAGACCAAGAGGATGATGCTTAATGTGATGGTCATTGATTTCCTGGAAGCCGTTGCCCGTGTTTCCAGAGAACAGACAAGTGCAGACCAACAGTCCTGTAGGCAGTAGCAACTCTTTGGGCCTTTACTGTGCTCTCTCCTCTTCAGTTGGAGGGTTATAAGAAGAGACCTAGCGGCAGAACTAGCCAAGCTAGTAATTGCACTAGTTGTGCAGTACCTCACAGAAGGAAAATTGCAGGAGGAATGCAGATGGGGGTATTAAGGACAAAAAATGCATATTTGATTATTGAATGATTAAAGTGAGCAGGGAATGGGAATGTAGTGGAAGAGAAGTAAAATACTTCGATTTGCTTTGCAAGTTCCATAGCGTCTAGTTTCATGAGAAACTAATATTTTTCTACTTCCACATTTGAACCGTCAGTGTGGTCTTCACTAGAAAAGCTATCGTTACTTATAGCTGTACTAAAGCTGTTCCAGTTTTACTGGGTGATAGAGTGCGCTGCCTTAGGTGTCTTGCAGTGCAAACTTTTGGCTCCTGGTCAATCTGAATCACTTTAATTATTTTTAAAATAAAGTATGACTAGAAACATCCTGGTTTTGCACTGTGTTTCTTTTCAGTGAATGGTATCACCGAAGAAGCTGATCCAACTGTTTACTCTGGTAAAGTAATTCGTCCTTTAAGGAGTGTAGATCCCACACAAACTGAATACCAGGGCATGATTGAAGTCATGGAGGATGGTAAGATTTGCTGCTTTTAAATTAGAAGAGTTCCTTTTACAAATGCACAAGAAGCTTAGAAGTTTAATAAACGGTGAACAGAGGTGTTGAGGATTATATTCACACTACAGACCATATTCATGCTACTAAGCTGACAGTAAAAGTGTAATTTCTAATATTGGAAACAAATTCTAAATGCCCTCGGAGAGAAAAGGATGCCTCTCCATTCTGCCCTTTACGTTTTCCTCCTCTAGGTGAGATGAAAGGAGAGTTCTATCCATTTGGAATCGTTGGAATGGCAAACAAAGGTGACTGTCTGCAAAAAGGAGAGACAGTGAAGTTTCAGCTCTGTGTTCTTGGTCAAAATGGGCAGACGATGGCTGTTAACATCACACCGTTCCGCAGAGCCACAGTGGAGTGTGTGAAAGATCAGGTGGGTGACTGCTGCTGTGAAGACAAGATGCACGTTAATAGGAAATAACTGCTTGACTTGGCACTACTGGACGGTTTTGCTGTGGTTGATTCTGAAGGACCTGGTTTTCAGATGTCCTAGAAATCCATCTAACTAGTTTCTGCTCAACAGGGCATTAAAAATGTGTTTAAAAAAAAAAAAAGAAACAAAACTGCGCATACTCTGCTTCTAGAAGAAGCTTCTTCACAGCATTAAGCAATTATTACAGTCCACCTGAAATGCAAGGGCTGATCATTGCCCTAGTTAGTTGCATCTCAGAATGTTTAGAAAATTAAGAGCTGTGAACACTTTATATTTGTTTTTACTGTGTAATTTTGAAGGTGGAGTCCTAAAAAAAGAACATACAGCAGTGCTCTTCTCAGTTTAATACAACTGCCAGGACTTTGGTGGTTTTCGGAGCTTGTTCTATAGACTTTGGGATTTAAATGTGACTTTACAAACCCAAGAAGAGTGCCTAGACTTCCAGAAGTATTGTTTCCAGGCAGAACGTTCTGTTCGGTGTACAAATTGCATTTCCTCTTCCATTAGGCACTTGAGAGTTTGTTTTTTTCCTAGAAGTAGTTAAGTTTCCTGTAAGTTGTTGCATCTGTTTGCATCAAGAGGAGAGCAATAACCTTGTGATGTGTTGATTTTCAGTTTGGTTTCATTAACTATGAAGTGGGTGACAGCAAAAAGCTCTTCTTCCATGTCAAAGAAGTTCAGGATGGTGTGGAGCTACAGGCTGGGGATGAAGTGGAGTTCTCCGTAATCCTGAACCAGCGCACAGGAAAATGCAGTGCCTGTAACGTGTGGCGTGTCTGGTGAGGATTTAGAATTAAAGTGATTTAATCTGGCGCGCTGTCTGCTTCATAGTAGTGGAGGGCGTGCTGCTTCTCAATTGAGCTAGCTGTTCCTAGAACGGGAGCGTTGAATTTCAGCTGGCTTCAGAGAGAGCCTCTCACCTGAGGGCTGCCAGGACTTGTAGGGTGTGCAGCAGCAGAACTCTCAGCTCTTCTTAATTACAGATAGCTTGTTCTTTTTTTTTAATCTGTTTTGAAGAAACTCCTCCCATAGCAGGAACTTGGATGCAGCCTTCTGAGTAGACATTAATTAATTAATTATAAGAAAACTGATGGTATTCCTATGTAGTTGCTGAACTCTCTGGACAGCATAATACATAGTGCTTCCACTTGTTCCCTGAAGAGCATCTTTCATTTTTAAATAGAACAACAACATCGTTAAGCACTGTTTTCTTTTTGGCATGTTATTTCTTAAGGGTGGCGGGTATTTTTTTTTTGCTTTTGAACTAATCATTTTGAAGAAAACTGCTCAATTTGGATTTTGCTTAAGCTTGAGATGCTATAGAAGTGCTAACATTTAGGTTTTTTTCTCCCAAAATTTATAGAATCGTCAGGGTTGGAAGGGACCTTAAAGACCATCTAGTTCCAGCCCCCCTGCCCTGGGCAGGGACACCTCCCACTAGATCAGGTTGCTCAGAGCCCCGTCCAGCCTGGCCTTAAAAACTTCCAGGGATGGGGCTTCCACCACCTCTCTGGGCAACCCACTCCCACTCCAGTGTCTCCCCACCCTCATGGTGAAGAGCTTCTTCCTAACGTCCAGTCTGAATGGACCCATCTCTAGTTTTAATCCATTCCCTCTAGTCCTACCATTACCCGACATCCTAAAATTCTGTTCTCATAGTCTTCAGAGCTGTTAATGCAATGCCATTATGTACTGGCAACTCGTAAGCCTTTTATTGTTCCCGTCAAAGGGAGCAGAAATGTAGGAAATACTAACTATGTGTGCATGAGAGTAAATGCAACGCCTCTGCTCTCTAAAGACTACCCTTTTGAGAATACTGTCTTGAGCTACTGCTATTTCAGACTCCTGTGTTTAAAGTAATGGTTTTGAGGCAGACGTACATGGTGTCACTGGAAAGTCTGCTTGCACATGAGACGGACTATGTTAATGGCCTAATGGGGAAAGAGAGTATAAATTAGGTAACTTACACCATCTCTGGGAAGTCATCGGTGCTCTGTGTGGTTGACTCTGTTACAGCGAAGGCGCTAAGGCTGTTGCTGCTCCACGTCCTGATAGACTTGTTAATCGTTTAAAGAGCATTAATATGGATGATGCCAATGCTCCTCGTCTCACAGTTCTTCGTCAGCCTAGGGGACCGGATAACTCAAAGGTACGTAAGAGAAAGGCTAGCTTGCAGAATAACCAGTTTGTTTTAACTTTGATAACATAATGCTGCTTCCTGTGTTGGCAGCCCAAACTGTTTGAAACGTGGTGTCTGCTTTCATTCTGTAGTGAACTAGTTACCCACTGTGTGAGATCAGGTTATTTTTGTGCAGCCAGGGCTGCTACACCCTGTGTCAATAACGTATGCTGTGGTTTCAGAAGAGCACACAGTATAGAAGCAAGCAGTTGCTTCTTGTGTTCTGGCACATAATGGCTATCTTGGTTTTTGTATTTTACTTTATAAACCTGCTCCTCTTCTCGGAGGTAGTAGGTGAAATCACTTTATCTAAACCTGGCTTTCACATAAGGCTCTGCCACAGCTTGATAAGCAGAAGGAGTAAAGTGTCTGGAATCTGTGAAGTATCCAGGACTATAAAGAGCAACCCGCAAAACCTCTGAGGGTCTCCGTTGTTTCTGAAGACGAATGTGGCTAACTAGAAATGTGCTGAAGCTGTGCTTGGTTGGAGCAGAACAGGTTTGCTTTAAAGCATGATGCTGGAGCTAAAGGTTTGTTTTGTTTTCCATGCAGGGATTTGGTGCAGAGAGAAAGATCCGTCAAGCTGGTGTTATAGACTGATCCACAAAACCCATACCTGATGTACGACTGCGTGGTGGGGGCTGGTGAAGGGTACTGAATATCTCCCTATTCATCCCTTCCTCCAAATTCTACAAAGCTATTACATCAGTTTTAACACCTTCTCATGTTATGTTTAAAATAAATTTATGAAACCATTTTAAAGTTATGCACAGTTGCATTCTGAAGAACTTAAGGTGGCGCCTTATAGTATCACATTTTAGAAGCTTGTTTTGAATGGTGCATTTAACGCAACTGGTAACTGCAAATCTACATTGCCTATGTGAGTAAACATTATAGACAGCTCTACCCGGGTAGACCTTATGGAATTCTGCACTACAATTATCTACGCTTTATCTTTGTTATTTTGGCTGAGGTGTTTCCATGCCTTAGTGCTCAGCTGCATTATGTCTTTCCTTCCAAGTGGAAGCGGAAGGCTCACTTCAGCTCTCTCTGCTCAAATTATGAGGACCATACGAGGGTGGAATAAGTTCAACATTATATAAAATCTGCATGAACATTCAGATAACTTAAGTTGATGGCCAAATGTTACAATGTTTTCATATTTCATTTAACTTGAGTCCTTTAGCCAGCAAAGTTGTTAGAGCTCAATGAAAGTCTCTTCCTGGGGTAGACTTATTTTTGTAGCGTTCTGAAACACATGCAGTGCAGAATTTCATAAGGCTGAGGTGTGCCATCAGTGTGGTAATTTAAATATATTTAAAACAATGCACAAATCTGCTGCTGCTTAGAACACTGCAGCTTCTAAACCCAGTTTCTTTTACTGATTTAAATTTAAAAAGAAAGAAGTTGTGCCTGAAGTGAATACATTTTTTTTCTTTTTTGCAGCCAGCACCCAGTGTACTGTAAAAGAATAAATACTTAGGCTTTCCATAGCTGTATTGAGACTTTCATCAAGGTGAAATAGTTGATGTCTGTGTGCTTTCTTTTCCCCCCCTCCCCCTGCCCCTCCCTCCATTCCCGGTCACACTTTATCAAGCAAGAAAACGGAATGATTGGTCTAAGTATTACTTTAACCAAAAAGATCAGGAGTTACTTTCTTTGAATAGAGGGCAGTACTGTGTTTTTTTTGGGGGGGTTTTTTCATGTTACCTCTATTCTCAATTTAGGGTTTTCTTCTCTGGGAGATGCATTATCTTTGTAAAACAAACATTGCTTTCTCCAATTTTTTTCTGTTAATGGCAAAGAATGGAAATAGAATAAAGTTTTACTGATTTTGAAAAAAGCCTCATTCCTGGCCCGTCTCTTGCTTCCGGGGGCGCAGCCCCTCGCCGCCGTCACGTGTCCGGAAGCGGCGGAGGCGCAGCCAGACTCTTCCGGCGGCGGGCGATGACGCGTTGCCGGGGCCGGAAGCCGGAAGCGCTGTGACGGGCGCGCGGCGGGAGCGGCGGGCGGGGGCTGCGCCGCGTCCGGCCGAGGCCGCGGGGCCATGACCGAGTACAAGCTGGTGGTGGTGGGCGCCGGCGGCGTCGGCAAGAGCGCGCTGACCATCCAGCTCATCCAGAACCACTTCGTGGACGAGTACGACCCCACCATCGAGGTGAGCGGGGCGGCGGGAGGCGCGGAGCCGCCCTGGGCGGCAGCTGCTGCCGGTTCGTTTGGCTTCAGCGGGCGGGCGCGGGGTGAGGAATCCTGGGAAGACTCTTCCAAGGGCTCCCCGCGTGTCCGCTCCTTGCGTCCCGCGGCAGAGCGCGGGCAGCCAACGGCGGGGACGGAGCGGAGCGGGACGGGTCACGGCCGAGCCGCCGGACTGTCCGTTCCAGTCACGGTGTTGCGGGGAGGGTATTTACGGTATGGTTTTTTCTGTCCAACAACTGAGGAACGCCCTACGAAGAACGTGGTTTTTCTTTTTTGCAAGAAAGGCCGAGGGGGCTTAGAGTAACATTTCAGATGCTGACAGTTTTAGATACTGGTGTGTTTTTGTTGCCCTGGGCTAGAAAAGCTCCTCTGAATCGTTATTTTTCCTTAATAATGCCTGAGGTGGAAAGAAGCAGTACAATGTTTTTCTCTAATCTAAAACTTGCTTGTGTGTTTTGCAGGATTCGTATAGAAAGCAGGTTGTTATCGATGGCGAGACATGCTTGTTAGACATTCTGGACACCGCGGGCCAGGAAGAGTACAGTGCTATGCGTGATCAGTACATGAGAACCGGGGAAGGATTCCTCTGTGTTTTTGCTATTAACAACAGTAAATCCTTTGCTGATATTAACCTTTACAGGTACGATCTAGGTCCTTACCACAGGGAGGGAAGGCTGGAAAAGGCATCAGACCCGTTTGTTGTTAGACCCAGTGAACATTGAATAACAGACAAATACTAAATCTCCCACTTCTTTCAGAAAGTTCTCAAGCTTATCTGCGTTCTGTGTCTATACATTATTAGTCAGTTGAGAGTGGGACAGTTATCTGGGTTGTTGTGTTAATCAAATGATATTTGGAGCATACAGAACGTGATCTCTAAGAAAATGGGTAAGAAGGCAAAAACACAACAGAGTGGAGTTACACATAGACTAGAAAATGGAGTGAACAAAGTTATTAGACCACAGACTGCTGCAGGTCAGAACCCCGAGATACTGCACAGCTTTAATATATATTTCTGTAGCATGCGGTTGTTTGAATACTGAATTAAACCAGCTTTTATATCTAGAAAATAGTTCCTAACTTTTTTTATTTTATTTGTCTTTTAAAAGAGAACAGATCAAGAGAGTGAAAGATTCAGATGATGTGCCAATGGTGCTAGTTGGGAATAAGTGTGATTTGCCCACAAGAACAGTAGACACAAAACAGGCTCAAGAATTAGCAAAAAGCTATGGAATTCCCTTCATAGAGACATCTGCTAAAACGAGACAGGTAAGATGTTTCTGTTCTTGGTCTGACTTCTTCCTGTGTGCTAAATGTACAGTGGTCTAACATTTTTACACGTGCTTTTTTTTTCTTACCTACAGGAGTAAGCGTGTTTTTAATCCATTTGCAATTTTTAGCTTTTTGTTTTCCCAGTCACCCTTAGCTTGAAAGAGTTACGTGTTTATCACTGGGCTAGGCCGGTACAGAGATCACTTTAGACTTGTATTGACCTTCCTTCAGTGGGTCGGGTTCGTAAGAAGAAGGGAGCTTCATCTGCTCTTGCTGAGAAGTGGTCAGGCTGTGCGGTTAGTCATCCCAGACCAGTTCGGTTTTCTTGGCTTCTTAGTGAAGGCCAATTATAAGATTATGTTTACAGAAGGAATTCCCCAGACTGGACTAACAGACTTCTTCAGAGAGTTGCTTTGAATACGTGGCTCTGTCCGGTCAGCCTGTCTTCTACCTACATCAGTGCGGGACGAAGCAGAAAAGGTGCAGTTATTAAGCAGTAGCCAAAGAATTGTAAAAGGGAGGTGATTAGTCAATAAACAACTTGTTTCCTGTCGGGGACCTCTCTACAGTTACAGTTTGCCTTGTTTCTTTTAATGGCCGTAACCCTGCGTGTTTGCCTCAGAGGAAGAGCTAAGAGTGTAAGTGGAGAGTCTTGGACATAAGTGCTAGTTTCTTCCTCTTAAGAACTGTGGGAAAAGTTGGCTATTACTCTTCCTGTAGAAGTATGTCTTTCAAATATGTTAAGGGATCCTGTGATGGAAAGAACAGTGATCTCAAAACCTTCAGGAAAGAAAATACTTTACCTGGATCGTTTGCATTCAGGGTGTGGAAGATGCTTTTTACACACTGGTGAGAGAGATCCGGCAGTACCGGATGAAAAAGCTCAACAGCAATGAAGATGGGAATCAAGGCTGTATGGGACTGTCTTGCGTTGTGATGTGATAAGGTGAGCTGTAATTTAAGTTTTTCATCGGCTCCTTGTTTGTATGTCTTTCCGTTGTCGATAAGCGTGTTTTAGAAATACTTGCTCCCATAGGTGGAGTTCTTCCCTATTATACAGCCCATCAATACCCAGAGATTTAGATCCTACAATTAATTGCTTCTCCAACGATTCTTTTTCCCTCTCGAAGTAGATAGCAAAGCTTAAGAAAAGGAAATTCTATTCACAGCAACCTTTTGGCTGTAGCCTGTGGATTTCCACTGAACTGATAATTGCGTGAATTTCTGTATCATTCTTGTCAGTGTCTCCTTCCTTTGGGAAACCATTTTGACTATTTGGAGAATGTGTAATTTCTCTCTTGTACCCAAGAAACACCTGAACTAGAAAGAGGACTGTGCACAATTCTGCAGTCACCATTTGCTGATAATTAATTGATTTCTGCGCAGCTTCTCTTGAGCTGTGTTCCTCTGGAATATGCACTTTTCAAAGATTAACCAAATAAAATAATGCCAGTAATTAAAATTATGAGTTCCCTAACTGAGTGAAATTCTTTTCAACAGTTACCTAAAATGTGTTGCTCATCATTGTAAAAACAGGTAGACCAGTTCAGGACTTTGTAGTACACCGTTGCACTGCACATCCATCACAGAGGTGGACAGCAGCTAATCAGAGATGCCTTTCTGTTCCAGATGCCAAGAATACATGGTTCAGATGTAGCTGCTGGACGAGTCTCGATGCTACTGTATTGCGTCTCATGCTGATGCCCTGCAGTATTTTGGTGCCAGTGACCAGAATCTTGGTACCAGTTAATTAGCACAAGGTCCTTTTCTGTGCTCCATCTGAAGAGAACATCTATGGCGTCTACCTCCTTGCTCAGCTAATGGAGCAGTTGCATCTCTTGATGTACTGGGTTTCTTTTCTCACTGTGTTATCTGGGTTTGTTAAAGAAGAAAACCAGTCACAAGAAAAGTGAACTTTAGAGACTAAATGCTGTGAAAAAGATGACACTTTACCTCTAGAGTAAAAACTAGAAGTGATGTTTGTCCCCTTTCTTTTGGATTCTGATTTGCAGTGCTGTCAGAGGAGTGGCACTAATCATTGCTTGGCAGGTAATGTCAGGAATGGTTTTGCCACCATGAATGCTCCTGTCACGTATCGGACTGGTATCTGCTCTCTGTGCACCCGTACAGCATATTTCCAACATCTCCTTTGTGCCAGCAGTACCACTTAACTGATCTTCGTTTTCGGTAATAAAAAGGAGATATCTTTCCTAACTTAAGTGCCTGTTTGCTAAGAAGATTTGAAGTTGTCCCCTGTTCCCTTGGGTTGAGAGAAACCCCAAGGACCAGAATTTCTTGGGAGCTCATGGTCTTCTGCAGGCAAGTCTTGCGTGGGTGATCTCTTTGCCTGACAGGATACTAAACCAGGAATTCGTGGTCTGGAAGATCCAGCAGGCACTTGCAAGACTCTGAACTGGCCGGGGAGGGGGGGGACATACTGTGTCTGTTTTTTACTTTCTTTGTAGGTGGAACTGTTTATATTGTTTTTCTGCAGCATTCACATCTCTTCCAAGTTGGACCAAATTAGCTGTTAATTTTTAACATTAACTGCCAACATTTATGGGCAGCTTCTCAATAGTTAATCTCGTAACTGGAGGTTAGTTAGTTTGGACAGCTGTTATTCATCTCTGTCTGTAACTTGCAAATTATTTTACTCTGAATTATTTTCTTACCACCAGACTGTAGACATAGTCTCTTCAAAATGTCTCTCTGTGAAATGTAGTTGGAGAGTCTCCTTGTAGGGAAGGAGTGTAGGATTTCAGGTTCGCTGTATTTGGTGCAGCGGGTGTCACGGACTTAGTGTGTCCAGACTGAGGGGGGAAGGCAATGAGCTGTAACAGAAAACTGAGCTAGTTCCTGATTGCCGCATCCTTGTAAAATGAGGAAGGAAGTGAGTTCAGTGATGACTATGCAGAAGGTGTGTGAAATACTGGTGGGAATCAGCCTCAAAGTACGAGAAAGTTGCTGCATAAGCTGTATGAGTTCTTCCTACAACAAAAGACGGTCACCTCCTGTAATTGGGACATACAAGCGTGGTCGCTGTTGCAAAATTTTCCAGTGTTCCTTGGAATAGCGTGTTCTTCCCTAGTTCTCGTGCTGCTGATACTGGATTCTGTTCTGTGTGGTCACAGCGTATCCTGCAGCAAAGCTGATGGGGTGGAAGAGCAAGGAGCCGTCAGCCAACAGAGGGAGTGTTCAGTCAGTCTGCCCAGCCGGTGTGAGCGGAGAAATTGCGAGAGGCTTAATTTCACTTTGTTGGTGTCAGATTCATGCATCTTATTTTGGAGTTCTCAATTTCAAATGGAAATTAGAAAACAGACTGAGAGAATGAATTGTTCCTTTTAATATTGCTTCCTTCACTACTTGCATTCTTCATTCTCTTCTTGGAATGAAGAGGATCAGTCAGCATCACATTTTCTTTATCCGTGATAATCATTATAAGTACTTTTTGCAATTTATTTTACCCTTAACTGTTGTGACATTGATTGGAATTAAAACCACAGCATTTTTACATAAAACCTCCAGCAACATACACAGTGGTGGGCAGCATTAAGGATTGCATGGGCTGTGACTGGAGTTGAGTTTGTGTGGAGGTGATCGCATGCCTGCAAGTTAAAGGTGTCAGAATTACCATCGCTGCCAGCAGTCCCATCTGTCATCAGCAAGCAGTGTTATTCTTTTATTGGGTGCAAGAAGAGAAGTTATGAATGCATTCTTTGAGCACTGTGGCGGGAGATGACTGTCCGCTTCTAAAAAGCAGACGCACTGTTGTCCCCTTAATAAAATTACATGTGGAAAATGGTAGCTTTTGGGATACACATCTGGTCACATAGACCCAGCATTTTGGAAAGACAGCAATGTGGCGTTTGCGGTATGTTTGAATGGTGAGATCTGGTCATCCAGGTTGATGTATGTTTTTTGATTATTTGGGAAACTTAGGAGTTTCCGTCCTGCAAAGTTCAGAGCACGACTGCCTGCGGCCATGGGAAGCCTTTTGCGGCTGGCGTTTGATGATTGTGTGCCCAAGTATGGAAAACTGTTTCTTTTGTACAGAGGCTGATTGTAATAATTCTTCACATTGCGCTACATGTTCTGGTTGTCATTAAAAACGTACTAGCTGTAACTCCAAAAGTTAGGAATTCTCTGAATTCTGTGGGAACTGGCAAATGCATCTACTTTCTTTCTCTTTGGTGTTCCCTTTCTCTTGGGCTAATACAAATCTTACGAGGGAAGAAGACCTTGTAAGGTCAGTATCCGTTTCACCTTTGGAACCTCACAGGAGGATGCACCAGCGTTTAGGGTGCTGCAGAGGTGACCCACACAGGTGTACTCCCGGCTGCATTATTTAAGGCTCAAATATAGGGAGTGATACAAAATCAGGGTGCTGTATGAGTCACGAAGCAGATGGTTGTAATGGTTTCCAGCTGTCTATGTAAGAGAACCCTGGTTTTGGTGGCAACAGACAGCTGTGGAAGGATAAAACCCCAAGAAGTTTTGCGAAAATTATTTAGAAGATAAGCATAGAAGTTTTTGCACAAGGCACAATCCCTGGAAAGGGGTTTTTGCAGATGTAGTCCAAATGTTGTTATTTAGAACTAACAGCACAAGATGGTGTTAGTGCCAAGCTAACTTTACTATCCTGACTGAGAAGGACAGGCATAAAGAACTTTGGGGTAAAATATTAAAAAAAGGGTAAAGCTAATGTTCAAAAATCACAAGTGCCAATAACTGAAGGAAACGTTTCTGTTATCGTGGACTGAGAACAGCTCTTTAACAAGATAGTGTAACTCTGTGGCTTGTTACTGTTAGTGTCCTCACTCCGTGGTCTTGCTCAAACAACAGCGCTCGAATTTTGTTCCTATTGTCACCAGTAGGACTTCGGGTAGTAGCCACGATGCCTAAACGATCATAACTTTCAGTACAGTTCAATGACTTAGAATTGGATTTCAAGCAGCTTCAGGCCCGTGGGGGGAAGAAGAGGAAATCTGCATTACGTTCTGATCCTGTACGTGATCCCCCTTTACTCCCCAAGCCTCCGGTGACTGTTTGTGCGTAACCTCCAGGGTGGTGGAGAACTGTTGGGATCTGGACTTCTTATCCAAGGGCTAATGTGTTGTTAATCTGTATAATTATTTGCTTTCAATAATGCATCTCTTTGGGTTTGAAGTAAATTATTTTGCTTCTTAAATAACTTTTTTAAAGAATAAACTTTGAATTCTTTGGTTGTTTCTTTTGTGGTAGTGGTCTGGGCACGGGATCCACAACTGGCTACAGAAAGCTTATCACGGTGCTGTCTGCTTTCTCTGTGGGGTTTAGATTCACTGCCCTCCCGTGTGATTGTTATCTGTAACAGGCTGTTACGAGAACCCATTTCACACCTTAAGGACTGACTTTTGCTGCCTACTGGAACAGAGGCTGATCTAAACAGCCCTAGAGAAATAAATCTGTGTAGGAAATTACTCGGGGCAATGTGGGGAGAGAAAAACTTGCTGAGGCTCTTCTTGGTGCAAGGTGCTGTTGGTCAAAGGCATGGCACATCAAGGAGTGACCTTGTGAGTTTCCACGTCCCCCCCTCTCTGTTAATACTTTTCTTCTTCAGGAACTGGAACCATTTTCTAGTGAAACGCCGCTACGCTTCTATTCGGGGAGCTGCCCCTGTCATACGGCTGCTCTGCTAGGTGAACTAGAGGAAGATCCTGCGAAATACCTTAAGCTGCCAAATTTCTGGCATGTTTGGCCTTTTCCCTTTGACTAGACATAGGTGGAATGAAGGCATCTCAGAGATAGAAGTGTGGGGTTTTAGAGCCACTCTGGAACCTCTGGGTGTGAATCACTGGCTCTCCAGCCGTAACTGGGCGGGAAGAGGGCTTGTTTGTATTTAGTACTTGAGTTTAAAGAGGCTTTAGGTGGATCTAACTTTAGCACAGCATACCCAAGCTTTACTCGTATTTCTATCGTGAACCCAATGATGATTTAAAAAGCTAGAGGATCAAGAGACATCTTGAGGAAGATGACTTCTGTACCCTAAAGGTTATTTTTGGTTTCAGATGTGAGTCCCAAGATCTTGATATATCCAGAAAGGTTAGGGGCAGGTACAGTCCCTGTGGGCAGGCAAAAAAAGCAGGAGCCAGTTTTTATTGACCTTAAGTGAGAGAGTTAAATAATTATGTGGTGTGGGGGCTCACAAACCGGGGAATGAGTAAGAACAAGAATAATTCAGGAACTGAGGACTGCCGCCAGCATGAGAGAGGTGACCGGCTATTCGAGATCAAGCCTGACAGCATCCCAGCTTTGCCCTGTTGGCTGCACCTCTGTGTGTCCAGGGAGGAAATACATTTTTTATTCTTGGGGAACATTGGGAAGTGGGGCTAAAACCCTGAATTCTGGAGAATTTCTTAATTGTAACACAGCATGTTTTGAAGTTGTACACATCAAACAGTGATCTTTCAGAGAGAGTTTCTGGATGCTCTGGAAACTGTCTCAGCTGCAAATGCTGCACCGGGTCCCAGCTCCTCAGACTTCACCGACTAGTTGTGCCACAGGCTTCCCGTGCACCTATGGACAAAATCTGTGTCTCATTATTTCTAGCGCTGTATCTTATGCAAGTAACTCTTTCACTTATTCCAGCCGCCTTCTGGGACAAGGCCTTTTCATAGCTGTTCCTAAAAACACAGCACAGGAAGCCTTTATGTGTACGTATAATTCCAAACAACGTTGTCTTTTCCAGGGGTGCCAGTTTTTATGTTCCTTTCAACGTTATGACCAAAGTCACCTTTTAAATAAGCAGCAAGACTGTGCTGACTACAGCCTGAACGCTTTGCTTGACTTGTCCTGGTTTCAGTGGAGTGTTTCAACTCCATCAAGAAGTGACGTATAAACAACAGGAAAAGACTCTGTTTCAAATCAAAACTATTGTATCCTCCTGACCTGTTTAGGTTTACCGCTTCCCACCAGGAAGCTGAGTCAGAAGCTCAGAGTTACCTTGACAACATGGAAGGCACTACAAATTCTGGCCATTTTCTTTAGGCAGGAGCTGCTTTCCAACTTCATGTGAGAGATCCGAAGAAGGTTTGAGGAGACTCTAAAGGACTGGGTACAGCCCTCCATGCCTGTATGCTGGAAAGAATCTACTTAAAACAAGCCCAGAGGTGCTTCCCAAACCGATACCCTGCTCTGCCAGATCCACGCCACTGCGTGTAGCTTAAGGGAGGAGTTTCTTGCCACACCTTGGATTGTAGTAAGTGCTGGTCTGTGTAAGATAGGCCTTGGTTATGGCTCACCACATAGAGAACTGAATATCACCTTACTATTATGATAGAAATTTTTATAAAGGCAGTTCCTGAAAAGCTCAGGAACAAAATCTAGCTCCTTGCACATTAAGTTTGTTTGATTCAGCTGGGAGGTGCGAGGACATCTGCGCAACGCTTCTTGCTAAAATCCAGCCTTTCAAGTAGATCCCTCTCTCACGAAAAATCTTCTCTGAATAGCACGTCAGTTGGTGAGAGCACATCGTTTGTACCTATCCACAGCTCCTCTTCTGATGAAAACATCAGCCCTGTGCCTTAGGGATTTCCTTTAAACCGTTGGTTCAGCACAGAAGGCAGCAGTTCTAGTCCCTCTTAGAAGACTGGCTTCCACAGGTCCACTTCAGAGCGGTGCAGCTGCGCGGGGAAGCAGCAATCTGGCCAGACAACAGGTGAAATGCTACTAAGTGTAAAATGAAAGCCTGACTGAAAAAAAAAAACAGTTAAATTTGAGCCCTGGTTTCACCTGTTTCAGTGCAAGTGTTGTGGTTGCACTTTAAATAGTCTTATGGTTGACCTCCGCTCTCCTTTTAGAGTGGGAGAGTCTAATTACAGGGAAGGGAAAGGAGTAAAATTAGTGTTAGGCTGTTGTGCAGTCAGTTAGCTACTTGTGCTCTGTTGCTGTAGGGTGTTGCTTGACGCTCTGCAAACTTGCCGGAAAGATGTCACGGATGAGGATTCCAGGTAGGTCTGAAAGCAATTGGTGAGACAAAGAGCCACAGGGCAGGTTTGTCAGCCCGCAGCCTCTGAGATTTTGATGGTGTGGTGTCTTTGCGGTCCAGGGGACATTGCTGTGGGCTTTGAGCATTCTTCTTCCTGCTTGGAGACGTTTTTGGATGGTGCAGCAAAGAAATAGCATTATTGTTTAAATCTTGCTGTGCTTGTACTGAGGAAAAATATTGTCCCTCCTGCGATATAATGTAATGTGTCCTGTAATGATATCATTAAGTCACTTGTGGAAGGGGTCAGAGGGATTTCAGGAGTCTCAGATGGGGGGTGCTGCGGGCCCCGGGGGACGGGGAGCAGAGGCTGGGCAGCGGGAGCAGGGCCAGCCAGGCTTTGCGGAACAGCACAGAGGGACGTGTGATGCCATTGCAGAGCCCTGCAGAATATTGGCACAAACAGTTCTGATAAGAGCATGTTTAGAATTGCAGTGCTGCGTGGTGTGACAGTCACTGTCCCATGTGAGTATTAAAGCCTGGCCCTGCAACATCAGTGGGAGTTTGTTGACCTTCATGAGTGTAATTTTCATCCACTAAAGAGATGAAAGGTCAGACTAGGCATTTCTAGGATGCTTAGTTTGCAAATGAGTATGTGGAGTTCAAATGCCAGGAGAGTCTGTTCTGCAGGCTGGACTGTGGGAAGTCAGCAGCTGGTGACTTGTGACGCCAGAGCTACAGACTGAATTTTCTGGGTCAGATGGAAAGGGCATGAGTTGCACCCCCAAAATGTTGATGCCATGCTGTATGACCAGGAGTGCAGGTCTGTGGAACTGCACTGTCTCAGCTGTCTGACCCTGTTAGTGAGTAAGTGGAGATGTGACCGTAGGCGGCAGGAGGATGAAACTCAGCATCTTTGAAATGACCATCCATCCTGATCTTCACAAAGGATGGCAAGTCACGGACAAAAAATAGCAAAGCAGCCCTGGTGCTCCGAGTCACTAAAATGTTTGCTTTCTTGTTCAGGCAGAATGCTGTTCTGCCCTCATGAGTTGTTCCTGTGCTCTTTTGCATCCCTGTGCCTGGACACGGGTGTAGGGAGAGACCTTCGAAGACAACTCAGTCTCATTAGATGACTAAGTATCTGTTAGTTGCCTGTAGTGTTGACTGAGGTGATCTAGGTTCTAGAAAATGCCGTTCCCCTTGGACTGCTGAAGGCAGCCTCAGGTTGGATGGCGTCTGCGATGTGGTTCATTTTTATGTGCACACCACCGAGGCTGTATCCTGGAACAGTCGGCACTGCACTTACATCCTGATATTGTACAAAGTGACAAGTACTGTTCATTCTTTTGTAAGGGGAAGGCTTTGGCTAAACTTGTACTTTATTAATCCCTTTTTAATCACTAACGTGATTATGAGGCAGTAAGGCTTAGATTTTGAAGGGCTGATCACATCTGGTTTTACTTTGTTTCTGTTTTATCTCAAACAGCAGAAGACAAAGGTGAGTATTGCTAAACTTTTTATATGCTCTGCTGTGGTACTGCCTAGACATGATCACTGGAAACAAACAGCAGTTACATGATCATGGTGATCTTTCAGCAGTTTGAGAAGATGCTATTTCTCAACAGTGCCAGCTGTGCCCCTCACTGTTTCATGGAATGGTTCCAGCTTTTTGGTGCTTTGATATATGAGGCTGCTATTTGTTAAATATTGTCCTAGCATGCCTGAGCTCCTGCTTAAGAGATAAACTTCTAGTGTAGTTCTTTCCTCCATGGCAGGAAGTGAAACATTTTGCAATTTCCCTTGCACCTATTCGCACCTTTGTTGGTTTTTTGGGCTTGTTTTTTTTCTTTTTTTTTTTTTTTTTTTTAAAAAAACAGAGATCCAGCCTAAATTAACTTCTTTTGAATGCATCCTGCTCCTAGTGGATTTGATCCATGAGGGGACAGATCCAACGCTTCATCTCCTTTATTCAGGTTGAAGTCCACAGCATGATGCCTCTGCCCTCTTCTTCCTAATTCATGTTTGCTGAGGCCTTATGTGTCAGCAGAAAACATTTCTTGCTGAGACACCCGTCATCGCGGAGTCCCTAACAGTGGGCAATAATAGGATACTGCAAAAAACATGCTTTTTTTCTTCTAAGAAACATGTTGGTGCCCAGTGATGATACAGCACCTTTACAACAGCAACTTTTGTTACTGAAATCCTGTTTCTGTGACATTGCACTGCTAAGAAATGGACCTAGTGCCAGAATTTTCCCATGTGTTCGTAGCTCAGCACAAGCCCCTTTGCCTTACCACGTAACAGCAGGGAAAGGAAGCCCCTGTGTTATCTCCTCCCCCCACCGCCCCATCCCACAGCTAGGACCTCAGACTACAAATTCAGGGCTACAGGGATAAACTGTTTTGATCCCCCCAGCGCCCTTTGTGGAAAAAAAAAGTCTAGGTTTATTACTGAAAATCTCTTGTAGGTCTGGCACACTTCTGCCATGCACGTCACTCCTTTCTGACTTGGTCCTCATCTGCTGACCATGTCCTGTCTGACATGTCGATGGTGTGGTTGATCTTTCAGCGTCGATCCTCACTACGCTTCACGCTGAGCTGCTGACCGCTGGCAAAGCCTGCTCGATTAGTGTCCATATGTGCTATGCAAAGGTGCGCTTTTGGGAGATGTTGCCAGAACAGCCCTTGGGTTCTTGTTTTATAGTATCTTATTGGCAGTGGAAAGGCTTTTAATCTTCTTTCTCCTACTTCATAAAGCTCCAGCCAACCTTGTGTCAATGGCGACTTTCATAGGGCTGTATTAGCTGGCACCTTTGAGCATGCTGCACGTGATGGGCACACGATGCTTCCCTGGCTGGGCGCTCTTCAGCTGCACTGTGATGGTGGGAACTGGCTGCTTGGGCTGTCAGCACTCTCCGTCTGTACCTCTGTCTTCGTCCTTTCTGGATGCCTTGTGGAGCAAGTGGGTCCTGGGCTTCCTAGAGCTGTAAGGGCTCTGCCAAGCTTCTCCTCTTCCTCCCAGTGCATGCTCTCATAAGTGCCCTTCCCAAGACCTTGCTTCTTTCTGGGTCTTTTTGCGCTGCTCTTGGACTCGGGGGTGTATTTGCCTTTTCTGCGGTGCTGGGAGTGTCTAGGTATGTGTCCAGCCCACTATGTGTGGCCCAGGCTCTGTAAGCTCTTTGTTCAGTCTTCCAGGCAGTGTGGAGGTGTAAGTAAGGACATGACAGCTAAGGGCCACCTGTCTGGGTGGTGGCTGGGGACCAGATGCCTGTGTGACGCACACTCTGCTCCTTCTCCTTGCAGAGATGGATGAGGCAATGCGCTCCTTCGCAGAGAAGGTCTTTGCCTCTGAGGTGAAAGATGAGGAGATCAGGCAAGAGATCTCTCCTTTTGATGTGGAAGACATCTGCCCCATCTCACGCCAGGAAATGAGAGAGCACATGATACTTCAGCAGAGCTCTACAGAAAAGCGGTGAGCAACGACCAGGGCAGTTGGGGAAAGGAGAGGAGCATTGCCTGCAGATCCCCAGCCAGAGCTGTAAGAAAGCATAAATCGAGGCCAGTGAAAACAGCTCACCACACCCATGGGATAAATCCTTGGTAATCCTGAGGCATGTCTCAGGTTGCAGGGTTTCCTCTCCAACTGTTCCTGCTGTTGGGCAGAAAGACACCTCTGGCCTGTTCCCTGGGTGTCAGCACAGCCATGGCCACAGAGCTGTTGGAGAGCGAGACCTGGAAACCTTTATCTGGAAAGGTGCGACTGCCAAAACCATGCTTGAAAGTCTGTAGCTACTTTGTGTGCTGTGGCCTCTACCTTTGGCAGTGTGTTTAAGGTGCTCAGAAAGCACCACTGAGATGATTCATGTTGTCCACAGCTGGAACATGGTGTGGTAAGTGCCCCTGACCCTGCGCGTGGCCACAGAGTTGGGGCTGTTTGCCTGAGGCTTTCCTCCCTGGCAGGAAGAAGCACCTGTTCCGCATGAAGACAATTGCACTGGCGGTCCCTGTGGCTCAGAGGTCTATAACCAGACTGTCTACTATTGATGAGGTCATCTCTGCCTCCCCCCTGTACCAGACTGTGCCTGACTTCCAGCGGGTACAGATCACAGGGGATTATGCCTCTGGGGTAGGTACTTGCATGGCGATGCCCTTCCCCATGCTACACCTCATCTGGTCCCTTCATGTCCCTCAGTAGTGCCCAGTGTCACAGGAGTCTGTACCAGGTGCAGTGAGGACAGTCTGTGTCTTCCAGCTCAGTCTGTGTCTCCTGTGCCACCTGACGGGGCCCTGCTGCGTCCCTGGAAGATCCGGAGATGAATTGCTTACCAGGAGTCTGTGGGGTGCTGCAGGCTTCCTGTGAGATTCTCCGGGCAGAGGGGAGGGCAAGGCAGGGTAGGTGATGCTCATTCTGTCGCAGCCTGCTCCTGCTCGCACACAGCTGTATCGGTCTGAGATCTGTGCACGCCACAGAATGCCAGGATGGTGGAGGCTGGCAGGGACCTCTGGAGGTCATCTGCTCAGGCAGAGTCACCTGGAGCCAGCTGACCAGGACTGCTATCACGTCCTGTGCTAATTCTTCCTCTCCTCCTCCACAGCCTCCTAGTACATTTGTGCTGCTTCTGAGATACTGCTGGCAGGTCACTCCCTCCTGGCCCGGCTGGAGCAGGTTGCTCAGCTTGGAGTTGAAGAGCAGAGGAGCAATTAGGGGAAGCTGAAAACCCCTCCATGCACAGGCACATTCCTTCTGCCATGACTGTAGCTAGCTGAAAGTGCTACATGGTATTCTCCCATCCTGCTCCAGTCTGACATCTCTTGACTGCCCAAAACACTTGTCTGTGCAGTAAATCAAAAATTCTTGACACATCGGGTCACTGTACGTTATTGGTCCTGCTTCAGTTTCAGCCTTGGGTCCAAAAATAGCTTTTAGTGTTTTGCCCAGGCCTGGCTTCCATTTCAGTGCCATCAACAGTTTGCAGTGAGGAATGTAAGAGGGGATGACAGCTGGAATCCATTGGTCCTGGCATGAGGAACATCCCTTTGCCATGTCTAGGACTTTGCCTGTCATCCCTTCTTTGTCCTGCCCAGGCAGAGCAGTGTGAGGGAGGGGATGATAAGGTATGTATCTCGCTGTGAACAAAATTGTCCTCTTCACATCTTGGTGCACCAGGGTATCTCTCAGGCAGCTGGGTTCCAGTTGTGTGGTTGCGTTCAGCAACACCCTTCTTGCAGGTGACAGTTGAAGACTTTGAAGTTGTCTGCAAAGGCCTGTACCGTGCCCTGTGCATCCGGGAGAAGTACATGCAGCAGTCTGTGCAGAGGTTCCCCAGGACCCCATCTCAGTACCTGCGTGCTATCGAAGGCGAGGTCTGGAGGGCGAGCGACACCAGCCCAGGTACATCTAGGCACCTGGAGGGTTTTCCTCTCTGGCTCCAGCATGGGCTGGGCACGCGTCAGAAAAGGGCTGCGGAAGTGCTCCTAGGGGAGTCGCTTGCCCAGGCCTCCTCTGGAGGCTGTCCCTGCCCTCTGCCTGGGGTGGAGGAGCACGGCAGCCTTGTGGGGGTTTTGGCTGGCAGCTTGTGCCTCATGGTATTCTCCTTTTGGTGCAGTGTTCACCCCGCCAGTGAAGGATGGAGAGGATCCCTTTGAAACTGGAAATTTCCCTGAGGACCTGGGATACCACGTCCAGATGAAGGACGGGGTAGTTTACATCTATGGAGACAAGGCAGCGCTTGAAAGAAATGAGCCAAAGGACCTGCCCTACCCCAGCCTCGAGCACTTTGTTGATGACATGAACTTCCTCTTGGCCCTGATTGCACAGGGCCCTGTGTAAGTGCACAACCCAGTGCTGCTGGGTGCAGCTGACAGGTCCTGCCTCAGCAGGCAGAGGGAGGGCAGGGCAGAGCCAGGGTTGTCCCCCACTCTTCCTGGGAGGAGGGAGGAACCCGCTGATTCTATACCTGCAGCCTGCAGGCTACCCAAGTGTCCTCGTCAGCCATCTTGATTGGGATCTTAAGCAAAGTCAGGATTCAGGGGTTGGAGACGTGCCCTGCAGGGATGCTTACACCTGGACAGGCCTTCCTTCAAAGCTCTGTGATAGAGCCAGGAGAAGCACCTTAGGGACGCGGGCCAGGCCAGCATGAGCTCCTCCACCTTGGGTGAAAGCTGCATCCCAGTGTTTGATGGGCCATGCCCCTGTGTCGAGGGGTACGGAGCCCAGCCACTGTTCTACCCTTTACTTTCACTAGTAAGACCTACACTCATCGGCGCCTGAAGTTCCTCTCATCCAAGTTCCAGGTGCATGAAATGCTGAATGAGATGGAGGAGATGAAAGAGCTGAAGAACAACCCCCATCGGGACTTCTACAACTGCCGGAAGGTAAATGGCAAGGCTTATGGCCCTAGTGACTCTTGAAGACAAGCTGTCTTGGTGCCTTCCCCTCCCTGAGAACTGGATATTAGAGTCAAGGTCTGTGGCACCTACATTGTTCCTGCAAATGGGATGGTGCTGACTGGGCTGCTCTTGGCCTAGGCCTGTTGTGTTCGTCTGCTGGGCTGAGCTGTGCTCCCCACACAACCTGGGCTCACTGAAGGGGTTTGTGGATGGTACCTGAGCATCCCAACTTGAAGCTAGATAGCTTTCCCTCTGGTTTCTCAGGTGGACACACACATCCATGCTGCAGCCTGCATGAACCAGAAGCATCTTCTGCGGTTCATCAAGCAATCATACTGTGTGGATGCTGACCGTGTAGTTTATGATGCCAAGGGCAAACAGCTCACCCTAAAACAGCTTTTCCAGCAGCTCAATCTGCACCCCTACGACCTGACAGTGGATTCCCTGGATGTCCATGCTGTAAGTGGTAGGGCATTTAGTGTAAGACGACTCTTGGGTCACTCTCGTCCATCCCTGTAGGAATGGCTTTTCCCCTCCCTTTGTACCCATGACGTGGGCACATTAGTGTTTGTGGGAGGATGTAGCAGCTCCTTCCTGGCTTTCGCATTTTGGGTTGTTTGGATCCGTCCCTGCTCAGCTGCTATGCTTGGACCCAGTGTGTGTGTAGTACTTGCCCCTGATCCTCCCTACTCCAGGGGCGGCAGACATTTCAGCGCTTTGACAAGTTCAATGACAAGTACAACCCTGTGGGTGCAAGTGAGCTGCGTGACCTTTATCTGAAGACGGAGAATGCTATCAACGGCGAGTACTTTGCTACCATCATCAAGGTGAGAATACAGGGGAGGAGAGAGCAGCCAAGCTGGGATGCTGCTGTGCCCAGGGGCTGGAGGGTCCCCATGCAACTCTCTGTTCTGGTTTGCAGGAGGTTGGCTCTGATCTGGAGGATGCCAAGTACCAGCATGCGGAGCCTCGCCTCTCAATCTATGGGCGATCAGCTGAGGAGTGGCCCAAGCTAGCCAGCTGGTTCAACAATCATCGGGTCTATTCTCCCAACATGAAGTGGATGATCCAAGTACCCAGGATTTAGTATGTGCCGTGGGTCTGAGGCAGCACTGTGCCTTACAGTGCCTTACTATACCTCATTTTTTATCCTGAAGGGATTCTGGGGACAGTGGGCTGTGTTGTTCCTCTGCTAGCAGCTAATCCCTGTCTCTGTCCACAGTGATGTGTTCAGGTCTAAGAATTTCCTCCCACACTTTGAGAAGATGCTGGAAAATATCTTTGTTCCTGTGTTTGAGGCAACTATCAATCCTCAAGCCCACAAAGAGCTGAGTGTCTTTCTACGTCACGTGAGTGTCACCTGATGACATCGTCAGGGTGTGGTGAGCACTCACATTCCCATTTGTGCACAAGAAATCGGATACTGGCCCTGACATGGAAAATGCCATCAGTGGGCTTGTGGCCCTGCTGCCGCATTTGGGAAAGGGGGTGTGGATGCAGAAGTGCTGGTGGGGGGGGCAGACTCTGAGCTGGCTGCTGTGGGGCTGTGAGAAATGCTGCCCACTCACCTCCTGCAGAGGTGTTTGGTGTGAGCTCTGTTTCTAGCCCTTGACAGAGCTTGGGGGTTTGTGAGAAGCAAAGTCTGCGGCCTTGCCCTGGCTCTGCTCTTGAGTGGGGAAGGGGGACGGGCTACAGCTGGGCTATGGCAAGCTGCAGTGGGGCAGGATGAGCGAACCTACCTTGGCATGACAAGGTGCGGAGCTTTGAGATGTGGCTTTTTTGTTACCTCACCAAGCAGATCACTGGCTTCGACAGCGTGGATGATGAATCCAAGCATAGTGGACACATGTTCTGCACTAAAAGCCCAAAGCCAAAGGAGTGGACTTCGGAGAAGAACCCATCCTACACCTACTATCTATACTATATGTATGCCAACATCCTGGTGCTCAACAACCTACGCAGGTGAGGGCCAGGATCTGCTAAGGGACCTACGATGGGCTGGCAGAAGTGGGACTGCCTCATGAGTTGTCTCAGCTCTTTGATTGTTGGTGTGGAAGAAGTGGGGCCCTTCTTGCTCTTCCACCAGCGTAGTTCGGAGCTTCATGTCCTAGAGCAATCCAAACACTCCCCGGTAGGAAGTGTGATGGACTGAGGTGAAAACTTTGGGATTACAGAGATACATCTATTGTGTGCGTAGAGTAGAAAAGAGAACAAATAACATGCTCCTAGGTCGAGCTGGATTCTTGGGAACCACTGGTAGGGGGAGCGCTGGACCTGATGTCAGGGAATCTTGCATCATATGCCACCTAACCTTGCTGCCTGCCTTCTCTGAGTCCTTCTTCCATGTGCCCAGGCAGCGTGGTATGAACACGTTCCTCTTCCGTCCACACTGTGGGGAAGCCGGGGCCCTCACACATCTGCTTACAGCCTTCATGACAGCAGATAATATCTCCCACGGTCTCAACCTCAAGAAGGTAAGTGGGATAGTCTGCCACAGAGCAGCGCAGGCATGGCAGAGGAGGAGAACATGTTCACAGCTGGCCTTCACTGTAGCTGCCAGTTAACTGTGCCTCTGTGTTAGACTGACACAGCCTGGCTCCAGGCAGAGGTTACGGGATTCTCTGGGTTTCACTGGGTGTGTTTGGGGATGTAGCTGAGAAATGTATTCAGATTTCAGGGGTTCAGCCTCACAGATCTATCATTATATACGTGTGTTACCATTGGAGCCAGCTGAGTTCCGAAGTCAGTCGGGTTCGAACTCACTTGGCCTCATGTGGGCCCTGGAGGATTGGAGTTTGCCTGTCTCTTTTCTAGCACACATGAGCTCTGTGCACCGCATTTCCTGGCTGGGGCACTGGGCTGATCTGAGGATTGACCCTGGAGAGGTAGAAGGTGCAGCAACGTTATCCCTAACCTGGCAACTCTGCTCACCTTTGCAGAGCCCAGTGTTGCAGTACCTGTACTTCCTTGCCCAGATTCCCATTGCTATGTCCCCACTCAGCAACAACAGCCTTTTCCTGGAGTATGCAAAGAATCCATTGCCTGATTTCCACCAGAAGGGCCTCATGGTGTCCCTTTCTACAGATGACCCCATGCAGTTCCATTACACCAAGGTACAGTGTGAGCTGATCACCTCCTGTCTGGGCACTGGGGCTGGGACTGCATGGGCCTTGGTTTTTAGGGAAGCCATCAGCCTTTGCAGAGGGTCTGTCACGCTGGGCCATCTCTGGACAGCCCTTGCATCAGCGTGGGCTGTGCCAGCAGAGGCTGCTGGCCTCTAACACAGCCTGTGGCTGCAGGAGCCCCTGATGGAGGAGTACGCCATTGCTGCCCAAGTCTTCAAGCTCAGCACCTGTGACATGTGTGAAATTGCCAGAAACAGCGTCCTGCAGTGTGGCCTGTCCCACGAGGTAAGTGCCTGCCGGGGAGGGCGGGCTCGGCCCTGCCCACAGGGGTCCCTGCCCGGGGCCAGGCCGGCAGCTCCGTGGGCTCAGCCCTCGGGGGACCCCGTCAGCAGCCAGCGTTTCCCTCGGGTGCTGCCAGCAGGGCCCTGACGTCCGCACCGCTGTCCTCGTCTCTGGCAGGAGAAAGCCAAGTTCCTGGGGGAAAACTACCAGGAAGAGGGGCCCCAGGGCAACGACATCCGGAAGACAAACGTGGCCCAGATCCGCATGGCCTACCGCTACGAGACCTGGTGCTACGAGCTCAACCTCATCGCCGAGGGGCTGAAAGCCGAATAGGAGCGCGGGCGGACTCGGGGGCGGCGGTGCCGGGGGCGGGCGGGCGGCGCGCGCGGGTGCCCGCAGTAAAGGCCGGTCCCTCAGCAGCTGCCTGCGCCCTGCGCCGGGGGGCGGGGCCGGGCGAGTGGCGGCCGCGCGAGCCAATGGGCGGGGGCCGGCGCGCGCCGGGAGCGTCCTGCGGGAGCGGCGCCGGCGGTGAGACGGGGCGGGGGGCGCGACGGGACGGGGCCGCTCCTGCCCCGCCGGGCCCGGGGCCTCGGGCGGGCGCTCGGCCGGGGGGTGAGGACTTCGCGCGGGGTGGTCGCGGCCGGGCTCAGGGCCGCTGGACGGACGCGGCGGAGGCGGTCGGGCCCGGGTGCTGCACGGTCCGGTCGCTGCCGGTGCCGGCCCCAGCGGGGGCCTGGGGCTGCGGTGGGGCGGTGAGGGGTAGGTGAGGCGGCGTGTGCCGCTCCTGAGCGGGGAGGCGAGCGCGGCCGCGGGCAGACGCCACCCCCGGCCGGAGCCCCGCCGGCCGCGGAGCTGTCGGGGGCCGTGGCGGGGCCGCAGCTCGGTGCCACCGGGTCCCGGGCAGGCGGGGCCGTTTCCCCGCGGGCGGGCAGGGAGCGCACGAACGGGAGCTGGCCCCGTGGAGGACGCCCAGCAGCTGCCTTGGAGCGGTGACCGGCCCCGCCTGTCCCCGCAGCGCCTCGCCCTGCCTGCCCGGAGAAGGGGGCCGCGGAGTCTCACCGTGCTCACAGACGCCTGGAGCGGGGTGCGGAGAGGGCCCGGCCGGGCTCTTCCAGCGGTGCCCGGTGACAGGACGCGCGGTGATGGGCACGCACTGCCACACGGGAGGGTCCCCCTGGGCATCGGGAAACACTTTCTCACTCTGGGGGTGACGGAACGCTGGCACAGGCTGCCCAGGGGGGTGGGTGGAGGAAGCCCATCCCAGCGTGGTCCCCGGGAACCTGCCGGAGGTGGCCCTGCCTGAGCAGGGGCTTGGACAAGGTGGTGCCCAGAGGTCCTTTCCCACCTCAGCCACTCTGTGATTCAGCACGGAGTTTCTTAGGGCAAATCACTTACTAGCAGGCTGTGATGTGCGGTAGGGCCCCTCCTAGCAGCGCCGTCCTCCGGTGCGGGGTGCAGGCTGGCACAGAGCAGCCTCCCCTTGCCTTTCCCAGGTCGCTGTGCAGACCCCTCTGTTCCATGGCCGAATGCAGCCCGTCTGAGTGGGCACCTGCCTACTGTGAGCAATAGAGCCCAAGTCATGGTGGGAGCTCTTCCCCTCAACACCTGGGATTTACATCAGCCCTAACAATGGAAGAAAAATAGAAGAGGAGTTGCAGGGGCTGTTTTTGCCCCCGGAAATGTGCATTTGGGCAACAGTGGTTGTGGTTTCTGCTGTCCCTGTCTGTCACAGCTGCAGAAGGGAGGGACGAGTGAGCGGGTGACCTTGCTGCACGGGTAGGAAGAGTGGAGTGGAGAAGTGAGAAGCTGCTGCAGAAGCTGTTGTTGCTCTTCCAGGGCTCCGTCAGCCATTGGGGAGGTGCGGGAGCCCGTCCTAGCTGGGGGGGCGAGGGGAGGGCCTGAGGCTGGGTGTTTGCTAGAGCAATGGAAAGGTCCTGACCAGGGCCAGGAGTCCAGTGGCTCCCCAGGCATTTGATGTCTGGTTTCAGTCGCTGCTCAGACTGGTTGTCCCTTCAGGGGCTTGCAGGCAGGATTGAGTGAATTGCTTGCCATCTAACCATTTAGAAGTTAAACTCCTGCAGGGATAGGATGTGGTGAGTGAAAAAATGGACCCTGAAAGAGTTTGGGCACTCTGTCCCAGAAAGCACATGCAGGACTGCGTGCTTCAGTTTGCCTTGAAGGGAAGGCATGTGCAGACGATGTCTGAGGGTGTCGGAATAAAAATGGGGGGAATCAATGGTGGTGGCCTTGTAAAACATTCCTGCTTGAAGCAGCTGGCTGGAGGATCCATCCTGGAGTGCCGAGTCCTAGCACTGTGCATTGCTGCTTGGCAAAATTCCTGTCTCAGTCTTGCAGTACGGTTGTGGCTCATTCCCCGTAACTCTGCGAACATGTTACCTGGATGTGTGTCTGAGAGGTTTTCTGTGCTGCCTTGGTCTGACCCTCTGAACCTCTTGGGGTGGCCGCCTCGGTGCTGCTGAGACGTTTCCAAAGGAATGAGTGGCTGGTGGTTGTGACCCAGTGCAGCCCATCTGTGGTGGCCCTTGTGAAATAAAGGTGGTCATGGCTTTACAGTGATGTCAGCCCTGGGGGAAGCCTGGAATCTCACCTCTGAGAGCTGCACCAAGAAACGGCTTCCAGGATAACTCATGTTTTGAGTTTAACCTTCTGTCTGGCCCTTCTTTGGGTCTTAGCTCTTGTGCGAAGCTGCAGCATTCCTGGGGCATGCAGCCAGCCTGTAGTGTCTGAGTCAACTGCTGCTTTCAGTGTTGCGAACCTGAGCATTCAGATACTGTGAGTCAGGTTAAAAAAGCATGACTTCAAAAATAGTATGTTGTGAGTTCTATGTGTGTGTCCTCTCGTATCAAAGCCTTTAGGGCTTACGTGTTTAAAGTGGTTTTGTTGTTGTTGTTTTTTTTTTTAATCATGGGTAAAGACTTACTTTCAAGAAGTTGAATTTCATCACTTCAGAAAAAACATGAAAGCTGGAAGATCCAGATATATCTTTCCTGTCAGTACAAAAGTTTTAAGACCCACGGCAAAGGTTAGACTTAATCTCCTTTTGCCATGTAATTAAGATTAGCATCACGTTGGCTGTGTGCAGGGGCTGTGCTCTACAGGCCCACCTATCTGATGAGGTGGAACTCCATTCCTCAGCATTATATGCAGAAGCTTCAAATGAGTTAATAACTAGAGTCGCTCTGTATTGAGATGGAAATGACTAAGCATACCACATTCCTGAAGCGTTACTTATTTTGATATAAAATCTGCTTGTTTGGTACTGCCCATGTCTTTTAGGCATTAGCATGGCAGAGTTTTGTTCAGAAAAGCTTCAGCTTTGTTCTGGAGCTGAACAGAATGGGAGTAGCTGAGAACTCTGGAAGGCGTCCCTGCTGCTGTGCTGCTCCCCTCATCCCTCCAGGACCGAGCTGGCAGCTTCCCTAGACTTCAGAAGAACAGAAACTGTCTTTTATTCGGCTACCAACACAGGAGGCTTGGTGACAAGGAGGTCTCTTGGGTGGTTTAGAGACGCACGACTCTTATAGAAGGACTGAAAGATTGCTTCAGGAGCGCATGGGCTTGCCAAGTCAGTGGTTTGCGTGTTCTCATGCCTGTTGAGCATCAGGATAAGGTAAGATGGTGTGTTAGTGCCTTTGTTTAGCTAATCTGTGGTACGGGGGTTGTGGGGTACCAGCAGCACCTGTGGTGGGTGGGCTTGACCTCAGCATCAGAGAGTATTTTATTCTTGAACAGCACTGGCAGCATTCTCTCCTTGAGTGCATGGTTTCAGGAAATAGAATTGTCTTGAGACTTTCCATGGAAAATGCTTAGCGTGTTCTCTGGCTTTCAGAATTGGAAAAAGAGTCGGGGCTACCTATCATGTGGTGTGAATGCGCCTCATTCTTCTGCTTTGGATAATGATACGGAAGCTGTCTTCAAACAGTGTGGATCGGAGAGGCTGTCTTTTGGGAGAAATGTGTGATACTTTGTCTACAAATTATTTAATTTCTCATTACCCAAAACTACTGCTTTCAGTGAAATAATTCAGCATAGTTGACTACACTGAACTGCTGTAAGTACTAATGCAGTAGGGATGATAAATTTGGCTTCTGTGGAAATGCTGGAAAGCATGCTGGAGGCACTGAAGTTGCGAAGGAGAGGTCAGGAGAGAGCAGTTATGTTAAATCTGGTTAGTTTGTGAAAGGCACCTGAGATACGAGTGCTGGCTGCCTGACTCTGCTGGTCTCTGCTGGTCCTGTGTCCCTAAGCTGTGCTTTGGCCTTTCTTAGGCTGTGTCTGAGGGTTACCTACCTTGGGTCAGACCACCCCAGTCTGTTCTTTCTTCACCAAAGATCAGTCTCTACCCCTGCCCTGGCTCCCGTGATGAGCTCAGATTAAATGCCTGGTTCTTGATAGCAGCTGCCTGCCCTGCAAGCCTGGACAGGTGAAGAGCTGCATTCTTCTCCTCCTTGGATGGTTATTTTGGAAGATACGGTTCAGGGCTGTGGCTGGCGGAGCAGCGCTGAGCAGGAGAGAACATCGGGTGCTTTAAACTTGTGCTCTACCTTCTGTGTTTAAGATGAGCTGGGAGCCATGTGTTTCTAGTTGTATCTGGTAGTTCAAATATCAATGGCATGCCTTGGAAAGACCTTCACTGTTGCACTCCAGACTGTACAGCTTCTTGGGTGAGTGAAGTTTATTGCTTCACCTTCTAAGTAATATTAGTTGTCCAGCCAGTGCATGGAGCTTCCCTGGCTGGAGAAGTAATATCACTCAGTAGGTTTATGTTGCAGGAGAAGAAATAGACTCCATGTGGGTCCTGTTTCCGCACGTGGGTCTATGTAGCTCTGGATGCTCGAGTCAGGTAATCGCTCGAGCACTGGGTGAACTGCTTGAGCTGTGGGCACTTGTCAGTGAGCAGAAGCAGAGGCAGCATGGCAGAGACAGTTTCACCAGGACCTGCGTGCTGGTGGGGACCGAGCTTCTCCACGTGTTTCTCAGTTGCTGGCTGTGCCTCATCATGGAAGCACCGATGTGGACAGTGGGAGAGGTCGGAGCGTTAGGCTGACTTGGGTCGTGGCCCTATACCAGGAAGCAGAAGAATGTCAGGCTGGCTGAGGAGACTACAGCAAATGCACTTTTTGTGGCACCCTTACTGTCAGTGGCAAGAAGAGGGGTACAGGGCACCTGGCGGCCGGCAGACCAGACCCTCTTGAGCACAGCAGCCCCGCGCGCTCCAAGGATGGACCCGGCTGGACGCTGAGTGGGGCTGCTCGGCCCCCTCTATGCAGTGATTTCCCCTCACGGACGCTGCCTGCAGGTGTTTTGCCGGGCCGCTGGTCAGAGCCCCGGGAATCTGATGGCTGGTGCATTTGGGGACGGAAGCTGCTGGGAATCAGGGAAGCTGGTGAATCAGGGAGCTGTTGGTGCCATGCGTGGGCTCCATGATGGCATACGCTGGCCTCGCAGTGCTTAGTCCTGTGAATATGCCCATTGCCCTACACTGCAAGGTCTTTCCAGGGGCCTGTCCCTGTGCAAGTCCTCCATCCAGTGGTTGAAGACCTGGCAGGGAGTCATTGTGCCTGGTCTAAAGCTGCGCTGGCTGAGAGGAGGCTGTTTTGCCCCTCTCCGAGCCCGCCCTTCCCCATCGGAGCCTTTGCTTCTTTGCTGGTTTGTGCTGCAGGTCCTCGGGAGCGGGCGCTGCTGCTGCAGAGTGGCTGCAATGGCACGGGAAAGGTGAAAGTTCTTTCCTGTCTGCTAATCAGGGCTGTGCAGGCAGGGATTGAGGAAGGATGGCTCTGCTCTGGCTCAGGATGTTTTGGAAACAACTGCTATTTATAGGAGCGAACTGGGGCAGAGGGCCGGGGGTCTCTGGGGGTGCGGTACCAGGGCAGGGGCTCGGGGAGGTGCGGAGAGGTTTGCTGGGCCGTGTGTTCTCTCATTCTTGAACTTGTTCAGCTCTTTCCGTCTTCTGCTGGCTCGTCCACTGCCTGTGGGTTGCTGCTGGTGGCATGGGGAGCGGGGGCATGCGGTGCCGTGCTGGTTGTCCAAGTTCAGCTCGTTCACTGCTGAGTTGGGAGAGTTACCAACAGCTGTCTGGGACAATGTGGTAAGCAATGCCAGACTGCAAGAACCCACTCTGTTCTCTCTGGAGACAGGCAGCAGTGAGCTTCTTGCCACAGTGAGCAATGCTGCTTTGGTAGGGAGTGTGAAAGTGCAGCAGAGAGCCAAGGCTTGGTGCCATGCGTGCCAAAGCCATCACTGAGTTGCTTGGGGAGCCCTGGGCTGTCCTACATCAATAAGCTTTCCCACTAACTATATCAAATAGGTCTGCCAAGGCCAGTGCTTTTCCTTTACGTGCCCCACAAATACCTCTGCTAAGCAGATCAGCAACGCCAGGGACAGAGCTGGTGGCACCGGAGCCCTGGAATTTGAGGTGCAGTGTCACGGGTGGGAAAGGTGCCAGCCTCCGCTGCAGCGGGGGCTCTCCACACCCAGCCTGGAGCATGGGGCATGAGCCCTTGTCAGGCAGGTTTAAGCTCCTCTGTCTTCCAGCTTGGTTTGCTCTCCATCCTTGGTTCTGCAAATTCTTACAGGCTCAGGGGAGTCAGCGGAGACTCTGGGGTGTTGTGCTAGCAGCTTCAGAGGACACGTACCCAGGTTTTGGCAGCAGGAGCTGGCTGGATCTGTCAGGTGGAGCCTGAGTACAGGCTGTGTTTGGCTATGACCTGCGTTCCCACCTGCAGCAAGTCTCTCTTGCTTTCTGCAGAGGTCCTCTGGTTTCGCTGCATGTGTGGAATGGGGACTGCTTGCTGCTGTTGTTGTGCCTTTGCAGGGAGACTTCGTAGTGCACGGGGAATGTTACTGACGGCAGCATGGCCAGGCTTGCTGCATGGCGACCTGGCCTGAGCCCAAGCATTGCTGAGCGCTTGTCTCCTCATACAAATGGTGAACGTTAAATAGACCTGGAGGGTTGGGACCTCTGAAATGGGGTAACTGGAGAAAGGGAGGAGCGGAGCATATTAGAGCCTTTGGGCTGCTGTCTTCTGTACAAGATGAGTTTTCAGCTCTGCTGGCATATCTGAGAACGCTGGGGATGTGTTGTGAGCTACAGGTAGAGCTGGAGGGCTCCAAGGCTGGGGACTCCACACGTGAAGTGGCTGTCCTGAGGTCATACAGGACCTGTAGGTGCTGAGTCCGTACAGCCACCCAGGTTCTCCCTGGGTTTCACCTGCCTTTTCTTGCTGCAGGACTATCTGGAGGGCTGTTTGCTGTATCCTCTGGATTATATGTTGGGGTAGTCTCAAACAGCATAGCTCCTGTTTGTGCAGGCTCTGCTGGGGTGGGAGCAGTCATAGGCTTTCTTTAGCGTTCCTTCTCTGCTGATCTAAACACAGGGCTATTTTCCTCTTGAGCATGGGAACTCACCAGTTTCCTCTGCCTTTTGGCCTCTGTATGCCTTTTAAAACGTCCCCTGGCTGCAAGCCCCAGGCTGGGCACCACTGCCCTCCAGTCTCTCTGATGGCACGTTTAGGTTAGGTGTTGGCAAGCAGAACATCAGACAGGTTTTCACTTGTGTTGTGCAGCAGGAGAGCACTTCTGGGATCAGGAATGCAGTTGGGCTCTTCTCCAGTCATCACAACTGTCCTAGTCCTCCTGTGTGAAGACACCGTGCTGCAGTGGTTTGGCTTTGTGCTGTCTGAGGTACAGAGCATCAGGAGAAACTGAGTGCTCCTGCCTGGCCTCCATCGGTACCAGGGGCTGGCTGAGGGCTCTGCTGCAGACAGGCCCTGCTGCTGTGTTCCTGTGCCATTAAATAATTTCCTTCAGTTTGGACCCTTGGGATCCCTGGCTGTGTTTCGTTCCTGTTGTGGTGTTTTGTTTGTTTCTTAAGCCAGTGAGACCTCGACTTCCTTTTGTTAGCCCTCCCAGATGTGTGCTACAGAAACAGGCTTTGTGGGGAGCGTGCTCTGGAAGCCAGTCTTGAACGTGTGATTTGGGGAGGAATGTTCTTCAGCAACTGCCAGAGAGCAGCTGGGACCTCCTGGTGTTGTGTATGGCTGGAGTGCAGCTGACGGTTCTTTTCTTTTTGTCCGCAGGTCGTGCTAGCAGGCAGTCTGTGCAGAGCTGACACCACTGGGTGCTTTGGAGTCTCATGCCAGCTTGATGTGTGCAGGGCACGGGTGGACCTGGACAAGGCTGGAGATGGGGTGTTTTTAAGCACATTGGCACTTGCCATGCACCCAACAGGGTCAGTGGACAGTAACTTCTCCCGCTCTGCTGTGCAGACCCTCTCCCGGAGCCACTGCCGCAACATCAAACAGAAGATCTCCCAGTGGGAGGGGAGGACACGAGGATGCTCCAGCAAGGAGAAACAGCATCCGAAGGACTTTGGAGTAAAGTATGATCCCAGCTGCGATGCTCTACCCAGAGTGAAGCCGGAACATACAGAGAAGGGTGGAAAGACTGGGTCCAAAGATCCAAAGAGCCTGGGTTTGGACTTCAGGGAAGACGCACGAAGCTGCTTGCAGATTGATAACTGTGGTGACCTCAAGCCCTGTGCATGCGGCCTCGCTTCCCAAGCCAAGGAGAAAGGAGAGTGGCAAGCAGGCTTCCTGCACCCTGGGGCGAGACTGCCCCCAGGGAACTTCTATACCTCACAAGGTCTATGGAGGAGAGTAGATCCCCTTCTGCCTGGCAAAGCCCCACCATTTCCCTTGGACCTTCAGAGGAAGCAAGGGAGGTGTGGCTCCACGGGAACAGAACTTAAAATCAAAGGAGTGGACCCTCTCTGCAGGGCAGAGAGGAGCTTGAAAAGCATTTACACTGAGGCTGAGGGGCAAGAGGAGGAGCCATCTGTTGTCCCACCACCCAAGCCCCGTAGGACTTTCCGCTATCTTGCAGAGAAGGGTGCTGATAGCTGTAGTGATGCCAGTGCTAGCAGGGAAGCTCCCCTACAAAAGCAGCATGGAGGAGATTTGGTGTCATCCTCCAACAATCCTGAGAAGAGAACAGCCACCAGGAGGATCAGAGGGAGAACCCAGAGGTACATCGATTCTTCTCTCATGTCTGAAACATGTTTCCTTAAATCTCTTTCTAGATGGATTTAAACAGTTTGCTTGCTACCGTATCCTTGAGGAGGTGCTAGGACTGATGATGCCTCTGTTGATGGGGAGAGGATATTTCTGGATGAAAGTATCCCCTTTCCAGCATTGAGTATGTGCTGCTTTTGCTGCTGATAATCTTGAAAGAAGGCGAAAAGCTCCAAACAGCTGTCAGTCCCACACCTTAAAACAGAGCTGAATGACAGTCTGCGGGCCCGGGGAGAGTGCTGTCAGCTTCTTGCCCTGAGCTTGTCCTCAGCTGCAATTTCTGGATTACAGAATAGCTTTCTCTTGGGGTAGCATGGCTGTTAAATGCTGCTGCTTCCCTGTGAGTGAAAGATTCTCTAGTTGCTTAAAGCTGGAGACTGCCAGTTATGGGTACCCCTGCTGCAGTAGATTTGGCTACTTTTCCCTCTTTCCCATACGTAGGTCCCTGTTACGGAGTGAAAAAACCTCTGAGCTAGTTCTGCTGTGTTCTGTGAACGTGCTGGGTGGAGATGTGGCTAGGACTCCTGAAACCTCCTTTCACCATGGCAAAGCGTGCAGCAGCGAACCAAATTTTATGATGATGGGCTAAATCCCTGCCAGCTCCTTTGTGACCTCTGTGACATAAATTAGAAGTGGAGGCCAAGTGTATGAAAATGCAAACTCGCGAATGCAGTAACACCCTTAGCACAAGCAGTAGGAGAGGTCCAGTAGAAAACAGTGCCCTAATTCTGAGAGCTGCTGCAAGTGCTTAGTCTGCAAAACATGTTTTGGGTTCTTGCCTCTGTGACAGGCTGGGACTCACCATACCTACTTGGAGTGTGCTTGGCCATGGAGCCTCCAACTTTATTTTTAATTTAATTTAAAAATGTCCCAGAGTAAGCGAATAGAACTCGCTTGGTGTGCTGGTTTTGGTAGGGATAGAGTTCATTTTTTTTCGTAGTAGTTTGTGTGATGCATGTTTTGGATTTGTGATGAAAATAGTATTGATACCACACCAGTGTTTTAGTTATGGCTGAGCAGTGCTTACACAGCCTCAAGGCCTTTTCTGCTCCTCACGCCGCCCCACCAGCAATGGGGTGGGTGTGGGCAAGAAGCTGGGAGGGGACATGGCCGGGACAGCTGACCCCACCTGACCAGAGGGATATCCCAGACCAGATGACGTCGTGCTCAGCAGGAAAAACTGGGGGACGAAGGAGGAAGGGGGGGACATTTGGAGTTATGGCGTTTGTCTTCCCAAGTCACTGTTACGTGTGATGGAGCCCTGCTTTCCCGGAGATGGCTGAATGCCTTCCTGCTTATGTGCACAGCTTTTGCTTTACCTATTAAACTGTCTTTTTCTTGACCCATGCATTTTCTCGCTTTTCACCCTTCTGAACCTCTTCCCCCATCGCACTGGGCGGGAGCAAGCGAGTGGCTGTGTGGGGCTGAGCTGATGGTGGGGGTTAGACCCCAACACTTGGGAATCAGAGAGTCTGGAGTGCTCGATGGCCCCGAGGAGGACCATGCTCTGTGTGGACTGGAGACAGCAACTCACTGGTGCATGCAGATGCCTTTAGAGAAAGTTACGCTGGTTTTCCTCTAGGAAATCTTTTGAGTTTGAGGACATCCAGGGCTTCCGCAACCGGATAGGAACGACCAACTTCCACAGACTTCGAGAAGAGACAAATGGCAGTACAGGATCCAGGCTCATCTACACACAGTCAGAAGACAACATCTACGAGGACATTATCTGTAAGTGCCTGTGCTTCTGGGCGATGCACTCACTTTATTTAAGGGTAGCAAATTTGCTCGGGAGGGAGGAATGAAGATGAGAACGCACTGAGGCCCTTTCCAGCTCTGTGACTTTTAAGGTCTTCCCCATCTGTGATCCTTTCTTGATGTTAGTAATTGTCTGGATGTGAGCAGCCTGATTTCAGATGTCATGGAAGGTCGCTAGAATTGGCCTGTGCTAAGCTGATTTCTTTATTAGCTCTTCAGAAGCTTTGCTTGAGTGCTGCACAGAGATCAGTGTAAACACTGACAAAATTGCCTGCTTTGCAATAGAGCTACTCTCTCTGCGGTGGTAGAAGTGTTTTATTTTGCTGAGACTATGTACAGCTTGCCAAGTTGATGGTAGTGGGCTGGAAGGATCTTTGAGGGGTGGGAATGTAAACCATCTTAAAACAGGGCTCTTTCAGACCCTGTTAAGGCTTGGCAGACAACTGCACACTCTCCCTGCTTACATCCCTTGCAAGAACACAGGACTTTACCTCCTTTCATAAATCCCCTGTCCAACGCTTTTTCCAGGTCCTGCAAAAGAGAACCCCTATGAAGACATTGGAGCACTGCCTTTACCCTTGTGGAAGGTCCCATCTGTCTGGAAGCTACCACCCCCCCGGAGCACCAGTAGGGCTCCCAAGGTAGAGTGAGGACATTAAATTGTCATGTGTCATGTAAATTGTCACAGAGAGTCATCCTCCCAAGGGCCCTGTTTTGTGCTTCCCCCTGGCCCCACATTCCCCACTGCTATATCATTGGTTTTCCTTACTTTTTATTGTTTGCTATTAGTGTAAATGATAATGAACAGATAGCTGTTGAACTTAATCAACAGTGGCAGTTGATTAAGCCGCTCAGGAGCAAAAGAATAGGAACAAGAGAGTGTTGATGAGATGCTTGAGTGTGTGGGGTGGGATGGAGAGCTTGGTTGAGCAGGAGGCTGCAGGGAGTTAATAATTTGTAATGCGACTCCTTTGACTCTGAGCTTGGACCAAAACTTAATCCTGTGCTTAACCATCTCTTACGATTCTGTTTTCTAGCCTCCCCCTAAACCTCCCTTCCTCAGTCGCAAGACTCTTGAGCTAAAGCCCTCCCAGACAAGTTTCCAAGGGAAAATGGTGAAGGACACAACGCTGCCTGTCACACTGACTGAGTGGAAGCTGTTCCGAGCAGTAGAGGCTGCTAGCAAGAGAAAGAACTTGCCCTGGGTGAGATTTAACGTGAAACATTACTTCTTGCATGGCATTTCGAACTCTTGTTGCTTTGTCTAGCACCTTCTAAGTGCTTTGTAAGTGGCCACAGAGCTGTGTATCTGGCAGGTGAATGCGGTTGGCACTGCTGTGTGTGTGGACAAGTGACCCTGCTCGAACCATTTCCCTCCCAAGCAGCAGGACAAATGTTCGGGGATCAAAAAACAGAGTTCCAGTTCTGGCTGGAGCAGTGGTGATTTTGTTGGCCAAGACTCTGCAAATGGAGCACTAGGTGTTGACCCGTGGATCAGTGCTGTGTGTCAATACTAGCTCTTCCTCGTGCTTTGTCATTTAAGCCTTGTTCCCAATGCCTCCGTGAAGTGTGATGATGCTGATTTTGTGCTGAATGCGGCACAGGAATGCAAGGAAGCTCCCTGCGAGCTAAAGGGACAGCTCTGTAGAACTGTGTGTACGTGTCCCTTGCTCCTGATGGCTTCTAAGACTGACCCTTACGTTCTCAACACAGGCACCGAGTTGTTAGATGGAAGTTCTTGACTTGCCATCAGGAACATTCCTTTGCAGCTGTTTCATAGTCTGGGGGTGAAGAGCAGCTTTTAGGGATAAGTGCATTTCACAAAGTTCTCCCCTCTGCTGCCTCTGGCTGCTCCCTCCTGCCTGTGTGTAAAGGCAGATGTGCTTCCGAGGCCAGGGTAGCGAGAAAGGCTTTTAATCCACCTTTACGATGGAGGACTCTGTTGTAATTCTCATTTGATGCTTTGGGAATCTTTCTAGATACTAGTATCGGTCACCAGCTCAAGTCCCTCGGTGATAAAATGCAGCATGTGCTCTAGGACAGCTGTGGCTACCACTGTAGTGGCACTTGGTGTATAGGACTCAAATTCCAGTTGTGGTAGTGGCAACAGCTTACTTTTGCCATGGTGAAATCATTTGACTTCTGCAGATCGTTGTTTCTTGTGAAAATTGGGTGTATTTGCTCAAATTGCACAAGACTGTGAGGTAGAGTTGGACAGCTGCAGAATGCTTTTCAAATGTTAAGTATTTTAGAGAAACAAGCAACTTCTCTATGTGTTTTTAAACAAACTGTAGGCCTGTAAAATCAAGAAGGAAATGGCAAGATTGTAAAAATGCTGTGATGGAGAGTATCTTTAATTTGGAAGAAAATGAAAACATTCTCCAAACGCAAACCTGTTCCAAAAATCTGGTAACAATTTACATGCAGGGAGCACGCTTTTTTGCTCACAAGGAATTGAGCCAAGATTGTTTGAGAGATTGAGAAAAGGATTGTAGTCTAAAAGGAAAAACCTTACTTATTGCTTAAGAAACACATAGCTGCCTTAAACACACCCAGTATCTTTCACTGGTGACTAAACTGCACAAAAATCAGAACAGAAACGGAATCCTCTAGGTGAGGCTGGATGGTGGAGGGGAAGGCAGGCACATCTCGCTGGAGAAGCACTGCTGGCTGCTGTGGGCTGATTTCTTCCTTGCAGCCTCATCGGGCTGGGTGGGAGGACTGGCTAATGCAGAGAACGGGGAGAAATAGATCTGAAAAGGAGAAGAGCCTGAGCCTAGTTTGTTGAGCTGGGGATAAAGGCTTGAGCTGAAAAACAGGTTCTTTTGCTGAATTATCTTCCTTTTTATGTAGTATTTGTGGTGACAAATGGCTGAGCCCCACCCTACTACATTCAGTGGGAGCATTTAATGAATTTTTAACTTGAGACAAGAATGAACTTGACCTGCTCACTGAGTTTAGCTTAAATCCTTCCTCACAATGAAGTGATAGCTGCCTTTGACACGCAGGGTGCAGCAGCCGCCAGCAGCGTTGTACACCTGGCAGCTGAGGGAGTCCAGAGGCCTGTGAAGGAGTGACAGAAAGCATTAGGACTTTGGTTTTAAGGCCGTTTTGAGCAGTGGAAGGAAGGTTAACAGGGTTGACTTGGAGTGTCTAAGTGCTAACCTGTCTTTCATGTCTGTACCTTAGTCTGCATTGGGCTATGATTTTTTTCCAAATTTTTTCTTCCAGTGGACCAGGTCTGTGGTGTCCCTGCAGCATAGACCCATTGTTCTGTTCCACTGTCTTTCTTCACCTGTGCAAAATTAAAGTACATAATCCTTTCATTTTAGCAAACTACTCTGGGACAAGGACTGTACTTAAGAGCAGTTTTGTTCTGTGACGACATGGTGCTTTGGGGAACCTACTGTAGCTGTCTGACAGCCAAGTACAGCAGAAAACTTAAAAAAAACCCAAAAAACCCAAAACAAACAAAGCCCAAGCTACACTGAGAGCGTTCTGCTTTTTCTGGGCTTGGAAAGAACTGGGAAGCCTGAGAGCACGCGGAGTTCGGGGTCCTTTGTGGTGGAGGGCTAATAAGGTATTCTTGCAAGTGCCTTTGCGGTTGGGCTCTCTGATAGGAAATGGAGATATGATGCTAGACACTTTGCTGCGTCTGACATCTGTTTGGTAAGCCAAGTATGAAAACTTCCAGAATGCTTGTACGGTTCGGTGTCAGCTTGGAGTTGTGCTAACAGTAATCTCTCTTGTAGCAGCAATTCTGTGCCCACTCGTTATCCGGTGAGCGTGCTAAAAGTGCTATACAAGCAGCCTCTGAGCCAGGGCCGCTGACAGGACTCGAGCAGCCTTTCCTGTGTTGTAGCGCTCCATGTAGCTGTTGGGCTGCAGTCCTGTTGGCACCTTGACCCTTTTCTGCACCCCGACCTTAACCTCTGTTTCTGCTTTGGATTTCAGCTGGTACTGAAAATACAGGAAATCTTTGATTCTAAGCGTGGAAAGAAGAGGGTGAAGTTGCTCGGTCCTGCTGGGAGAGAAGCACCTCCAGTGAAAGGTATAGAGGTCTCCAGCAGCGTTTTCTTTGCTATAAACCTCTTGCACGGCACAATTCCTGTACACCCAGGGTACTGCTGGCAGCCCAGGCACCACCACCTCCTGCAGCTCATGCTGGGCTGACTCAACAGTGCTGAACGCCATGTCTCGCAGCTGGAACTGTTGAGCTTTCAGCACCGCTAGCGTTGGGAACGCTTGCCGAAGCCAAGTTTAACACGGTCACAAATGGAAGATTCCATTGTGATTCCTGAAGAGCTGGCCTACTGGTTAAAAGTGCTTTTTCAAAAAAGCAGAACAAACCCAAAAATTGCCCACAAAACCACTTGACACAAGAACTACCTATGTCTACTTTACTCATTGCTTTAGTGCCTCTAAAGTGATATTCTTGTGTTCTTCTGACTTTGAAGTTGTGGCACAGTCTTTATTTGTAGTATATTCTGTTCAGCAACTCTGTTAACTTTTATAGCAGCATCAAATAACTAGCTGGTTTCTGTCCTTTGCCTGTGTTCAGCTCACCAAAAGGTGGTTTAACTGGAAACAGTGACTTGATATCAACTCTGCTTTTTGAAATGTACTGTGGTAGCACATTTGCCAGTACCGGCTGTTCTTTGCTGATGCTTTGAGCGGGAGAGGTGGGTAGCCCTGGTTGATGTTGGTCCGATGAATCTAAAGTTCTCTCTCTTTCCCAACTTTGGGTGTTGCCCTAAGTTCTTCTGCATGGCTAATAAGTGAAAACTATGTGTGTTTCAGGTGAAACCAGTGGGAATGAAAGTGATACGGAAAATCAGCCAAAAAGTGAGTGACTCACAGGGGCTGGTCCTGTCCCCACAGCACTACACATTTGGCTTAGGCTGTAATGGGACAAGCACACTGACTAGTTGTGGCTTCTGCCGAGACGGGGAACATCTAAGAGGCAGCATGGCCAAGGCTGGGAGCTGTTGCTGTGACAAATCAACCTCTATTTTTGCCACTTCTCCTGAGCCCTTGAGGTTTAATGCCATTAATCTGCCATTTGCTAGAAGTAGATTCATTTTTGGGTTGGTAATGTCACAGTTAACTAAAATATGTCTTGCAGGAGATTGTCCCTGGATCACCTTTGCTGCAAACACTTGGGTTATTTTCCCCCTCCTTCCTTCCCTGGGTTCTGTTTTATACGTATAATGGTGTGAAATACCCTTTCCTCTGGGGAGAAATCACATGGTTATTTGTCTGGTTCCACAGTCCTGAGTTTGAGCTACAGACTTGAAATACCTACTTGGTTTTAGCTGGTGTGGGAAGGACCAAAGAGGTCTTAGTCTCTCTATGGGTGAGGTTTGCGTGCGAGATGGTAATGGTTGCCCAGCAGCCCTGATGAGAGACCCTGTCATGTCTCTAAGCAAGCATCTAGCAAAAAGGAGCAACCGAATTGTTTGAGGCTTTTCATTTACTTGGAGGGAAGTGTACAGAAGGCCTTAATTTAGAGCAAATAGTGAAGTTCCACTTTTTTATGTTAAGGAGAGTAATAGGGAGTGAAGAGTCTCAGCAGAAATACAGTGACTGAGTCACTGCCTGATTTAAGAGCTGTTTCCAAAGCGTCCAGAATGTGTCATGGTGCCTGGGCCACAGGAATTTCTTACAACAGAGTGCTGTGCCTGTGCTTGTGAGTCCGTACTGCCTGTTGGGATGTGCCAGCCTGCAGGTTTGTTGGCCAGGAAATTGGCTCTGCCTCTCATGAATGCTCCTGATGCTTTACGGGGTGGCTGCCTGGCAATTACTGAACTGGTGGAGCTGGGCTTCTTCTCGCAGCTGGGCTTCCCTCATCGCTACTGAGATATTTGACACGGTTATGATTTAGCAGCAATTCAAAATTTGTTAATGATTTGAGGCGGATCAAGAGGTTAAATTTTAGCTGCACTTAATCATTAACCAGTTTAAGGGTTTACAAGGCAATTTAACAAAATAATTGAACAGTGACCTAATTACAGATTCGAAAATTACAAGATTCACACTAACTTACTATAAGGTATTCAAATCAATATATTGGTGTAAACACCAAAGCATATAAACACACGCACGATTCAGGGAGTCACACGCACAGACCACACGAGTCTTTAACTGCCAGGACTAATGTCCCTTTGCAGGGGGTGACTCCAGTGAGCCAACAGGTGCCCCTTTTCCTAAATCAATATATATGTGTAGGAACACAAAAACATATAAACAAGGAGACAGAAAATATTTGGATCCAGTAGAATATGTGAACATCCACTCTTGTAAGAGCTAATGTGTATATTGGGAACACATAGACGGATAGAGGTGGACGGATGAGAGGCTAGCCTATAGTTAAAATTTCCCTCTCAGGAGTTTAGAGTAAATACAACTGGTGTCCCTCAGCGGTGATAACTGAGGCTGGAGAAGGTTGACTCACCCAGGCCCTTTAACCCTCGAGCTGTTTGCCTGAGCGTCCCAGCTCAGGGGAGATGCTGGTCACAGCGTGCTGCAATCCAGGAGAGCTCGAAGGGTCTCACTCCTTATAGGGTCCAAGATAATCGACTTTCAGGTACTTTTCTGGTCCAGCTCAACTCAGACAATGGGATATTCTGGTATTTTCTGCCAGCTGCACAAGCCTAGAACTTGCTAGATCCTGAGGTTCTGGTATCGCTTCCCTCTTTGGGCCACCGTCCAGGTGTTGTCAGGTGGTGATCAATTATCGACTGTTTCCAAGGGAGCCAGGTGCACTAAGGGATTGCCGTAAATTCTGGTCCATCGCCCTTCACATTCTTTCCTATTTTATGTTGGGTTGTTGTGTGACCCAGGTGGGGGGAAATCGCGCCAAGCACCGAGTGGCCTGAGGAGGGGAGGGTTGCACCACCATAGATATGTGGAAGGAATGTCAGGACAGCAGGAGAATGCTAGCTTATCAGTGAGAGGGATTTGCAGACCTGCTGCTCCCCTGTCTGGAACAGCTCAGTGCTTGAGCAGCTGATGCAGGAGTCCGAGTCCCGTAGAGCGCAGCGGTGATGTTAGGCAAATGCACCTGTCTCTTTTCCCCTTCTAAAGGTGGTGACGAGTCCTCTTCTGTGACCTGTGGGTGTGTGGCATTGATAGCCACAGGCTGCTTTTGGATTTGTCCTTTCTTCAGGTCAGCAGAGGTGCCTGCTGCAGGCGCAGTTGGCCGCCAAGAGGAATCCGCACTACCAGACTTTGGAGAGGGATTTGATAGAGCTTCAGGAGCAGCGTCTGTTTGAACTGTTTGTGGTGGTGTCGCTGCACAAGAAGGCATCTGACATGACATACACACCACAGATCATACAGCAGTTTCCCAGCAAGGTAGGAGCTGCATGGAAGCCTGCCCACGAAACACACTCAGCAGCTGTTTATTTCCTCTTGCAGTGTGTATCCTTTCCCAAGCTCTGTACTGGTGAAGGTGCCCCACTGGTTGGGGTACAGGCTTGGAATATGAAGCACCTTGGTCTGTTACAGACCTGATGTATAGCATTGGGCATTTGTTGAATCTCTTTCTTGATAATGAGTTTACTGTCTTTTTTTGGAACTAGGAAGGCTCCTACTCTAATTCTAATAAAGCCATACTCTATTGCGACACAGTGCTGAGGCAGCCTGCCGGAGAGGAAGGGGAGTGCAGTGCTCTGTTCCCAAAGCTGGCACGACCTCATCCTGGTAGTCTATGATTTGTAAACAAGGAGTGAAGCAATTTGACTGATGGTGCACAGGAACTAGAATCCCAGGGCTTTTATGCTTATTTATGCTTTTCTGGGAAAAAAAAAATAATAATGACAAAGCCATGTGTACTAGTCCCCAAAAAGCAGAGGAGAACTGTGGAAGTTAAAGTACTGTAGTACAAGCCATTTGAAATGAGCTTTTTCTCTCTGTTCAGCCCAAATGGATGGCAAGGTCAGTGTGTGACTCTGAATTGTGACTCGGTGTACGCAGTAGTTTCTGTGAAGCTGAGAGGATGGAGCCTTGGTGCTTGCTTCTGTGCTTCCAGATGGAAATGAATATTCAGTTGTCACCATCTAGGCTTGTACCTGCTGCCTTCCACTAAAACCCAAGTAATTCTATCTGTGCTATCAGGAGTAAGCCAGAGATTATTGAAGAATCTGCATATCATCCAAATAGAGAAGGAGATGTCAGATTCATTAAGGGAGGTTATGTGGGACTCCAGCAGGACCTAGTGTCCAGCTGCGTAAGGAATTTGTGTGCAAATAACTCTATAGTGGCTGAAATATGTAAATATTTTGGAATCACAAAATGAGTAAGAGACTAAAGCCAGAAAGAGTGCGCAGTCTTAATTTAGTGGGTAAAACTGAACATACGTAAATAATGTTTGCTAAAAGTGCAAACTTCAGGGTGTTAGCAGGAAGAAGGGAACGTAAACAGATTTGGCTTTTCCCTGGTGCAGCCTCTCACTCTGTTCATCACCTTTGGGAAGGGCAGCGCATTGTTCTTTTCCTGCTGCCCAAGCAGACAATCAGAACCAACTGTACCATGGGGCTCTTCACTGGCTTTTCTAAACGTAATAACAAAACAAGTTATTTTCTCAGTGTTTATTTATCCTCTGCTCAAATTACAGTGTGCTGGTGGGTGACTGTATATAGGACAGTCTTTTGTGTTGGGATTTTGCAGGAAACATTGCCCAGTAATTATGGAGGTGTTCTCATTACAGATTTGTCTCCCTTCTAAAAATAGCCTTGCTTCCAAGTAATCTGCTTGTCACCCTCTTCTTTGGGCTGCATGCCCAAGAACATCAAAGCTTTTGTACAAGTGTTACTCTGTGAAAATGTTGTACTGTTTTCCTAACGGCTCCTTCATGCTGTCACAGCTTGGGGCACCGGAGTAGCCTAGATGTGCTGACTGACAGTGCAGTGTCTAAAATCAGCTTTATGCAGTAAACTTTCCTCTTCTTGGTGGCTTTTCATACTTAAATGTGATCTCTCTTATTTGAACTCTAACCATTCTATGATTCTATGAAAATGTTCCTTTTGCCCCTTCTGGGCAGTTTTGAGCATGGAAAGTTGTCCTGTAGTCTTTGAGGGATTTGACTTGAGCCCACACATGGTAACTGGAACATGTGATTTGGATACACTCTTTTCGCAATTGAATTATGAGCGATCTGCACATCACCAGCTGAACACGTTCCTGTTCCTTTTAGGATCTTCACATCTAGGAATAGAACTGAGGCAAGCTGACGCAACCATCACTTGGGGGGGGTCAGTTCTAGCTTCATTCCCCAATAAACTTGGCCATGCTATTAAGTCCTTACTCAGTTTTTAGCAAGACCAGCTGGGTGATTTTACAAAGGTCCAATCACCAGGAAAGATGCAAGAGGGAACTGGGAATCTCTTAGAATCAGAATATGTTTTCCTACGCTTGTGCATTAGCTATCTGATGGTTCAGCATTGGGAAGATATGGGAAGATACTGTCTCCCATTGTTTTCAATGATGCAGCTGTGCACCACACTTCAGTGATTTCAAATGCATGTGTCGCCCCTCCAGCATGAACATCCCTTCAGACAGTCAAAGGATACTGAAGAGAGGCTAAAGGTCATTCCCAAGTTCTGCTTTCCAGATCCCAAAGACTGGTTTCCTGCATCAGACCTTAAAAGGTAAAGACTTGTTTTTGAATGCTCATGCCAGAAACAGGCAATGCTGAAAGCTTAGGTATGAGCCAGTTTCCTGGACCAGCGGAACTGCAGCCAGAGCAAAGGAAAATGGGAAAGGCTGAATCCCTAAACCCTGTGACAGGGGAAGATGAGATATGGAGGTGGACTCACAAGTGCTGCTTCTGCCCGAGCACCGTCTTTCCTGTAAGAAGGAGGTTTATAACCTCTGTTCAAGGCCAGATCCTGGGGCTGGGAAGTGCTTCTGTTGCTCCTTGGCAGAATGGAGAAGCAGCTGGGAAGGAAGAGAGCTGTCGTTGCTCAATGAGAGTCCAAGGGCTGCAGGTTTTTACACTGAATAGAGCCCGAAGTAGTTTGCTGACCATAGCAGGGGGTCTTCCGCATGACCAGGAGAACGGCTTGTAGTTTGCGTGCTTGCTTTGTCAGTCTCTTCTCTGAACTGGATGGTGAATTTAACCCTGACTGTTCTTTGGTTCCCCAGTGAAACATTTTCTTTTGTGTTGACGGGTGAGGATGGCAGCCGATGGTTTGGATACTGCAAGAAGCTCCTGGTAAGCATCTGTGTGTTGGGTGGAGTGTAAAGAATGCATTGATAAATGCACAGTCAAGTGTGGGATGTGAATCAGCAGTCATTTCCCACGTGGGTTAGGCAGTGCCTGTGCTGCTGCTGAGGTTACTGGCCCTTTGAGTGCAGAAGGGAAGAAGCATGATGATGCCCAGAATACAGTGAAATGGGCTCTGGGCAGGAAAGGCAGCTCCTGGAACTGGTCATTCCTCAGGAATCCTTTAAATCAGAAGTGTAGAGGGAACCACAGCAGAAGGAATTTTGCGAATCAGCTGCAGTGTAGGTGCTAGGTTCTTTACTGCATCCCTGTTCTCAGCATAACTGTTATGTTGCCTTTCAGCCGGAGGGGAAAGGGAAGCGCCTTCCTGAGGTATACTGCATCGTTAGCCGCCTGGGCTGCTTCAATCTCTTCGCCAAGGTGATGTGGGGAGAGACGGTTACTTCTTATTGGACTTGAGCCTCTGACAACCTGCAAGCTCCAGAAAGTAGCTGGATGCTTCTGTGCAGTCTAGAATTGCTCAGCGATTGCAACCCGTCCCAGCAGAGCAGTGCTTCCTAGCTGCCTTTGCTTTGACAGGGCAAATAAAACGATACCAGTGCTGAGACTTGTCAGCTGATATGCAAACAACTATTGTTTCAGCAAATTATTGTCAGGAAGTGGGTTCTAATACCTGATATTACTGATGGTGCCCCTTCACCCTCTTCTTCCATGACTTAGAAATGGAAAATCAGTTTAAGGGGTGGGGGGGGGAGGAGATCTCAGCTTGTTTCTCCAAGCACCATAAGGAGTAGATAAAGAGGTAAAGACTGGGGAGAGCTACTGCAGGTAAAGGGCAGCTATTGCAGAAGAATACAGGGGCAAACTTATAGTGAAAGCTGCTTTCTAATCATTGGAGCACAGAGTTTCTAGAACAATATTTCCGAAAGATTTCCTGGGGAGGAGGACGGGATGTTGCTCTTCTTATTCCTCTAACTAGTTGTGAGAATTTGGTTACCACGTACAAGACATTCCTTGCAGTAGCAGGAAACTGGATTTGGGAATGGAGGGTTGTACTCACAGGTATCTATTCCCGTTTGAGGAGCTTTCAGAGGGGTCCCAAGGGAGGGGGAGAGGGCTGTGATTCCATTGGAGCCTTCACATGTAGCTGTGGCACAGGATGCTCTAGCACAGGCTCATATTCCCTCTGGCTCACCAGCAGGCCTTGAACCAATGTCTGACTTATTTTCTTGCAGATTTTAGATGAGGTGGAGAAGAGGCGAGAGATGTCCCCGGCCCTCGTACACCCGTTTATGCGCAGTGTAATGGAGGCACCTTTCCCTGCTCCTGGACGCACCATCGCTGTGAGGAGTTTCCTGCCGGGAGCGGGAAATGAGGTAATGGTGGTCAGGGCCGGCCTTCCCCTGCCGGGGCGTCCCCGGGGCACGGCAGCACTTTGCAAATTGCACTGTAGAGGGGTGTCGCCTGTAAGTGATTAGTCTGAAGGTAATGTCCTAATGTCCGAAGGGAGGCCGTCGCTTCCCCTTGAGTCACCTACCACAGGTGTGATTCCCTGCCTTCCGAGAGAGCTGCATGGGCTCCTCCCCAGGCCGCCGGGTTCCCCTGTGAGGGCCCGGCCCGCGCCATCGCCCCTCCGCGCCTCTGCTTCCTCTCAGGTGGTGGAGCTCTGCCGTCCGCTGGACTCGCGACTGGAACATGTGGACTTCGAATGCCTGTTCAAGTGTCTGAGTGTCTCGCACGCGATTCGGGTCTTCGCCTCTCTCCTGCTGGAAAGGAGGGTGATCTTTGTTGCTGACAACTTAAGGTAAAAAATGAGTCTGAGTGACCGGTCCTTTCTGAGGGACGCTATTCTTTCTTCTGTGTTTGGGCCTGTTTCATGTGCAAGCTTCTCTAACTTTTTGTAAATATTTACATTTAAAAGCTTTTTGCAGACTTCCCACAGAACATGTGCATGCTTAGAATTTGGAGCATGCTATTTACCCACCAGGAGATGAGGGAATGTTTCCTGTACCTCTTTAGCCTGGGGTGATGCTATTTCTAGCTCCCCATAACTGACTTTAAAAGTGGATGCATGGGGCTTCTGCTAATGCATAAACAATGTACGTGAATTACATTTTCACGAGCATTTCTAACCTGTGTCTGCAGCCGAGTACTGAACGAGACATTGACAACCCACTGTGTGCTTCTCTCACCTTTCCAGCACTCTGTCTAAATGTGGCCATGCCGCAGTTGCAACGCTCTATCCCTTCACTTGGCAACACACCTACATACCAGTCCTGCCAGCTTCTATGATTGATATTGCGTGCTCTCCGACCCCATTCTTAATTGGCATTCTCTCCTGCTCGTTACCACAGCTCCAGGACCTGCCCATAGAAGAGGTGAGAATTGGGTGCATCACAGTGGAGGGACAATGTCAGTGGTAGGAGGCTGACCTCTCTGGAATAATCTCTGTGGATTCTCTCTTAATTTAAACTCTCAAACTTTTCTGAGACAGTTGGTGAACTGAACAGGTACATGTCAGGGTGTTCCACTGTTATCAAAAATAAGGAATATTCACTGTTCTTATAGACAGGCTGCAGTTAGGCAAAACTTGTTTCATGTGTGACATCCCCTGCCACTGGGGACATTTAAAAAAAAAAAAAGTGTCTTTTTCTGTATAACAATATACCTAGTGTGTTTTATATCTCTCACCAGGTTCTGATTGTTGATCTTTGTGCTGACAAGTTCTTGCAAGAGGTGAGTGAAATAACAGTACCAGTCACTTGTGCTTGTATGCCAGGAAAATGAAAGAAAATGAACATAAGAAATCAGCGAAAGCTGTTATTCATGTGTAGACTCCAGTGGCTGAAGAAATATCTTGCATTCCTTTGTGATCAATAGAGAAGGGGACAGGATTACAAATCCTTGTTGCAAGATTGAGGTGGCATGAGGTACGGAGCTCTGCGAAGCCAAAGGTGCTGCTTACCTGAGCTGAATTTAAACACAGATACTTGGTTGCTTCGTTATGTGAAGTGGACCACTGAGATTCTGTGCTGCTTTCTGGCTGTCTTCCTGTGTATTTGTTCTCTACAGGCATTTCTCCTCTCTCATCTGGCTGGCGTGTGGTTATTGGTTTTGGGTTTTTTTTCTCTAGCGATAGTCTAGTAGACAAATTACCACGGTTCACTTGTGGTTCTCTGCTGAACTTTTCCTAATGTGCTTCTACATCACCAGACAAGTAGCTATAAACACACTGGAGAACTACTAGTTCAGGAGGATATCTGCATCTCTTTTTCCTTGCCTTACTGTTCTATTTTGCATTGCAGCCTGCAACTGGATAAAGGTATTAAAGGATCGGGGGTTTTTTAACCATAATGTTGAGACTTGTCGTATTTTCTCAACAGACTTCTGTTGTTCTTCTGTATTTTATGACTGGTATAATAAGCCTGAGTCTGTGTCGTGGATATAGCACACATTGTTTTGTGTTGGTCAGCTGTGTGTGTGACTCTAATAGTATGCATTCGGAGGGTGCTCAGCAAACGTTTTTCATTCTGTTGGAGACAAATGCATTGTCTCCACCAAGATATACCTATCACAGAGTAACTTCCCTATAACTGTTTTAGGCATGTTACGAGTCTTTCTCATCTGATCACCATAAGAAGGTTTGACTGATGGTAGGTGTTAACGCAAAAATGTTTTCATGGCCATTTTTCTCTTTAGGTCTCAGACGAAGATGAGATCCTGCCTCATAAACTCCAGGCTGCACTTGTACAAATCTTGGAAGAACGAAGTGAAATCTTGTCACATGAGCAGAGCAACGTACAAGGTACTTCTACGGAAAAGTGTTTTCACATTAGCAAATCTCTACAGCTCCTGTGTAGTTGATATAAAAATGAGCAAATGGAAATAAACCTTAGGAGGTGACACTTTAGAAAGCTGTTTTCCTGTAATCTTACTGAGAACATCTCTCTTGTGAATGTGTTAGAAAGAAGTTTGGTGTCCTAACAATTGTTCCTCTTTTCACAATCAGTGTGTGTAGAGCCCTAGCGTGTTTGGGGCAAGCGCATCAGTTCTCGTGCTTTGAATTTTTCTTTGATTTTTTTTTTTTATTTTATTTTTCGTAAGTGGCAGAGAGAACATTTTTCTTAAACAGAAAACATGGCAAGTTTCTGTATTTTAGAGGGTAATCTGACAGATCATTTTCAAAATGGAATGGAATCTGTCTCAGCTGCAGCTGAAAGCTGATATGGGAAAGAAATCTTAATATTAGAGCTGTGGCTTCTTTGATATCAAACATCTGAAATTTCATAGTCTGAGACAGCCAGCCTAAAAAATAAATGCTGCTCCTCTTTTTACAAGAGGAATGCCCAAAGTGATGAACGTAAAGAGAAATTTCTTTTCTGTTGTCCTCTTCATAGGTGACATGCCTCTCAACTCCCTGGTCTCTGAAGCTTTTGTGCAGTTCTTTGTGGAGATCGTTGGGCACTACTCCCTGCACATGAATGTCACAGAAAAAGGGGAGCGGGTGTTCCAGCGGGAGCTGTTCCGTAAATCTCACGTGTCACGCAATGTGCGTCACTTCTTGCACTTCTTCATGGAAACGCAGATGTTTGCAGGGTTCATACAGGATCGAGAGCTGAGTAAGAACATGGTCAAAGGTGAGGTTTGATCTTACTTTCTTGTTTTACAAACTCACTTTCAAAGTATAATACCATGTGACTTTGACTCTTAAGAAGACTTTTGTCCTGGCAAGTTCTCCTGTTGGCGTTTTGGTGTATGGAGTAGCTCCATCTGATTACTCATAGCGCTTCTAATTACTCAACAGAATTCATCTTCTGAAGCAAAGAATTTTTGCATCTGTCTCCTTTCTGGGCTTGATCCTGCAGCTTATGTTACACGCATGCGTGATTTCTTTTTCGTAACCTCCTTGTTAATGATATAAGATGCCACATGCTAAAAGATGGAATAGCTCATCTCCGTGAGTGATTTTATTTTTATTTTTTCCTCCTTTAGGCCTTTTTGAGGTCCGTGCCCTGGAGTATTTGGAGAGTATTCCAGAGGCAGAACCAACTGGGATGAACAAAATCCTTCGCAGTCTTGGTAAAGGGACACCCTTGCTTTTTACTGATTTTTTTTTTTTTTTTTTTCTTTAATAGATTTAGCTGTTGAGGAAATAATTGCATGCAAAAGAGTAGAGGGCCCATTCTTTGCCTTGTGCACTTGTGTTCCTTTTGTTTACATTTGCCCCTTCAGGGGATGCTGAAAGCTTTGTAAGATTTTTCTTTCAAAGTTTGTGGGAGTTGCTTAATCACACAGCATCGTAGGGTGGGAAGGGACCTCTGGAGATCATCTAGTCCAAGCCCTGCCAGAGCCGGGTCACCCCTGAGCTGCATGAACTCGTGTTTAGTGTTGCTCTTGGCGGGGCACGCGCGAAGGGGCAGAGCAGCCACGCGCAGACGCTCCTCAGCCCCATGACTCCTGGCGTGGCCTCAGCTCCTAATGTTGTGGTTTTGGTTTTTTTTCTCCGTAGGGAGTAAAATGAAATTTCTTCAGAAGAGATGATCGTGCGCTGCTGCGGGCCAGCGGAGCGGGGCGGGTGGGGGGATGCCGGGGCCGGACTCCTCTCTGCCTCCCGGCGAGCGGGGGTCCCCGGCTGCCGCCGTCAATAACCATCGCACGGACACACCGCGCCCGTGTCTCCTTCCGCGCCGCGGGCGGGCGGGGCCGGGCGGGCGGAGCAGAGGGCGGGGCAGTGGGGGCGGAGCTTGGGGGGTGGATCCATGGGGCGGGGGCGGGGCTAGACCCCAGCTTCCCCTACGGGGCAAGGGCGCTGCGGCAGCGCCGGGGCGGGAGCGGGCGCAGGCGCAGAGCGGGCGCAGGCGCAGAGCGGGCGCAGGCGCAGAGCGGGCGCAGGCGCAGAGCGGGCGCAGGCGCAGAGCGGGCGCAGGCGCAGAGCGGGCGCAGGCGCAGAGCGGGCGCAGGCGCAGAGCGGGCGCAGGCGCAGAGCGGGCGCAGGCGCAGAGCGGGCGCAGGCGCAGAGCGGGCGCAGCATGGCGGGCCCGGGGCTGGTGGCCGGCGACGTGGTGGTGGACGCGCTGCCCTACTTCGACCAGGGCTACGAGGCGCCGGGAGTCCGTGAGGCGGTGAGGGCGGGGCGCGGCGCCCATGAGGCGGTGAACGCGGGGCGGGGTGGTGAGCGCGGGGCGCCGGGCGCTCGTGAGGCGGTGAACGCGGCCGGCGTTCCTGCCTGACGCCCGGCGTGCGCTAGGCCGCGGCGCTGGTGGAGGAGGAGACGCGGCGGTACCGGCCGACGAAGAACTACCTCAGTTACCTGCCGGCGCACGACTACAGCGCCTTTGAGGTGAGGCCAGCGGATGGTTCCCCCCGCCCCCGGTTCCCCCCGCCCCCGGTTCCCCCCGCCCCCGGTAACCCCCGCCCCCCGGTTCCCCCCGCCCCCGGTTCCCCCCGCCCCCGGTTCCCCCCGCCCCCGGTTCCCCCCGCCCCCGGTTCCCCCCGCGGTGCCGCCTCACCGCCTCCCTCCCCGCAGACCGAGATCATGCGGAACGAGTTCGAGCGCCTGGCGGCCCGGCAGCCCCTCGAGCTGCTCAGCATGAAAAGGTGAGACCGGGAGGGCCGAGCGGCCGCCCGCCCCCAGGGGTGCCGGCAGGAGATCCGTGTCCGCCGGGCCTTCTCCTGAGGCGGGCGGCCTGTTGCAGGTACGAGCTGCCGGCCCCGTCCTCCGGGCAGAAGAACGATATCACGGCGTGGCAGGAGTGTGTGAACAACTCCATGGCGCAGCTGGAGCACCAGGCGGTCCGCATCGAGAACCTGGAGTTAATGTCGCAACACGGCTGTAATGCTTGGAAGGTGTACAACGAGTAAGGCCTTCCTCTGCTTTGCTGAACCTAGCTGAAGTTCTGGGTTCGATTTCTTATATTTCTCACGTGTTCCTGTGTAAGTCCAGTGGGGATCTTCAGGGTGTATCCTGGAATAACAGGCCCTTTGAGAGAGCTCTATGTGGAAGGAGTCCGATCTGAAAGAGAAGGAGCCTTCTCTGTGGCCAAGAAATAGCCTGTGTTTCAAATACATCCCAGTGTTGCATTTTGTAGGTTACAGTTTGGGTAGCAGTTGGTGACAATGGCCTTTAATTGAGGATAACTAAAAGGACTAATGACAGCTTGCAAAATGATAATTCAGTAGTGGAAATAAAGACGACTTACTACTGATCCTGCTCAGCCTGGAGCCATTATTAATAAAGCTGTTCTAAAAGCCAAAAAAAGTTGTAGATGGTATGGCTGCAGGAAGCACCAGCGCTATTTCAGGCAGAGAATGTCAATGTCCACTTCTGAGAAGGTGTAGACAAAAGGAACGCAAAACTTACCTCTGAGAGAAGGCAGAGGGCTGCTTAGCTTAGAAGGGAGGCAGGCAGAGGATCTATTGGCTCGCACGTATGTCAGGAAGTGAAAAGAACTGTTTGTGCTCTCACAGTGTTACATGAGGGAAACAAAAATTGTTACAGGTAATTTTAGAATTAAAATTAGAAGATGGGTAATATGATAGGGGGATGTTACAATACCATTCTGGTCAGAATAGCACGAGCATATGGTAACAAGCTTGAAAATAAAACCTGATCAGCTAATGGATATGATTTTATGCTATTGTCTGATGACAGGGGCTGACCGTAATGGTTACTGGAGGTTTATGTCTTAAAACTGCATATGTTACAACTGGAGTGTTTTGGCATTGCGTCATTCTCTTCAGCAGTGAAGAGCTAAGACCGTGCTGAGAATAAGTCGTCTCGTGCTTGGGTTGAAGTGGCTTGTCGCGTCCTAACTCTGAGGAGTTAAATGCCAGGTTAAATGGGTCTGATCTGGCAATTTTAAGTTTTCCTAATGCTTTGCTTGCATTTTGCTATTAGGCATCTGGTTCATATGATAGAACAAGCCCAGAAAGAGCTTCAGAAGTTAAGGTGAGACATTATTTTTTGTGTTTTCATACTGAAGTTGGAAGGAAAGTGAACCTCTCTCCCCTGCCTCCCCAGCTATAGAAAGGCTTGTGTATACATTGCTGCCGCAGTCATAGGAAAAAAAGACCCAGTAATAACAATAATGAAATCTGATCCTGCCCTCCCCGCACGATTACATTCATAATACCTGTTTCACTCAATCTCTGTGTTGGTTTGGTTTGGTTTTGTGCGAACCTCTGCTTTGAACAGAATGGATTCTGCTGGAATCCTCTCTGAAATGCAGTGTGTTTTCTTGTCACTGCTGATAAGACTTTTATTTAGTGTGTAGTTGTCTCAGTGAAGATGTGTTCCCTGATGTGAGGTTTGGCCTATCATTTTTAAAGTGGATGCTTTAATGAGTTTACAGAGATGGATTACTTGGGGATGGAGTTTCTAGTATATTGAAATATACTGCATCCATCTGTATGTTGTTGTTATGGTCCTGGCTACACAAGTGTTCACTGGTAGTATTTCTAGGAATTAGGTGTATTTCAAAATTAGCAGGAGATATTACAAACTTTAAGGGAAGCTGACAAAAAACCCCAACACATAGATCTTTTTCTCCCCAGGAAAAACATTCAAGATCTGAACTGGCAACGAAAGAACATGCAGCTCACAGCTGGGGCTAAGCTACGAGAAATGGAATCTACGTGAGTATCTAAAATTTTTCTGTTAAATCTTCCACGAGTCTTCCACAATCTTCTCTTGCTTGAAATTCTTCCATGCAGAGCATGAGTGATCTACTGTAGGGTGTTGCTGCACGCAACAGTACTGTTGCTTTGCACAAAGTGTTTCAAAGGGCTTGTAATTCGGGTCTACGTAATGGTTACTGTGGTTGAGTGAAACAATGAGCAACAGATGTGAACAGGAGGGCATACGAGCTGCTTGAAATTGCCTGTTTAAATTGTTTCTTAAACTATTCTTTAAACATTGGAAGTTAGCAGATTTGAGTCTATTAAATTCAATTTTGTACGTTAAGGTTTAACAGGGTTGAAACCCTCTTTTTATCACTTTGGTTGTTTAAATTACCATTGGTATCAACTGAGGTTTATCACGTACTGAGAAAAGTACTGCTTTATTCAGTGTCATTGTGCTTTCTTTGGAGCAATAATTGTCTTTGATTTTAAAATAGAGGATGGGTAAACAACACTTAAAGGCTTTTTTTATTTCTTTTCCCTTCCAGATGGGTCTCTCTTGTCAGTAAAAATTACGAGATTGAACGAACTATTGTGCAGCTAGAAAATGAAATTTCACAAATCAAACAGCAGCATGGAGAAGCAAACAAGGAGAACATCCAGCAAGACTTCCAGTGACTCTACTGTCTTACTGCAGCATACGTTAAAAAAACAAAACAAAAAACTTTGGAGATGCTGTGCGTTTGTAGACACCTCTAGTTGCGGGTGTGTAAGGTGATAAGAAGGTATTTTCATAATTTCTTTTTCTGGTTTTAAATTCTAGGATGAGGCAGCGTAGGCCCAAAACATCCTGCCCAAGTGTATTACGGGCACAGTTAAACGTACTGTGAATTGTTTCACTTTTTGTATACCTAAAGTAGGAGCTCTTAGAAAACACCCCCCGTTCCATGTTTTCGCATGCTCCCTGATGCCTTCAATAAACGCTGTTTATTATTTGTATGTTCTGATCCTGCCTGAGCGCAGCCCGGGGGCCTCGGCTGTGCCCCGCGGTCCCAGACAGTGCTGTGTGGCCCGGCAGCTGCTCGGCCTCACGCGTCCGTACCGGCGCCGTGGGAAGCTGCAACGGTAAATGAACGGCCGTTAACACAGATGGGACTGGGGGTCAGACCGCGGCGCCCGCGGGCGTGCGACACCGGCCCGGCCCGGCCCTGCCCTCCCCTCCCCGTAGTGCGCCTTCGCCGGTTCTGCCGCGGCCCAGCGCGGTGACCGCGTTGCTGGAGCTGCCGCGGCACCGCCGTACCCCGGTGCCCGCGCGGCCCGGTGGGTCCATCGCCGGTGCCCCCGGGCGCGCCGTGCGGACAGCACGCTCCTTGCCCGGCTCCGCCCGCCGCGGGGCGGGACCGGCGGGCAGTGACGGCGCCGCTTCCGGGGGGCGGGGCCTACTCCCTGGTGCGCGCTCCGCCCCTTGGGCCGCCGCTGGCGATTGGCTGTGAAGCCGCCGCCACCGCCCAATGGGGATTCCCCGCGAGGTGCGGTGCCGGGCCTGCGCCCCGCGCCGCCCCGCCCCGCCCGGCGCTACGTCACAACTCGTCCCTCCGGACGGGCCCGTCCCGGCCGAGCGCGCGCTCCTGCGCGCGGCCCCCCGCGCGCCTGCGCGAGCCGCTGGCCCGTCCCGCCTTCCCCCCCCCCGCGCTGGGGCGCGCGCACGGCGCGTGGTGACGCCGTGCGTGCGCGGCGCGGGGAGTCGGGTTCAAAGGAGGAAACATGGCGGAAAACAAAGGAGGTGGCGGCGGCGGGGAGGGGGCTGCCGAGGCCGGGCCGGGCGGCGGCGGCGGCCTGGAGCCCGCGGCCGCCTCCCCCTCCGGCGCCGCGCCGCCCGCGCCCGCCGCCGCGCCGCCTGAGGAGCGGGAGAGCCCGGGCGCGGCGGCGGCGGAGCGCGGTCTCGGGGAGGCCGAGGCCGAGGCGGCGGCGGCGCCCGGTGTCGCTCCTGGGCCGGGCCCCAGCCCGGTGCCCCCGCTGACGCCGGCGGCGCCGGGGCCCTTCTCGCTGCTCGACACCTGCGCCGTGTGCGCGCAGAGCCTGCAGAGCCGGCGGGAGGCCGAGCCTAAGCTGCTGCCCTGCCTGCACTCCTTCTGCCGCCGCTGCCTGCCCGAGCCCGAGCGGCAGCTCAGCGTCCCCGTCCCCGGCGGCGCCAACGGCGACGTCCAGCAAGGTGAGCGCGGGGCGGGTCCCCGGTGGGACCCCGGCTCGGGGGGTCTCTGCCTGGCAGCGGCGAGCGCTCGGGCCCGTCCCTCTGGGGGCAGCCGCGGCGGTTCCCGGCCCGGTGTGATCGCCGGGCGTGGAGCGGCCGCGGACGTGACCGCCCGTGTCCCGCGGCCCTGAGCCGGGCCCTGTCCCGCAGCGCCCGGCTGCTGCTCGCATCGCGTTTCCCAGCGACGGTTGAAACTTGGGCGTTCTTGGAGTTAAAGCGTAAATTGTGCCGTGGGTTTTATTTAATGTTGGCTTTCAGGGGTGCTACAGTAGAGGCGTGTCCATGGGAGGTGTTCAGCAGTTCTGTGGCACTCGGACAGAAATTTGTCTGAGTGAAATCTAATTCACGTAGTTACAGTACTACGTGCTGGGTTGGAAATGGTGCCTGTAGTGCCCCTGCTTTCAGGCAGGTGTTTCGCTGCGGTGCTGGTTGTCACTGGACTCACTGTGTCCCTGAACTTCACACGTAACTTTAGTGCCATGAACAAGTGCAGACTGCTCCTTCCAGGTGTTTTTATTGAAATCGCAGCTTGATTTTTTTTTTTATTTTATTTATTTTATATGTTCAGGGATGGAATTGAAAAGCTTCTGGAGCTTTTAATGGAGTGACTCACATGCTGTGGTCAACAGAACAAACTAGGGCCCTGGTAGGTGGTTTTGCAGGTCTTAACTGGGTCCTGTGGTCAGAGAGACCTTGTTTGGTGACATCTTTCTGGTTTTAGCAAGGATTCAAGCCTTTCCTGTGTTGCGTAGTGAAGGAATTAACCTGGCTTGTTGGTAGTTCTTTCATCCAAACTGTTCAGAAGCAGTTAATTTAGGATGTGGTCTTAGAAAGTCCATCAGTTTTTAAAAGATGATGCATTAAATATAGTTCATAAATGTACTAAAGGACTCAGTTGGTTTTGTGATTCTCCTTGTTAAATTCCAGATCTTGCATTATACGTTTTGCATTATATGTGCTAGTGAAAGATACACAACTTGTAAAGCTAGGTTTATTTTACTAGCAATTAGCAGGATTATCTGAATCCCTCTAAGTCTGCTAGGAACAACACAAAGCGTAGCTTCTGAAGTATATATGAACTGGAATATCCATTCTTGCTATACACAGTTTAAGAATGCTTGATTGTCTGCTTTGGTGAAGTAAGAATTCATCTTTGGATTGCTGCATCAGAAACTTTCAGATGACGTGAACAAGATATGGATGTAGGAGGGTCCGGGAGAGTGAACTGGTAAAAGTGTGTGTGATCCATCTGTAGTGGTGTGTAAGTCTGCGTGAACAAATGTCTTAGTCCAGCAGGTCAGTTCAAAACAATACACTGACCAGCCAGAGGATGCAGTTTTGTGGACGTCTGTCTCTGCGCATTGTAAATGGAATCAGTTGAATGGCTCATGAAATGCTTAATCATAAATCAGGTACAAAACGGACGTTCTCAACGTGCAGAGAAGTACCACGTTGCTTACTCGTGCAGGTTCCTTCCCTGTTGACGTGGGTTTTGATAGTCATGAAGTGTTACTTCCACTTCTGCTGCTTCTCTGGTCTCTTTAACTACGAGCAGGTGGTTTTTTATGAAGTTAATGGGAAGTGGTACCCATAGCTATACCTGAAGCAGGTTACACTTAACTGTAGGCTCTCACTGCTGGACCACAGACAAATGGTCTTGATTCCTAAAAGTTTGAGAAACACTGACTAAAGTTTAAAACAATTATCTAAAGTTGTGGTTTGCTGTATTATAAAGAAGTAACTAATTAGATTAATACCTATTGCACTGCTGAAAGAATTTTTTTTGCAGCTGTTCACATTTATGTTGGGGAAAAAAATAAGTTTTTTGTTTTATGTATTTAAAACATGTATTTTTATGTCACTTAATTAACATAAAGTGTAGCATCTTGTGTTCTGTTTAATGACTTAATAGGTCATTGGAGTTTGCATTTTATTTGGTGGATAGATGATTTCTTAATGCCTGGTGTTTCAGCTGTCCACCTGGACTCTCCCTTTCAGATTGGAAAGGTTAGAAGAAAATGCCGTCTTGTATTTGTATCAGAGTATTCTGAAAAATGTTTGTTTCTAAGTTAGAGATATGAGACGGTTACAGATACTGCAAAACAACTTTTTATGGACCCACTGCTGCTTCTGCTCCTGGGAAGATAGGTTGTTTTGAGGTTTCACTGCCTTGCTGAGATATTTACAATCTCTCTTAAGAAGATTATCTCAATAGAGAGAATGTGTGGCTCTCCCAGTGAATGTCACAATCTTCATTAGGCTGAAAAACTAAAAAAGAGCTGCAAGATGCTTTCAGAGAGCCTCAGAGAAACATGCAGAATTGGTTAATGTGCACGTATGTATAATTTGAGGAACGATATGTTTACTGCTGAGTGCTATAATATATAGTATCGTAAATTATTTTGATACGCTGAACTCAGCTCCCATACCCAGTGTTTGTGCAATTAGAAACCGTGTGTTAATCACACCTTAAATGATGCACTAACTACTTTTAATTTGCTTTGGAAGGGGGGACATAAAAATGGTATGATGCCTGTGAGAATGTGACGTCACTTAAATTGAGTTTGGTAGTAGTTACTTGTATTTTCAGTCTAGAAAGCCAAAAATTCCTGCATCAAGTAGGGTGCTTAAGCTATGTAAATGCAGGCCAGCTTAGTTTCAGTGAATGCTATAGGCGTCCCCTGAACTCTCTTGATGCTTTAGTTTTCTCCTGTGTTGGTGACTGAGGGTCATGAATATATGCTGGAGCCCAGCAAAGGCTGAGTCCTGAACAGTGTTCAGTTCATATTCTGGACTTACTAAAAATCTTGCTCTGAAATTTTAAATTTCAGTCTAAGTTAATAATGTATTTTAAAATAAATTTTTTTTGCGTGAGAAAATTCTAGGCATGTTTTATTTTTTGTAAGGATTGATGTCTATAAATTGGTTTCCCGTATTAAGTTCCTTTTAAAATATAATGTGTTGTCAGTTCAACGTATGATGGTTGTGATATAAGCAAGGATTGTTTGTCAAAAAGAAAAAAAAGTTGAGTTAGGAGTGGACCTTGAAAGCAGTTAATTTTCTGAAAATGTATTTATATTCTGATAGATTTCAGTCTGATTGTGTCACTCACTTGATGTGTGAGGGTTTATTTCAAGGTCTCATCACTGAAACTAGAACAGAGGTTTGATGTACGGCTGTGCAGGAACATACTTGGACCCTTATGTTTCTGAGAGAAGTAAATAATATGCACATGCGGTAACTACTCTTGGTGTTCTCAGCCAACGAATGAAACCTGGCAGAGATTCGTTCCTTAGAGGACTGCGTATGTGCCAAGTTCGAACTTAAAACGGAAGTTTGAGTTATTAGATTGCATGAGTGCTTGCAAATATTTCCTGAACTGTGAAGCTTTATTGTCATTATAATAATGTAAACGTCTGAAAGGATTTTGAATTTTCTTATATTCACTTAGTGCTTTTGTGTCGGGAATCAGCCTGACACATTTCAACCCAAAACGAACACGTGTGTTTAAAACCAGATGTCTAAAATGAGGCGGTTCACTCGACAATAATTAGGATTGTAGGAGGTTGACGACTTGATTGTCCGTGGATGATGTGGTAGAGTTTTTGAATAAGCTTTGAGAGATACTTTGAATTTATAAATTTTGAACTTCTGGGAGGACTCCCCGCGTGAGCCCGGTGACGGAGGGGATCCAGTGGGAACGGTGCTACCATAGTGCAAAGTGCTTTTTGTAGCATCTTGTCCCTTGGTGGTGCTCATTGTCTGCCTGCCGTGGCCTCCCGCCTTTGGATCGGTGACCTCCTCGCCCTCAGCAGTACGCTTTTTGTTCCCAAAGGCCGTCTTGGTGTTAGAACTTCAGTGGCTTTACTTTCCGTTATTGCTTTTTGTCCTCTGTGAGGTTCAAGAAGTGTTTGGTTAGGCTGTGGCGTGTTCGTTTTAAGCTGACCGAAGTCAACTTGGACTTGAAGTCAAGAAGTGGATGTGTGGATCCGTTAGGATGGCAGCTTCTTACAAAAGTTAGCTGTTTTGGGTTAGCTGGTGTGATATCTGCAGTGAGTGTGTAGGTTTCTGTGGCGAGTTGTAACGGTTCCCCTTTCCTTCCTCCCCGATTCCCCTCTGGAGCCCCGGGGCCGTGGAGTGGGAGGCTCCCGGTGTTGGTATGTGAAACCTAGAAAATCGGATGGAGAGGGTGGTAGGACGTGGGTTTGGCTAGGAAACAGGTTAGTTCTTACTGGCCCAGGAAGCTTTGCCCTTCTAGAGGTGGTCTCTGAAGCATCTGATGAAATTCCAGAAGGGAATTTCTACAAGTGTGGGTAGGGAGCAAAGAATAAGATTCGGAAACTTCCATTTTTTTTCCTTCTTGTGCGAAAGTAGTACGTATGAGTTGAACACATGCTGTCTTACTGGGCAGAATGTGTCTTGCCGGCAAAGGTGTCCTGGGGACAGATCGGTCGATTTCAGCTGATGTTAAAGGTGCCAAGAGTCTGAGTCCCTTGATGCCAAGCTGGAGTGGGTGTCGTGGCCGAGGAGTCGGCGTGAGCTTTCTCTGGTTTGATCCTACAGGACTGGAAGTATAGAGAATCGAGCCTTTCCCCCTCCATCTCTGTAGCTCTACAGCATTTTTAAAATTTGGAAGAGTATTTTAGTGTTACCAGGATTAAGATGTCAGGCTGGAGAAATTAATTCTAAGCAGGTTTTGAATAAATTTCCTGTTGAAACTGGTTCAAGGTGAAGGGTTTCATAGTTGCATTTACCTGTTGAAAAAAATTGCCGGTTTTGGGATGTGTGCAAATAGCCATCAGAGAAGTGTCGTTACCCTTGGGAAGTTTTAAACATAAATATATACCAGGTATTCTCATAGTTCAGAGTTACAATTAAGAAAAATACTTCCGTTGCAGCTTTAGGTGTTAGTTGGCAATGGTAGATTAAAAGCGTCCTCTAATTGAAACCTTAAGTTCTTTGAAATGTTCCAATGTGATTTGCTGCTGGATTATGTTGCAGATTTTTTAGCAGTCTCTCTGTTTTTATGAAAACAAAATTACTTTTTCTCCTCAAGTTACTTCAGTTTTATGCTTTCTGACATCCTTTGATGCCTGTGGTCTAGTTTCGTATGCTTTTTCTAAATCATAAGCAGTTAAAGGGATTACATAGATGCTACTCTCATTAGTGCTCTTAACGTCTTTGACAAATAAGAGCGTCCAACGTGCGAAGTGGGGAAGATGTGGGTTCTGGCAGCTGCACAACTAAGGGTTGGACGCCTTTGTGTGGGGCAGTGGGTGCTGCTTGTCCCCCTCTGCTGGGACAGAGCTCCTCAGCTGGGGGGTGTTCCCCCGGGTCGGGATCTCTGGGGCCGCACCAGCGTGTCCCCGTTTCATGGTCGTTTCCACGGCCTGGTGTGCGGAGACATGAGCTCCCTCCCGTGCGGGGCAGTGACTGTCTCGGGACGTGCCTGCTGTCCCTCCTTCCATCCGCGGGCTCCACAGCCCCTGGGCCCGTTCCTGCCGTGGCTCTTGCAGATCCACCCCACTGCCTTCCTGCAGGATGTGTCCTGTCGGCTCCCCTTTGTGGCTTTCTCCAGCTCAGAGAAGCGTCTCCGGCCAGTTGTCCTTCCTGACCCTCAGGAGAGGCCTTAGGAACGTGTCGCAAGGAGTCTGGGAGTTTCCTTCCGCCCTCTGTTGCAGATTTTGGGAACTGGTAGGGAGGAACGGCTCGTGGCGCGAGAAGATGTCAAGTGAAACCCATCTCCTTTGAGTGGGGTTGACAGTCAAGGCAGGTAAGAAATTATTCCTGCTTCTCACTTGGGTCGGCCTCAGGTAGGATAAAAGGAGAGAAACCAGACTGGGTTTAGGCTTCATGTTGTATGTAGCAGTGGATGGGAGACAGAAAACATGAATGATTGAAAATGTTTTTGCTGTTCTGGATAACGTCTGGAGAAGGGTGTGACAAAAAGTAGAATCTAATCTGAACTGCACAATTAATTGGGAATAGGTTCTAATTAATTTCACTGTAGTGCTACTGGAAATGGCAGGAACGGGAAAATTTGGTACATATAGCTGTGTATATCAAGTACTGTGGAAGAGAGGTAATACGTGTTTGTGCTCGTGGTTGTTACAGGTTTTATACACCATCGTGAGTGTGTGATATAAACAAGCAGAAAAACCGGTGATGTCAGTCCTCTTAAGTGGGATGTCAGAAGTTTGGAAGCCCACTCCTCTTACCTGCAGCTCTTGTAAAATAGCTCATCGCTTTCTGTGCCTTTTAGCTTCAAAGGCTGATTGTTCTTGGATTTCTTCATGAAGGTGTTGATATTCACAGGAGCATCTGTCGATGGCTGGTGAAGGGTGTGGGGTGCTTTTTTTTTCATTTTTCCTTTTTTTTCTTTTTGGCGCCTGAAGTTTAACTGTGTTCCTGCAGCTGATGCTGATGCCAGTATTTTGGTGATAGTGTACTGTAAGTCAGAAAGGAACTGCCGTTCAAAACGTTGTAGACCCTCAGCGCAGAGTTCCACGCGATGCAGTTGGTACTTGCTATTTCTTCTGATATTTTTGGCAGGAAAGAAGTGTTTCTGTTTTGTGGTTAGGTGAAACTGAGCTCTATGGGATTTGAAATGTGAAGTCTGAAGGGAACTTCCTGATTCTCAACTCTGCTTTAGTGCTGCTGTGAACTGCTGCAGTATCGGTTCATGGCTTCAAAAGGCTACAGAGCCATCTTTGGCACGTAGGAAGTCTTTATGGTAATAATTAGGATTGGGGAGATCATAAACCACTCTGACCTTCGTAATTTCTGTGAATGTGTGTAATCATAATTACACTGTGATTTAGAAAAAAGATTGATCTTCTAACAGCATTTTTTGCTGTGTGCTGCCTGATACATTCCTTGGAAGTAGTTACATCCCTTTTTTGAAAGCGGAATTACAGTGGAAATGTGTGTGCTACGGCTAGCGTGTTTCTTTTGTTTGTTTTTTAAATTTTTTTTTTAATTTTTAAATAATATTAAGCATCTAATTTAAATTGGTGGAGAAAAAGCAATGCAATAAATTCTGCTGGACTATTACTAGAATGGTATTTTTAATTTTACTTCATTTTAATTTTCTTATGTAAGATTATTATTTTTTTACTGAAACTGGCAGTGAAACCTTGTTTTTCTAGTAGGTTACATAAACATTTGAGCCTTAGTTTGTCCTAAAAGACATTAAGTTATTACCATAAACTTCGTTAGCTTGCAGATTATCTCATGTTTTGACAGGTAAGGAGTTCTGGTTTTCTTTTATGTAAATGCTATTTCAGTGTGATTATTTTTTTTTTTCCTCTGCCTTTCCCTCTCCCCTCACAAAATCAGCCACATCTGTATCTTTTCAGTAATGCAGTTTGGTTTATAGCATGAATGGTGCTGCATTAATTTGTTTTATCTTAGGTTAAAAAAATGGGCATAAGCGGGTACGAGATGTATAGTGAGTGTCCCATATAATATAGGAAAGCTACTGTTTGAGGTAATGGGCATTGAGATGTGAAAATGAAGTGTAGTATGCTGAAGGAGAATTGCAGGGCCTTGGTTTAGGGTTGTGATCTATGGAGATATGTGCAGAACACTGGGGGCACCTTTGTGCAAAGCATATTTGAGTGGAGAGGCGCAAAAAGTGGGTGTTTGACTGAGAGCAGTGTGTGTGTGTGGACTACCCGTCTCCTGCGTCCCCTCGGACAGAAGCAACGGGAAGGTGGAATTACGCATCAGCCGATAGATGGCTTTCATATAGTATTCCCTAAAGAATTTTGCCTTTTGGTAGTCAGAAATTCTCAAGGTTCTGTGAATCGGGGAGGTTTCATTGTGCATATGAAAGCTCTTGTAAAAGTAGGTACTGAAATATTGGTTATTTTTCACATCCTGTTCTTGAAGCATATTTGGTTTGTTGAGACAGGGAATTCTTAGTCGGGTTATTGTTGTTGCTCTGCAGTGAATCCTCTGTGTTCTGAAGCTAACATTAATTTTAGCACTTGAAAAAATTAATGCTAATTTAGTACTAATGTAATTAATCTCCCTGAAATAGGTCCTACTGTTCTAACAGAATATCCACAAAGGAGTTGAGCATCATTTAATTACACTTACTTTTCATAGTTGTTTCAGGTGTCCCAGTGTATAAAAATATCCAATTGTTTTGAAGGCTTCACCTTGAAAATGATATTCACCATAAAATTACATACAAACTTGATTTAAGACTAATTGACACTTCTGGGAAGAAAGTATTAACCACTACCTTAGTGGTAAATAAGTTTTCAAACCTTTAAAGTATGTTGTTTATGGAACATTTTTAAACGTCAATTTGGTTCATGTAGTACCTTCTTTGTGGCTCCGCTTAAGATTTGGAAATCTAATTTAGCAATTACGGAGGATAACAAAGCAGGATACCGGAAAGGAACTCGTCTAATTGATATCCAGTGTTAAAGCTATGTGTGTACACATCTACACGTACACGTGCTGCAGAAAGGCAGGTGTAGTTGGCATGAGAGGGTTTTTTGTCATCAACTTGTGGTTTGTTTTTTTTTTTTTTCTATTAGCTTTCCCTGCAGAACACTATTTGAAAAAAACCCTGAAACCTTCAGAGAGTTCATATTACTGCTTCTGCCTCCCCGACCGCATGGAAATAGGTTTTTTTAGAAAACATCCTCCATTGTATCTGGGAGGATATTGTGACACAGTACTACTTTTGATATTTTCATGAACATCACTAAAGTCACACCTGACTATCCGGGCACACCTCTCTTCATGCTTGTCTTGAGATAGGCTGGACAATACACGGTTATAAGAAGTAATTAACAGGTGTCTTGAGTTTGACAGACTAGAATGAAGAGAAAAAAAGATCATATTTGCTCGGGGAGAACATACATTGACATTCATCTTTTGGTTTTGTGCCTATTGGTTTTAGTGTTCTTAAAACTGGAAAACTTGTTCTGTTTTGCAGTTGGTGTAATCAGATGTCCAATATGTCGCCAAGAATGCAGACAGATCGATCTGGTGGATAACTACTTTGTAAAAGACACGTCAGAAACACCAAGCAGCTCCGATGAGAAGTCAGAACAGGTATAGCACTTTCCTGCTTGCTGGAATTCACATACTATTTTTCTTTCTGTACATGTTAATGATTACCAGGAAAATAATGGTATACCTGACTGTTTCCCTTTGCAGGTGTGTACAAGCTGTGAAGATAATGCTAGTGCTGTTGGGTTTTGTGTAGAGTGTGGGGAATGGTTGTGCAAGACTTGCATAGAAGCTCATCAGCGGGTAAAATTTACTAAAGATCATATGATCAGAAAAAAAGAGGATGTCTCTTCGGGTGAGTATTCGGATGTCCCTTAGTCCCGCCTGTAGTAAAAATGTTTTCTCTTTGGCACATGTAAAAAGAGAGAGGGAGAACCATTTGGGTAACGACCCGTTGAATGGTTTTCCCCCAAGATTTGGGAAAAGCTTAGTAAAAAGCTACCAGTGCAAAACGGGTAGCTCTAAAAATAGAGGAAAAACTAAATTTTAAACTAAAATGGGTTATTTGCTAATACTTTGTACAGTTTGATGTCCAATGTAAAAAAATATCTTTAAGTACAGAAGAAACAGAATGAGACTGCAGTCTTTGGAAAGGATTTAGATCCACTCTTAATAATCCTTTTATTTAGTAGAATAACTAAATGGAGGGGTTGAAATCTGGAGAGCACTGACATATTGGTAATCTTATCCATTAGCCGAGGAAATTAAATTATACATTTTGCAGTCCTTGGCTGTAAGGAGCAATTGTAGTTCTCCCAGTAGAGAAGTATATACAGATAATCGTATAGTCATATGCAATACGATGTTACTGTTGTATTGATACTACTGAGTAAATGTGGTATTTAAATTCACTTTAGGTTTAATATCTCCTTCAGTTAGAAAAATCTAATGTGCAAAGCGTGTATAGTTTGTTTAGACAGGCAGCTTTCTTAGGAGTTAATTCTTAAACTATTTTTTGACTGTCTGTCATTTGTAACCTATTGAGCTAGTGTGGAAAGCACTCTCAAAACAGGTAAAAGGTAACTGGATTTTGGCTTAGAATATTTTATTTGTAAATGGGGTAAAAGTTCTCATTTAAAGAAACATAGGTTCTGCACAATCTGGATCTGCATGAAGAGTGATCATATTGAGGGAGAGAGATCTTGACATTTTTCTTTCTCTGCTTTGAAAATAAATTAAGATCTTCCCGATTGTTTCATTGTGCCATTTCAAAGGAGTAGCACTGCTTTGCTTTCTGCCAACTCTCATCTAAGTCATATTAACAGTTAAAAAGTTTGCTATTGAGCTTAGTTCTTCTAGACAACAGTCTTATTTCAATTGCTCTATCAAATAAACTTCATTTTTGGAGAGGTTTCTCTCTATGTCTTAGTTGGTATTGTTTAATGAGAAATATTACCTATTTAAGTTTAAAGGTATTAACCCTAGTGGACGAGAAACCCTTAAGGTGAAATCAAATTACAGGGCCCTATAGCGAGTTACTAGCGTTTTGCATTAGGAGTGCTGTGTTGTGACTGTCGAGGTGATACCATAGCTCCGCTTCCCCTTCAGTAACCTGAGTGTGGAGGTGCCAAAAAACGGCTGTTCCAATGAAGTAGACTTTCCACTAGAAATACGGGTTGGTGGTGATGAGGATGGACGCCTGGGTGCAGTGGGTGTGCTGACGTATGGCAAGAACACAGCCTTCCTTTGACCTGACGTGCAGTGACCCTTAGCGACTCCCTGGATGTGGGGAAAGACTATTCAGAATTTTCTCAGAGTAGCTTGTTCTCGTCTTTCTTGTTAGACTCTAAAATACGCCCCGGGGACTTTAAATTTCTATTAATGAGTGTCAGCTGTAGATCCACGAGCTCTCTTTCTTTACAATAACTTGCATGGTATAACAAGCTTCAGAAATGTTGGAGGCTGAGGAAGACATTCACGTTTTAAACCTTACCTTCCAAAGGCTGCTTTCCTCTGTGCTGAGCTCAAAATATCTCTAGAAGTCTGTGCAGCACTTTTTATTAAACTTGGAACTATTTTTTGACGTTATCTGTTATTTGCTTAAGTGGAGAAGTTAAATGGTTTAGCTGGAGTTTAAGTCACTCTTAACACGGGCAATGTTTGCTTTGCCTTTGCCGCTTCAGTTGCATATGACTTAATGAGGTCATAAAGGTTTTGAAGTGATAATTTAGAAAAACTATGGGTGTTTGGCAGTATAAAAGTTTGCGAGGTTTGATCCATCCTTCGGTGTGCCAGAGGTGAAATTGCATATGCAATTTAATCTTTAAACGCGTGTACACGATCCTGGTGTTCGTGTACAGTTTGACAGTGGTTTCTGAGTGTTTGTGATAGGAGAGGAGTTCCTCCTCCTCTGTGAATGCAATAAAGTGGAAACAGCTGTAAACCACTGGCACTGTAAATACTTCAATGAGAATGTATTCATGTACCTTTAGGGTGAGAACAGGTGTCAAGTTGGTTTTGTCTGAATTCTTCGTTGTTGCTTAGCTTGGAAGTTAGTCATTTTGCTCTTCAGATTGTCTAAATTTTATTTTAAAATGCAAAAATGGTTTATTTTTAAAAACAGAGGCCGTGGGAGCGTCTGGTCAACGTCCTGTTTTCTGTCCTGTCCACAAACAAGAGCAGTTAAAACTTTTCTGTGAAACATGCGACAGGCTGACATGCAGAGACTGTCAGTTACTGGAGCACAAAGAACACAGGTACAAATATTACCATCTCTTAATTCCTGTGGTGCGCTTTCGCAGAGGATGGAATGGCATTGATCTGAAACAGCTGTGTCACTGAGTACTGTTGTATTGACTCTTTGTCGGACTGAAATGATCCCTTAAAGGAGAACCTGTGCGGAGTGCCGAAAACTTAAAGCCATCGGTTGGTGTCAGGGGTCTTGAGGGCAGATTCCGAACAACGTGGTCTGAGGCAATTTGGTGCAATTAAGGTGATAACTTGCCTGGCATCTACCGATGCTGCCGCTGCATTCAGGGCTTGAACAGAAATTGCCACAGCCCTGAAGACCTGGTGCTGTAAAGAAGCAAAATTGATGTAGTGAGTCATGAGGTCATTTTTTGAAAGGGCATATTTTATTATGCAACAGTCTTTCAACGTAGGGTAATTTTGTAAAGCAAGGTGTAAATTTTCCCTCATAGATGAATATATTTTTCTAGTAAAGAGGGCAGAACTGTTTGGTTGTAGTTGGTTGAAAGTTGCCTCTTTCCAAGTAAAAAAGAAATGATGGGTTTGGTCTCCGGAGCTTGCTTTTCTCTTAGCTGCTAGAAAAAAGTTGGAACCTCTTAAGTTATGTTAAAACTTCCTGCTCTTCAGCAGCTCTGTCATACAGTTGTTTGGATGTTTGAAAAAGTAATTTGCAGTGTTATAATAGAGAATTTGGGGAAAAATATGTATTTATCAGCCACTACAGCACTGCTTTTCTTAGTCACTCCACAAGTAATAGTTCTCTGTAAAGGTGCTTGACAGTATGTTGCAATACTGAATTTCGTGGGGTTTTTTCCAGAGTAGTGATTACTCTCATAGACTGCTACAGCAGCCTCATGGAGCACTTTTACTTTTGAAATTAGTACTATTAAAATATTAACAACCTTGAATATTCCTGCTCTGTTCTTTAATAGGCTTGATCGTAGATATCCTGAAAGACGCGCTTGTACAGAAAGTGTGGTCTCCTGGGATACGTTAACTAACTCTTTCTAGTTGGTTTCTTTGCATCTGTTTTCTGCATGATGCTAACAGATTAACAGATGCATCTTGTTCTACTTACCTGCTCTTTTCCAGTAAGAGAAGAGAATGCCTTGCTATTAACATGCTCTGTTGCAGAATATTTGTTAAAAATTGTTCTGTCTGCAGATGTGAATTACAGATGATGAGGGCAACTGCTTCGTCTGCCAGGAAGTACAACTGAGATTTTTATGAAGCTCACTAAATCACTGAAGGAAAATCACGCCAAGTAGAAACAAGAATTGGTTTTAATCTCCTGTTTACTTCTTATCTAAAAGCCTAGTTAGTTGCACCAAAGGAGAATGAATCACCATTTCAGTAGCAACATGGTCCAGTGTTCAGTTCAGGATTTCAAGTGAAAGAATCGCTGGTGATTCTCTAGAAAGCTGACATTCTTTTAGCAGTGTAATGGTGTGTGATTCCTCTAGTTTAGGTAGTTTTCAGTCCGCACACTTTGGAAGCTAGAAGTACAATACAATATCTTAATAAAAAAAAATAAAGTCTTTTGGCTGTAGGAGGAGCTACAGCAAAATTTTTGCAGTGCTAGGTAAGCGTTGACATCTTATCGCCTCCCCTCAGTGGAAATCTGATTTTCAATTTAATGAATATAGTTCTAGGAAATCTTCAGATCTCCAAACATTTCAAATTTTGTGGCTTTTGGGCTTTAGTAATGCGACTTTTTGCATCATAGTACCTAAAATCTTGTGATGCTGTCTGTCTGCAAGAACTTTAGGTAGACTGTTCTTAGAAAAAGCAACATTGGAACATCCAGACTGAGGAATGTAAACTCTTGTAGCCGAAACTTGTCCCTTGCTGGTAGAAACGGACTGAACGGGAGCAGAGTCTATTCTCTTGTGAATAGTGTTCTCTCTGCCTAAGCCTCGGTTATAACCATGAGTAATTTGAATCAAAAAAACATTACTGTCAGCTTGATCATATATCCAAACAGTCTTTTCGTGTTAGATTAGATAGTAATTTTCTCCTAGACTTTGACAAAAGACAACACTATTTTCTTTTCAGTTGTGGTTGGGAGATCGTATAGGTTACTTCTAATGCAGTTTATAAGGTGCTTCACTTTAATCATAGGAGTTTTCTGCCACTTCGAATGTTGGGATTTAGTGTAGTGAAGAATAGAAGACATTCTGGGAACCTGAGTTTTCCTTGTTATTGGCAAATTTTATTTCGGAAGCATGTAGTTTACTTACTGCAAAAACAAGAAGTGTCAAGTGACTGGCAGGAATCCTGGGTTTTGGGGGGAATCTTTGATAGCTGATGATCAGGAAAGATGAAAACTCTTGGAGCTCCTTAATTCCCCTTGCCATTTTCAACATGGGCGTTTTGCTGCTTTTGCCTTGTTAATTCCTCTCGTGATACGTGGTATGTTAGGAAGATGCAACTAACTACGTTATTTTCCTTCGATGTAGCTACTTGCGCTCTTTTCAGATGAAGTAATGGGAGGTGCCTCTGGTACAGTAGCTGGTTGAAGGACTTGGAAGGGAAAGATATGTTCTTTGCTTGGAAATACCAAAAAAAATTTAAAAATTAAGTTTTTTTTTAAATACGAATATTTTCTTTCAGAGTAAACTAATTCAGTCAAATGTGATCAGTATAATCTCCGCTGAAAAACTGTTTTTCTGGGATAGTTTGGGGGTTTTATTTGTATCATTTGATGTGTGTTTAAGCTATTAGTGCATTTTCCTCATCTAACGTTAGCAAAATGATTTGTTGAACCCTGGCGTTTCTGGTATCTGCTTTGGTGTTACATGGCTTGCTGTCTTGTGAAACCACGCAGCGCATCGTCTCCCTGTGTAGTTGGAATTAATAAGTGACCCACAGAGGTTCAGTCTTCTAGACACTTAAATGGGATTTTATCAGTGCTGAAACATTCTGCACACTGATCGGCATACATGTAGTTTGATTTTTCCTGTGTGTTTTGTCATATTTTTTCAAAATTGTATAGCTTTACATCTACATTGGGAACACTTAGTTTCAGCACGTTGCTCCTTGGTAATTGATGTTGTCTTTTGCGTGTTGAAAAGGTACCAGTTTCTGGAAGAAGCTTTTCAGAACCAGAAGGGTGCAATTGAGAACCTATTGGCCAAACTTCTGGAGAAGAAGAATTATGTAAATTTTGCAGCTACCCAAGTTCAGAATAGGTGAGTACCCCAAAATGATTAACTGTTATTACTGCATTGCCTTTTTAGTGAATCACAGTAATATGAATGATAGGACTAGGATGATGCTTACATTTTAGCTGATTCTGTATCTTTAGTTGTGTTGGACTTTAATTATTTTTCATAATGTTTTCTTCCCTACAACACTGTGCATCTGTTGGTAGTTGTCACAAGAAACTAATATCAAAGATGATGTCTTTTATGGCAACTTTGAGGAGAACCAAAGATGCGACACATTTATTACACTTGGGGGTAAGGGGAAAGGGAGTGGAAAAAAAACCCTAAAAAAAAAAAAAAGGAATAATAAAGGCAAGGAAAACCTGTCTTATGGTTTCTGCTAAGTTCAGGTGTAGGTGACAGAAGTGTTGGCTGTAGAGATAAACAAATTTTTCTTGAGATATTTTTGTTTATTTTTGTTTCATATGAATGCCTATGATAACTGTGTAAAAAAAACTTGTGTTGAAATTGAATAGGATTTTTTTTTTTAATTAGGCAAGAAAAGCTTAGTGTAATTCCCTGAAAGGAAGACAAGAATTCCAGGGTTACCTTAATTCAGCGTCATACAGAATACTGAATATAGAGATGAAGAGAGCACACGATCGCTGCTGGCTTTTGATGCAGTTGTGGTGGTGGGTGTGCTGGAGGTCCGGGAGTTCCACTGTGATTCTTGGTGGTTTTGTGAGCCTTCTGCAACTTTTATGTCATTTGCAAAATGACAGATGATCTGGAGATGGGAAGTACAAGAGTAGAAGGAAGTGTTCTGAAGATATAAGGAGAAGTTCCGGTGCAAATTTTTAACTCCTAGCGGTACCATGTACATTAAAAAAAAAAAAAAAAAAAAAAAAGTTGTAAGGGAAGGAGAACCTAGGACATGAGAGGCAAACGTGCAAAGATGTAAGCAATGGAAACCTTTATGTGCTGATTTGAAGGGACCCAGAGGAGAACACCCTTGTGAAGCAGGGGGACAAGCTGTAGAGCTGTTACATACTGGAAGAAGAGACAGGAACCCAGTTACATGGGAAGTAATTAAACCAAAAGCTCGAATGTCACATGTTAGTGTTCGGTGGTATGGTATAGAGCGACTGCCTGACAATACACTTATCTTTTTTTTTTTTTTTTTTTTTTTTTTTTTTTTTTAGGATAAAAGAAGTAAATGAAACTAACAAACGAGTAGAACAGGAAATCAAAGTGGCTATATTCACCCTCATCAATGAAATCAATAAAAAAGGAAAATCTCTCTTACAGCACCTTGAGGTACAGTTAAGAGAAAAATTAATAGTGTTTTTGACTGTTTCCAGTCCCCTATTGAGAACTCACATTCCATGTTTGAAAACAGATTTTCCCTGTGCTTTGATACCTCAGGGAAGAACGGTAGAGTGGAATAACAGAGAATTACTACTTGATGCTTCTAGCCATTCTGAATATGAGCATGAGTATAAGCTGCTTGGCTTGTGACGTTTTGCTTTAAGAACTGCGATGGCAGTTTACATTTTCCTCATAAATCTGAACCCCCCATTGTAATAAAGTTTTTGTTTCTTTGTAGAATGTAACAAAGGAGAGACAGATGAAGTTAATACAGCAACAAAATGACATCACTGGTCTTTCGCGACAAGTGAAGCATGTGATGAACTTTACTAATTGGGCTATTGCAAGTGGCAGCAGTACTGCTTTGCTGTACAGTAAACGGCTGGTAAGGAAACACCCTGTAACTTGTCCGTACCGTGCAGGGAACGTTCGGTCAAAAGAATTTTGTAAATATTGTATAGCTTCACTAGGTAGATTGTATCCAAGGAAGACACAATGAGTTGTTCGTGCTTCATTTGAAAAACAAAACAAAACTTTCTGTAATAATGGGATAAATTTCCCAACTTTTGTACGCTGCTTTTCATACGTGGATTAAAGACTTGACAGCATTATAGTAGAAGGAACGGGGTCAAGCTCTGTAAAGGCACCTCAGTGTTTCGCTTGAGTCATTGCAGAAGCAGTATTGTGTACCAGTGCTTCCCTGTAATCCTCTGAGTTGTATAAAAAATTAGTAGTACGGTGGATGATTTTCCTGGTGAATTGAGTACTTTCCAGGTTACAGACCAAGCTTGCTATTGACAGTCCTTGTTGGTGATCCACACTGGGCAAATGCACGCTTCTTAACCTTCTCATTCTTTATTTTGTTGTCATCAACAGTCTTGTTTTCGCTTTCCATTAGATAACATTCCAGTTACGTCACATTTTGAAGGCACGTTGTGATCCTGTCCCAGCTGCCAATGGAGCAATACGCTTCCATTGTGACCCTACGTTCTGGGCAAAGAACGTCGTCAATTTAGGTGAGAAAATTGTGTTTGTTTTGTTCTGTTATTTGAAAAACTAGATGGAGTTGCCCGTGTTCATCCAACACGAGTGAGTTGGAATGCAATACGTCTCTTAATGCAGAAGACCAAAACTCTCTTGACATAACCCATCCAGTCCTGATTTACCCTCCTTATGTGCTCTGTTCTTTCTGTTAGCAAAGCTTGCTCCACAGGCTTTGGTTTCCAATGGGAATGGTTCTAGGAATGGCCCTTTTTCCCCCCTCTTAAAGTGGTTCTCATGTTTGTAGTATAACGCACTAGCACTAAATGGGTGCTTCAGTTTCTGGAATAAGCTTTTTTGGCAAGTAAATAGAATCAGTTTTGCCTATCTGAACTTCATATTTAGCTGCTATGGAGTAATACCAGATGTCTTAATGTGTTGGAAGTTGCATGAACAAGCATAATTATGACTGTTGATATGAGCTAAGTACCAAGCCAGTCCATGCGATTGCTGGAAAGGTGGGTGAATTAAGAAGCAACGTTTAGCTAGTTTCGTATTCTCAGATGTCTGACACATTTATAAAAGTAAAGAAAAACAGACCCTCATAATGGCAGATACACTGCCATTCCTCTGTGTGTTACGGCACCTTAGCTCTAACCTTTTATATCTTAAGTAGTTTTTCTCGGCGCGGCTGTTTATTCCTTCTTTGCCCTAAAGTGTTAGCCGCCGTGGGAGTTGTAATAGTCTTGGTGACGCAGGCACTTGGAGTCCTCGTGTTCTGTGTGAGCGCTCGGTGACCGCTGGGGTCACGGGACCTCTGCAGTTACAATTACTGCACATTGCTGGCTGTTGTCAGACACAGTAATAGCATGCTCTTTTAAGGATGTAAAGTATTTAATACCTTTGCCTCTTTATTAATGCCTTATCCTGGAGCAGTGTAGTGTCAGGTTTTTTTCTATATTAATCCGCTAATCACTTACGCTTTTCAAAGAACAGGTTTTGAATGAGAGAAGAGAGGAGGTGAGCTGGGGTGGGGAGAGCACAATGAGAGAGGTATCTGTTAGCACCTGCTTGTGAACTCTTCTCTTGGATAAAAATCTAATAGAAAAACCGATAAAAATATCAGCTCTTCCTGATGCTTTTGTGTGTACTTGCTTCTTGCTCTAAGTCCACTAGCCAGGTTTTGGTGTTCCTGTCTTTAGTCAAGGGGGGTTACGTGCACAGTAAACAAACTTTTCATTGTACAAGTAATAGTTTAAAACTGGCACTATTTCTTCATGGGCAGTTCCTCAAGCAATTTTTGAGTGCTGTTACTCTTGGAGATTAGTGAAGACGGAAAAAGCAAGGCTTTCCAGAACAGAGCTTCAGATGTTTGACGGGGAGCCCGGGGCAGGCGGGGGAGGTTATGCAGAAACAGAACAGAAACTGTCAAGCTCAATAACATGCAGATTCCAATGAGTATATGTTCAAAATAATAAAAAAAAAATCAACATTTTGCCTTTTCCCTTTAAAATTGGACTGGAGGTTGCCTCTCTGGCTGTGTGGTCCTTCACGTTGTATCAAGGCAGGACTCGCTTGTAGCGGAGCTTTGTGCCATGCTTGTGTAGCCTGTCCTTGGTCAGTCAGTGGTGGGACACTCTCCGCTGTTCCCCACGTGATCTTTTCCTGGGTTTTGCTTCCTTAGGTATAGGAACTTTATGCTCAATGTTGCCTTTTTTTTTTTCTTTCCTATTTTATTTCTTATCTTGTCTGTCTGTTGTGAACACAGAGAACGATTGTCTCTGTCTGTCTTGTCTTTTAGGCTGTGCAGTTCCAGTTCTTTCACTCTTTCCTCACAGGTCATGTTTTTAGTTTTGCAATTTCTTCTTCTTGTAGTCTGAGTTTTCTTTTTGCTTCTCTCATGTATGGTTATGGAGACTTAAAATTTCAGACTTAAATTGCTTTATTTCCATCCCTGAGGAAACTAAACTAGAAACATCGGAATGTTCTACACTTACCAACCTTTGGATGATGATGGCGATTGAACTGTTTACTAGTTCTTTTTTTGTTTTGTTTAGGTAACCTTGTCATTGAAAATAAACCAACTCCTACTTACACTCCTAATGTAGTGGTTGGACAAGCTCCTCCAGGAACAAACCACATCAACAAAGCTCCAGGACAAATCAATCTAGCGCAGCTTCGACTTCAGCACATGCAGCAGCAAGTGTATGCGCAAAAGCACCAGCAGCTGCAGCAGATGAGGATGGGGCAGCCAGCTGGGTCTGTCCCCAGGCAGACGAGCCCGCAAGTCTTACAGCAGCAGGTGAGTATCTTCTATGTTCTTATTTCACCTTTTGCCATAGCACTGAGACTTAAAATTGCCCTATCAAATGTAAACTTGCAAAGCAGTTTATAAAGGTGAAAATCTTTTGAAATTTGACATACTTTAAATGTGACGACTATTGGCTTTTCTTGATGTTATGTAACTAGTAAACCTACTACTGTGGAAAGAGATTGGCTTCTTTTTTCCATGTTAAAATAAAAAATTTTAAAAAACAAAAACCCTTGCAGCCTCCCAGGTTGATCAGCATGCAGACCATGCAGAGGGGTAACATGAACTGTGGGGCTTTCCAAGCACATCAGATGAGAATGGCTCAGAATGCTGCTCGTATACCAGGAATACCACGCCACAATGGACCACAATACTCCATGATGCAACCTCACCTTCAAAGACAAGTATATCCTGTGTACACGCTTCATTTGTGCCATTGTGCCAAACTTTCATTACAATAGATGGTACCTCCAGCTGTGAACGTGCTTATCTGTAACACTTATAACGCACAGCTGCACACATTTATATGCTTTTTCATGTTGCATACTGTACTTTTTTGCTGAACATAAGAAAATTCAAACATTAAGAATGAAAATGAATTCTAATGTTTGTATTGCATTTAGTTCTGGGAAACCAAACATTTCCTTTTTCACTTTTCAGTGACATTCAGCTTTTGGGTTTCTTAGAGAATAGTCAGGAAGTTCAAAGCGGTGTAGTTGAGGGTTTTTAATGAAACCAAATTCTAAAGTGTTTTTAAGTTCAAGCCTGAAGCATGATGCAGAGCTCTGCATACCATTAAGAATAAAAATTCTTGACCATGAATGTTAATGACTTCATAATACTTGAAATAGTTGCTCTTTTCTTTAAAAAAAAAAAAAGTAGTTTGTAGACAAACATATGGACTCTCAAGTTGTCTTTGGAGGAAGTAATTGCTTTAAGAAAATATAACTATATATGCAAATAATTTGGTGGAAGATGTACTGTATATTTAAATACCTAGCCACATAAAGTGTTTTTTCTTTCCAAGTAAATAAAAATAGCAGTTGCTTTGCATTCAGTGCTGTCAGGTTATGTTGGCAGAAATGTGAGTTCGTATGTTCTTCCCCCCAATCTTTTGTTGAGGACTAGCATATAATGTACGTGTTGCAAATTTATGTGCAGTGGCTGTCTGATTTGTCCCTAATGCAGTCATGGTCTCTTCTCTTTTCCTGCAGCATTCTAACCCTGGGCATGCGGGGCCTTTTCCAGTTGTTTCTGTGCACAACACCACTATTAATCCAACTAGTCCTACTACAGCAACAATGGCGAGTGCAAACCGTGGTCCGACAAGTCCGTCCGTCACAGCGATCGAACTCATTCCTTCTGTAACAAACCCAGAGAATTTACCTTCCCTGCCGGATATCCCACCCATCCAGGTCAGTGGGGAAGACAAGGCACTCGTGCTGTGGGTGAAGTAATGATCTGCTTTCCTTTCTCTATTGTTTTAAAGTCGAAGACTTAAAGTCTTCAGGCCTTGACTTGGGAGTGCAGCTGTTTGCACTGTACTGGGCTGACTTGCTGGACCTGCGTTAACCTTTAGATTAATCAGTATTTAATGTCTGGCCTGTAGTAAAATTGATACCTTGATCAGTTAATCCCAAGTGCTGTGTTCACTTCCTTTCTTCCACAAGACTATTGTATGGGAAGGTATGACTAGAATAGTTGAATAGCTACATCTATCGAATGCCATGAGCGGTGATTTATTCAGAGTTACAGTTGCCTGGCGCTTCTCTGATGTTCCCAAATGTGACAGTCAAATGCAGTAAGTAAGAGAAAAGGTGTCCCACTGCCCTGCTTCTCTCTCTCCTCGCGTTTCCTCAGTGCTGCCCCGTAGTGTGGCTGTAATCACTTCCTTGTATGCAAGAGGACAGAATTTACCTTAGCGTCGGGTCCCGGGAGGTGCTGCAGAACACTTAGGCTGATAGTGGCTGATAGTGCTGCACACGAGCTGTGGTGGATTTTGATGAAGTCAAGCTCATTTGGAGAGGTCAGAAGCATAATTTAATGTATGGGTGGAGACGCCTTTCTGCAGGAGTGTTTGGGAGGCCACAGAGGGGCGGAGGGTGATGGCTTTGTCTTGAGAATGGGATGTTTACGTTGAAATGCCCATATACAGCACGGGAGATTTGGTCGTGGCACAGGAAACTATCACCTTAGAACCAAAACCTAAATGTCATCCAAGCAGATGGTCTGCTGTAATACAAATAGCAACTTTTTAATCCTTAATCTACAGAGTGATGTTCAAGGGTTGCATGCTCAGTTTTCTCGTGAGGCAGAAGGTAATTTGCTAGCGTAAGAATAGTGGTGACAAAAAGGATCACATCTCTGAATGTGATCGATCTGCAGTGCCGAAGCTTTGTTCAGTCACAACTTCGTTTAGAACTTTGTTTAGTTAGAACAAAACACAAGTTTAACCGGTTATGACTGATTCAGCTGTATGTGTCTAAAGTTCATGATACACCAACTTAGAAACAGTTGTTAGTGGGATAGTCTAAAACATCAACATGCAATTTCTAGGTGAACTGAAAATGCAAAATTCTGTTAAGATGCTTTTTGTTATACCTGTTCATGTAATAGCTGTTGTGGAGTTTAGTCGATGGAAGAGTTGGATAGGAAGGTATTAGTCTTTGAGGTCGCTTGCACAGTCATAAAACCGCACTCTGAATACAGTGCGTTTCAAACACGTTGTTTGCAATTACACTGTCTTGCAGCTAATGGCTTTAAGCAGTAAAAGTAATAGGGTACCTGTTTCCTTGTTTTTAATAGACACTGAAATCTCTGTAAAAAGTGAATGGGAGGGACAGAGGTTTCACATCATGCTAAGGAAAAACAAGTTTATGGTTTCCCTTGATATCTTAATTGTGGAATAACTCTTGCAACATTGGTAACCTGGTAGTATTGGTAATCTGGTATGACTAACACACCGAACATCTGGGAGCCAAAAAGTTTGGAACGATGTAGAGTAAGTGCAGCCTATGACCGTACTGGAATAACTCAGATATTTAGAAGCTTTGGAAAAAGTCTTACTCTCTCACTGTAGGTTTCTGTTTTGAAAGACTGATCTCTGTATGAAAATTATAAAAATGTTTGCTGATGTCTGAATTCTTGAAGGGATAGTGGACAATTCTGGTAAAGATACTGGTCACAGTTTAAAGATGTGGAACTGTTAAGAAACTTTAATTAGGCCTCTCTGATTCAGACTTTTGTTTTTGCTTCTTAGCTTGAAGATGCTGGTTCAAGTAATTTGGATAACCTTCTAAGCAGATACATTACAGGCAGCCACCTACCCCCACAACCTACAAGTACCATGAATCCCTCCCCAGGACCTTCAGCTCTATCTCCAGGGTCATCAGGTAAATGTGATGGGTGTTTCTACATTCTTCTAGAATGATGGGTATCTCTGGTATTTTAAGTTAAAAATTATTACATACCATTTGCTGCCAAAAGGGAAGAGATATTTTGTTAGTTTGAAATTTATTTCACTCAGAAATAAATTCTTCTGGAAATGTAAGTTTTACCCTTCTTCAGAAATACCTTCATACTAACAAACTACCAGCACACGAATGCAGTATTCCAGATACACATATAGACTATATTTTTGTCCTAGTTTACCACAATCTTTTTTTCTTTTTTTTTGTGCATCAGAGAACATAGTTCAGTTACTGCCCCCAAATGATGACTGGCTAGACCATTCTGAGGTTTGGGAAGTAAGTTTGTAGGATAGCCTAGTCACAGAAATACTTACACCCAGCAGTCATTTGAGCAAGGTCACTCAGAGTATAGCAAATTGATGATAGAGTGTTCGTTATGCATGTGAACAAATTAAGTCACTGATACCTAATGTTGAGTTATTTAGACAGTGAAAATGGCCATTTCTGTTAGTAAGAAGATGATTTCAGTTACTTGATAGGTGTTTATGTTAGTCTTCTCTTTGCAAGATTATTCTAAGATTCTGTGAGTGAGTGGTTGCAGTAATGAAACTTACTGTGTTTCTCAAAACCTCCATGCAAGACATATAGTCTGCTTTTCTTGACTTAATTTGTGGATGCCAGTGGATAAAATTTGATTACTTAATGGACTGAGGACTATAGCACTGTCTGGATTAAGTGAAATAATTATTGGGACTCTAACAACAGCGTGTGGTCTGTGTTTTTATTTAATGTGGTGTGCTGGACCTTTGTTCCGATCAAACAACCAAGAGGGCGGCTGACTTATGTGAATTACTAAATTAGGATATCCTAGCAGCACTTCTGGTGGTACTCAACACTAGTCATTTATTTTACTGCAGAATGTAAATTTGTACCAAGTCAACTTCTACGCTGCTTCTTGCAGGTTTATCCAACTCCCACACTCCTGTGAGGCCACCTAGTACCTCCAGCACAGGTAGCAGAGGAAGGTGAGTACGTTATGTTGACACTGCCAGGCTGAAAAATCAGACATGAAGAATTAAAGAAATGAATTGGCAATGGGTCAATAGGGCTTTGATGTAACTGTGACCCGGTAATGGAAGAATGCTTACATGAAGATTCCCCCCCCAACTCTGATTCTCTGCTGTCTTGTAAACTTGAGCTATCTTGTAAATGTTCTGACATGCTTTGCCTTTTAAATTGTCACTTAAATGTCTTTGCTCTGATGAGTTTTCCTCTTATTTATATGCTGGTATCTTTCTAGCTGTGGCTCCTCGGGCAGAACTGCTGAGAAAACTAGTGTTAACTTCAAGTCTGACCAAGTGAAAGTCAAGCAAGAGCCAGGGACAGAGGAAGAGATATGCAGTTTCTCAGGAACAGTAAAACAGGAAAAAACAGAGGATGGCAGAAGGAGCGCTTGCATGGTAAAGTTAGTTTGTGCAACAGTATGTTATGGTTTTCCTAGCAGTGTGTTTAAGAATTTGAAATAATAAAGTAATTTTACTCTTAAGCCTCATACTGTGTTAACAGCCCTGACGGCTGAGAGGTGTTTTGCTCTCTGTCAGTATGTCTGAACTTTAAGTGTGGGCCTGCTCAAGTGTTGAGCGCTCTGTTTCTGTAGTGCTGCAAGACAGCTAATTACTGGGGGTTTGTGATACAGGCACCAAGTCGCTGGCAGTGGGACTCGTGCAGTAGCTTGCTGCCTTATGTGGAACAAATAAGCATTAAATGATGTCAAGATGTTCCCCTTCCTGATTCGGACAGGACTTGACCTAGTGATGTGGATGCAAAACACACCCGGTCCTTGTCAGTTTTATGTATTATGTTAGGTACTTGCATGTTGAAAGTAGTCCAGTAGAAAACAGAACTTAATCTCAGTTTGGTCCATGTTGAGGACTTTATTACATCCTTTAATACTGTGCTCTGCCAGACACAGGATAGTCTGTTGTGTAAATTTTATCTTTAGCTCTTAAAATGAAATACCCCCAGCAGTGTAGTGTGTTTGCTGCTTTTAATCCCCAACTCATAAAAGCTGTATGTCACTCATTGTAAGTAGTTTCTGAACGTTCATCCGTATGTAATTACATTGAGAAATCTTCCAGTCAGTCAGAATTTCTTATCCCAGAGCATAAACAAAATATTTATGCAAGTGAATATTTTTCAGTGTTTCCCAGTTATGCTTGATTTAATAGGATTGTGTACTGGGAGCAGGGTGATGGATTTGAAGACTTTTCCTAATGGCAGTGAAGGTATATCTTTAACAATTTGTCAGTGTGTTTGGCTTGAAAGTTTGTTTATCGTGTTATATATCAATAGAAATGAGTCTGTTCTTGAAAGGATGCACTTGTGAAAAAGTAGTTTTCAATACTGTATGCAACTCGAGTCTCCATAATGATTTGCCACGTATTTTGGGAAATGAGTGTATACCTTTAAATGGTGGACGGCTTTTAACTTCCAATATGAAGAAAGATGCCCTTGTAAAATTGACTCACTCTGATTTCTGTGCGCTACTTTCATTTCAGCTTAGCAGTCCTGAGAGCAGCTTGACACCACCACTGTCCACTAACTTGCACCTGGAAAGTGAATTAGAAGCATTAGGAAGTCTTGAAAATCATGTAAAAACTGAACCAGCAGATTTAAGTGAAAGTTGCAAACAGTCCGGACACAGCCTTGTAAATGGGAAATCCCCAGTGCGGAGTCTAATGCACCGATCAGCTAGGGTTGGAGGAGAAGGCAATAACAAAGATGATGATCCGAATGAAGACTGGTGTGCTGTATGCCAAAACGGAGGGGATCTGTTATGTTGTGAAAAGTGTCCAAAAGTGTTTCACCTGACTTGTCACGTCCCAACACTCCTCAGCTTTCCAAGGTACCAGAAACAGCGTAGTGTTCCTGAGAGCAGCTCTGTGGTCTCGCTCATATGGTAGATTTTGACACGCTACCAAAACTGGTGTTTCATCCTCAACATCAGCTAGTTCTGGATGATTTCTTGTCGGTAAAAAAATCTGACATTTCAAAGGCCTGCCTGAATTGTTTTGCACGTAGTTGGTCAGTGTTTATCTGATAAACTGATAAATCTCAAAGTGTGATTCTGTTATGTAAAGTTCATTTTAAATTCATGGTGAGAAACATGTTGTAAAGTATTAGAACATACTTGGGAGAGGAATATGAGGGCAGGAAAAATGGCTTGGCCTGGCAGAATTATCTTGAGCGTTAGGGGCTGTTCCTTATCTTTGGATACCCAAGTCTTTACTAAAGTACGATGTGAATCTGTAACAGCTAACAAAAAAAATCTTTGTAGTCATTGATGGTGAGACTTTGTCCCTGGATATCTGGAATAATTGTGTTTATTTCTGTTTAGTGGAGAGTGGATATGTACATTCTGCAGAGATCTGAGCAAACCAGAAGTGGAATATGATTGTGACAACTCACAACACAGCAAGAAGGGGAAAACAGCACAAGGCCTGAGTCCTGTGGACCAAAGGGTATGTCTCGAATCTCTTTCCTAGAGAAGAGCGCTTTCTCACCTTAGCCATCCCCCGCTGTTTCTTGAAGTTGTTTTTGCTATGGCTGCATCAAATTAAATATAGTTCTGGGTTTTGCAAAAAAAAAATCCCAAAATGAGTAATGGGATTTTTCTTGCTGTGACCCCGTATCCGGGTGTTGGTGACTGTGTTGTGTGGGAGTGCTCCATTACATTGGGAGTGTAACCCTCTAGCAGCTAAAACTTGCATGTAAACACATATTCTGTATTTAAATACATCCTCTGACATGCATTAATCTCTTTGGTGTTCTTAATTAGAAGTTCTTTGCATTTAAGATTGATACAACATTCATAAAATAGTTATATATGTTTGGTGTGTTCAGCTCACGCCGTGAGAGCTGCTAGAAGTATTTAAGTGTGTTCTTGTGGAAGGTGTAATGACCTTGACAGCCAGAATTATTTTTAGCTTTATCAATCAGCCTGTGCATAGAGTGTTAGAATATTATCAAATCAAATTCCTCCAAAGGAATTACAAGCAAAGGAAAGAAAAATATTTCAACAGCAAATTCATAGAAACGCTATGGCTTTGGTTTCAGATTGTTTAATTTTGTCTTTTGGGGAAGAGAATAAATGCCTCCAACTCAGTCCTTTCCTGTTACATGCAGTTATGGTTGGACAAAAGCAGTTGTAGTTTGTCCTTTTTTTTTTTTTTTTTAATTTGACTGTATATTAGCATCCCTCTTCATGTTTGACTTCAGCCCTAGGCACTTGTTTAGGAAGAAGAAAGCAAAAAGGAAGTATATTTCTGCCATGTGAACAGTAAGGTGGTGTTCTACCCTCTTAAAAATGCCCTCCTAATTAAGCTTGTGGGGATTGCATTTAAATTTTCTAGTACTAAGCTGCTAAAGTACAAGCCTATGTAAAATAGGGAGTTACGAACTCCTGTGCTGAGGATAAGTTCGGGATACTAATGTGAAGCTGTTTATTTCTTTGTAAGAAATGTGAACGTCTCCTGCTTTACCTGTATTGTCATGAGCTGAGCATTGAATTTCAAGAGCCAGTTCCAGCCTCGGTGAGTCTCCTGAAAAATAGTTTGTGATTTATTTTTGGCATAACATCTCTAAAAGTCTAGAGCTGAGTTCAGGAAGGAGCTGACTGCTTTTACTTGAAGCATGTCCCCCTTGATCAGTCTAAAAGTTCTGGCAGTCGTCTAACGTTTCGTGATGCTGAGAGAGACACAAGCTGATGCTGTAGCTTCTCTGTGCAGAGGCTCTGCTCCCAGTCTCAAACCCGGATATTTAAAAATACTTTAAATTAGCGGTTGTTGCGTTGGAAGAGGGTGTCTTGGGATACCCATGAAATTCAAAGTCCTTTGGGAGAGCTTTTTTTTTTTATGACAATCCTTTACTGAAAGGAAGAAGGAAACTGCTTTGACTCTCTGGTTTTCAGCTGTAAAAGAAGTAACTATAATGAAAAGCATTGCTGTGCTACGATAGACTGCTATGATAGGCTCTGAAGGTTAGAAAGAACTTCTTAGCTTGAGGAAAGGAAATTGTTCTCACTTGCTGAACGTGCATACAGTGCACGACAAGATTAGCTGATGGATATTTTGATAAATGAAGAAATTCAGCTTCTTCTGGGAACTATGTAGTCATTGTAGTGATAAATCACTGTTTTTTACAGATACCAAACTACTATAAAATCATAAAGAAACCAATGGACTTATCTACAGTGAAAAAGAAACTGCAAAAGAAGCATTCCCAACACTACCAGACTCCTGAGGATTTTGTGGCAGATGTCCGGTTGATCTTCAAGAACTGTGAAAGGTTTAATGAAGTATGTTAACTTCCAATCTGTATACATTTTTTTAGATTAAGAATTATTTCAACATGGTTGTGCAGCTCCTTCAGTTAAAGGCTCTGCTTCCAGTCTTAACTTCTGCTTATGGAGCAGATGCTGAATCAGACACTGAAAAAACAAACAAAACCCAAATGCAATTGCAGAACTACCTCTCAGTTTTAGCAGAACGGGGAGGTCAGGCTTTAACAGAGGGAAATTTTAAAGAGCACTCACTGGTATGGACTGAGGAGCAGGGTGACCTTGTTAGTGTACATCAAATAGATGGTGGGAGTAAAGACAACCAAGCAGTCCTTAAATCTGTCTCCAGCTGTACAGATAATTGTTCATGACGAAGTCATGAAACGTGGTAGACCTCTGTTGAGGAAACTTCCTCTGCTGAGGAAAAGCGCCTTTCTGGCGAATACTCTGCTGGTTCTAGTACCTCGTGCAGGCGGACTCCAGAAAGGCGTTGTGTTGGTTGTGGCTAGTTTTAGGCTTAGTGCTTTAGTTCATGGGCTCTCACAAAAATCAGTTTTCAGTGCATAACTTTTGTATGGAGTCACAGAAATACTTGCACCTTACACGTGGAATGTGACTTGGGTAGGTTAATTACCTGAGTGTTATTACTAGGTGGAGCAATGGAAACAATATTCTAAATGCAAAAAAAAAAAATTGTGGTATTGTGCTGAAACAGAGTAGGAGCTGAGATAAGAGGGTATCGTCGTATCTGAAATTCCTTAAGTCAAGGATGACATCTCCCCTGGGGAGAAGGCATCACAGGGATTGGCTTTCTTCTGACCTTAGAAATGCATAAAACAGCCAGTATTTTCCTGTAAAATGTAATCTGAGTTTTGCAATGTTTGGGCTGCATTTCTGGCTCTGTGAAGAAGTAAATTGAAGGAAGTACACAAACCTGTAATTAAAATCTCAACTGTTTCACAAGTACACTAGTAAAAATCAAGGTTAATGATGTAATGCTGTAAATGCTCACAAGCCTTTGGGACTTTGACACCCCCGACTCCCTTATTTCTCTGTATTAGGTGGAGGTTAATGAGCACTGTGGAAGAAGTTGCAATTATGTGAACTTCTCAATCAAGGGAATTAATGAAGCATCTACTGTAGAGGAAAACATGCTGCAGCTCTTAGGGACAAGAGCAAAGCAAGGGAGCAAGGACTAATTGATGTGTTGTTTTTTGGTTTTGTTTTATTTTTTTAAAAAAAGGTGTTTCAGACTTGTCTCGCTGTTTGAAATGCTGGCTCACGGCAAAAGGTGAATCACCCTGAGCTTTCGTAAAAACATCAGGTCGAGTGCCTCTAGGCCATGTGCGTTTAAAAAACAGAAAGCAAAGTGGGGTAAGACCCCCAAGAAAGCAGTCTCACGGAGCACTTCTCTCTAAAGTGAGACTTTTCCACGATAATGGCCAGGCAACTAAAATTTGTAATGAAGAGAGCAGTCACGAGTCCAGCGCAGTTTTGAAAATGACTGGGAGACGCTTATTTGTACAAAAGTTGTGTATTTTGTTGAAGGCTTATTTACCTCATGTCACCCTCCTAAGACTGTTTAAACCTGCTTCTGCTAAGTTTGAGAACTAAAGCGGTGTAGTCCATAACAAACTGTTTTGTTGTTATGGCTGACTTTAGTCATCCAATCCTATGCAATCTCATAACTTTAGAAAGGATTATAATTTCATTTTTTTTGACTCTGGTATCCTTTTTAGATGATGAAAGTTGTTCAAGTTTATGCAGAAACACAAGAGATTAATTTGAAGGTAAGCGTTTCAGACCATGCACACTTGGTGAAGGGATGTGCATTTCCAACAGGTGAATATTCCTGTCTTCTTCTGTTTGCAGGCTGATTCAGAAGTAGCGCAGGCAGGGAAGGCAGTTGCATTATACTTTGAAGATAAACTTACAGAGATCTACCCAGACAGGACCTTCCAGCCTTTGCCTGAATTTGAGCAGGAAGAGGATGATGGTGAAATAACTGAGGACTCCGATGAAGATTTTATACAACCACGTAGAAAACGCCTAAAATCAGATGAGAGACCAGTGCATATAAAGTAATCTAATGATATGGACCCGAAACTTATTGTAAAAAACTGTTATTTAAGTGTTCCTGGAATATTATCATGCCTACAGTGGCCATCTTGAAGAAGCTGATAGCTTTTTAAACAGTATTAGATTACAAAAACACTTGTACAGAAAAGCATTCTCATCAAAAGGGGAAGAAAACCTGTATTGTAAATTTTTGGTGTTTTTTTTTTCCTTGATTATTTGCTATATTCTTTCTTTTCCTGATGGAGGGGACACGCTCATCCTGGTCTCACAGACAGAGGTGGATGAATGTTGAAGAGAAGCAGATTTGATAAGCGATGTTCCGTGTACACATAAGACGCGTGGTGAAACGTTCCGCTGGACTGGAGCGATGCAGTTTGTGTCTCGTGTTCGTGCTGGACTGCAGGGCAAACTGTGAGCAGTGTTCCCGAAATCCCCTCTGTGTGTCGACTTCAGTGCGTGTTGGTCATGGCTTTTATCATCTCATTTAAGCGGTATTGTGAATAACTGATCTTCTGTGTTGATCTGATTATCTAAATTTGACTTTCGTTACTACATTTTCTGTATAGCAAAAGGAAAAAAAAATCATTAAACTGTTCTGAATTGGCAAGTGCAGGAGTGTGAGTTCTTGACAGATGAAAGACTAAACCGGTGGCAGCAGTCCCTTTCAGTAGGGTGAGGTGTTTTTGTTGCGAGTCCTGTACACAGAACATTTTAATGGCGTTGCAGAAGTCTCAGCGTTGTGCCATCTGTCCCTGGTCCCCCTAATGAGGCAGAATGTTCTCTCCAGTATTCGTTGTGTGATTTTCTGTACTTAAAGTATAGACTGAAGAGGTAATAACTGATTGGGGTGTTTTTTCCAGTCTTCCTAAATATCGGTTTCTAATAGACCACTCGGCAAACAATAACCTATTAACTACCAAATGTGTAAAATTTCCTGTATTCACTTTGTCTTATTTGTAAATAGTGAATTGAGATTTCTTGCAGGTCAGCAACATTTGCTGAACTGTTTTTAAGCTAATGTGTATTCTTATTAATTGTTCCTATCAAGAAAAGATTTGTAATATATGCTATTTCTAACATTGCATTCATTTTGAAGTTCTGTCTTATTTTTATTAGAGTACTACTCAGAACTTTCTTCAGAAGCAGCTTATGAGTGAAATGTCTAGAAAGATTGGAATGAATCTGTTGAGATTGGGTTACTTGTCCATCCATTGGACAAAGCGCTTGCACAGACCAGGATTTGGCTTTGAGTGGTTTCTGGACAAAATTTTAACCGGAACAATTTCCCTGTTTCCCTGAACCCTGTGCAGGCCTCTGCAGTGCCTTCATTGCACGCTGCCTTCGGTCCAGCAGCTCTGGTCAGACATGAGGTCATCACGAGGTCATTGCAGTTGGAACGGTTGTTTCCTTTACTGACAGAAATCAATACTAGAAATAATAACTGTAGTTTCTGGCCTTCATATAGATCTTGTTAAAGGAGGATGGAGAAATCATGTAATTGGGTGAGGTCAAGTTGACAGACTATAAATTTGCCGTAAGATTTTTGTCTGAATACAGCAATTCTGTGGTAAATCACCAGGGTTTTGGTATACTCGGCGTGAACAATTCCTGTGACGTTGTATACGCTTTACCATAGTGGTAAAGGTAAATATTTTAGCACAATGTATCAAATTGAGATATGCTCTCAGCAATTTTTATGCAGATCACTTAAGATTTGATTTCTTTTTTATAAGAACAAAGTATATGTACATTGTGACTGTACCTCTCTTACAATAAAAAAGGGGACTGAAGGTATTTGTAACTTCAAGCTCACTACTTTAGATTACACAAATGTTACACTTAAACTGTTTGGGTTTTTTTGCATTTCTCAGACATTAACACAGTGCCAGTTTAAAATTTATTTTTTACCACTCAGTACGTGAAAGGAAAAGTAATTCTACTTAAACATACTAAATTGACAAAAAGCAAAAACTTTGCCCATAGACAGGATGACGTGTGTGAATAGGATAGTAACAAGGGATCATTTAACGGCTCTGTGTATTTGCCTATTTATGCATTTCTAGTTTCTCAGCTTCATTTTGCAAAGGAATGTTATTAAAATTATCATGAAAATAAGCTTTTTTTGTGAATTCTCTTCAATTGGGGTTACTATTTTTATGGCGCTTAAGCACACTAGGTCCTGTACCTTCAGGCCTCAGCTCCCTAACGGTTCACTTTGCGAGGTTTACGCGTGGATTCGAGGTCTGCGGATCCTGGGCCGGAGCATGGGACCAGTGCGGTGACATCCTGGGCTCGGCCACGTCAGGGCAAGGACCACGCCGCGGAGCCGGGGCTCGGGGAGCGCTCGCTCCCTGCTGCGGCAGGAACGGGACTGGTGGTTTTCCGCCCAGAGCAGGTGTGTAAATGCTGGAGAGCCTCTGGTGGGTTCGCTCCCTGTGGCAAGGTGGAAAAATTGTCAAACGCTGTAGGGCAGCGACTGAGCCCGTGTTCCACCAGTTCACCTGCCAGCCACCAGTGATGGAGTTCGAGCTCTACTCTCGCAGGTGACTCACTGGACGCCTGGAGCTGGTCCTTCCGTTCAGCTCGTCCGCCCTGAGTAGTAGTATGTGGAATTTTGACTTGTGTGCAAGAAATCTTAAGCATTTCTTTTTTATATAAAAGAAACAAAACAACATTTCCCCCTCCCCCCCGTTCTGGAACTCCCAATACAACAATGCAATGACTGTTTTGGAATTAGCTAAGTTCTAATCAAAAGTATTTTAGATGATAGATGAGCTCTGCTAATACGTCTCCTGATATTACAGACTGTAAATGCTCATCGTGGAACCGGTAAGGGTTTGCTCAGCTAAAACAGCTTTTTGGTGCCAGACTGTGTGTAACTTGTGCAAGAGCAAATTAACGGAGTTTGTGTTAAGGGGCCGCTGTGTTACTCTGAGCACCTGCGCGGTGCCGGGTGTGCCGTGCTGCGAGCGACCGTGTGCGTCCCCCGGGAACTGGAGCGTGGCTTAAACCGGCGCAGCTCCCGCGGGGGAAGGACGCGGTGGGTGTCCCTGCGCCGGCTCCGCTGGGTGACCGTGGCGTTCCCGTGCCGGAGCGAGACAGTCTGGCTCCTGCTGTAACCGTCTGCTCTCGTTTAAGACGCTTGTAAAAAAGACTGTGTCTCAATTTTTGTTGTAAATGACCCTGAAGTTTAAGTTAATCCAAAGAAGTGAAAGGCAACTTGCTTTTGAAAGAAGAGTGGCGTGTGTACAGTGCGCTGCTGGTGGACTTCTCAGTTACCTCAGCAGGTGTCCTGCCGTGTAATTACCAGTGATTAGCGATGGCTTGACCAGCTGGATAGGTTCAGGTCTTCTGTTGAACGGTGCCCTGGACTTTAGTGGCCTGTAGTATAATAAGGCAGAGTTACTCTCCGAAAAAAGGCTGTTCCCCAAACTTTTGAAAATAGAAATGCTCTGTTAAATATAGAGAGGTTGGTTTTTTGTGTGGAATGTCATCATTGCTATTACTTACGACGTTTGACGGTGCCAGCACACTTAACACTGGATCACTGAAATGTTTTATAAACGTTTCTGCAAGCCACTGGAACAGAAGTCCTTAAAATCAGCCCCAATTTATCGTATAACCTAGTTTATTGGCTGACCTCTAAAAGTCTAGGTAATGGCAACAGTATTTTAAAGCTGTGTGTGTGATGTACTGCAAGTTGGCTTTTTCTTGTTTTTCTTACTCTCTTCCTTGGAAAAAGCAATAAAACTGCATTGGCTGTTGCCTATTAGCATGACAGGAATCCTCTCCTTTGGATAGTGGTTTTATAGGGAAGTTTGTATGCATATCACCAAGTCTAGCTTTTAAAAACAAAGTGTGCGGGAGTTATTGACAATATAGTGTGGCATTTTATTTTAAAAATTGGGGAAAGTTACATATTTTTTTAATAAGTAGGAGTTTGAGTAAATAATGGAGGTACTTTTTTAAAAAAAATTTATATGCCACAGTTTACATAGACGTATTTCAGATTGAACATATGCATTGTATCTTCAGATATGGTGATTTCTTTTATTTTCTCAAAGTGTGTGTACAGTAACTCTTCCATCTAGTTCCTGTGTTTGCTTACGGGGATCCGTCTTTATGTGCTTTCTAATGTCTGAATTGGTTTTCAAAAATTGCAGTTAATTTGGGTATCTTTATTGTAAGCGAACTACGAAACGTATGAAATGCAGTTTTGGTCTTTTCTATTGAGTGATCTTACAGCTCAAGGCTGCTTTCTTTAGAATTTATCGAATTTCCACAAGGAGAGGTACTACAGTACGAGTTTGACGTGTTGCAGCGTTCACTCCAGAGTGTGAGCTACATCTAAAAAAAAAAGTGCATGTCTGCTAACGGCCTGCAAGTGCGGGTATTTCTTAGGTTCAGAACACCATGAAACATGTATATAAGCCTATAAAGATTTGTGTGATTGAAAGCCTGTTTTATATATAAATGTACTAATGGAAGGGTTAAAATTATGGCATTCTTTGATTCCTCAATTATTTCTTGCTTCCAGTAATTTAGCTGGTTCTTTTTTGCACATAGTAAACTTTGCTCATCTTTTGCTATGATTCTTCAAAAAAGTGCTGTTTCTGTGGTATTGTATTATCTTGAATAATCATATTTAACTTTTTTTAACAAGGTTACCGTTTCTAATTGTTCTGTTCCTGTGTTTTTGCTGGTGTGTAATAAAAAAAAAAAAAGGTTTTCTTTACGTGGTTCTTCAATACATTAGCTGCCTGTAAATATTTCTTGTTAAGTGCTCTGGAATGCGCTGTAGAAGTTGTATTAAATCAGTTTAAAGCATTGTTTGAAAAACATTTTGCTTTGGTTATTTTTATTAAATGAGAAAAAAATTACTCTTTCAACTTGTTTCTTTTTTGCACATCTGCATCACGTTAGATGCTGGTTCACATCTGGCAAAAGGCTTTTCTGATACTTGCAGCGTGGAAGTACCTTGATGAAATTTGAAGTGCAGCGGTTGAAGTGTCACCCTCGAGGCTGCGGGATCTGCGGCCATTGGTCGTTCCCAGACGGAAAACCCTGGCGTCTGAACTCGGCTCAGAGTTTGGGCTGGAGATGCTGTGATTTCACCATTCTGAACTTTTCTGTAAAACGATTCGCCGTGTTTATCTACACCTAGTGCAGGAAATACAGGTATTTTCGGGTTTTCTCTGGGCTTTTTTGTGCTGCTCTCATCCTGATGAAGTCTGGCGAGGCCTCAGGGGAGACGGTTCCGAGTTGCGCAGCTCCCACCTGTGCGGTTCCCAGAGCTGGGATCTTTCCAAAGGGCCCCTCCTGCCCCCCATGGAAAAATGGAAAGGGAGCTGAACTTGATCGCTCTGTGGCCGGCTTACATTACACCCGTAGGTCCATGGTGCTCCTCACCTGCCACAGTCGGATCCACGCGGTGGCCGGTGTATTTTACCTGTTGGAATGAGTCTGCAGTGAGCGCACAGCAAGGGGCCGCGTGTGCCTTTGCTTGATAAACGTGTATTCTGGTATATTGGGGACCAGGTCTGTGCCGTAACGTGATGCAGGGCCCTGCAAGGGGCGATTCAAAATGCAGGGGCGCGCCGACAGCGGGAGCCATCCAGGCGCCGGGCCGGCCCCGGGGCCCCATCGTCCTGTGGCGCGGGGGTGAGGGCGGGGGTCTGTACCGGGGGAGGAGGAGGTTGCTCCTGCATCATCGGTACTTTCTGCACGTAATGAGAAAGCTGCACGTGCGATGCTGCTGTGTTCATTCACCTTTTAACTGCACTTTACTGTATGTGCCTTGAGCTGCTCCCTCCTACTGATAAATCCATTTTTTGTGCTGATTTTGCTACTGGAGCATTCTCATGACTTACTGTATTGGAGCTAAAGGCAGAATGGAGTTTACATATCTTGGGATATGGCCTAGTTCAACTATAGCTATACAATTTGAAGGAGGAAATTGTCTGGTTTGTTTTAACAGGAGCCAGGTAAAATGATTGCAGGTCCTTCCAGGCATCAAATATTGTACTCTAGCTGACCATGCAGACCTGCAAGAAGAAAGTCAAGCGAGCGTGTCCATAAGCCAGAGTTACCTCTGAATAATTTTTCTGCAAGCAATGAGAGAGAGCGCTATAACCTGGAATGCCAGCCATGTGAGGGTATGCGTGTCCTTCACCTTTGCAGTTGGTGAAGGCTCTGGTCCGAGCGTGTCTGGTGTTATAAACTAACTTCAGGCTGTAGCTCATCAAGAAGCTGGATTTTTCTCTTATTGCTTGTTTATTCTTTAAGTGCTTGTGGTGGGTTGGTACCATGATAAAGGAGCTGTCTGCTAGGAAAAGGTTTAGTTAGCTTCACTGAAGTACAAATTTTTTCTTGATAAAATTGGGATCGCCTGCGTTTACAATGAGCACTTGAATGCGCTTGCTTGCCTTTTGCAATCTGCGGCAGAGGAACAGATGGTTTGAACCTAGACCGTTGCACTTCAGATGGATTTTGCTGCTCGAGCAAATACTGCCTGCGCGAGGTGGTGCTCGCTCTGCGTGTGCTGGACACAAACGGGTGGCCAGACCCCTGCTGACCCTTCTGATTCCTCTAGAGCTGGAGTTTGGTGCTCCGCCGGCAGAGGAACAATGAGGGCTTCTCTGGGGGGATCTTTCGTTTCTCTTTCCCAGGCTCTGCCTTGCTGTGTCCAGAGCAATCTCAGCCCTCCCGGTCCATCTGCTCCAGCCTTGGACCATCCATCTGCTCCCTGCGGCTCTGGTGCTGCTGCCGCGGGGGCTGGACTCTGATCCGTCGTCCTCAGCACCTCTGGCCTCGCTCAGCCCCCTGCACCGCCTCAGCTGGCTTCTCGCTGTTTTCCCTTTGCGTCCGAGCTGAACTCCTGGCTTGCTCCAATTGCACTGAGCTGTTCACCACATCACAACCGCTGCGCTTCAGTTGCCAATTTTGTATTCCCCCCCGACCCAGGGCGACATTCTTAACCTCCTCTTTCCATCCTGAAATTCTACAAGAGTTAGAAACGATGCCACTAGAGTGTTCTGCCATTTGCTGTTGTAGAATTCACAGCTGTATCTCTGTAGACAAGAATGTGATTTTGGAATTCCTGCCATCTTTCTCTGAGGGTTGAGATGTTAAACTTGTATCGTCGGAGCACTGGCCACCTTTCCCCTTACTGTTTGTTAATCCATCTCACGGTGTGAGCTCTTGCCTGAACACGCAGACGGGCTGAACTGCATTTCGTACCGTTCTTGTGTGAGTGGAGCAACGCGTGCAGAGCTAAGAGTTATTCAGCAAACGTTACGGAGCTGGTGGGTGACAAGTGATCCTGCCTGTGGCGCCTCTGGCAACTCTAAGAGTTTGGAAATCACATCTTTTGAAGATTTCCACCACTGCAGGGAATATGGGGCTGGGGTATGCCATTAGGCTGTGCTGACACTGTGAATTTGACACTGGGATCCGCATGGCAGCGTGTATCTGTTTCAGATCACTTTCCTATCAGGAAGGAGTCAGCTCTGAAAGTGGCTGAAAACCCCATTAATTTGAAATTGTGCTTGGAGACGTGTTCAGTGCAGTTCTGCAGCTGTTACTGGGCACGGCTACAGGGTCTGTGCCATGGATCTGAACGGTGGTTTTGCAGGACAAGATACAAAATGCCAAACTGAAGTCTGTTTTCCACTTGGAGGCGATCTGTGTCTCCGGGCAATCCCAAATGTCAGTCATTTATCAGCTCTGTTGGCCCTAGCATGTTTCCAAAGGAAGGAGATGTTGCAGCAACACGTCTTTCTGACAGATGCTGTAGGGACCATGCTCAGTGATGAATTCTGCTTTCTAAATGAAGACAAATTATCTGCTGATCTGAGGTTTAATCCGCTCAACACAACAGGGAAGGTGCGTGTAATTCAGAGAACTGCCGCAACTGTATTAGGAAGCACGGAGCGGTGTGTGCATAATCGGCCTTCTGTAGTCAGACACACACCCCTCATGAAAGCGGCGATCACGAACTGTAAGTTATGTGTCATTCTGCTAAGAATTTGTAAATTAACTGCTTATTCTTTAAAATCTCTTGTTCAGAATGTGTCACCAGATGGTGCTCTTACACAGCCATCCATGAGCTGGTCCCTGAGTGAACAAATAAGTTTTTGTCTTGGGAAGAAATTCTCAGGCAAGGCCAGGTTGGATTTCTGAGGCGGGAGAGGAACCTGCTGAGGGCCCGTTTGCTGGGTGCCGCGCTGAGATCTGCGCGTGTTGCCTCGTACCCCGGGTCAGTGTTCGTGTTTAAGTGCTATGTGGTGACCTGGGGACTTCAGTCTCCTTCATTTCTCTTTCCATGGCCACGCGGCGGATGCTGGAAATATGTTCAGCCTGCGTTGAGCTCGGGCACGACTTTACTGGAACAACAAGTGTTAATAATGACTGAGTTTTCCCCGTTGTCATCTCTTTTCCTGCTGCCCGGCATCTGATGGAAAGGAAGGGCTGTAACTACTCCGGATGAATTAAGGAGCAGCGTTTAGTGCTGGAAAGACAGGCAGTGCCGAAGTTGGTAATACTGAGGCATTTCAGTTATTCCTCAAGCAGGCGGTGGGAAGCGCTGACTGGGAAGAATGGGAAGAGCTGTGTGTGGTCCGTGCCTCCTGCTGAAGCTGCAGCATGTTCCTGGTTTTACCACCCTTGTGCAATGCTCTCCCCTCTGGAAAACATGCTTAATCAGAATGTGTTGTCAGCATTCAATACTCTGCTTTGTTGGAAGTTTTCTTTCCCTAGCTTGGTGTCCAGAGCTACAGCAAGATCTTTGTTAACTCTACAATTTCTCAGTTCCCCTTCACGGCCAGTGAGCTGATCCTCAGTGTGCTGCTGGCTCGTGGGGTGACTGTGGACATGTCTAACCAATTTAATCTTTTGCCCAATTATAATCAATCTATTTCTCTTCCGGATACACGCAGACACACTATCCTTTTAGTGTCTGAGCAGAACATAAATGTGTCAGGCCACCTTATTTGCTGCCGGCTGTTGAAAACTAAATTCTATAGAAAGTAATTCAATAATGAATTGGGGGCCCAATATGGGCCTGGTGGCTCTATCCTGCTCCGTCCTTCCAAGGAGGCCTCTCTCTTTCTTGCCTTTACAGTATGATGAGCACAGTGACTGGCTGCACAGGGAAGGCTTTCTGGATGCATGTGTCTGAGACATGATTTATGGGGGCCGTGTTTGTAGGTGGTGTAAGTTGGTAGAACTTCATCAAAGTCAGTGGAAGACCTACACCCTCATTTACTTGACGAGTTATTTCTTCCTTTAAACTAAACAATGTTCTTTCTTATTTGTTCACGAGTTCTAGTAATAATGCGCAGGGATGACTTTTGCCGTGTGGCCCTGGCCAGGAGGGCTCTGGCAGTCGTGGGGGTCTGGGGGCATGCGCCTCTCAGGGACGCGGTGCTGCAGGCTTTGCGCCATCACCCTCCGCACATGGCTGGGGTTATCGCCTGGGACAGCACTCTGCTGCCATGATGGAGGGCACTTCGCTGTCTGAGAACAGTGCTGGGGAGGATGTTTGACTATTATCTAGGCAGACCTACTAAATAAACAACTTTTTGCCAGTGCTAATGGATCTGTGTCCTTGCCTCTTGTCATTTTATAGCCTTGGGAAATAATGTTATCAGTAAGTAAATAGATTTTAAAAAAACCCAAACAACCCAGTGAAATCTTCTGGCCCTGAGATTTGATGCTGGCAGGAGCAGTAAACACCCTGCAATGAGGCAGACACGATCCTTTTTCCCCACCGTCCCAGCCATTTCCCCGGGGTGAGCCCTGGGGCGCCGGCGGTGGGCTGTGAGCCCTCGTGCCTGATGAGAGCAGCCTGTTGCCTTTCTTCTGTTCCATGGCTCTCCTGCTCTTTCCGTGGGCAGCTGGCAAGGACACCCTTAGTCCGAACTGCAGGACCTGATGCTGCTCTTTCTGGGGGATATGAAGCTGTGGGAAAGTAAATGCAAGAGAAACCAACAGCTTGGGAAAGTCCCATATGCTGCATGGCTAATCGATGAGGCTGGTTATGTTTTTCTGTGAGGATCCTTGGGAACTGAGATGATTGGCAACACACCTGTCATTTAGGATTAGCTCTTCTGTCCATTGTCATCTGTGGAAGGAGATTATTAAATAGTAAAGCGATTGGCAAGGATTTTATTTCTTCTGTTTTTCCAAACAGGAGTATTGCAAATGCTGCTTTGGGCTCCTGGGAGAGATCCTTGCAGAAGATGCTCTGAGGGTAAGCTGTACAGAGATCTTCAATGCAGATCTGTACGTCCCTAGACAGAAAAATCGCTTGGTTTGCTGGCTGTGGGTCTTGTGAAAGAGGTTTGGCATCATTGTTCAGGACGTGCCGGGACCGGCTGTGCTGCATCAGGACTCCCACCCTGCCAGCGTGTCCCTGAGGGCAGGGAGGCGCCTGGGGGAGCAGGAGAGACAAGGGGTAACAAGGATCAGTGGCCAAAGGCATGACGGTAGGCTCAGTTCAGATGGGCTGGATGCTGCAGGGCACGGCAGGTGAAGGACAGAGGGTGAGGATGCGGCGCAAGGGTGCGGGGCAATGCAGGGCAGTGATTTGGGGCGATGTGGGGTGGCAGCGCTGCGGGAGCAGGGGCTGCACCCATCTGGAAAGTGCCGGTTGAGAGGGGACCACGCGTGTCCTTTGGGGTGTTGGATGGGCAGCATCGCCACGGGGGGAAGCAGATCCTGCAGTTCTGTGGTGCTCTCTGGAGGCTGATCGAGCAGGTTAATCAAAGAGCTCTCAGGTTTCACATGTTAATTTTCTCCTGAAATAAAAACACTACAGCATTTTCTCTCAGAGGCACAATTGTGCACCACTGTTTTTGTTTTCTCTTTTATAGAAATACTGCTATTTTTATTACCTGTATTTCCACTGGGAAGGATAAAAATAACTAGAATACAGCAAATACTTTGTAAGCACACTGGGGGGAAAAAACCCCCTTATAACTCCTTATTTTCCATTACAGATATCAACTTAGCTTGTTTCTTCCTGAAGGCTGAGATTAAATATATTCTGCTTTGGTTTTCTGTTTATATGAAAACAATTATGGTTTAAAGCCTGTGCTAACTCCAAGGAGGGGTTGGGCTTGCAATCCCCCTGCGTTGTGCCCACAGTGCAGGAGGAAGGTGGCTGCGGATGGACATGCCCAGTCTCATGCTGGGCTGTGCAGACATACGGGATTTTTCCAGATTCTTTTGTCCAGTGATGGGATTTTTCCAGATTCTTTTGTCCAGCGCTCTCAGTGTCTAGTTATTTTCTTTCCTGGTAGAAATTGTGCCGAGATAAAGCCATACACGATGTGCTCCAGGGTTGTTTTGTCTAAAGACTACCCACCTCATGGCTGCTGCAGCTGTATTTGTGCATACATGGGATGGAAAGTGTGGCTCGAACCCTCCGTGGAAACCACCGACCAAACCCTCGTCCTGCTCTGGAAACAGTCAACGGCATCAGGGAAGACCTGGAGACTCAAAGGGCCGCCTCCTGCTTTCCTGAGTTACGGCGGCTGAGGAGCATGCGAGAGCAAAGGCTTCTTGGGAACCGTTAGCACTTTATTACTGAAGACAAATTTTAATCTGTCTTCTGCGTTCTGATGTGAGCGTTTTGTTGGCCTTCGAGAAAAGTGCAGTCTTGATAAATAAATTATGCAGTGATACTGGTAATATTGTCCACTGCACAGAGCGTTGAAATGAGACCTAAGAGCAGCAGTTTTTCATCTCTTCTCAGAAAAAGAATGTGTTAACATCTGTTGTTCACATTTATGCAAAGGCCAGCTTAATCCTTCTCATAGCTGTGTACCAGACAACAGCCACGTTTTAGGTTTTTGAAGCGTCGCAGAATCATACTTTTGGCCTGGGGGGAGATAGTGGCTCACTAACTTTATAAATCAGGTTGAGGAACTGAAACGGGTCTAATCCCAGCCTAACGCTCACTCCCGTGAGGCGGTACCATGTTCGGGTAACAGGATTTGCTGCCATAATCTTCCTAAAATTTGGGTCCTACATAACCCTACCTTGTCAGACTGGCTGGGGGTGGCAGGCCGCTGTGCCTCGCACGGCCGCCCTGGCTCAGAGGCGGCCAAGATGGCAAGGCCTCGGGCAGGTGCCCCAGAGCGGGCCCCGGGCTCTCACTTCATTAATTGTATTGAGATTGTGCGTGTGTTAAATGCAGATGCTTGGAGAAAGGAAGGTCAGAGCTCCCCGAGCTATTCAGCTAACGCTGTCGGGCACGGCTGATAGCTGCAGTGCTCACAACCACGTCTCACTGATACGATCTCGTCTGATGTCTCTCAGCCATCTGATGCTGCTGGAGCAGAAATGGCTTTTCAGAGCTTTCAGCCCTGCCAAATCATGCAGTGACTGTTCACCTTGAGGATATGCAAAATTCCAGGTCAATAAAATATGTTTCAGAAATCTCATCGCCAGAAAACAGTTTTTGATGATATTCCTGCCTCTAGAAAGCTGATTGCCTGGATGCGCTCAGCTTCAAAGGCATCCGTCTCCGGCGCCCATGTCTGTGTGCAGGAAGCTCCAGAGCCCCTCGGAATCGGTGCTTCTCAGGACACCAAGCCGCATTTCCTTGCCGTGGAGCCCGTGAAGGTGGCACCGCGCAGCAGCAGCTCCAGGACGGGGCTCGCCGCAGGCACTGCTCGCCCCCGCCGCGGTGGCCCTTTGCTGTGCAGGTTCATCACACGCTGTGTGAGGAAGTGAGTGAATTGGTTACCTTTGAACTTCACATCTCAGAGTTTGCTCGCAGTGCGGTCTGGAGACTGCCATTTTAGGCTGCAAATTCAGGATTATTTTTCCTTCCTCCTTCCTTATGGTGCCAGGATGTTCTAGGAGAGGAGTGTCTAGAACTGAGTGACGGCTCCCGGGAGAGTTCACACGGGGAATGAGCCCCCACGCTGCAGACAGGAGAGACTTGGGGCATGCAAGCGTGGAACCAGCGGTTCCTTTGTGTTTCGAGCATTGCTTTCTGCAATAGACGGAGCCTTGGTGAATTCTGTTGCTAAGCGGTATGAGGGACCAGAGTCCTGGAGACCTTTGCACGGGCGAATATTTCTGCTGGAGATGAACAGAGGAGTGATCTGTGCTTTTTGTGCAAAAAAAAAAGTGTAAGTCATTGCTCATTGGGGAGAACACAGCTCAGGCAACCTGCCCTCTCCACCACGGGCGCTGCCTCTTGTTTTTCTGCACCGTGACCAGGAACACGAACATGAAGCTCTGGCCACTCCGCGTCCTCCAGGGCAGAGGAGAACGCTGCTGGCCGGCAGCTCTGCCCGCCACAGTCGGGTACAGATTCAATACTTGCACAGAGCTTGTTTAAGTATTTTTTTCTAAAGTTAGTTTGAGCTCAATTCTTACTACTAGTATTGGATTTAAATTCTTTCTTAAAGCTCTGTCTTCGTTATGACAAGCAGGGTCATCTCCCACTCTGTGCGCACAGGGAAGCGGTGAGGATGTTGGCTTTGCTCTCTGCTTGCACCACAAAATCTGCATATCAAAGCGGCGCGTGAAGGTGCACAGCAATACGCGTTACATTTACACACAGATGGCACATTGACACTGCCAAAGGATCCAGACCAGTGTCTTTTTTCCTGGCAAGAAGCTCCGAATAATTTTTGAGCTGTTTCCAATTATCATATTAACTGGGAGAGTAAACAATATCATACTATTAGTTGGAACTGACATGAATAAATGCTGCTGCTCCCTCTTCAGACTTGATTATTATTAAAAAAAAAAAATAAAAATCAGCTTCAAATAGATCCTAATCCAAATTAAATGAATAGCATATTCTGTCTCAGCTGGACAAATATATTTGTGATTCCACCTTAGTAGCACACATTCCCAGAGATGTGACCAGATAGGTTGAACAGAAAAAATTTTGTACACGTAGTTACCCATGTTCAGACTCCAGACATGAATATTGAACATATTCTTATTAATCCTAATGCAGTGTGATTCAAAACTTCCCAGTTCCTCAAATGTTAATGGTAATAATGTCTTTGGTGCTTGTCTTCTGCTTTACTGAAGAGGAAATTTGCATGGAGCTGTTGGAGCGGGGCCAGAGGAGGCCCCGGAGCTGCTGGGAGGGCTGGAGCCCCTCTGCTGTGGGGACAGGCTGAGAGAGCTGGGGGGGTCAGCCTGGAGAAGAGAAGGCTCCGGGGAGACCTTCCAGCACCTTCCAGTCCCTAAAGGGGCTCCAGGAAAGCTGGGGAGGGACTCTGGAGCAGGGAGGGGAGCCATGGGACGAGGGGGAAGGGTTTTACACTGAAAGAGGGGAGACTGAAATGAGATATTGGGAAGAAATACTGGCCCAGGTTGCCCAGAGAAGCTGTGGCTGCCCCATCCCTGGAGGGGTTCAAGGCCAGGTTGGACGGGGCTTGGAGCAACCTGGGCTGGCAGAAGGTGTCCCTGCCCAGATCTTTAAGGTCCCTCCCAACCCACACCATTCTATGATCCTCTCTCAGTCTGCTCACTCTCAGAATATTATGAATTTTACTGCTTTCAATCCTGGTTACTGAGCAGTATGTGCAGCCCTCTAACAGATGCAAACTATAGCCAATATTTTCATTAATTTTGCGGTCTTGTCTGATGTGATTATTTCAAAGGTACCTCAAGAGCTGTGTTGTTGCATATAAAGCAGTTCTCTGTGTAATCCAAGTCTGTTGAGCCATTTTCCGTAACACTTATTCAAGTGTAAGTCCTCCAGATGCAGCCTTTCCTATTTAACTCTTAGCTCTGCCTCTCTGAATGTGATATCAGGCTGCTGGATGGGGAGAAGAGAAATGCTACCTCGCGAGAGGAAGGATGCCGCACTTCCCTAAATGCCATGTGAATCCAGCTGCAGGGAAGAGCTTGCCAGACGCGAGACGGACGAAATGCCAGGGTGGATGCAGGTGAGACAGAGCTGCGGAACCTCTCCTGAGATCGTCAGCTGTGCCCCAGTCCCTGGGAGCGTGGGGGGCACTTGCCTTTGCTGTTCTTACTGGAAGGTGGAGACACGACTTAGGGGAGCACTTTGGCCCCTAAGTACAAGCTCTGCTGAGTCGGGCTGCAGCAGGGGTGCTCTGCAGGGGTCTAGGAGCCGTGTGTGTGTGGCTGGTCTGGGCTCGTGCTCCTCCAGCTCCGGACCCGGGGCTGCAGCGTGGCTGGGGAGGGGGCACTGGCGGCACCAGCAGCACTGGCCGGAGCACGGTGGAAGCTGCCGTGCCTGGGGAGAGGGGTCTGGCTCCTCTGGGGCTTTCCCTGTGTTGCTCCAGGTGGCAAAGTGGGAGCTTCCCAGCGGGAGATGAGAGGCAAAACCTTGTATCTCGGTAGCCGTACGTATGTGAGTATGGAGGAAGAGAAGTAGTTGCCAGAGTCCTTGCTCGGGAAAAGCAGTGTTTGGGTTTCCAGGCGTGGCAGCTGCTACCTGGCTGGTTTTCAGCCTTCTGTGTTGGACAATAAACAGTGCATATGACAATTTCAAAGTTATAAGGTGCAAAAAAAGTCTGGTTTTGTGTTCTGAAGAAATATTTGTTAAGAGTATGGATGCTGATGCCAGGGTCTCCTGTTATTGTTACCCAGCAAGCCTGGAGTCCTCTGATATGTAAGTGAAGGTAGATAATTGACCCAAGGTGACTTTAGGTTTAAAAGTAAAAAGCTCCTTTTTACCTTTGAAATAAAATTATTTTTTCCCCAAATAATTGAATTTTACTATTGATTTCTGTGTTACAAGCTCTGAATTGGACATTAACCTTTTTCTAAGGGTTTGGTTGTTTGGGTTTGTTTTATCTGTTGAAATCTTTTTAAGGTAAATTCAAATTTCAAACGCAATCCTTGATTGATATATTCCAGGAATTCCTCTCTTGGTGCCAATTTTGGTGACTCAAGTGAAAAACTGTTGCTGTTCTGGGGAGATGTGGTGAGGTTATCACTAGTCAAGGGCTCACTTGCATCCCATTGGGTCTCGCTGTACTTTGGTTTTGGGAGTCTGGGCCACAGGTGCCCTGGAGGAGGGCTGAAATCTTTGGGGTGGTGTCACAGTGACAAACGTTAACTTGATTACTACTTGGGAGTGCTTCAGCACTCCTTGCTAGAAACTCTGTGATCCCGGTTTGGGATGGTCTGGTGCTCTGTATGCATTTCCCACACTTTTTATTAAAGTACAGATGGTTTCTAGGATATATGGTGTTTCATGGGGCTACAGAAGCTGTAACAAGACTTTGTCATAAAGTTATTTGCAGTGCTTTAAAATTTAGCACGTCTTACATCCTGACTTGCAGAACAGTCTTCTCCATCACTGAGAAATCAACTGCTGATGTTCGTTTTCTGCCCTTTGGTGGCCTCCTGGGCACTGCGTATATCTGAACTTTCCAGGAGGAGGGTGATGTCCTGTAAGGGTGGGGGTGGTTTTGCTAATCTGTCTCTAATCACTTCTGCATGTGCGAGTCTGGTTCTGTATCTGCTGCCATTAATGGTGCTTTCAAGCAGTGGGCAGCAAACCACTGATGGAGAGTGATCAGATGTTTGGGATCTGGTCACCCTGAGGAAGACTCCAATAGGGAAGAAGCAGCAACAGCACAAGGTGATTGTAGCTTGACCTATGTGGTCTCTCATTTTGTTTTTTTCTTTGTGTGCTGAGGGATGTGTTATTTCTCTGCCCAGATGAGCAGCACCCTCCTTACAGTAAACTCGCTAAGCTTTGTCACATTTGCCAAGCAAACATCACCTCTGATCCTTCCGGCCCCCGTGGGGGTCGCAGACCCCTGGCTATGGCTGTGGGCTCTTGCAACCTGCGCTCGGGACCACAGACCCCCGTGCTGCATCGGGACTGCACCTGCAGGAGGGACTGTCCTCTTCTGTATCCTCAGTCACAGCTGGAAAAAGCGTTCTGTAGGGCCTTCCGCGGTGGCACTAGGTTTCTTCGCATACGTGAGTGTACATATACAAGCTTCTCTTCCAGAGCAGGAGGCAGAAGTAAACCAAATGCTCAGCTTTAGAAAAGGTCCTGGGCTGAACTCCAGTTGAAGCAAAACCATCATGAACTCATTCATACTTCAGTAAACCTACGGGTCTGCAGCAGGGTAGGACCTAGCCCCTGGGAGATGTTGTATGGACTCAAATCAGGGAGGGAAGCCGTTCTGTGGGGCTGTACAGCCTAAGGAAAAATATTGTGCAACAGATAAGGAACAACAAAGGCTGGGGGTGTCGATGATGGGAACGATTGGTTCCAAAGACAGGTTTTAGGCACAATTTGAGTTCCAAATTTCTTAAAGAGATAAATAGGTGGGTGGGTTTAGTGACTTTGTCATATAAATGTAATGCAAACTATACCTGAGCTTGAGCTCCTGGCAAATGACTGTTTTAGCTTCCAGCCTTGCAAAGTCTGGAGTCTCTACTCAGTAAACATGGACCTTTGCAAGCCCCGGTACTGCCAGCAAGCAGCTGGTGATGTTGGTGTTTGCTCGCACGTGGTAAACACTTCCAGAAATACTTCCTAATCTGCAGGTGCGCCTCAAACTGTTTGCAGCAAAAGGTTATGCAGCACTGACCGGGAGGTGGTAGTATCTAATTTGTGACCAATTGTAGGATATTGCTGTCTTAATAAAAGATTTCACTCATGTTGTCATGGCAACAGAAGTTTTTGGAAGTAGCAGTGCTTAGGAGGTACGTTGCTCTTGCCAGACAGAGGTTGCCCTGCTGGATAAAGCCCTCTGGCAGAAGCTCAGCTGGCAGCGGTAAGGTGTCCAAAACACACTGGTCTGGGCAAGGAGGCAGGAAGGACTGGTGTGACCAAAAGGGTCCTGTCTGGAGCAATGCCTTTGCGCGGCTGGCACTTGCATCTCAGCTGCCACACAAGCCCTTTGTGTTGGGAGCAAGTCACTAACCCAACAGCTGGAGAACTTACCGTAGATTTTATGGAGCCAGCGGGGGAGCTCAGGGCTGCGGCAGGGCGAAGGGCGCCTCGGTCCTGCTGCCCCATGGGGCGGCACTGGGGCAACACCAGTCCCCTGGTGCCTGGTCCTGTCGCCCCCAGGCTGGTCCAAGACACCAGAAGTGGGCAGGGACCAGGCGGGAGGAGGCAGCACATGAAGCACCTGGTAGAGATCCTGGAGTTCCCAGCCCGGGAATGCAGGTACGGAGTTTCTGGCAGGTTTGCTGCCTTGCAGGAGCCTGCGTGGCTGGGCTGCAGGGTTGTTAGAGGACCTGTGCTCCAGGGGAGCCCCGTGCTGCATCAGGTGCTTGTGTAACTCCTGGGACTCACCTGCTGTGACAGCTGAAAGCACTTCAGCAAGTAATTAGCAGACAAAATAAACACAGTGGCATGAATCTAAACATGCTCTGTTGCGATGCGGAGCTGAGGGATCTGTGTAGCTTCAGCCCTGGCTCTCCAGTATGCTCATTATATTTGTACTAGCTTCTCTGCTCCAGAAGCTGCAAGAAATCATTCTGCTGTACATAATTTTAATTGCCTGTTATACAATTGCTTTTTTTTCCCCATGTCTGTCAAATATATTCTCTGTTCAAAAGTGCAGCTCTGTCATGTGGCATGACCTGTCTGCTCAATTACAATAGGAATAAAAAAATACTGCAGAAAAAAAAAAACCAATTATGAAACACAATGGCATTCTCAATCTCTATTGCCATCTGCAGCCTGTTGTGTTAGGACCAGTACAAACAGATCAATAAAACCTGCTGCTTTTCTTATGTTGCCTTTGGCAGTTGTAAGTAGTTTGTGCAGTGTTCACGGGGGCACTCTTGTGTCTCTGGGCTGATGATGTGCTGTCCTCAGCCAGACGATTTCAGCAGTCCCTTTTTTCGCAGAATTGCTCTGGAGCAGGGATTTGAAACTGCACCTGGAGAACGGAGAAAGGGGGGCAGCAATGAGAGGGTTAAAAAGAATTATCTGGGCTGCAGCTTTAAAAATGTCTATTGAGGGCACGAAACTGAATTTGGTAGGAGGTTCTTGTCTGGAACACGCCTTGGCAGTAAACAGATATCTGATCTCAGAGGCAATAAGGCATCGGGAGCACCGGCAGGACTGCAGTGGGCTGTGGTTGCTGGAGGCTGCCCGGAGCATCCCTGGTCTGAACGCGGAGCGGGGTTTGTGGAGCTGGAGCACTGCCTGGCACAGGGTGTCCCTTACGGTGCTGCCATGCCAGAGGGTGGAACTGGCGTGAATCTGTTTGTGTGACTAAGAATAAACAAACCCTCTTTTCCTAGTTTGACTTTCTTAGACAGCAGAGGGGGAAAGCGGAGGATGCAGTGTGGGAGATGAGTGGTACCAAGGATGACAGCCGTTGTCGGAAGGCAGTCCGCATTGTCACCGAGCTGTGCCGGAAGAAAAGCCTGCCTAGCTTGGACCTGGACATTTGCAGGGAGTTCCTCCTGCTGCCTTCCGACCAGAGCCTGATTATCTCCGAGCCAGGTACAGTACTCTGGTCCTGTCTGCTGGAGTGGTGGCGTGGCTGCCCACAGCCAGAGGAAGGCAGGACTCTCACAGGGGAGGGGAACGTTTGCAAGCCCCGTGTTAGACTCGGGGCTTGTTCTCAGCATGCATCGCTCTGTGGTTATTTTCCTTTACACGTCTTCCACTGTGAAGTTTTGGATGCAAGTGCTACCTCACCTGTTGATGTGAACCAGCACAGCCTGGTGGGGATGGTGGCGCTGAGGGGGCAGGTGGGCTGTTATCGGGACGCGCTAGCAAGGAGGCGGTTAATGGGATAAAGTTTCCATGAAAGTTCCATATTTTTTTGCAAACATAGACTCCTGTCCTGTGTAAAACAAAAAAGCAGTAAAAAGACTATTTAAGTAACTGAGATAATAGGAACTGTTTGCTGTTATCCCAGTTTGAGAAAAGGCAGGACTTGCATGGATTTTTAGTTCCATGCAAAGGGACCGTAACGTACTTTCATGTGTTTGTTTTACTTTCCCTAAGAACTGCCTGAAGTCGTTCCTTGTCAGCTTGTAGCGCGAGGGAGACACACTGTGTGTCAGCGATGAATCAAGAGCAAGCTTACCGCTCTGAGAGCAAAGGGGCATTTCTGTATGGCAAAGCAGTTAATTTTCAGTAGATTTCTGCTCACAGCTTCTTGTTCCAGAGAGGTCGTCTTCTGCTGTAACTTCACAAGACATTGGCAGAGGGGGCTTACATCCCAGGCTCACATGCTGAGAGGCAAAAACCAAAATCCCATGCTTTTTAGCATTATTGATAACAAGCTGTAAGTTGTTTGTGTACTCGAACACTTGGGCAGAGTGCTTCCTTTAAGATTTCTGTAAATAATGATCTACCAACCCTGCTTGATTTCACAGCATAAGTTTTCAGAACTTTTCTTCTCCTCCTCCTGTCAGGGCCTGGGTGCGGTGCAGCATCCCGTCAGTCCCTCTCCAAGCTCCCTGCCTCGTCCTGCTCCGGTCCCTCCACCAGCGCCTCGCGGCGGGATGCGACGGCGCCCAGGGCACACGGGCAGCTCTCTGGTCCCGCTGGGCTTCTGCCTTCTCTTTGCCCGCAGTGGTGCGTCCACCACTGTTTTACCAGTATGTTCCACCTTCATTTCACATCCCACTCCGCTTGTAACTTAATTGTCATCTTAAAATGCCTTGCTTTATCCCTGCTTGTTCTGAAGGCGTCTGAGCACTGCTGGTACCGTCCTTACGCGTTGCACCCAGTGCAGCTGTTTCCTCTATTGCAAATAACTTACTGCATTGCTTCATAATTCTTTACATTGGTACCAAAATGAATGTTTTCCTGACTCCATGCAGCAGAAATACCTGTACTGCTTTTGTTCCGTCCACCCTGGTATGACAGATAGTTGCCTGGCATTTGTTTGTGCAGCCTGCTCGGGACCTCGTTTTCGGGTCGTGACTGTGTCACCGTCTGCCTTTAACTTCTCAAATGTTTGCTGCGCTGACCTCTGGTTTAAGTGTCAGCCTCTACCCAGTGCCCTGGGCGAGTCCCGCTGAGCCGACTGACTGCGCTGGGTGCATTAACAGCTGTTGCTGTCGTCTCTGCTCTGCACGACTGGGCCCATTTTTATGTCTAGACAGCACTGAGGACACCGTTTGGGCCCAACTAATATTTCTCAAATGCCTGGATGTAAAAATTCTCCAGCAAGGGGGAAAAATCTGTTTGCATTAAGCATTAACTAATGTAACAGTTGTGGTGGTTAAAATACCCGCTAGCGTCTGGATGTTGATCTAATTATCCACATTTGTGCTTTGCCCATTTTATGCTGAAGACTTATGTTAAGCAAATTTGCTATCGGCTACCTGGAGTCCTATGTTCAGATTTGTCGACTCCTTCCTCATAAAGATATACAAATAAAAAGCGAGGCTGTGCGAGACGAGCAGTGATGCGGCTGTGAGACGGGGTACGGACAGGAGAGTCAGAGCTGAGCAGCCTCAGTGCTGGGCACTTGCATCCAAAGTTTGGTGGAGTAAAACTGGCCCAATTTGTCATCATCATGTGAAGTCAACGGCTTCTCTGTCAGTTTGTTACCTCCTGGATAAATCTATTAGCTAATGGCTAAATCAGCTTGGCTTGCCAAGTCTCTCGATGGAGTTCGCGTCATTTGGGAGCAGGCAGGCGAGAGCACTCTAATGCTGCCAAAGCTGGCAGCCAGGGCTGCGTCTGCACAGCTCTGCTTGCCGTTAGACCCTGAGAGGTGGTTTGGTGCTTTCTGATGTTTCATGTGTGGATGGAGAGCAGTATCTTCTGGGGATGCTGTGGACTTGCAAAGAAATTAGCCAGGTATCACTAGCCTCATTGCAGTGCATCTGACAGTGGAAAAAACCTGAATATAAAAATATTACTGAATAGTTTATGTAACAATATGTCAGAACATGGTTTTATGCAGTGGCTGTTTTAAAACCATTTTGGACTGAATGTGGAGAGTGCTACTGTCTATAAAGTAGCTGCTCCTCTGCTCTGTGTACTTCGGGTTATGCAGCAGCCGATTCTACCACTCCAAGTCAATGTAAGAAATACGGCGGCAGCCGTTCCCCCGTGTGCCATACGTACTGTGCGCCCAGCGACGCAGCACTGCAGGCTGCTGCTGCTGGCTAGTAACCCAGCAGCTAAGTATGTCAGAAAAATAAGGTATTTGGATGAGGAAGGTTTTGGTATGGCTGCGTCAGTGGATATGTGAGGGTGAGTTTTGCCTGCAGTTTGGCCCATGGCGGTGCCAGGAATAGAACTGATCTCTTGGCTGTGGGCCCTGAGATCGAGCAAGATACAGCATCCTTTTGTTGTGCCTATCTAAAATCCTCCCCCGTAGCTGCCTCCATCTGATAGCTCCCTTCCCTGCCAGTCCTCAGCTGTTGTGCAGTGACGCTGCGAGTGTGACTAGTACACAGGCACGAGCTGTAGGCAGTGGAAATGCCTGTGATATAGGGACAACATCCACCACTGCGGTGATGTGCCTTAGATAAATGGATGTTTCTCTGCCCTGGAGGTGTGGTGAGCACTCTAGGATGTAGCGCTCTCAGAAAACTTGTGGACAAGCCCTGCTGAAGTGCAAAGCACTTGGCTGCCGATGCAGGGGAGCCCGCGCTGCCCGATTCCCACAGGAGGGCTGCCCTGGGCACAGCGAGCCACCCCGTGTCACCCGGTCCCTCTGCCCGTGGGAGCGGAGCTGCTTGTTGGCGAGCAACGTGCTCCAGGGTCCTTGGGGAACAGGGTGCAAGGTCCTGCTCCCCGGGGCCTGCTACCAGCTCCTGCGGTGCGGCGAGCTTCCCCCGGCTGCGCCTGCCCAGGCTGGCTCCCAGGGGTGGGAAGCCCGTGGTCCTTCCCGCGGGCAGCTGGGCTCCAGCCTGCCACATCCCCGGGCACGGGCGTTGCGTGGCACCCTGCACAGCCCTCTCCGCCGTGCAGCGTGCTCTGTGCTTGTCTGCTCGGTCAGGTTGTCGCTCAGTCCGCACTGAATTGCGTTACCGACTTGCTCCCAACGTTCTCCTGAGCTGGGTCCCTGTGGGCGCACGGTGCCGGCCCTGGCTGCGGATGGGGGCTGCCAGCGGCGCAGGGGGGTCGTGCCAACAGGCGAAGGCACAGGGGGCGGGGGCTCGGCTCCACAGGGGGGTTTAGAAGCAAAATGATCATTCTGAAAGGATCGTGCAGAGTGGGTGGAGTGTGGTTGTGATGCTTCCTGACCGTGCGTAGGTACAGGAGGGAATTTACACCAGGGTCAGAGCACATCCAGGAGCAAACCCCTGGGTTTGATTTCTAGTGCCAGCACTACTGTGTTGTGGCTTTCTTTAAATACGACGTTGGAGTTTTTTGCCTCAGTGTATCCATTTGTAAGAAGCTTCACTGCCCTGTAGAATAATAGGACGCAGTGGATGATGCGCAGAGGTTTTGCAGTTTTTACCCAGAAAGTCGCTACAGGATTGCGTGCGCAGCAGTCCCTGTTGATCTCGGCACAGTGCGTGTGCCCTCCTCAAACCCTTCCATAGGCACTGATTCACCCCAATAAAATGCTCATCTGCTCTCCTGGTGCAGGGTACGAAACCTGAAGTGAAAGGGAAAAAAACCCAGACAGCTGGGGAAAATGCAAAACCAGAGGAGATGTTACGATAATTTCTGTTTCCTAGCACGCTTTGTCAGCTGTCCTTCTGTGCTCTAATCCCACAGTAATTCAGAGCACATTTAGCGTTTTGCCCTTTGTGTGAACTGTTCTTTTTAAACTTCATGATGCAGGCAGTACATCTTGTACAGCGCTGAACACCCTCCTGGCACTTCGCAAATACTATTAAAATGTTAAACCCACAAGTACGTAAGTGTTCTTGCTGCAGGCAGAAAAAGGGGCGAATTTCTGTGCAATAGGGGTTTTTTTTCATTGCAGGAATGTTGATGCAGAAAGATCACTTTTATATGGAGAAATTGCTACTGGAGTATTTTTCTTGGAAAAAAAATTACCCCTTGGTAGGATAGTTTGACTAATGGGAAAACTGATGGCATGCCCATTCACCGATACGGGATGCCTACAGCCACTGCCTATGAAATACGGAGAAGCCTCGGATTTGCTTACCAGCTGTAACAGCAGACTTTTCTGAACCGCTGTTAAAGAGTATTTTAAGTAAATATAACAGTAAACATGTTTAAAGCCACCCAGGCTTTCACTGAAGCTTGTGCTTCCAGAGGCCAGGCACGTGAGGAGTAGCACCCACGGGCAAAGCTCCTTCTTACCCCGCAGTGATGTACTCGCAAAATAGATCGTGCCTTTCTCTGCGAGCGTCTGGTCCACCAGCAGCAAAAGGGCTTCACGCAGCAGATTTGCTCTTTAGCTCAAGTAAAACAGGTTTGTTCTCTGATCCTGAAGGTATCAGGTTCAAACCTTGCTACCAGAGGAAGGTTTGCAAAACCATATTAAAATAAGGTTAAAAGCAGCAGCATAAATCTAGGAAAAATGGATTATATAGCTTGTCTATGAACACGTGTCTGTCTATTAACTGTGTGGATCTACGACTCTTCGGCTGCCTCTGGCTATGCACTGTGACGGTCCCGGTAAATAAAATGCACCTTTGGAGCTGTGGAGTGCGTGTGTTCCGGGGCTCTGTAAGTACCGCTCTGCGTAGAAGCAGGTTTGCATCTGCCTAATTGCTGTTGGTTGATTCATTCCTGAAGCAGTACAGGGAGGCTGCTCGTGTTTGTGGGTTTTTTTGCGGACCTTGGAGCCTATTCCAGTGCAGCTGCAGTAGCCTCATGCATAGTCAGGGACCAGCATCTAAAACTCCATAGAAACAGGCAGCCAGATTGCTGCTGGTGTTAATTGCGTGTGTGAGCTGGCTGAGGACAGTGACCAGGGACCGAGCCGAGGAGCAGATACCTCTTTGGTAAGTCCACATTTCTGAAGTTACTTTGTTAATTTTTTGCCTTTTTCCATACTATGGAGCCTCTTTTCCTTAACAAACATTTTGCTTCAGCAGTTTCTGTCTTTGCGGTTGAAACATTTTCTTCTGCTTTCAGTATTCTCCCTACGTTTTCACTGAAACCGAGCATGTGCTTTCAGCTAGTTCAAATCAGGGCATAGCCTGACTCTCATCTTCTCCATTGTTTTGCGGGAGGACTCCGAGAAGCTGGTATTTCTGTGTTTGCAGGTGTTTGTTGCTGGACATCTTTGCTTTGCTGAAGTCACGCCAGTGTGATGTGCACAGCCTGCTGCACGTACCATGCATTCACTAAGTCACACAGTCTCACATGTGTGCATTCGTTCTTCAGGGATAAGAGCAGAACCCTAACGAGATCTTATATCTGATACAAATTTGCATTTAACTGTAGTTTCAACTGTCCTTTTTTTCTTACCTGTTTCTTCTTACTGCTCATGTTTCGAAGTACAATTGCATAGTCTTCCCTAGGACCCCAGGTTTCCATCTCGTGTTAGTTAGGCACCTTTTTCTAGCTTTCTTTTCAAAGATGATAGTATATATTTTTCCTTCCTATCTGTATATTGTAAAATCAGGAAGCTTATCTGTAACAGCCCTTATTGTTTCAATCCAGTGGACTCACTAGCATAACAGTCACTTGCGCTGGCAGTTGTTTGGAGGGATGTGATTTGTCTCTCTGCCATGCATTGTCTTTAATTATACTTGTACGTTGCAAAATGGCATCCTAGAGGGACAGAGAAGGGACATTTCGAGTGACTGTACATGAACTGTATATTTTCTATGTCTATGGCAAAAAGAAAGTTATCCTGCAGGGTGTCTTGTACACAGTGAAACTGCAGATGCTAATTAAGGCTGCCTTTATATTTAGTCCAGTTTGTTATGCTGTAGCAGGTTGGTGTTTGACAACATCACAGCGAAGGCTAAAGGCAGGATGCCAGAAGCTCAGTTCATGCAAGCCCTTTCAAAGCCATCATTAAGACATACAGTCCTGGAGCATTTGGTTCCATGGAATAATAATTGCCCAGAAATTCTAGCACAGCAGTGTCTCTGGTAATGTAAGTATTACTCTGATTTTCTATGCCTGTTCGTAACTGCTGCAAAGAAGCGCCTGTGCTCCTGTAACAACACAGTGTTAGGTGAGTATGGCGAGCACCTCCTTCATCGCGTTCTTTCCATACGCGGCACTTCATCTCTTGGACGTCTGCGTGCATTTGCTCAGAGTTATTTGAGCTCAGTTCTGCATCTGGTCTTGGCTCAAAACCTTCGTGCTAAAAGGATTCTGAGCGGCGCGGCACGGAGTGTTATGAGTCGTTGGAAAAGGGAAAAAAGAATCTCAGAATCCGTTTAATAAATCTGCAGGATTGGGCAGTCCAGCCTGCACGCGTGACTGTTGCATAGTACGTTTTAGGGGTTAAAGATCTCTGTCTTTGTTACAAGCTAATGGAAGCAGCAGCAGCGGCTAATGACAGGAGCAGAGCGGTTCAGGGAGGAAGTTCCCTGATCATTCAGTGGAGCCTGAACAAAGAAATGCTTTTTTCATAACTGCTGCATCCCCGGGTGGCAGCGCGGGGTCTCGGTACCTCGGGGTGTGCAGGCGGGTGGCTGGGGACCCTGCCCGGCTGCTCTGCGTCCTGCACCGCTTCTCACAGACCTGTGCCGTTCTGCTGTGCAGACCAGACTGTCTGTTGTGTGCCAGGTATTATCAGCATGACACGTTGAGAGAGAGAGAGAGAGAGGGCATGACACGGGCTTTCATGGTCATACTGGGTTTAGATGGCTTTAATTGGCAACCTGACCTCCTGAGGACACGCATCTGTGTATCACCCACTCTTTGCAGCATCGGGAGCCAGGGGAGTTCTGGATGAATCCCGATCTCTTGGTTTTGGTTTGCTGTGGGGCAGGTCCAGGCAATGAAGCTCTTCCATCATGCTTTCATGGATTCAAGGAGGTCCCTTGTGCTGGAGAGGCTCCGTGTCCCGAGGGCGAGGGGAGCGCTCAGCCCAAGGAGAGCCTCTGGAAAGCTTTCTGGGCTGCCTTGTCCCAACTCGGGGCTTCTGCCCTCCCCTGGCTGAGCTCTGCTTTTTGGGGTTCTCAGCCTGTGTCCTCTTGCCTGACCCTGGACCACAGGGCTGGAGATGCCCGGACCCGTGGGATGAGGATCAGCGCTTAGGAGGCTGCAGGGTGGGGTGGGAAGAGACCCCGGTTCTGCTCCCAGTCAAGGTTTATCCTGAGGTCTTTTCGGGGCAGGCTGATTTTAGGGTTTTTTTGAACCGAAACGGAGTCAGAGAGAGAGCCGCAGGGAAGCATTTCCCCGAAACTGAATCTCCCTGTAGAAAGTGAAGTGCAGAGAGACGGCAGCTCTGGCACAGTGAGCCTGGACGCTGAGGCGCTGCTGACCCTGGCCCTTCTGGGGTCTCACAACAGTCTTTGGCTTTGACCAAGTTTTTGAAGGGAAATTTTAAGGTCTTAAGGGAGAGAGAGTGACAGTGTAAACCTTCTGTTTGCATTGCACCTTGAAATGCAATTGTATTTCTACATCCCAGAAGCGTCCGTATTATGGTGTTTTGCTCTCTGCTGGGCTCTGCTCAGCTCCGGCAGGTCTGGGCAGAGACCTCCCCCCATATCGAGCAGCCTCAGCAAGGCGTCCCCGGCACACCTTCTGTGCTCAGCTCAGGTCCTGTCTGCACGGGGTCACATCGTGGGAGGAGGACGACGCTCGGTGTCACTCATTTAACCTCAGCCCAGGGCACCACGTGTGCTCAGCGCTGCTGAGTCGTTTACAGATGTTGCTACAACATATTGTGATAAAATGTCATGGGGTTAGCGCACAACTATGTACTATAATTATATGCAGTGTGGCTTATAATAGTTCATTAGATTGTCATCAGTTAGGCATAAAGCAATGACAACTCTTACTATCTCATTTATAACACTCTAGAGAACAGCTGATTAAGACACAAAGCGACATAAATCACTGGGGAATGTTTCCTTTGGTTTGGAACATTTTTTTTTCTTTTTTTTGTCACTTTTGGTAACAGAAATGCTGCATTGCTGACAGCTCAAATTTCCCCTTCTGGTCGCACATGCAAACAAAAGTTTGAGAAACAAATGTGCCTTTGATGCAGCCTGGAGGGAAAGTCAGAATCGTCAGGTCAATATCCCCGGAATATTTGGTCTTCAGAAAACTTTGATCAGTCTCCTCCAGTCCAGCTGTTCTGCTGGGGCACGGCCATTTTAATGTGTGGTACTTATTTCTCTGGGTGTTGATATGGGCCTCTCAGCACCGTGTACGCAGCCCGTAGTCGCTAGTGGGCAAAGCGGCGGTAGAAGAAGGGAGTTTCATCTCCAGGTCCCAGCCAGGGAGCCCAGGGCAAGGGCACGTTGGGGGCCCCTCTGTGACATCTGTCCCAGATGTTCCCGTGACTTGGGCTGCACAGCAAGTGTGACGCTGTGCCTGTCGTTTCCAAAAGCCCCGCAGCCAGGGCAATAGGTGGCATGTCAGCCCTGTCTCCAGTACTGACCTTGGTGTTTTAATACCTTTTGGCAGGATCTTCCCACCCAGACAGATTTGAGATTTCTTTTCTGTTTCTAATCCATTTCAGCCATGATCTGATCTGGGTTTTTAAAGACGTGTGGCTTATGTGGGCTTTCACTGAGCTACCCATCACTGCCGATCTGAAGGAAGGTGACTGAGGGAAAGGAACGGGATGTCTTTTTCTAAGCTCGAAAGCCTGATTTTATTTCCTCCATAGAAGATGGTCCCATATCCAAAAAGTCCTGTGGCTGGAAAGAACTTTTTTTTTTGTCCTGCCTCCTTTAGCGTGTAAACCAGCAAAAGGATGCAGGCGCAGGAGTGTCTGACCTGCAGTGGCCAGTGGGCAAACGCAGCCTCACAGCCTGTGCTGCCCGTTAACCCGGGCTGAGCCATGGCTCATTGCGGGCTACTTAGGACTTTTTCAACTTGCTTGCCATTGTGGTAGCCACAGTCTAAATGAACAGAGAACTGAGTGTATCTTACCACAGCAATTCAGCAGTTCCTGTGGCAATCCCTCTGTCACTCGTATTTGGCATTACTGCTTAGCAGAGGTTTCGATTAGCTCCTGTTAAGGTTGCGAGGTATTTCATGGTTGTGTTTTGGCTGTCCAGAGCCTGATATGGTGGAGGCTTCTCCTGTGCAGCCTTTAAATCTTTCTCCATTCTGTTTCAGTGAGCAAAGCACAAGGTCCAGGCTACCGAGGTCTCCTCTGACATTTCATTCCTTTGTTTGGTGTATTACACTTTTTCATATGTATGTGTTTATTTTTTTTCTTTTTATTATTATATATACATACATGTGTGTAAAGTACATCTTTGTTGACTCTGCATTTGAAAATCACCTTTGGTGTTTCCCTCTGAATTACTCTGTTCAGATTTTCTTCTGCTTTTTTAAACTCAGCCTGGGGGTCTGGTACGCCTCCCTCTCCTGCATCCGAGCATTTACTGGCTGTTCCACCAGTGATAAAAGTACCAAGCCATAAACTGAAAAACTCCAGGCAGTAAAGGGTATGATAGCCTCTGTTTTCCCCACCTTTTCTCTGTTTAATGCACTTGCCTAATCAGCTCTCTTAGGCCATCAGGTGTGAAGGTCCCTCCCGAGGGACCGGGTGCCGGGCGCAGCAAGGACGGGGACAGCAGACACGTTGCCGTCCCCAGGAGCCGCTCGCAGCCCTCCCACCTGCGTGCCGGCTTCCTCCGAGCCAAGACATAGCAGGAGCTTCAGCTGTAGCCTGGATATGCAAGCAAAAATGAAAACAACTCTCTCTTCTTCTTGCAGGCAGTGCACGGTGCAGGTAACTGCTCAGGGGGTGTCCCAGGACCCCGTCATCATGCGGCAATGAGCTGCCACAGTCTCCATCGCAGCACGGGGAAACCGAGTCAGGTTTCCCACACCCGGGCTGCTCCTTGTGTCCAGAGTTGCTGGAACAGTAATTTATTCCATGTGCTAATTTATTATTATATGTTTTCTCCTTAATTATAATTTGAACTGGAGTTTATGAAATTTGGGAATTCGCAAGTACAGTTGCTAACAAGCTGATAGCTGGTTTCTAGGACAACAAATGACACAACTGTTAAAGGAACAAAACTTTGCATTAAGTTGTCCATGTCTCATGTTCTAGCTATTCTCCCAGCTATAGAACCGCATCCCTTAAAGAATTACAGTAAACGGTGAAAAAATCCCTGGCATTGCTTAATGAAGGAAGTTTTGTCTGGACTGGAGTTACGAGGTTGCTGTTTGCACTTGGACCGTAGATCACAGTTGCTTGAAACACTGGATCCCTGCAAGGTCTCCTTATGAAGCAGGTTGTCTTCATACTTAACGTGCAATAACGAGATGGTTTGAATTTTATAATCTTATATAATTACTCTCAAAATAGCTTCTGATTCATCCTTGCCTTTGAAGCTTATAGTTTGCATTCCAATAAGCTCTTGCAGGGCAGGAACCCTGTGGTAGCAGCAAATTAATTTTTAAGAAGTTTTTTTCTATCTAACTGAAACTTTGGCATAGCCAGTTGAGCCTTCATGTCTCTCTCTTCCTATAATCCGTTACGTAGCTGGGTGCGCACAGGAGACGAGGCGGCTCTGTCTGAGCTCCTGTGGAGCCCGTGCTGGCAGGGGGAAGCTGGTGGGAGCTGATAGTGTGGGACTCGGTGTCCAAGGGCTGAGGAACCACATGCACAGGATAAATCTCCTTCTAGCTTCACGTGGGAGGAAGGCTGAGTTTGCAGAGCTTTCAAGGGGGCGTTTCAGAGACTCCACGAATGTTTCCTCGCAGAACATCTGCAGTGTTCATCTCATGAGGGTTTCCACCCCTCTGCTGGCTTGAGGGGAGTTTGCCATTGAGCTACATATGATGAACTGACTGCGAAAGTGCTCTTCGTGTAAAACTCCCCCTGCTTTCACGTTATTTTCAGTTCACTTCCATTGTACTGTCTTTAGTGGAATTACTTGTGGTTGACATAGAGTAACAAAACAAGATTTGGGCACTCTCCACAGCAAAAAGCAGCTGGAAGCGCTGCTTGCCTTCACCTGGAGAAACTCTGTAAAGCATGCCAGCGCCAGGGGAGTGCGCATGGTGTCGGAGTCTCTCAGGGTCTCTGCGGGTATTTCTTAACATGGTGCTGCACTGGGCAGCTGAGGGGAATAGTCAGTGACCCTTACACGACCCAGAGACAAAACCACCCTGATTTGTTTCTTTCTGGATCAGTCATGGGACCAACTATTTCCGTGACTTCATTTTCTTCTCCCAGATACTCTCAGGATGCGGCAGTGTCCTTGGCAGGGTGACGCTCCCTGTCCCCCTGCAAGGACAGCTGACAAGGGGCCAGGCTCCCGTTGGTCTGAGCAGGGTGTCGGTAGGTGCAGGTAGAGCCGTAGGTGCAGCCGACGCTTGCTGCTACTGCTCGGGTCCTCCTGCATAGAGGCAGCGTGGAGGGTCTGGGAACACGGGCATGGAGCTGCAGGTGATCGATATCCCCAGTGCTCTGGCCTGCTGCCTGCCTTGCTGCGACGTGGGGTCTGCTCTGCAACCCTTATTGCCACCCACAGCATGAGATAACGTCTGAGGGACGACGGAAGCTCTGCTCAAGCCATAATTGTTTTCTGACCCGGTCCTTTAACATCTGCTGAGAACTTGATGAAATATTTTCCCCTCACTAACAACCCACACCTCTGTGATCTTGTTTGAGCAGCAGCCCCTCTGCAGTGCTTCACAACACATCCAGCTCCTGTGCTCTTAGGCTGCTCGTGAAAAGCAAATTGACTGCAGTGAGACTTTGAAGTGACAGCTGCTAATGACTTGTCTAGCTCAACAATATTTCAGGACGTGTTCCTATAGCTCATAGCTGCCAGTAAATCAAGAAGAGAAGTGTTGCTGAAGTTGCAAATGACAACCAAACGGCAGCGAGTAGGCTTGAAGATGTGACAGTGAAGACATCAGCAGAGCACTGGCACGCTGGACACCGTCCCAGCGAAGGGAGGCAGTCAGCAGGCTTGCAGCGCTTCCCTCTCACAGCCCTGTGCTCTGCAGACCCCGGTTCCCCCTTAGCTGCGGCCTCTGTTAAACAGAGCTGCTTTCTGAGACAAGAACTGAAGCTGTGTTGGGTGACAGGGACAATCGGATCTTTATTATTTGCTCTGTTCCTGTTCCCGTGGCCGTGGCATGCTTGGGGAGGGCGTGAGGAGCCGGCTGAGAGCTGCACGCTGCTGCACTGCAGCTGCTCTCTTGGCTGCAGCATTTCGGGATTTACAAGACAGCCAGTTTCCTTTTCAAAATTCCTGTGGCACAGTGCTCTGCGAGCTGCTGCGCTCCTTGGAGCCTCGCAGGGTTTGTTCTGAGCCCCGTGCCCCTCCTCTGCTCGGTTTGTGTTTTGGTTTCGGCTGTGGTGCCGCTTGATGCCGTGCTGCTGCGTCGGTTTAACATTCGGTTTCTGTTCCATCCAGTCCCTGCTCCTTCCTCTGTAAAACAATGCCGACCGGTGTTGCTAAATAAACATGTCTATAGCTAGGATTTAATGGAAACCTCTTCCATTCCACCGCTGTTGTCCTGTGCTCCCCTCCGCCCCCGCCCCAGGCATCTGAGGTTCGCCACAGTTTCACATGCCCAATTTCCAGCCCTCAGCTAATCAGACTCACATTGCTGATGCTTCTCAATTGAGAGGAAATTAGATCAGCTGTTGGTGGGTGCCTCACGTGGTCTTTCGTAGGCCCAGAGCTGCCTGCCTTCTCCTCTAGCAATAACTCTCGTAGTAATCCATCATTTGAATGCATGATCCCTACAAAGCCCTGCAGAAATAGAACAATATGTTCTCACAAGCACTGTTGCGATAGAAAAGTGTAGCAAAAATGGACAGAGAAGCCTGGAAATATATATGAGCAGTGGTCGATATATTACACTGGAAAAGCAGTTGGCCGCCAGGACGCATGCTGGCCCCACGCTGCACCTCAGCCTACAGCATTTAATTTTTTCAGTCCCTCCTTGAACTTCCACTGGTGATATTCAGACTTTGTTTGAATCCAACAGGTAGCTGGAATGACTAATAGATGCTGGAGTGCCGAGAGAGCCATCAAATGTATTTTGTTTTCTCTGTGGGGAGTGGGTGGAAGGAAAGCTAAATTACATCTTCAAGATATTAAATATAACTCTTCAGATTAAACTCAGAGTTATCCATGAATCTCTTTAATGACAGTGCAAGCTACTTCACAGTAATAAAAGTCAATGTTGCCATAATTAGACCAGTATTGTCTTGCAGTTAATAGACTGTTGTAATCATGGCTTTGTCACATTATTAATCGTTTTCTGTTTGGACTTTGCTAATTATCCCCTTCGGCAACTCAGTTTGGGTATTATGAAGTCATCAGGGGTATAAAGCTGAAGTATAGTTCCACCATATTCTCCTAATTAGTTCCCATCCAAGATGTAACAAAATGTATGGCTGTACTGATGAGCTGCTTCCCGAGGGCAGGGGGACGGGGCCAGAGAGGGGCTGGACTAGCCAAGAAATTATCCCCCTTTCCTAAATTTGCCTTTGGCTTTACGGTTTTAAATTGCTCCGCGGTCCCTTTGTCCTGCCCTGGGCCATCTCATCTTCTACCACAGCTCCTGACCGTCACCCAGCAGCTTCCTGCCGCCCTCATGCCCCTTTCCTTTGGAGGTACATAACTGTTCCTGATACGAGAAAACAAAAGCGCAGTGTTGTGTTTGTAACAAGCTGTCTAAGCCGTTTGTGCCGTTTCTGAAGGCTTTGATTCATTATTTTCCCTTATTCCAGGCTGCAGGAGTGGGAGATCAGCGTCTCCATTGACTCAGTTTTGACGTTTAATGGTACCTCCTACTGCGTAGATGGTGATAAATGATCATTTATCATTAGCCACTCAGGTACGACTTGCTTTCTCCTGTACCGGAGGAAAGCGGAGGAAAGACCATGATCCACGTGGGCCTCCCCATGGACGTGCTCGTGTCTGTCCTAGCAGCAAATCGCTCTCTGGGTTAGAAACCTCTGTTTCTTTCCATCAGCTGCTCTGATGGGGAGTCTGTGGCACAACTCACCAAAGCTCATTCTTGGCCGAGAGGGGCCTTTCCCCAGTTCTCCTGGAGTGGAAATGCTTTCGGTGAAAGTCTCTGCTTTGCAGCAAAAGACCAGGACTGCTGGTGGTGGCTGTTGACGGTCGCTTCTGGGGCATTGCAGTGAGAGGTAATAGTGCTTTGTGTCTGTAGGGACTGGGACAAAGTCTCTGTCCTGTGAGGAGTTTGGGTGCACACAGAAACACAAAGGTCACAAATTCACAATTTCTCTTTTGCTTTACATACCACGCTAAACCTCTACCTCAGCAAGACGGTCATAAGTGAGGCAGACCATCCCTGGAGGAGCCGTCTCTGTTCCACTGGGTAAATAACAGCTTGGTGCCTTTTCCCAAGCATATCAACTCGTGCAAGTAAATGCTCATGTCCATGTCTTTCCTGCTGCTTGTTCTCCCCTCCCTCCTCGTTAGTCATGCAAGAGCTTCGTCATTGCTGCTCTGTAGCCAAAAGCAGTTTCCAGATGAGGGTTCCTCTGGGAAGGGGCTCTCACTCCCTGGGGTGAGACTGGAAAACAGCCATGTTAATTTGTATTTGCCACCTCCTCCTTTTAAGCTTTATCTTTTCAGTTACAAGTTGTAATAAAATCCGTTTTCCAACATGGCAATTTCTCCCGTGTCTCTGGAGGGTGCTGGGCTAGGACGAGGTTCCGGCACCAAGTTAGATAAGAACCGGGTGAGGAATGGCTGAAGCCATTCCGCACTTGTACGGCCCTACGCACTGATGAGAACAAAGCTACAGATAACTCACTGTTATTTTTTTAGAGGAGAATAGAATAGAAACATAGTTCTTGTTGCATTTTTCCTCAGATGGGACATTTTTCAGAGCGGTAATTTGCCTCCGTCCCTCGAGAGCGGTGCGGGGGCTCCGGTGAGGGGGCTGCGGCGCGGGAAGCGTTTGGTAAAGCAGAGGCTGAACCGTTCCTGATCCGGAGCCGTTCCTTACAGCTGGACACAGGCATGTCCCTCTCAGCCCGGGATGACCTGTCCTTTTGGTCTGTTCTGTCTCTGGAGAAGCCTTTTGGGGAACAAGCCTTACCTCCTGCCATACCAGGAATATCCAAGTAACCTCTGGGCCTGGGGCATTTTCTGTGAGATAAGGAATTATCTTGTTTTTACAGTTTCTTGTAAGTTAAAGGACATTTAAAGCATAACGTTTTGAATGCTGGGTATTTTTTCAAAAGTAACTGGTATTTTCAAGTTCTTAAGAGAAAGCTCATTAAATCAATTAAGGTCAACTCTGTCCAACTGATATTTAAGTTTAATAAGTCATGAAAAAGTCTTGGGGAATTCAATGTCATCTTCAGAGAAACCAATATTCTTCCCAGGCAGATGCTTAAAAAATGTCTGTAAAATCCTGATCCCTTCTACTTGTGTTTTATGTGAGCTGTCAGAGGAAAGAGTAGGAGGTGATGCATAAAAGTATCTGTGAATTCCGTCAAATACATTATGAATACCAGCTCAGCAAGAAGTGACACGAACTAAGATCTTTCTCAAGCTGGCAACAGGTTTTCAGAAGGGATAACTGATTATTTCTGATGTTTCCCGTTAATGAGTCTGGTGTGCTAGCAGAGTCATGCACGCTATGTAAATTTTTGGAATGGGCAGAAGTATCTTAACAGAAACTTTTCTGTCACATAACAGCTCCCAGCAGTGGTCGATTCTACACTCCAACTATTTGCTTTGTAGCAACACAGACATATTTGCAAAAAGTCCAGGTTCTTAAATTTTCTTATGAAACTGCTTGACACTGAATTTCCTGGGCACAATTCCAAGACTTACAGTATAGGAAAGTGGTACCTCTGCGCCCTCTGCTTTGGTGAGAATGCATTTAGCCAAATCTCTAAGGAAGCCCCACTGCTGACTTGTACAATCCTATTTATTATTGAATAAGATGGGACCTATTTATTCACCCCAGTAGTGATCTGTATTTCCACCTTGGAGTTACAGCAGAAAATAAATGGTGCAGTCTGACCTGTACAGAAGGCTGGTGAGGGAGAGGAAAAGTTGCAAAAACTTCTGGATGGCATTTATTCTTTCCATCTGCACCTGCTGGCAGCTTCCAGCCCTTCCTTTCAAGTCAAAGGACCTGTGGGCAGTCAGGAAGCTTCCCCTCAGGCTCTTAGTGAATTTGCTAGGCTAGGTAATTTTGTGGAAAAACAGTGCATTTCCTCTGGGATATCAGGAACAACAGATGGTTTCCCAGGTGTTCAGTAGGAACTGCCTTGTTCCCGTGTAGATGTCGCATTTTGTGTCTGATGCTTCCTTGAGATTTCACTTACAAGAACTGATGTGAAAAATCCTAAATATATGGTAGCTGTTGTATTCCCAGAGAGCATGTTAGCAAAATTTGATGACATAAATGGGTTCCTGAATACTTTCCTGTTATGGTTCATCAATGGTAGTTGGGTTTTTTAATTACTTTTTAAAAAACAATTTTTCATTTCAGCTATTTTGTCAAGATAAAAATTTAGTCTTTCCTCATATTTCATAGATTTTCTCAGCCTTATACATTAAATGTCTTATTATAGCTGTACAAAACTAAACTATATGACCAAAGGAAACAGAAGATCTTCTTATGGCTTCTATTTAAGGTAAAGCTTATGTCAGGGATCACATTTATAGCAGCTACGATGAAGCGCAGATGTGAGTTTCCCAGCTTATCTTCTAAGAGCTAAACTGCCTGGTAAGGGTGGATTTTGTGGGAGATGCAGTTTTTGAGTGACTCTAGCGATTCTTAGAGCTCCTGGAGGTGAGAAGTTGTTTGCCTTAAGTACATTTAGAGATGATCTGAAGAGGTGCTGTGAGCTCACATGGACAAAACGGAAACGTTTGTACCTGCGGCCGCGGACTCCAGCATTAACCAATGCCGAACAGGGCGGCTGTGCCGGGGGAGGCCGGGCAGACCCCGCGGAGGGGGAACGGATCCAGGACCCTTCCCGGGGTGCTGACGCGTCCCCTGTGCAGTGCCAGCTCTCGGCTGCGGGCGCAGGGTCCTGTCCCACACCCCCGTCCCATCCCGGCTCCACTCCGGGAGAAGGGCTCGGCTCCGGCCTGGGAACCGGCCCCGCGCCGCAGGGGAGAGCAGCCACAGCGGCTGATCCCCTTCCACCCACGGCGGGCTCGCAGCTACACCCGGTCCTGCCTGCCCTCGCTTAACGGTACAGGAGGCTTGTGGTACTCACTAAGAGCCAGTTCAGAAACGCACATGCCTCAGGTAGGGAATTAAGTACCTGCTTTCTGTTTCACATCCACGCGAAATGTTTCTGCTCCAAGCGCACGCATAGACAGAGGCGAGTGAGAGGTAATGGTTATTCTGTACAAACTTCTGGAGTGTTTGATGGTTTTTTGCCTGTCTTTCTGTCCTGACTTGCACTTAGGTAATTTAGGGAGTATAGCTTTACTGGCCACTACAAATAACACAGCGGGCAACCAAGGAATTGTCCTCGACCTCGTGGCAATCTGTGACAGAACCGCCCGCAGTCCCCACGCGGCAGATGTAACGCCAGTGCGAAACCTGCCTTCATCCTCAGGGACTGGCTGGAATTTTGGTTTGGGTGGGAATCTGGGAATTAATACACTGTAAGAAAGGAACTAAAAATAGCCAGTGTTTTCTGTTTTTGAAGTGCTGTGAATCATGTCACAGCCTAGATCGTATGTATGTTTCTATGTATATCTTCCTTTTTTCCTGATTCTTCAGCCATAGGTATGGAAGCTCTTTCTGCTCCAGAAAAAGACTGAAATGCTGAAATACATAACGTATGAGGTAAAAGTGACTCAGAGAGCCAAGGAACATAGACAGCTTCTGTGCTATTGAGAATAAGGAAGAACGTGTAACACTTTCTGTGCAGCTTCCTTCTCTGTTTGGTTCCACTGCAACAGCAGCTTGTGATTTTATTTTTTTTTGTTGTATTGGTATTTACTTTTTATTCTCTATGAGCACATCTGGACGAGATGTGAGCATTGATAGCGCAACAGCAGTCTGCTTCCAGGATCATGGTAGAGACATTTATTTTTTTTTTAACATAGTGTCTGAACACCTGTGGTATGAAGGAAAAGGGCAGTTTCTGACGCTACAGCAGTGGGGCTGGTTTCTATCATTCTGTTCTGCAATTCTTCTTGGTTTCAGGCTCAGCAGTTTGCCAATGCCACAAAACAAACCAAGAATGATATTTCATAGCCAATCTAACCATCATGGTATAGAACTTCATGTGTCTGGCCATCTGGAGACGCCCATTTCTCCCCAGACGTGTCTGGGGCAGGATCGGTCCCAAATCTGTCAGGGGATGCTCCCTTCAGTTTGACTCTCGGAGAGCTTGCTGAGAGGTCTCCATTAGTTGTGATATAAGTCAGTTTGGACCATTCCTTCCCTTTACTTATGGCTTTCTCACCATCTTTCTTCTCTTTTCTCCTTTCCCTTTCCTCCCCTCTCCCTGTCGCTGTTGCCTTCTCTTCCCTGTAGAGCTCTCCGTCAGCCTCCTTGCAGTGATAGTTATTGTGTGTGGCCTGGCCCTGGTGGCAGTTTTTCTGTTTCTCTTTTGGAAGCTGTGCTGGGTTCCCTGGAGGAACAAGGCCATTTCTTCTAACCTGGCCGTCTTGCCAAGCGAGGCAGACTGCAATAAGGAGAACATGGCAGACAAGCTCAAGGACGCAGGTGCCATAAGTTTCCTGGAGGCAGCGGTGAAGATCAGCCACACATCGCCGGACATCCCGGCAGAGGTCCAGATGTCCATGAAAGACCACATCATGCGGCGCACACGGATCCAACGGCAGACGACGGAGCCCGCGTCTTCCACCAGGTGAGCGGGACGCGGTGCCGCGGGGATGCTGCGCTGGGGCAGTGGGGAGGTGCCTTTCATGGAGCCTGAGCTTTGGATATGTTCAAGGAGGCTAAAGAAAGCACCCCCACCTACACGCTTGATTACTTTCTAAAGATTGGTCATTAGCCAATTAATGTGTTAAGACTGGCTTACCGTGGGCCCTTTAAAAAAAATCAAGGATTCAAGCCCCATTACTGTGACTTGACCTCATTGTGTCAAGCCGTCAGTGTGCTTTGGCCACTTTAATTTTGTTCCAACATGAGAGGCAGGCTGAAGTATCGATGATGGTATGCTGTCAGACAGAATTAGACCTTTTTTCTCTCTCTTGTTGTTGTGGCTCATAGCAGAAACAATTAGATAAGCAGAACTGACATATTGCTCACTGCACAAGCTTAGAACCAGCTGCGCCCAGTGCTTGTCTCAGCCAGGATCAGAGATGTCAACATCACACTCCGTAAATCGGGATAAGGCTGTATGAACCTTGGAACACCTTCTCGGCAAGAATACTGAGAAATACGGTACCCTTCCTTGACACAGAAGGCCGTGAAACTAGGACAGGAAAGTGCGATGCGGGGTCCTGGCTGAGCCCCAGCACTTCTGCTCGCTTTGTTGGCCGTGCCTACGACGTGTGCGAGAATGCGACTGCGAAAACAAGCATTGCTCAGGAATTGGCTGCAGTATTGCAGAATTATTAAGGCACCGACCACAGCTTTCTATTTGAAGAAGATGTCATTAAAATCAATACGGTGCCACATACTCTTTTTGGACAGCTGATTGCCTGTCTGTTACGCGCACGTTCATTCTGCTTTTATTACACTTTTCCAGGGGAGGAGAAAACAAAAGCTCAGCCTGTCTGAACCAGGACAAATAAAGTGGGACTTGGTTGTATGTGGGAAGGTTTCAAACGCACTTTCTCAAGCGATGGAGCCCAGCATGAGCCGCAGGCAGGCAGCCAGACCTGGGGACGCTGGGGAACAGCCTCAGCAGTTTGGGATCTCTGACTCACAGCCCAGCCCAGAATGCCTTTGAGCAACCTGGCAAGGAGAAGTGAGGTCTCCAAGCACCACGTACCACCGAAAGCTAATGCTCTGGCCGTACAAGCTCTTACTGTGGTTAAATAACTCCATATACTGCTCTTGTAAACACCAGATAATCTGAAATAATGCCATGAGTCCACAGAAAGCTTTTATGCTTTGCTTAGATAAAGCTTTGCTTACACACGGTTTCCCTTGTACTGAAGGGGAGCTCAAGGCAAGAGACAGCTTCCAGATGAGCCTGTGCATTTGGCCCTGTCGAGAATTATCTTACAGTTTCTGATGCGAGGCTGTTGGAGAAGTTTGGAAGCAGCAATACCCAGACCAAAACCTAACTTTCTGAGCCAGTCGTAGTTCTCTTGCTTTAAAAGTGTTTTGTTGTGGTTTTTTTTTGCCTGAGGGAAATTTAGTGCCAGTATCTTGGAATTGTAAAGACTGAGGGTGGGCAAGAGTCGCCACACTGGTTTGTCTATGGCTTGGTTAGGGAGTTGTTGGGTCTCATATATTTAGCTGTTACTTGTGTAGTGAGCGAAAAAATGCAGCTTGCTGCAAATACTCCAAAAGTTAGGAGTTTTGCTGGATCAGTTCCTTTGACCACTGGAGGTGTTCCCTTCAGTGTTCATTTCCATAACGTATGTGGTTTCTGTACAGAGGTCAGCAGCACCTATTGCACTCGTTCTTGTGCTCTCCCTGCTCCCCTAGCGTTAGTAGTCCAGGTGAGAAAAAGGAGAGAAATGCCCTTGGAAAACCATACGGCCCTGTGTGTTCCTCCTGCAGGCACATCTCCTTCAAAAGGCACCTTCCTCGGCAAATGCATGTATCCAGCATGGACTACGGTATGGACCCACCAGCTGTGGCTGAGCAGCCGACCAGCATCGGTCGCATTAAGCCCGAACTCTATAAGCAAAAATCTGTTGACTCTGAGGACCCAAAAAAAGAGGCAGCAAAGACCTGTGGGAAAATTAACTTCACTCTCAAGTACGACTACGAGAATGAGACACTGACTGTCCGAATTCTCAGGGCTTTTGACTTGCCAGCCAAAGATTTCTGCGGCAGCTCAGATCCCTATGTGAAGATCTACCTCCTGCCCGACAGAAAGCGCAAGTTCCAGACACGAGTCCACAGGAAGACTCTGAATCCCACCTTTGATGAGTCCTTCCACTTCCCTGTGCCTCACGAGGAGCTGGCGAGCAGGAAGCTCCACCTGAGTGTCTTTGACTTTGACAGGTTCTCCAGACATGACATGATAGGAGAAGTTATCTTGGAGAACCTGTTTGAGGCCTCAGACCTTTCCCGGGAGACTTCCATCTGGAAGGACATTCAGTACGCGACGACGGTGAGTATCTGCTTTGGAGGGTCATCCCTGCCCTGCAGCGCGGTGCCGCGGTGTGGTGCGTGGTACCTGTGCGTGTGGAGGACAGGTACGGAGTGTGTGGTGTGTGGCTCCAGGGTACGATGGGTTGGGATTCTCTTTTTGGCTGGGCTGCCTAAAGGGGTAAGTCCTGCACAGCTGCCAGTTGGTGGATTTATTGCCTCCCTGTGGGTGTATCGTTAGCCCTGGGGAGCTACAGGCGTCGCATGCAGGGGTGGCGAAGGCTGTTGTACTCCGAAGCCTGTTGGCTTTACCAGAATCTGGTATACTGGAATTTCATCCCCTTCCGTAGTGAGGTGCCGTTATCTCACCCACAGAGAGTCTCACTCATACCGGGTTTGCTAAAAACAACTGCGGGGTTCAGCACGTTCCCTGTCTGGTCTCCCATTGACACATGAAGGGTCTCAGGTTCTGGTTGCCTGCCACGTGCATATGGTAACAGTAAGAAAGAGCTCTGGAGAGCCACTACTAACGCATCAGTGGTACTGGGCTTTACTGTACTTGTACTGAGAGCATTGTCTGGTGTGTTGCTGGCAACTCTTCCAGAGCTTGATGTGGGTTTTTAAGCAGTGCTGTTGAATTCCCTCTGCAAGTGAATCCAAGCATCAGAGAAGGAAAAGTCCCAGCCACTTTCAGTGTTACAGGGAGCTGGCAGGAGAAGACACCTTCTCACATTGATCGCTGAGTGCAGAGGCAATGACATTAACCTCTACCTAATAGTGTCTGCTCCTCCACTGTCCTCCCAGGAGGGCCTGGCTGGTTCTGAGGGCAAACAAATGATTGAACTGCTTTGCAGTTGGACACCAGGTCAGTCGTCATCTTTGTCATTTCATGTTGTTGTTTCTGAAACTGGAATCCGAGATGTCCTCACGCTGTGGCTGAAAGCCGCAGTGTGTTCATAACTTTCTAAGAGAGCTGTGAGGTCCAACACGCGTGTGCCGCTCTGCATGCCCTGCTGTTGTCTGTTGTGCCGCAGCTGGGACTCGGTGCGGGAGCTCAGTGCCCGGGCACCGCGGGGAATACGCTCTGCGTGCAGCATCTTGGCCCTGGTGGGCAGCTCTCGGGCCAGCAGCTGCCCTGGCAGGGTGCAGAGAGCGGCCGTTGTGCTTCTGCGGCAGTACCGCCCGTCTAAGGACGCTGAGGTGTACGTGTCGGCTGCCAGCACCCCGGGGCATTGCTGGGAGCGTGCTGGGAGCTGCGGCTCTGCTGCCTTTTGAGCATCTCACCTGCAAGCGCGGGGGGAGATAGACAAAGCGTTAACCACAAGGAAAGTCAGTGGCATCAGTTAGCAGGGTGTTTACAGCTCCTGGCTTTCAACGCACAAACAGCTACGTCTGTTATGATTAATGGATGGCAATGAAAGGAAAAACTCTGGCAAAGAGGCAAATAGGCATCAGGCACAGCTCTTTGCCTGGCAAAGGGTTGCCAGGAGAGGAACAAGGTGCAGCACACGTGCGGATGCCTCTTGGATCTGCTCTGCCGCAGACCCAGCTTGCTGTCAGCTCTGCCAGGCTGGCTGCGCTGTGCCGCGGCGTTCAGCCCTGGGCTGAAGTCACTGGTGTGGTGGCAGGGAGTCTCCCTTTCCTCGCGGTGTGATCAGCATTCAGAGAGTGTGGTAAGCCCGAAGAGTGCAGAGGGAAAAGACCTGTGGGCAGGAGCGAAATTTGGAAGGGGTAACACTTGGTCTCACTAAAGGCAAAGCACATAAAACACAAAGCTGCAGGAGAAGGTTATGGAGTTTTAACCTGTGTACATTCTGTGTTTTGCTGGAATGGTTCTGCAAGAAATAGTGGATGTTTTTCTAGCTAAGTAAACTAATTTAATGGGAAGACATGCCCCCCCCCCCAAAAAAAAAAAAACCCAAACAAAACCCCAACTGAAATCAGGTGGAGAGACACCAACAGAAGGGCTGTGGAGGTAAAAGCCTCCAAAGAAGTTGTGAGAGGAGCGGAGCCAGCATCATGCCCAAGACACATTGTGTAGCAGCCTTGCAGAGCTCCCACAGAAACGTTGAGTGCCGCATTTGGCTCCATCCCCTCATTCTCTCTGGGCATTCTTTGGGAATAGGCCAATATTGGTACATCTCAGCCAGTCGTAACACACCCAAGGACATTTCTGTTTAATCAAAAATGAGAAGGGTAAATACAGTTTTCATAATACCCAAGGAAAGCTCTGGGTGACTAATAATACATTAGATCAATCGTGTGGGTAAGAAGATAGGAACGCACTTAAGCAATGATATAAGCTATTCAAATAGCTAGCACTCAACTATTTAATTAATGATTGTACAGCTTGTGAATCAGTGAAACATTTTTGGTTTCAAGTCTGCAAAGGTTATTGATTCAGAGCTTCCATTATTTCCTAAGAGGTATTGATATGAATTTTGGAAATGTCCCAATGTCTATAATTTGCAAGAAAATAATGTACCCACAGGACACGTTTTACTCTCCTGTATTTATGGTTGCAAAGAAAAATTTCTTGACCTAATACAATGAGGTCGAAGAACAATTTATGTTAGTTTTATACCCTGAACAAGTTCTCTCAGTGCAAGGAGAGGAATAGAAGATGAGATGATGCCCACAGAGTGCTCTCACGATCTCATATACGGCTGCTCTCTTCTCACATCTGTGTCCAAGGTTTCCTGCCCTTGTCCCTCCCAAGCCAACACGGACCGAAGAGCGTATGAAAGAACAGACCCAGCCCAGCGTGTCGACTGAATGCCAAAGGCTGTTGCACTGCGCAGCAGATATAGCATCCACTGCAGCCGGCACACAGCGAGATGCCTTTTCTTTGGGAATAGAGCAACCATTTCTAATCATAGTTTAAGAATATTTATTTCAAATTCTTTTCTATTGTCATAAAGTCTGTTGCTAAGACTGGTACATGCAGTGCCTGATTGGAGCTGGAGACACTTAGGTGACAAGGTACAATCCCACCCTCCGGCTTAGCTCTGGTGCAGTGCCAGTGTTTGCAGCAGGTTCCAGACGCTCGTTACAAAGTGCCTCCTCAGTGCAGAGTCACTTATTCAGGCTCTTTGTTATGTGAAGCAATTCATCTTAAAAGAGGAAGAATACCTTTGAAGATAACAAGAAGTGCCACGTTTTAAAAAGCAAATAGTAATTTTGGGCACACGGGTTTTGAGTGGTCATTTCAAGACGCTGTAAATGAATGAGGCTCCATAAAATACCGAGCTCCCTGACCTCTGAAAACTGGCCACATTGGAGTCAGGCAGCAAGAACCGCGGCTCAGCTCAGCTCTCGGGGTGCAGGAGACACCAGGGTAAAACTGCCAAAGGTTTCGGAGTGCTCAGTGTCGTTCGTTGCTGCTCTACCCCCAAGACAGCAGCCCGACCAGGGGCACCCATGATGCTGAGGTGCCGTTACTGAAATGCAGCCAAGGATCAGAAGCTGCAGGAGCTCTGAAAACACTTTCGTGTGTGGTGAAGATGATCCTGGTACCTTAATGAGGTACCTTTAGTAATATTTTGTGAGGCAAGAAATTCAGCTCCTGGAGGCACATCCAGAGGTAGTGAAGGTAGAGGAATAATGAGTCAGTAAGTGTTTCCACATGTTTCATCACTGGCCACCGACAATGAGGTTGTGGCTCGAGCTCGTTCTGTCGCGCTGGAAGGAAAGCTGTTTAAGATGCCAGTGGTTCGTTAGGGTGAGCAAGAGATCAGAGTGGGAACTCAGAGTGGCTGAGAGTATTACCAGCAAATAGCACCTTCTGAGGCAATGTTTATTTAGATACTTACAAGTCTAGTCATACATAGTTCTGTCCAGAAAACATTTGGCTGCCACTCTCTCTTTTGTACACTCTATGCTTGAGAAGATTTTCAATTTATTTGTTAGTCAAGTGAAGTCTTGTCAAGAATCAAGACTTTTATATAACATTCATTAGTATTCTGCACATCTTAAGTGGAATAAATATCTAATCTTTGCCATACCAGAGAACGAGAAGGAAATAATTTGGCAAAAATCTCATCCATCAACAAGATCTATTCTCCTAACACTTAGCAAAGCTTTAAGTGCCTAATGCATTTACTTGCCTTTCTAGTTCCATCACTCTACTACGAACGGTTAGAATTTCTTTTCAGCAGATCATTATATCACATTGAAATGAATCAAACACTCTGTTTCCAAAAATAAACGGGTGGTTTGCTCTACAGATGTGGGATCTGTATGTACAAAATAGGATTTATTTATTTTTTTAATCCATTTTTGGAAGGTGTTTGGAAATACTACTGCTGACTTCAGATGATAACGCTTTCTACTTTAAATAATATTTTTGGTTTGTTTATTTTTTTTCCCAAATTCCCACGAGCAAGGCAATGACAGAATGGACTTCTAGAAGGTGTAGTAGATTAGGCTGCATGTACAAGAGGTGCAAAGAGTGAAGTGTAAAAGTTATTTTATGGGGCGCTAAAAGAGTAAATTGTATTGGCCTCTGTGTAATCCAGAAACTACCAAACGTTTCTGGGTGCCATCTGCTGGTTAATTCACTATTTGTGTACATATACATACCTCATACTCTTTGTTAGGTCTTTGAAGGCATCTCAAAGCGGTTGGTGGTCCGGAGGGTGGTAAGCATGTCACAACCTAAAAGGTCAATTGCTACTAAATGAGGCCCTTCACGGTTCTCTTCTGTTTTAAAGCTGTGACCCCCTGGTCTGTACGGCCCAGTGATGCGTGCTCAACTCCAGAGAAAAGCACCGTGTCTTTCAGAGATGTCTGCATTCTCTGCCGAAATGTTAGGCACCAGCAAAGTCGCTGAACCTCTATTACTGAAGCGATGGCACCGGCTGCACTAGAAAGTCACTTGTTGGATTTGTTGCAGTGTACAGCCAGAGAGTTGTGGCACCGCTGCACGTTAAGGTCTCGCTTTCTGTGCTCTCACTCTGTGTATTACGTTCCTCCATTTGAGGAAATAGATGTTAGTGTCACACACTTGGCACTAGAAGATATATACTGTACATTCAAGCAAAACTTGATACTAATATAATTTCCTTAATGGCCTCCATTTGGTGTTAGATATCACTTCACTTCAGCATAAGCAACGGAGCAGAGAGAGAGGAATGCATTAGCTGTAATGTTGCAACAGGGAGCACACTCTCCACTGAGGCAGTGGAAGATTATCCTTAACTATGATTTGAAGCGGTAACATTTGGACACATATTTTTTCCTGTTCCCTATATTCATTTTTAGCCAAATAATATTGGGATACAGGGGAAACACTGTCACATAGCAAAGTGTCATTCACTTGAAAATGAGAGAATAGAGAAAAGCCTGTTTCTGTGTGAGTGCTGCACGAATCCTGCGCAGAGCACTGTGGTGGAGGGCGGAGGGAGCCCAGCTGGTTCTTGCACGTGTCCAATGTAATGTGTTCTCTCTTTTATTAAAGGAAAGCGTGGACCTGGGCGAGATCATGTTTTCCCTTTGTTATTTGCCAACTGCAGGTCGCCTCACCTTAACAGTCATCAAATGCAGGAATCTCAAAGCTATGGATATCACTGGTTACTCAGGTAGGTGCTCAGTGGCTGGGAAGGACCCCGTTGCACCCACACTTCTTCCTCCTCCCTCCAATGGATAGTGGGCATACACCTCTTGATGCCAAAGCTCTATCATCATGGAAACATCTGACAAAGCTTTGTCCATATATTTAGTATGAACAAAATTTCAAAAGTAGACTCATCTTTTAAACCCATTCCCAAGGGCATCAGTCCGGGGAAGGTGATTACATCCTTCGGTACAACGGTACAGGATGTACCGTTCAAGGCTGCCAGCAGTCTCCCATCCCCCCGAAGGTTTGCAGGGTCAAAGCTCTGATCCATCTCTTGGGTTGTACGCTTCAGGTCTGTTGCAGATTCTGACCCTAGCCGTTTTATGAGAGTAGGGAGTTTTCCATCAGATAACCCACTACAGCCAGAATCAATCATTTCACCCCAAGATTAGGAAAGGATCGTGGGCCTTCCCGTGGGTAAATCCCAGGTGAATGTGCGTTCCTCTGTACAGTGGCCAGCACTTGAACATTAGGACCAAAGTCACCTGAAGACTGGATGCATTCCCAGTTCCAAAGAGTTGGCTTGCAAATGCAGCATGCATAAATGCTGGATTTCAACATAAAAAGCAGTTTCTTTTCCAGAGCTCAACATCATGGTATCTGAATTTCATTGATGACTTGTATAAAAGGCAGTAACAAAACAGTAAAAGATCTTTGCAGAAAACATTTCTACTCAGTTGCAGCTTGATGCCGTATGAAATATCTGGGAATGGAGACTTCAGATGAAGCCAGCTCAGCATTTCTGCAATAGTACATTGCACGTTTGCTGTTACTTGACAATGCACTGAAATCGCCCGGGCAGCCGTTACAGCAAACAGGAGCTGTTTGTAAGTTGAGGGCATTCTGCCACGATCAGCCAGTGGGTTTGCTCTCTGTGGCCACGTAATTAATGTAAGCCCAGTGCCCATTATCATCTTCTGATGAATACTGGCTCTTGGTTTGAGATGGGCCTTCTTACACTTGCAAACCCTTATCACAGATAAACTGAGGGAAACTGCTGATTTTCCCTTCCAAGAAGTCTGCAGTGCTGTTTCTGCAGTGCCTGAACCTCATGTCAGCACTCACACCGGTGTGAGAAATGGTGGATTCAACTGGTACACAGACATCCCTTTTTCTAAAAGTACGTTTGAGGGATGCCCTTGGCTCATGGCAATTTACAGTCCATCCTTTGGTAATGCTGTTTCTATCTTGCGATGGTAACAAAATAAACCTCCAAAACCAGAAGGCCTTTTCCTATCTTTTCCTCTCCAGATCCGTATGTCAAAGTGTCTTTGCTCTGTGATGGGCGAAGACTGAAAAAGAAGAAAACCACCATAAAGAAAAACACACTTAATCCCACTTACAATGAAGCAATAATCTTTGACATTCCCCCAGAGAACATGGATCAAGTCAGTCTGCTTATCTCCGTCATGGATTATGACCGGTAGGTGGGAGGCTCTGGAGAGCTGGAGGGGAAAACATCCCGTTGGGGCAGGTTTTCCTGCTCAATTGCCATTTTCCTTGCACAGCTCGGTGACATCAACCTGTCTCTAGTGATTTATTGTCAAAGTGTCATTGATATTTATGGTTATGGACAACTACCTGCTAGAATAGTAAGAAGTATGGTTAAAGCTGGTCCTTTGCTTTATGGCATGTTCTTGAGTACTGTGCTCCCCTTCGCTATTTGTTTGTCCTGCAAAACATTGACCTGTTTTAGGAAGCAAATGGTCTCACGCTGAGCAGCAATTGGTGTATGAATTATCCATTACTGAACTTGTACTTATTCTGGCTGTACACCACTACATCACACATCCTTCCAGATTCTGTATCTGGACCGATCTACAGTTCAAATAATTTCAAATTTGTTATAATTATTTCTGGCCATGGCAGTGCTGCGCTGTGCTGGGGGCTGCGTGCGCTGACAGTAGCAGAGAAGATCTGACTGTCGTGGTGCAGCTACGACAGCCCTTGGTGACTCGCACCGTGCCTTGTGGCACCCCGATAACGTGGGGTCAGACGTCTCAGTTTGATGTGCGCGGGTAGTCTGAGCCAGAGATAATCGTGTTGCTTGTCTGTTGTTCTTCAGAGTGGGTCACAACGAGATTATTGGTGTTTGCCGTGTGGGGGTCAATGCTGAAGGACTGGGCAGAGACCACTGGAACGAGATGCTGGCGTACCCCCGCAAGCCCATCGCGCACTGGCATCCATTAGTGGAGGTAAAGAAGTCTTTCAAAGAGGTGTGTGGAGTTATTCTTTCCTTTTAATGCATGCGCTGTGCATGAGTGAGCTGGTTCAAGGCTTTCAGAGAGCTTCTGCTCTCGCTTGGGATTTTCTGACAAGAGCTGAGGGAATTTTCTCACCAGAAATGAACTCTAGAAAACACGCATCTCTGTATTGTCTCGAAATAGCTCCTTGACTTGCAAGCAAGAATGAAAGGGACTGTATTTACAGATGTGACTGTTACTGTATTGGTGTTTTTCTTTTTTTTTTTTTTTTTTAAAATTAGAGATTGAGAGCAGTAAGGAAAGAGAATGCTGTTCTGATTGCAGAACAAATTGTCCAGGGATATCGCCTATTTCAAGTTTCAATTTTTTCATCCTAAAAGATTTTTCTGTTGACTCATCTCCAAGCCTTTGAGGGAGAATAAATAGAACAAATGTAATTGCTCTAAGCATCTCCAGAGAAAGAGATTCACTTGATGCAGCCCCAGATGATAAAATAGGGCTGAAATGCCTGGGTACCATATTGACCGTCTCTAGCATTTTTCTTCCTCCTTGCAGTCCATTTTCTCACGCTCCTGTAGAGCTCTTCGGGTTTTGCCTGATTTAGGTCATAAATTCTGAAGGAGAGAGATATGCAAAATGGGACGCATGCTATTGACACATCAGGTATGAAAGAAAGCCAGCATTTGTGGCCAGTGATAGTATAATAAAGGCAATAAAACCTCCCGCTGTATCTGGGGCTAAGGAGGCATTTTCCCTCAAAGTCACAGACTAAGTACATGACAAAAAGCATCTTATTTTCCCCTTGGAGTTCAGATACTGAGCTCTACTGCAAGGCAGATACTAGGCTTGGTGATCCTGCACAGTAGCCTGAATTAGTATGCATCAAACCCTGTGTTTCTTTGACATCTGCTCTTTCCTCTAACAAGAATGCAGTTTGTGCTCACTGCTCGCTATCCCAGCTCGTATTCATCGGGCGGGTTTCTGAAATTCAGATGCGGCCATCGCAGAGGCAGGTCTGCTTCTTCTGTGGGTTTCTCTCCTCTCCAAGCATTTGTAAGCAGCCGCCATGCCAGGAGCAGCCCGCGCAGAGCTCTGCAGCGCTTTTCATTACTGCCGTGTCCCTCGGTGGGCAGCTCTAGATCGCAGATGAAGTGTGGCTGTAGGGTCCGGAGCCAGGGTTTAGCAGGGAATATCCTCCCTTCCTGGACCCAGGTCGATTACACCCAGTGAGAAAACCTGGCAATTAATATTTTAGTTTAAGACACAGTGGAGATTCATATATCAGATTATGGAATTCTGAAAATTCACACTCGGGAATAACCACCCAGGTCAGCTGTGCGGAACTGGTGTAAATCAAAACAGAGTTAAACTGCTGTGCAATTTGTGTATAATGGTAATATTGCCTTTGGGTGGTGAGCAGAACCAGGCTTTCATTAGCCTTTCCGTGCTGAGACACTGGCACTGTACACGGGAGCCGTAGCTGTTTGGGCAGGCAACATATGCCATCTCACCCTGCACGGGGGGCTGAGGCCGGCGACCGCTGAGTTTCCACATAAACGCTCAGTGATCTGTCGTTTGATGGGTTGGCTCAACGTCGGTATCACCCGCAGCACCTCACAGCACGACACCAGCTGCCACGTCTGACCCAGGGGCAGAAGTTTCTTCTCCAGTTTGTAATTTATATGACTTTACTATGCTATTTTTCAGATGCAGGTGGGAGGTTGAAAGAAAGACTCCTGTAAAGTTTTTGATAATCAATAGGAAAAAAAAAAAAAGACATAATTATTGTGACAAAACTCAGAGAAACAAAGGCAGGCATGTAAGATGACTCACCTTCTAAAATATACTTTGAAAACCACTGCCGAGCCCCCAGGACTTTGGAAAAAAAACCCTGAGTGAATCATTTCACCCCCAGTGCATGGGTCAGGAGCTCTGCTTAAAAGAAAAGAACAAAAAGCCTCTGATCATCTGTTCTGGTATTTCTGCCACAAGCTGGTGCACAGAGCCAGCAAGCAAATGGTCCCTGTATTTATTTGCCCTTTTAAGTTTTAGTACTGCTGTCTGCAAATCCCTAGTGCAGCTCGGGAAAAATAGAAAAAAAAAACAAACTGAAAAGTCACAGGCTCCTGGAGAGAAATTAATGGGAAACGGTATTTGTTGGTTACAAGTAATTGCATCATCTTCTCCATATATATTTGTGCATTTTTTAGAAGTAATGTGGGCTTTGTATTCTGTCATCAGCTCCGGGTCCCTGCGCACATGGAGGCCACCAGGCTGGGGATGCGCTGGGTGGGGGCCGAGGGTGGTGGGCATCTCCCTCGGTGCAGGCGCCGTGGGCCGCGGCTCCCCCGGTCTGTGCCCCCAGTGCAGACGCCGGGGGAAAAGCTGCTGACCCTCCATCCCTTTTTCACCCTTGTGTCTTCCTGGGCGTCAGCTCAGGCTGTGCTGGCATCCTGAGCACTCATCTTCATCTTCTTCATCTTTTTCATCTTCAAGAGTGTTTGCTGCCGGGCACCAGCAAATGGAGCGTTTCCTTTGTAGTTGGTCCTCATGATCGTCTCTGTTTGCTCTAGCGATTAGTGATGGCCTCTGCTGTACGTCAGTGTCCTTCCTGATTGAGTGCTTGATCTTAAACTGAAAGCAAGAAAGCAAGGGTTGAATTGTCTTTCTGAATGTAAGAATTGAGCAACGGGTGGTTGGAGCTGTTAACCCAGCAGCCCTGGGCTGCTCAGTGCCCATGGCCATCTGCCCGCAGTCGTCTGTCCTGACCTGTCCCCACACAGCTCAGGGCTGCAGATGGGTGAAGAAAAGGGTGGGCAGTCTGTAATTCCTTTACTAGCCTACACATGTACTGCCCTGCCTCGTATGCCTTGAAAAAGCTCTGGCCAAAAAAGGGCTTTCCACCACATTTTGACTACAGCTCAGGATCACAGGTTCTGGTGACATTACCAGGAAAAGCGTCACCAGAGACGTGTTGCACCAGGAGGACGGGCCGGCCCCAGCTCCCCGCCACAGAGTGCGGGACGGGCGGAGGGATGTTGGCACCCTTGGGGCTGCGATCCCGGGGCCAGACAGGGTTCCTTGACTGCCCAGCACAAGGACCCTGGGCAGCATCGGGCCTGGTCCACCAACCCACTGCTGCGCTAACCCTCGCTTCGGGGTCGGCGGCATCACTTGGGCCCTTCCTCCGTGAGCCAGCTTTGCTCTTTCTCCTCCTTCATTGCCGCAGCCTTTAAGGAAACTGGCTTCTCTTACATTCCATGTCTTTGGTAGCTCCATATTTATCAACAGTGAGTAACAAACTGTAATGATGGCACTTTAATGACCATCATCACTAAAAAGAGAACATGTGCAAATGAATCATTAATTACAGGCTTCTAAGTACTATCCTCTTCACACAGTCATTTAGAAGGAGAGTTTGTGAGCAGAAGACAAGAATCCCACTTGCTGTTGCATTTTGAAGCTACTCTGACAATGAACTCTTGTCTTCATCACAAACCTTTTCAGCACACGTATTTCAGCCCCTGCTGCTGTGGCCTTGTCCTCTCAGGTGTGCTTCAGCCTTCCCATGGCCGTTTCCTCAACACAGGTTAAGTGATGTGTCTATAAAAAGAAATATACAATTACAGTGCATCTTTCCAGACTTTGAAGGGGACTTCTGAAAATTGGAAATTTCTCTGTTATCTATGAAAGACAAACTCGATCTGATATCGTAGGGGAGCTACAAAGATGACTAGGGGACTGGAGCACCCCTCTTATGAAGAAAGGCTGAGGGATTTGGGTCTCTTCAGTCTGGAAAAAAGACGGCTGAGGGGGCATCTTATCAACACTTATCAACACTTAAAGGGTGGGTGTCAGGAGGATGGGGCCAGGCTCTTTTCAGTGGTGCCCGGGGACAGGACAAGGGGCAACAGGCACAAACTTGAGCATGGGAAGTTCCACCTAAACATGAGGAGGAACTTCTTTCCTGTGAGGGTGGCAGAGCCCTGGCACAGGCTGCCCAGAGAGGTGGTGGAGTCTCTGTCTCTGGAGACATCCCAAACCCGCCTGGACGCGTTCCTGTGCCACCTGCTCTGGGTGACCCTGCTCTGGCCGAGGGTGGGCCTGGATGATCTCCAGAGGTCCCTTCCAACCCTATGATTCTATGATTCTATGATCATCAGTGCAATGCGAAAAGGGTCTTTGATGTTGCCAAGTGCCTCTGACATTCAGCATGGGACCATTTATTTGTTTAAAACATTTCTACAGATAAAAATGCATAACTTTGCTGAGAGCTAAGTCATGTCCATAATCAAGAACAACCATTTATCTTTAAAGATATGCAAAACCAGCCTTTTCCAGACTTTTGGGCATGTTTGACTTTCATTGAACTGTTCCTAGTTTCTGACTGTTAATTACACAATGGATGGTTCAACTTTTCTAATTAAATGAAGGGGAAATATCTCCAGGTTCCTCATGGCACACTGGTCACTTGAACCTACTCTCAGAAGAGTTTTCATCACGTTTTTTGGAGTAGCAAACATTGTCACTGTAGCTGCAGGCAGAACAGTGCAAGGAGCATGCTAAGGACTGCCAAAGGTCCATTTCTATTGTAATTCCTTCTTACCTGGTGTTTTATTGGTAATTCTCATGGGGAAGATGTGTTATCAATTCCTTAGGCATCTTAGCAAACACATTTGACATGAGAAACATAGAAGAAACTGTTTTCTTACCTTAAGGCAGCCTGTTTGGAAGGACAAGCTTCCCAGCTTCTTCATTCATTAATTTCTGCTCAGCCCTGCTGAAATATAGTCTGTATGATGCAAATCTGCGCGCTGAGTTACTTTACACTGACTGGTCTCTTTGGGGAAGGAAATTGGCTGAATTCTTGACCCTGTCTCTGCCCCTACTTTGTAACCATCAAGACACACACTCATGATGGGAATGATAAAGCCCAGCCTCTGCCAGCTGGCTTCAAACCAACACGAACGTGCTCCGTGTGCTGCACGGGCAGACCCGACCCATGGGCAGCAGACCGGCCGGCTGTCACCCCCCTCACCCAGGGTCCCTGCGGGGCTGCCAAATGAGTTTTCACCCACCAAAGTGAAATTCATACATGGTAGAGCATTAATGTTAGCCAGCAAAGTTTCTGCTTGTGTAGGAGAGGGGGGAATTGATCCGGGGGAAGGAGGAAGCAGTGGAAGTACTATGCCTCCTGCTGTCTCGGGGAGATGTCTGTCATTTGTCATTTAAATTTAATAAAACAAGATGGTGAGATGGGCAAGTACTCAAAAGCTTGAGAAGTAATGGTTTTGAATTACAATAATAGTCCCCAAGGAAGATGACTAATAATTTATGATCCTATAAGTATGGAAAAAAATGTTTGCTCCATCCACTGACTCTCTGATCTGATTTTCGCTTTGAGAAATGTCTCTGGCACTGTGGACATTGCTTCTGTGGAGTAAAATTATCAGACTGGAAAGACTCAAGTAATTTTGCAATTAGGCAATATTTCTAAAAGAAAAAGGCAACAGCACTAAACCAGGAAACAACAGATAACTAAACTGAGAGCAAACTTTGTCTTCATAGCACATATAGATTCTGTTTATTTTCCCTTTTTTGTGAGCAGTCCTCACGATTGTGAATTGATTTATAAAGCAATAAAGTAAATTGTTCAGTAATTCTTCCTGGGTGGTTAAATGCAGGCGTTCGATAAGCTGAACCATGCTGCAGAGCAGATGAGAACCGGAGACAGGCTACGCGGTGAAGGGGTGTGAAGAATTTCAAATAACCTCTCCCGTTTGCTTAGACTTGCGTTCTTTTTTCTCCCACCAGTGGCAAGGCCGGGCAGCGAGCTTTGACAGCCAGGGTTCCTGTCCCTCGCCTAAACCACCACCCACACCGTGATACAGAGAGCGGCGAGTAAAATGGGACTAAACCAAGTTATTTTTGCACTTGGCCTACAGTCTCAGTAGTTGTTGCTGAGTGGCAGTGGCAGCAGCGAGACTTTCCAGTCTAGTTGTTCCCGCGTAAGTAAAGGCAGAAACCCGTTTAGTGGTCAAATATGTCTTTGTCTAATATGTTTCCCAAGGTGATGTTTTTTTTGTGGCTTTTACTGTGTGGATCTGTTTCCAGAGGAAGAAGGTGGACTGAGACATGAGCTGGAAGTTTGGTCTGTAAAATAACATGTAAAATAGTTTTTAGTGTGTATGAAGGCTGGAAAAGTGCGAAGATGCTCTGAGTGTCTCCGGGCAGCACAGGTGGCCAGGAGAGGGGACATCTGCACCGGCCTGTCCCCACTTGGAAGAGCAGCAGTGAAAGACGCGAGAGACTCCTGATCTGTGAGCCGCTCTTTGCTCTCGTGGTCAGCCCAAGCCCAGCAGGTTTCCCGTTCACGTAGAGGTGTTCATGAGCTGTTAGAAGTTTGTGCAGTGTGTATCCCAAATCCCTTTTGTCATATATAAAAAATGCCGCTGATTCCTCAGGGGGGAAAACCAGTTTTTTCCCTGTATTTGAAGTCTCCCTAGAGCTACTTGCATGAGCAGTTTCTGAAGACCCCCCTGTAGCTGCTGCTCATTCCCCCCGTACATCACCACGACATCTGGAGTGGAGAGAACTGCGTTGCCACAACTGGGGTTCGGACATGGAGGGGGAAAGGTGTTACAGAAAGAGGTGACATCCTTGCATGAACGCTAGATCTTTATTTCTTATATCACCCTAGTAATAAAGGGTGAAAAAAAAGGGTAAAGGGAAATATAGAAACAAAACCAATACGAAAAAAACCTTCCAAACGTTTTTCTTGAACTATCAGCACTTCCTTAATGAAAAAAGTTTCTAAGGCCCAAACCCTGGAGGAAGGTCAAGTTTTGAAAAAATGAAACTTTGCTGGGTCCTTGGCTGCAGAGGCCAAAAGTGAAGTTATAACATCCCAAGTATTAGCTTTGCAAACGCAGCGAAATCAGCCGATCTTTATCAGACAGCTGTGGATTTTGGACTCTCTCTCATTTGGGATTTTTCTCTGAGCTAATAAATACATTAGTGCTGTTTGTTCCACTGTAATTAAATTAAGTAAATGTGAATATTTTGGTTTTGAGTTAAAACGAAATTTGCAAGTGCGGCAGCCATTTCTCCTCACACCAGGGTAGCAGACCCGCATACATCGGCCACTATCTTCAGATTAAATTCAGTTTCCATTTTCCTAAAGGCCACAACATCAGCCTTCCCTGAACATCATGACAAGCAGAGAAAGGTATTTGTTTGCATTGTTTTGCTGGGTAAGATGAATCCTTTGTTCATTGAAGGACAAATACATGATTTCTCATCACACCTTGTGTCTTAATTCTCTTTATGTGCCACATGCTATAGAAGCAGAAACTCAATAAAATTATTTTATTTGTAAGTCTTGCCTTGTCTGGTGAAATACTTCCTCTTGTGAAAGCAGTAATTTTGTCTTTTGCGATTTTAGACGGTTACAGTATTCGCAGCAGATGCTATAAAATGGGATGATAACAGACCCTTGCGTGGTATGAGGCACTGCAAGGGCAGACGGCGTGATTTGAAGCAGATGCTCGTTGGGCCATAAACTCTGCAGTTCTTGGTTTTCCTGGGACAGTCCAGGCACATCCCTTGGGGAATGGCTGAGCAGCAGTCACAGAGGAAAGCAAATACATGTCAAGCACTTACAGTTCATTGAAACAAAATGGTGGTAGAACTGCATTAGCTTTGCAGCGTAACGAGTACTGTAGACTTCCACCAAGGGACATGGCTGAGGAGGCCCCATTTCGGGACAACCCATCCTTTCTGGGAGCGTTCCAGGTCTTGTTATGGGAAAGAGTTTCTAACCGTTCAAAATAATTCACTTACAGTCGTGGATGGTTCAAAAACTGACCCCAATCCGCCTGACCTTGACCCGAGCTGAACTGAGCCGGGGGTGTTGGGCACCATGAACTGGAGGCGCCTGGTGCGGGTTTGCAGATCGAAGCACCCGCAGCGCGGGACATACCCAGGAGAAGCCGCAGCGGTCCCGGCTGGATGCGAGGATGGCACTTGACAATCATTAATTGCTCTAACCCACTCAGATCCTTTTCTTCTTTAATCCTGGCTTCTTGGTTTTTGGAGTTCTCTGTATAATCTCTGTCTTTTATCCATTCTTCGTGTTATCTAGGATTTAGTCAAAACATACGTAGGGTTTGACATAAAGCTTCTATTTTTAATCCTTGCTTCACACAGATAATCAATTTCCACTCAATACTGGCTGTCACTTGCATTACTGGAAAACTGGATCTCATGCTAGTGAATAACACCCACGCCTCGCTGGCTCAACCCCCTACACTTATATTTTAAATGCTGAGATTTTGCCACGTCCCTCGGTGAGGGGATAATCAAACCATTGTGTGTTTGTCATCGCCTCGGCGCAGCCACTCGGGAAGATTGGTCACACTAATGGAAACGAGATACACCGCACAAGCGCAAATATTTCCCTTTCATCTAGAGGGGGATTATAACTCTGAAAAGGAGCTGAGCCTGGCACAAGCGCCATCCCAGGATTAGTTAAGTTGCTTTCTTGCTCCTTCTCACTTCCCATGCTGCGCTTAACCACATAATAGTAACTCACAGAGAAGTTTAAATTATTACCATGCAAAATAAGGAGGACCACCACAGGTCCATGTCCCGTGCAGTTTGCCACTGAGGGACTTGTGCCCCATTGAACCCCACTGCAAAGGCGAACGTCACTTGCCCAGGGCGGGGGGACGCTGCTGCCGTCGGCCCCCCTCAGAACCGGGCGGCTGCTGACGGGGCTGCGGTGCCGGGGAGAGGGGGCCGGGCGTCCGGGGGCTCACAGAACAAGTACTGGCTGCCGGTCACTTTGCAAAGTCTGCGAGCAGCCGCAAATGAGTGGTCTGTTTTATTTTGAGCACTGCAAGCAAAATAAACACACATGAGCATTCCCAGACCTCCCTTTTTTTTTTTCCCCGTTTCTTTTTAGTTTTAGTCTCACAGTCTCCAATTTCATAGAACAATGACTGACTGCAGGAAGAGTAAGAGACACTGAAGTGCGGGCTGCCACTTAATTACTGCTAGTTTAATGATGGGGACAGCGGGAGAAGCGAAACCCCATGGGTCCATCGCGCTGCTCATTACAGAGGGTCAGAGGGCTGAGGAGCTGCCCCAGCCAAGGGCCTTCCCACTGATTCCGGAACAAAACAACTTGGTATGTGAGAAAAAAGTGAAAAACACACAACGGAGGGTGAGTTTTGGCCACGGTGCTGCTGTGCTCTTGTGCCGTGCGGGGAGCGGGGACAGTGATGGCTGCGGGAAGCCCCTTGTCCCTCTCGGCTGGGGTATGAACTGCGGCCCCCCCCCAGGGGCTTGGACCCGCGGCTGCTCCCCAGGTATGTGGGTGTCAGCGACGTACGGAGTGTCCTGTCCTGCCCTGCCATGCCTGAAGCTTTTGCACAACTGCTGCTGCTGAAACCAGGCACCGAGCGCTGCGTCCCCGTGCCATCGCTGGTGCTCGCCAAAGGTCTGCAATGGGTGGTCTCTGATGTCCCCTCTTTGAACAGTCCCACGGCCCCCAGACGTCCTCGGTTCCAGGCAGCCAGATGCTCGGCAAGGCGCCCCGAGGCTGTGCTGTTGGGAATGTCAGCAGCAGCTCGTGGCCTCTCAGAAAAGCCTTCACCTTCTGCTCTTAGCACGGAGCTGCCTTTTCCAGCAAATCAGGAGCGTTGTCCCTGACAAAGTTACTGCTGGGATGAAACGGCCCAGCTCAGCTGATGCTCTGAAAGATGGGAGCAATGCACGGCGTGGCAAAGAGAAGAATCTTTCATAACAATTTATATTTGTTCTCTAAAAAAAGCCAGTGAGGATGAAAACCACTGGGGTTTTATAGGGTTTTAAGAAACAAATAAACATGCTCTGTAACTATCTTGGGAAAAAAAACCCTAAGAAATACATTTAAACTCAATAATGATGTTGAATGTGTGTCTGTCACGGCCGCTGTATGAAGGTTGGCTGTGTGTCCCCACCTTTTACAGCTGTGGATCATTGATTCCATAGGAAGATTTTGTGCGTATTTGAACAAGACTCACAAACTCTACCTGGATGGTGGGAGCTGCAGGAGGGACTGACAGCCCGGGGTATTTGGGCTCTGGATCACAAATCACTTGACTCCGTGCGGCCTCACTGAAGCCATTCGGACGCTGGAAGCGGCAGACAGGGCAGGGGCACACGGGATAGTCGGTGTTCCTGCATCACTCGTCAGTTGCCTCCGATGGTGACAGCACCCGAAGGGTGACTCAGCGGGGATGGACACGGGTTTCTGGGCATGTGGGCGACTTGCGCTGGCCTGTGCCTGCTGTGGCCTCAGCAGAAACTCTCTAGCAGGGGCAGCTGTGTGTGCTTCCTTTTAAATTTTATTCTATCATCTCTTTCAAAACCTTTTATTTACACATAATTCTTGAATATGTATAAAGAGTATGTAATCACACATACCCAATCCCATACACACCCCAGTCCTGCTTCAGTCTTTAGTCCAAGTATCCTCAGTCCAGATACTTTCCTCTTCGTTTATATCGTAAGGTAATAAATTAGACAGCAAATTGTAGCTCATTTGACAAAAGTATTGCCCCATTCCTTAAGATTCTTATCTCAGTTCTCTATTTGTTCTTCATTTTTTCTGCTTTTGTTATTTGGCCTCTTAATCATCTCTCTAATCTAGCAGCCCTGGACTTCTCATTCTCATTTTGCTAGAGGTTTTCTCCCCCAGAGCCCTGATCATTCTTCCTGCCATTAAGATTATGTATATCAGCACAGCTGTGCACTTATTTAAATGCCGGGTCAGGGATATAATTTCTAGTTACAATGCATCATGCAGGGATGGCCTCCCTGGGACTAGAAACTCTGTCATTTATACGGAGTCACAGCTCTGAGAGGCACAAAACCAATCGCTCTACTCTCGTTAGCCACTGCCGGGGCGTTCGGGGCCGGGGTGCACAAGCCGGGTCCCGGTGACGGCCTGGGGACCTCGGGTTATGCAGCTGCAGGGTGCAGGGACCCTGCGGGGCGCAGGCAGCCGCTGGCGCCCGTCCCTCCAGAGGAGCAGCAGCAGTCGCCGTCGGCGCTGCCCATTGCTCCTGCCCTCTGGGAGAACACAGTCCCGAGACGCTTCGTCCTGGAGCAAGGATCTCGTGGTGAATGTGAATACACTCAGCGCTCGGGCACTTGGGAAGAGGTGGGGTTTTTTCCTTTCACACTGGTGGGGTTTTTTTATATGTCTCCACAGCAAAAAAAATCTAGTCTTAATTTTGGAAAAAAAGGTAACATAGCTTCCTTTTTTGCCGGGGTGAGCATCACTCAAAATCAGGGTTGTCAAGAGGCCAGTGCTGCAGGTGAGCCTGGGAGAAGTGGCGTTGGGCTCTTATTTGCAGACACATGGGCTTAGAAATTGTGGATCTTTGTCCAAGTGCCAGAGGCATCCCAGGAGCTCTGCTTGGCTTACGCACCTCTGCAGTCAGCCTTCAGGGGTAAGGCTACGTGGATGTTCAATAACTGCTGGGGCTTTTTTCCCCAGGACTTCTCAAAGATAATTTGTAATTATATTTTACAGCTTTATATATACATATTTTAAGACAGTGTGTTAGTCATGCAAGCATAATTATGTATCTTATGTTCCCATGTAATTTTTAATTAAAAACATGGAATTTAAAGCACGTATATTTAAAAAATCCAATGTAGGCTTCTATTAAAAATGCAGTTCATTAAAGCTAATAAAGTACCTTAGAATGGGTCAAGGCAAATCCAGAGGATGTTCCGTTGCCGTGGGAACAGCCAGCACCAAAGCCAAGTGCAGACGTGGTAACCTGCAGCATCAGAAATAACAGGCAAAAACATGATTAGGAGAGGAAGCCCCCCCCAAACCCAGATTCCCGTCTCCTCCCGACCCACAGGTGTCAGACACACGAGACCCCCACGGCCCTGCCCACAGCTGGAGGAGCTGTGGGGACCCAGGCCCCGCCGTGGGCCCGGGGCAGGATGGGGGTCACGGTGCTGCGTCCCCCGCAGACGTCCTGCAGGGGCCCGACATGGTCTGTGTGTGGGGCAGCAGCGCTGGAGGAACCACCGGACCTGGGGCAGGCAGAGAAACATCCCATAGCAAATCGGTGACTGGGAAACGTGACCCAGTCATCAAATTCACATATGTAAATACTTTCTGGATTGTTAATTGCTTCCAAAGTGGAAGACACTCTCCTAATCTCCAGTTAGCAACTGCACACCCCTCTCCATTTCAAATTGCCTTAGAAGATGAGGGTTTCTTCGCTGCCATGAGGGACAGAGTGGAAGAGCAGTGATTTTTTAATTAAGTCAGTTTGCTGGTGTTACTCTCAGATAGCTTGCATCAATGAAGGAGGATTTTGCTCATTGCGCTCCTGATTTTCCCCTGATGCTCGAGACCATGCTCCCTACCCCTCCAGCCCCTCAGTCCCAGGCCATGGATGCCCCATCGAGTCGCCCCCTCCAGTGCCAGCAGCCCCAGTCCCTGCGCCAGCACGACGGGGGCTTTGGTCCCTCGGACGGGCCCCATTGCACAGGACACCGACTGGCTCAGCACTGCACGGCCAAACCCCTTGGGCACGTCTGCTCTGAAGGCTGCGCAGCAATCTGGGTACGGCCCCTGCCTGCTGGAGATGAGTTAATGCAGTTTTTCTAGGACATAATAGCTACAGAAACCAGAAGGACCTTTCTGCCTGTTGCATAACCTCGGCTTTATCTAATGAACCTCTAATTGCTGCACGCTGTGTGCGTTCTGCAGGGCTGCTGAGCTGCTCTGCCCGTCCCTCTCCTGTGGAGCGGGTCCCTCTACGGGGATGCACTGGGAGCACAGAGGGGCCCCCAGCGGGTCCCGCACTGGGGCCGAGCTGCAGCCAGGGCAGCGGACGCCCCTCCTCGGGATGCATGGAGCATCCATGGCCCCTTGGGACTGGCCAAGCACCACCCCGGCAGCGGGGACGCAGTGCCCGCAGCTCCCTCCCTGCGCAAACCCACTGGGGGATGAACCAGCAGAAGCCCCACGTCTCCACAGACGCTCTGTGAAAGGGTTTGTGGATTCAGGCTGTTCCCTGCCTGTCCCCAGGGGACGGGCAGCGCTTTCCCCTCCTGCAGCCTCAACAGGAAAGCAACGTCGGGCCCCTGAACGCCATCGCACAAACAGCAGCCGAGGTCATATCTGTTCCAGATAAATGGGTTGGTGCTGGCGCGGGAGGGGATCCTTCCAGGCTCATCCCTGGTCCTGGTTTGAGCATCCCTCCAAGTGCTGCCAGCAGCAAGGGCTGTGCCGCCCCAGGGTCTCCTGGACGCTGCTGCACTAAGGGAGTGTTTCAGGTCACTCTGCCCCGCTGGGGCTTCAAAACCGGGACGCCTCCTGCCCCACAGCGCTCACAGCCACCACAAGTCACAAAATACCTTCACTCAGAGCTGTCCCGCAGCCACCGCCGTGTGATACCAGCTGTGCTGAATGGGCGTGGCGGTTCCGGCAGCTTCTTTGGATACCTCGCTCCCAAAGGATGGCTTGGGATGTTGATGGTGTGGGATGGGGACCCTCTGTCTGGCTGTGGAGGGTCACGGTGCTGGGGACTGCAAGTGGGGGAGGCCCCGCACGCCCTGACCCACCAAGGGGTGAACGGCTCCTCGGCTGCACCACACGCCCCGTGTCTTCTCGTGAGCGAGCAAAGATGTCAAAAATGTCAAAGGAGGTCTTCATTATTTTCTGTCACAAATCCACAGTACTTAAAAATCAAGGCACTTTTTGAAACCTGGAATTTCTCTGGTGTGATCAGCAAATGATCAGCAAAAAATAAGATGTTTTCCACAGCAAAGACAGTCCCAGCAGCAAAACGTACTTGCGCTGCCAGAAGCAGGATCATCGGATGTCAGCAGCAAACACCCTTCAGGGCAAACCACGGTTGGCTAGAGATTGGATTTCATAAGGATTTATTTAGCCAGCGGAAGAATTAAAATGTGAGAATTAAAGTCTGAAATAGCCTCCTTCCACCGAAGCGATGCCTCCTCTGCCCAGCGAAGGCGCAGGGACAGTGCTGCGGGAAGAACAGCCCGTGCTGAGATGTGCGGCCCCCGGAGCGTGAGGGGACCGTGGCCTCATCCCGGCCCCACGGCGAGTGCCAGGGTGCAGCCCCGAGCCGGCAAGGCCCCCGCACCCCGGGGGGGTCACCTTTGGGTCCGGGTACAGTGCTGAAGCCGCTGGCACATTTGATTTGTTTGGCCCCAAGCGAGAGTTCCCAGCAGAGGGAACGGAGTTGGTGATGCAATGAAAATAATTATTGCCTAAAATTGCATGTTTCTCTAAGCCTATGAAAGTGGCTGTTGCAATGAAGGGAAAAATAGAAGAGCCAGCGAGGCACATCAGTCCCACAATTGCTTGTTTTGCGGGCAAACAGCTGAACACGGCCCGGGGACGCTGCACAGTCAATACACAGGGCGATGACACTGCACCCCGGCCGTGCAACATGTCATGGGATTTATTGGTACTGATGCCTCTTGATTAAATTATATTTCTTCATTTATGCTATAACAAGCTGAGCATTTCAATTTCTGCGGCAATCTTGGATCGGGAATGGAGAGAAGCAGGAGATGGCAGATGACACTGACATCAGAGGTGGCTCAGTTGGGGAAAACTGCTTTTAATTTAAAACCCTGCTTTCCTGAAAACCTGCAGTCAAGGAAGAATTGACAATTTAGAACAGAGCTGTGAGGAGCAATCTTCTGCAGGAGGCAGTTACAAAGCACAGCTCTGCTCTGTGACCTGTGTGTTTGGCTGTTGGAGTCCTCCAGGTTGCATGGCTTGAAGCAATTTTAGGTGAAAAGGGAGTAAAAACTAAAAGACGAGAAGGGCTGCGAAAGTCACGGGCTGGACTCCAACACTTGGCAAGAAGCAGCTACCTGGAGGTCAGGGACTGGGTTTCCATTGCAAATTAATGGACGCATTAACATTTGTTTCTTTGTTCTCATTTTCCCCTTGGTCGCATGGTCTAATTGCGTATTAAAGACCTCGCGTTCCCACTCAGAGCTCACGCTCTGCCCCGCCACGGGAGCCTGCCTGGTGCCATCGCTGCCCCAGGGGCTGCCGGGCGGGGGGATCCGTCCCGCTGCGGCCGAGGGGGTGCCCCTGCCCTGCCCCTCCTCGGAGCCCCCCGAGCCCCCACGCAGAGCTCTCCCCCCGCAGCAGCACTTCATCTGCTCTCGCTCAGACCCGGGCCCTCCTCTGCCAGCCTGGGGCCGGGCAGTCTGAAAAGCGCCGTTGCTCTAAATCAACGCTAAAATGTCCCTTCAGCCACACAAAGTTTATAGCTTGAATTAAGAGCTATTAAGCCTGGGAGCGCTGCTTCTTGGCAGGGGACGGAGAACAAAGCAGGCTGCTTTGGGTGACTGCGGGACGACCGAGTCCCCTCTGGGGGCAGGGGCAGGGACAGGGACGCACCGGGGACACACATGTGCGTGGGCTCTCATGGGGGTCTGGGGAAGGACCCTGCCACAGCACCGGCACCGCACACCCACCCGCACTGCAGCGGGTGCCACTGGTGCAACACCTCGGCTCAAAATCCGCCCTGACGCAGGACGGGCGGCTGCCCCTCTGCATCAGACATCTGGGCTCCTTGGACAGACGCTCCTCCGGTGGCTTTGCCGTGGGTGTTTAATCAGACTTTTCATTTTTCCTTGCCTGAGCAATTCCATGGAAGTGCTCATCTTTGCATCATTTTCATTCACAAGGGTTGGTAGGTAATTTTGGAGAAATCCATTTAACAGAGCAATTAGTGAGTCAATAATACACTCCTGTATTTTATTAGAAACAGAAAAATTGGTAATTTCTGTTTGTTTTGACCCTGCCTCTGTAGTAATGGCAGCAATTTTCCATAATAATCACAGTTACCATGGTTATATCTCCCTCCACGTTGTCAGACACCTGCAGCAGAGAGACGGAGCAGAGCCAGGGGTGCTGCGCTGGGGGGCGGCTGCTCCGGCCCCCCTGGGCTCCCGCATCCTCGTCCCACCCAGCGCCGGTGCAGCCGTGGGCGCCGATGTGCCAGGAGCCCCCGGGCAGAGCAGGGCACCGGCCCCCGCCTGCGCCACTTGTCCTTCCCGGCCGGCGGGGGGGCGAGGGGGCTGCGCACCCCAAACTCGGTGTTTCACTGGGGGTGGGGAGCCGGGGGCAAATGGACAAACAAAACTTTATCTCGTGTTCCTTGGAGCCGGCCCACGATCTCCAAACTGCAGCCAGTGCCGGGGCAAAGCGCTGGAGAGAGAAACCCAATTCCTCCTTTGCAGAGGGAGAAGCACTGCAGCCCTCAGCATTTCTGCCTCAGGAGGATCTGTTAAGTAGAAAATTCGGATCTATTCCAGAAAGGCTCCGGGGAGCTGATTTTTGGAGAGGAAAGAAATTAAAGAACTGCTTAGATGAATAGCTGAGCTAGTATTTTTCTGTCCTCAGGAAACATCTTTCATAATAATAGCATTAGTAATAATAACATCCCAAAGAAAATCCTAGTGAAATCATGTAGACTTCAGGATGCGTGAAATCCCTGGGATGGCGTGAGCTGCCTGCGTGGGTCGTCTTGTCAGCGATATCCATGGCTGGAGACAGAGACATCACCACAAACGGGAGCAGCGCACGCAGAGTAATCCATCTTGATCAAAGCACTGAAATAACTGCAAATTCTGTTAGTAAATGAAACTGTCCGGAAAATAACGAAACTTTGCGTGTGTCACAAACCACAGCTCCTCTGACAGGGTTGTGAGCTCTGAAGTTGAAGACTTTATTTTCATTCCTTCTGCCGGGAGGACAGGGAGGAGCAGGCACCCCGGCAGCGGGAGGGCGAGCGGAGCCTGGGCACCCCAGCACCAGCCTGCAGGGACCCAGGGGGCTGGGGGAAGCGGGGACAAGCTGAACACAGCTGTGGCCCAGTGTGCTCCCCCTCAAATCTCTCATCATCATCGTCATTTCCCCCAGGCAGAAATGGCCATGGACAAGAGGACTCCCCAGGACGGTCCCCCCGCCAGGCTGAGCACCCCTGGACGGACCAGCCAGTGCCAGGCTTTGCAGGACACCAGGCCAGGGTCATCCCTCGGATGGACAGGTATCCCAGGAAAGCCTCCCTGGCCCCTCGTCGTTCCCGTCCTTGCAGACCCCCGCTCTGTGCCCACACTCCCAGGCCCTCCTGTCCCCGGAGCCATAAAACTGCCTTGTAGATCCCCCAGCTCCCGGACAATGAGAAAATTGGAAATAGCACCGAGCTGTGATTAAGCACACATTTCCAAATCCCTGTTGTTCATCGGCAGATCCCACTTTCAGAGGAAGGAGACCGTTTCCGTTTCAGAAGTGACGCCTGGCTGACCCCGCTCTCAGCACATCTGGCCAGGTGCCGCGGCGATCAGAGGAGGGTTTGGCTCCAGCCCAGCCCACGCTGACACCGAGGCCTGAGCCCTCCCTCTCTGCAACAGAGCCCCAGGCAAACATTCCTGGTGAATTTGGTTTCAGCTTATTCTCTCTTTTCATTAGAAAGTGCAAAGGGCTGTAGGCAAGCTGCTGCCGTTGTGTGTCCCTCTTAGTGCTTCCATCTCAAGCTCCAGTGTCCTCCCACTTCTGCTGAGAAGTCCTCCATAGAGCGGTTTGTTGCTTCCCAATTCATGTGTGATGAGTTAGACCTCAACCAGATGTTACGTGGGCAGAAAAACCTATTTGAAGTTAAAAGCCTGTGATTATACTTACCAACCAGCCATTAAGAAAGCGTTAAATGGAGAAATTATCCCCCTCTTCTTGTTTCAATACAATAGCAACTTTATAATACACTTGTTTAAGTTGCCTACTTTTAATTTTAGTTCCCTTGTTTCTAATACTACATGCAGAACCACCTCACTTCATGTGAGCTGGAAAAGTCAGGGACGAAAAAAAAGCCAATATCCTTGAGAATTAGGCAAAGGGGAAAAAATTAGCCAGAAGATCTTGCTTTCTCTTCCCTACTGTTAGCACAACTTCTCAATTTACTTTATCAGATTGCCTTCCAAAGAGAAGTATTTTTCAAGAGGAGCGGAGATGAAAGGGATTATTACTTACAGAGACTCTTCTTTAAAGAGATAAAATATTTGGCAATTAAAGCACAAGGAGCTGCAGACTCACAAGGAAAGCAGTGACTTCACTGGAGCAGCCACATTAGCATATTTTCCACTAACCCCTCATTAGGGAAAGCGATAACACGGCTGTGGAGCATGGCCGTGGCGGGGGGGGTGTCTCCTGGCCACTGCCCAGGGTGGGGGCTCGGGGCCACAAGCCGTCCCGAGCTGCAGCCCACAGCCCCGCCGCGGGGACACGGGAAAGGGACAGCCCTTGTCCCAGGGCCACCTCCATCGGGTGGCTGAAGGGGACCAGGCGCTCGGAAATGAGGGGCTTTAACAGCCTTCCGTGGTGGGGAGGGCCTGGCTGTCCACAGCGGCTGCAGGTAACCTGCCCCGGCTAAACTGGAACACGGTGGAGTCTCTGCCACCGGTGACCTTGAAGTCAAGGCTGAATTTTCCTGAAAATCTGTTAGTTCTGAGGGAATGGCTGGGAGGGCAAAGAGCTGGGCAGCCCTGGGGTTTGGGAGGCACAGAGGAACTGGGGGCAGCCACAAAAGCAACAAACCCCACCATTTTCCCAGGGGGCAGAGGGGTCCCCGCATCCCTGGGGGGAGCTGGGGCCTCCCACAGGGCAATTGACACCTGTTACCACTCAGGGCCCTGCCCATCCCACCAGCTGTGGCACAACCTTTGCTTTCTCCTAATGGGGTAGATAAATATTTAAACAAGAACAAAATAAGTCAGTAAGGCCTGGCGGGAGGTGGCCTCCTGCGCGTGGGAGCAGCGGAGCCTGCGAGGTGCCCGGGGGGTGGCCGGGGCATCGGGGCAGGACCCCGCAGCAGAGCGGGTGCGTTTCCACGCCACGGCGAATACGAACTGCCCCTGCATCTCTGCTGCTTTTCCCTCCCATGAACAGCCCCCTCCTCGGTGCGCTATCGTGCAGCAGAGCCCCCCGGGCTCCCTCTGAGGTCGCTCGCTCCGCACAGTCCTCTGTTGAGCCAGACGATGGCAGAGACTCACCTGCAGTGGGGTGAGACGGTGCCGAGTGGGGCTGAACCCCATCCCAGGAGGCAGCGTGGGGACGAGCCGCGGGGACGAGCGCCCACGGTCCTGCCACCGCTCCCCTGTCACAAGCCGGGGAGCCGGGGGCTCGCTGGGGTCTGCGCCGGACCACCGCCTTCGCCCAAGCTGCCTTCAGCCTGCTCAGAGTCGAACCACTTTTAATGATCAAACATGGGGGTTTTGTCTGAGCGTTTGTCACCAAATGAAGATAACGCTGTTCTGCTTTACAGGGGTTATTCCAAGGATTAATTAGTTGGTGTTTCTTGAAGTACTTTGAAGATGTGGAGTGCCAGATAAGTGCTGCACTCTATGAGCCCATCAGGCACTGCAGTTATTTTTCCGTGTTGCTTCTCATTCCCAAAGTGTTTGTACAAAACAAATTCCACGTGAGCACGTGGTTACTGGAGGCGCTTGTCACGTTGGGGCTTTGCAGGGCAGCAGCAGAGCCCCTCGCCCGCCCTCATACCCGCAATTCCTGGTGTCAGTAAACGCGTCCTGAAGGAGAAGCCGGACCATCCTGGCACTCGCAGGGGCCCCGCTGTGCCCCGGCTTCCCCCTCCGGTCCACGGGACACGTCCCCGCCGGCACAGGCGGCAGCGGTCGCCCCGAGCGAGAGACCGGCAGCGGGGCCCCGAGGGCACCCTGGCAGCGCAGGCCAGCCACCCCTCCTGCGTGGCGAGACGAAGCCTAATGAGCCAGATATTCTAAAAAGATTAAAATACTTGATGATCACACGATGCTTGGCACAAACAGGACTCTGGGAAGTGCTGCCAGTGGCTGTGCCCCGTCCCGCTCGCGCCCAGGAGAGCACCCGCCTCTCAGGGGACCGAGTGTCAGATTTGCAGGGCCTGTTTCAGGTTAGAATATGGTTTCTGGTGCAGAATCATTACTGCCCCATCAATTTTAATTCAAGCTAGAGAAATCATCGGCATAATTATTTACAACTGTGCAATTTCTGAAAATTATATTTTTGTTACTGTAGTTATTGATCTTGAAAAGGGTTATAAATTAACTTGACAGTTCACATAGTCTTTCACACTTGGATAATTTCTCTGCTTGACTTGCGCTGTGTGTTGAACTTTCAGAACCATCCAATTACAGTCATTCAAGGTGTGTATTTAAACATTTTTGTATGAAACTGAAAGATATTTTAACTATAATACAGAAGAACTTGAAGCAAATACCGAGTCACCTCCACATGGCAGCACAGCTTGTCTCGAGGTGGGTGCGGGGGGACACCGGATGGCTTTCTGTCAGCGAGGGGCTGGCATGGCCATGCTGCAGCTCCGGGAGGGCGGGTGTCCCTGGGAGCCCCCTGGGAGCCCCAGGGCCTCTTGCCCCAAGGCGGGGGAGCGCCCTGAGCTGGCACCGACAGGATGCGACCCCCTGGCCTGACCAGCTCATGTGCTCAGCATTTGTCCCCATAATTGGTCTCTGATGGGAAAAAAGGATGCTTAACAACACATCCACACCTTGCAATTCATCCTTTGCGCTCTCAGGACACCTTGACAAGAACAACCACAGCAGATCCAGGTTTCTGGAGGGCCCACGGCATCTCTGGCCAGAAATGGGTCAACTCCTGCACCCTCCAGGGACGTGGTGCCAGTGGCAGCATGTGGGACAGTCACTGCTGGGTGACACAGCGGGGACTGGAAGAAGACGGACATGGCATGGTGGCCACACGGGGCTGTGCCCGTGCCCAGCAGGCACCGGCTGCAGCCTTGGCCCCCGCCTCGGGGACAAGTGTCTCAAGCCCTGGCAGTGCCGGAGCTGCCATCCCGAGGGCTCCCAGAACCGGCCCTGTCCCACCCCATCTCTGGGGTGCTGCCGTCGTGGGGCCGTGTGGGACTCGGTGCTGGTGACACAAGGACAAGAAGGGGCTGAGGGGACCCAGGGCCTTACATAAAGGGTTTGTGGCAATGCTGCGGCTGCAGGGGGAAGATGGCTGTGCTTCATTAGACATGAACTCAGCAAATCAGCAACATCTGGTGCCTGCTGGCTAGGACGCCTCCCCCAGCACGCGAGGAAAATCTCCATTTGTCCTCTCAGATTAAGGGATTTTGCTATTTGCTCACAGTTTTGCACATGCAAAACAGGCTGGCCCTGGCCAGGCTCAGAGGTCCCCTTGTGCAGCAGGCGCCCGCCTGAAGCTCCAGCTTCAATCCCTGCCTTCAATCCCTGCCTGCAGCCCCTGCCCAGCGCCCAGCCCGATCCCCCAGCCCGGCCCCCGCGCCCAGCCCCCCAGCCCGAGGAGCCGCCTGCGCTGTCTGCTGTGGCCACCCCACCCTTGGGAGGTGTCTTTTGGGGTGACTCTGGGGCGATGTGGAGCTCATGGCTCTGACAGCCTGGCCCCAGCACCCCATGCTCCCCCCAAGCAGGTGGCTGCAGCTCGCTGCATAGTATTTATTCATTATATCACAGAGAAGAAAAATCTCATTAAATTAGTCCAGGTTCCTGCAGGGTGGTCCTGGGCAGGGATGCCTGGTGCCGGTGGGTGGAGAGTGGCCAGGGGCGGGGGTCCAGCATTTCATCATTTCACAGTGATGGGAGACAGGGCAGAGATGCCGACCCGTGCTGGGGCCGGCTGTGCCCGTGGGGTGGGATGGGCAGAGCCATGCTTGCCCAGGCGAAGTGGCCGGACGTGCAGGGACGTCCTGCTATGGCCCTCAGACCTCCAGCTTCTTCTTCATCTCCATGCGGTAGATGATCTGGTAGCCATCGTCCCAGGCGTAGATCTGCCTCTCCCGGGGGTTATACTTCATGCTGGAGTGGGAGCCATAGCGCTTGGGGAAGTAGACGAGGGAGGCGTCCTCGGGGGCCAGCGTGCCGCTGACGTCGAAGACGCACTGCACGCGGGAGCGGCTGGGCAGGGGGGTGTTGTAGACCACGTGCAGTGCCCCGCACACCACGAAGGCGGCCTCGGCGTTCTCCCGCGGGCACGGCGTGTCCCACATCTGCTCGATGTCCAGTGAGGTGGGGTCCAGCTTAGCCAGGCATATGTTCTTCTCATCCTCCTTGGTGGCGTAGATGGCCCAGAGCCCCTCCTCGTCTGCCGACACCTCAATGTAGGTGAAGGGGGAGAGCCCAAAGACAGGGATCTGCTCCTCGGCCGGGAACACCGAGCTGTCCACCACTGTCTTGTTGGCCAGGTTGAACTTGATCACCTGGAAGGGGCCCTGCTGGCGGATGTAGTAGAGATGCCCATCATAGACCAGGTGCCCGGTGCCCACCCAGGGATAGGGCAGCTTGATGCGGGCGGCTTTGCGGGTGGCAGAGAAGAGGGTGAACTCCCGCATGCGGGGGAAGACGTACACCGTGTCATTGGCAGTGCCATCAAAAACGTAGATCTTCTCAGAGTTCCCTGCGGCATCCTTGGTCCAGAGCCCTGAGGTGCTGCCAAAACGCTTCAGGATCTTCATGGCTCTGATGCTTGCGATGGTGTCACTGCAGTCTGCAAGAGTGGGGCAGCTGTGAAAGCCTGGAAGCCACCCAGCCCTGCAGCAGGGACTGCTGCCACCCTGTGCTGGAGTCACACAGGTCCTGCTGCGTCCCACCCCAGCCCTCAGGCAACTGCCTGGCAAAGTCACTGAAGAGGTTGCAGTGCCATCCCTGGTGGCATCGAGAAGTCCCCTTGTGCACCCGTGTCATGGGCAGGGGAGGCCACTCTCACCTCAGCCCTTCCCCGAGGGCTTTGGAGAAGCCCAAGTCTCTGTCCTGGGCCGTGAATGCAGCTCCCAGGCAGCTCTGGGGATGCAGGATTTTGCGCCAGAGACACCTCAGAGCTGCTCTGCTGGGACTCAATGCCACAGCATGCGGCCGGGGGAGGCCTGGACCTGGGTGGGTTGGGAAGGCCGAGGGCAACCCCGCACCCGGGACCATCTCCCCAGGGAGCCATGGCAGCGCCTCACCTGTCAGCTTGGTGTACTTCTCGTTCTTCCTCTGCTTGGCCGTGGCCACCTGCTTCTCCATCAGGGTCTCGTCCACCTCCACGCAGGGTGGTGCGGGGTTCTGTGTCTCCAGGTAGTCCACCTCACGCTCCAGGCGGTCCACACGCACCGCTGCGCTCTCTGCCTCCGACCGCATCGCCTCCCGCTCCTTCTCTGCTGTCTCAAGCATCCCCAGCACCTGGTTCTTGAAGTCCCGCAGCTCCGTGGAGTAGCGGCTGCTCTGGTCGTGCCACTGTGAGATCCTCTCCTGGGGTGGCCAAGGGGACACTGAGGTCTCTGCACTTCACAGCCTGTCCGTGGCAGCCATCCCACTGCCTGAGCATGGCTGTGGGAGCCCCCGGAGACACACGGCACTGCATCCCTGGTGCTCATGGCTCTGGGTCCTATCCTGCCACGCTCCTGCACCCACGATGCTCCCAGACCTGCAATACTCCCGCTCCCGTGATGTTTCCAGCCCCATGACGCCCCCAGCACTGTGATGCCCCGGCTACTGCGATCCGCCCATCCCATGGTGCTCCCATTCCCGTCACACTCCCATCCCTGTGGTGCTGGTGCTGGGCTGTGCGGGGCCCTGGCAGGCAGGGGCCGGGGCACCCCACGCCAGCTCTGCTCCGGTCCCGGCTCCTCCTTGCCCCGGGCCTGCTCCCAGCCCCGCCGGCCCCGGGGGAGGAAAGGCCTGGGACCCCACAGCGGGGCAAAATGGGGTGAAATGGGGAAAAGGGGGGCTCTACCTCCAGGAGGGTGAGGCGCCGCTCCACGTACTCCATGAACTGCTGCTGCTGGGCGCGGAGGGCCGTGGCGAGGAGCGGCAGGAGGAGCAGGCAGCGCCAGGGCCCCATGGCCATCAGAGAGTGCAGCCTCCACCTCAGTGCTCAGGAATGCTCCGGCCTCTCGCAGCCCTTATTGAATCCAGATGTGAAGAGGGGAGGAGAAGCTGCTCCTTCCCCGAAGACCAGCCCCGGGCGCCTTAACCCCTTCGCACCCCACATGGTGCCCGCACTGGCCCTGCATGGCGCTGGTGAGCTGTGGGGCCAGGGCAGGGGCTGGGGACGAGCGGGGAGCGCTGCAGCAGCCCCGTGCAGCACGGGAGGGATGCGTCCTCTGGCGCTGGGGACAGCACGAGTCGCGGTGGGGACAGCCCGGGGGACAGCGTGGGGCCAAGCTGGGCCTGGTGCGAAGCCGCGGGCACAGCCGCAGCCCTGGCTCCCGGCCTGCAGAGATGCCTGAGGCGGATGGCCAGCCTGAGCCTCAGCCACACGCCAGGTCTCGTGGAGTCCAAGCTGGGCCAGCACCGTGGCCACCAGCCACCGACCCTGTGACAGCCCCTGTCCTGGCTGCTGAGCGGGGAGCTCCTGCCTGCCCCCGCCTCACACCGGGGTCCTGCAGGCTCCCCCAGCGCAGAGCCCTTCTGGCCCAGCAGCTCGGCCGACCGCCAGCAGTCAGCCAGGGGCTGCCTGCCATTTTGGGGCTGTTTGCTCAGTGCCTGCTCCCGAGGCTGCCCGAGCACTGGTGCAGAGCTGCACGGCAGCTCCCGCACGCCAGTGCCGGCCGAGGGACAGGGCAGGGCCCAGGTGCAGCAGGACGGACGGAGGCTGCAGCGCCGTGCCCAGGAGCAGCCAGGCCTGCGGTTGTGCCTGTGACCCACCCAGTCCCGGCGGTGCTGCCAGACCAGCCGCGGCCCGTGGTTGTCCCTGGCTCTGCTGCTGCAGATCTGCATGAGGCCGATGGTCGGCCGCGTCCATGCGCAGGGCTGCGGTGCTGCATGCAGGATGAGTGTGCCACCTAGTGCTCCCGCATCCTGCATCCCACGTCCCACCGCGCTGCGCAGCACAGGGCGCCAGATGAAGCTGCTGCACTGGCAGGGTTTGGGCTCGGCCCCAGCACCTCCCTGCTGCCTTGCACGCGAGGCTGTCACTCACGGATGGACAACGGGGGTGCCAGCAAACACAGCTCGCCTGCAGGCCAGGGCGCATCTCTGCCTGCCCGGGTTAGCGACGCTGAGCACAGCAGCGCTCCACCCTTCGGTGCTTCTGGGGCAGCTGACTGAGCCCATCCCAGCGACCGAGTGTCACTGGGGAGTTCAGCCCATGCTGGCACTGGCCCCTTGCACCTCTTGTCCCGCTCCCGCAGGACTCACTCCACAGACTCTGCCAGCGCGCGCAGGCTGCCGGGTCCAGGGGGGGCCTGGGCTGCCGTGGGCAGTGCAGAGTGTCCCTGGCACCCAGGGACTTGCACCAGGCAGGGGCCTTTGGCAAACGTTTCTGTCCACAACTGCCCCTGCAAGGACAGGAGATCTGAGAAGAGCCCCTCTTCGCTGTCCGTCTCCCCCCACCATCCCGCCCAGAGGCTTTCAAAGTGCTCCCCGGGAAGCCCAAACCACAAACGCTGAGCCTCCCTCTGTGCTCCCCATCACTGCCCAGCCGCAGCGGCGTTGCACGGGTGTTTTGGGAAGGCAAGAGACTCTGTCCTCCCCTCCTTCTGAAGCCTTCCTGGGCATCCAAGTGTCTCACAGGATCAGAAGGGAGAGATTCTTTTCAGCACCTTCCAGCAGCATCCAGCCCAAGTGGGGTTCGGATCAGAATGGGCGGCTGTACAGCCACCCTCAGCGGTGCTCAGAGCACTAAAATACATGTGCAAACTCAAACGCGTCTGTGAACATAAGCCAAAGTGATGAGAAAGCTTTTTCTCACTTGAGATAGTCCTGATCCTGGTTTACCCGCCACGAGCACCACTGAGAGCCGCAGAGTCCGAGGGACGCCCGTGCCGGGGCTGGTGCTGCCCAGCTCTGCTCCCGGCACGACACGCGCTGCCTTCGCTCCGAACCAGACCTCGCGCCGCTCACAGCCTGCGGGTACAGCTGCACCACGCCGTCATCAGCAAACGATTAACGGTTAGTTAATGTTTCATCCAGGATATGCCAAAACCCCTTTTCCACCCCCATTAATAGATCAAGTGACCAAATTAATAGAGTACAGAAAATTAACCCTTTTTATTGATGCATTGCAATTGTTCTACATTTTTACCATATTATGTAGAAAATACTTAAAATACAAGCTACTTTGTAAAACCAAAGACAAACATTGAATCCAAAGATAAACTATGTTTTCACAATGGACCCTTTTCCCATATAGTTAGTATTAAATTTTTAAATATCTATTTCTTCTGTTAAAATGATTTTTACATACCCCCTAAGTACATCAGCAATACAAACATAGATCAGTAATCGTCAGAAACTACCTGTATCTAGCGGCTTGTAAAAAGGAAGAGCACAACCATAAAAGAAAGTTAAATTTTACACAGTAACTAGCATATCAAATACATTTAATAAAGTAGGAATTCCATTGCAATATCGAGGATTCAAGCAGAAATACTAACATTACATATAATGTACTGCTACATGTAGTGAGATAGATATATTTCAAGCTGAATCTGAAATCACACATTATATAAAGTTTAGCAACAAACAACCATGTGGACATGCGGCACCATTCAGAAGTTTAAATAAAAGAAAGCAGGGCTGTGCCAATCCTGTCATTTAGAAGCAATTTAGTCTCACTTACTAAAAGAAATTGCTGAGTCAGAGGTAAATTACTGCATCCCATCAGCTAGGTGCTAAGCAGGAAAGCCTCCGAAGTTGCCTCTGCGGTGGCCATCACACAGAATCACAGACGAGCCGAGACGGGACCACCGTTACCAAACACTCAAAAGGTGAATCCCAAACTAGTTTCAAAAAAATGCAAGGGCTCCAATTTCTATACGGAGATAGCACGTTTCTTTACACAATATGTGTAGCGACTCTGACAACGAGGAGAGTCAATTCTCTAACCTAATTTGAAGGCTGGATACGCACGGGGAGAAGGGACGGATCTCCTTAGAGCAGACCCCGACAGACTCACATCGGGCAACACGTACCGGGGCCGGATGGGGATCCGCCGCAGGAGCGCAGCCAGCGCCACGATGGAAACCTGGCCCTGCTGGGCTGGGCACTGCTTGCCTGGCTCACGCCGAGTATCGCAGAGGAATCCCAGGGTCACTGACAACTTGTCTGAAATGCAGTACCCGTCATTTCACCTGTGGCACTTCCATCTCGTCCTCCTTGTTCCAATACTTTTGGGAACTCAGAGAGTGGAAGAGACGACATCGTGCTTTGTGCATACATCTGATTGGGTTTAATTACGTACTGGGGACTCTAAAGAGAAATGGTCCTTTTAATCTGCTTCTTTTTTTTTTTTGCGGGGGCGAGGAGGGGGGGGAGAAGCAGGCAATTTCTTTGCAAAATTATTAGCAGATTTTGCTAAAGGTCTTTTTTTCCTGTTAGGACTTAATGGAAAACGCTTTAGTATTTGTCAAACAGGGAATGACATTTTCCTGAAACAGGAATTGGAGCTCGTTTTGCCTTTCGATGGAAAGGCACAACTCTGTACCCCAGAGGTACCTCAAGGGAAGTACGGAACACCAGCAATGCAATACGGAAAAAAGGAAGAAAGCGCCCACAGCAACAGAGAGCATCGTTTACAGCACTGACGTGGCACAGCAGGATCGGTGGGTATCCGCACACTCACAGAAGTGCTCCGACTAAAAACACACTGAACAACAACGTGGCTGATGCTACCGTCCAGTTCAAAGTCCTTGATCCCTCTACCAAAAGAGATGCCAAACCTTTAGCAGTTCATCAATTTCAGGTCAGTCCAGACTTTCTTCTATCAATAATGTGGATTTTCAGAAATTACTTTTGCACTTCTTGTCACATACCGGTCAGAGAACTGGCCTCTTTTCCACTGGGACGGCACATAAACTGGGATTCAAGGTTACCAAAACCTCTTATTGCTGCAGTAACACGACCGCTGGAGCCAGTTTAGCATCCACTTGGACAAGATACTTAATCTACGTACTGAAGATGAGAAATAATTCCTAGTACAAGGGACTCAAGAAAACAAAGAGTAGTTTAAAAACTGCACTGATTATCCAAAATGAGCGTTTCCTCTGAACACTAACTAGGGCTACAGCTGACAGACCTTCCCAACGACTCCACATTAGCAGTAGCATTATAAAACTTTTAAATGGTATTATGTGCTTTACAGCAGGCTCTCTTTGGTATAAATATTCTATCATCAAGCTAGCGATATTTTACAAGAAATGTCTGCTATTAACGTGGGGGAAGGTAACGCCGTACTAATCTAATAAAAAGTGATTGCACGTATTTAATCACTTCTGCAATATTAGACTAAACATTCCAATGCATTCCCAGCACTACCTTATTCGAAATGCACCGACAGACATCTAACAGTACATGTGCCATTTCAAGGAAAAGCTTTAAGGAAACATTGCTTCACTCCGAACAAAAATGTAGCTTTTTATGATAGCATTAAAACTGAGAACAACGCACCTATGCGACACGCTGCTGTTCTTGCGGTGATAAGCTTAGTGAATTGCTTCAATTCGACGGGGGCTTGCTGGTCCCTCATAAGGCAAGCTCACTGTAAACTCTAGTCACACTACGTCATCATTTAAGGCACTACAATAAGGGGACACACCAAACAACTCTTCCTCACACATACCTGTGCAAAACAAATCAGAAGGTATCCTTTTCTCTCACGAAGCTCTACTCCTCTCAGTGCTACAGTGATGAGCTCTAACCATTGCATTATATCACATACATTCCAACACGAATCAATTCATTTTGGTTTAAATACAAAGGATACATCAACTCCATCCCCAGAACGTTTAAGAATTAGACAAACACTAAGTACAGAGTTCAAGTATAATCACTACACGTTTTGATTACAAAGACAGACCATTTGGGGTTAGCAGGAAGTTTTGCTTGTTATATTTTTCTAATCAATATGTACATATTTCATTTTATGTAAAATATTAAAACACCACCAATACAAAACTTCTAAAATAGTTTTAAATTCAGTAATAAACTTTAAAATCTGGATTTTTTTTTCCTTTTTTTCTTTTTCTTTCTCTTTTTTTTTCCTTTTTTTTTTGTTGCGATTCCTACATGCATGTACTGTATACAAGTCTTGTTAAGAGCGCTTTATGGTAGCTGTTGACATATCCAGGAGGATACGCTCACAGGAGTATAAAAAGCTGTACACATCAATACAGTGATGTTTCATTGTATTTCAAATCCAACTCCCTCCTAAATGGATCATGTGAGGAAAAATATCAAGAGAAACACAACAAAGGAAAGCCCTGTGCTTCTGTGAAGGAACCCAGCTCCGTTATAGGGCCAGCATCTACTGAGCTGCAGAAACCAAACGCGAGAGCAATGCTGCACTGTTCATCCTCAGCTGGAGACGACAGCGTCCCGACAAGCTGCTGAGCTCTGTTACACAGTGAGATTTTGACTATGGTTTCAAAAACTCAGAAGAATTCTGCAACGAATGCAATAAAAATTCAGCTGTGTTATGGAGACACAGAATTTTCACGAGAACAAAACAGATTCCAGGGTTCACACAGACTCCTGTATATATAATGCTGCTAGTACGAGGCAGTCGCCTCTACCAGTCCTTAAACAAAGCAGAGCAGTAAACAGAACTCTGACAGTAACACATACGGAGATGTAATGGCTTTTGCAGAACCAGCAATTTGTTAGAGACAAAGTGAATTAGAGAACAAATGTTAAAATATTAAACTTGATTTTAAAGCTGCCCCAGCAACATAATGAATAAACGTGCATTACATTTTTAGTGGCGACATGGATTTGTGCAAGCTGCTAAAATATAATCTGCTAGTCTTTTTGTTGAAGTTATACAAGTTTAAAAAAGTCACCAGGATCTGTCTTCCAAGACACTGATTTTCTTTCCTCTTTTGATTAGCACGACAGAACAATTTTAAATAAACGTGACCATGAACTTTTTAAAAGCATCTATAAAAAGTAAGTAAAATTTTAAAAACTTAATTAGTGACCCTCGTACTGGTAACAAAGCATGCTGCTCAGCTAGTGACTGAACTCACTAAGACATTTCTGAACAACATACAACCAGATCAGGGAGAAACGAAAACCAGGCAAGTCGTTACCAGGTAAAGGTTCACCTGAAATCCTTCTCCAACCTCTCAGGCCTATTGCAGGACAGTGCTTTGCTCGGAACTACAAGTACGAGTACTGGTTGATCTTTGTGGGGCTCAGCGGATATCCAGTGTAAATAGCAGATCCTCGGGAAGCACCAATATAGGACTGGGGAGCAAACTGGTGTTGGTACTGGGCAGGCGGAACGTTTGCGGAAGTCAGCAGACTTGGACCAACACTCACGGGGACCTGGTGGACGAGTGTGCTGGGGTGGGCAGCGTAGGTGGTGTGCCGCGAAGAGCCCTGAGGGGAGAAGAGGTGGGCGATGGAGGTGGTGGAGCCCAGCGTGGCAGCAGTGGTTGGGGCATACGTGTACATATGTGGCTGGCTGGGCAGGTGTGCGTTTGCCGTTGCTGCTGCCAGGTGGGGATGCACTGGGCTGCTGTGCTGAAACGTGTAGGGAGCCTGAGAAATAGTTGACGTGAGGGGTGCCACGTAAGCTTGCTGCCTGCGCGGGACAGCATTTCCACTTCTCTCCTGTGAGGCCAGCACTGTTGTTTGCTGGTTCTGCAGGGAGAAGAAGTAAATAAGGTTAGTGGCTATCCTCGGGGAAAAGGGCAGTGGACCGAGGAGGTGAGCGAGGAAGGGTCAGCCAGAGCCTCCCGATCAACACCCCGGTTCCAGCTGCAGGACTGGCATTTCTGCAGATTTTCCCTTCCCAGCTTTGCGAAACCCTCACATAAATTTGAGAGTGGTCACTGCAGTTCCACCGAGACAAAGGGTACACTTTTCCTCCACAATGGGATCAAACTGCCACACCTGGGGTACCACAGTACACCGCTGCACAAGAGCAGGCGGGTCCTAAGACTGACCCAGCCCTCAAACTCCGCACACTTCTGCTCTTCCACACCTCAGTGAGAGCAGCAGCAGGGCTGCCCCATTTTAGCACAACGAAGCCTGTCCTATCCCCATGCCAGAAATGAACTGGAGGTGTAACTCTTCCTCTCTTCCAACAGGCTCCTGCAGCTCGACTTGAAGACCAAGAGCAGTGACACAAATTGAAATGAAACCAATCTCTGAAAGTTTCAAGGGAAACCAGGTGCTAATTGTTAGTTTGAGAGACAAGGTCCAGCCTTAATCTCCTGGTCAGGCCTTCGTGAGATCTAGGGAAGGAAGGTAAAGACTGAAAGAATCTCCTCATACTGTCGAGTGCCTTTCATGCTCCTCTAATTCAACAGCTGGATCCTGGTGTCACTCTCCCACCCGAGTGGCAAGAACGAGTCACTGCAAGAGAGGTGTGATGGAGCACAAAGAAAGAATACGGACATAACCATGCTTCCTTCTTCTCCCGCCCTCCGGTACAGGAACAAATTCTTTGCCTTGGTAAACTTCACTTACGTTCCCTACAGAGTTTACCCTACCCTGCATAGCCACAGGACAGAAGCAGCTTCAGAGAATGAATGAGGCGGCAGATATTGATCCTCTCGCGCCCAAGTCACTCTCCCTGCCATACAGCATAATGTTTCTAAAGCAATTCTAAAGCAGCATGTTCAAGGGTCAGAAGAGGCACACAGCACTTACCTGGCTGAGATTGAGAGGCTGCACACCGTTTGTCACCACGCGATGTGAGCGGTACCCAGTAGGTGTTATACAGCATCCCGACGACTGCCCACTCACAGAGGCCACTGGCTTCGTCTTACTGGTGCTGCTCAGGATGCCTGAAAGATTTCAAAACCTTAGTCCATTCTGCCCCTTCACGTGCCATGCACTGTCATACCCAGCTTAGGTAACCGAACCACCCCAGGGACTATTTCCGTAACAGCCTTTTCTTCCATTATGATTTAAAATCTGACTGTACAAGAAATCATTGGGAATTTTTACAGATCCTTCTAAATGCAGCCAAACATACAGGAAAATCTATCAACAGAATGGAAAACAGACGAAGGCTTGCACTCTCAGAAGAGCAGCTGTGAAACCTTAAGTGGCTGAAGACCCAATGCATAGTCTGAAACTGTGAGGACAACGCTGTCAGGGATAAGAGAGCACCTAGGCCTTGGCAAGAACTGCTGAGCACAGTAACCTCCGAGAGCACACCCACCTGAAGCCTGGGTAGCTACAATGCAGTCATTGAGCTGTGTTTTCAGTGGTGGCACAATGATAGTCCGAGAGCTGGAGCTGTCAGCCGCTCCGCTGCTCGGCAGCTCCAGGGCACCGCCGGTACTCCTGAGAGAGGAAAGTGGGTCTGCGGCATAGGGGCTGTTCAGAGAGGAGTCAGAATCAGGGGAGTCATTAACAGTAACGTAGCTGATGACATTGGATCTCTGCTTCATACCCAAACTGCAGGGGAAAAAACAAAACAAAACAAAAAACAAATGGGAAACATTCTCGCTTTTACGACAAGACACAGAGATCTCCCTCCGCAATCTCATACCCTGCCTCGTCAGATTAAATTGTGATTAGAGACACAAACAGCACAGCAGACACGATGCAGAATTTTCTGTCCTATGCAGTGCTGCTTAGCCTAGCCAGGGCTTTGCACGAAGTGTTCTCCACTCCCCTAGACGCTTGGGCTGAGCTACGGACAAATCAGTACCGCCTGCCAAAATGAACTTCCTACCTGGCAGGTTTGTATTTGCTGTCCTCTTCCTCATCAGTGTCGCTGCGAATGGTGATGACACTGACGGGTGGGCTTGGAGTGTCTGGGATCACAATGGGCTGGTGCTGCTCCTGCGCTGGGACGAGCACGTTGGAAGAGGAGGAGGTGGAGCGCAGGGGACTGCTCCCAATGAGGGAGTAAACTTGGGAGGGCACAGTCTCTAGCGTTGAGCTGGGCCTGAAGGAAAACCAAAGAAGCATTCAGCTACGTGTCAGCAGGCTGGGACAAACCAGCGCCAGCATTAAGAACAGCCAGGTTCCAGAAGGCTGGAGCCCATGTACAAGAAGAAACACCTTGAAATAAACAAAGAGAACCTCAGTGCAGACACTCGCACTGGAGAGTGCCATAGAACTCATCCCAGAAGGGACCAACGCACTCAGCGATGCTCTGAACAGGACTAATTCATCTGAACGCTGCCAGAAACCTGCTGCCCCTTGTCTGACAGATGTCAGTTCTGTCACTTGTATCGTTATGGCACCAACACACCCTGATGTGTAAAACCTCCCTTTGACCAGTGAAGTAAAGCACTTGGCCAACCACGTTCCTTGCGCCCTCACTGAAATTAGACTTTTATCAGTGACTACAGTACAGAGACTTTTTCCAAGACATCTTTAAAAGCAACTGTAGCACATTAAAAAGTTATGCTGACAATGCCTCTGTGATGAGAAGACCAGTTTTTCACACCATGAAGGCAGCTGCCACAAACACACCCGCAGTCTCTAGGGCTGGGACGGGAAGCCTTACTTGGCTGCGCTTGGCGCTGGCTGCTTGCTCTTCTTTGCTGGAGCATTGCTGCTTTGCTGCTGCCTGACAACATGAGCAACTCCAACATTCAGAGGCTGCGCGGTGGCCAATGTCACATGGTTGGTCAGCAGTGACGGCTGTTGCATGAGAGTGCTGTACTGATTTCCATGGGAATGTGCATTTCTGGGGCAGGAAAAAAGAAAAAGACACAAATCCCATGATTACACTGGAGGCACTGCAAGCTGCACCGAGCCCTTGCGTGATTTTGAAGGGAAAGGAGAAGTTCTGTGTGCTGCAGGCAGCGCTGCAATGGCACATATTTCCACTTGGCGCGGAGCTGGACCCCGTGCAATCCTTACCTCCAGTCAGCTAATTGCTGGCTGCTGCCGATGGTCTCCGGGATCACAGCCGCTGGCTGGACAGAATTGTGCAAAGCAACCCCTGGGAGCTGCTGCCAGGTGGAAGGAAGCAGAATCTGCTGGGTTCCCCCAGGCCAGGCCTGCTGCAAAACAACAAACAGACACACAGGTTCACTCGATTTCAGTTCCTACCGCTGGAGAGAGAGATTTGTTCCAAGCAATAAATGCACTTGCGTAGATTGTTAGCTTGCAGAGATAACAGCACATCATTGCCCTTTCTCAAAAAGTCTCAGAACACTATGAGAACCGGAGAACCAGAGCAACAAGCTTCCCCTGACACTTTACTAGTCTTTTGTACCACAGATGTCGCCTGGGGAAAAGAGCGTTAATATTGTACTGCAGAATGCAGCCAGATATTGTACTGCCAGCTGCAGCATGAGCCTTCAGCACTGATTCTGCATGGAAGTTCACGCACGCTGCTCTGCTGAAGGATTCCAAAATACGGAGCCAATTTGGTCCTTTCTGTTTTTCTGCCTTACAGGGCTCACATTGGGAGAGCTGAGACAGCGCTATTATTGTGGAAATTCACCCCATCTCAACAAAAATATTTAAGAAAAGCCACACTGAGAGAAACATTTAGTTTCAAGGGAGATACATGAAGATATTTTCAATTCATTATTAATGTTCCTATCCCAATTGACAAAATGCAGGTTTTTTCTGGAAAAAAACCAAAACAAAAAAAAAAAACCAAAATAAATTTGGCAGTACAATATTTCTATGACTTTGAAAGTATATGTCTCTTTCTTGCAGTTTAAACTGCAAAACCATAAACACCTGCTGTTTTAAATACAGTATTTCTGCAAGTAACAGATCCACTTATTACAGATACCGGTTCCAAACAAGAAGCCTTCAAAGCAGAGAACTGCTAAAACCTCTGCCAACATCAGCGGAATAATAATAATAATAATTTTTTATAAAAAAAAAAAAAGAGAAATATGTTAAAAGTCACACCATGCGTCTTTCCAAAGCCAACACCTGCACAAGACAAAGCAGAGAGTTTAATACAGCAAGATATAAATTCCCAATGAGAGGCAGAAATCGGGCCTTCCAAGCGACGAACTGTTTTGACAGAGGAAGGACAAAAATATGCAAAGCTTAGCAAATGGCTAATGCAAACTCAGGGGAAGCAGCAAGGGAGAAGTGTCGGAAGCACTAAAGGTGAGCAAATTCACGCCAAAGGCTCCCAGAATCCAAACAGAAACAGTAAGTCCTCCAGAGAAACTCAGAATCCAGGCTCACAGTCTGGAAGCAGCTGGCTCTGATCCCCACTGCTGTACAGGGGAGTTGAACATCAAGTCCACTGCACACGCACAAATTTGCCTGTTGAATCAATAGCCCGAGTACACTGTTGAAAACATCACTAACAACTCGCTTGCGTACCAAGCTCTGCTACAGTCACCCCCTGCCGCTTTCAGAGCCTAGATTGCAGCCTTTCAGCAATCAAAATTCAAGAGGAGGAAAGGAGATCCGCCCCTGGGTCTGTTTAGCTCAGAGCTGAGACCCAGGAGAACCCCGCTCTCCTGCCTTCCCGTCCTCAGAAACGGGGAGAGTGGACGTGGTTCAGAGGAACTCAAAGGAGTGGGTTTGAATTTCAGTACAGGTATGACTCGAGCAAATTCCACTTCAGCAGAGGTCTCCCTCTTGGAAGAAAACGACACTCAAACTACCACTTTAAAGCCACAAGAAACAACATGGTTCACATAATGGAATGTGCTTTGAAAGACATGTGAGGATACCAGCACTTAAGTGCACTGCAATGTTGTCATACGCTTCACTGATCTGATTCTGGAGTTTTACAATGACTTCTTTGTGGCACTTGCAGAGTCGTTCTGATGCAGGTGCCAAATGAATACAGAAGAGGACAATTTTGAAAACATACGCTTCTTAGAGGTGTGTTTAATCCTTTTCCCCATCCGTTTTAAAAATTGCTCCAAACAGCCTAAAAGCTAGCTACTGCCGCTTTGGATACCAGAGCTCACCTTTAATTTCAACCAAGAAATACATACGAACTGAAAGTATTTGTGAAGAACGGTATCTTTATCTGGATGAAGCAAGCTACCTGTGATTGGCTATAAATAACAAAAGGCCAGAAAATTATTGTCAACGTTCCACAGAAGTTAAGAGAAATCGACTGCTAAAGCAATACATTAAAGAATTTGCGATCATTAGAAATTTTAGCCTGCGATTAATGACCTGAAACATTTCTACATGCAAAGCAGCTTTACACATGTTGAAAACAGAATATGTAGCTAACTTGCCAAGTAGTTCAAATTCTGGCCATCCAGGTACCTGTAGCAGAGTCAAGCTAAAGACTGATTTCTTTGTAGTCAACAATCAAAAGGCAAAGATAAGGACAGTAAGCAAAGAACAAGAACAATTATAACTCTTCTATAGGATAGCTTAGAAGAGCTTTATAATACTAGGCTAGTAAAAAGTAATAGTCAATGGATCTGGATTCTTTACAGAGCCACACTAAACGTCAGAGTCAGACAGTGCTTCAGCAATGTTGGGGAGGAAAACAACAAGACATTAAGATGTAGCAAGAACACAGCCACAAGATGGCACATGCTTCCATGCCCTCTGCAAGTCTAAGTTAAAACAAAAACTCAGTTAGTGAACACAATCAAGGGAGGCAATTACCAGTACTGCAGCCGTCTGTTCTACTAGCGCTGGCCGGCCGGCTGCGCAGTTCAGAGTAAAGGGGACCGCATACTGCGGCGTGATGGTGGCTACTTGAGGATGAAGAGTTGCTACCATTAGTGGTGTACAGCTTCCCTGAAATGTAGATCAGGCAGTGAGTGAAACACACGTACTGAGGCAGGAAAAGTGGGTTCAGCAATAGGGCCAGAAAGGGTTTCACCTCACTGGCATTCTACGGTGCTTGAGCAGACTCCAGATTGCAATGGACGCAGTGAGACCAACACCCAGACCCTCCGGGCACATTCCTCTAAGCGGTTCCCTGAGGGGAACACAGGGAATGGGGAATTTGGGAACAGGAGCTCTCCGATGACACAGTTAAAAAGCGAAAATGAGATAGTGTTCAGCTACTGATACTTTAGTGGGTCCCAGAGAGCAAGTAACACTGCAGACGCTGCCCTAAGCCGTAACACAAACTGCACCCCAGCAGGACTCAGCGTTTACTCTCGTACCTCCACATTCACATACAGTGCTCTTGGAAAAAGATAAACTAAGGGATTTAATGGAAGGCACCGTAGGTCTTTTGTATCACAAAAGAGCAAAGTTATCTGTGATGAAACTACCGAGGCACATATTAGTCCATCAAATGTCCAATTAAAACTAGATTCTTAGTGTACAGTTTGCACTCTCGGGAAGAGCAGGGCTTGGATTCGGGTGGGGCTCCTTCAAGTGTATTCTGCTTTTTGGATACCGTTACCTGTATAATTATGCTAAACCAACAGGAGATAACAGAATGCCACTAAAATTATTTGGACTGAACAATCTAAAAACTACTCCTCTACAAGTATGTTAGCAACTACGACATACTGGCTGAAGAGTAAAACTAATAAAGGATGTGCTAATGTCAGCAGAAACTGAAACTATGCAAATAAATAAAAGTGCACTTAATTATAAAGGCAATTACAATTTTTCAGTGAATAAAACCTGTGAATCACTGGGCACTCGCTATATATTAAAGCATTACTTTTTGGAAATAAAAATTGTTTTAATTTATGACACATTACTAGTGTTTAAAATATCATTTTTTAGATTTGTGAATTTTGCTATCGCATATTGTTTAAACTGCAAACAACAGAAACAGGCACATCATCGCTACACATCAATTTGCACTAACGATGTAACTAATTGAGAAGGATTCAGAAATAATTTTGTTGATTTAAAGATGAAATTTTAATGTGAGTAATGTCTGTTGCCACTTGTTTACTGGGATCTCGCTTCTCACAGAAACAATTTCTTCTAAAATTTGCTGCCACATTTTTAAAGTGTAGGCAAAAACGCACACCACTACCTGTAAGGCAGAGTACACCCGTGAAAAAATACAGTCTGTTTTTAACAGCTGGTAACTACATATTTATTTCCATTATTAAATCAAACTTCTAAAACCAGGGAGGCACATGACATAAAATAGTTTAGACTTTAAATATTCCAGAAAAGCAAAATAAAACAAGAAAACACTGTCTTGGAACTGATCTGCATTTAACCTTTCAGAGTGTTCTGAGACCCCCCGCATTCACCCCCGCACCAGAGGGGCAGTCAGGTGCTCCCAGACGGGGTAGGAACTGCACTTAACTCTATGGGGCGTTTTGCTTTTTTACCTGCGTGAGAACTCCAGACTGGATCTGCAGTGGCTGCGCTGCAGGTGCTTGTGGTACGATCGGGACAGCGTTATCCATCCTTACTGGGAACCCAGAATGCTTTGTAGTTGCCTGTAGCCCGGCTGTGGAGGACAAGAATACATCACTGCTAAGTTGCTTTATTTTTTTTTTTCAGTTTCTTTCCAAAATCGAGTTCCTTACCAGGTAAGGGCAGAAGACAGGGTCAGATGCAGAGAAAGAAAAGCTGTTCCCTTTGACAAAAGCATACTAATAAAACACCAGCTGAAGTAAATACTTCTGCAGTCCCACTGTGCCAAAGAGCAATGATGGACAACCAGTTCTTAAAAGCTTGGCTCTGCTGAAGTCCACAGTCTTGTTTTCAGAAACACAGACACCTAATTCTATGTTGCTTGAGACTAGGTTCAAACCTTATGCTATCGGTTCCCATTTCATATATAATCCTCCATATTAACGCAATCCAGATAAAAGCATAAGTAGAGAACTTTCAGCATCAATAGAGCTGTGCTTGCGCTAACCTCGCTTGTTTGTAATCTGTGACAATTTGTTGCTGGCAAACTACACAGCTGCATCAGTGCTTGTGAACTGAGACTCAAAGACCAGATATTCCCTCACACAAAACACAGCACGACACTTTTTTATTTTCAGATAGGTCTGGCTCCTCCACTCACTGCTCTCTGTGGAATGCTGCCGTGTTCAGTTTGGGGGGAAAAACTGGTTGAGCAACCAGATGAAGACTGCAACCTGGGTAGGCAAGATACTGCCTCCTGTTCAAGCACGACCTGGAAGAGAACCAAACTGTCTACACGTGTCTGACCTGATTCTGCACTTACATCTGATGCAAGAGCACTGCGTGACACACAGAGTGGTCTTCTGTCCTTTTTCAGTTTAGTGCAAATTACGACTTCTCATTTCTACCTCACTGCGACCACAGTACCACACAAAGGGTTTTTCCGCTTACTTTGAAAAGCAGGGGGACAGACAATGAACGTTTGCTGGAAGGGGTCAGTCTGCGTGCAGATCTGGGTGGTTCCAGGTTGCAGGGAAACACTCTGTTGTGCCACTCCCGCAACTGGTGCTGCAGACGATGGATACAGAGCAGACTGATAGTTCAGCAGCGAGACATCCGAGTTTGCCAGGGAAAGAGTAGCAGCAGCAGTAGAATTGGAAGCCAATACGCTGGCCTAGGAAAAAAAATAATCATATTTATCACTTGTACTTGTTATAAAACAAACTACAGAAACCACCAGTATTATACTATGAAGGAAGCACCAGGAAAAGGTTTCAGGTAAAAGGCACGAGACAACACAGGAGAAAAAACGTGAATTGCACCGATTTTACTTATGTTGCTGAACTGACAGGCAAGTATGATTAGGTCGAGTAAAGAGACGGCCTTGGCCTGAGTTTTGGAAAATTAAATTTCAAGCAGGACTATAAATTCTGGAGAGCGATTTAAATACAGTATTTTGCAGAACAGGATTTGGCCTGAAGGCGCAAAATTAGACTATTCGATTTCTTTGATTAGTATAAAACAGCTAAAAGATGCTATACCTGATTGTGTACTGTATTGAGCTGGTTGTTAAAGCTCATTGTCAGATTTGTGCTTGTATTAGGAGCAACATGAGTCGTGAATGGGCTCTTAATCTGATTCACTGTATCATACATATTAACTCTTCGCTTGCAGATCTCCATATTCTGAAAGCAAGATTTCACACTGAAACAGAATGACAGAAGGAAAATATCAGATATGTAAAAACAGTACAACAAAGACATAACAGATTCCCAACTTTATGCACATGTCTTTAGGTTTAGGTTCTTTTTCGTTGTTTGTTTGGTTTTTTTTTAACCAACAAAGAATGTCCTTAAACACGAAAAGGAAGCTTATGAACATTCCATTCCTTATACATGCCATTGCTATTTTCAGATCAGACACAAAATTCAGAAAACAGCAGTGACAAAAAGCAGAAAAGTGCTATTTTGTGTTTCCAGTAAGTCCTCCTGAAACAAAACGAGATATCTAAGGAGGCTTACTGATTACTGTGTGGGAAATCCAGTAGATGCGTCATTGTAACAAATGGATGGTTCAAAGTCTTCAGTGGAGTAATTCTCTTATCTGCATCAATTGTCAACATTTTCTTCAACAAATCAATATATTCCCTTCGGTCAGCCTTCTCTGCCAACATGTCAGTCCCTTCTAAGTCCGTAGACATATTCACCTTGAAAATAAAACGAGAGTAGTTCACGCAAACATCACATTAATTGCTAGCTAACAATTCAGTAATTTCACAGCAATATTTATTTACCATTTGTCTCTTAGACAGCCTAGGGTCAGGTAGTACAGTGCTAACACGCCATCCTTCCCTTGCTCACTCTATTAAAGGAAGTCAAACTGACACATGGAATTCTCATCTCCACGTGAAGCTGGGCTGTTCAACAGACATCAACCAGGCTTCGCTCTCCACTGCCTGGCAATACGCCCTCATTTGGGGGGGGGGCTATACGGGGCTACCAAATCAGAATGGCAATATTCTACATTCTCTGTGCAGATGTAAAGCGATGGTAAGAGCTACAAAAGCAACAGAAAATTGAGACTAACAAAGATCCAAGGCCTCGTGATACTAAAAACACTCAGCTATTCCTTCATTTTACCTCTGAAAATAGAATGAAAAAAAATAGAACAATCTGTAGCTCTTGTCAGTATTTCCAACGTCCAATAAGAGGCATAATCCTATAAACACATCTGGAGGGGCTTAGCTTTCCTACTGCTTGGCTACCTCTAGTGATAACAGGCTAGGTACACTTGTTGCATTTACTGGATCAGGGCCTAAGAAAAAACAAGACATTTCTAACAGATTCATAATTAACACTTCCATAGTCTTTAATACAGTGATTTCTGATGCAAACTGGCACCATGGCAAACTCCATCAGCGTTCTCAACAGCATGGGGAAGAGGCCTGCTCCAGCACAGGAGCCTCATTTTTAAGGATCCCAATACCACGTGTAATTAATGATAGTTATCTGTGTGTTACAGGATCTCCACACACCTGCGCCATATCATCCAAACAGTTGAATATGTATTTCCTAGCTTCTTTTGATTTTATTCCTGTCTCCAACTCGTGTTCTTCTGGGGTCTATAAAAGAAAGCGTTTGTTAATATAAACAGAGATATTGCACACTGATAAAGAAAAAGCAGCAAGAAAAGAGCCAAGACAGGTGATCTTCTTCCTGCTTTAAGACAAATCACATGCCAGTAGGCCAAACCAAAACAGCCATGGGTTCTCATTTCCTCTGCTGGAAAGACCGTTCATTGCCAAGCTGAATTAACAACAGGGTGATTTCATTTCAAGGCTTCGTTAGGTAGCGATCAGCCAGAAGAACTAAAGATTTCTGACTTAGGAAGAGAAGAGGCTATAAATATTTTAAATCCCTCTTTCACAAAGAAGAAGAAAGGCAAAATCCCTCTCTTTTTGCTGCTCGGCTTTAAAGGCAAACCAAGTGTACATCTGATTCTTTCCCATCCTCTGCAATACATATACAGATTTCTGTTAAACTACCAAAGACCATCATGAAATACTCCCTGTTTTACTCATCGTATTGTCAGGAGATGACAACAAGATGACATACTTCACCAAGACTGAGCAGGCCATAATAAGTAACCATTATCTCAATTACTTTAACACCCACTCTTTGCCAGCACTATGGTGCACAGCTGCTATTGTTAGATGAGTACCAGGAGGTCGCTACAGTTTCTGAAATGAAATACACAAATCAGCTATATTTGAATGGCATTTCAAATCCGATCTTCACTCAAAATGTTTTCACAGCACACTAAAACGAGGTGTGAATTTATATCAAGTCATCAATGAACAAAACAGAACTGCCAATTAAGGCGACAGACAAACCTTTAGCCTCCACAGTGGATATCCCAAATTTGGATCCCTGTTAAAAAACCTGCTTGTTTTCGTTCCTGCACTGAGAAGATACTCCGCTGGAAGGCCTTGAGTTTGTGAAATATAACGAATCTAGGAAAGAAAATTAAAAGAATGAGGACTCCAAACATAAAGAACTCATAGCTAAGGGAGTAATTATCAGCCAAGTTTGTTCATGGCGAATAGAAAATAACCTGTAAATAATGCCCAGATAACAAACTGCAAAATTAAAGGGACTATCTCAAGTACTTATGAGGATATTTTACTTTTCCAATCATATTATCTGCAGAAATTCTAGGTTTTAAATATATCTATCTTATTTTATGGAAATAATTTTTGCCTAAGTATATGTGAGCAGACTATAAGCTTTTGAGACGTGGATAAAGTAACACCAATGGTCTTTAATATCAGCAATGTAAGAAGTACACATTTAGAGAGAAAAATACCACAGAAGTTATCACATATGTATACATAATTAACGGCATAAGTAGTCAAGCGACACTGCTGTGACTGCCTACATATACTCTAAGCACACGATTTGAGAACAGTCATGGCAAAGCTCTCACCGACCAAGGAGGCAAGACCAAACCTATAGCACAAACAGATTCTTACATCCTCAAAGACATTTAATATACTTTACATGTAACAAAAAAATGGCTCAGAATTTTAGAAAATGCACCTGAATATCTGTGATGGTATCAATGAGACACTAACATAAGAGCTAACAAATACAAAGGTATGCTCAAAAGGAAAGAAAATAGCAAGTTATAAAAAAGCACAATAATGAGCTTTTTAAAACATTCCATACGTTGCCCAATTGCCAATGCTATTTGCCCTCAAGACGTATGGTGAGAAAGGCGGCATCGCCTTTGTCATGACCCTCCCCTCAAAGGACTCTATTTAAGACTTTAAGAAAAAACCCTGATAAGTCTGATTTACAAAGTGAGGACTGGAAACACAGTGTTAACTCGTTAACTGGGCTTTGTTTGAATTATCCATTCTAGGTCCTTTAGCGTGTCTCATTTCTCATTTGCAAAACTCCTGCTATTGCACTGTGCCAAAACAGCTGAACGTCGCAGGGCACTTCCCTCCCTGTTACAGTTTGTGATCCGTACGACTCCGCTGACTCGCTCGTCCTTTATGCCAGTGTGGATCTGAAGAGTCTGCAGGTGAGTACTTTTTCTATCTACACGACAGTTCAGCTAAGAGTTCTGCTATTTTTATGAGACATAACTCTTTCTCTACAGCCAAAGGATGTTTAAAAAATAATTGTAAATCCCATCCCAACCCATGGACTCATTCCTGGAGGAGTCCTCTCACAAGTTCTTCCTGAGCTTTTACTTGCCGCTGTACAATCTCAGAAAACACAAAAGCAATTCATCCCTCATTTTCAAGGGGGAATTTTCAATTTTCAGATATCACAATCAACCACATGAAGTCACACCTCATGCTGCCTCACAAAGGACTGCAAAATCCTGTCGATTAAGCAATGGAAAAAGCACCTCCTCCCCACCCACCTACATGACTAGATAAGGTTCTCAGAATTACACAAAACTCGGTGTGCAAGGAAACCACCATGCTGTACCTCAGTTATTTTCTAACTCATTCCGCTCATTAAGGTACCACTGTGTTTCCTTTGGAAATTTACAGTACTGGGAAGATATAACACAAGTAAATTTTCAAACTTAGTAAGTTTTCATGTATTTTATCACATAAGGAAAACCATACCAAGCACTGTAACGAGATACCACCATAAAAACCACAGTGGAAAAGCTACCCTCAAAAAGCCTCTCATACAGACTTTTTGTCCTTTTATAGGCAACTGACTAGCCCAGGTAATAATGCTAAGCATCCACGGAAAGAACTAATTAGTTCAAGGTGCCTTTTCAGACTCTTGCCCTTGTATTTCAGAGACAGCTTGGGGCTCACACTTTGCATTAAAAATGAGGCTGCTGTAGGTATTAAGAGGACAGGAATGATAGGCTTGCTCTGTCTCCACATGGAAAAACTGCCCTCATGGTGAAATTACAAAGGGCGTTTCAAGTCAGGGCACACACCTCACTTCTGTTTTGACAGGGAGGTATTTCAACAGCTTTTGGGTCTGGAAGCCAGGGGGTTAACTGTAAATTGACTCTATATATTGGATAACTACGTTCAACTCAAGTTAAAACACAGAGAACTCTGTGCTCTCCTGTACAACAACAGAGACAGACGGGCAATGGGAACGCCACAGAGAGAACTGAACTCAAGATGACAGACAACAGCAATTTGTATAGATGAAACGTGACGTAGGATACATCGGGTTCAGGGGGTCCGGACACAGATCACCGTGGTCTCATTTGAAAGCCCCCACGTCTGCCGCACACTCTCACCTGATCATACTCCGATGCTCCCGGGTACAGAGGCCAGCCCAGAAACAGCTCAGCTATCACACAGCCCAGGGACCACATGTCAATAGCTTCACAGAACGGTAAACCCAGGATGATTTCAGGAGCTCTGTTGGGAGAGAAAAAAAAAAAAAAAAAAGTAAAATCTTCAACTCTGAAAGCATGCAGTTCTTTCCTATAAATTGCTCTGGGGAATGTCCCTTCTCTCCCCCAAGAACAAGTAAATCTGTGTGAAACAAAGTGATTCACTCAAGTGGCCTAACAGATCCAAACCTCTTCAACGCTTAATGGCACAGCTGGGTTTGTTTTATGGCCCCGGTGCCCTCCAACTCCTAGGCGGCCTTTATGCAGCTGTGATAGAAGTTATTCCTTCAGTAACCAGTTTAATTACACCTGACAGTATGTACAGTGTGAGCGGTCCCTGAGACAGGCACAACCCACCCTAACAGAATTGGGAAGAAAAGTTTTGGCAAAGGGTGCTCAGCCTTTTCTGGGAAGAAGGTCTCAGGATCCCAGGTGACCTGCTGCCAAAGGCTGCCTGCTTTCATGGGGAAACAAACATCTGCAGAGCCAGAAAAGGGAGCTCTTCAGAGAGCTCTCGGTTTCTATCAGTGCGTTCTCATACAGGGTTTGTTTGGGGAGTTTCAAGTTTAAAATGGACGGAGAGAACACAGCTGGAGATTGTGAGCGCTTTGCAAGGTTGTGTTACAGGTTTTGTGCACTGAACCACACCTAATGCAAAATTTACCTGTCTGGCCTAGCCTTTACAAGAAGGTGATGAAAAAAACTCAAACTCCAAGCAGGGTTTGCTTCTGCAACAGGCTGGAATTTCAGGGAGATTTCTGTCTGGAACTGACTCATAACACAAAAGGATAGTTTAGTACAACTCCTCACCTACACACAGCTCTGAAACAAACCGATGCGTTTCTGTCAGGCTAAATGCCAGTCATACATTTGCATACAGCATGAAACCCAAGTGCTGCAAAACCCATGTGAGTTAGTGTGGGAATTTACTCTGGAAAGTACAGGAAACACGAAAACCTTGATCTTCTTCATGCATAACTAACACAAGCGCAAAGGAAGACAGAAAAGTCCTAAACTCCAGGCTATCTATTTTCTGCTTGTGACTTGGGTAGCATGCCCCAGGGCTTGCGTGACATTTCTTTTGTTACAGCGTGGATATTTCTGTTGTTAAAAAAGGCTCTGAAACCAGTTCTGATCTTTCTACAGCATTCTAAAAGACAGGGCTTGCATAATGTACAGGTGTCAATAGATCTGACACCTTCAACTGTTCAACCCGAATGTACCTCCCAACTGTTTGGACATGGCAAGAAGTGACTCTCCAATTAATTAACCTTTGTGTCGTGGTGACACAGACACAGCTTTTGTTTTAGGTGACTACCCAATTGCCATCAGCCAGTCTCCAAAACAAATGCACTCATCCCAGTTGCCCAGGCACAGTGCTCCGAGAAAGCACAAGACCTATCAAAAAAGAGAGTGCGCTGAACCAGCCGTGTGCTCAGTGAGATCATCCCTGTTCTCTGTCGTTCAGCTTTAAAGCAAGAAGGTTCCTCTATTATGTCTGAGCCGCCCCAAAACAGAGCCATGATATACCTTTATAATCAAAGTAATAGATTCTTTTAGCTAAGACATTCTAATGCTCGCTTTACTTGACATCGATCTGTTTTGACCTTCTTGTTTGTCTGTCCCTGGCAGTAGTTGACTTTGGAATGGTTTTGCATGTGAAAATATAAAATGATTATGCAAATATTATAAGTATATGATATTTGAATGCTGAATGTCCTGCTAAACATTTTTATTTCAAAGAACTATGCTAGAATAGATCCAACTTTCTACAGGCTAACAGGTGTAAACAAGAGGAATCCATTTCTGTAGTACTTTGGTCTTCACAAGCAGATGCACACAGGATTTTCAGAACCCCACGTGCCCCATTAGTCTATTCGTATTTGTCATCACCAACAAACTGTATTGATCCTCTTGATTATCCTGCTTATGCAGGAATTTCCAATTCAGATAGGACCCAAACCTGCAGGGCACCTGCAAGGAATGCTGCAGGCATAATTTTCCTTGGTTTGGACTGGCAAACAAACTAAAATATAAGTGTCTTGTGAAATAAGCAGAGCATGCTAATCCTTCACAAGTGCATTAAAAAAAAATCCCACCAACTCCCATGGAAAGAGAGACTAGTGGCAACAAAGGCTGGATGGGATAGTTTGTTAGTCTTTAACTACACGCTGGAATAGACTTGGGTATTCCGAAACCTCAATACCAAAATGATGGCAAGTTGAACTCTATGCATTTTATTCCCTGAAACTAAATAAATGAACTTCTCACAAGCCACCTGCTTTCATTTTGATCGCAGGACAGAGCTGATAAATCAGAATATCTCTCATCTCCTTTTACACCACTATAATTAGCAGCCTTATGAGATGTGAGCTGAAACAGGACAACAGGCAGAGGTCACTTTCGTAGCTGGTCTGTCAGAGACTAAAGTGATTTTGGATCTTAAGCTCTTTGAAATAGAAATCAACAACGTTCTTTCTGTGCATACACGCTTGCCAAACTCTGACTTCCAAAGCTGGCAAATACACTCAGGTACTCTCAGAAGAAAGAGGATTCAGAGCAGTGGCAGAAAAATCCGAGACTTACTTTTAGCATTTCAAAACACACCATGTTCACACACCGGTCTTCAGCCCTCCCCCTTGTGAAGAATGATGGTAATAAGAAGCCTGTACAACTGCAACTAGCAATGCAGTGAATAACACGATCACCACTCGGAGCTGGATTAGCAAGCAGAGAGTAAGATTTGGCAGTGCACTGCTGCTTCCCAAGCCAACGTGCCTGGGACAGAAGTAGGTCATGTAGCCCAAAGCAGAGGTAAGAAACAGATACTACGGCACTCTGCAAGCTCCCTCACCACTCAGTGCCACCTTCTCATGGCCCAAATTGCTCAGCCCTTCAGCTCAGTATCTCCAGTTTGCTCAGTGCCTCTACACTGGCCCCCAGGAAGCATCAGGAGGTCAGGATCCGAGTAAGACTCACGTGATGGACGTACTTACATATAACATAGGACACGAGTGAACCTCACTCCAAACAGCAGGAAAACCAGTCTTCCCAGGGATTTTTCATTTCTGCAAGCTGTCTGCTTCCTTCTATCCTTTGTCCTCCCCAGAGAGAACAAAAGCATTCATGCCCTTCCACACCTGATGTAACAAGCATATATTCTGGTTTTCCGGTCAGGAATTACTGCCAATAGATGTCAGGACTGCCACAGAAACCAGTCACTACGCAGAAGCCTGACTGCCAGTTAGTCTGCTCCTAGTCCATGCCTGGCTTCAGAGCCAAATAATTCTTCATGGGCACTTTTACCCACACTTTAAGTCAACCATGTCATGGCAGTAAAACCTCCCTCCTGGACTGGGGTTACACTGCAGAGGCACCAGTAGCGCCTGGTGAGAGGGCACCTGCCTCAGCCCTAACACGCTCGTCCTGACAAACCACCTCCCAGCTGCAAGCGTGGCTCCAGCAGCGTCACTGAGACCATGCGGGCTGTCCAACCACCAGAAGTACAATCAGAACCTGGACAAGACAACCTCCAGCAGCACCGAGCATAACTGATACAGGAAGGCTTTTGCCTTCAGGGTATACGTATCAGAAAATTCACCTTGGAGTACTCGAGCTCGGTCTGGATGTCTCCGCAGGAGACAGGTTATGTAAGCACCAGTAACAGGTATAGAAACAAAAAAGTGAACATAGAACAAGTTTATTTTTAAGAGCTGACAGAGAACCAAATGAAGAATTGGTCTATACTGTTTTATTAAACACAGCATTGAAAAAAATTTCCAACTTAGAACTCATTTGAACACTAATTTAATGTGAATATGGTTAAAGCAATCCAGTTCTCCCACAATAAGCTGGTTTCTACATCATCTCCATAAGTTTGTAGATTATGGATTTTAGTAATCATCACGATTAAACTAATTACCTATCACTAAATACTAGATTTCCACATCACAGCACACTGAACTTCAGTCAAGCAGACAGTCTTAAATGCCACCTAATCTCAGGTTATTTGCCCTTCTGGCGGAGTCAGTCACTCCGCACCAGGGAGGTGGAAGTGGCCGGGAGCTCAGTGCCGCACACAAAGACGAAGCAGACAGCTTCTTCCCAGCAGGCCCTCGAAGATACTTATCACCCCTTGCTGCTTTTGCCTCAGCCAAATCTGGTGTTTGCGATACCAGAAACTGGAAAGCACTATATGGCTCCCCAAACTGCTTTGCTCACATGTGTTGCAAGTCAGATAGAGCAGATTCTTGATCAGCAGTCACCTCTTTTGATGCAACAACAACAAAATCAACAATGCATTTTAGACAGCAAGCATTTTAACAGAGCTATGGTGCGTAAAAGACAACTGTGATACAAAAAACTAACAATCAATAGTTTGGAATTGGAAAGACTGGTGCCAAAAAGCTGAGTGAAGATCATGAGGAATGGATTAAGAAAAGTCTATATCACATGAAAGAAATGGCACAGAAAGCTGTTAGAGGGAGTAACAAAAAACAAAACAAAGGGGGCAAGGATACAGGGAGTATGAGGAAGGAACAGAGCAAGCCTACAAGAAGCCAGGGCTTTAAACTGAAGCTAGGAGGACGGGAAAGACATCAAACAGGGCAGAGACACAGGGTGGGGTGGAGTGTCTCGAGTCCTCTGTCTCGTCCCAGCTGGAAGGACTAGATACTAGTTAAGTTCTGCGTCAAGTGAGCTCACACTCCACTGAAAGCAACCCTGACACACAGCACAGACTTTTTCATGTCCCTTTGATGCCAGAAGTTTTTTCTGCATCCATTTATTGAAGTCTACAGCTACTTATATTGAAATACACACTATTAAGAGAACCAAGCTGGAGGAATAATTGAAAGAAAAAGCACAGCTTGCTGTAGCTACACAGTTTCTGAGTTTTTACATTTTGCCCGTAGTTTATTTTTAATTCTAAGACAGGAGTAGAGTGGAAGCCATTCCTACATTTTGGTAAGGGAAGCAGAGATCTCACTCTTCCCTGTTTTAAATGATCTGCCAGTCCCATGAAAGTGTTCCTTACGGAGGGGTGATACAGAAGTCATGTGCTCATGAAGTGGGTTCAGACAAAGGTGGAACCAGAAGAAACAGGATAAAAAGAAACTGGCACCCCTTTGACTTCTCTCCCTTCTAAACGACCATGGTTAATGGACTAATTTCAGATCACAGCCAATAATCCAAAATGCACTACTTATTAGTAGCATACTGCTTCCACAGTTTGCTACTTCACACATTGTCACAAACTGGCAACAGAGTAAAATCAACTTACTGCACTAATCTGGGGTAAAAGGAAGGTATTGGACTGCATATTATGTCACACTTGCAAAGCAGAAGTTCTATTTATTTACATAAACATTTCAGAAGAAATCTCCAGGAAGCATGTGGAACAGTGGATAGGCTGATCGCTTCCCTCCCCCCCTCCCCGCAACTGGGATTAGACCTAATGGCAGAAGAGTGAAGTATTTGTGGAAGCAAACCCATAGCACTCCATCAGGATCAGCTTTTCTTTGCTCACGCAGCATACGAAAGTGAAGATGGTGTCAGTACTTACCTGTAATAGCGCGACTGCAAATAAGTGGAGCACACTGCTTTTGACACATGGCTGGCTGAACCAAAGTCTATCACCTTCACTCTGTAGGGCTGGCGCGCAGGATCCACCAACATGATGTTTTCTGGTTTCAAATCAGCATGTATCAGACCCAAGCTCTTTAACTTCATCAAGGCAGTAGCCACTTGCTGCAGAATTGGCCGGATGTATTTCAAGGGCAATGGACTGAACTTATTTTGCTTTAAGAAATCATATAAGTTCTGTTCTAGCATCTCAAATACAAGGCATGTATGATTCTTGTGTTGAAAGCACTCATAGGAGCGAACGAAGTTATATTCGTCAGCATTCTCACTGCTCAAGCGAGAGAGGATGCTCACCTCTATCTGGCCCTGCCTGGCGTAGGAAGGATGGTTCTTCAGGATTTTGATGGCTACAATCTCCTTCGTGCTACGTTTCCAGCATTTCGCCACCTGCCCAAACGTCCCTCGGCCCAGGAATTCCAAGACCTCGTAGCTGTTTGTCATAGAGCACAGGATCTCATGCTGGACCAGCTGATAATCCCCTTCACCACTGGAACTGCTGCTTTTAGTGGTAACCGTGGTGGTTGTGGCCGCAGCACCCACCGCAGGTCTGTTTTGCAGCATGAGAGGTGGATGTTCCTCAATTATCTGCACACTACCGTTGCTGTCGACCTCTTCACTTTTCCTTTTTAATCCACATTTTTGGTATGGTTCCAGTAAAGAAACGTTGCTCCTATGTGTTAAGGTTTGGCTGTTCTGGAAGGAGGCTGTTGCGCTGCTGCCTGTGCTGTCAGCCGCTGTAACCACAATGTGCTCAACTGAAGGAGCAGGGAGAAGGAGGTTCTGATCGTAAGCAGAGATGCTGAAATTGGCTACCTGATGAGAGGAGCTTGCTTGCCCTTGAGCTGCTGGGAGGTTTTTGCTGTGGGTATAATACTTGTCACTACTGCTCTGTCCTGAAACATCCCAGACAGAGGGCTCCACTTTCAGTTTCTTGGCACTGCAGAAGGCACTCGAGGATACTGACGGAGGGGAGAACACCTGCAGCTGTGAGGCCATACCTGAAACGGCAGAGGACAACTCATTAGGACTGCTTAGTGGCAGCACATCGCAAAAAAACCCAAGAACCTCCGTCTGCACGAGAAACAGAATGACAAGTATTTTTCTAAGCACCACATGGTGCCTACCACCCAGGAAGGCAACCTTTGGAACTGCTGATCCTAAGGGCACCCACAATGCGAGGCTCTCCGGTGGAATTACCACATTTTACCTCGCTGCCTACAGCGTAAGAAGCAGACAGCTCTTCATCCAGCTTTCTAAAGGCTAAAGAAATCCCAGCACAGGACGGGAAAACAGTACTAGGAATGGAAGACAGACAGCACGGCAGCAGGAAGACGCTGAGAAAATTACGATCGCCTCCCCTGGCCCAAGCCGGCTCCCCCTTCCCTGCGGAACCGGAGCCGCGGGGAAACCCAAACCGGCCCGGTCGAACTCCCCCCGCGGAGGCCGCTCCGGCAGGGCGCAGCCCGAGCGCGACGGCCCGGGGACGGCGCCCCGGCCCGGCCCGGCCCCGCCGCGGGCGGACAGCGGCCGCCGGCCCGGCCCCGCCGCGCCCGCAGCGCCGCCTCCCACCCGGAGCGGGGGGGCCGGGCCGGGCCGGGCCTCCGCCGCGCGGCCGCCCAGGCTTCCCGAGCCCGCCGGGCCGCGCCGTCCCGCCCCGCGCCCCGCCGCACTCACCGCCGGTGGGGGGTTCTCAGCCGCGGGCCGGACCTGCCTGGGGGACACACGGGGGTGCGGAGCCCCGCAGCGGGCTCATCATAGCCCCGCCGCGGCCGCCGGCCCGGCCCGCTCAGCCCGCGCACGCCGGGGGGAGCCCCCAGGCCGCTCCGCTGCCGCCGCCGCCGCCAGGCTCCGCCGCGCCCTCACGGCCCGGCCGGGCCGGGCCCCCGCCCCGTCCCGCGCCGCCGCCCGGGCCGAGCGCCGCCGCCGCGCTCCCGCCGCGCCGCTCCGGACCCCTCGGCCGCCCGCGCCAGACTGAGCCAGCCGAGCCCCGAGCCGGCCAGGCGGGCCGAGCGCCGAGCCCGCCCACGTGACCGCGCGCGCCGCCGTCGTGACGCGGGCGAGGCGGAAGGGGGCGGGCGGCGGAAGCGCTGGGGACGAGAGGCGCGGCGGGCCTTCCCGTGCCGGTACCCGGGAGCCGCTCCAGCAACCGGCGGCCCGCCCGGTGCCCGTTAAGCGAGCGCGGGCGAGGCCGCGACGGCCGGAGCGCTCCGGGGGCTGAAGGGGGGGTCTGGGAAAGGCGGCCGGGCCGCCCGCTCGGCGGTCAGACAGCGCTGAGGGATGCGGCATCGCCCGCTCGGGAGCCCCACGTCCAGGGTGCTTTAATTCAGCTTCCTCCAGAGGCAGAGCGGTGCTGCGGGGACGTTCTTTGGGCTTCTGCGTGCTTTAAAACGGTTACAAATACGCTTACCAAAATCTCAGAAACTTTCACGGCTTCATATTTATTCCTACACGAACAGCAGCACAATGAGCATGAACTTGCACCTTTTAACGAGCATAAAGACCCAAGGCTAGTAGTTTGCATCCGTATGATCAGTGGGAAAAAAGAACGTACAATCAAAAATAATCAAAATCCCTTGATCTCGCAATCTGCTGTTTGCTACAGTTAGACCATTACAGGCAGAGACACGAATAAGGTGGAAGATGGAGACTGCGCCAGCCCAGCAAAAGCCACCGCATGTCGTCACCTCGGGCTTTTGGAGGCTGTTGGAAACCCAGTGCTGTAACTGGAGCGTTTGTTAACGGGCACCGCGATGCTGAAGCCGTGATGCTACAGGAAAGGACGTGCTGCCGGGGACCCCCCGCACCCCTCTGCTGCGAGGGCTGGGCTCTCCCTGCAGAGCCACCCCATCCTCCAGGCCATCGCGACTTCACCGTGCTCCACCTCAGGTGGGTGGAAGAGTCACGCAGATCCAGAGCACGTACTGACAGGGCCACCACCTCAGTGCGCGCTATTACACAAGTACCTTTCTAAACCATCCTTGGGGCCACCGTCAGATCCCCAGGGAGGGAGGAACATCAGGATGTACCGAGGAGGTTTTCTGCTTTGCAGAAACTCAAGCGCAACTTTTTTTCCATGAGAGAGTGCTGGGCAACTAACTGCAGCCATGATTTGGGGCACTAAATAAGCATCCAATGGACAGTGAGACAAGCTGCCAGCAGAGAAGTTTGAGTGGGACAGTATTGCTCTTTTGTGTAAAATCCTACAAGTAACTTTGTGTGTGTGCTTGATTCAAGGAATAACATTTTTGACTTTCTTCCTTGCAGCAGAACACTGTTCAGCAGCTCACCCCTCTGTGCAGTCTGCTAAAGGAAGGTCTCAGTCCTGCATGGAGGACTTCGGGGCTGCATTTCTCTTGGCCTTATTTTCTTCAGACATACAGTGAACTCCAAAGCAAGAAAGTATGCAACACACTTCAGCAAGGGCTTGGCTCACAGCCCCTTGAAACCCGAGGGAGCCTGACATGGTCTGCGCCCTGGGCTCACTGTGGAGCTTGTCCCCTGTGGGAAGGGGGGAACTCGCCTCCCCGAGCTCTCCTCCTCCTCCTCCCCGACGCGATTCTGCAGCTCCTGCCTGTTGGAGTGAAGAGCGTGGCTTCCCAGATGGCCCAAGTCCTATGCTCCAGTATTTACTGGTTGCAATGCCTGGAAAGCAAGCAGAGGAGCAGCCCCAGGTGGCGCCCCACCCTGCCCATCTGTCATGAGTGGAGCACGCACAGAAAATGAAAATATTCTCATCTTCCCAGGCACCTGCTTACAAAGTCCCGGACTTCCTGAGCCAGGGCCAAGAGGGTTGTTGTCAAATAAGGCCTGTCCCAAACGATTTACTGCACGCTCACGGCTGCTTGTGCTGAGGCTGGCATGTGGCCAAGTACAAAGTGACAGCAAGGAAAATTTAGGCACTGTAGCGACCTTAGCAAAAGAGCCCAAATTTAGCAGAAGGAATCGCAAATGCACACAGAACACCCATAGCCAGGCAACAGCTCATGTGAAGGCGGCCCCTCACACGATTATCAGGGTGGCTCTACCTTTTCTGCACATTCACCTACATTTTCAGAGGGTTCCATAAAAGAATACAAAGCAAGAGATTTTAGGCTTGAGGTTAATTTGGAATAAGCCCAAAGCTACAACACACCATACAGGAAGTTATGTAAACTCATTTAATTAGTTTTCTTGGTGATGAAGATTTCCCCATTACACAATTCCTTTTATCCAGAAAATAACAGTAAGAACCTGCACTGCAGAAACGGACAGCAGCTCTGCAGAGAAGAGAGACGCTGCCCTAAGTGCTTTAGCCTTGCAGTGCGGGAAGCAGAGTTGGAAACGCGACAGAGCAGAGTGCTGTAGGGTGTTCCTTACGAAGTTACGTTATACGCTTCTTTTCCATGGAGCGCACAAGTAAGGCTCTTGGCAGCAACCTAAACCTAAAGAGCACTTTTCCTCCTCTCCATGGCATAGAGAGGGTACCCCTTCACGGTTTTCTACTCTGTTTTAGAGAAGGTGGAGCCAAGTAACTGTTTCACAGTATGGCAACTGGACTTTCACGGGCAGCTGTGCGGAAGGAGCTCAGCAGGCAGCCCTGCTCCCAGAACAAGCCTGCCCTGCCCTGATGACATGCTAGCATTTGATCGCAGCTTGTTAAAACAGTGATAAAAACTTGCCAAAAGGAACTCTGCTCCTTCCTAGCTCCTCTGTAGGCTCTGTAAGGCCTTGGGTGAGTTGTTTCGTCCCACTGGGGCTTGGTTCCCAACTGTGGAACAGAGATAAGCAGCTCGGGCATGCTCTGCATGTATAGATTTGGGAGGCTTTGGTCTGAGCACCGTGTTTTATTTTTTTTTTCCTGACAGGATAACTGTGAGTTTCCAAGCATGTGGCCCTTAGATACCCCGCAGCCAAGCTAATAGGAGGCTACAGCTTCTCACTGTCGCTGTTGTGAGGAGAAGGCACCTGTGGTAGCGGTGTTGGCAGAGCCCTGTGCCACTGAGCTGGAAGCAGCACGTTCAGACCCTGGTGTACATGACGCTCCAGCTCTCGGCTGCACAAACGCTCCCCTGTGAGACAGGCTGGTGGCAGGAAAAGAGGGAAACTTTGGAGGCAAGCATGAGGGAGAACAAGGCCTGTAAGAGGCCAGCTATTTACTGCTGCCAGGAGACTCCAGGGGAAAATGAAGGATTTTCAGAAACCTTAAGAGCTCAGCAAGACCACACTGCCAGTTTTCCCCACAAGCCCCTGTTTTCTTTTCCAGGATTTTACGATAACACACAAAAGTAACACCTAAGAAAGGAAGGAAACCTGTGGCCCTCTAAAATGCCTCATGCACCTGCTGTGATGAGGCAAAGATCTTCAACATGCTGGCTGTTGGCCAAGTCTCTCCTGCTTCTATTGCCTTTGAAAACCATGGAGAGATTGTAGGTTTCCTTAGCTCTATATCATTTGGATAATTTATTTCTGAAGTGGCAGGAATTACCTTTTAAGCTCTAGTAACAGAAGCCAGCATTTCTTCTGCAGTTTTAACTAAGCATTCAGAAATGAGGTGCAGATCCCCAGCTTCTGAATTCTCTGCAATTTTCACTTTTTGGGTGATCTAAAGATCAGTTGCCTCTGCAAAGGATTACCATTTACAACTCCATTTTGCCCAGAGGTTCACCAGGAAGTTCTGTACTTCATTTACTTGAATAAATGATTGAGAAGAATGGTTGATAAGAATAAAAGAGGAAAGGCTGGATGCCACAAAACATCAGCAGTGAAACGCATCAGGTCTCCGTGGTCATTTGCAACATACTTAAATGGAGCAGTGACTCAGAAGGCAAACATTCCTCCTGAGCAATGGAGAGGCTGCCCGGGAGAGCAGGACATGGAATCTGGGAGTTCAGGCAGTGCTTCACTCACTTGCCTGTAAAATGGGTCACTTAAACTTCAACAGTACTTAAATAACAGCCTGCATCTCCAAGGCAGCCAGCAGCAGGCAAAACACAACAAGCATAGCACAATTATTTCCCTGGTGTTCTCGGATGTTACAGAAGAGGCAGGTGTCTCCGCTCACACTGACATGATGAAGCTCTGCAGCTGAGTTTTGATACGCAAATAATCTGTACATAAACCTCCAAGAAACAGGACCATTCAGACCACAGAAAGAAGCTTGACCTGCCCTTACTACCCCTTTACAAGTGTGTTTCACAGAACACTGCTCCCTCCCTCCCGACGTCCCCGTAGCAGTTGGCAGGCAGAATCCATAGGCAGCCCGTGAGAGGGACCGCTTACATTACAGTGACAATGCTGCAGTGCCTGGGAAGGCACAGGGTTGGGAGTTGGGGCTCCTGTTTGCCAAACAGCTTTCCAAACATACCCACTCTGGCTGTCATCATGATTACTGTTCAGGGCAGCCTTGTTTTTAACAGGTATGGCTGCTGCATCTACAGGCATCTTTGCTTTCCACGAGCCCTAGCTTTACTCAAAGAGCAAACACTTCCTATTCTGACCTGGTTCAGGGAATTCAATCCATCTAGCTGGTCTTGGAGAGACCTGGCAGGACACTACATTCAGAAGAGACTCTGATCCTGGTCAACATCACATAAAACATTTTGTGTCGCAAATAAATAGCATTCCTTCCAAACAATGCTGCTAAGACTAAGCACTTCACACCACTAAGCAGACGTTTCACTATCTTCCATCCCATTTGCCATTGCGTGATAAGAACGGGCAGTGGATGGGAAGGCAGTGGGCCCAGCAGAACACTGGCAGTTACCAGAAATGCTTTGCAGTCAAGCAGATTTCAGACGTGCAGACTTGAGTGCAGAGGCTGCAGAGGCTCTAGTAACCCATTCTGGAAAGTCCAGAACTCAACAACCCAGACAATTCCTATTTCTTCCAGCCGCTAACCTGAAAAAGCATTGACAATTAACATTAAGATGGTGCTTTCAGGAGAGCCGAACTGCGTCCAGCTGCAGTTGGCTGGATACAAAAGCAGCGCTGTCTGGAGTTATTATTAGATTAATAGATAGAAAATAGATTAATAGACAGAAAACAGATTAATAGACTTAGAGGCTCTTCATTTTCTAGCTTTCTTTAAGAGTAATTTTTAAAATATAACTTAATATATAATATCTGTAATGCATCTTGAGTGAACTGCTCATTGTCAATGAAGAATTACAGCCATATATAAAGAAGAATCTTTGAGGCTCTCAGATTCCCCCTTCTTGCTTCTTTCATCACATACACCCCCATTAATCACTTCAGCTGCAGGCAGCTCACACCCTCTGCTGCTCAGCTCGAATCAACCTGGCATTATCTTCTGTCACAAGAGACAGGCAAGTCACTGCAAAAAGCAGATACAAGGCACACACGCAGTGGGACTGTACTGCCCGAGTGTGGAGACCCAGCAGATGTAGAGATATAAAAATAAATAAATTAAAATAAAAATCTAATGCCTACAAATTGGTTATAGTTTCCTCCTTGTCCTCTAATAAGAGGTAACAAACGTAGACCCCATAGCTGAGCTCCTCTCTCCTGATGGGAAACTAAAGCACAGAGAATGGGGTGCAGTCATAAGACCTCTAGCATCACTGCTGTCAACTGCATTGGCGCTGGCAAGTGCCGATTTTTCAGGATGCTTCTCCTCTCCTAAAGAAATCTTCTACCAGCTTGTCAAATTTCTGTGAGGAATTCCGCTTTAGGACATTTAAGGGAGTGAGTAAATACTGCTCTGCGAACCCAGTCAGAAAGCGCTCATCAGAGAGAGGTGCCCAGCTAACAGCGCTGGCTGCTCTTGCCTCTCCTGGCTGTTCTCCACTCAGCTCTGCCTTCCCTTTCTCCTTGCCCGTGTGATAACAAGCGCAACCTTCTTTTGAGCAGAAGGCTGACTCGCAGTCGTTCTGCTGAGGAACCTTAACATCCATGAAGTCTTCAGAGTTCTCAGTATGTTCCTCTGGGGACTCATAAACAACTCCTTGGGGCACAGAACAGCGGGTAACTCTTTTCAAGAGACACATGGGTTCCTGCCCCTTCCTTTTGCTTTGCTGCTGTCCAGACTCTTTCACTGGCTTTGGCATTCTGAGGTCAGGAAGTGCCTGGGGGGCAGAATTTAGATATTTCTGAAAGTAAGCCTGGCACATGCTGCCCCTCACGATTGGAATGACCGAGCAAGGCTTCAACCACTTCACAAACTCGCACAGCTCCGAAAAGGATGAGTGATCTGAGTACGGGATCAGATGGATGTTGGGGTGAGTGACCTTCACAGGCCTGCCCGTAGGGATGATGGCAATCGTAGGGTGCAGCATGTTCCAGCTGACAAGGGTATCCGAGCGGATCTCGGCAACATCCACAGCACGGATCCAGCCAGCCCCCTCCTCGGTGGTGAAGACATCAGGCAGCTCCAGCAGCCGCATCTGCTCCAGGCGCCAGGGGCTCACCACCACCCAGGTGCGGAACTCCAGGGCCAGGTCCACCAGCAGCGTCTCCTTCCCCAGGCTGTACACACCTATGGAGAGAGCCGTGGGTGGCATGGCGGGCTGAGCCCCGGCCTAGGGCAGGGAGCGCAGGGCAGGTGCACCGCGGCATGGGGTGGCACTCACCGATGACGACGTGGTGCTGCGGGTGGGCGCGGATGAGGTGGGCGGCCTGGCGTGTGGCGTGCTGCCGTGAGGGCAGCGGCCGGTGTGGGTGGCAGTGGGTGTTGTCCAGGTAGAGGCGGTCGATGTGGCGGCCCCGCAGCGCCGGCTCGCCCTGCATGGCGCTGGCGTAGCGGAAGTCCCCTGCAAGGAGAGGGCGTCAGGGCGGGGCAGGGAAGGGGCAGCACCACGGGGGCCCGGCCGTACCTGTGTAGAGGATGGTGCCGAAGGCGCCCTCAAAGAGGAACATGACGGAGCCGGGGCAGTGGTTGGAGTCGAGCAGCGTCACCGTCACCTCCTCGCCCACCACATGGCTCTGCCCCACCTCCAGCGGCCGGATCCAGCGCGTCGGCACCTGCAGGGCCGGGTGGTGAGGCCGGGCCGGGCGGTGAGGCCGGGCCGGGCCGGGCCGGGCAGCGGGGGCCGGGTACACGTACCTGGAGGCGGCGGTGCAGGAGGCGGGCAGTGAGCGGCGAGCAGTAGAGCGGGCGGCTCCAGGTGCTGGAGAGCCCGGCCGTGTGGTCCGAGTGCAGGTGCGACAGGAAGAAGAGCCGGGCGCCGCCCGCCCGCCGCACGCTCCAGAAGTCCACGGCGATGGGGGTCCCGGGCAGCACCGTCCCGTTCATGGCGGCCACCCCGCGCCGCCCGCCGCTTCCCGCCCGAATTGGCGGGCGGAGCCGCGCGCGCTCCGGCGGGGCGGGGCGGGGCTGCGCGCGCAGCGCGGGGCGGGGCTAAGGCGCACCCCAGGGGCGGGGCGGCGGCGGCGGCGGCGCTCGGTGGAGCGGGCCCAGGACCGGGCGGACCGGGGCCATGCCGTACCTGGGCGGCGAGGACGCGGTGCGGGAGCTGCGCCGGGCCCTGGCCAACCCGCACGTGCAGGCGGATCGGTTGCGTTACCGCGCCGCCGTCCTGCGCGTCATCCGGTACGGCGGGGGGCTGGGGGGGAGGGGGGGCGGTGCGGGGCCGCGGTCGCTGAGCGGTGTTCCCGGCGCAGGCACATGGCGCAGGGCGCGGACGTGTCGGGGCTGTTCCCGGAGATGGTGAAGGCCAGCGCGGCGGCCGACGTGGTGCAGAAGAAGCTGGTGTCGCTGTACCTGCGGGCGCAGGCCCCGCGGCAGCCGCAGCTGGCGCTGCTGGCCGTCAACACGCTCCGCAAGGACTGCGGCCACCCCAGCCCCGCCGTGCGGGGGCTCGCCCTCCGCAGCATGTGCGGCCTCAGGTGGGACTGGGCGGCGGGGGGAACGGGGCAGCGGGAGGGGGGGGCCCGGGGCAGGCGGGAGAGGGTGCCGGGGCGGCGCGGGGGGGGGGTTCGGGGCAGGCGGGGGTGCCGGGGCGGTGGGGGGTGCCGGTGCCGTCCCTCTGACTCCCCCCCGCCGCAGGATGCCCGGCATCCAGGAGTACCTGCAGCAGCCCCTCCTCAGCGGCCTGCGGGACAAGGCCTCCTACGTGAGGAGAGCGGCCGTGCTGGGCTGCGCCAAGATGGTGAAGCTGCAGGGGGACTCCGAAGTCGGTGAGTGGGCTGAGGGACCGTCTGCCCGGGTCGGTGGCCCCTAGGAGCTGGGGGGAGGTGGCGGGGGGGGGACACACGGTGGCCCACAGGAGCCAGGGGCATCCAGCCGCTGGAAGCACGTTCAGGTGTGCGTTTTGTCCTGGTTCTGCCTCTGGGCTGCAAGACAGAAAGAGGGAGGAGGAGGAGGAGGGGGCTATCGCTGCGCATGGAGTCGTTTCTGCAGCGCCGGGCACTGCCGGGTTCCGTGCCAGCGTGCCCCTCTCCTACCCGCTCTTACCCGGCTGTTTCCACAGCCCGTGCTCGGCCGGGGCTGTCCCTGTCCCCACACCTGCAGACCTCAGGGAAAGGTTGTGCTGGGGCAGGTGTTACTGTAGAGCTGAAAGTTTTGTTCACTGCTTCTCCCAGTTCGAGCCGTATCTTTTTTTTTCTCGTGATAAATGCTTACAGGCGGTGATTAAATTGCGCTGGGTCAACAGAATTTGATATATAGAGACCTCTGCTTCTTTGCAGATGGTGCATTGGTGAACGAGCTGTACAGTTTGCTTCGTGATCAGGATCCCATTGTAGTTGTGAATTGTCTGAGGGCCTTAGAAGAGATCTTGAAGAAAGAGGGAGGAGTTGTCATCAACAAACCCATTGCTCACCATCTCCTCAACAGGTTTGTTTTCTTTGCTGTTAAGATGCCGCTGGAAGCTTCATTCTTGTTCTTGCATTTTGCATGCAACTAAAGCAGGTATTTCTGGGCTCCTGTCAAAATTTGAAGGCAAGAGTTAGGCACCAAAAGATGGAGGGGCCCATCCCAAGAGAAATCAAATTAATTCTATGCTAAGTTCTTAAGAGAAATCTGAGGAGCCCTGCTTTTCCAGGGAGTCTTTGTTTCATCTGGTGGTTTGTTTGGAATTGTAAGTTAATGTGGTTGGGTTTGGGGTTTTTTTTGGTGACAGTATATATGATATATTTGTGGGACAGGTATGTTCTACTCTGTATCTCCCAGTCTATTGAAAGATATATATATTTTATCCATTGCTTGAAGAACTTTTCTGCAGATAATTCTATGTGATATGGCAAAAGAGCGGTATTGCTCTGCCCCAGGTTCTTGTTAATGTTGCTGTTTCGCTCATAGCACCAGCAAAAGTGCATGTGGCTGGTACTGGGTTAAGCCTATGTGCATAAACTGGTCAATTCTCTTGAGATATAATTGTGGTATCTACTTCTGAAGCATAGCATTTGGTTTGGAAAAGAGGGCATAAGAAACTCAGAGGCCAAGGCCTTTCCTCTGCACAGCACAGACCTTTGTGCGCTTCTTGACTCCTGCAAACCGTGTTTTTTCTCTTGTCAGGATGGCAGATCTGGATCAGTGGGGGCAAAGTGAGGTGCTTACCTTCCTTCTGCGTTACACACCTCGCAGCGAGGAGGAGCTCTTCGACATACTCAATTTATTGGATGGCTATCTCAAAAGCAGCAGCCCCAGTGTCGTGATGGCAGCCACCAAGCTTTTCCTAGTGCTGGCCAGGGAGTACCCACATGTGCAGGCAGATGTTTTGGTGAGAGTGAAGGGGCCACTGCTGTCGGCCTGCACCTCCGAGAGCAGGGAGCTCTGCTTCACTGCGCTGTGCCATGTGCGTCAGATCCTCGGTAGCCTTCCCGGCCATTTTAGCAGCCACTACAAAAAGTTCTTCTGTTCGTATTCAGAGCCCCACTACATCAAATGCCAGAAGATGGAGGTGTTGTGTGAGCTGGTGAATGATGAAAACGTACAGCAAGTGCTGGAGGAGCTGAAGGGCTATTGCACTGATGTCTCGGTAGAGCTTGCCCAGGGGGCGATCTTCGCCATAGGTAAGAGCCACGTCTTGCTTCGGGAGCAGCTGCAGCTCTAGACCCTTCAGCTGGGCCTTTCTCTGCTCAAGTGTATCTGGGCAAGTGGCAGATAACTGGCGTGCGCTGAAGCAGTACATCCTCTGTAGACTGGCCTGCCCGGTGTTCTGTGTGAGTCTGTTTCTAAACCACGGTTGTGCCAATTCTTTCGTAAGTCCTGGCATTCAGCTGTTTCAGGTGCGCATAATCTCATTCAAATGTCTGTGCTCTGGTGAGATGCTCTAAAGAAATTGTGGCATTTCATCTTATTAATGAGCCCTGTCATGTTGAATGGAACTGTGTAGTGGGTGGAGGAGCTCCTGTAATACCTGCCTGTTCTTTGAGTTGTGGTGGGGGCGGAGTTAAGGTGATTTGAGGCACTTTAGTTTTGTTTCTGTAAGCTTTAAAATAGGTGTTTCTGGAGTATTCATAAGGAGAAAACTAGGCTAAAATGCCTTTCTTATATATTGCGTGTGCCATGGTTTAACCCCAGCCAGCGGTAGGGCCACGCAGCCGCTCTCTCAGTTCTTGCCATTTTTCCCTGAGAAGGGCAGGGACAAAAGGAGGGGAAGGGAAAGATGAAAAAACCTCATGGGTTGAGACAAAGACAGTTTCATAGAACAATATCAGAAAGGGAAACAGCGATAATAACAATAATGACACAAGTCACTCTCACCACCCAGTAAATTGATGAATCGGCACCATCCTGAGTAGTGGTCGTGAATTCCTGCCCCCCTGGCCAACCCTCATTTATATACTGAGCGTGACATCGGTGGCATGGAAAATTCCATCGGCCGTTCCATCGTTGTGTCTATGCTCCTTCTCAGCTTCTGTGGGAATCTGAAAAAAGTAATCGAATGCTATAAATATCACCCAGCAATAACTAAAACAATATGCATTATTGACATTCCTTTCAAACCAAATCTGAAACATAGCAGCCACTAGAAAGAAAATTCTATCCCAGATGAAACCAGGACAACGTGTAAGAAAAGCTCAGACTTCTTCTGAGGTGTGCCTTCCGAAAGAGGAACATAGCCCTTGTGTGGAGAACAGGCTCATTCAGCTACACTTTCAGAAACCATAGTCAAAAAGGAAAAGACAAAGACTTTCTTTAAAGTGAGTTGTGATGAATAGTTGGGCTCGTGGTTCTTATTTCACTCTGATAAAAGGTTGACTTCCATGTCCTTTGGTGTCTCTGCAGGCAATATTGCTAGGACATACACAGAACAGTGCGTGGGGATTCTGACAGAGCTCCTGGGGCTGCAGCAGGAGCATATCACTTCAGGTAATCGTCTGCAGGTTGTTTGCCTGGCTTATACTCGCAGGAAGAGGGAGCCTTGCTGGGGCTTGTGATCCCAAACTCGAGGCTTTAAATTTAATTGGCATTTTAATTTTTAATTTAATTGGCATCTGCAGATGGAAGTCTTCCTGGTGGAGTGGGGGCATGTAGTGTGACTGCACATTGTAGTTTTTCCTTCCTTACGAACTACTCTGTAGAGAAGGGGGAGGCGGTCATAGCTGCATTCAGGGGCCGATGTGGAGGCTCCTTCCTGGCTGCTGGCTGCTGACTTGGGGAGTGAGGGGCTCGGCAGAGACTTTTTAATGACTGTTCATGAGGGCCAAGTTGATTAACAGATCTGATTTTTAGTTCTTTCTAACTGGGACTCTTAGTCTGTGTCTTTTAAATCTTTGTGATTTCTGTTCCTCATATAATAGTCTGATTCATTTGTACCCAGGCTTCTCTTTTTCTTCTGCTGACCTCAGATCTAAGTTCATGTCATTGCTGTTTCTGCCCTCTCTTTTAAATGGTCTGCTTTCAGCTTTGAAAATCACATGCTTGCACTCAGCTGTTGAATTAAGTCTTAGGAGCTGCTGGTGTTTTTGTAAGTGGGCAGCGAAGCCTTTAAAGTTTTGACCTAAAGTTCTTGAGACTCATTTTGAAGTGGCGTTAGTTTTAATTTGTCATTCTAACCTTGTGTGTCTGAAGCATTATGAGTCAGTGTCTTTTGAAAGGCTGGGGAATGTCCAGAAGAGAGATTACTTTCCAGCAGCCAGAGAAGCAACCTGAAGTTTCAGTGCTTTATTTTAGACTTGGTGCAGCTTTGCTCTGACAAACACAGTGTCATGGGAGTTTGAAGAACGGTGTCTCAAATCACAGTCACGAGCAAGGCACTGACCTCCCTCGCTAAGATTTGCAAAGTCTCTTGAGTGGGGTTTTTTAGAAATTTTTTTTCCCCCCAGTGGTTTTATAACTCTTGGGGAAGAACGCTGAGCATTTTGTTTCATTACAGCGGTAGTACAGGCTTTTCGGGACCTGGTGTGGCTGTGTCCGCAGTGCACGGATGCGGTGTGTCGGGCACTGCCTAACTGTGAGGACGCCATCCAGGACAGTGAGGTAAGGTGGCTTTGTGCTGTGGGCTGGCAGCTCTTGAGGATGGGTGGACAATGACTGTTTGGCTTTCCTTTGGGTTGCGATTGCCAGGACAAAGATCACAAATCTTCAAAAGACTTGTTCTCTCATATCTGTTTATGGCACGTCACCATTCTTTGTGGTAAACAGTGCCTATTTGCCATTTTTTTTCTGCGGTTCCTTCAGGGCAAGCAAGCGCTGATCTGGCTCCTGGGTGCACATGGTGAGAAAGTACCGAATGCCCCCTATGTTTTAGAGGAGTTTGTGGAGAACATGAAGTCAGAGATGTTCCCAGCAGTGAAGATGGAGCTTCTGACAGCATTGGTGCGACTCTTCCTGTCTCGTCCTGCCGAGTGTCAGGACATGCTGGGGAGGCTGCTCTATTACTGCATAGGTGGGTTCCCTTCGTTCTGTTTCACTGAAGCTGTAGTAGAGGCTTTTTGGGACCTGGTTTGGCTGTGTCCCCAGCGCATGGATGCCGTGTGTCCGCATCCTAGCTGTGAGGGCACCGTCCAGGGTGGCAAGGCAAGGTGGCTTTATGCCTTGGGCAGCTATTTGGCCCCTAACTGTCTGGGTGGGGGGTGTAACAGGCTTACGCTGTATCGCTGGGAATCTGGTTTTAGTAATTAAGGCTTAGTACTTTGGGGAAATCTGGATGATAGAATTCTCCATAAACTGTGTCTCTCTAATTCCCAGAGGAGGAGATGGATATGGCAGTACGAGACCGTGGATTGTTCTACTATCGCCTTTTGCAGTCCGGTGTGGAAGAAGTGAAACGGGTCCTGTGTAGCCCCAAGTCTGACCCCTCTCTGGGGCTCCTGGAAGACCAAACTGAGCGACCCGTGAATACCTGGGCTTCAGAGTTTAATACTCTTGCACCAGTTTATGGCAGAGAACACTGGGCACTCGTTACTGCTCACCAGCCAGCAGAACCCCCTTACGCTTGTTCTGCTTGTACTGACTCCAGGAACAGAGACACAGGTAACCGGCCTCACCTTCGTCTGGGATCTGTCTTGTCAGTACGTGTTCTCACGTGGGTTTCTTCGGAAGAACATCACAGTGGTTTGAGAATGCTGTCGTAGAGTTCTATCTTGTGCATTCCCTCTTCCTCTGACGACACCTTATATGCTGCATCTCACATGTTTGTGGTTTCATTTCAGAGTCGCTGATTTCTGAAGGGAATAAAGAAGTCCTCAATGTTCATCCTGAGACAGGCAGCCTGACCTTAATTCCTGATGTTTACCTGACTGCAGAACAGTTTGAGAAGACCTGGCTGAGCTTGGACACGAGCTGCCACCTCTCTCTGCCCTGGTGTGGGACTGTTCACCCAGATACCATACAGACGGCCCTTCACGTTGTCCATATCCAGACCATTGCTATGAGCAAAGCTGGTGTCCAGCCGTGGAAAGCTTATCTCAGTGCTCAAGATGACACAGGATGCCTCTTCCTAACAGAGCTCTTGCTGGAGGCGGCAGATTCGGAGATGCAGGTTTTGGTGAAGCAGAGCGAGGCGAAGCCGGAGGCACTGCAAACCTTCATTTTGGCGTTAAGGACGGTCATGGGGACAGTTGCCGGACTGGGGTCCTGATTGCTCCCTGCTCCCAGTGGGATACTTGCTCAGGGCACAGGAAACGTTTCCTTCTCTGGCTTCACTTGCTGTACTTGATGCTGGTTTTGTACTTTTAAACTGCGGGAGTGTTAGCAGCCCTTTCCTGGAGCTGGGCCGAGCAGGCAGAGTGGCACGGGGGCAGCTGCAGCTGGTGGATGGGGCAGGGTGAGGGGTCTGTCCTCCCTCTGGGCTGGGGAAGGACAAGGTAACGTGTTCCTGAGCCCGCCGCTTCTGGCGTGACTCGTGGAAGTGGTGGCATCTATGGCGATTGTCACAACCTGTATGGAATACTAAATTTTTGCTGATATGATTTTTACCATTTGTTACTTTATAACTAGAGTGGGTATTTATGGTTTGTTTTCTGTGTCATACTTATTTCTGTGCAGTACTGTCATCCTGTCCTCACAGTACGGTACGCGGGATGGTGCAGTGCTACGTGACTAAACCTTTGCGACTTTTAAAGCTATACTCTGGCCAGCCTTGGGACTTGTTTTTTGAAGGACGTGTCAACAGCACTCCATCTGCACTATTAAAAGTTACGGAGAGATGGACTTTGTACAGCGTCACGAAAAGTGTCCTTGTCACAGCCATGTTTTACAGAGTGGCAAAACCCTGAGGAAGGCTCCTTGGCGAAGGCTGAGGTACACGGCTACTGTAACAGGGCTTCGTGGTGCGCCGCAAGGACTGGCTTTGTTAACCCTATTCTATAAGACTACTTGTCATTTTTAATTTCTCTTAATAACTGTATTGTACCTTTAAAATGCAATATACCTTCCACACGCTTCACTGAAACACTGCTGCTACTGTTAAACAACGGGTTTTGCATTTTATTTCAAAATTTCCTAATAAAAATGTGAATCATTCTTTCTTTGTTCAACTCTGAAGTCTGCGGGATGGAGTCATCCGATCACTACTGGGTCCGGAGACAGCTGTGGTCCAGCTCCTGCCTCTGTGTCAGACGGGGCTTTTCTCTCTCAACTTCCTTGAAGCAAAGCTTTAAGGAACAATTGTGCAACAATTTATTTCAGTCAAATTACTGTAAGAGGTGAGCTACCTACGGGTGAATTCAAAGGCAGATAAGAAGTCAGCTGTAGCAGGGCTGCTATTCACAGTTTCCAGACTCTTTATGCATATGTTGTTTTCTTGTCCTTTCGGAGAGCTGCGTTGGCATTATGCAGTTTTCAGAAAAAGAATAGTTGTTGGCAAACCATCACTTTCTCTGCTGTGTCTAGACCGAGTCTAGTCTGTCTGGGATGGGACTTGGAGATTCCAGCCTTTTATCCAGGCACCTTCCTTGATATGAATGAACAGGTCAGCAGTCTTTGATAACTTGTAAATATTTTAGATCTTATCAGAAAGGGCTTATTTCAATACTAAACCACACCCATAGCTTGAATTACAACAGTTGAGAGCAAATATTTGCACATCCTGCTGCCCCGGGGAGGAGTCAGGGGTCGTGCTCTTCCCAGAAGGAAGAACTTGTGCAGCTCTGGGTAAAGGAAAGCAAAATCCGGAGGCAAAGCTCACCTGCAAGGAGTGTGGTGTGAGCGGAATCGCCTGTGTCCACGCCGGGGAGACAGGCTGCAATGGCCACCTTTGAGAAGCAGACGGAGTGCGTTGTGAATGCCTTGTTCTCGGACCTCCTAGGTGACGATGAGAGTGACTGCCGGAGCCTGGAGACAGACTCGGAAGGTAAGGCCTCTCGGGGGAGGAAAAATGGCTGGTTTGGTGCAGACGACTGAGGAGCGCTTTGACTGAGTGCTTAAAGGAAGGAGGCTGTAGTTGCGGTTGTTGAGTTTCCTAACACGCAGGCTTGCGATGACTTCCAAGTTACCTCTTCTGGGGGAAAAGCTAGAGCAAGGTGTTGTCGTCTGAGTGTCGGGCAGCCATCGCCGCAGCCTGCCTTGGCATCAGGGGCTGTGAGGGGCGGCTGCCCCGTCCCCCGCTCCCCGAACCGGGGCTGCGGCTGCTGGCAGGGAAGGGGCTGCCGAGCCTCGCACGGCTCTGCCCGTCCTCAGTAACTTGCTCTGAACCAAGCAGGTGGGACAAGTTTTAATTGTCATTAACAAAAAGAAAGCTCATATTGCTTATTGGATAAAACCAGTTGCTTTAACATGTAAGACAGAATGTAGTCTTTGCTTCACAAACTCCCAATATCATTTGGGCTACTTTGGTTTGCTGGGCAATGCTGCAAGAAACCCAGAATTTCACCTGTGTTTGTGTTGATTTTCCCATTATTTTCTTGGCAACAAACCAGTTAAAATGTCCCAAGAGACGCTGGGATCTTGCTGACACCAGATAGCAAGCAAAGTTAATTTCTCAAAAGCTTCATGGAAGTTTGTCGTTTTGCCAAAAGGAAAAGTCTCCTTTCATGTATTGCTCATTTCCCTCTCCTGGATCGGACGATTGTGCCTCTGCCCCCGCTGTCCCGAGGGCTGGGGAACTGCCCAGGGCCCCGGGAGACACGGGCTTCTGCCCTGGGCTGCGGACACTGAGTGCCGGCGCCCGAAGGAGGGGAGCTGAGCTGGAATTCGGGGCTGGATGAGGGAGGGAGGGTGCGTGGATCAGGAAGCGATGCCTCCAGATCGTGTTCCCCATTGCTTTATGTCGAAATATCCTGCTTTCAGTTCCTTATGACTTTGTCAAACGTGGAAATGGTTTTGCTGAAACCTTCACTGTTGGGTAGCTCCTTCTGGCTGAACCTTCCTTTGGTAACGTTCAGAAACAATAAATAATATTCTGTTGTTAATTCTTCCCCTCAGGATGCTTTAAGGGAAAAATGCTCTAACTGAGGCCCCCTCGCCCCTTTATGTACCGTAGCTGAGAAGTTCCAATGGTTTTCTGTACTTGACATCTGTAAAACATGCCTTTTGTTCCCTTGTGGAAACCTTACCAAATTTGGGTTACTACGAGACTTTGAAACATTGCAATTTGCATGTGCTCAGAAGAGACCTTAAGTATATATAAATTCCCCAAAGACTGCACAGGATGATCTGCAGCCTCAAAACACGGGGGGATGGAGGCCGGACTTTGCTGTCCGGTTGGTGCTGCTGTGTCACTGCTGTCGGAAGAGAGAGATGAGAGGTTTTCCAAGTCCTCTGACCCCCCTTCTGGCAGCCTGGGGGGAAGGAGCTGCCAAAACCCAGAGGGGTATAAGAGCGGCCTTAGGGGGATGCCCTTGGGGAAGCGGGAGCGGGGATGAACCGAGACTTGAGCATGAAGCAGCTGAGGTGGGAGGAAGGAGTCCTGCACAAACCCCTGGTGCAGAGCCCCTTGGTCCCTGTGAGGCAATGAATACCTGAGCGGCCGTATGCCATTTCTTAGGGACTTTGGTTTTACACTTCCTAATGCATCTTGTCAGATGGATTGACCTCCCGAGCGCTGGAGGCAGTCACCACGGCAGCGCCTGCCAAGGGCAGTGTGTTGGAGGCAGCCGAAGCGGCTGCGCTGTGGCACCGTGTTCTCTGCCCCTTGCCCTCTCTCTGCAGGGCGGCCTCCAGCCGGGTATGACGCTGGCTCGGTTGGCAGACTCCTGGCCTGTATAGGAGACGACTTGAAGACGTTCGACGCAGTGGTGATCGCCAGTCGCCTGCGGCAAATGGGGGACCGGTGCAACATGGATTTTGAACACATTTCCTCAGAGGATCTTGCTGAAGTGCTCAAGGGAGAGGTAAAGCACACCCCGTCCTGCCCTGCCTTGTCTGCAGGCACCCTCGTCTCGCCCGGTGTCGGAGAACAGGAAGGGCCGGGGAGCAGCGCGGCTCGCTCTGCAGGAGCCAGGGGCCTGGGGGGACGGGGCACGGCCCCCGCAGCCTCCCTTCGCCACTGCAACACGGGACAGACGCCGGACAAGGCACTGTGGGAGCTGCCTTTCCTCCTTCTCTCTTCCAGAAGAGACGCTTTTTATCACTGGAGAAGCCCGGGACTGCCCGGGCCAAGCTGCCATGGCAAGAGCCAGTCTAGAGCGGGTGGGGGCAGCAAGTGCGGAGGGGAGAAGAGGAGGAGGAGGAAGACCGCGGTGAGGGACAGAGCGGGTGCCGCAGCTGCCCCAGCCCAGAGCTCTTGTCCTCCGGGCCGGTTGCAGCTCCAGCTGGGCCGTGGCGGCCCTCCCGGTCCCTCATCCGCAGCCGGCAGGAGCCGCAGCAAGGAGAGCCCTGCCCAGGGCCCGGCGCTGCCTGGCTGCCTCCAGAAGCTGCGGGGTCACCTGCTCGAGTCGTGGGAATTTAGCTGGATGGTGGATTTTGAGCCAAGACTGACTTATCGCATTGTCATTTAAAAAGAAGCTCAAACTGCTCTCTCGATGCTTGCAGATGGAGAAGTTTGGGGCTGCCGTGGACTCTCTCAGCAGGAGCTGGAGTGACCGGAACCCCGAGCTGGCCTACGAGAGAGCTTTTCTCTGTGTTTCTGCAAAATTGCTAATGTATCTTCTTAAGAAAGTCCCAGCTATGGTGCATCCCAGCTACCTCATAAGAGCGATTAATGGAAATTCTCAAGTGAGAAACTACATTGAGGCCCACGGCGGATGGGTAAGGATGCGAAGGTGTCGGTGATGTTTGCCTGGACGCTTATGGTCCTTCCTCTGTGTCTCTCGCCTCTCCCTCCTGCCTCGCACGGCTGCCACCGATACCCAGCCTGTCCCCAGCACATGGGCACCAACTAACTGCGTATAGCCATGGCAGCGCGGCTTTGCCGAACGCCTCGGCCAAGTCTTACTGGAGTCGGCATCGCACTCCCATCTGCGTCTCTGTCTTGGGGTTTAATTCCTTCTCTCAGTATCTTGGGAGCTCAGCTCGCTCCCTTAGATGAGAATCAAAATAATAATGACGGATGGGCCATACAAAAAGCACTGTCCTTCTCGCGCAGCTTCACAGACCCACTCGTCCCGGGAGAGGGTCACATCATCCCTGCATCCCGCGTCCTTCTCTTCCTGCTGGTTCCTTTAAACCTGCCTCGAATTCTTTTTCTGAAACAAATGCTCACGGGGTTTTTTGTTTGTTTTCAGGAGAACTTGGACAGTTGAGAGAAAGGGCTCTACAACCTTCCAGAAGGTGAAGCTGGGCTTTTCGTTGTTTTACCTGGGAGAAATGCTGTTGGGTTTCTTCAGGAGAATGCAACCAAAACTCTACGCATAAAGAATATGTACAAGATATTCTTTATCACTAAAAGAAAAAAATTAATAAATGTTTGTTTTTATTAATTTATTTTTCTTCTTGTGTTTCTATTAAATTTAGCCATAGAAGTGGGCTTCACTCTTATTCAAGGCTTCTGGGTTCCTGCTTAGTGTTCTGGACTCATCACGGGAATATCTGTTTTAAAACAAATTTCCATTAGTTATTTTAAAGATCTCTATTCCTCTCAGGTGATTCAAAGTCTTGTTTTTGCAAAATTAAAATTTGACATTATTTTAAATGAAGTGAGGGCTCTTTCAGAGCGATCAGCAGCCCTTTGCCTTTTAGCAGCAGGATACAGAAATCTTGCAGCTGTTCTGTACCCGATCTGCAAGAAAACACAGAAGGGGCACACATTTAATGAGCAGTTACATTTGGAAAGAGAAACAGACTTGGTACAGCTGAAGTTTTTGTGCAAAATGTGAGATATTGAAAGATCAAGGTTGTGATTCCCATACCTTTTTTGGTGTTTCTTTGGAGGATTGTTGGTTTTAGCTTGGTTTTGTTTAGTTTAGTTTTCCCCACTTCTGCAAGCAGAGAAAATGGATGGCCTTAGAGAATTTTGTTCTCTGCTTCTCCTTCCCACTTCAGCATGACCTCCACTGGGTGCTGGGGGTTTTTAGAGTGCCCGCAAATGTCACGGAGAGTGAGTGAGGTGAATTAGGCTGGCATAATTAATTGGATTCCTGCAGTCTGCTGGAGTCAGATTTGACCCCCTCTCCTGGCACAAGCCACCAGACGTGGGGAATTGTGGCTGGAAGAGCTGTTGATGGGTTTTCTCTGTTCAGAAGCGGTTGTGCACTTCGAGGGAGTGCGACGGGCTAGCCGGGTTCAGGTGCTCAGCGTCTGCCTGAAGTATTCCTTCAAAACACTTTGCAGGTAATGTGTAAAACAGGCTAAAGTTACAAGTGTGAAGGGGAACTGTGGATTTTACACGCTGCTTTAGGGGCTCTTCTAGTCGCAGCATATTCTGAGTCTGAAGCCTCTTCCCGGCAGCGAAGCGCAGCCCGAGGGCGGCAGCCGGGCGCCTGTGTCCTCCATGCTCGCCACTCTGACCGCGGCCGGCAGAGCCGTGCTGCTGGCGACAGCCCGGCCCGGTGCTCAAAGGAGTCAGGTGTTGGGGTGCCGGGCCCTGGTCTCCAGCACTGACCGTCTTCATGGCGCTGTGCACGGGGAAGGGACGGGGCAGCTCGGCTCCTGCCACCAGCGCTGCCCACGCTGCCGTGCGGCGCACGCGGTGTGCGTGTGGATTTAAAAGGAGGCGCTAGGGCCCCAGGCCGTGTGTTCTGTTTTGTTATTTGACCACGATATCTGTTACGTACTGATTTCCTTTAAGACTTGCGATGAAGTCAGTAAACCACAGCCTGCTGCCAGCGCTCCCCGGGCTGGCGCTTTCCGCTGCCGCACGCACTTGACATGTCCGTTCCCGGGCTCGGCAGGCCAGCCGCGCTCCGCCAACGGCAACATGGACCAGAGGCAGATTCTGCTGCAAAACCTGGAAAGGGCCCAAGGCAAGAAGCTCAACCGAGAAGAGTTTGCAGACGAGTTTTTGGTAAGTTCGCTTAAGGCACGTCTCTGTGTTTCAGCTGGTTTTAAAGGGAACTGCTCGGTCACTTCTCAAACAGGGGTGTGAGCTGCATGTGACAATAAGATTTTTCTATTAATTTTACAGCAGAAATAGACACAGGAGTTAACCGGGGTAAAGGACAGGTAAAGGTAGAAGAGTAATTTAATAGTTTGCTTCCAAAGTAAAACTGTCTGCTTTTTAAATAATTACCCGAGAGCTTCCTGTTTTCTACTTTGCGAATGCACTTGTCAAGACGCAGTTTCACTTCGCCTGGTGACAGAACTGGGGGTACAGTGAGGAACATGGAGCCACCGCCCCTTCTCCCCATTGCAATCTGTCCTATCAGCGATACACCTGTCCCTGCCAGGGATCTCCGGTGGCTATTTGACATAGCTTTTCCTTTTTCCATTTCAACAGACCCCCCTGCACCCCCTGAGGAGTGGGTGTTCGGACGCACGCTCTGTGGACCCGAGACTGTTCCCCCATCGACTCTGGGCTCCTTGGCCAGGGCTGAGGAGACGGCGTCCGAGCAGCCGGAGGGGCCGTTGCTCCAACCTCCAGCGCTGTTACGCGGAAGGGCTTGTGCGTCCATTCGCGATGGGTGCATGTGCCTTATGCCCAGCGGTGCTGCCGGCCCCTCCTGGAAATCATTTTCTTCTTCCCCAAAGGCAAAACTTGCAAAAAATGCTGATGGCTCTCACCTTCCCCTGCGTTCTGCAGTGCCCAGCTGGTTGAGGTCTGTGCAGTGCCCTGATCTGTGAGCTCCTGACATCTTTCTGCTGGTTTGGGTGGCAGGGGTGGGTCTCAGACGGCAGCCCAGGTCTCAGCTAAAGCTGGTGGCTGGTGATGGCTGCTGGTCTGTCAGCTAGAGGAAGGTTGCTCTGGCAGGCTGTCTGGGCTGCTCTGAGAAGCAAAGGCATTGCCCAGTGATAGCAGACATGGGGAAGGGTAGAACTGGTACCTCTGTAAGGTCCGAGGTGTCTCCAACAGCAGAATCGCCACTGGCCCTGAGCTACCCCTCCGGAGAGGGGCCGCATCAGGCAGCGGGCTCTGGGGAAGGTGCAGGGCTTACAGAGGAGTCCCCGCGAGATCCAGCCCTGCTCTGCCACACCAGTGGAGACTGGCACTTCAAACACTTGGGAAAAGCTTAGTGCTTGGTTTCCAGGTGTCTGGGCTGGGGGGAAGTGATTAATCTCAGCCTGCAGTGACAGTCTGTTGTTCCATGGAACAAAGTGCTGTCACAGGCTGCTGAATTTCCTCCCCTCGCTGCTGTGCTGGAGTTGTGCTGGGCCACGCGAGGGCTGCGGCGCCTCAGTGCATGTGCCAGTTCTCACAGACAAACGTACAGTTCATTTTCTGACCAAAATGGCAGGTAGAAGTGGTCAGGGCCGTGTTTCCTCTTGTACCGGGAGGAGATCCTCCCAGGATGGCCCGAGTGGTCGGCCACTTTGGCAAGTGCAGAAGCCTCAACAGGCAATGGTGATAGCTTGCATTTCCAAACCGTTTCTCCCCATGCCGAGAGCGGCTGAGCCACCGTTCCCACTTCCAGGGACTCGGGTAGGTCACCGTGAGGTGCGCACAAGGAGAAACCCTCTCGCCTTCCAGCTCAGGCGTGCCCGTGGTCCCTTCCCTTTGCTTTTCCCCCCACACGCCTTTCTTTCATAAAGGCCCGCGATCCTGAGTGCTCTCCTGGGTCATCCCGATTCCCTGGACCCAGCAGCGATGCCCAGGAGAAGGGATGGCTCCAGGGCAGTGAAAGGCAGGCTCGCCCTTCGGAGCGTCAGATCATAGAGACACTGATGAGAGAAATGGCCTTTTGTTTTGAATCAAAGCACCCCTTGGTGGTTAGGTGGACAAAAAATTATGAAAGAAAAAATACAGCGAGAATGAGGCTTCCAGAGTTGATGGGAATGAACATTGTGCGTTATTTAAAAGCTGATGTCAGTGAAATAAAATTCTGTGCTTTGGCAGGAAAAAGATGCTTGAACTCTCCAGGAGTGCTGCAGCTTTATCCTGGAAATGAAAGAGATGGGAGATTCAAACCCTCAGGGCCAACCCTAGGACGACTCCTCCTTTCTCTTTCATCAGTGCTTGCAGCTACTTTGCTCCCATCGCTTGTGCTCCTTTAGTTGCTTGAGCCTCGCTGTTTGCAGCTACAGATGGGAGCGTCTTTACCAAAGTGAGAAAAATCAATTGATTCATCTGTCTTTTCTGATATCATTTGTCAAAGGTGGCTCAACATTGTTACTCCTCTTATCTGGGTGCCATTTGTGTCTCAGAGAATGGCTCCCTGTGTCTCACTTATTTGTGCGGGTGATGCTTCATCTGCTGAACAAACGCATCCTTTCACTTCAGAAGCCGCGTGTGGGCCCTGCCTCAGCACACACTTTCCATTCCTCAGAAGCCCGCGCTGGGGCTCTCAGGTGGCTTCTGTCTCTATTTTTGCTCTGAGTACCTGGAGAAAAGCCACTGAGGAAAGAATTAATGGTGCAGACCTTGCTTTGTGGTAGTGAACCTGACCCCCAGAGACCTTCACACGTACTCTCTAGCAGTGTGTTGTATGTAGTGCATCTGCTGTAATTTGTTCCATTCTTTTATCACAGAAGCTGAAAAGGCAGTCAACAAAGTACAGATCGGATAAAGTCTACCCTACAGCAGCATCTGAGCAACCAGAGAACATCAAGAAGAACAGATACAAGGACATCTTACCCTGTAGGTTGGAAATGTTCCTGTTCAGCCTTTTTTTGTGCCAGCTCGAGTCTGTTCTCTTCCTCCGGGATCTGCCTGCACAGCTGCTTGGCTGTGAGCATGTCACTGCTGTCAGTTGGCTTTGAATTCTGTTGGTTTGGCAAGTATTTGGCAAGGCTTTGGCATGTATTTTCTACAGACAGAAGAACTTCTATTCAGTAGGAAGCACATTCTCTAGTGGTTGCCCTTGCAAGCTCTGGGTAGCGCAACCACATGCAAGGCCTGGTAGAGAATGGCTTTGGACAAAGGTGTCTCCATGACGTACAAAGCAGACTACAGTTAAAAATTGTTGTGGCTTGTCCTGGCTTGGTGCAGTAGTCTGCAAAGAGGGGTCTGTCCTAGGAAGGGAGCAGACTGTCCCTTTCATCCATTCTAGCTTGAAAAAATAATAATCTAAACCCACAGACCTCATTTGAGCCTGTAAGGTGGAGTGCAGGGTGATTCTAGGCTTGGCTTGCTCCATGGTGAGAGGAGATTGGTGTTGCACCAGGGCAGCGTCAGCATCTGCAGCTCTTGCCCAAGCCCTCAGCACCACCACCCCGAAAGGGAGCCTGCTGGTCCCTGCCTGCGCGTAGGACATGGCTCCAAGGAGACCTTATAGTGGCCTACCAGTATCTTAAGGGGGCTACAAGAAAGCTCGTGAGGGACTTTTTAGGATGTCGGGTAATGGTAGGACTAGAGGGAATGGACTAAAACTAGAGATGAGTCGATTCAGACTGGACGTTAGGAAGAAGCTCTTCACCATGAGGGTGGGGAGACACTGGAGCGGGTTGCCCAGAGAGGTGGTGGAAGCCCCATCCCTGGAAGTTTTTAAGGCCAGGCTGGACGGGGCTCTGAGCAACCTGATCTAGTGGGAGGTGTCCCTGCCCAGGGCAGGGGGGCTGGAACTAGATGGTCTTTAAGGTCCCTTCCAACCCTGACAATTCTATGAATTCTGTGCAGGGCTGTCAGCAGCGTGGGAGGAGGCTTGCGCAGCCACTCATTGCTTCTGGGATGAGCTCTCAGTGTGTGTGCTCCTTCAAAGCACCTTGTGCTGCAGTCTGAGGAGCTCAGCCACCATGAAAGACTAACAGTAACTGCTGCTGCTTCTGCTTTTGTGCCTGCAGTTGACCACAGCAGAGTGGAGTTGTCCCTGATCACATCAGATGCAGATTCTCATTACATCAATGCCAACTTCATCAAGGTATTGCGTCTTTCATGGTGTTTTGCTGTGCAAAGGTGTTTGTATCCGCTGTTAGTGCTGCCTGGTTGAGTTGTGGTGGGAGGAGCAGGTCCTGTGGCTGTGGAGAGTGAAAGGACTGTGCAGTAGTTTCTGGGCTGTGCTCAAGGAAAAGCGACGTACAGAAAACGCGTGCAACCAGCGAGCCCTTCACAAACACCCCTTGCAGCACAGGGGCACCAGGCTACGGGGCAGGGGACACGTGCTCACGTTGGGGTGGGTGGTGGAACAGTTTGTGGCTCACAGCCCCGACCTCCCCGTCGGTGTTACTGCCTTTGGTGGGTGACAGTGGTGCAAAATTGCCTGTGGCCAGAATCGCCTTACCTGAAAGCAGAGCAGAGGCAGGAAGCCCTGCACTGCAGCACAGCTGAGCGCCACCGCAGCGGCGAGCAACAGGGTAGGCCAACGCAGGCTGGTTCTCCATCAGGAGCTCCGTGTGTTTTGGAACTCTCTGGTGCCCACAACCCTTCTCTGATAGACAGACAGGTTTCCTTCATTCTCGACCATAATGACTGAGGGCTCCGTGTAACCTGTCTGCAGAAGAACAGACCTTCACAAGGGGGTCACGGTTCGTTCTTTGGCCAACAGCCCCAGCTGTGGCACGCCGCACCCTGCAGAGCCGGATCAGCTGCTGCAACACCACCTCCAAGCTCCCAAATGCACCGCAGGAACTGGTGGTCTCTGGGAGCAGGTCCCACCTCAAGCCCAGCTCCCTGGCTTGGGGCTGCCTTTGGGGGGCTTGCACACCATTGGTTTCTGGTTGCTTAATTTAATACAGGTGTCTAAAATTTAACTATATAAAAGCCCTTCTAAATCCTTAATCGGCTCATTGAATAGAAGTAAGATTGAGAAAGAGGGATGACTTTATTTCCGCTACTGAACTACGCGAAGATGTCTCCATGTGCTGTTTTAGGGCGTCTATGGGCCAAGAGCATACATTGCAACCCAAGGTCCTCTCCCCACTACTGTCATTGACTTTTGGAGGATGATTTGGGAGTATGAAGTCCTGGTAAGGTGCAGATTTATATAACTTTCTTTCGGTTTTTTGGGGCTTTGTTTTTTTTTTCTTTTTTAAAGAAAAATTTTCCATACAGCCAGCCAGAAGTCCTTTTTGACTAAGCAGACAGCAGGGGTGTCAGGGTTTTACTCCAGATGTTGTGTGTGCCCTGCATCCTTCCCGCGAGCCTCCTCCACGCTCGTGCTGAGACAGGATTCTGCTCGTGGCTGTCTCTGCACTCGGGCTCTGGGCGGGAAAGGTCCTTGTGCCCGGGCCGTGGGTGATGTCCCCGGTTTGCTGTGCCGTGGCCATGGGTTTGATTTGCCTGGCAGCCCAGGGCTCTGGGGAAGGCAGCCCACAGAACTTCCTCATTGCTGATAAGGACCCGCAAGTGATTTTGCTGCCTGGATAAGAAACCTGTGTTCGGACTTTTCTAATGAACCTTCTTTTTGCAGATTGTGGTCATGGCTTGTATGGAGTTTGAAATGGGAAAGGTGAGTCACGTCAGAGATGGCCCCTGCCGTGACAGTGCCGGGGCAGGATGGAGAGATGCAGATTTTTATGAAATCCCATTAGCAACAGCGAGTTTCTGTTTGATACGGGCTGTTTCCTGAGTCTCCAGCTACAGACTCTTAAGCCAGTTTCCAGTAGTGTAGCTAGCGTCTCTGGAAGGGGGAACCCAGCAATGGTGGCTCCGGGGCAGGGGAGGCTGGAGCCGGCCGGCAGCGAGAGCTGGCCTCCTCCCGGCACGAGTCTGTCCGGCAAAGTGAGACAGGAGACAGCGCGGGTGGCGAATAACCAAACGTGTCCTGCTTCTCCCAACAGAAGAAATGCGAGCGGTACTGGGCAGAGGCGGGCGGCTCTCCCCTGCAGTGCGGTCCTTTCTCCGTCGCCTGTGTGAGTGCAGCTGCCCCGAGCACCACGTGCGCTGGAAACTCCCATCGTCCGCAGAAAATGTGACTCTAACTTCTTGTTCTGCAGGAAGCTGAAGAGAAGAAAAATGAGTACGTGATTAGGACTTTAAAGGTGACCCTGAATGAGGTAAGTAAGAAAGGCCAAGGCAGGAATTGCATTCAGCTAGTTTTTTTTATATAAATAATATATTAAAATATGCAGTGCAGACTGCAAACGCTTTGTGCAGAAAATTTTATGGTGCTCAGCCTGCTATTTTAGACTTGACAGCAGCTGAAGGAATGAAGAAAGTAAAAAATTAATGAAATCAAACCTCTTTTTCTGACACTGTTTGTCAGTCGTGGCAAATCAGACCCCGGATAAGTGAGGCCAACAGGTAACATCAAAAATGTCACGAAGTGGCAACGCTCCTTTTCTAACACGACCATCTGCAAACTGCACCTCTAACCGTTGCCCCCCGGTGCGGATGGGAGCTGGAGATGTCTGCAGCCGCCAGCTTCCCCTGGCTGCGCCGGCGGCCGGGTCGGACACGGCTGCGGCAGTGTCCCCTTGGCAGCACAGGCCAGCCCCGGGTGTGCCAGCGCTCCTCTCCTCTTGCAGGAAATCCGCACTGTCCATCAGTTCCACTATAAAAACTGGCCAGACCATGACGTCCCCTCATCCATTGAGCCCATCCTGGAGCTCATCAGCGAGATTCGCTGCTACCAGCCGGACGACAGCGTCCCCGTTTGCGTCCACTGCAGGTGGGTGAGCCTGTCAGCGGCGGGGACGGGTGGCTGCGGCGCGTGGCAGCTGGCACAAACCTACGGCCCAGCTCCTCTCATAGGAAATGCTAAGGCAAAGGTGTCCTCTGGGGACAGCTGGCACGGCCGGGTGGCAGGAGAGGAGAGGCCAGCAATAGTATGTGTGGTGAGGAGACCACCAGCACCGGGCATGTCCCCGTGTGGGCTGGTTGCCACAGCAGGACGGAGAAGTGCCCGCAGGAGCTCCAGATGTGCCGTCCAGGCTGCAGCAGCGCCGTGGGCAGGGGGAGCCTTCCTGGGGCGGGTGAAGCTGCAGCAGGGCTGTGGTGCAGGTCTGCACTCCCTGTGGTGCGGGACGGGAGGGTCACAGGAGGCTGCGGATCTTTTTCAAATATCCTTGTTAGAAAACACAGCGCTCCCACTCGCTGACCTCTGCTAGCGACCCTGCCGTGACTGTCGTTGCAGTGCTGGCTGCGGGAGGACAGGAGTCATCTGTGCCATCGACTACACCCAGAAGCTGCTGAAGGACGGCGTGAGTGTCAGCCCAGCCGGCGCCTTCCAGCGCGCAGCACGCTGCACCTCTGTCCCCGCCTCGCCTTCTCTCCCCCCTCACTCCCCCTGCACCCCTCTGACTGCATGCAGGTGCATTTCAGGTGACACGAATGGGAGCTCGCCGCAGCCTGACTGGGGAACGGCGATGGCCAAACCGCTGACACCCCGTTCCCAGCTTGAGCTGCTTCTCTCTCTTTACGCTCTGCATTTTATGTGCACCATCCATTGCCGTTGTTCCCCTCCCCGTCCCGATGCAAGCAGCCCCCGATGCTTGTGCTGATGGGGCAGAATCCTCCCTCCTGCTGCTCCCTCTGGCAGGACCTTCAGATTGTGGCACCCAGCTCTGCACTGGCCTTCGCTGGTCATTGTGACTTTACCGTCTGCATTTGTTTCTCTGCACCTAAGCATCAGAAATCCAGTGTTTCCAAGCTAACAACTTGCTTTACTCTGACTCTTCAACAACAACATATGTGAAGTAATGCCTGGCCTTGTGGCGGGTTGCTGGGACTCGCGGCAGTGCCTGCTGTCTGTGCCGCAGCAACCCCGACCCCATTGATCTGGGAAATCAGTGTCTCGTCCTTCGTGCTATTCACAGCTGTTAGCAATGCTCTTATAAAAAGGGCATTTTCTGTGGAATGCAAGACAGGAGAGAGGAGACAAGTTGGTTCATAATAAAAAACAGCACTTAAAGCAGGTCCTTTGTTAAAAATTCCTGCAGTTGCAGGCCAGAATTTCGGACGTTGCTCTAAACTGCATCATGCCTTGGAAGCTGTATGGAATTAGACCTGTCTGTAATTTTTTGTCTTTTCTCTTTCTTGCAAGATTGTTCCAGTGAACTTCAGTATTTTTAGTCTGATCCAGGAAATGCGCACGCAAAGGCCTTCCATAGTGCAGACCAAGGTACGTTCGGGAAGTTTTGCCAGCTGGTATACGCTCCATACTGGGACCTCAGCTTCTCCCCAGGAGGGTCTGCAGTAAGGAAACACAGAGCAGTTGTGCTGCTGGGAACTGGGGCATGTAGATGTTCTGTGAGGTCCCTTTTCTGAAGAGAAGAATGACTTTGCAGAAATGAATTTGGTAGCTGACCATTTCCTCATAGGCAGCTGGAATAGCTTAGTGCTTGCAGTCTGGTTTATCGGGTGCTTATGCTGTGAAACCAGGGACTGTCCAGGAAATAAAGTGGGAACTCTTCTCAGCTGAGATAGACTGAAGAGGAAGCTCAATGCAGAACAATGTTGCTTGAGCACCTAAAAAAACCCCAAATGCTTCAGTCTGAACCCTTTGAAAGTTGTGGCTTCTACCTCTTCTGAGAATTCACCCTGCTAACGGACAGGAAAGTGGCAGCTTCTCTCAGGGGCTGATGCCTGATTTGGGTACAGGTGACCATTTATGGTCTCGCAGGTGCTGGCTCTCATGTCTGCTTTATCTGTCTGGACCGCAGGAGCAGTATGAGCTGGTTTATGATGCGGTGATTGAGCTCTTCAAAAGGCAGATTAAAGCACTCGATGCCCAGGAAGATTCTGCTGCTTCACAGGTAAAAGTCCCCAGGACAAACACGCTGCCTCTCGCACCTCGGGCATGCCAGCTCCAGCCTGGATTCCTGCTGCAAGGTCTCCTCTGCAGACCTGGAATGAGTCCCCGTGTTTTCTGCTACCCTTGGTGCCCAAACTGAGCCTCCTTTCAAGTTAACCCATGAGAATCCAGCTGTTTCCCTCAACGAGCAATGCTTATCCCAGGATTTGGCCCCAAGCGAGAGCTAAATTTTTTTCGGTCTCAAAACCATTTTCTATATACTTTTGTAATTGTTTAATGTAATAAGTGACTAGAAAAGCACCGACTTTCTACAGTAGCATCTGATTTCCGTGTGGATGTGCCAGTGAAATTTGTCTTCGTGGAGCGCTTGCAAGGAACCGAGTGACTTTCAGTGCAGGTGGGAAGCTTTGGGTACAAAGGTGGCCAAAAGTGCAACGTGGTGGTGCTCTAGTGAGGAAATGAGCATTACAGCCTGTCTGTGGCAGGGTGGGATAAAATATCTCGTGAAAAAACATGTCAAATCTTTCAAATCTGATACAGCTCCAAGGAAAAATGATGTGATCTTGGTGTGAAGTTGGACATAAACAGGAACATCCAAAACATCCATGGTTAACCTTTTCTTTGCTCTTGCTGTTCTTCAGCAACTGCTGCCATGAACCTCACCTTTCCTGTGTAGCTGTTTGCAATTTGGCTGAAGTAAATGCGTTACCGTTCTTAGACAAAGGCTGAAAGGTTACAATTAGCTTATTTTGTCAGGAGGTTTTGTCTAAAGAATTGGGAACAGAATCCTGCAATGGGGCTCGTGCCTCAGTTTTGCCGTAGGATCTGCAGGATGTTCCAAGGCAGAGCTGAGGGAGAAGAGAGCTGGAAAGGCCTCTTTCTCTGTGTTGTGGACAGCCTGTAAGCAAAGGAGTCGCAAGACTAAGTTGACACAAAATGCAGAAAACTGTTCAAGTCCGGATGTGGTTTTGTAACTCCTGGCCAAACCTCTCGCCCGCCTAAACCTCGCTGCCCTCTGAAAGCGCTCTGCAGAGCATGGGGGATGGTCATGGCTGCAGTGTCACGCGTGGAACCGGGCCGATGCCCACCCAGGGTCCTGACAGCAGAGATGTCTGTGCAGGCTGGTTTGCGGGTGTTCGGAACAGTCGGATGGCTGCTCGGCTCGCTGTGCTCACTTCAAAGGGGTGCTGACAGGAATTGCTGTTCTGGAGGCTCTGTCCTCAGTTTTTAGCTCCAACTCGGTGTTTTCAAGTTGGTGTTTGTCATTTCCAAACTGCATTAATAATTAAAAGTAGTTGGCACAATTTCCAACTCCTGAAATAGCATGTTTGTGTTCTTTGCATTCTTTCTCCTCACTCTTGTTTTATAACTTTTTCTTTTGCTAGGTACAAACAAGGCATCCTGTAGCCAAGCCACTTCTGACTCCAGTGGAGGATATTTATTCTCTGAGTTTACTAACCTGGTAAGGCCACAGCACAGGTATCCCCTGGGCTGGTATTTTCAGTCGCCCATGCAATTTCAGGAAGATGCATTTTTTGATGCGTGACACAGTTCTCTTTGAAGGTTGCATTTCATTAGTCGCAGGATCTGCCGCCTCCCTTGAGTCCCACTGACCCTTACGATTGTTCCTAACAATTCTTTTCTCGCTGATGAGACTGAGTCTCAGCCTCTTCCCTGCGTGCCATTATCTGCCCCCTCTTCTCCCCTTGGGTCTGCTTCACGTTGTGCTTACACGGTGTTTCCCATACGCACTGAAAACGCCTCCCAAGGCAGTATAAAAGAAGTCTCCCGCCCCTGGCACCCCCCAGTGCTGGTCCCGCTCTGTCTGGAGCTGTGTCCCCTGCCTGGGACCCCTGACTGGTCCCATCTGACAGCTGCACGTGCCGCTCCGGTGCCTCTTGCTGCAGGAACAGCAGCTGGAGGAGTCAGGGTTCCCGATGGCGGCAGCTTCAGCAGGGGGTGGGATCTTTCTGTGGGCATGTTGTAGTTTGCAGTGTCTGCTTTCTGTAAATAATTTTGCTCTTTGGTACAGCCTGCACTGAGGGTGTAGTTTGCCCGTGTAAAGGCCTCCGTTTGATGGTGTTTGAATGGTGCACCAGGGTGCACAGTCCTTCCCTGTGCTCCTGCTGGAGGCTGAACCAGGCTCTATGTTCCTGGATCTGTTCTTAGGAGCAATGTTGTGGGGCCCTGTTAGTAGGTTAACACAGATTTCTGAGTGCTAGATGTCTTTGACTTCACATCGTGGTGCTTTATTGCAGCTCAGGGCAAGAGGAACAGGACGTGCATCGAGGTCTTCCTCTGGCAGTACAAAGCAAAGCCTCCCCGACGTCGTCGTCTGCCACGGCAGCGTGCGACAGCTCTGGACGTGGAGTCCAGCCCATCAGACAGGCCATCTCCTTCGGCACTTTGAACTTCATCAACTGCAGGAAGGTGGCCGCCGCTGAGAAGTGGGATGCTGGGGATGCTCTTCAGAAACACCGCAGTTTGGAGCTCAACAGCATCTCTCCTGAGCAGCTGCTTCTCAACCTGGAACAGAAGGGAGCCGGCAAGAGAGGGCCCCGTGGCAGAGCACCTCTGACACGGACCACATCAACCCCTTTTGTGCTGGCGCAGCAGGGAGAAGGCTGGGAATGGGATGGAGGGGATGCAAAGCCCATTTTGAGTTCACAGTTGCTAAAAGACGGCTACTCAAGACGTCAGGTGAAGCAGCAGGATGGATTTTCCCCTGTTGAGCCGAACCACTTGAGCCGAGACGTGGATGGCCCCACAAGCCACAGGAAACACGGGCAATGTCCTTACCCTTACTGCTGCTCAGCAGAAGACCCCTACTTCTCTTCCCTCTCTCCGGATGACCCTGTGTCCCCTGTGTTGGCTGAGTGCTTTGCAGAGGAGCAGGATGCGCGTCTCCCTCCCTGTGCCATGAGTGCCCCGCTGCAGCCTGCCGTGGCCGGCTCCCCACCGCCCAGGGCCGTGTCACATTGCGCTCCCCAGCTGCGTGACGAAGGGATGTCCTCCCCGAGTGGGATGTCCTCCCTGAGTAAGTGGGGCAGCACCGCGACGAGCAGGGCTCGGTCCCTGGGGATCGCGGCGTGATGGAGGGGGGGGCGAGAGGCACCTGTTGGCATCCAGGCAGGGCTGTAGCTGCTCCTCGGGACTGCATTGCCACGGGAGCAACTGGGTTCAGCCTCACATTCATTTCATCCTGCCTTAAATTTTTCCCATAAAAATAAACATTTTTAGAACAGCGCGATTTTGGGCTTCACATTATGCAGCTGCGCTGGACTACTGTGTCATCTTGGTAGGGCTCTCACAGGAAGGCCGGGATTGGGGCTGACTAACTAGGATCACAGGGTGATACGAGAAGCATTCAGAAAGCTCCCAGAAATGGTTTTCTCTGAGGAGCTTGTTTCCAGGTCAAAAAACCACTCCTTTCTGCAGGGTGTCATGCGTCATGACATCCCACTGAGACTGAGAGAACCAGGACTTCAATATTAGCATTTTGCCCAGATCTGTAGCCTTAAAACCATCACCCGCCACATGAAGAAAGTAGAATTATTCCTTGTTCTGGTCAGTCTTGGCCCAGTCGGACATTTCGCTTTGTCCTGCTGGGGGTTCAGTGTTGAGTGCCACAGAAGTATGCCCGTTATCTAGGTGCAGAGCCTCCTGGGCAGCGCTGGGAGCTGCGGCACAAGCCGCCTGGCTGCGTGCTGGGGCTGCGCTCGTCATTTTCCCCTGGGCAATGGGAACTCTGCGGCCAACGCTGCTGGACGTCTGCCCCGGGGGCCCTTGTGTAGCTAGTGGCAGGTGAATTGGTGCGGAGGAATATGTGGATTTTTAACTTCAGTTGAGAGGTGTTTAGCCATCATCTCTGGTGCGCGGTTGGGCAAGAGCAGTCAGCTCTCGGAGGCTCTGCAAAGGTCTGTACTTCTGCTGTGTCGTGCCATCAGGTAATCTGTCCCTGTCTCCCAATTAGCCACCCTGCCACAGCCGGATGATGATGATCCTCCGCCCCTGCCCGAGCGAACCCCCGAGTCCTTTATTGTGGCCGGTGAATCTGGTAAGTGTATTTGCCGAAGCAGGGGCTGAGCAGTGCTCTGGGGGCTCTCCCCATGTTTGTGTGGTACCGCAGCATCCAGCAGTGCCTTTGCTCGGGCTGCCTGCGATGAGAAATCACCTCTCTTGTGTTCAACTGTTTCTAGGACAATTTCCTCTGGCTGCTTCTGATTTTCAGCTTCCAGACAGAAACACAAATATCGGAACCTCTTTGGAGTGGAGTGGTGAGTCTCACTCGGAGATGTTTAACGACTCAGTGAGACTGAGACCATGTAAGGTACGTAAGTGGCTTTTTATCTCTTCTCCAGCACTATCACTATGCCGATTTCCTCACCATGTTTCCCTCTGTGAGAAAGACCCTAGTTTTGGCACTCTGTACTTTCCATAAATTATTTCAGGGTTCAGGATTGGGAGGAAGGTGTGGTCCCAGTCAGGCTCCTCCTTATCAACATCTACTTTACTCCAAACGTTAATTTGTGGGGTCCTGAATCCCATACAAGGCAGTAAAAATATTGTCCCTTTTACAGAAGCCTAATGAAGGCAGCAAGTTAGTGGTCCACTCAGGTTCACACTGCCCTGTGGAACAGGCAGGAGCTGAACCAAATTTAGGCATCTCTTGATCATCCCATAGTTGAATTATAGCTTTGTAAAGTGAAACAATAAGGCGTAAGTCTATCTTCCATTACATGAGCATGGAGGTGTGTGTGGGAGGGTGTTTGCGCATAACATCATTTCCTCATCTTCTCTGGCTTGCTTGTGTGCAAGAGAACGACATTTGGTTGTGGGAATTTCAAATACCTTCCTTGTTTTCTGTTTCCAGAGTGTGAAGCTCCGGAGCCCACGAACAGGTATAAGTTTAATGCTGGGATAAACTGTCTTTGGAAATAAGGTCTGCTTTTTACTGAAGCCGCTTTACCGTATTCAGTAAACGTCTTTAGGATCTGTGCTCAGTCCAACGGAAAATATTGTGTTGCTAAATAGTTCTGCAACTAAATAGTTCTAAACAGAACTAGACAGTTCTGCAACCAAATAAACTGCTAGTTCTGTATTTCCTAATCAGCTCCTGCCTCACCCCACACATGACGATGTTCCTTGCAGCCTCCTTGGGCCAAGCGTTGTTGCATCTTTTGCTGCATGTTGAGCATTTCCTTTGAGAGGATTGACATATTCCGGTTGAAGTACTCCGGATCTCTCAGTGAAAGGATATATATATATATATATTTTTAAAGCTAGGTAACCAACTGTTTTATCTTTGCTTTCTTAGAGACAACCCGGGATCGCTCTAACTCTCCTCCTCCACTTCCTGAAAGAACCCCGGAGTCATTTGTTCTTGCTGATGCAGCGAGTGAGTGATGAGTTATTTTCTCGGCATATAACTGAGATTTTACACTTACACCTAAACCTGTGGGTAGCTGAGGAGATGGTGCCCCACTTGTTCAACGCATTACCAACAGTAGTGCTTCAGGACTGAACTGCAGGAGTTCTGCAGATATAAAGAAAGTAAATGCAACGAGGGGACCTGCTGGAAACTTCTAGAGCTGCTGCATTACAGGAAATGAAAAGCAACAACAAAGCACTTAGGAAAAAGCAAGAGGGTTCTTGAATGACCACTGAAAATGTTCTGATGTATGTCCCCAGGTCTGCAGCCTGCTGCAAGAAATTCTACGACGAGTCCCCCGGGCTCAGAGAACAATGCTTCTGAAACGTGGTCAGAGCCTACGAAATGCTTCAGGAGAAGCAAGGTAACAGAAACAAGACCAAACACAAGCTCTTGAGAAGGGTGGGGGTGAGAAGAGATCGTTCCAGTTACAGCTATTGCAACTTTCTCACTGCTAACCTTGTGAAAATTGCCTGCTTTGAGACCGCTTATATTTAGGGCAAGGAAACAACACTAATAAAAACACTCTGCTGTAGAACCACAAACTAAAGCCCTGTCTGCACTAGGAACAGGGAACACAGCCATTCCCGTGTGAACGCCTCAGCTCTCCGTCCGCCCGGAGTGCCAGTTCCTCTTGGGAAAAGCTGCTCCAGGGGAGTCTGAATTCCTGCGTAGGGCAGGCTCTGCTCGTCACCAGTCGCCTCTTGTGGCCCTTGTTAATTATCCTCATGAGCAATTGTAGTTTGGGATGTTACGGTGGAGCAGAAAAGCATTTGGGAAGAACAGCAAGAATGATACAAACCGGAGGCATTTGGGATGGCCAGAAAAAAGGCAGAGACAGAGTGAATGGCAGAACTCTGCATTTCAGTCTAGGCACGATACTACTTACGAGATGTGATACATCTCAATTTATCAGTGAATTCCCTTCATCATAGTAACTGATCGACTGCTTGATACATTTTTTCCAACAAGGCACCTTTTTTTTTTTTTCTACAGAGCTTGAAAATATTGAAAAACGTAAGAAAGAGTAAGTCTGCATCTTCCTGATGGCTTTAAGCAAGTACATGAAGAAATATGCGGGACTGAATTTTCAAGAACCTGACCCTGTCAGATGTGAAATGCCCCGCACATCTGCCTCCTTTGGGGCAGGACATGCAGGGCTGCGCCGGCCCAGCTGGGTAGCAACATTTCTTTTAGGAGTATCTCAGGGATGCTGTCATGCCCTGGTAATGCCCTTTGGGTACCCTGGGGACAGCTCCAGTGTACCCAAAATGCCAAATTCTTCAGGTTGCTCAAATCAATGTTGTGGGACAAATACTCTAAAAATGGGGGATAGGGGTGCCGTGGGGAACGTGAGCCCCATCCTGGATTCTGCCCGGTCTATGTGGAGCATAAATAAGGAGTTTCTCATTAAGCTGCCTTGGATCTAAAATCAAAATGCGTATCTTGAAAATAGGGTGGCTAAAAACCGTTTAAATTACTTCTGAGAAAACATTTTGGGAGTGGATTGCGCTGCAGTAGTACATACACTCGCTCCCTGCTATGAGTAAATAATGTCATTAAACTGTGTGGCATTCAAGCTCTGCCAGCGTGGAAAGCACTGAACTGTGTCTCGTGCTGCGATCGCGTCCGTGCCCGGCACTGTCGTGTGTGTGTCCATACGCCTTTTCCCACAGGCGTCTCCCAGTCCAGCTCTTCGGGGAATTACCACAGGGACTAACTGCTTCGGTCTAATTTTTTATTTCTAGGCATCTGCAGTCCACCTTCGCTGACAAAACCACCAGAATCTGCCCCATCAAACCACTCGAGGTCTTTCCTTAACTTTGGTATGTTTTTGTCTTTATGTTTTGGTGTGGGAACTACCCATTTTTTGAAAGTCTAAATGCGGATACCAGGCTGAATGCTAAAAATTTACAGACATTACAAATAATGTTTATTAGGTTTTTACATGTTTACAACTTTATCCACAAACTGTTTAAATAACAGGTAAGGATGGAAAACACAAACCCTGAAACCTACTCTGACAAATGTGTCTCAGTGTGTGAACAGTCTGAAGCGTGTATTTGTCTTTCCTGTATCTCAAAGCCTTTATGTGGCCACAGAGACAGCGGAAGACAGAGCCAAAGCCGTAGCACGGCCTCTAGCTGCTGCCTTATGTGCTGTAATACGGCAGAGCAGAAATACCATCTCTTCCATTTTTAAATTCTTCTACTAGAGAGTAGTCATCTACTAGATTAGGCATAAAATCTAGTTATCTTGATATTCATGCTATAATGACAGTATTTGTCAGGTAGACACATTCACAGACTGGTTTTGCACCAGTTGGCTTAAAACTACAGGAGGCTGCTTTAAGTCCACCACATCTTAAAGTCTGGGAAAGAACTGAAATTACAAGTATTTTCAAATACTGTATTATCTTAAGGAATTACATCAACAACATCTAAACCACACAGAATTTATTGCATTAAAAAAATTATTTCTTCCTAGGCTTTGCAAATCGATTTTCAAAACCTAAAGGACCAAGAAATCCACCACCAGCATGGAATATTTAAGATATGTTTTATGGATCGGCCATTACAGATTTGTGAAGTCCTTCCGATATGTCTTGAGTGCTCATCCCAGTGAGGTTTTCATCAAAATAAATAAACACATCAAAAGCTGTTGCATGATATTTGCAGCTCAGGCACTACCTGCACCATTCCTCATCAACTGAAGTTTCAAAGCAAAGAAGAACAGAGAAGTACCAGCAGCCACGCACTTTCAGTTAATTTACAGCACAATGGAAACTAAAAACGGGAATAGACGTTTTATGCTAAGGAGGAATACATTGGAACACATTCACTTCAAAGGGATGGATCTGAGCTTTCTGTGACAAAGCAGTGTACACTGGTGAGGGGGCCCAGCGAGGACTACTGAGTGATGTGGCAGGACCACGGCGGGGCCAAAGCACGACAAGCCTCTGGTGGCGCAGACGTGGCATCGGTGTAACCTCACTCACATGCGCGAGTCTGCCCTAAACAAAGACCCCACTTCCTCAAGTGTTTACAGTATTTACAGTACTTGGACTAACATACAATTAGCACCTCAAGTTTTAGAAATAATTTTTGCCTTTTTTTTTTTTTCCATCTGAGTGAACCAGGTAATTTGTCTAGATTCTCGGTCAGTAAGACTAAGATGCTGATTGACCACACATAAACTAAACGAGTGCAACAGACTGCAGAATGACCTGAAAAAACAACCCCAAACAAAACACGAAAATATAATTGTATTTTTAAAGCAATGCTATTTTTAAGGATTTGTGACTCTCTAGCAAAAAATTTCAGATGCATCTTTTGAAGATGACATTTCTAGACAGACTCCTCTGCTATTTATATCCTCGGTGGGGGCGAATAAAGATGTTGGAAATGGCTTTATGTGATTATTTTCCTGTAGAGAGAGGAAAAACGCAGTGGGATTGGAGGAGTTTGGTCGAGGGGAGTCTACTGACCGCGGCCGGAGCTGCCACCTCAAGCTGCTTTTAAGCTACTTTTGCTGGAGCAGCGGCTCACACAGCCCAGGAGGCGCCTGCCCCGTTTCTCACCGAAGTCACCCGTTTTCTCAACGGCAGAAACCAACACTAGGCCTCACCCGATTGACGTTCCTGCTGCAGTCGGTTCGCGCCGCACCGGGCGGGGGCAGCGCCGCCTCGTCGCCCGGGCCCGCGGCCGCCCCGCGCGCGGTGCCGACCTCGGCGGTGGCGGGTGAGCTTCATCGCCGGAGCGTTACACGGCTCGTCGGAAACGCCGCAAAAATAAAGCCGATTTATGGGCCCGCGGGGGCGGCTGGAGGCTCCCGCGGGCGGCCAGGCCCCTCAGCCGCGGATCCGCAATAACCCGGCGCTTTCCGGCGCCGCGCGCGGCGGCCGCTCCCGCCGGGGCACGTGACCGCCGCCCCCCCCTCCCCGCGCATGCGCGCGCCGGCGGACTACAGTTCCCGCCGCCGCCGCCCGCGGCGGGTCGCGGCGCGTGCGCGGTGCCGCCCGGCGCTCGGGCCATTTAAATGTGTGTGAGGGAGACTGTGAAATGGCTGCGCAGGTCGCTGCGGTGCGCGCCGTCTCCCGGGCCCCGGAGGAGCCGCCCCCGCTCCCCTCGGGGGACCGGCCCGGCCGGCCCCGCGGCGGCGGGCGGCGGCGGCGGGGTCCCTCCGGCGAGGCGGCGGGCGGCAAGCGGGCCCGGCTGAGCCAGCCGCTGCTGGCGGGGCCCGGCCCGGCGGAGCCCCTGCCCCCGGCCGCCCTTCCTGGCCTGCCCGCCGCTGCCGGGCTCTTCACCTTCTCCCCGCTCAGCCTGCCGCCGCCCGCCGCGCTGGAGGAGCGCCGTCACCACCACCACCGGCATCGCCCCGCCGCCGGCCCCGAGCCCGGCCGCCTGGCCGCCGGGCAGCCGCAGAAGGCGAGGCGGGGCAGCCCCGCCGACGGGGCGGCCGGGCGGCCCAGCAAGCGAGGTGAGGAGGGGGGCGCGCCGCGGGGCTGACCGGCCGCCGCCCGCCCTGGTGGCCGCCCGGCCGGTGCGGCTCAGCCCAGCGGAGCCCGCCCGCCGCCTGCCCGGGCCGTCCGCGCTCGGCGGCGGAGCCGCTCGCTCGGGCCCGGCCGGGCCGAGGCGGGAGCAGGGGGGAGCGCTGGCCACTGCCGGCGCCCAGCGGGCGCGGGGGGGGCGTGGGGCCGCAGCCGGTGTCGGTCCGCGGGGTGGGGGCACCCGGGGCTGCCCCATCGTGGTGGGCGAACAAGCGCTGTGGGAGCAAAGCCGCCTTCCCGCTGCGGGTGCGTTAACGTGTACTGAACTGGGGCTGCCCGTGGTGTTTTGGTGGTGTGTTTGCCTTTTTTTTTTTTTTTTCCGCCCCCTAAAATAAATCACCTGGGGTTTCTCTGATAGGAAGGCCAAAACGTCTCTAGATTTCGGTGCGTGTCTCTCTCTCTTTTTTTTTTTAAACAGTGTAGAATGACTGTTTCGGTTCTGCTCACGAGTTTCTGATAGTAAAAAGCTTCTTGGTGAGAGCAACGTAGATAAAAAGCAATTGCAAAAGCTGCCGTAATAAAGATACATTGTGGATTATGTTTCAGGAGTATATGTGACAGTATGTGCCAAAGACACCAAAGATGCACGTGCCTACGAAAGTTAGGTCTATAATGTAAACTCTAGATACTACTGTCTTAAGAATGGGCAAAATTACTATGGGGAGAGACTTTTCACTACTGTTTAATGCTTCTAAGCCACTGTGTTTGACTAATGGCTATAAAAGCTACTGGACCGTAGATTTCAAACTTCAGCTTGATAAATGTTGATAAAACTACAGAAGTAGTATGTCTTCCTAGACCAGGAGTGTCACTCTATGTCAGTTCTAACCCAGTAATCAAATGAGGCTGCCTTTTAACGAAGGCTTAAACGCTGTTAAACTTACCATCTGAATTCCAGATTTGCACAGGAAAGCTGTTTACTAAGTGAAAGTCTGAAGATCTTCCTTACTTGTCCCAAGCTGCATATGTAGTAGCTTTTGGGATGGGGCTGGATTTCTTTTTCTGTCTTTCACTATCAGTTTTCATTTCTGTGTGTAATCTAATTAAACTGCCTGTTTCTTTGACTGTATTATTCTGATCTTTGGCCAGAGGTGACAGTGAACATCTCCAGTGCTTTTGCTGTTTAATAGTGATACTGGTGTGTTCAGTTACATGATGTCTAATAGTTTTAGAGTAGCTGAGTTATTGGCTCTGCTGTTACTCTGCCTCGCTGTGGGAGACCGTAGTTTGATGATCTGGCTGTAGCTTTCTTTGTGTTTGAGGTACTGGAGTCTTTCTACTTATTTAAAGGAATAATTCAAACTATATTTCCTTCAAGACTGTCAGGCATCACTACCATAACGTCACTGTCTAGCTTCACTTAACACAGAGGTTACTCTCACTGCAGCAGTGGGACTCCGCTGTGTTCAGCGGATGCAGCAGTGGCAGGGAGTCAGGGTAGCTTTTATCCTGAAAACAGCAATGTTCACTGGAAGTTCCAAAATGCAGAATGCAAGGTGTATGTCTGCTATTAGGGAATATCTTCAAACAGGAAGATACTCTGAGTTAAGACTAGTGCACATCTGAGGTTTTTAAACGATATCTAAAATTAGAAGTGCTTAAAATAAGACACCTTTAACAGCCAAAACTTAGAAACACCTATGAGGAAGTATTCCCAACAGCTCAGCGGTGGGATGGAATTCTTGTTTAGTTTGAGCTCGGGATCTCTGGTCCCACCAGAACAAAGATCTTCTGTGTGATTAATATGTTCTTTGCAGTTAGTAAAGCAGTATCCATACTTGAGAGCTTAGTGACTGAGTAAACTTGTGCATGCTTAACTTCTGAGACTTCCAAAAAAAGCTTATTCAAAGAACTGTTCCAGTTTACTTATCAAAACAAGATATACCACCTTTCTTTTCCTGGTTTCCCTAGCTGGAATATAAAAATAAGGGCATTGGCTGTTTGTAAAGGCTAACAGCAGTACTGTGAAAACTTGTATTTCAGGTCCGAAGACAATTGTATGAAGTTAGTATTAAGCAATCAACTCTCTCTTTGCTTCATGAGTAATTCTGTTCATTACAACAGGCTGTTATGAAGGTCAGCCGTCTTTACTGAAGAGCTCTGAGACCAAATGTGTAATGATATAGTTAAATTCTGTGGTTAGACTAAATAACTTGAAGCTGCGTGTATTTTATCGTTACACCTTTTTGTGTAGATCAGTAGATGCTCATCTCGTAGGTGCTTTTTTTCTTTAACTTCAAGTACTGCAGGAGAATAAAGAGGGAATACAAATTTGATAGCTTTGCAGACAAAGAAAGGAAGTGTTAGCACAAAGCCCTGTGCTGTGCGAAACTGAAAAACTTTAGCTATCGCATCTTCTAGTCAGCTATTCCCTTTAGCAGCAAAGCGTTCTCATCCCCGTAGCCATCCTGGTAATATGGCTCTTGGAGGCTTATGAGCACTGTTGGCTTGAAATAGTTCTTTGGTTCAGGCAGATTAAAATCTTGTTTTAGCAATTGAGTTTTTTAACAGCTGGGCCATCCAGATTTTAAACTACTAGTGCCACTTGCTAAATATTATCTGAATTAGTTTTTATTTCTAAAAGATGCGCAATTAAACTATTACATTTTGCTTGATGCAACTACTTCTTTACCTTTTATCACTCAGCCTTTTACAGGTTGATTGACCTTTTAAAAAAACCAACAGCCTTTTAATTTCTAGTTCTGAATTAATCAAATAGTTAACTGCAAGACTGGCAAAAGATAGCTGAAGATGTGGATGTGATGATTCGGATCCTTCCTTAGGCAGTTAGCGTGGGGTTATGCAGCAGCAGTATGACTACGGTATTCCACCCGTACCAAACAGTATTCCCTTGGGCTCTTCAGCAAGCCACGAACTGAGGACTGGATGCCTTGGCATAGTGTTGAAGAGCTACGAAGTCTATCACCAGTTTAGTAGGGCAGATTTATAATAGGGATTAAAAATGGCCAGAATGATGTCTTCCACCAGGTACTTTGCTTTCCGCTGTACTCTGTCCAATCTGGTAACTGGCATAGTGCCACAAACTAGGCAGGCTGTGAGAACAGTGCTACCTATTAAATCCTTTTTTGGACTTAAAGTGTCAGATAAAAGGTCATGTATTAATGTACAATAAAATTCTGTGATGAAACTAGATGCTAACCATTCACATTATAAAAACAGCTTTATATATTTTACTTTACCAAAGTGTGTGCTCAGGTTGATATGAAAACTTAGTTTTGTTTAACAATATCTTCATTATTTGGAAATAACAGTTCTAAGCTTTAATACAGAAGATAGGCAGTCTAAGATTATTTTTTTTTTTTTTTTTTGGCCAGAAAGCTAACAGCTTTAAGTATTTCTACCTCTAAATGTCAATAATGCTTGTACCTCTTCAGTTGCATTATGTTTTGCTTCTATATTGTGTATCCAAAATCAGGGAAGTGTTCTGTAATGAAAGTCTTAATGTTTAAATGTTACGCATACTTGTTTATCCTTTTCCCCTGCGTGTCATGTCTTAAATGTCAGAAGTTATTAATGTGCTTAATTATAGATGTTCTGAAATACGGACTCCTTTTAAAGGTTTTCTAATAAAGCTGTTAAAAGTGGAAATATTTCTATTTGAGTTTTGCAAGTTTTCCTTAATCCAAGACTTTATTTGTATAATAACTAGATGTACTGCATTTTTTTTCTTGTATAATTAAGTCTTGTAAGTCAAAAGTCAAGGTATTATTATTGGTCAGTCTTCCCGGGAATAGATAGCTTTAGCAAATGAGAGGTCTTAATTCTTTTGGGGTGAATATGCTGCAACTGCAGAATTCTAATCTTCTCTTTATTGTTGCTGCCAGAAACTCCAGATGAAAATGGTAAAACCCAGCGAACTGACAGTCTTATTATGAAGAAGATAAAGAAAAAAAAGAAAAAGAAACACCGGGAAGATATGAGGGGAAAACGCCTGAAGATGTACAACAAGGAAGTGCAGACAGTGTGTGCTGGACTCACTCGCATTGACAAAGAGATTCTGTCTCAAGGACAGTGTGATAACTTAGAAATGAACAAGGAATCCTTCAGGT